>NC_136068.1:1000033166-1001233166 GCF_964261635.1 Lissotriton helveticus
ACTTCGGCAGCCTTTCTCTGAGTTCCAAGATGGTGGTTGGAGAAAAGCAGCATCTATAGAGCAGTATGGGGATCTCTGATCGTAGTTGGAATTACAATGTGTGTTTCCTATGACCTGACCATGGCGGTCCGACTGTCTGCCTCGAGTTGTCGGAAGCTATGGATATGGGGTGCATACTCACTCAAATCAGCTTCTCCCCAACAGTCTCCAGTGTGGATCCCTTTCTCCAGGTCCCTAATATACCCCAGCAGCTGAACCCAAAGACTATGAACCCTATGGGCACCAGTAAACAGTTAAGTCAGTAGGTGGAATGCATCCTCATTGACTGGACTGTGCACAGATCGCCAACCTCCAGCAATGGGGTGCATGGTGCACAAGGCATATCTCTACCTATGCCATGCATGTGTGTGTACATATCATGATTCCTGTGATTTTGCATGCACTTGCAGCAACATATTCAGGGATATGTCCACTGCATAGATGAGACTACCATGGTAGCAGCAGTTGCATCATAATACGGCGGATAGATCTTTCCTGGCCTCAGTGGTCAAAATCGGATCGTGACTGTGGCAATCAGATGGTCGGTTCGACCGACATCGAAATCAGGCCATCAGATTTTGGGGCTTTAATTGGGTTCACCTCTAGATTTAGATAGGAAAGCTAACTGCTAAAAGTAATGAATCTGTACATATGTGAGCGTTTTTTTTATAATGAACTGTGCGCTCGTTAATTGGATAGTATATTGTCTTGTTCACTGTTTACCTTTTTTCCTTGCACTAGTGCATATTTACTGTGCTGTGTGCCAGCTCAAACAGTTTATTCAGCGAGTACACAATCTCTCAGGACTTTTTTATAGTCCGTTTGTCTCGTGTTTATGCCACCAGTTCTCGCACAAGTAGTGAGCCTGATTAGCTTCCACTTTGTGTTTTACAGGGTTACTTTCTACTGGCTCGTCTGACAGAGACATGAGTCTTACTCATTTATTTCTTAAGCCACTATTCATGTCCTCCACTGAATGCAGTTCTTCCCCTTTTGCTTGGAAGATATTAAAGAAGCAGTTGAAAAAAGAGAAAAATTCTATCTGCATTTCGTCTGATTACATTAATATTTTTACACTGTCGTTTGAGCTTTAACTAGCTTCTTCTATTAAGCAATTTAAAATGTAGACTGAGTCACCTAGCGATTTCTCCATAAGTTTTCTTATGGATTAGAGCATTATGCGAAGCACTTGAAGCATTTCAGATACAATCAGACAATTTACAGGATTCAGCTCTTTGTTATCGAGATAAGATGTAGAGGAGGAAGGAGAAATGGTATGATTAAAATTTTACTGCTGATAATTGGGAGGGCTATCGACAGGTCTTTTTGTTAGAGCTACTACAGTAGGAGTGAGCCACGAAAAAGTCAAAAAAGTTGGTTTATATTCTGGAAGTGTGTAATCTCTAATCGAAATACTCGCCTCTTTCATGTTATCTTCCTCACCTAGTGAAAAAAATGAGTGAATAACACTTTAACTCAACCTCTTGACCAGCATGGGCATCGATCATAGGGGCATATTACCAACAACTAGCGATAATTATCGCTATGTTGGCTTAGCGGCAATATTTTTATCGCCGAGCTGCGGCGCATTTGATCACTTAGGAGCCTTGCTATTATCAAGGTTTATCTCCTAAACAATAAAAATTGGCCGAAATGCTTGAATATCGCTGAAAAGTCCGCGATATTCATGCATTACCGAGCTAATGCTCTTAGCCATGTTATCCACCTACCATTGGATAACATGGCTAAGAACTGCTCAGGGGCAGGTGTTAGCTTTTCGAGATATTAGCGCTTAGTGCGAATATCTCCAAAAGTTGGTAATAGGATTTAGCGATGTTAGAGACTGTTTCCAGTCGCTAACATCTTGGCACGCCCACTTTGCATGTCATTAGTGATAAATTTCACTGACATGCAAAGAGGGGCCCAAGATGGTCGCTATCTCCTACTAGCTGTCGCTAACTGGTGTTAGCGACAGCTAGGTAATAGGGAGATAATTTTATCTCCGCTTTCTTGGCTTTAAAAGCCATAAAAGCGGAGATAAACCCCCTTGATAATATGCCCCATAGTGTCCTGTCAGGTACTGCTTCCTGAAGGGGATGCAAGATGTTCCTAGATTCCAGACGTTTAAAGAGATCGGTTGTTTTTCCATCCTGTACGGTTTAGTATGAAAGGCCATTGTCAGCATTGTGTGAGAGTTAAAAGTCTAGAATATATACAGCCTCCTTTATCTTCTTGGTTACGTTTGTGTGTTTGTTAAAGCACATTGGCGGTAGCAACAATGGGCAAATCTTCAACTCCCCTTTTACTTACCTTCGTTATTATGTATAATAATTTATCTTAAATACATAACTGACGATAGTGCACTCTCTCCTCTACTTGTCTTTGATGCATAATCATTCCTATCTGTGCTGTTTTATCCTTTGGCAATCCCTCACCTTTAATTCTGTCTCTGTCCTTCCCTCTCCAATGCTGTTCTTTACTGTCTCAATAGCTTTTGATGATGATGTGTAGGTTCTCGGCCTGCGGCCCGGTTGTGGTGCGCAAGATGGCGCCTCGATGCGATGTGACAATCCTGGTGCAGTGCGAGAAGATGGCGCCCTTGATGGGACGATGAAATGACGATGCATAGATGCACTGGCAGCCTTGTGATGACTCTGTACTTTGGAGCCGCAACAGGCCCTGCAACACACTTCTCCGGTGATGCTTTGGCGACCCTCTCGATGACGTCACGCTTCTCCAATGATGCGACAGCAGGCAGCTTCGATGAAGACATGCTTCCTGGGAGATGCGGTGGCGGCACGCTTCTCCGGCGATGCGAAGTCTACAGCTGCGGCGGCATCATGCTTCTTCTCGTTGCGTCGCGCTTCCAGCTCACAGCGGCACGCAGGCTTCTGCAGATAGAATTCCCAGCAAGGAAATTCAGAGGGGAGCTGGAGGTGAAGTCTTTTGTCCCTGAGACTTCAGCAGGAGGCAAGCACAAGTTCAAGCCTTTGGAGTAATATTCTGCAAGATGTTGAAAGTCCTTAAAAAGTTCCTTCTCCTTTCCTTGGCAATGAAGAAACCCATACAGGCCAACCCAGCAAACAGCACACTGGCAGAGGGGCAGTCCAATGCTCCTGCAGCTTCCTTGGTTCTTCTCCTTGGCAAAAGGTTCGTCTTGTTCCCAGAAGTGTTCTAAAGTTCTTGGGTCTGGCTCCCAATTTTTATACTACTTTTCTCTTTGTTCTCTGCAGGCATAGGGGCATTTGCCCAGTCCAAACCAGTTCTGGAGCACTCTGTTAACAGGACTCCTCCTTTCCTTTCACAGTGCAGGGCAGAAACATCAGACGCCCATGGGAGGCGGAGCCAGCATTGTGGAGGGAAAGCACAGCCCTGGAGCGCTTTGTTGACATGATTCCTTCTCTTTTTTCACAGTGCAGGCAGAGACATCAGCCGCACCCCAGGGGGTGGAGCCAGCATTGTGGAGGGAAGGCCCAGCCCTATTCAGGTCCCAGGTGCAGCTTCTCCCTCCCATCTAGATGCAGATCTCCCTATTCTCCACTGGGCTGACTCATTCTGTCTCCTGGAATCCCCCAGCCCTGTCACTCAAACTCCAGACAAGGACTACACAACCTAGCAGAGGCAGGCTTTGGATAGTTAGACAAGAAAATACCTACTTTCTAAAAGTGGTATTTTCAAACACAGAATGTTAAAACCAACTTTACTAAAAGATGTATTTTATCATTCTGAGTTCAGGCATACTAAATTTGGATTTCTAACATGTTCCCTGAGTCAGTTAGGATTGCAAAATGTAATAATCTAACTGCCCATTCTGGCCTATGGAGAAAAAGGTAGCCTTGCAATAGTGAAACACGAAAATGGTTGTAATTCACTATTAAGGCATGCTACAAACACCAGGGCATGTCCTACATTATACTTACAATGCATCCTGCCCATGGGCCTTCCATAGGGGTGTCTGATATGAAGCAAAGGAAAGGAAAGGTTTAGGGACGGGCAAGTGGGTGCACTGGCCAAGTCGACATGGCAGTCACAGACTGCACACAGGCATTGCAATGGCAAGCCTGAGACACACTTTACAAGCTGCTTCTGTGGGTGGCACAACCAGTGCTGCAAGCCCACCAGCAGCATTTGATTCACAAGCCCTGTGCACACATGGTACACTGTACTAGGGTCTGACAAGTAAATCAAATAACCCAATCATGGAATCACTAATTAGTACATCACTTTAACATAGGGAGCACTTGCACTGTGGCACTGAATAGCAGTGGTGCAGTGCCCAAAGCATATAACCAGCAAAAACATATAAAAAACAGAGGAAGCAATCCGTAAAAATGGAAGGGAGACTCATGCCAATGATGCCAGGTCTAAAACGTGTCCCCTCCAGCTGAAATGTGGGGAGAACTACCCTTCCCCTTGGGAGTTCTCTTCTCTAAGGAGGAAAAATCTGTACAGATCATCTGCATTGGCGTGTTCTGTACCAGGGCAGTGTTCCACCGTAAAGTCCATAACCTGTAGGGAAATGGACCACCTCAACAACTATGGGTTCTCAACCTTCATCTGCATTAACCATCCGAGGGGCCTGTGGTCAGTCTGAACCAGGAAGTGAGTCCCAAACAAGTAGGGTCTCAACTTCTTCAGTGCCTAGACCACAGCAAATGCCTCACGCTCAATTGCACTCCACCTCTGTTCCCGTGGAAGTAACCTCCAACTGATGAAGGCTACAGGTTGGCCTAGGCTCTCTTCATTAATCTGTGATAGAACAGCCCCCACACCATGCCTTGAAGTGTCTGTTTGAACAATGAATTATTTTGAGAAGTTGGGCGCCTGAAGGACGGGTGCTGTGTACATGGCAGTTTTCAGGGTGTCAAAAGCCTTCTGACAGGTGTCAGTCCAGTTCACTTTCTTGGACTGCTTCCTGGAAGTCAGCTCAGTCAAGGGTGCAACAATGTTGACATACCCCTTGACAAACCTCCTGTAGTACCCCGTGAGTCCTAAAAAGGCTCTCACCTGTGTCTGAGTCTTTGGGGGTTACCATGCCAGGATTGTATCAATCTTGGGTTGTAGGGGTGCCACTTGGCCGCTCCCTACCTGGTGACCCAAGTACACCACGGAACCCTGCCCGATCTGGCACTTACTCGCCTTGATCGTGAGGCCTGCTTTTCGCAGTGCCATCAACACTTTCCAGAGGTGGCGCAGATGTTCTTTCCAACTGGTGCTGAACACTGCAATGTCATCCAGGTAGGCGGCACTGAAATCCTCCAGTCCAGCCAACACCTGGTTGACCAACCTCTGAAAGGTGGCAGGGGCATTCTTCATCCCAAAGAGCATAATCCGGAATTGGTAGTGCCCATCTGGTGTGGCGAAGGCTGACATCTCTTTGACCTCATCAGTCAAGGTGATCTGCCAGTACCCACACATCTAATCAAAAGTGCTGCGGTACCGTGCAGTCCATAACCAATCAATGAGCTCATCAGCTCTGGGGATGGGGTGCGCATCAGTACTGGTGACTGAATAGAGTCATCGGTAGTCTGCACAGAACCGAAGTTCAGGTGTGGCACAAGGCGCAGCAGCCTTTGGGACCAAAACCATTGGGCTGGCCCAAGGACTGTTTGAGGACTCAATCACCCCCTAAAGCAAACATCTTGGAGACTTCCTCCTTGATGTAAGCCCTTACCTTATCAGTCACTCTGTAAGCCTTGTGCTTCACAGGAGAACTGTTCCCAGTGTCCACATCATGGACGCAGCACTCCGTGACACCAGGAACCAAGAAAAACAAATCAGAGATTTGTCCCAACAGTTGGCGACAATCTTGCTGCTGATCAGGGGTCAGTGTGGCAGAGAGGCTGACACCATCCACTGACCCATCTTGCTCTGTTGCAGACAGGATGTCAGGAAGAGGCTCGGTCTCCTCCCCCATTCCATCATCCGTCGCTAGGAGCATGCCCACTTCGGACCTTTCTAAGTGGGGCTTCAGGTGGTTAACATGTAGGACCCTCAAATGGTTCCTGGGAGACCGCAAGTTCACCAGGTAGGTGACATCCCTCTTGCGCTCCACCACCTCAAATGGACCGGTCATACCTGTCCTGGAGCGCACAAGGCTCTACAGGGGCCATGACCCAAACTTTCTGTCCAGGCTGAAGCTCAATCAGAGTTTCATTCTGATCGTACCACTGCTTCATCTCTTCCTAGCTGGCTTCCAGATTCGCCTGAGCGAGATCTCCGAAGCGCAGAGTCTGCTTCCTGAAGGCCAGCATGTAATTGTATACATCCTGGGGCAGTTTCCTGAGAGATTGCTCCCAGGCTTCCTTTACCAGACTCAAAGGTCCTCTTACCGGGTGTCCATACAACAGTTCAAAGGGGCTGAACACTAGGGACTTTTTTTGGCACCTCACGGTAAGCAAACAGAATGCATTGCAAGAGGACGTCCCACTTTCCCCTCATTGGTTCTTCAAGACCTATGATCATGCCTTTAAGGGTCCAGTTGAATCTCTCAACCAGCCCATTACCTTGGGGGTGGTGAGGAGCGGTGAACTTATAGGTAACACCACACTCCTTCCACAGACACTTCATATAACTGGAAATGAAGTTTGTACCTCAGACAGACACCACCTCTCTGGGGAACCACACACAAGAGAAAATTCCCATCAGTGCACGTTCCACCACGGGGGCCTTCATTGTCCTGACCGGGATGGCTTCCGGGTACCGGGTAGCATGGTCCACCAAGACCAGGATAAACGTGTTGCCCATGGCTGTCTTGGGGTCCAGTGACCCCACAATGTCAATGCCCACCCGTTCAAAAGGGGTACTGACTACAAGGAAAGATTGGAGAGGAGCTTTGTGCTTCCTTCCACTTTTCCTAATTGCCTGGCAAGTTTGAAAAGCTCTATAATGAGTATCTGAACTCTTCCGCATCCTGGGCCAATAAAAGTGGGAGACAAGCCTTTCAAATGTCTTGTTCTGCCCCAGATGTCCAGCTAAAGGAACGTCATGAGCCAACTCCAGTAGGAAGGCTCTGAAGCACTGAGTTACCACCAGCACATGGGCTGACCCAGGCTCAGCAGCTTTAGGCTCGTTATACAGGAGGCCGTTCTCCCAGTAGATCCAATGTAATCCAGACTGATCACCTGCTGCCTGGTTTGTGGCCGTTGCCTCAAACCCTCAAGAGAAGGGCACTTCTTCTGCTCTGCACAAAATTCCTCCCTGGAAGGCCCCCATTCTTGCTGCCAATGGGTCAGCTCAGGTAGGTTCCCCAGTTCAGAAACTTGCTCCCCTGTAGGTTCCAGGGCATCCCCCTCAAAGTCAGCCTCCTCTTGGACCGTAGGAACAATGGAGGCTGGTTTCCGGTGCCCCCTACCTCTACTCTTTAAGGCAGGTTCCTGGGCCATACTGCCATGCTCCAGGATCTCTTGAACATCCTTGGCTGCCATAGACCGAGTGGTCACACTTGCCCACTCAGGCAGACCCAACATCTCTAAATGAGCTTTCTTCTCCACCTTAGCCCAAGGGGAGTGTTTCAAATCATTGCCTAACAAACAATCAACAGGCATGGCTGGGCTCACAGCTACTTGAAGAGTACCAGAGACCCCCCCCCCCACTCAAAGGGATCCTGAGCCACTTTGCAATGGCTCTCTGTGTTGTCCACGGCAACAACTGGGAAGAATGCATTGGGGACCACCTGCTCTTCAGATACCAAGTGACACTTGACAGCTGTCACACTGGCTCCGGTGTCTCTAAGAGCCTCCACTCTATGGCCGTTGATGGTCACCCACTGCCTGTACTTTTTAGTGTTATCAGGCAGCTGAGCTTTTGGGACCATCTCAAAGTCTCCTAATGAGACAAGAGACATTTCTGCGGGACCCCACCTACCTTGGTCACACTTCTCCCCCACTCCCAGGGCTACACTGGCCATCTGATGGGGGGTGCATGGGGTGGTACAAACAGGCCCTTTTGGGAACACTGGGGATCATACCAATGGTGTCCCACCTGTTTACACTGAAAGCAGGTAACAGGCCACCTAGGAACAGGTTTACCTGTCGGGGGTTCTGACTTCTTCTCAGGGGGAGACTGGGAACCCTTGCCTTGGTTCCCTTGGGAATTACTTTGGGGCCCTTTCTGGAACTCCCTCTGTTAACACTTGTCCTCCCCACTCTTCTGCTGGGGACCAAGTCCACCTTTGGCAGAGTCTCCCACATGACCCTTGTGGACCCTGGTACTGACCCAGCGGTCTGCCTCCTCAACAAGCTTCATAGGGTTAGTTAACTTGCCATCAATAAGGTGCTGGCGTAGCTCTGGAAAACAATTAGCCGACAAGTGCTCCCTGGCAATCAAATAATAGAGAGCTTCAAAAGTATCCACTTTGCTACCCTTCACCCAACCATCCATAGCTCTGCAAAAGAAAGATACATATTCTACCCAAGTGGTTCCCTCCAGCTTCTTACAATTTCTGAACGTCTGTCTATAGAGTTCTGGGGTCAAACCATATCTTGTCATCAGTGCTTCCTCCATGTGGGCATAAGACATCCTATTCTCACTGGGTAGGTCTAACAAAGTATCCCTCCCCTCACTCACAAAGCGGCCCCACAATCCCGCTCTCCAGTCCTTCTCAGGGACCCGGTGGACCAACATTGCTATTTCATAGGCTACAAATCACTGCCCAATATCTTCATTTTTATGGAAATCTTTGATGACATCCTTGGGAATATATACCCTGCCTTCTGAAGGCACAGATGGTACACTGCCACCAGAGGGATTGATCTCTAAGCCCTTTGCCTTGATCTCTAACCCCCTCAACATCCTCTCATGTCCCAGTTTCATTTTCTCTCTCCAAGGACAATCTGTTATTCTCTGCTTCCCTCTGACCCTCCATCTTAAGCTTAGCCATCTCCAGCTTGGGTGCCCTATTTCTCTCCCTGTCTTCCAACTCTCTCGGGGACAGGTCTTTGGAAGAGATACTACTGCCAGGTGGGGACGGTACCCCTCCCCTGGCTGGAAACACTGGCCTATACAGTTGCCCATCTGCATTCCCAGCTGGCTCCACCACAAGATCAGGGGCATTTCTTGTGTCTACCCAGGTCCTCAGCGCCTTTTGGTAGTCAACCTGTTTAGAAATGCCTGGTGTAGCAACTTTCGCTTTCTTGCAGAGATGCTTGAGCTGTTTCAAAGTGTAGGTTTCCAACCTCTCTTACTCAAAATCAAGATCCATAGATGCAACAGATGCTGGTCTACTCATGGTAGTAAAAATTGGGAGTTTCCAGGAAAAAATAACAGTCCAAGGAAAAACAATTCTACCAAAAAAGTATGTGGTCGTGTTTGGTCTGCACTCACTAGGAGTGTACACCAATTACTGTATATGAAATACAAATGCAGGTCCAAATCCTCACCAGTGACCACTAATGTTAGATCTGGGGGTCTCTAGTTGGCAATGGTATTCACCTATGTCCAAATAGGGACCCTTACTTCAAAGTCAGGATAAGGGGATTACACTCCTAGATAACCCCTGCTCACCCCATTGGTAGCTTGGCTGGAGCTGACAGGCTTATCTCAGAGGCCGCGTGTTAAGCATTTGTGAATATACACAGCAATACAGTGAAAACACTACAGATGGACACAACACAGGTTTTATAAAAAATAAGTATTATTTATATAGACTTAACACAAGACCACAAACGACAAAAATCCACAATACTGTACTTCAGATTGACTTAAAGATGGTAAAAGTTGCTTAGTTCAAGTTGGTGATAAATGCGACACAGTTCTCACAAAAGTACCTGGATGCGTAATGCAAAATCAACAAAAGGCTCGCAAAGGGAGATGCGTTGATTCCGTGCTCCAGGGCAGATGATGCATTGCGCCTCAATGCTTGGCAGAGTAGGGGATGCGTCGTGATCCTTACCGGTGCGGGGATGATGTGTAGTTTCCTAGCCTGCGGCACAGTTGCGGTGCGCAAGATGGCCCCTCGATGCGATGCGACAATCCTGGTGCGATGCTAGAAGATGGCGCCTTTGATGCGACGATGCGATGATAATGTGTAGATGCCCAGGCAGCCTTGCAACGACTCTGTACTTTGGAGCCGCGACAGGCCCTGCGGCACGTTTCTGCTGTGATGCGATGGCGACCGTCTCAATGGCATCACGCTTCTCCGGTAATGCGAGAGCAGGCAGCTTTGACAAAGACATGCTTCCTGGGAGATGCGGCGGCAGCACGATTCTCCGGTGATGCGACGACTACAGCTGCAGCGGCGTCATGCTTCTTCTCGTTGTGTCACGCTTCCAGCTCCCAGCGACACGCAGGCTCCTGCAGATAGAATTCCCAGCAGGGAAATTCTGAGGGGAGCTGGAGGTGAAGTCTTTTGTCCCTGAGACTTCAGCAGGAGGCAAGCACAAGTTCAAGCCCTTGGAGTAATATTCTGCAAGATGATGAAAGTCCTTAAAAAGTTCCTTCTCCTGTCCTTGGCAATGAAGAAACCACTGCGGGCCAACCCAGCAAACAGCACACTGGCAGAGGGGCAGTCCAAAACTCCTGCAGCTTCCTTGGTTCTTATCCTTGGCAAAGGGTTAGTCTTGTTCCCAGAAGTGATCTAAAGTTCTTGGGTCTGGGTCCCAATATTTATACTACTTTTCTCTTTGTTCTCTGAAGGGAGAGGGGCCTTTGCCCAGTCCAAACAAGTTCTGGGGCACTCTGTTTACAGGACTTCTTCTTTCCTTTCACAGTGCAGGGCAGAAACATCAGACGCCCACGGGAGGTGGAGCCAGCATTGTGGAGGGAAAGCACAGCCCTGGAGCACTTTGTTGACATGATTACTTCCCTTTTTTCACAGTTCAGGGCAGAGACATCAGCCGCACTCCAAGAGGTGGAGTCAGCATTGTGGAGGGAAGGCCCAGCCCTATTCAGGTCCCAAGTGCAACTCCTCCCTCCCATCTAGATGCAGATATCCCTATTCACCACTGGGCTGACTCATTCTGTCTCCTGGAATCCCCCAGCCCTGCCACTCAAACTCCAGACAAGGAATACACAACCTAGCAGAGGCAGGCTTTGGATATTTAGGCAAGAAAATACCTACTTTCTAAAAGTGATATTTTTAAACACAGAATGTTAAAACCAACTTTATTAAAATATGTATTTTATCATTCTGAGTTCAGGCATACTAAATTTGAATGTTTACCATGATTCCTGAGTCAGTTAGGACTGTAAAAAGTAATAATCTAACTGCCCATTCTGGCCTATGGAGAAGAAGTCGCCTTGCAATAGTGAAAAACGAAAATCTCTGTAATTTACTATTAGGACATGCTACACACACCAGGGCATGTCCTACCTTATACTTACAATGCACCCTGCCCTTGGGCCTACCATAGGGGTATCTGATATGAAGCAAAGGGAAGGTTAAGGGACTGGCAAGTGGGTGCACTGGCCAAGCCTGCATGGCAGTCACTGACTGCACACAGGCCTTGCAATGGCAAGCCTGAGACACACTTTGTGAATTAAGCAGACCACTCTTACCCAGTCCAAAGATCAGGGCTTGATCCATCACCGTTATTTATCTCACTGCCCCATCCCAGCTCAGAACCTGGCTATATGCAAATTAGTCTGTCCCTGGCCCAGTGCATCATGGGAACAGGGCAGACCAAACTACCAAGCCAATTCTTCACCAGAAAGGAGACAAGCTACCGGGGACCGGTTTCTGGCATTTCAGCCTCTTCGGCCCGGCTTGCTTGAATCCTGATGGAGCAGTGAGAAAGGGACTCATGTCTGAGTATACCCTGCCACACCTATAGTGGCCAAAAACGATTCAGAAAAGGGGGTGGTGATGAACAGAGTGTCTGAATTAAGCAGACCACTCTTACCCAGTCCAAAGATCAGGGCTTGATCCATCACCGTTATTTATCTCACTGCCCCATCCCAGCTCAGAACCTGGCTATATGCAAATTAGTCTGTCCCTGGCCCAGTGCATCATGGGAACAGGGCAGACCAAACTACCAAGCCAATTCTTCACCAGAAAGGAGACAAGCTACCGGGGACCGGTTTCTGGCATTTCAGCCTCTTCGGCCCGGCTTGCTTGAATCCTGATGGAGCAGTGAGAAAGGGACTCATGTCTGAGTATACCCTGCCACACCTATAGTGGCCAAAAACGATTCAGAAAAGGGGGTGGTGATGAACAGAGTGTCTGAATTAAGCAGACCACTCTTACCCAGTCCAAAGATCAGGGCTTGATCCATCACCGTTATTTATCTCACTGCCCCATCCCAGCTCAGAACCTGGCTATATGCAAATTAGTCTGTCCCTGGCCCAGTGCATCATGGGAACAGGGCAGACCAAACTACCAAGCCAATTCTTCACCAGAAAGGAGACAAGCTACCGGGGACCGGTTTCTGGCATTTCAGCCTCTTCGGCCCGGCTTGCTTGAATCCTGATGGAGCAGTGAGAAAGGGACTCATGTCTGAGTATACCCTGCCACACCTATAGTGGCCAAAAACGATTCAGAAAAGGGGGTGGTGATGAACAGAGTGTCTGAATTAAGCAGACCACTCTTACCCAGTCCAAAGATCAGGGCTTGATCCATCACCGTTATTTATCTCACTGCCCCATCCCAGCTCAGAACCTGGCTATATGCAAATTAGTCTGTCCCTGGCCCAGTGCATCATGGGAACAGGGCAGACCAAACTACCAAGCCAATTCTTCACCAGAAAGAAGACAAGCTACCGGGGACCGGTTTCTGGCATTTCAGCCTCTTCGGCCCGGCTTGCTTGAATCCTGATGGAGCAGTGAGAAAGGGACTCATGTCTGAGTATACCCTGCCACACCTATAGTGGCCAAAAACGATTCAGAAAAGGGGGTGGTGATGAACAGAGTGTCTGAATTAAGCAGACCACTCTTACCCAGTCCAAAGATCAGGGCTTGATCCATCACCGTTATTTATCTCACTGCCCCATCCCAGCTCAGAACCTGGCTATATGCAAATTAGTCTGTCCCTGGCCCAGTGCATCATGGGAACAGGGCAGACCAAACTACCAAGCCAATTCTTCACCAGAAAGGAGACAAGCTACCGGGGACCGGTTTCTGGCATTTCAGCCTCTTCGGCCCGGCTTGCTTGAATCCTGATGGAGCAGTGAGAAAGGGACTCATGTCTGAGTATACCCTGCCACACCTATAGTGGCCAAAAACGATTCAGAAAAGGGGGTGGTGATGAACAGAGTGTCTGAATTAAGCAGACCACTCTTACCCAGTCCAAAGATCAGGGCTTGATCCATCACCGTTATTTATCTCACTGCCCCATCCCAGCTCAGAACCTGGCTATATGCAAATTAGTCTGTCCCTGGCCCAGTGCATCATGGGAACAGGGCAGACCAAACTACCAAGCCAATTCTTCACCAGAAAGGAGACAAGCTACCGGGGACCGGTTTCTGGCATTTCAGCCTCTTCGGCCCGGCTTGCTTGAATCCTGATGGAGCAGTGAGAAAGGGACTCATGTCTGAGTATACCCTGCCACACCTATAGTGGCCAAAAACGATTCAGAAAAGGGGGTGGTGATGAACAGAGTGTCTGAATTAAGCAGACCACTCTTACCCAGTCCAAAGATCAGGGCTTGATCCATCACCGTTATTTATCTCACTGCCCCATCCCAGCTCAGAACCTGGCTATATGCAAATTAGTCTGTCCCTGGCCCAGTGCATCATGGGAACAGGGCAGACCAAACTACCAAGCCAATTCTTCACCAGAAAGGAGACAAGCTACCGGGGACCGGTTTCTGGCATTTCAGCCTCTTCGGCCCGGCTTGCTTGAATCCTGATGGAGCAGTGAGAAAGGGACTCATGTCTGAGTATACCCTGCCACACCTATAGTGGCCAAAAACGATTCAGAAAAGGGGGTGGTGATGAACAGAGTGTCTGAATTAAGCAGACCACTCTTACCCAGTCCAAAGATCAGGGCTTGATCCATCACCGTTATTTATCTCACTGCCCCATCCCAGCTCAGAACCTGGCTATATGCAAATTAGTCTGTCCCTGGCCCAGTGCATCATGGGAACAGGGCAGACCAAACTACCAAGCCAATTCTTCACCAGAAAGGAGACAAGCTACCGGGGACCGGTTTCTGGCATTTCAGCCTCTTCGGCCCGGCTTGCTTGAATCCTGATGGAGCAGTGAGAAAGGGACTCATGTCTGAGTATACCCTGCCACACCTATAGTGGCCAAAAACGATTCAGAAAAGGGGGTGGTGATGAACAGAGTGTCTGAATTAAGCAGACCACTCTTACCCAGTCCAAAAATCAGTGCTTGATCCATCACCGTTATTTATCTCACTGCCCCATCCCAGCTCAGAACCTGGCTATTTGCAAATTAGTCTGTCCCTGGCCCAGTGCATCATGGGAACAGGGCAGACCAAACTACCAAGCCAATTCTTCACCAGAAAGGAGACAAGCTACCGGGGACCGGTTTCTGGCATTTCAGCCTCTTCGGCCCGGCTTGCTTGAATCCTGATGGAGCAGTGAGAAAGGGACTCATGTCTGAGTATACCCTGCCACACCTATAGTGGCCAAAAACGATTCAGAAAAGGGGGTGGTGATGAACAGAGTGTCTGAATTAAGCAGACCACTCTTACCCAGTCCAAAGATCAGGGCTTGATCCATCACCGTTATTTATCTCACTGCCCCATCCCAGCTCAGAACCTGGCTATATGCAAATTAGTCTGTCCCTGGCCCAGTGCATCATGGGAACAGGGCAGACCAAACTACCAAGCCAATTCTTCACCAGAAAGGAGACAAGCTACCGGGGACCGGTTTCTGGCATTTCAGCCTCTTCGGCCCGGCTTGCTTGAATCCTGATGGAGCAGTGAGAAAGGGACTCATGTCTGAGTATACCCTGCCACACCTATAGTGGCCAAAAACGATTCAGAACAGGGGGTGGTGATGAACAGAGTGTCTGAATTAAGCAGACCACTCTTACCCAGTCCAAAGATCAGGGCTTGATCCATCACCGTTATTTATCTCACTGCCCCATCCCAGCTCAGAACCTGGCTATATGCAAATTAGTCTGTCCCTGGCCCAGTGCATCATGGGAACAGGGCAGACCAAACTACCAAGCCAATTCTTCACCAGAAAGGAGACAAGCTACCGGGGACCGGTTTCTGGCATTTCAGCCTCTTCGGCCCGGCTTGCTTGAATCCTGATGGAGCAGTGAGAAAGGGACTCATGTCTGAGTATACCCTGCCACACCTATAGTGGCCAAAAACGATTCAGAACAGGGGGTGGTTATGAACAGAGTGTCTGAATTAAGCAGACCACTCTTACCCAGTCCAAAGATCAGGGCTTGATCCATCACCGTTATTTATCTCACTGCCCCATCCCAGCTCAGAACCTGGCTATATGCAAATTAGTCTGTCCCTGGCCCAGTGCATCATGGGAACAGGGCAGACCAAACTACCAAGCCAATTCTTCACCAGAAAGGAGACAAGCTACCGGGGACCGGTTTCTGGCATTTCAGCCTCTTCGGCCCGGCTTGCTTGAATCCTGATGGAGCAGTGAGAAAGGGACTCATGTCTGAGTATACCCTGCCACACCTATAGTGGCCAAAAACGATTCAGAAAAGGGGGTGGTGATGAACAGAGTGTCTGAATTAAGCAGACCACTCTTACCCAGTCCAAAGATCAGGGCTTGATCCATCACCGTTATTTATCTCACTGCCCCATCCCAGCTCAGAACCTGGCTATATGCAAATTAGTCTGTCCCTGGCCCAGTGCATCATGGGAACAGGGCAGACCAAACTACCAAGCCAATTCTTCACCAGAAAGGAGACAAGCTACCGGGGACCGGTTTCTGGCATTTCAGCCTCTTCGGCCCGGCTTGCTTGAATCCTGATGGAGCAGTGAGAAAGGGACTCATGTCTGAGTATACCCTGCCACACCTATAGTGGCCAAAAACGATTCAGAAAAGGGGGTGGTGATGAACAGAGTGTCTGAATTAAGCAGACCACTCTTACCCTATCCAAAGATCAGGGCTTGATCCATCACCGTTATTTATCTCACTGCCCCATCCCAGCTCAGAACCTGGCTATATGCAAATTAGTCTGTCCCTGGCCCAGTGCATCATGGGAACAGGGCAGACCAAACTACCAAGCCAATTCTTCACCAGAAAGGAGACAAGCTACCGGGGACCGGTTTCTGGCATTTCAGCCTCTTCGGCCCGGCTTGCTTGAATCCTGATGGAGCAGTGAGAAAGGGACTCATGTCTGAGTATACCCTGCCACACCTATAGTGGCCAAAAACGATTCAGAAAAGGGGGTGGTGATGAACAGAGTGTCTGAATTAAGCAGACCACTCTTACCCAGTCCAAAGATCAGGGCTTGATCCATCACCGTTATTTATCTCACTGCCCCATCCCAGCTCAGAACCTGGCTATATGCAAATTAGTCTGTCCCTGGCCCAGTGCATCATGGGAACAGGGCAGACCAAACTACCAAGCCAATTCTTCACCAGAAAGGAGACAAGCTACCGGGGACCGGTTTCTGGCATTTCAGCCTCTTCGGCCCGGCTTGCTTGAATCCTGATGGAGCAGTGAGAAAGGGACTCATGTCTGAGTATACCCTGCCACACCTATAGTGGCCAAAAACGATTCAGAAAAGGGGGTGGTGATGAACAGAGTGTCTGAATTAAGCAGACCACTCTTACCCAGTCCAAAGATCAGGGCTTGATCCATCACCGTTATTTATCTCACTGCCCCATCTAAGCTCAGAACCTGGCTATATGCAAATTAGTCTGTCCCTGGCCCAGTGCATCATGGGAACAGGGCAGACCAAACTACCAAGCCAATTCTTCACCAGAAAGGAGACAAGCTACCGGGGACCGGTTTCTGGCATTTCAGCCTCTTCGGCCCGGCTTGCTTGAATCCTGATGGAGCAGTGAGAAAGGGACTCATGTCTGAGTATACCCTGCCACACCTATAGTGGCCAAAAACGATTCAGAAAAGGGGGTGGTGATGAACAGAGTGTCTGAATTAAGCAGACCACTCTTACCCAGTCCAAAGATCAGGGCTTGATCCATCACCGTTATTTATCTCACTGCCCCATCCCAGCTCAGAACCTGGCTATATGCAAATTAGTCTGTCCCTGGCCCAGTGCATCATGGGAACAGGGCAGACCAAACTACCAAGCCAATTCTTCACCAGAAAGGAGACAAGCTACCGGGGACCGGTTTCTGGCATTTCAGCCTCTTCGGCCCGGCTTGCTTGAATCCTGATGGAGCAGTGAGAAAGGGACTCATGTCTGAGTATACCCTGCCACACCTATAGTGGCCAAAAACGATTCAGAAAAGGGGGTGGTGATGAACAGAGTGTCTGAATTAAGCAGACTACTCTTACCCAGTCCAAAGATCAGGGCTTGATCCATCACCGTTATTTATCTCACTGCCCCATCCCAGCTCAGAACCTGGCTATATGCAAATTAGTCTGTCCCTGGCCCAGTGCATCATGGGAACAGGGCAGACCAAACTACCAAGCCAATTCTTCACCAGAAAGGAGACAAGCTACCGGGGACCGGTTTCTGGCATTTCAGCCTCTTCGGCCCGGCTTGCTTGAATCCTGATGGAGCAGTGAGAAAGGGACTCATGTCTGAGTATACCCTGCCACACCTATAGTGGCCAAAAATGATTCAGAAAAGGGGGTGGTGATGAACAGAGTGTCTGAATTAAGCAGACCACTCTTACCCAGTCCAAAGATCAGGGCTTGATCCATCACCGTTATTTATCTCACTGCCCCATCCCAGCTCAGAACCTGGCTATATGCAAATTAGTCTGTCCCTGGCCCAGTGCATCATGGGAACAGGGCAGACCAAACTACCAAGCCAATTCTTCACCAGAAAGGAGACAAGCTACCGGGGACCGGTTTCTGGCATTTCAGCCTCTTCGGCCCGGCTTGCTTGAATCCTGATGGAGCAGTGAGAAAGGGACTCATGTCTGAGTATACCCTGCCACACCTATAGTGGCCAAAAACGATTCAGAAAAGGGGGTGGTGATGAACAGAGTGTCTGAATTAAGCAGACCACTCTTACCCAGTCCAAAGATCAGGGCTTGATCCATCACCGTTATTTATCTCACTGCCCCATCCCAGCTCAGAACCTGGCTATATGCAAATTAGTCTGTCCCTGGCCCAGTGCATCATGGGAACAGGGCAGACCAAACTACCAAGCCAATTCTTCACTAGAAAGGAGACAAGCTACCGGGGACCGGTTTCTGGCATTTCAGCCTCTTCGGCCCGGCTTGCTTGAATCCTGATGGAGCAGTGAGAAAGGGACTCATGTCTGAGTATACCCTGCCACACCTATAGTGGCCAAAAACGATTCAGAAAAGGGGGTGGTGATGAACAGAGTGTCTGAATTAAGCAGACCACTCTTACCCAGTCCAAAGATCAGGGCTTGATCCATCACCGTTATTTATCTCACTGCCCCATCCCAGCTCAGAAACTGGCTATATGCAAATTAGTCTGTCCCTGGCCCAGTGCATCATGGGAACAGGGCAGACCAAACTACCAAGCCAATTCTTCACCAGAAAGGAGACAAGCTACCGGGGACCGGTTTCTGGCATTTCAGCCTCTTCGGCCCGGCTTGCTTGAATCCTGATGGAGCAGTGAGAAAGGGACTCATGTCTGAGTATACCCTGCCACACCTATAGTGGCCAAAAACGATTCAGAAAAGGGGGTGGTGATGAACAGAGTGTCTGAATTAAGCAGACCACTCTTACCCAGTCCAAAGATCAGGGCTTGATCCATCACCGTTATTTATCTCACTGCCCCATCCCAGCTCAGAACCTGGCTATATGCAAATTAGTCTGTCCCTGGCCCAGTGCATCATGGGAACAGGGCAGACCAAACTACCAAGCCAATTCTTCACCAGAAAGGAGACAAGCTACCGGGGACCGGTTTCTGGCATTTCAGCCTCTTCGGCCCGGCTTGCTTGAATCCTGATGGAGCAGTGAGAAAGGGACTCATGTCTGAGTATACCCTGCCACACCTATAGTGGCCAAAAACGATTCAGAAAAGGGGGTGGTGATGAACAGAGTGTCTGAATTAAGCAGACCACTCTTACCCAGTCCAAAGATCAGGGCTTGATCCATCACCGTTATTTATCTCACTGCCCCATCCCAGCTCAGAACCTGGCTATATGCAAATTAGTCTGTCCCTGGCCCAGTGCATCATGGGAACAGGGCAGACCAAACTACCAAGCCAATTCTTCACCAGAAAGGAGACAAGCTACCGGGGACCGGTTTCTGGCATTTCAGCC
Source organism: Lissotriton helveticus (assembly GCF_964261635.1). Taxonomy (NCBI): domain Eukaryota; kingdom Metazoa; phylum Chordata; class Amphibia; order Caudata; family Salamandridae; genus Lissotriton; species Lissotriton helveticus. Next base: position 1,000,052,465 of record NC_136068.1, read on the forward strand.
TCTTCGGCCCGGCTTGCTTGAATCCTGATGGAGCAGTGAGAAAGGGACTCATGTCTGAGTATACCCTGCCACACCTATAGTGGCCAAAAACGATTCAGAAAAGGGGGTGGTGATGAACAGAGTGTCTGAATTAAGCAGATCACTCTTACCCAGTCCAAAGATCAGGGCTTGATCCATCACCGTTATTTATCTCACTGCCCCATCCCAGCTCAGAACCTGGCTATATGCAAATTAGTCTGTCCCTGGCCCAGTGCATCATGGGAACAGGGCAGACCAAACTACCAAGCCAATTCTTCACCAGAAAGGAGACAAGCTACCGGGGACCGGTTTCTGGCATTTCAGCCTCTTCGGCCCGGCTTGCTTGAATCCTGATGGAGCAGTGAGAAAGGGACTCATGTCTGAGTATACCCTGCCACACCTATAGTGGCCAAAAACGATTCAGAAAAGGGGGTGGTGATGAACAGAGTGTCTGAATTAAGCAGACCACTCTTACCCAGTCCAAAGATCAGGGCTTGATCCATCACCGTTATTTATCTCACTGCCCCATCCCAGCTCAGAACCTGGCTATATGCAAATTAGTCTGTCCCTGGCCCAGTGCATCATGGGAACAGGGCAGACCAAACTACCAAGCCAATTCTTCACCAGAAAGGAGACAAGCTACCGGGGACCGGTTTCTGGCATTTCAGCCTCTTCGGCCCAGCTTGCTTGAATCCTGATGGAGCAGTGAGAAAGGGACTCATGTCTGAGTATACCCTGCCACACCTATAGTGGCCAAAAACGATTCAGAAAAGGGGGTGGTGATGAACAGAGTGTCTGAATTAAGCAGACCACTCTTACCCAGTCCAAAGATCAGGGCTTGATCCATCACCGTTATTTATCTCACTGCCCCATCCCAGCTCAGAACCTGGCTATATGCAAATTAGTCTGTCCCTGGCCCAGTGCATCATGGGAACAGGGCAGACCAAACTACCAAGCCAATTCTTCACCAGAAAGGAGACAAGCTACCGGGGACCGGTTTCTGGCATTTCAGCCTCTTCGGCCCGGCTTGCTTGAATCCTGATGGAGCAGTGAGAAAGGGACTCATGTCTGAGTATACCCTGCCACACCTATAGTGGCCAAAAACGATTCAAAAAAGGGGGTGGTGATGAACAGAGTGTCTGAATTAAGCAGACCACTCTTACCCAGTCCAAAGATCAGGGCTTGATCCATCACCGTTATTTATCTCACTGCCCCATCCCAGCTCAGAACCTGGCTATATGCAAATTAGTCTGTCCCTGGCCCAGTGCATCATGGGAACAGGGCAGACCAAACTACCAAGCCAATTCTTCACCAGAAAGGAGACAAGCTACCGGGGACCGGTTTCTGGCATTTCAGCCTCTTCGGCCCGGCTTGCTTGAATCCTGATGGAGCAGTGAGAAAGGGACTCATGTCTGAGTATACCCTGCCACACCTATAGTGGCCAAAAACGATTCAGAAAAGGGGGTGGTGATGAACAGAGTTTCTGAATTAAGCAGACCACTCTTACCCAGTCCAAAGATCAGGGCTTGATCCATCACCGTTATTTATCTCACTGCCCCATCCCAGCTCAGAACCTGGCTATATGCAAATTAGTCTGTCCCTGGCCCAGTGCATCATGGGAACAGGGCAGACCAAACTACCAAGCCAATTCTTCACCAGAAAGGAGACAAGCTACCGGGGACCGGTTTCTGGCATTTCAGCCTCTTCGGCCCGGCTTGCTTGAATCCTGATGGAGCAGTGAGAAAGGGACTCATGTCTGAGTATACCCTGCCACACCTATAGTGGCCAAAAACGATTCAGAAAAGGGGGTGGTGATGAACAGAGTGTCTGAACTAAGCAGACCACTCTTACCCAGTCCAAAGATCAGGGCTTGATCCATCACCGTTATTTATCTCACTGCCCCATCCCAGCTCAGAACCTGGCTAAATGCAAATTAGTGTGTCCCTGGCCCAGTGCATCATGGGAACAGGGCAGACCAAACTACCAAGCCAATTCTTCACCAGAAAGGAGACAAGCTACCGGGGACCGGTTTCTGGCATTTCAGCCTCTTCGGCCCGGCTTGCTTGAATCCTGATGGAGCAGTGAGAAAGGGACTCATGTCTGAGTATACCCTGCCACACCTATAGTGGCCAAAAACGATTCAGAAAAGGGGGTGGTGATGAACAGAGTGTCTGAATTAAGCAGACCACTCTTACCCAGTCCAAAGATCAGGGCTTGATCCATCACCGCTATTTATCTCACTGCCCCATCCCAGCTCAGAACCTGGCTATATGCAAATTAGTCTGTCCCTGGCCCAGTGCATCATGGGAACAGGGCAGACCAAACTACCAAGCCAATTCTTCACCAGAAAGGAGACAAGCTACCGGGGACCGGTTTCTGGCATTTCAGCCTCTTCGGCCCGGCTTGCTTGAATCCTGATGGAGCAGTGAGAAAGGGACTCATGTCTGAGTATACCCTGCCACACCTATAGTGGCCAAAAACGATTCAGAAAAGGGGGTGGTGATGAACAGAGTGTCTGAATTAAGCAGACCACTCTTACCCAGTCCAAAGATCAGGGCTTGATCCATCACCGCTATTTATCTCACTGCCCCATCCCAGCTCAGAACCTGGCTATATGCAAATTAGTCTGTCCCTGGCCCAGTGCATCATGGGAACAGGGCAGACCAAACTACCAAGCCAATTCTTCACCAGAAAGGAGACAAGCTACCGGGGACCGGTTTCTGGCATTTCAGCCTCTTCGGCCCGGCTTGCTTGAATCCTGATGGAGCAGTGAGAAAGGGACTCATGTCTGAGTATACCCTGCCACACCTATAGTGGCCAAAAACGATTCAGAAAAGGGGGTGGTGATGAACAGAGTGTCTGAATTAAGCAGACCACTCTTACCCAGTCCAAAGATCAGGGCTTGATCCATCACCGCTATTTATCTCACTGCCCCATCCCAGCTCAGAACCTGGCTATATGCAAATTAGTCTGTCCCTGGCCCAGTGCATCATGGGAACAGGGCAGACCAAACTACCAAGCCAATTCTTCACCAGAAAGGAGACAAGCTACCGGGGACCGGTTTCTGGCATTTCAGCCTCTTCGGCCCGGCTTGCTTGAATCCTGATGGAGCAGTGAGAAAGGGACTCATGTCTGAGTATACCCTGCCACACCTATAGTGGCCAAAAACGATTCAGAAAAGGGGGTGGTGATGAACAGAGTGTCTGAATTAAGCAGACCACTCTTACCCAGTCCAAAGATCAGGGCTTGATCCATCACCGTTATTTATCTCACTGCCCCATCCCAGCTCAGAACCTGGCTATATGCAAATTAGTCTGTCCCTGGCCCAGTGCATCATGGGAACAGGGCAGACCAAACTACCAAGCCAATTCTTCACCAGAAAGGAGACAAGCTACCGGGGACCGGTTTCTGGCATTTCAGCCTCTTCGGCCCGGCTTGCTTGAATCCTGATGGAGCAGTGAGAAAGGGACTCATGTCCGAGTATACCCTGCCACACCTATAGTGGCCAAAAACGATTCAGAAAAGGGGGTGGTGATGAACAGAGTGTCTGAATTAAGCAGACCACTCTTACCCAGTCCAAAGATCAGGGCTTGATCCATCACCGTTATTTATCTCACTGCCCCATCCCAGCTCAGAACCTGGCTATATGCAAATTAGTCTGTCCCTGGCCCAGTGCATCATGGGAACAGGGCAGACCAAACTACCAAGCCAATTCTTCACCAGAAAGGAGACAAGCTACCGGGGACCGGTTTCTGGCATTTCAGCCTCTTCGGCCCGGCTTGCTTGAATCCTGATGGAGCAGTGAGAAAGGGACTCATGTCTGAGTATACCCTGCCACACCTATAGTGGCCAAAAACGATTCAGAAAAGGGGGTGGTGATGAACAGAGTGTCTGAATTAAGCAGACCACTCTTACCCAGTCCAAAGATCAGGGCTTGATCCATCACCGTTATTTATCTCACTGCCCCATCCCAGCTCAGAACCTGGCTATATGCAAATTAGTCTGTCCCTGGCCCAGTGCATCATGGGAACAGGGCAGACCAAACTACCAAGCCAATTCTTCACCAGAAAGGAGACAAGCTACCGGGGACCGGTTTCTGGCATTTCAGCCTCTTCGGCCCGGCTTGCTTGAATCCTGATGGAGCAGTGAGAAAGGGACTCATGTCTGAGTATACCCTGCCACACCTATAGTGGCCAAAAACGATTCAGAAAAGGGGGTGGTGATGAACAGAGTGTCTGAATTAAGCAGACCACTCTTACCCAGTCCAAAGATCAGGGCTTGATCCATCACCGTTATTTATCTCACTGCCCCATCCCAGCTCAGAACCTGGCTATATGCAAATTAGTCTGTCCCAGGCCCAGTGCATCATGGGAACAGGGCAGACCAAACTACCAAGCCAATTCTTCACCAGAAAGGAGACAAGCTACCGGGGACCGGTTTCTGGCATTTCAGCCTCTTCGGCCCGGCTTGCTTGAATCCTGATGGAGCAGTGAGAAAGGGACTCATGTCTGAGTATACCCTGCCACACCTATAGTGGCCAAAAACGATTCAGAAAAGGGGGTGGTGATGAACAGAGTGTCTGAATTAAGCAGACCACTCTTACCCAGTCCAAAGATCAGGGCTTGATCCATCACCGTTATTTATCTCACTGCCCCATCCCAGCTCAGAACCTGGCTATATGCAAATTAGTCTGTCCCTGGCCCAGTGCATCATGGGAACAGGGCAGACCAAACTACCAAGCCAATTCTTCACCAGAAAGGAGACAAGCTACCGGGGACCGGTTTCTGGCATTTCAGCCTCTTCGGCCCGGCTTGCTTGAATCCTGATGGAGCAGTGAGAAAGGGACTCATGTCTGAGTATACCCTGCCACACCTATAGTGGCCAAAAACGATTCAGAAAAGGGGGTGGTGATGAAAAGAGTGTCTGAATTAAGCAGACCACTCTTACCCAGTCCAAAGATCAGGGCTTGATCCATCACCGTTATTTATCTCACTGCCCCATCCCAGCTCAGAACCTGGCTATATGCAAATTAGTCTGTCCCTGGCCCAGTGCATCATGGGAACAGGGCAGACCAAACTACCAAGCCAATTCTTCACCAGAAAGGAGACAAGCTACCGGGGACCGGTTTCTGGCATTTCAGCCTCTTCGGCCCGGCTTGCTTGAATCCTGATGGAGCAGTGAGAAAGGGACTCATGTCTGAGTATACCCTGCCACACCTATAGTGGCCAAAAACGATTCAGAAAAGGGGGTGGTGATGAACAGAGTGTCTGAATTAAGCAGACTACTCTTACCCAGTCCAAAGATCAGGGCTTGATCCATCACCGTTATTTATCTCACTGCCCCATCCCAGCTCAGAACCTGGCTATATGCAAATTAGTCTGTCCCTGGCCCAGTGCATCATGGGAACAGGGCAGACCAAACTACCAAGCCAATTCTTCACCAGAAAGGAGACAAGCTACCGGGGACCGGTTTCTGGCATTTCAGCCTCTTCGGCCCGGCTTGCTTGAATCCAGATGGAGCAGTGAGAAAGGGACTCATGTCTGAGTATACCCTGCCACACCTATAGTGGCCAAAAACGATTCAGAAAAGGGGGTGGTGATGAACAGAGTGTCTGAATTAAGCAGACCACTCTTACCCAGTCCAAAGATCAGGGCTTGATCCATCACCGTTATTTATCTCACTGCCCCATCCCAGCTCAGAACCTGGCTATATGCAAATTAGTCTGTCCCTGGCCCAGTGCATCATGGGAACAGGGCAGACCAAACTACCAAGCCAATTCTTCACCAGAAAGGAGACAAGCTACCGGGGACCGGTTTCTGGCATTTCAGCCTCTTCGGCCCGGCTTGCTTGAATCCTGATGGAGCAGTGAGAAAGGGACTCATGTCTAAGTATACCCTGCCACACCTATAGTGGCCAAAAACGATTCAGAAAAGGGGGTGGTGATGAACAGAGTGTCTGAATTAAGCAGACCACTCTTACCCAGTCCAAAGATCAGGGCTTGATCCATCACCGTTATTTATCTCACTGCCCCATCCCAGCTCAGAACCTGGCTATATGCAAATTAGTCTGTCCCTGGCCCAGTGCATCATGGGAACAGGGCAGACCAAACTACCAAGCCAATTCTTCACCAGAAAGGAGACAAGCTACCGGGGACCGGTTTCTGGCATTTCAGCCTCTTCGGCCCGGCTTGCTTGAATCCTGATGGAGCAGTGAGAAAGGGACTCATGTCTGAGTATACCCTGCCACACCTATAGTGGCCAAAAACGATTCAGAAAAGGGGGTGGTGATGAACAGAGTGTCTGAATTAAGCAGACCACTCTTACCCAGTCCAAAGATCAGGGCTTGATCCATCACCGTTATTTATCTCACTGCCCCATCCCAGCTCAGAACCTGGCTATATGCAAATTAGTCTGTCCCTGGCCCAGTGCATCATGGGAACAGGGCAGACCAAACTACCAAGCCAATTCTTCACCAGAAAGGAGACAAGCTACCGGGGACCGGTTTCTGGCATTTCAGCCTCTTCGGCCCGGCTTGCTTGAATCCTGATGGAGCAGTGAGAAAGGGACTCATGTCTGAGTATACCCTGCCACACCTATAGTGGCCAAAAACGATTCAGAAAAGGGGGTGGTGATGAACAGAGTGTCTGAATTAAGCAGACCACTCTTACCCAGTCCAAAGATCAGGGCTTGATCCATCACCGTTATTTATCTCACTGCCCCATCCCAGCTCAGAACCTGGCTATATGCAAATTAGTCTGTCCCTGGCCCAGTGCATCATGGGAACAGGGCAGACCAAACTACCAAGCCAATTCTTCACCAGAAAGGAGACAAGCTACCGGGGACCGGTTTCTGGCATTTCAGCCTCTTCGGCCCGGCTTGCTTGAATCCTGATAGAGCAGTGAGAAAGGGACTCATGTCTGAGTATACCCTGCCACACCTATAGTGGCCAAAAACGATTCAGAAAAGGGGGTGGTGATGAACAGAGTGTCTGAATTAAGCAGACCACTCTTACCCAGTCCAAAGATCAGGGCTTGATCCATCACCGTTATTTATCTCACTGCCCCATCCCAGCTCAGAACCTGGCTATATGCAAATTAGTCTGTCCCTGGCCCAGTGCATCATGGGAACAGGGCAGACCAAACTACCAAGCCAATTCTTCACCAGAAAGGAGACAAGCTACCGGGGACCGGTTTCTGGCATTTCAGCCTCTTCGGCCCGGCTTGCTTGAATCCTGATGGAGCAGTGAGAAAGGACTCATGTCTGAGTATACCCTGCCACACCTATAGTGGCCAAAAACGATTCAGAAAAGGGGGTGGTGATGAACAGAGTGTCTGAATTAAGCAGACCACTCTTACCCAGTCCAAAGATCAGGGCTTGATCCATCACCGTTATTTATCTCACTGCCCCATCCCAGCTCAGAACCTGGCTATATGCAAATTAGTCTGTCCCTGGCCCAGTGCATCATGGGAACAGGGCAGACCAAACTACCAAGCCAATTCTTCACCAGAAAGGAGACAAGCTACCGGGGACCGGTTTCTGGCATTTCAGCCTCTTCGGCCCGGCTTGCTTGAATCCTGATAGAGCAGTGAGAAAGGGAATCATGTCTGAGTATACCCTGCCACACCTATAGTGGCCAAAAACGATTCAGAAAAGGAGGTGGTGATGAACAGAGTGTCTGAATTAAGCAGACCACTCTTACCCAGTCCAAAGATCAGGGCTTGATCCATCACCGTTATTTATCTCACTGCCCCATCCCAGCTCAGAACCTGGCTATATGCAAATTAGTCTGTCCCTGGCCCAGTGCATCATGGGAACAGGGCAGACCAAACTACCAAGCCAATTCTTCACCAGAAAGGAGACAAGCTACCGGGGACCGGTTTCTGGCATTTCAGCCTCTTCGGCCCGGCTTGCTTGAATCCTGATGGAGCAGTGAGAAAGGGACTCATGTCTGAGTATACCCTGCCACACCTATAGTGGCCAAAAACGATTCAGAAAAGGGGGTGGTGATGAACAGAGTGTCTGAATTAAGCAGACCACTCTTACCCAGTCCAAAGATCAGGGCTTGATCCATCACCGTTATTTATCTCACTGCCCCATCCCAGCTCAGAACCTGGCTATATGCAAATTAGTCTGTCCCTGGCCCAGTGCATCATGGGAACAGGGCAGACCAAACTACCAAGCCAATTCTTCACCAGAAAGGAGACAAGCTACCGGGGACCGGTTTCTGGCATTTCAGCCTCTTCGGCCCGGCTTGCTTGAATCCTGATGGAGCAGTGAGAAAGGGACTCATGTCTGAGTATACCCTGCCACACCTATAGTGGCCAAAAACGATTCAGAAAAGGGGGTGGTGATGAACAGAGTGTCTGAATTAAGCAGACCACTCTTACCCAGTCCAAAGATCAGGGCTTGATCCATCACCGTTATTTATCTCACTGCCCCATCCCAGCTCAGAACCTGGCTATATGCAAATTAGTCTGTCCCTGGCCCAGTGCATCATGGGAACAGGGCAGACCAAACTACCAAGCCAATTCTTCACCAGAAAGGAGACAAGCTACCGGGGACCGGTTTCTGGCATTTCAGCCTCTTCGGCCCGGCTTGCTTGAATCCTGATGGAGCAGTGAGAAAGGGACTCATGTCTGAGTATACCCTGCCACACCTATAGTGGCCAAAAACGATTCAGAAAAGGGGGTGGTGATGAACAGAGTGTCTGAATTAAGCAGACCACTCTTACCCAGTCCAAAGATCAGGGCTTGATCCATCACCGTTATTTATCTCACTGCCCCATCCCAGCTCAGAACCTGGCTATATGCAAATTAGTCTGTCCCTGGCCCAGTGCATCATGGGAACAGGGCAGACCAAACTACCAAGCCAATTCTTCACCAGAAAGGAGACAAGCTACCGGGGACCGGTTTCTGGCATTTCAGCCTCTTCGGCCCGGCTTGCTTGAATCCTGATGGAGCAGTGAGAAAGGGACTCATGTCTGAGTATACCCTGCCACACCTATAGTGGCCAAAAACGATTCAGAAAAGGGGGTGGTGATGAACAGAGTGTCTGAATTAAGCAGACCACTCTTACCCAGTCCAAAGATCAGGGCTTGATCCATCACCGTTATTTATCTCACTGCCCCATCCCAGCTCAGAACCTGGCTATATGCAAATTAGTCTGTCCCTGGCCCAGTGCATCATGGGAACAGGGCAGACCAAACTACCAAGCCAATTCTTCACCAGAAAGGAGACAAGCTACCGGGGACCGGTTTCTGGCATTTCAGCCTCTTCGGCCCGGCTTGCTTGAATCCTGATGGAGCAGTGAGAAAGGGACTCATGTCTGAGTATACCCTGCCACACCTATAGTGGCCAAAAACGATTCAGAAAAGGGGGTGGTGATGAACAGAGTGTCTGAATTAAGCAGACCACTCTTACCCAGTCCAAAGATCAGGGCTTGATCCATCACCGTTATTTATCTCACTGCCCCATCCCAGCTCAGAACCTGGCTATATGCAAATTAGTCTGTCCCTGGCCCAGTGCATCATGGGAACAGGGCAGACCAAACTACCAAGCCAATTCTTCACCAGAAAGGAGACAAGCTACCGGGGACCGGTTTCTGGCATTTCAGCCTCTTCGGCCCGGCTTGCTTGAATCCTGATGGAGCAGTGAGAAAGGGACTCATGTCTGAGTATACCCTGCCACACCTATAGTGGCCAAAAACGATTCAGAAAAGGGGGTGGTGATGAACAGAGTGTCTGAATTAAGCAGACCACTCTTACCCAGTCCAAAGATCAGGGCTTGCTCCATCACCGTTATTTATCTCACTGCCCCATCCCAGCTCAGAAGCTGGCTATATGCAAATTAGTCTGTCCCTGGCCCAGTGCATCATGGGAACAGGGCAGACCAAACTACCAAGCCAATTCTTCACCAGAAAGGAGACAAGCTACCGGGGACCGGTTTCTGGCATTTCAGCCTCTTCGGCCCGGCTTGCTTGAATCCTGATGGAGCAGTGAGAAAGGGACTCATGTCTGAGTATACCCTGCCACACCTATAGTGGCCAAAAACGATTCAGAAAAGGGGGTGGTGATGAACAGAGTGTCTGAATTAAGCAGACCACTCTTACCCAGTCCAAAGATCAGGGCTTGATCCATCACCGTTATTTATCTCACTGCCCCATCCCAGCTCAGAAACTGGCTATATGCAAATTAGTCTGTCCCTGGCCCAGTGCATCATGGGAACAGGGCAGACCAAACTACCAAGCCAATTCTTCACCAGAAAGGAGACAAGCTACCGGGGACCGGTTTCTGGCATTTCAGCCTCTTCGGCCCGGCTTGCTTGAATCCTGATGGAGCAGTGAGAAAGGGACTCATGTCTGAGTATACCCTGCCACACCTATAGTGGCCAAAAACGATTCAGAAAAGGGGGTGGTGATGAACAGAGTGTCTGAATTAAGCAGACCACTCTTACCCAGTCCAAAGATCAGGGCTTGATCCATCACCGTTATTTATCTCACTGCCCCATCCCAGCTCAGAACCTGGCTATATGCAAATTAGTCTGTCCCTGGCCCAGTGCAACATGGTAACAGGGCAGACCAAACTACCAAGCCAATTCTTCACCAGAAAGGAGACAAGCTACCGGGGACCGGTTTCTGGCATTTCAGCCTCTTCGGCCCGGCTTGCTTGAATCCTGATGGAGCAGTGAGAAAGGGACTCATGTCTGAGTATACCCTGCCACATCTATAGTGGCCAAAAACGATTCAGAAAAGGGGGTGGTGATGAACAGAGTGTCTGAATTAAGCAGACCACTCTTACCCAGTCCAAAGATCAGGGCTTGATCCATCACCGTTATTTATCTCACTGCCCCATCCCAGCTCAGAACCTGGCTATATGCAAATTAGTCTGTCCCTGGCCCAGTGCATCATGGGAACAGGGCAGACCAAACTACCAAGCCAATTCTTCACCAGAAAGGAGACAAGCTACCGGGGACCGGTTTCTGGCATTTCAGCCTCTTCGGCCCGGCTTGCTTGAATCCTGATGGAGCAGTGAGAAAGGGACTCATGTCTGAGTATACCCTGCCACACCTATAGTGGCCAAAAACGATTCAGAAAAGGGGGTGGTGATGAACAGAGTGTCTGAATTAAGCAGACCACTCTTACCCAGTCCAAAGATCAGGGCTTGATCCATCACCGTTATTTATCTCACTGCCCCATCCCAGCTCAGAACCTGGCTATATGCAAATTAGTCTGTCCCTGGCCCAGTGCATCATGGGAACAGGGCAGACCAAACTACCAAGCCAATTCTTCACCAGAAAGGAGACAAGCTACCGGGGACCGGTTTCTGGCATTTCAGCCTCTTCGGCCCGGCTTGCTTGAATCCTGATGGAGCAGTGAGAAAGGGACTCATGTCTGAGTATACCCTGCCACACCTATAGTGGCCAAAAACGATTCAGAAAAGGGGGTGGTGATGAACAGAGTGTCTGAATTAAGCAGACCACTCTTACCCAGTCCAAAGATCAGGGCTTGATCCATCACCGTTATTTATCTCACTGCCCCATCCCAGCTCAGAACCTGGCTATATGCAAATTAGTCTGTCCCTGGCCCAGTGCATCATGGGAACAGGGCAGACCAAACTACCAAGCCAATTCTTCACCAGAAAGGAGACAAGCTACCGGGGACCGGTTTCTGGCATTTCAGCCTCTTCGGCCCGGCTTGCTTGAATCCTGATGGAGCAGTGAGAAAGGGACTCATGTCTGAGTATACCCTGCCACACCTATAGTGGCCAAAAACGATTCAGAAAAGGGGGTGGTGATGAACAGAGTGTCTGAATTAAGCAGACCACTCTTACCCAGTCCAAAGATCAGGGCTTGATCCATCACCGTTATTTATCTCACTGCCCCATCCCAGCTCAGAACCTGGCTATATGCAAATTAGTCTGTCCCTGGCCCAGTGCATCATGGGAACAGGGCAGACCAAACTACCAAGCCAATTCTTCACCAGAAAGGAGACAAGCTACCGGGGACCGGTTTATGGCATTTCAGCCTCTTCGGCCCGGCTTGCTTGAATCCTGATGGAGCAGTGAGAAAGGGACTCATGTCTGAGTATACCCTGCCACACCTATAGTGGCCAAAAACGATTCAGAAAAGGGGGTGGTGATGAACAGAGTGTCTGAATTAAGCAGACCACTCTTACCCAGTCCAAAGATCAGGGCTTGATCCATCACCGTTATTTATCTCACTGCCCCATCCCAGCTCAGAACCTGGCTATATGCAAATTAGTCTGTCCCTGGCCCAGTGCATCATGGGAACAGGGCAGACCAAACTACCAAGCCAATTCTTCACCAGAAAGGAGACAAGCTACCGGGGACCGGTTTCTGGCATTTCAGCCTCTTCGGCCCGGCTTGCTTGAATCCTGATGGAGCAGTGAGAAAGGGACTCATGTCTGAGTATACCCTGCCACACCTATAGTGGCCAAAAACGATTCAGAAAAGGGGGTGGTGATGAACAGAGTGTCTGAATTAAGCAGACCACTCTTACCCAGTCCAAAGATCAGGGCTTGATCCATCACCGTTATTTATCTCACTGCCCCATCCCAGCTCAGAACCTGGCTATATGCAAATTAGTCCGTCCCTGGCCCAGTGCATCATGGGAACAGGGCAGACCAAACTACCAAGCCAATTCTTCACCAGAAAGGAGACAAGCTTCCGGGGACCGGTTTCTGGCATTTCAGCCTCTTCGGCCCGGCTTGCTTGAATCCTGATGGAGCAGTGAGAAAGGGACTCATGTCTGAGTATACCCTGCCACACCTATAGTGGCCAAAAACGATTCAGAAAAGGGGGTGGTGATGAACAGAGTGTCTGAATTAAGCAGACCACTCTTACCCAGTCCAAAGATCAGGGCTTGATCCATCACCGTTATTTATCTCACTGCCCCATCCCAGCTCAGAACCTGGCTATATGCAAATTAGTCTGTCCCTGGCCCAGTGCATCATGGGAACAGGGCAGACCAAACTACCAAGCCAATTCTTCACCAGAAAGGAGACAAGCTACCGGGGACCGGTTTCTGGCATTTCAGCCTCTTCGGCCCGGCTTGCTTGAATCCTGATGGAGCAGTGAGAAAGGGACTCATGTCTGAGTATACCCTGCCACACCTATAGTGGCCAAAAACGATTCAGAAAAGGTGGTGGTGATGAACAGAGTGTCTGAATTAAGCAGACCACTCTTACCCAGTCCAAAGATCAGGGCTTGATCCATCACCGTTATTTATCTCACTGCCCCATCCCAGCTCAGAAACTGGCTATATGCAAATTAGTCTGTCCCTGGCCCAGTGCATCATGGGAACAGGGCAGACCAAACTACCAAGCCAATTCTTCACCAGAAAGGAGACAAGCTACCGGGGACCGGTTTCTGGCATTTCAGCCTCTTCGGCCCGGCTTGCTTGAATCCTGATGGAGCAGTGAGAAAGGGACTCATGTCTGAGTATACCCTGCCACACCTATAGTGGCCAAAAACGATTCAGAAAAGGGGGTGGTGATGAACAGAGTGTCTGAATTAAGCAGACCACTCTTACCCAGTCCAAAGATCAGGGCTTGATCCATCACCGTTATTTATCTCACTGCCCCATCCCAGCTCAGAACCTGGCTATATGCAAATTAGTCTGTCCCTGGCCCAGTGCAACATGGGAACAGGGCAGACCAAACTACCAAGCCAATTCTTCACCAGAAAGGAGACAAGCTACCGGGGACCGGTTTCTGGCATTTCAGCCTCTTCGGCCCGGCTTGCTTGACTCCTGATGGAGCAGTGAGAAAGGGACTCATGTCTGAGTATACCCTGCCACATCTATAGTGGCCAAAAACGATTCAGAAAAGGGGGTGGTGATGAACAGAGTGTCTGAATTAAGCAGACCACTCTTACCCAGTCCAAAGATCAGGGCTTGATCCATCACCGTTATTTATCTCACTGCCCCATCCCAGCTCAGAACCTGGCTATATGCAAATTAGTCTGTCCCTGGCCCAGTGCATCATGGGAACAGGGCAGACCAAACTACCAAGCCAATTCTTCACCAGAAAGGAGACAAGCTACCGGGGACCGGTTTCTGGCATTTCAGCCTCTTCGGCCCGGCTTGCTTGAATCCTGATGGAGCAGTGAGAAAGGGACTCATGTCTGAGTATACCCTGCCACACCTATAGTGGCCAAAAACGATTCAGAAAAGGGGGTGGTGATGAACAGAGTGTCTGAATTAAGCAGACCACTCTTACCCAGTCCAAAGATCAGGGCTTGATCCATCACCGTTATTTATCTCACTGCCCCATCCCAGCTCAGAACCTGGCTATATGCAAATTAGTCTGTCCCTGGCCCAGTGCATCATGGGAACAGGGCAGACCAAACTACCAAGCCAATTCTTCACCAGAAAGGAGACAAGCTACCGGGGACCGGTTTCTGGCATTTCAGCCTCTTCGGCCCGGCTTGCTTGAATCCTGATGGAGCAGTGAGAAAGGGACTCATGTCTGAGTATACCCTGCCACACCTATAGTGGCCAAAAACGATTCAGAAAAGGGGGTGGTGATGAACAGAGTGTCTGAATTAAGCAGACCACTCTTACCCAGTCCAAAGATCAGGGCTTGATCCATCACCGTTATTTATCTCACTGCCCCATCCCAGCTCAGAACCTGGCTATATGCAAATTAGTCTGTCCCTGGCCCAGTGCATCATGGGAACAGGGCAGACCAAACTACCAAGCCAATTCTTCACCAGAAAGGAGACAAGCTACCAGGGACCGGTTTCTGGCATTTCAGCCTCTTCGGCCCGGCTTGCTTGAATCCTGATGGAGCAGTGAGAAAGGGACTCATGTCTGAGTATACCCTGCCACACCTATAGTGGCCAAAAACGATTCAGAAAAGGGGGTGGTGATGAACAGAGTGTCTGAATTAAGCAGACCACTCTTACCCAGTCCAAAGATCAGGGCTTGATCCATCACCGTTATTTATCTCACTGCCCCATCCCAGCTCAGAACCTGGCTATATGCAAATTAGTCTGTCCCTGGCCCAGTGCATCATGGGAACAGGGCAGACCAAACTACCAAGCCAATTCTTCACCAGAAAGGAGACAAGCTACCGGGGACCGGTTTCTGGCATTTCAGCCTCTTCGGCCCGGCTTGCTTGAATCCTGATGGAGCAGTGAGAAAGGGACTCATGTCTGAGTATACCCTGCCACACCTATAGTGGCCAAAAACGATTCAGAAAAGGGGGTGGTGATGAACAGAGTGTCTGAATTAAGCAGACCACTCTTACCCAGTCCAAAGATCAGGGCTTGATCCATCACCGTTATTTATCTCACTGCCCCATCCCAGCTCAGAACCTGGCTATATGCAAATTAGTCTGTCCCTGGCCCAGTGCATCATGGGAACAGGGCAGACCAAACTACCAAGCCAATTCTTCACCAGAAAGGAGACAAGCTACCGGGGACCGGTTTCTGGCATTTCAGCCTCTTCGGCCCGGCTTGCTTGAATCCTGATGGAGCAGTGAGAAAGGGACTCATGTCTGAGTATACCCTGCCACACCTATAGTGGCCAAAAACGATTCAGAAAAGGGGGTGGTGATGAACAGAGTGTCTGAATTAAGCAGACCACTCTTACCCAGTCCAAAGATCAGGGCTTGATCCATCACCGTTATTTATCTCACTGCCCCATCCCAGCTCAGAACCTGGCTATATGCAAATTAGTCTGTCCCTGGCCCAGTGCATCATGGGAACAGGGCAGACCAAACTACCAAGCCAATTCTTCACCAGAAAGGAGACAAGCTACCGGGGACCGGTTTCTGGCATTTCAGCCTCTTCGGCCCGGCTTGCTTGAATCCTGATGGAGCAGTGAGAAAGGGACTCATGTCTGAGTATACCCTGCCACACCTATAGTGGCCAAAAACGATTCAGAAAAGGGGGTGGTGATGAACAGAGTGTCTGAATTAAGCAGACCACTCTTACCCAGTCCAAAGATCAGGGCTTGATCCATCACCGTTATTTATCTCACTGCCCCATCCCAGCTCAGAACCTGGCTATATGCAAAATAGTCTGTCCCTGGCCCAGTGCATCATGGGAACAGGGCAGACCAAACTACCAAGCCAATTCTTCACCAGAAAGGAGACAAGCTACCGGGGACCGGTTTCTGGCATTTCAGCCTCTTCGGCCCGGCTTGCTTGAATCCTGATGGAGCAGTGAGAAAGGGACTCATGTCTGAGTATACCCTGCCACACCTATAGTGGCCAAAAACGATTCAGAAAAGGGGGTGGTGATGAACAGAGTGTCTGAATTAAGCAGACCACTCTTACCCAGTCCAAAGATCAGGGCTTGATCCATCACCGTTATTTATCTCACTGCCCCATCCCAGCTCAGAACCTGGCTATATGCAAATTAGTCTGTCCCTGGCCCAGTGCATCATGGGAACAGGGCAGACCAAACTACCAAGCCAATTCTTCACCAGAAAGGAGACAAGCTACCGGGGACCGGTTTCTGGCATTTCAGCCTCTTCGGCCCGGCTTGCTTGAATCCTGATGGAGCAGTGAGAAAGGGACTCATGTCTGAGTATACCCTGCCACACCTATAGTGGCCAAAAACGATTCAGAAAAGGGGGTGGTGATGAACAGAGTGTCTGAATTAAGCAGACCACTCTTACCCAGTCCAAAGATCAGGGCTTGATCCATCACCGTTATTTATCTCACTGCCCCATCCCAGCTCAGAACCTGGCTATATGCAAATTAGTCTGTCCCTGGCCCAGTGCATCATGGGAACAGGGCAGACCAAACTACCAAGCCAATTCTTCACCAGAAAGGAGACAAGCTACCGGGGACCGGTTTCTGGCATTTCAGCCTCTTCGGCCCGGCTTGCTTGAATCCTGATGGAGCAGTGAGAAAGGGACTCATGTCTGAGTATACCCTGCCACACCTATAGTGGCCAAAAACGATTCAGAAAAGGGGGTGGTGATGAACAGAGTGTCTGAATTAAGCAGACCACTCTTACCCAGTCCAAAGATCAGGGCTTGATCCATCACCGTTTATTTATCTCACTGCCCCATCCCAGCTCAGAACCTGGCTATATGCAAATTAGTCTGTCCCTGGCCCAGTGCATCATGGGAACAGGGCAGACCAAACTACCAAGCCAATTCTTCACCAGAAAGGAGACAAGCTACCGGGGACCGGTTTCTGGCATTTCAGCCTCTTCGGCCCGGCTTGCTTGAATCCTGATGGAGCAGTGAGAAAGGGACTCATGTCTGAGTATACCCTGCCACACCTATAGTGGCCAAAAACGATTCAGAAAAGGGGGTGGTGATGAACAGAGTGTCTGAATTAAGCAGACCACTCTTACCCAGTCCAAAGATCAGGGCTTGATCCATCACCGTTATTTATCTCACTGCCCCATCCCAGCTCAGAACCTGGCTATATGCAAATTAGTCTGTCCCTGGCCCAGTGCATCATGGGAACAGGGCAGACCAAACTACCAAGCCAATTCTTCACCAGAAAGGAGACAAGCTACCGGGGACCGGTTTCTGGCATTTCAGCCTCTTCGGCCCGGCTTGCTTGAATCCTGATGGAGCAGTGAGAAAGGGACTCATGTCTGAGTATACCCTGCCACACCTATAGTGGCCAAAAACGATTCAGAAAAGGGGGTGGTGATGAACAGAGTGTCTGAATTAAGCAGACCACTCTTACCCAGTCCAAAGATCAGGGCTTGATCCATCACCGTTATTTATCTCACTGCCCCATCCCAGCTCAGAACCTGGCTATATGCAAATTAGTCTGTCCCTGGCCCAGTGCATCATGGGAACAGGGCAGACCAAACTACCAAGCCAATTCTTCACCAGAAAGGAGACAAGCTACCGGGGACCGGTTTCTGGCATTTCAGCCTCTTCGGCCCGGCTTGCTTGAATCCTGATGGAGCAGTGAGAAAGGGACTCATGTCTGAGTATACCCTGCCACACCTATAGTGGCCAAAAACGATTCAGAAAAGGGGGTGGTGATGAACAGAGTGTCTGAATTAAGCAGACCACTCTTACCCAGTCCAAAGATCAGGGCTTGATCCATCACCGTTATTTATCTCACTGCCCCATCCCAGCTCAGAACCTGGCTATATGCAAATTAGTCTGTCCCTGGCCCAGTGCATCATGGGAACAGGGCAGACCAAACTACCAAGCCAATTCTTCATCAGAAAGGAGACAAGCTACCGGGGACCGGTTTCTGGCATTTCAGCCTCTTCGGCCCGGCTTGCTTGAATCCAGATGGAGCAGTGAGAAAGGGACTCATGTCTGAGTATACCCTGCCACACCTATAGTGGCCAAAAACGATTCAGAAAAGGGGGTGGTGATGAACAGAGTGTCTGAATTAAGCAGACCACTCTTACCCAGTCCAAAGATCAGGGCTTGATCCATCACCGTTATTTATCTCACTGCCCCATCCCAGCTCAGAACCTGGCTATATGCAAATTAGTCTGTCCCTGGCCCAGTGCATCATGGGAACAGGGCAGACCAAACTACCAAGCCAATTCTTCACCAGAAAGGAGACAAGCTACCGGGGACCGGTTTCTGGCATTTCAGCCTCTTCGGCCCGGCTTGCTTGAATCCTGATGGAGCAGTGAGAAAGGGACTCATGTCTGAGTATACCCTGCCACACCTATAGTGGCCAAAAACGATTCAGAAAAGGGGGGTGGTGATGAACAGAGTGTCTGAATTAAGCAGACCACTCTTACCCAGTCCAAAGATCAGGGCTTGATCCATCACCGTTATTTATCTCACTGCCCCATCCCAGCTCAGAACCTGGCTATATGCAAATTAGTCTGTCCCTGGCCCAGTGCATCATGGGAACAGGGCAGACCAAACTACCAAGCCAATTCATCACCAGAAAGGAGACAAGCTACCGGGGACCGGTTTCTGGCATTTCAGCCTCTTCGGCCCGGCTTGCTTGAATCCTGATGGAGCAGTGAGAAAGGGACTCATGTCTGAGTATACCCTGCCACACCTATAGTGGCCAAAAACGATTCAGAAAAGGGGGTGGTGATGAACAGAGTGTCTGAATTAAGCAGACCACTCTTACCCAGTCCAAAGATCAGGGCTTGATCCATCACCGTTATTTATCTCACTGCCCCATCCCAGCTCAGAACCTGGCTATATGCAAATTAATCTGTCCCTGGCCCAGTGCATCATGGGAACAGGGCAGACCAAACTACCAAGCCAATTCTTCACCAGAAAGGAGACAAGCTACCGGGGACCGGTTTCTGGCATTTCAGCCTCTTCGGCCCGGCTTGCTTGAATCCTGATGGAGCAGTGAGAAAGGGACTCATGTCTGAGTATACCCTGCCACACCTATAGTGGCCAAAAACGATTCAGAAAAGGGGGTGGTGATGAACAGAGTGTCTGAATTAAGCAGACCACTCTTACCCAGTCCAAAGATCAGGGCTTGATCCATCACCGTTATTTATCTCACTGCCCCATCCCAGCTCAGAACCTGGCTATATGCAAATTAGTCTGTCCCTGGCCCAGTGCATCATGGGAACAGGGCAGACCAAACTACCAAGCCAATTCTTCACCAGAAAGGAGACAAGCTACCGGGGACCGGTTTCTGGCATTTCAGCCTCTTCGGCCCGGCTTGCTTGAATCCTGATGGAGCAGTGAGAAAGGGACTCATGTCTGAGTATACCCTGCCACACCTATAGTGGCCAAAAACGATTCAGAAAAGGGGGTGGTGATGAACAGAGTGTCTGAATTAAGCAGACCACTCTTACCCAGTCCAAAGATCAGGGCTTGATCCATCACCGTTATTTATCTCACTGCCCCATCCCAGCTCAGAACCTGGCTATATGCAAATTAGTCTGTCCCTGGCCCAGTGCATCATGGGAACAGGGCAGACCAAACTACCAAGCCAATTCTTCACCAGAAAGGAGACAAGCTACCGGGGACCGGTTTCTGGCATTTCAGCCTCTTCGGCCCGGCTTGCTTGAATCCTGATGGAGCAGTGAGAAAGGGACTCATGTCTGAGTATACCCTGCCACACCTATAGTGGCCAAAAACGATTCAGAAAAGGGGGTGGTGATGAACAGAGTGTCTGAATTAAGCAGACCACTCTTACCCAGTCCAAAGATCAGGGCTTGATCCATCACCGTTATTTATCTCACTGCCCCATCCCAGCTCAGAACCTGGCTATATGCAAATTAGTCTGTCCCTGGCCCAGTGCATCATGGGAACAGGGCAGACCAAACTACCAAGCCAATTCTTCACCAGAAAGGAGACAAGCTACCGGGGACCGGTTTCTGGCTTTTCAGCCTCTTCGGCCCGGCTTGCTTGAATCCTGATGGAGCAGTGAGAAAGGGACTCATGTCTGAGTATACCCTGCCACACCTATAGTGGCCAAAAACAATTCAGAAAAGGGGGTGGTGATGAACAGAGTGTCTGAATTAAGCAGACCACTCTTACCCAGTCCAAAGATCAGGGCTTGATCCATCACCGTTATTTATCTCACTGCCCCATCCCAGCTCAGAACCTGGCTATATGCAAATTAGTCTGTCCCTGGCCCAGTGCATCATGGGAACAGGGCAGACCAAACTACCAAGCCAATTCTTCACCAGAAAGGAGACAAGCTACCGGGGACCGGTTTCTGGCATTTCAGCCTCTTCGGCCCGGCTTGCTTGAATCCTGATGGAGCAGTGAGAAAGGGACTCATGTCTGAGTATACCCTGCCACACCTATAGTGGCCAAAAACGATTCAGAAAAGGGGGTGGTGATGAACAGAGTGTCTGAATTAAGCAGACCACTCTTACCCAGTCCAAAGATCAGGGCTTGATCCATCACCGTTATTTATCTCACTGCCCCATCCCAGCTCAGAACCTGGCTATATGCAAATTAGTCTGTCCCTGGCCCAGTGCATCATGGGAACAGGGCAGACCAAACTACCAAGCCAATTCTTCACCAGAAAGGAGACAAGCTACCGGGGACCGGTTTCTGGCATTTCAGCCTCTTCGGCCCGGCTTGCTTGAATCCTGATGGATCAGTGAGAACGGGACTCATGTCTGAGTATACCCTGCCACACCTATAGTGGCCAAAAACGATTCAGAAAAGGGGGTGGTGATGAACAGAGTGTCTGAATTAAGCAGACCACTCTTACCCAGTCCAAAGATCAGGGCTTGATCCATCACCGTTATTTATCTCACTGCCCCATCCCAGCTCAGAACCTGGCTATATGCAAATTAGTCTGTCCCTGGCCCAGTGCATCATGGGAACAGGGCAGACCAAACTACCAAGCCAATTCTTCACCAGAAAGGAGACAAGCTACCGGGGACCGGTTTCTGGCATTTCAGCCTCTTCGGCCCGGCTTGCTTGAATCCTGATGGAGCAGTGAGAAAGGGACTCATGTCTGAGTATACCCTGCCACACCTATAGTGGCCAAAAACGATTCAGAAAAGGGGGTGGTGATGAACAGAGTGTCTGAATTAAGCAGACCACTCTTACCCAGTCCAAAGATCAGGGCTTGATCCATCACCGTTATTTATCTCACTGCCCCATCCCAGCTCAGAACCTGGCTATATGCAAATTAGTCTGTCCCTGGCCCAGTGCATCATGGGAACAGGGCAGACCAAACTACCAAGCCAATTCTTCACCAGAAAGGAGACAAGCTACCGGGGACCGGTTTCTGGCATTTCAGCCTCTTCGGCCCGGCTTGCTTGAATCCTGATGGAGCAGTGAGAAAGGGACTCATGTCTGAGTATACCCTGCCACACCTATAGTGGCCAAAAACGATTCAGAAAAGGGGGTGGTGATGAACAGAGTGTCTGAATTAAGCAGACCACTCTTACCCAGTCCAAAGATCAGGGCTTGATCCATCACCGTTATTTATCTCACTGCCCCATCCCAGCTCAGAACCTGGCTATATGCAAATTAGTCTGTCCCTGGCCCAGTGCATCATGGGAACAGGGCAAACCAAACTACCAAGCCAATTCTTCACCAGAAAGGAGACAAGCTACCGGGGACCGGTTTCTGGCATTTCAGCCTCTTCGGCCCGGCTTGCTTGAATCCTGATGGAGCAGTGAGAAAGGGACTCATGTCTGAGTATACCCTGCCACACCTATAGTGGCCAAAAACGATTCAGAAAAGGGGGTGGTGATGAACAGAGTGTCTGAATTAAGCAGACCACTCTTACCCAGTCCAAAGATCAGGGCTTGATCCATCACCGTTATTTATCTCACTGCCCCATCCCAGCTCAGAACCTGGCTATATGCAAATTAGTCTGTCCCTGGCCCAGTGCATCATGGGAACAGGGCAGACCAAACTACCAAGCCAATTCTTCACCAGAAAGGAGACAAGCTACCGGGGACCGGTTTCTGGCATTTCAGCCTCTTCGGCCCGGCTTGCTTGAATCCTGATGGAGCAGTGAGAAAGGGACTCATGTCTGAGTATACCCTGCCACACCTATAGTGGCCAAAAACGATTCAGAAAAGGGGGTGGTGATGAACAGAGTGTCTGAATTAAGCAGACCACTCTTACCCAGTCCAAAGATCAGGGCTTGATCCATCACCGTTATTTATCTCACTGCCCCATCCCAGCTCAGAACCTGGCTATATGCAAATTAGTCTGTCCCTGGCCCAGTGCATCATGGGAACAGGGCAGACCAAACTACCAAGCCAATTCTTCACCAGAAAGGAGACAAGCTACCGGGGACCGGTTTCTGGCATTTCAGCCTCTTCGGCCCGGCTTGCTTGAATCCTGATGGAGCAGTGAGAAAGGGACTCATGTCTGAGTATACCCTGCCACACCTATAGTGGCCAAAAACGATTCAGAAAAGGGGGTGGTGATGAACAGAGTGTCTGAATTAAGCAGACCACTCTTACCCAGTCCAAAGATCAGGGCTTGATCCATCACCGTTATTTATCTCACTGCCCCATCCCAGCTCAGAACCTGGCTATATGCAAATTAGTCTGTCCCTGGCCCAGTGCATCATGGGAACAGGGCAGACCAAACTACCAAGCCAATTCTTCACCAGAAAGGAGACAAGCTACCGGGGACCGGTTTCTGGCATTTCAGCCTCTTCGGCCCGGCTTGCTTGAATCCTGATGGAGCAGTGAGAAAGGGACTCATGTCTGAGTATACCCTGCCACACCTATAGTGGCCAAAAACGATTCAGAAAAGGGGGTGGTGATGAACAGAGTGTCTGAATTAAGCAGACCACTCTTACCCAGTCCAAAGATCAGGGCTTGATCCATCACCGTTATTTATCTCACTGCCCCATCCCAGCTCAGAACCTGGCTATATGCAAATTAGTCTGTCCCTGGCCCAGTGCATCATGGGAACAGGGCAGACCAAACTACCAAGCCAATTCTTCACCAGAAAGGAGACAAGCTACCGGGGACCGGTTTCTGGCATTTCAGCCTCTTCGGCCCGGCTTGCTTGAATCCTGATGGAGCAGTGAGAAAGGGACTCATGTCTGAGTATACCCTGCCACACCTATAGTGGCCAAAAACGATTCAGAAAAGGGGGTGGTGATGTACAGAGTGTCTGAATTAAGCAGACCACTCTTACCCAGTCCAAAGATCAGGGCTTGATCCATCACCGTTATTTATCTCACTGCCCCATCCCAGCTCAGAACCTGGCTATATGCAAATTAGTCTGTCCCTGGCCCAGTGCATCATGGGAACAGGGCAGAGCAAACTACCAAGCCAATTCTTCACCAGAAAGGAGACAAGCTACCGGGGACCGGTTTCTGGCATTTCAGCCTCTTCGGCCCGGCTTGCTTGAATCCTGATGGAGCAGTGAGAAAGGGACTCATGTCTGAGTATACCCTGCCACACCTATAGTGGCCAAAAACGATTCAGAAAAGGGGGTGGTGATGAACAGAGTGTCTGAATTAAGCAGACCACTCTTACCCAGTCCAAAGATCAGGGCTTGCTCCATCACCGTTATTTATCTCACTGCCCCATCCCAGCTCAGAACCTGGCTATATGCAAATTAGTCTGTCCCTGGCCCAGTGCATCATGGGAACAGGGCAGACCAAACTACCAAGCCAATTCTTCACCAGAAAGGAGACAAGCTACCGGGGACCGGTTTCTGGCATTTCAGCCTCTTCGGCCCGGCTTGCTTGAATCCTGATGGAGCAGTGAGAAAGGGACTCATGTCTGAGTATACCCTGCCACACCTATAGTGGCCAAAAACGATTCAGAAAAGGGGGTGGTGATGAACAGAGTGTCTGAATTAAGCAGACCACTCTTACCCAGTCCAAAGATCAGGGCTTGATCCATCACCGTTATTTATCTCACTGCCCCATCCCAGCTCAGAACCTGGCTATATGCAAATTAGTCTGTCCCTGGCCCAGTGCATCATGGGAACAGGGCAGACCAAACTACCAAGCCAATTCTTCACCAGAAAGGAGACAAGCTACCGGGGACCGGTTTCTGGCATTTCAGCCTCTTCGGCCCGGCTTGCTTGAATCCTGATGGAGCAGTGAGAAAGGGACTCATGTCTGAGTATACCCTGCCACACCTATAGTGGCCAAAAACGATTCAGAAAAGGGGGTGGTGATGAACAGAGTGTCTGAATTAAGCAGACCACTCTTACCCAGTCCAAAGATCAGGGCTTGATCCATCACCATTATTTATCTCACTGCCCCATCCCAGCTCAGAACCTGGCTATATGCAAATTAGTCTGTCCCTGGCCCAGTGCATCATGGGAACAGGGCAGACCAAACTACCAAGCCAATTCTTCACCAGAAAGGAGACAAGCTACCGGGGACCGGTTTCTGGCATTTCAGCCTCTTCGGCCCGGCTTGCTTGAATCCTGATGGAGCAGTGAGAAAGGGACTCATGTCTGAGTATACCCTGCCACATCTATAGTGGCCAAAAACGATTCAGAAAAGGGGGTGGTGATGAACAGAGTGTCTGAATTAAGCAGACCACTCTTACCCAGTCCAAAGATCAGGGCTTGATCCATCACCGTTATTTATCTCACTGCCCCATCCCAGCTCAGAACCTGGCTATATGCAAATTAGTCTGTCCCTGGCCCAGTGCATCATGGGAACAGGGCAGACCAAACTACCAAGCCAATTCTTCACCAGAAAGGAGACAAGCTACCGGGGACCGGTTTCTGGCATTTCAGCCTCTTCGGCCCGGCTTGCTTGAATCCTGATGGAGCAGTGAGAAAGGGACTCATGTCTGAGTATACCCTGCCACACCTATAGTGGCCAAAAACGATTCAGAAAAGGGGGTGGTGATGAACAGAGTGTCTGAATTAAGCAGACCACTCTTACCCCGTCCAAAGATCAGGGCTTGATCCATCACCGTTATTTATCTCACTGCCCCATCCCAGCTCAGAACCTGGCTATATGCAAATTAGTCTGTCCCTGGCCCAGTGATACATGGGAACAGGGCAGACCAAACTACCAAGCCAATTCTTCACCAGAAAGGAGACAAGCTACCGGGGACCGGTTTCTGGCATTTCAGCCTCTTCGGCCCGGCTTGCTTGAATCCTGATGGAGCAGTGAGAAAGGGACTCATGTCTGAGTATACCCTGCCACACCTATAGTGGCCAAAAACGATTCAGAAAAGGGGGTGGTGATGAACAGAGTGTCTGAATTAAGCAGACCACTCTTACCCAGTCCAAAGATCAGGGCTTGATCCATCACCGTTATTTATCTCACTGCCCCATCCCAGCTCAGAACCTGGCTATATGCAAATTAGTCTGTCCCTGGCCCAGTGCATCATGGGAACAGGGCAGACCAAACTACCAAGCCAATTCTTCACCAGAAAGGAGACAAGCTACCGGGGACCGGTTTCTGGCATTTCAGCCTCTTCGGCCCGGCTTGCTTGAATCCTGATGGAGCAGTGAGAAAGGGACTCATGTCTGAGTATACCCTGCCACACCTATAGTGGCCAAAAACGATTCAGAAAAGGGGGTGGTGATGAACAGAGTGTCTGAATTAAGCAGACCACTCTTACCCAGTCCAAAGATCAGGGCTTGATCCATCACCGTTATTTATCTCACTGCCCCATCCCAGCTCAGAACCTGGCTATATGCAAATTAGTCTGTCCCTGGCCCAGTGCATCATGGGAACAGGGCAGACCAAACTACCAAGCCAATTCTTCACCAGAAAGGAGACAAGCTACCGGGGACCGGTTTCTGGCATTTCAGCCTCTTCGGCCCGGCTTGCTTGAATCCTGATGGAGCAGTGAGAAAGGGACTCATGTCTGAGTATACCCTGCCACACCTATAGTGGCCAAAAACGATTCAGAAAAGGGGGTGGTGATGTACAGAGTGTCTGAATTAAGCAGACCACTCTTACCCAGTCCAAAGATCAGGGCTTGCTCCATCACCGTTATTTATCTCACTGCCCCATCCCAGCTCAGAACCTGGCTATATGCAAATTAGTCTGTCCCTGGCCCAGTGCATCATGGGAACAGGGCAGACCAAACTACCAAGCCAATTCTTCACCAGAAAGGAGACAAGCTACCGGGGACCGGTTTCTGGCATTTCAGCCTCTTCGGCCCGGCTTGCTTGAATCCTGATGGAGCAGTGAGAAAGGGACTCATGTCTGAGTATACCCTGCCACACCTATAGTGGCCAAAAACGATTCAGAAAAGGGGGTGGTGATGAACAGAGTGTCTGAATTAAGCAGACCACTCTTACCCAGTCCAAAGATCAGGGCTTGATCCATCACCGTTATTTATCTCACTGCCCCATCCCAGCTCAGAACCTGGCTATATGCAAATTAGTCTGTCCCTGGCCCAGTGCATCATGGGAACAGGGCAGACCAAACTACCAAGCCAATTCTTCACCAGAAAGGAGACAAGCTACCGGGGACCGGTTTCTGGCATTTCAGCCTCTTCGGCCCGGCTTGCTTGAATCCTGATGGAGCAGTGAGAAAGGGACTCATGTCTGAGTATACCCTGCCACACCTATAGTGGCCAAAAACGATTCAGAAAAGGGGGTGGTGATGAACAGAGTGTCTGAATTAAGCAGACCACTCTTACCCAGTCCAAAGATCAGGGCTTGATCCATCACCGTTATTTATCTCACTGCCCCATCCCAGCTCAGAACCTGGCTATATGCAAATTAGTCTGTCCCTGGCCCAGTGCATCATGGGAACAGGGCAGACCAAACTACCAAGCCAATTCTTCACCAGAAAGTAGACAAGCTACCGGGGACCGGTTTCTGGCATTTCAGCCTCTTCGGCCCGGCTTGCTTGAATCCTGATGGAGCAGTGAGAAAGGGACTCATGTCTGAGTATACCCTGCCACATCTATAGTGGCCAAAAACGATTCAGAAAAGGGGGTGGTGATGAACAGAGTGTCTGAATTAAGCAGACCACTCTTACCCAGTCCAAAGATCAGGGCTTGATCCATCACCGTTATTTATCTCACTGCCCCATCCCAGCTCAGAACCTGGCTATATGCAAATTAGTCTGTCCCTGGCCCAGTGCATCATGGGAACAGGGCAGACCAAACTACCAAGCCAATTCTTCACCAGAAAGGAGACAAGCTACCGGGGACCGGTTTCTGGCATTTCAGCCTCTTCGGCCCGGCTTGCTTGAATCCTGATGGAGCAGTGAGAAAGGGACTCATGTCTGAGTATACCCTGCCACACCTATAGTGGCCAAAAACGATTCAGAAAAGGGGGTGGTGATGAACAGAGTGTCTGAATTAAGCAGACCACTCTTACCCCGTCCAAAGATCAGGGCTTGATCCATCACCGTTATTTATCTCACTGCCCCATCCCAGCTCAGAACCTGGCTATATGCAAATTAGTCTGTCCCTGGCCCAGTGATACATGGGAACAGGGCAGACCAAACTACCAAGCCAATTCTTCACCAGAAAGGAGACAAGCTACCGGGGACCGGTTTCTGGCATTTCAGCCTCTTCGGCCCGGCTTGCTTGAATCCTGATGGAGCAGTGAGAAAGGGACTCATGTCTGAGTATACCCTGCCACACCTATAGTGGCCAAAAACGATTCAGAAAAGGGGGTGGTGATGAACAGAGTGTCTGAATTAAGCAGACCACTCTTACCCAGTCCAAAGATCAGGGCTTGATCCATCACCGTTATTTATCTCACTGCCCCATCCCAGCTCAGAACCTGGCTATATGCAAATTAGTCTGTCCCTGGCCCAGTGCATCATGGGAACAGGGCAGACCAAACTACCAAGCCAATTCTTCACCAGAAAGGAGACAAGCTACCGGGGACCGGTTTCTGGCATTTCAGCCTCTTCGGCCCGGCTTGCTTGAATCCTGATGGAGCAGTGAGAAAGGGACTCATGTCTGAGTATACCCTGCCACACCTATAGTGGCCAAAAACGATTCAGAAAAGGGGGTGGTGATGAACAGAGTGTCTGAATTAAGCAGACCACTCTTACCCAGTCCAAAGATCAGGGCTTGATCCATCACCGTTATTTATCTCACTGCCCCATCCCAGCTCAGAACCTGGCTATATGCAAATTAGTCTGTCCCTGGCCCAGTGCATCATGGGAACAGGGCAGACCAAACTACCAAGCCAATTCTTCACCAGAAAGGAGACAAGCTACCGGGGACCGGTTTCTGGCATTTCAGCCTCTTCGGCCCGGCTTGCTTGAATCCTGATGGAGCAGTGAGAAAGGGACTCATGTCTGAGTATACCCTGCCACACCTATAGTGGCCAAAAACGATTCAGAAAAGGGGGTGGTGATGAACAGAGTGTCTGAATTAAGCAGACCACTCTTACCCAGTCCAAAGATCAGGGCTTGATCCATCACCGTTATTTATCTCACTGCCCCATCCCAGCTCAGAACCTGGCTATATGCAAATTAGTCTGTCCCTGGCCCAGTGCATCATGGGAACAGGGCAGACCAAACTACCAAGCCAATTCTTCACCAGAAAGGAGACAAGCTACCGGGGACCGGTTTCTGGCATTTCAGCCTCTTCGGCCCGGCTTGCTTGAATCCTGATGGAGCAGTGAGAAAGGGACTCATGTCTGAGTATACCCTGCCACACCTATAGTGGCCAAAAACGATTCAGAAAAGGGGGTGGTGATGAACAGAGTGTCTGAATTAAGCAGACCACTCTTACCCAGTCCAAAGATGATGGATCAAGCCCTGATCTGTGGACTGGGTAGGAGTGTTCTGCTTAATTCAGAATACTCTGTCCATCACCACCCCCTTGTAAATAATTTTGGCCACCATAAGCGTGGAAGGGTATACTCGGATGCGAGTCCCTTGCTCACTGCACCATCAGGATTCAAGCAAGCCGGGCCGAAGACGGCTGTAATGCCAGAAACCGGTCCCCGGAAGCTTGTTTCCTTTCTGGTAAAGAATTGGCTTGGTAGTTTGGTCTGCCCTGTTCCCATGATGCACTGGGCCAGGGACAGACTAATTTGCATATAGCCAGGTTCTGAACTGGGATGGTGCAGTGAGCTAAAAAACGGTGATGGATCAAGCCCTGATCTGTGGACTGGGTAGGAGTGTTCTGCTTAATTCAGAATACTCTGTCCATCACCACCCCCTTGTAAATAATTTTGGCCACCATAAGCGTGGAAGGGTATACTCGGATGCGAGTCCCTTGCTCACTGCACCATCAGGATTCAAGCAAGCCGGGCCGAAGACGGCTGTAATGCCAGAAACCGGTCCCCGGAAGCTTGTTTCCTTTCTGGTAAAGAATTGGCTTGGTAGTTTGGTCTGCCCTGTTCCCATGATGCACTGGGCCAGGGACAGACTAATTTGCATATAGCCAGGTTCTGAACTGGGATGGTGCAGTGAGCTAAAAAACGGTGATGGATCAAGCCCTGATCTGTGGACTGGGTAGGAGTGTTCTGCTTAATTCAGAATACTCTGTCCATCACCACCCCCTTGTAAATAATTTTGGCCACCATAAGCGTGGAAGGGTATACTCGGATGCGAGTCCCTTGCTCACTGCACCATCAGGATTCAGGCAAGCCGGGCCGAAGACGGCTGTAATGCCAGAAACCGGTCCCCGGAAGCTTGTTTCCTTTCTGGTAAAGAATTGGCTTGGTAGTTTGGTCTGCCCTGTTCCCATGATGCACTGGGCCAGGGACAGACTAATTTGCATATAGCCAGGTTCTGAACTGGGATGGTGCAGTGAGCTAAAAAACGGTGATGGATCAAGCCCTGATCTGTGGACTGGGTAGGAGTGTTCTGCTTAATTCAGAATACTCTGTCCATCACCACCCCCTTGTAAATAATTTTGGCCACCATAAGCGTGGAAGGGTATACTCGGATGCGAGTCCCTTGCTCACTGCACCATCAGGATTCAAGCAAGCCGGGCCGAAGACGGCTGTAATGCCAGAAACCTGTCCCCGGAAGCTTGTTTCCTTTCTGGTAAAGAATTGGCTTGGTAGTTTGGTCTGCCCTGTTCCCATGATGCACTGGGCCAGGGACAGACTAATTTGCATATAACCAGGTTCTGAACTGGGATGGTGCAGTGAGCTAAAAAACGGTGATGGATCAAGCCCTGATCTGTGGACTGGGTAGGAGTGTTCTGCTTAATTCAGAATACTCCGTCCATCACCACCCCCTTGTAAATAATTTTGGCCACCATAAGCGTGGAAGGGTATACTCGGATGCGAGTCCCTTGCTCACTGCACCATCAGGATTCAAGCAAGCCGGGCCGAAGATGGCTGTAATGCCAGAAACCGGTCCCCGGAAGCTTGTTTCCTTTCTGGTAAAGAATTGGCTTGGTAGTTTGGTCTGCCCTGTTCCCATGATGCACTGGGCCAGGGACAGACTAATTTGCATATAGCCAGGTTCTGAACTGGGATGGTGCAGTGAGCTAAAAAACGGTGATGGATCAAGCCCTGATCTGTGGACTGGGTAGGAGTGTTCTGCTTAATTCAGAATACTCTGTCCATCACCACCCCCTTGTAAATAATTTTGGCCACCATAAGCGTGGAAGGGTATACTCGGATGCGAGTCCCTTGCTCACTGCACCATCAGGATTCAAGCAAGCCGGGCCGAAGACGGCTGTAATGCCAGAAACCGGTCCCCGGAAGCTTCTTTCCTTTCTGGTAAAGAATTGGCTTGGTAGTTTGGTCTGCCCTGTTCCCATGATGCACTGGGCCAGGGACAGACTAATTTGCATATAGCCAGGTTCTGAACTGGGATGGTGCAGTGAGCTAAAAAACGGTGATGGATCAAGCCCTGATCTGTGGACTGGGTAGGAGTGTTCTGCTTAATTCAGAATACTCTGTCCATCACCACCCCCTTGTAAATAATTTTGGCCACCATAAGCGTGGAAGGGTATACTCGGATGCGAGTCCCTTGCTCACTGCACCATCAGGATTCAAGCAAGCCGGGCCGAAGACGGCTGTAATGCCAGAAACCGGTCCCCGGAAGCTTGTTTCCTTTCTGGTAAAGAATTGGCTTGGTAGTTTGGTCTGTCCTGTTCCCATGATGCACTGGGCCAGGGACAGACTAATTTGCATATAGCCAGGTTCTGAACTGGGATGGTGCAGTGAGCTAAAAAACGGTGATGGATCAAGCCCTGATCTGTGGACTGGGTAGGAGTGTTCTGCTTAATTCAGAATACTCTGTCCATCACCACCCCCTTGTAAATAATTTTGGCCACCATAAGCGTGGAAGGGTATACTCGGATGCGAGTCCCTTGCTCACTGCACCATCAGGATTCAAGCAAGCCGGGCCGAAGACGGCTGTAATGCCAGAAACCGGTCCCCGGAAGCTTGTTTCCTTTCTGGTAAAGAATTGGCTTGGTAGTTTGGTCTGCCCTGTTCCCATGATGCACTGGGCCAGGGACAGACTAATTTGCATATAGCCAGGTTCTGAACTGGGATGGTGCAGTGAGCTAAAAAACGGTGATGGATCAAGCCCTGATCTGTGGACTGGGTAGGAGTGTTCTGCTTAATTCAGAATACTCTGTCCATCACCACCCCCTTGTAAATAATTTTGGCCACCATAAGCGTGGAAGGGTATACTCGGATGCGAGTCCCTTGCTCACTGCACCATCAGGATTCAAGCAAGCCGGGCCGAAGACGGCTGTAATGCCAGAAACCGGTCCCCGGAAGCTTGTTTCCTTTCTGGTAAAGAATTGGCTTGGTAGTTTGGTCTGCCCTGTTCCCATGATGCACTGGGCCAGGGACAGACTAATTTGCATATAGCCAGGTTCTGAACTGGGATGGTGCAGTGAGCTAAAAAACGGTGATGGATCAAGCCCTGATCTGTGGACTGGGTAGGAGTGTTCTGCTTAATTCAGAATACTCTGTCCATCACCACCCCCTTGTAAATAATTTTGGCCACCATAAGCGTGGAAGGGTATACTCGGATGCGAGTCCCTTGCTCACTGCACCATCAGGATTCAAGCAAGCCGGGCCGAAGACGGCTGTAATGCCAGAAACCGGTCCCCGGAAGCTTGTTTCCTTTCTGGTAAAGAATTGGCTTGGTAGTTTGGTCTGCCCTGTTCCCATGATGCACTGGGCCAGGGACAGACTAATTTGCATATAGCCAGGTTCTGAACTGGGATGGTGCAGTGAGCTAAAAAACGGTGATGGATCAAGCCCTGATCTGTGGACTGGGTAGGAGTGTTCTACTTAATTCAGAATACTCTGTCCATCACCACCCCCTTGTAAATAATTTTGGCCACCATAAGCGTGGAAGGGTATACTCGGATGCGAGTCCCTTGCTCACTGCACCATCAGGATTTAAGCAAGCCGGGCCGAAGACGGCTGTAATGCCAGAAACCGGTCCCCGGAAGCTTGTTTCCTTTCTGGTAAAGAATTGGCTTGGTAGTTTGGTCTGCCCTGTTCCCATGATGCACTGGGCCAGGGACAGACTAATTTGCATATAGCCAGGTTCTGAACTGGGATGGTGCAGTGAGCTAAAAAACGGTGATGGATCAAGCCCTGATCTGTGGACTGGGTAGGAGTGTTCTGCTTAATTCAGAATACTCTGTCCATCACCACCCCCTTGTAAATAATTTTGACCACCATAAGCGTGGAAGGGTATACTCGGATGCGAGTCCCTTGCTCACTGCACCATCAGGATTCAAGCAAGCCGGGCCGAAGACGGCTGTAATGCCAGAAACCGGTCCCCGGAAGCTTGTTTCCTTTCTGGTAAAGAATTGGCTTGGTAGTTTGGTCTGCCCTGTTCCCATGATGCACTGGGCCAGGGACAGACTAATTTGCATATTGCCAGGTTCTGAACTGGGATGGTGCAGTGAGCTAAAAAACGGTGATGGATCAAGCCCTGATCTGTGGACTGGGTAGGAGTGTTCTGCTTAATTCAGAATACTCTGTCCATCACCATCCCCTTGTAAATAATTTTGGCCACCATAAGCGTGGAAGGGTATACTCGGATGCGAGTCCCTTGCTCACTGCACCATCAGGATTCAAGCAAGCCGGGCCGAAGACGGCTGTAATGCCAGAAACCGGTCCCCGGAAGCTTGTTTCCTTTCTGGTAAAGAATTGGCTTGGTAGTTTGGTCTGCCCTGTTCCCATGATGCACTGGGCCAGGGACAGACTAATTTGCATATAGCCAGGTTCTGAACTGGGATGGTGCAGTGAGCTAAAAAACGGTGAAGGATCAAGCCCTGATCTGTGGACTGGGTAGGAGTGTTCTGCTTAATTCAGAATACTCTGTCCATCACCACCCCCTTGTAAATAATTTTGGCCACCATAAGCGTGGAAGGGTATACTCGGATGCGAGTCCCTTGCTCACTGCACCATCAGGATTCAAGCAAGCCGGGCCGAAGACGGCTGTAATGCCAGAAACCGGTCCCCGGAAGCTTGTTTCCTTTCTGGTAAAGAATTGGCTTGGTAGTTTGGTCTGCCCTGTTCCCATGATGCACTGGGCCAGGGACAGACTAATTTGCATATAGCCAGGTTCTGAACTGGGATGGTGCAGTGAGCTAAAAAACGGTGATGGATCAAGCCCTGATCTGTGGACTGGGTAGGAGTGTTCTGCTTAATTCAGAATACTCTGTCCATCACCACCCCCTTGTAAATAATTTTGGCCACCATAAGCGTGGAAGGGTATACTCGGATGCAAGTCCCTTGCTCACTGCACCATCAGGATTCAAGCAAGCCGGGCCGAAGACGGCTGTAATGCCAGAAACCGGTCCCCGGAAGCTTGTTTCCTTTCTGGTAAAGAATTGGCTTGGTAGTTTGGTCTGCCCTGTTCCCATGATGCACTGGGCCAGGGACAGACTAATTTGCATATAGCCAGGTTCTGAACTGGGATGGTGCAGTGAGCTAAAAAACGGTGATGGATCAAGCCCTGATCTGTGGACTGGGTAGGAGTGTTCTGCTTAATTCAGAATACTCTGTCCATCACCACCCCCTTGTAAATAATTTTGGCCACCATAAGCGTGGAAGGGTATACTCGGATGCGAGTCCCTTGCTCACTGCACCATCAGGATTCAAGCAAGCCGGGCCGAAGACGGCTGTAATGCCAGAAACCGGTCCCCGGAAGCTTGTTTCCTTTCTGGTAAAGAATTGGCTTGGTAGTTTGGTCTGCCCTGTTCCCATGATGCACTGGGCCAGGGACAGACTCATTTGCATATAGCCAGGTTCTGAACTGGGATGGTGCAGTGAGCTAAAAAACGGTGATGGATCAAGCCCTGATCTGTGGACTGGGTAGGAGTGTTCTGCTTAATTCAGAATACTCTGTCCATCACCACCCCCTTGTAAATAATTTTGGCCACCATAAGCGTGGAAGGGTATACTCGGATGCGAGTCCCTTGCTCACTGCACCATCAGGATTCAAGCAAGCCGGGCCGAAGACGGCTGTAATGCCAGAAACCGGTCCCCGGAAGCTTGTTTCCTTTCTGGTAAAGAATTGGCTTGGTAGTTTGGTCTGCCCTGTTCCCATGATGCACTGGGCCAGGGACAGACTAATTTGCATATAGCCAGGTTCTGAACTGGGATGGTGCAGTGAGCTAAAAAACGGTGATGGATCAAGCCCTGATCTGTGGACTGGGTAGGAGTGTTCTGCTTAATTCAGAATACTCTGTCCATCACCACCCCCTTGTAAATAATTTTGGCCACCATAAGCGTGGAAGGGTATACTCGGATGCGAGTCCCTTGCTCACTGCACCATCAGGATTCAAGCAAGCCGGGCCGAAGACGGCTGTAATGCCAGAAACCGGTCCCCGGAAGCTTGTTTCCTTTCTGGTAAAGAATTGGCTTGGTAGTTTGGTCTGCCCTGTTCCCATGATGCACTGGGCCAGGGACAGACTAATTTGCATATAGCCAGGTTCTGAACTGGGATGGTGCAGTGAGCTAAAAAACGGTGATGGATCAAGCCCTGATCTGTGGACTGGGTAGGAGTGTTCTGCTTAATTCAGAATACTCTGTCCATCACCACCCCCTTGTAAATAATTTTGCCCACCATAAGCGTGGAAGGGTATACTCGGATGCGAGTCCCTTGCTCACTGCACCATCAGGATTCAAGCAAGCCGGGCCGAAGACGGCTGTAATGCCAGAAACCGGTCCCCGGAAGCTTGTTTCCTTTCTGGTAAAGAATTGGCTTGGTAGTTTGGTCTGCCCTGTTCCCATGATGCACTGGGCCAGGGACAGACTAATTTGCATATAGCCAGGTTCTGAACTGGGATGGTGCAGTGAGCTAAAAAACGGTGATGGATCAAGCCCTGATCTGTGGACTGGGTAGGAGTGTTCTGCTTAATTCAGAATACTCTGTCCATCACCACCCCCTTGTAAATAATTTTGGCCACCATAAGCGTGGAAGGGTATACTCGGATGCGAGTCCCTTGCTCACTGCACCATCAGGATTCAAGCAAGCCGGGCCGAAGACGGCTGTAATGCCAGAAACCGGTCCCCGGAAGCTTGTTTCCTTTCTGGTAAAGAATTGGCTTGGTAGTTTGGTCTGCCCTGTTCCCATGATGCACTGGGCCAGGGACAGACTAATTTGCATATAGCCAGGTTCTGAACTGGGATGGGGCAGTGAGCTAAAAAACGGTGATGGATCAAGCCCTGATCTGTGGACTGGGTAGGAGTGTTCTGCTTAATTCAGAATACTCTGTCCATCACCACCCCCTTGTAAATAATTTTGGCCACCATAAGCGTGGAAGGGTATACTCGGATGCGAGTCCCTTGCTCACTGCACCATCAGGATTCAAGCAAGCCGGGCCGAAGACGGCTGTAATGCCAGAAACCGGTCCCCGGAAGCTTGTTTCCTTTCTGGTAAAGAATTGGCTTGGTAGTTTGGTCTGCCCTGTTCCCATGATGCACTGGGCCAGGGACAGACTAATTTGCATATAGCCAGGTTCTGAACTGGGATGGTGCAGTGAGCTAAAAAACGGTGATGGATCAAGCCCTGATCTGTGGACTGGGTAGGAGTGTTCTGCTTAATTGAGAATACTCTGTCCATCACCACCCCCTTGTAAATAATTTTGGCCACCATAAGCGTGGAAGGGTATACTCGGATGCGAGTCCCTTGCTCACTGCACCATCAGGATTCAAGCAAGCCGGGCCGAAGACGGCTGTAATGCCAGAAACCGGTCCCCGGAAGCTTGTTTCCTTTCTGGTA
This sequence comes from Lissotriton helveticus, assembly GCF_964261635.1. Lineage (NCBI taxonomy): Eukaryota > Metazoa > Chordata > Amphibia > Caudata > Salamandridae > Lissotriton > Lissotriton helveticus. Next base: position 1,000,088,953 of record NC_136068.1, read on the forward strand.
AAGAATTGGCTTGGTAGTTTGGTCTGCCCTGTTCCCATGATGCACTGGGCCAGGGACAGACTAATTTGCATATAGCCAGGTTCTGAACTGGGATGGTGCAGTGAGCTAAAAAACGGTGATGGATCAAGCCCTGATCTGTGGACTGGGTAGGAGTGTTCTGCTTAATTCAGAATACTCTGTCCATCACCACCCCCTTGTAAATAATATCTACTGTTTTAGGCACTGGTAAAATCCTTCAAATTTTAAGTATGTCAAAAAAGCAAAAAGTGTGACTTTTTATTAGTGAATGTGGCAATTATTACGCGTGCAGCTTAAACTCAGTACAGTAAACATTCAGAATAATCGAATAATTGCTGACTGTGCAGTGTGACAGTGAGAAGAGATTACCAATATATCTACGTTCACAGGGGACCAAAATGAACTGACCCACGTTGGATTCAACTTTAAAACGGGACTTAAGGCAAGAAGTCTCCAAAAAACGAATTTCTCTGTTTCATTAATTCAGTCCACAGTTATAAATGTCGACTTTTTCAACCCTAATACAGCAGTCCATGGGCCATCATTAGGACTAAAAAAAAGGTACAGTCGATCAAGCACCCTTCTGGCACTGCAGCATCAACGAGTAAGCAACAATGTTGTTGATTTGATAGCTGAATTAACCGCCAGCTTGAAAAGGCTTACTTTCTATGTTCTTGTGAACAAATTGATATTGAGATCTGCAGGACCATAGAAGATTTAGCCATGGGTAAAGGAAGACTGTCCCACTGTGTTACAGAATGCAGATGCGGAGCAGTACCTATTGTGCGCATAGGTAATCGGTGCAGAGTACCAAACAATGATCGCAAGCAGGGGCACTGGGAGAGATAGTGCTTTTAGGTATTAGATCACAACCATATCTTTCATCACAACCATGTCATTCGATAACATCAGTTACAAACGTAATCTTTTTTTTAATAATCTTTTGATTAATTTTACAACAATTAGAGTCACATACATTTTCCATTTAGCATTACAAATAGTTGTACATTGTTTCATTGCAACAATTGAGGTGAGAATGGTTACAGTCATAATATGTCTATACCTCGCCCTCCCACGTGTCGCGTGTCCATGTACACTGATGGGGATATGCACAGGTTACCACGATGTATGTTCCATTTGCCCCATTTCTTATCCCAGTTCCTCGGACACCTTCAGTTTCTGCTGCAATCATACACTTGTCGAACTCTTTTACCCACACTCGGGCAGAGGGCTCACCTGCCGCCCCCATCCCTTCGCAATCTCACGTTTGACCAGGGTGTAACCCAGTGTGGTCAGTTGTTGTGGCACCGCTGTGAGGTCAGTTGGCTCCCATATGTTAAGAAGACCTAGTCTCGGTGTAAGGATTAATTATTTTCCCAGGGCATCCTGGATATGGGTCGTGGCCCCTTCTCATATATGCCGCACTACGGGGCATTCCCAAATCGTGTGATAGAAGGTTGCGTGTTGTTGGCAGCCCCTAAGGCAGAGCGGGTGTAGTCTAGCGCCTATCTTCACCAGAGTAAACCCTGTTAAGTAAGACCTATGTAAGACTTTGAGTTGTATCAATGTGTAACGGAGGGTAATAGCTGCTTCCCTAGGGGACATTATTGCTGTTTGCCAATCCTCATCATCAATGGGTCCTAGGTCTCTTTGCCACTGCTCTCTAAGTTTGTGGAATGTGACAGGCAGATTGTTGCATAGTTTTTTGTAGGTCAGTGTTGGACTTGGGCCTTGTGGCAGGGACACCCCTGAACTTTTTGCCTTAAATTATAGTGATTTCTGGTCTTTGCGCACTTGGACACTGTGGCGCAGTGTAAAGTGCGTGCGCTCCTTGAGTGCGTGTGTGAGATAGGCCTGCCCTCCCATAGGAATGCATGGGGAATGTATGTGTCCCTGGTAGTTCCTGATGCGTGGGGAGTGCAGGCTCGAGTTTAGTATGTGTGAACTCTTGAGAGTCAATGCTGCGAGAGGGTGTATGCGGCATGTATGTGTCTAGAAGGGAAGTGCTACTTCTGGACATTGAGATATGTGTGCAGTGAGGGTGCTGGAGCGTGATTGGCTGGAGCTGGCTGGCATGCCAGGCTCCAGGAAGTCTGGATGGGTCTGCCCGGTGGTGAGTGTGAGATTAGCATGAGGGATGTGTGGGAGGAGTGTACCTGTGTCCTGGATGGGCTGGGTTTTCCCCACAAAATGCTGGCTCCGCCCCCCTGTGGTGTGTCTAACGACCCTAGCCTCCCCAGTGAATGAAATGGGTGGTTGGGCCATCAAGAGTGCTCCAGAACGAGCTGCGACTGGTTTCTCCCCCACCCTGCACCCTTAGACAAAGGATTTGTCTGTATAAAAAGAGGCTGTGACCTTTTGGAAAAGGTTCTTGTTTGCCAACTTGAAACTACCAGGGGCGTGTTGCTGCTTGGGCCCAGGGGGAACGCTTGCCTCCCTGGGCCCTGCCCAGCCCCTGGATGCCTCCTCCCTCTGGGGTCTTTCTGCCTTGCCTTGATGCCCTGGAGGACTTTTCTCTGCTGTGCTTGTCCCTGGACTTGTGGGGCTTCTTTGCCCTGCCCAGCTCCTGGATGCCAGAGGGACTTTTGCTTGACCTTTGTTTGCCATAGCGCTTGGGAGCGCTGTATTCACCCTCCAAGCGCCTGAAAGTCCTTTCTTTCCCCTCCTAGCGCAAGGAGCGCTTTATTTGCCTTATAGCGCATGGGAGCGCTTTATTCTGCCTCTAGCGCTTGAAAGCGCTGTGTTGCTCATAGCGCTTGGAGCGCTTTATTTTTCTTTTAGCCCTGTGAGCGCTTAATTTCTTTCCTAGAGCGTCTGGAAGCGCTGTGCCCGTATTTGGCGCTTGGGACGCTCTGTGTGCTTCAGCCGGTTACCCGGCATTGCCCCGCACCTTGCCGTATTTTCCTTTGCCAGTATCGCCGCCGCCGCCCGGCCGGAAGTCAGGCAGGCCGGGGGCGGGACGAGCGGGACACCAGGAAGCTGACGTAGTCCCCCGGGCCGCGCTCTGATTGGCTGCCGGCCCGGAACCTGCCTGGAGAGAGAGAGGAAGCCGGAAGCTGCCTGCCGGGGCTCCCATGGGAAGGGAGAGCCCCGGGGAGAGCGAGAAGGAGTCTGCTGCTGCTGTCCTGCCTCCAGCGAGGCCCCAGAGAGTAGGAGCCTCGCCCGCTGCACCAGCAAGTCTGCCCGGAGGAGCTTTCCCGCCTGCAGACGCCGCCAGGAGAGAGGCACCTCGCCACAGACCCGGTGAGTGGGGCATTCCTTCTGTGAGCCCTGAGAGGCTCCCACATCACGGAGGCTCGAGGCGGCCTTGCCCATTTTCGAGTCCCCCTGAGAGGAGACTCCACGTCCAGGGCATTCCTGATTGAGCCTTGAGAGGCTCGGGGGCATAGTATTTGTTTAGAGCCACAAGGGCTCTGGGGCCATTTCCTTGCTCCGAGTCCCCAGGAGGGGGGCTCCAACGAAGGGGCAGTCATTTGTTTTAGAGCCCCGAGGCTCTTGAGTGCCTTTATATTTGTGGTAGAGCCCTGAGAGAGGCTCAAGGCGCCCCAGTGTTCCCGGGTCCCCCGTGAGGGACCCCGACAGCCCAGTGAGGCTGCAACTTTGTTCTTAGAGAGTCCAGAGAGGCTCAGGTGCCCAGTTATTTCGAGAGCCAGATGGCTCAAGGTGGCGCAGTGTTTCTGAGGGGCTAGTGAGAGCCCCAGGCGAGAGTTGTTCCCCAGCTGCCCAGCAATTAGTGGGCAGCACCATTTAGGTATTTTGTTTTTAGGGACATGTACTCTGGACTTTAGGAGTGAGGCGCACTCCTTCATCCCTGGCCTTTTCCCAGCTGCGCAGCACTTAGTGCCAGTTGCAGCGTTTAGGCCCCCTGTTCTGTCCCTCAGCTGCCCAGCAAGTAGTGGGCAGCTGCTACGTTTAGGTCTTGGCGCAATGGCGCAACCTGGACTTTGTGAGTTCTGCGCTAAAAGTGATTTAGGCGCTAACTGAGGTTTAGATGCTGTTATGATCTATGTCCTATTGCTTTTGGGTGTTAGGAAATGTACAATGTGTAGTATGTTTTGCGCACCCTGTGTTCTGCACCTCTGAATGTGTTGTGGATGCATCATGTGCCTTGTTCCTTACACCGCTGAACGTGTGTTAATGTGTCATGTGCCTCCTTCCTTACACCTCTGAATGAATGTTATGCATTGCATCAGGTGTCATGTTCTTACACCCCTACAGGTATTGTGATACTTAGGTGGTTGTTTTCTCCCTAGTACAGGTGGTGCAAGTGAGGTCCTGGTTACCAGTGATTACTGGTTGGGTGCTATTTTATGCTAAAGCAATTTTACATTCTAAGCGCTATTTCTGAAAGTGTTCCTTCTGATTCCTGACAGTGGTCCAGGTGGCCCTGTCTTGTACATATCCCCTGTAAATTCTGCCCGTGCCTCTGGCACATTGTAAAGTGTGTGTTTTATCTAATGTGTTTTGGTGTAATACAAAGGCTATTTTTATATAACCTTGTGTGGAGTTTCCTTTGTGGTGGGTCCTGGGTGTTGTTGCTGGGGTGCATGCGCAAATACTTAACTTACATCGCCTCCAAGTTTAGCCTTGCTGCTCGCGCCACGTTACCTAGAGGGTGAGCAGGGGTTATCTTGGCGTGTAACTCCCTTGCCCTGACTTGGGAGTGGTGGTCTCTGACTGACTTTGGCGAAAGCCCTGGCCAGCCGGGGATCCCATTTCCAACATTGGCGGCAAGCGGTGAGGATAAGGATTTGTGTTTGTGTTGTACCACAGTAGCAGCTGGCTGCACCACAAAACTCTGCATTTTAGATAACCACATTTTGGGGATTATTGTTTAAGTTTGCTGAAAATGTCATTTCTGTGGAAATGTGTTTCTTGTGCACTTTGAGTTAGTGTCCCTAGCTCGGGAGGGTAGATCATCCCCCTAAGTGCAGTGTGTTTTCTGGATTTCACAGAAGGGTGGGATTCAGTGGTGGCAGCATAAGTGTGTCCAGTGCATGTGTCCCCCGTCCCTGCCCTGGAGTAATGGTACCTGTGTCAAGTGTGGTCAGGTTGAGAAGTCAGGGGTGGTAGAAACTGCCTTACCAGTCTGGGGAGGGGTGTGTGTGGATGAATGGTGTGTGGCACTGGACGTGTTTGTGAGTTCTCTGGATAGGGAGCTTGCTGAATGCTTGTGTACTCTTGTTTTGCTCAGATACCTAAGTCCTGTGTGTTGAACTTTTCCCAAGAACGTCTGCAGATAGTGGAGCCTGCTTTTTGATTTCTGTGGTCTGTTGAGAGACAGAATTTTGGAGTTGGTAATGTTCTGGGAGGAGAGAGGCATAGGGGATGGAGTGATTCCAAAAGGAGTGTCTGAGGTGTCTTCTAGCCCAGCGTGGTGGAAGAGGTTCAGTGTAGCCCAGCTAGGTCTCGGTGTAGGGGCTCACGTCCTGTCTCAAGAGGAGAAGGAGTAGGTGGGACTGCGTGTCTCCAGGTGCCCGAAACCCAGTGTCAGGGCCTGGAATGTTTCTGAAGGGAACATCCGGTCGGGGACCTAGGCTGTACCAATAGGTCATTTGAGGAGGATCTTCCAGAGTGTCTGGAGAACGTGGAACCTCTGTAACCAGGGTTCCAGTAGTTCTGGTGTCTGGCAGTACCGCTCCAGTTGGGAGGGTGCAGAAGTCCAGATGGAGGGGTGCGAGGGGGATAGGTTCCCCAGTGGAAGAGCCAGTGGGTCAGGGGCCAGCCAGAAGGGTTGTGTCACCAGTGAGTGACCATGGTGATGCCACTTCTGTCCTGAGTGTCAGGCAGACTTGTACACGACACATTAGTTATGTGTCACCCTCAAGGAAGTCCTGGTGCGCCAGGCATCTGACCAAAGGGGTACGTCCCTTGGTTGGGGAGCCAGTAGCCGGTGTTTCCGGATCGGGACGTAAGGGCAACTGTATGTAGTGTCCTGAAGTTACAAGAGGGAACTCCTGCCTGAAGAGAAGGAACCGGGTAAGCTGTATGGGGTATTAATAATATGAAATTTATAATGCGCTCAGCTTACCCAGGGGCGTCCCGGCGCAACAGACCAGAAGGGGAAACTCAGCTAATCACTACTGTGGAAACAAGTGGGTCTTAAGGAGTTTCCTAAATGGTAGGATCTTGGGCTCTGAGCGAATCCTGAGGGGCAGAGAGTTCCAAAGAGACGCCACCTGTACCGAGAAACGCCTGCCCCCAGAACGAGCTTTTCTTACTCTCGCTGACTGCAAAAGGTGTTTTTGGTCCGAGCGCAGGAGACATGGAGGTTTATAGGGACGGGCCATATTAGCAAGGATAGGGGGGCCTTTGCCATGTAAAATCTTATGGGCTGTACATAGCGCCTTAAATTTCACCCGCTCCTTCACGGGGAGCCAGTGAAGCGCTCTGAGGGCAGGAGCAGCGGACTGCCGTCTGGGAACATCCATAAGGATTCTCGCAGCTGCGTTTTGCACCTGTTGGAGGGTTTTGAAGGTCGCTTCGGGGGCACCAAGAAACAGCGCATTCCCATAATCGAGCCTCGATAGAATTAGGCCACGTATCAACAGCTTCCTTGCTGGATCAGGAAGCAAAGGTAGCACCTTTCGGGCTGATTTCAGTAAGCCAAAGCAAACTCCTGCGGTCTTCCTGGCATGAGTCCTAAAGGACAGATCTTCTTCCAACCATACTCCCAAGGACTTGATCTCCTTCTTGGGGGATGGTGGGTCGCCAAGAGACCGAGGCCAACAGGTTGCAATGATGGAGGGACTGGGATTGCCCAGGAGCATCAGCTCGGTTTTACCTCCATTGAGCTTTAAGGCAGAGATAGACATCCAACGATAAACATTGGCGAGGCAATCGTGTAAAACCTCGGGTTGTTCCGCCAGCTGAGTGAGGCCAACCACCAGCTGAGTATCATCAGCGTAACTGATGATCTTCACCCCCGAGGGGGCGACCACTCTTTCAAGTGGAGTCATGTATATATTAAATAGAGTAGGGCTCAACGATGAGCCCTGCGGGACTCCACATTGCAGAGGGATTAGGGCAGATTGCTCTGACCCTTCCCAGACTTGGTAGAAACGGTCAGAGAGAAAGGATCCCAACCATTTCAGGGCCGTCCCTGAGACACCTACCTCTGACAGACGTTGGAGGAGCACTTGATGACTCACAGTGTCAAAGGCAGCACTCAAGTCCAGGAGGATCACTGCCACTGACCCTCCTGTATCCAGAGTGCTCCTTGCCTCCTCCACTACTGCCAGCAAGGCAGTGTCTGTTCCATGGCCGGGACGGAAACCGGTCTGGGAGTCTCCTAGCAGGTGGTTAGACTCAAGATGGTGGGAGAGCTGACGGTTAACCAGCTTCCCTGCAATTTTCGAAAATCCAGGCAGAAGTGAAATTGGCCTAAAGTTGGACAAGTTGGATGAGTCCATTCCTGGCTTTTTTAATAAGGCCTTCACCACAGCCTTTTTCCATCTCTGGGGCACTATACCCTGCGTAAGTGAAAGGTTCAAGAGGTCAGTCAGAGGAGTTGACAAGGTGTTAGCCACAAGTTTGAGATGTTTTATGGGGACTGGGTCACTCGGGGAGCCACTCTTCATCTCTAACAGGACTTTTATGACCTCCTCTTCCGAGAAAGGGCCAAAGGATGCTAGCTCAATCAGTCGACTTGTAGGGCTAGTAACCGGTTCATCGATTTGAGGGATAGTAGGTAAGGAGGATAATATTTTCTCTATTTTAGAGTGGAAGAAGCTGGCCAGTTCCTCACATTTTTCTTTGGGATTATCATGCAACACTGGAGGGACCGGGGCTTTCAGAAGTTCCTTGAAGATTTTAAAAGATTCTCCTGAAGAATTGCTAGCTCTCTCGATCCGATCGCTATAGAAAATCTTTTTAGCGTCCTTCAGTGCGCTTTTATATTTCCTTAGCTCCCTTTTATAATTGGCCCGGCTTTCTTCCGTCCGCTCTCTCCTCCAGGCACGTTCAAGCCTTTTACAAGAGGTTCTGATACACCCAAGCTCGGGGGTATACCAGGGGGCAGAGCCAGTTCTTCGCTCCCTGACAAGCCTCCTTTTATTTGGGATCAGTGAGTCCAGAGAGTTGGTGAGCCATTCACCCAAGAGCTGGTCAGCAGTGTTAGGGTCATCTGTGAGGTGAGGACAGGTTCTAGATAGCTGTTCCGCCCAACTGTCCACCGGGAGCTTCGACCAAAGTCGTTCCACAGTATGTTGTCTAGGAGCGGGGTCTCTGTGGTTCCCCCGCAGCCAGCTAAACGGAACAAGGTGGTGATCAGTCCAGGGGAGAGCCAACATCTGGAGAGCCTGCAGGTTCACTGAGTTAGCAAAAACTGCATCAAGCTGATGACCTCTGTTATGGGTAGCTCCCATATTAACAAGATGTAGGTCCAATGCACCAAGCGAGCTTAAAAGCTCCCTTGCCACTACGTCATTGGGGTCGTCAAAATGAAAATTGAAGTCCCCAAGGGTGAAAAAATTGGACGAGGCAGCAGCCAGTGGGATTACAGCCTCCATGAAGGAGTCCACGAAATTCCCTAGAGTAGCAGGAGGCCGATACACAAGGAGGCCAGAGACAGAGACAGTGGAGGAGATGCAAAGGGTGAACTGACAACTTTCAGCGTTGTTGATGCCACAGTCTACTGCTTTGCATACAAATATGTCTCTGTAAACAATAGCCACTCCACCCCCTCTCCCATCCGGCCTATCAAGATGGAACATGAGGTATCCCGAGGGGAGAGCGTTGACAATGTCAGGGTCGGAACCTGCAGTCAGCCACGTTTCCGTCAGGAATAAAACATCCAGACTATGGTCCAAAAGGAGGGAATGAACCTCGGTGGTATGACAGGGCAATGATCTGCAATTAAGCAGTGCCATAGTAAGTGAGTTAGGGTTCTTGCGAGTATTGTACGGGCGACAATCAAGACAATGTTTAAAAATGGAGCCCTCAGCCCAATTATTGCTGCAGCTGGGGTGTCTAGGCGGGCGTATAGCAAGCAATGTGTCCCGTGAGTACCTATAACAGGGAATCTGAGGGCAAGAGGAGTTTAGCAGAGTGGTATGCCCAGGGCCCGTCTGGGCCCGGACGGGCACAGACGGGCTTGACTCTGGCGAAACTCCGGCGACAGTCCGGCGATGACGCTGCGTGATGACGCTGCGCGTCAGCATGGCTGGCTTTATGTTCGCCGAGCGCGGGACACTAGAGCGCTACCTGCGCCGCCTGCAATGTCCCCCCTCCCAAGATGGCCACCAACACGAGACAGTGGGCAGGGACCCGCTAAAACGCGGTGCTTTGACCAAATTTAGGTGAGAGTAAGGTGGCAGCAATGCGGGTGTGCGAGTGGCCCTAATTTAAAAACAGGGTAAAACGGAGTAACTCAAATTAATATAAAGGACAAAAACGGGACGTTTTTAAAAGTAAATTCCAGCAGCAGCTAGCAGCAGAAAAGCGGTAAGTGCAAGGCTGAGCTAACACTAATGGTCAAGATGTTAAGGGTGCTCACCTGAGGTTGCCTGGCTTTATGCTCGCCGAGCGCGGGACACTAGAGCGCTACCTGCGCCGCCTGCAATGTCCCCCCTCCCAAGATGGCCACCAACACGAGACAGTGGGCAGGGACCCGCTAAAACGCGGTGCTTTGACCAAATTTAGGTGAGAGTAAGGTGGCAGCAATGCGGGTGTGCGAGTGGCCCTAATTTAAAAACAGGGTAAAACGGAGTAACTCAAATTAATATAAAGGACAAAAACGGGACGTTTTTAAAAGTAAATTCCAGCAGCAGCTAGCAGCAGAAAAGCGGTAAGTGCAAGGCTGAGCTAACACTAATGGTCAAGATGTTAAGGGTGCTCACCTGAGGTTGCCTGGCTTTATGCTCGCCGAGCGCGGGACACTAGAGCGCTACCTGCGCCGCCTGCAATGTCCCCCCTCCCAAGATGGCCACCAACACGAGACAGTGGGCAGGGACCCGCTAAAACGCGGTGCTTTGACCAAATTTAGGTGAGAGTAAGGTGGCAGCAATGCGGGTGTGCGAGTGGCCCTAATTTAAAAACAGGGTAAAACGGAGTAACTCAAATTAAAATAAAGGACAAAAACGGGACGTTTTTAAAAGTAAATTCCAGCAGCAGCTAGCAGCAGAAAAGCGGTAAGTGCAAGGCTGAGCTAACACTAATGGTCAAGATGTTAAGGGTGCTCACCTGAGGTTGCCTGGCTTTATGCTCGCCGAGCGCGGGACACTAGAGCGCTACCTGCGCCGCCTGCAATGTCCCCCCTCCCAAGATGGCCACCAACACGAGACAGTGGGCAGGGACCCGCTAAAACGCGGTGCTTTGACCAAATTTAGGTGAGAGTAAGGTGGCAGCAATGCGGGTGTGCGAGTGGCCCTAATTTAAAAACAGGGTAAAACGGAGTAACTCAAATTAAAATAAAGGACAAAAACGGGACGTTTTTAAAAGTAAATTCCAGCAGCAGCTAGCAGCAGAAAAGCGGTAAGTGCAAGGCTGAGCTAACACTAATGGTCAAGATGTTATGTATTGACCTGCAGTGGTTGCCTTGCTGCTGAAGGAGGAGAGAAAGTCTTAGATTTTTGTTTTCAACTTGTAGAAGTCCTGGTGCGCCAGGCATCTTACCAAAGGGTAGCGTCCCTAGGTTAGGGAGCCAGGTTCAGGTGTTGCCTGTCCTGGACGGCAGGGCGACTGTAGCCAGTGTCCTCGCCGGTTTGTCTTCTAGGGGTACCCCTGTGAACACAGGTGGGGCTCATCTTAAGTGAAGAGACCCTGTGTTTCCCAGAAGGGGTGGTACAGGCCTAGCAGGGATCTTTAGGGTTCTTGGCTGAGTGTTGTGGTACTACCAGGGAGCAGGTGGGGCCTACCTTAAGTGGAGGGACCCTGTTCTACAGTGGGAGGGTGCAGAACTCTGGAAGGGGGTCAGAGGGAGTCTGACCCCTGTGCATCCGGTGAATGTGAATCCCAGGTGGTAAACCAGTTAAGGGAGCTGTGACTCTGTCATGACCAGCCTGGTGTCCTGTAGGCACCGCACTGAGCCGCGTCTGCCTTCGGCCGCGCAGCCTATGCCGCTTGCCGTCCCCGTCTCGACGCGGTCCGTGAGCCGCCGCCTGCGCCGCATCTGGCAACCCGCAAAGTGCAACGCCTCACTACACCGTTCTTGTGCTGGTCTGACCGTGGTCACTGTTGCTGAGGAAGTAAGGTCCTAAACTGGTGGGAGAGTTGTGTTCTGGAGGGTGCTTCAGAAGTAGAGGTAGGGTGGGGCATTCTTGCCCGTGACCTCTGGTCAGCCTGAGGGTGCGGACCCTAGGTTGAAGGATCAGTGGTAGTTTGGAACTACACTGAGAAAGGGAGTGGAGAATGGCTAGTGTAGGCCAGGGGTTACTACCCCCCACTCTGTGGATGGGCATGGACCAGTGGTATCTGGGTGGCCTAGGGCCTGGTCCTAGCCGTGGACAACTAAGGAGTACCAGTGGGGTAGCCTAGTTGGGCCTGTTTTTTTTTTAAGGATGTGCTTGGCTTATGGATCAACGTGGCGTAGAACCGGAGGGTGTCCCTGCAGTGCGGGCCCGCGTCCGTGTTCTATCGCCCCAAGCAGGGAAGTCCATCACGGTGGTGATTGGCCTACCCTGCGTTTTGGCTGGAAGGGGGTTGTGTTGGACTTGGGCCTCGTGGCAGGGTCACCCCTGAACTGTTTGCCTTAAATTATAGTGATTTCTGGTCTTTGCGCACTTGGACACTGTGGCGCAGTGTAAAGTGCGTGCGCTCCTTGAGTGCGTGTGTGAGATAGGCCTGCCCTCCCATAGGAATGCATGGGGAATGTATGTGTCCCTGGTAGTTCCTGATGCGTGGGGAGTGCAGGCTCGAGTTTAGTATGTGTGAACTCGTGAGAGTGAATGCTGTGAGAGGGTGTATGCGGCATGTATGTGTCTAGAAGGGAAGTGCTACTTCTGGACATTGAGATATGTGTGCAGTGAGGGTGCTGGAGCGTGATTGGCTGGAGCTGGCTGGCATGCCAGGCTCCAGGAAGTCTGGATGGGTCTGCCCGGTGGTGAGTGTGAGATTAGCATGCGGGATGTGTGGGAGGAGTGTACCTGTGTCCTGGATGGGCTGGGTTTTCCCCACACAATGCTGGCTCCGCCCCCCTGTGGTGTGTCTAACGACCCTAGCCTCCCCAGTGAATGAAATGGGTGGTTGGGCCATCAAGAGTGCTCCAGAACCAGCTGCGACTGGTTTCTCCCCCACCCTGCACCCTTAGACAAAGGATTTGTCTGTATAAAAAGAGGCTGTGACCTCTTGGAAAAGGTTCTTGTTTGCCAACTTGAAACTACCAGGGGCATGTTGCTGCTTGGGCCCAGGGGGAAGGCTTGCCTCCCTGGGCCCTGCCCAGCCCCTGGATGCCTTCTCCCTCTGGGGTCTTTCTGCCTTGCCTTGATGATCTGGAGGACTTTTCTCTGCTGTGCTTGTCCCTGGACTTGTGGGGCTTCTTTGCCCTGCCCAGCTCCTGGATGCCAGAGGGACTTTTGCTGGACCTTTGTTTGCCATAGCGCTTGGGAGCACTGTATTTACCCTCCAAGCGCCTGAAAGTCCTTTCTTTCCCCTCCTAGCGCAAGGAGCGCTTTATTTGCCTTATAGCGCATGGGAGCGCTTTATTCTGCCTCTAGCGCTTGAAAGCTCTGTGTTGCTCATAGCGCTTGGAGCGCTTTATTTTTCTTTTAGCACTGTGAGCGCTTAATTTCTTTCCTAGAGCGCCTGGAAGCGCTGTGCCCGTATTTGGTGCTTGGGAGCGCTCTGTGTGCTTCAGCCGGTGCCCACCCGGCATTGCCCCGCACCTTGCCGTATTTTCCTTTGCCAGTATCGCCGCCGCCGCCCGCCGGATGTCAGGCAGGCCGGGGGCGGGACACCAGGAAGCTGACGTAGTCCCCCGGGCCGCGCTCTGATTGGCTGCCGTCCCGGGACCTGCCTGGAGAGAGAGAGGAAGCCGGAAGCTGCCTGCCGGGGCTCCCATGGGAAGGGAGAGCCCCGGGGAGAGCGAGAAGGAGTCTGCTGCTGCTGTCCTGCCTCCAGCGAGGCCCCAGAGAGTAGGAGCCTCGCCCGCTGCACCAGCAAGTCTGCCCGGAGGAGCTTTCCTGCCTGCAGACGCCGCCAGGAGAGAGGCACCTCGCCACAGACCCGGTGAGTGGGGCATTCCTTCTGTGAGCCCTGAGAGGCTCCCACATCACGGAGGCTCGAGGCGGCCTTGCCCATTTTCGAGTCCCCCTGAGAGGAGACTCCACGTCCAGGGCATTCCTGATTGAGCCTTGAGAGGCTCGGGGGCATAGTATTTGTTTAGAGCCACGAGGGCTCTGGGGCCATTTCCTTGCTCCGAGTCCCCAGGAGGGGGGCTCCAACGAAGGGGCAGTCATTTGTTTTAGAGCCCCGAGGCTCTTGAGTGCCTTTATATTTGTGGTAGAGCCCTGAGAGAGGCTCAAGGCGCCCCAGTGTTCCCGGGTCCCCCGTGAGGGACCCCGACAGCCCAGTGAGGCTGCAACTTTGTTCTTAGAGAGTCCAGAGAGGCTCAGGTGCCCAGTTATTTCGAGAGCCAGATGGCTCAAGGTGGCGCAGTGTTCCTGAGGGGCTAGTGAGAGCCCCAGGCGAGAGATGTTCCCCAGCTGCCCAGCAATTAGTGGGCAGCACCATTTAGGTATTTTGTTTTTAGGGACATGTACTCTGGACTTTAGGAGTGAGGCGCACTCCTTCATCCCTGGCCTTTTCCCAGCTGCGCAGCACTTAGTGCCAGTTGCAGCGTTTAGGCCCCCTGTTCTGTCCCTCAGCTGCCCAGCAAGTAGTGGGCAGCTGCTACGTTTAGGTCTTGGCGCAGTGGCGCAACCTGGACTTTGTGAGTTCTGCGCTAAAGGTGATTTAGGCGCTAACTGAGGTTCAGATGCTGTTATGATCTATGTCCTATTGCTTTTGGGTGTTAGGAAATGTACAATGTGTAGTATGTTTTGCGCACCCTGTGTTCTGCACCTCTGAATGTGTTGTGGATGCATCATGTGCCTTGTTCCTTACACCGCTGAACGTGTGTTAATGCGTCATGTGCCTCCTTCCTTACACCTCTGAATGAATGTTATGCATTGCATCATGTCTCATGTTCTTACACCCCTACAGGTATTGTGATACTTAGGTGGTTGTTTTCTCCCTAGTACAGGTGGTGCTAGTGAGGTCCTGGTTACCAGTGATTACTGGTTGGGTGCTATTTTATGCTAAAATAATTTTACATTCTAAGCGCTATTTCTGAAAGTGTTACTTCTGATTCCTGACAGTGGTCCAGGTGGCCCTGTCTTGTACATATCCCCTGTAAATTCTACCCGTGCCTCTGGCACATTGTAAAGTGTGTGTTTTATGTAATGTGTTTTGGTGTAATACAAAGGCTATTTTTATATAACCTTGTGTGGAGTTTCCTTTGTGGTGGGTCTTGGGTGTTGTTGCTGGGGTGCATGCGCAAATACTGAACTTACATCGCCTCCAAGTTTAGCCTTGCTGCTCGCGCCACGTTACCTAGAGGGTGAGCAGGGGTTATCTTGACGTGTAACTCCCTTGCCCTGACTTGGGAGTGGTGGTCTCTGACTGACTTTGGCGAAAGCCCTGGCCAGCCGGGGATCCCATTTCCAACAGTCAGTGATATTGCTTTTGGGTGCAGTGGGCCGTCAAGCAGTTTGTCTTCCATTGGTGATGTCTACGGTATGTCTGCAAGATCAAGTAAAGCTGTCGTAAGGGCGTGTCTAATTTGCAGATACTGGAATACCTCCCCCTGTGCCATGTCATATTTTTTACCAAATCCCCCACAGTAGAAATTCCTATAGTATCCTACTTATCAAAGCCATGTTGGTGGCACAGGTGTCCCAGTTTCTGTGTATACCACAATTGCATAGCTTTTGTGAGGACATTTGACCATCCCAGATGGGAGTTTGCCTGATGCCAGATTGTTATAGTGTGAGATGTGGTCCCAAAATATCATCCCTTACTTACTTTTAAATACAATGCCCCCAAATATCCTGTTGTCCAGTTTGATATTTGTCCAGCAAATAGGCTGGATCTATAGGGGAGTGATAGATCCAGTGATTGACTACCAGTAGTTGTGATGCCCAATAATAGAGACTGATGTCTGGGTGGGCAATACCCCCATCGTACCACCCCTTTGTCAACTTTCTCATCGCAATACGGGGAGATCCACCGTCCCATAGCAGTGTCCAGACTTTTCTCTCCACTCCTGAAAAATAGGCATCTAGGATCCGGTGCGGACAGTTCTGAAGGATGTAGAGAAAGCGCGGGAGGGCCAGCATCTTAAAAAGGGCACCAACTAAAGAGGTAAGGACCTCCAATGCTTAACATCTGCAGTCGGGCCAGTGGGGGTACAACAAGATTGAGGTCATAAAAAAGGTTGGGATCTGGAGTCATATATATTCTGAGATAACGGAAGCAATCTGTGGCCACCTCTACTTTGCAGTCCGCCGGGAGTCGAGGAACCGGGCCTTGGAGAATGAATAACACCGACTTGCTCCAGTTGATGGCATATTCGGAGTACTTCCCAAAGTTTGTGAAGATATTTAACACCCCTTGAATAGACCGATACGGGCAGGCAAGGTAGAGCAGGATGTCATCGGCGTATAGAGATATTTGATCGTCGTGCTCTTCTGCCCATTTCAGGCCCCTCACCATTACATCCCGCCGGACCCAAGCAGCTAGCGGTTCCAACATGAGGGAAAAAATCAAGTGGACAGAGGACAACCCTGTTGAGTGCCTCTTTGTAATGAGAATGTTTGTGACATATAGTTGTTGACTCGTACTTGGCCCTTTATACCTGTGTAAAGTAGTTTTACCCAGTCCAGAAACTTCGGGCCAAAGCCCATCTGGTTCAGGACTTCAAATAGATTCAAACGCCATGGAGGCATCTAGGGACAATACCACTGAGTCATAGAGCGCCTGTATGTCACTATCGGAAAGGAATTGGCAGGAGTCTTCCGCCGTGTTTGTAGTAGAGGGGGAGCAGATTTGCTCTAAGTGACTTGCAAAGACTTCTGCTATGTCCTTTGGATGCGTGATCAGCGTGCCGTCGTTGAGAGTCAGTCTCGGCACCCACCTCTCACCTTGATCTCTTTTCTCTAATCAGGCCAGGATTTTACCCACCCTGTCCCCTAATTCATATAGCCTATGTTGATATGGAGGAGTGTGGCCATGATTTGTTCTCTAACCCTGATCTTATATTCCTCCTGTTTAACGCCTTAACTGCGGCAGCAATTCGGCTGCGGTGCAGGCATTCTAAAGGGAGGGCGGGGCTGCGATGGCCAACGGCCATTTGCAGCACCAGGGAGGGAGTGCCGACAGGAGCACAGAACGGGTTAAGTGGGAGGCGGTGGAGAGCATCCTCTGAAGGCGCATTGGTGTTTTTGACTTCCAATTGCTGGAGTTCACTTGCCAGTTGGACTAGCAGGACCACTTTAAAAGCTTCCCATATGGTTAGTGCCAAATCAACGGAACCTACATTTTCTTTAAAATAGTTAATGATCTGCCTGTATAGTTCCTCTTTAATATCAGGGATTTTTAAGAGCCAGGGATTGAGGGTCATCGTGGTCCGCAGTTGGTAGTCACCGTATGTAAATTTGACCCACACCGGGGAGTGATCAGAAATACCCCTTGGCAGGGCGTGAGGATTGCAAAAGTGGCCAATTGAGGCTGTATATGTTAGAAAATAATCAATGCGGGATGAGTTCTTGTGTGTGTTAGAAAAGTAAGTATATTGGGCGCCATCCAGCTGCAGCGTACACCAGACATCGGTCAGTCCCATAGCGGTGGAAAAGTCTTCAATTAACACATTCGGTCTCACCGCCAGCTTTTGTCATGTCATGTCATGTCATGTCAAAGGTTCTTATAAAGCGCCTTATCACCGCAAGGTCTCAAGGCGCTTGCTTTGGGAATCCGTCTTGGCTTTTTTTCCCTGTGAGATAACCCCTACTGGGCATCCCCAAGGTGAAAGCCAGGCATCCCGCCGCAGGGGGCCGTAGTGGAGATTAAGCAAGCTATTGCCCAGAGTTGCAGAGTGTGAACCCATGATTCGAGTAGGCACCGAAGCGAGAATTATCGAGTCCGTGGACATTTGGGCTCAAGACCCTGTCATTTGTGGGTGCCTATCTCTTTGATCGTCCATGGTCATATTGAAATCCCCCCCAGGATCAGGGTGCCAAATGGAAGATCTGTTAATATTTTGCCCAAGTCCGCTGGTGGCTCCTTACCTAGTGCTGGCGGAAGGTATAGGGAGATAATATTCAATGCCCTCCCCTCCCATTGTTTCTCTAGGACCGCAAATCTCCCCCCTGGGTCAGCCCACGGGCAATTCACTATAAGTGCCGGGTTCTTTTTAACTAGAATACCCGTCCCTCGAGATCCCGAGGTATATTCAGCATGTATTAGGAGCTTATAACCCCACCTTGTAAGGGCCTTACCTTTATTCCCGACCATATGTGTCTCCTGTACTAACACCACATTGGGTGCTTGACGCCTAAGATATTGTTGGACTATTCCCCGTTTAATTTTGTCACGGAGAGCGACGTTTCCATTCTACCCCCATCATCTGAAGTTAGGACAAATGAATTGAGACAAGCTAACAGCCGCAGTCGGTAGGGGAGTACCTGCCGGGACAGTGACGTGGGGAGAGGGAGGGGCAGGGCGGGGGTTAGTAATGTATGGATTATGGAGGTTTGCAGGTAAGTAAACATATAAATAAATCAAACGAATTTCGTTGCGTACACTGCATCCCCAAATGCAATGCAGTGTGCGCAACAAAATTTGTTGACGTGGGGAAGAACCCGGTTTTGGGCGTCCCCTCGGTACTTGGTGGGCCCTTGTGATGGAGAAATAGCGCGATAGTCTCTTGGGCTGTAGATGTTTCAATATCAAGTCTTCTACATATAGGTCGGCTGCCAGCCCTTCAGCACATTCTGGCACACCTAAAATGCGTATGTTGTTTCTTCGAGCCTTTCCTTCATACTCATCCAGTTGCTTTGACATCATTGCTTATTGATTTTGAAGTTCAGCGACTTGTCGCTGGAGGTGAGACGTATCCGTTTATAGTGTAGTCGTCACTTCCCCAAGGTTTTTCACTTTTTCGTCCATTTTGGGAAAGTCTGCCCATAGTAGGGACACCTCTATGTTGACTGAGTCTATGCGGGCCTCAAAGGAGGTGCGCACTCCACTTATGGATTTCATAATGTTGTGGAATGTGAGTTCACGTTGTTGTTGAGAATGGTTCTGTGTGTCCAGAGCCTCCGTTTGTTGTTGGTCTCGATCCTCCCCCTGTTTATTCCATGCAAATTTGGCCAGTTTGTTGCGGGCAGTAACTTTGGTTCCCTTGCCAGTCGCCATGGTTGGATTGCCATACAGCGAAGTTAATGGTTCTTCTGAGAGCAGTCCCTGTATTCGCCTCCGCCTTCCCAGTGAGGATGGTTGTCTCACTGTCGGCCTGTACAAACATAATCTTCTACAGGAATGGAAACGCCAATAACACACAGCGATAATCTAATTTTAACTCATTATGCAAAATATCAGAGACTAGAACGACTTCATTTATTTGGAGAAGGTACATTAACTCTGCAAATTATGGATGTCAACCAATTAGAGGCCTAGAAATCGGTATAGTGCAGGGTAGATCTACGTTCTAGATACATTTTCATGTTTAGAAATATTTAATATAAAGTGCATCACATGTATAGTGCTATAGACTCCTGGTGATATTAACAACCACTGTACTTCATGATTTATTACAATAAAGGACTGTAATCCACTTAGTTATTATTCACCCTATATAGAAACAGATATGTAAGTAATTGTGATGCAGTACAGCTATTACAATTAGGATTATGAAACTCTTTAAATAGAAATGTCATAATATTTATTTTAGATATAATTACAAATGTGAAGATGGCTGAACAATGATCATTAAAAGGAAACTTGGGAAAATAATATCTTTAAGTCTGCTTTTGAACATTGTTGAAAGTTGTAAATCTTCTTGGAGTCAATTGAAGCACTAAGGGTCTGATTAGGATGGCCATCCCGTCGGAAACGGAATCACTATGCGACCACCTTCAAGGCGGCCACAATGTTTATCCTTTGTATTGTGGTGTGTGTGTGCTGCGGCCTGCAGCACACGCCACAGTATAAAAGTACACTCTGAACATATCCCTGCACTATGTGACATGCATCATATGGTGCCTGCCACATAGTGCAGGGATATGTAGAGGCGCCCCATAGGTGCCCTCCAGGGCCCATGTCAGAGGGCCAAGAGGGAATGGGGGCCTTCTAAAGGCCCCCATGTCCATTTCCACCTGCCTTTTCATGACGGGTAAACCGGGCCATGTTAATCCCTAAGGCGGTGCCTGGAAGGCACCGCCACCATTGTAGGGATGGCGGCCCCTCAAAACGGTCCACCTGGCTCCTTGAGCCCATCGGATCCATGGTGGTCAGTCTCTCCGACCGCCAAGGATCCGCCTGCCATCATACTGCGGCGGTAGGTAATGCTGGGTCCGAGGGCGGTAAGGCTGCCCCTGACGGGCTGATGGTGGTGGTCCCACCGCCATTGTGATGAGTCCCATAGTTCTCAAACCTGTACACATCCAGTTTTGCTAACCTTAGTATGCACATATAAACTGTTTGACATTTGTGTATGTTAAAAATGCTGCAGCCATCTGGGAAAAAACATTGTAATAGCGTTTAAGACTTGGTTGTCATTTAGGATTGTCAATAGGAGCAAATACATATTAAATGAACATCCGAGAAACATGAAATATGCTGCACTCATCAGCATTAATTCACATTTTGACATGTTTGCCCATAATTCAGCCATAACGAAATGGCCAAAAATTAATAAAGCCTATTAAAATTTAATTGCCAGATAAACAAATGCATATTTATTTAACCCCTTGCGCGCTAGCGGTTTTCCCGCTGTGCGCGGCAGTTTGCGGAAACCCGCGTTACATGACGAGCTCAGCTCGTCATGAGTGTACGACAGGCGTAACTCATGACGAGCTGAGCTCGTCATGAGCGTAGAAGGGGTTAAACAAGTGTACGTTTGAACCAACAAGTAACAATCTGAATCTAAGACTGTATAGTTACACCGTGAAAACGTATATTCAGACCAAGGAATGAGCCTTTTGTTGGATTGAAATGCACATTAATATAGAATTTCCCCAGGCAAAAAAATATCAGGGACAACAAACCTGGGCAAGAAATAAAAGTACAAACAAAACTTCAAGTGACAATCTTAGGGGTCGATTACGATGTTGTTCAAAAAGCATTCCAACTCAATTGGTCACAGAATGGTTTCCAACTGAATCAGATTTGATGACTCTGACCAACAGATTTCGATGGTTCCAGATACCATTCGGTCAGATCCTATTGGCTTCAATTGGAGCATGTGTTCTGACCGAATATACAGGCTCCCATTGAAGAAAGGGGTGGGTGGGGAAAATCGTGCCCCTTGGTGCCTGCCACACTATGCATGGCCTGAAAAGGGGTCTCTTGGGTATCCCCACGGGCCCCATTTGAAAGGCTCCGGGTAAATCAGGCCTGCTACGGGCCCCCATAGGTCAGGTTCGCAATGAGGCTCTATAAATCAGAGATTAAAATGGCGCAAACCTCCTTCTATGAAGGTAAAATTAGTGCTGCAGCCAACGCGCCTAGGGAAATCTTTAGGATAGCTAAGTCCCTCATTTCAGCTCCGGCTGAGCGTCCTTCTGTTGAAGGGGCACAAAACCGCTGTAATGAGCTAGCTGCCTTTTTTTCCAAGAAAATCTCGACCATATATTCTTCTTTTAGTAATCCTACAGTCAACACCCCCTCCGTCCCTCCTAGGCCAGCTGACTCTTCGGCTCCCTGCAAACTGGACACAATTCCGCTTCTTGATGCCGCCAGCCTGGATAGATTAATCTCCAAAGTTTCTTCTGGCTCTCCCAATGACCCGGCACCCCCCCGGATCCTTGTCAAGGCACTGGACGTTATTCGTCCTGTCATCCTGGAAGCTTTAAACACCTCCATTGTGTCCAGGTCGGTCCCACTCGCTTGGAAGTGTGCCATGGTGAGGGCGCTTCTCAAGAAACCCTCCCTGGACCAGAACAACCTGTCCAACTACCGCCCCATTTCGTTGCTTCCCTGGTTGAGTAAACTGCTGGAGAGGCACACCAACAATATCTTAACAGACTATCTGGAGTCCAACTGTCTGTTGCGTGCCTCCCAGACAGGTTTTCGCCCTCAACATGGCACAGAAACTGCCATGTTGGCGGTCACAGAGGAAGCAAGAACGACTTTGGATCGGGGAGGAAAGGTGGCCATTATCCTGTTAGACCTTAGTGCCGCGTTCGACACGGTGAACCATGCCACGCTAGTATACCGACTGGCGGGCATGGGCGTGTCGGGCGCGGCTCTGGACTGGCTCACCTCCTTTTTGAGTGAGCGCTTTTTCCGGGTCTTCGAGGGTGAGACAGTCTCTCCTAAACATCCTCTCAGGTGTGGGGTCCCTCAGGGCTCCTCCCTGAGCCCGACCCTCTTTAACGCCTACATGGAACCTCTGGACAGGATAGTCCATCCCTTTGGTGTGCGTATAGTCACCTACGCGGATGATACGCAGCTGGTGGTCTCGTTAGACCACGCAGATGGATCATCCAACACCTTAGGCCCCTGTCTAGAGGCTGTTGCCAGTTGGATGCAAGCCTCCTGTCTGAAGCTTAACGGGGAGAAGACAGACATCATTCTCCTTGGAAATCCCTCCCCGTCTGCTCTTGCACCCGTCTGGCCACCATGTCTTGGTGCTCCTCCTGCACCCAAGTCCCAGATAAAGAGCCTCGGGATCTGGCTTGACACCGCCCTTGATTTCTCTGTCCAGGCTACTAAGACTGCTGCCACTTGCTTCGGACTAATGAGGATGCTCCGGCGGGTGCTCCCTTTGCTCCCTTTCCAGGCGAGGAAGATCATGGTCCAGGCCCTCATTCTCTCCCGCCTGGATTACGGGAACGCTCTCTACCTGGGAGCACGGGCTTCGGTTCTTCAGAGGCTTCAGGTCACACAAAACAGTGCGGCCCGCCTATTGTTCAATCTGTCCCGTCGGCAGTCGGCAAGGAAGGCTCTGAAAGACCTCCATTGGCTCCCAATGGCTGCCAGAGTGCAGTTCAAAGCTTTGTGCATCATGCACAAATCCTTCCACCGTGTAGGCCCAGCGATTCTGCACCCTCTGGTTACGCCTTATGTCCCAACACGCCCCCTTCGGTCTGGTACCCTGCAGCTGGCCACCTCCTCTAAAATTAACAAAGCCCGTTGGGGTGGCCGCTCTTTTTCCCATTCGGCGACCAGACTCTGGAACGCCCTCCCCTTTGCCATCCGGGGTAACAGCAACCTCCTCTTGTTCAGAAAGGCCTTAAAAACGCATTTGTTTGCTAAATCTCGCAGATCTGCCCCGAGCCTGCGCTAAAACCATTTTATCTTCAAGCGCTGCGAGGCCCCAGGGCAGTTATGCGCTATACAAATGCAATTTTTCATTTCATTTCATTTCATTTCATTTCATTTCCATAGTCAGATTCCGGCAGCCAATCCATGTCAGAACAACTGATTCGGAAAGGCTGTCCGAATCTGAAATCATAATCACTTGGTTCAAAAATGCGGACTGTTGACCTATACGAGACGGCTCCGAACAACTCAGTTTCTCCGAATGCCATCCGGAACCAACTTGGACAGTCCATATGCTTTCCGATCATCGTAATCAGTCATTCGTACAGCTTTTCGATTCAGTCTGAGAGACGGGTTCCGAAATGGATTCAGCAGAACCAAATCTGTTTTGGAGCCTTTCGCACGACATCGTAATCGACCCCTTTGTGTTAGATTAGTGTACAAGGTGAGGGAAATGTGAAGGACGTAGGTTTAAAGTTAGTGCTGTGGTCAGGGACAGTTGTAGTGATAGTGTATTTGTTGGGTTAACTGAAATATATAATGTGTAGGGGCCGGTGGTGGGAGTGCTGCTGGGAGCTGAGGTGGGCCGGGGGAGGGGCAGAGTGGGGGGTAGTAAACTACAGATTACGGCTGATTAGAGGTAAGTAAACAGATAAATAAATAAAACAAATTTCATTGCGCACGCTGCATCGCATTTGGCGATGCAGCGCGCGCAACGAAATTCGGTTTATTTATTTATATGTTTACTTACCTCTAATTGGCCATAATCTGTAGTTTACTACCCCCACCCTGCCCCTCGCCCACCCACGTCAGCACCCAACAGCACTCCCACCACGGGCCGCTACTGGATATAATTAGAGTTACAATAAGAGTCACACTAATGGTTAGGGTTTCTAGCCTACAAGAAAAATGGTGGGATTTTGGACTAGCAATGTAATGCGAGGATTGAGGGGTGGTGGTTTCCCATGTTTTTAAAAAAGATATATGAGATAAACATCCGATTTCATAAAATGAAACCTTTGAAATCAATGCAAAAATAGTTTAAGGATAGGACTCTCAGATTTATCATTCCAAGCTTATTCTCCAAGGTTTAATCACAAAGTGCACATTATGTCAAAGCAAATCACACAAAATCAATTCAAGAATGTACCAAGTAACTGCACCAATGCCGTTAATTAGAAGAATGAAAAAGTGGGAAATCCACCAAAATTGTCCAGTTCCCTCTATTTAGAATGTATACATGCAATTGTGCTGTAAACGAGACAGGAAGATATCAACCAATTTTTGGTGGATGCACTACATTTGCCAAACTCTAAATATCACCCAAATTGTTATTAGGAAAAACACAATTCTGCATCCATAGAGACTGTTCTAATTTAATAGGGCTAAAGTATATCCGACTGAACAAATCCATGCAATGTGCTACATAAGCTCTTTAAAATATGGCTATAAATGGGTGAAGACTACAAGACAATAAAATGAAATCTTGAGGATGCTGAAATACATCTGATAATGTCGTGTGAAAAAAAACATGATAGTGCCTTGCAAAACCCTTTACTTATCTTGAATAATCACCAATGTTTCCCAATACACAGCATGACACATGAATTATTCAGTAATACATATGGTATTAGCATAGCGCCATAAATGTGTTACAAAGTACATTAAGTGATGCATTTTCTGGGCTTTTGAGACTTCTTCTCTTGTTTAGGTGTTGCAGGTTGCATCGGCTGCGATCTCTTAAACTTTAAATGAAACCTTGGTTTTCTTCATTTATCACATATATGTAACAAATTGTGTTTATATACTGCCAGCTATCACAGACAGTCTCATTTCCAGCACCGTGAATAATAAATATTGCTATTACTCAACACAATGATATTCATTTTACCAATCACTGCAATAAAACATTCCATCTCGAAGATTTATGGTCTAATTGCATATGCATTTATATTTTCGTTTTCTTGTGGAGGAAAATTCCTTCTTAGATGGGTTCAATCATTTCACTGCCTTTAACTCTTAATTACATTGAGATGAAGGATTCTATTCTCCGTCATTTGTTGTAGTCAGTTTTGCTGGATGCAATAACAACAGTTTTCATCCCTAGCTGCTCGGAAGTGGTGGTGGTAGCTTTGGAGGTGTTGCAGGTGAAATCGTATTGGGTGCAGTTGAAAGGTCTTACCGTGGTGCTGGGGGATGCATGGCAGCAGCGTGATTGCCAGTGTGTGTTGTTGAGGTCATGGAGGATGGCGATGAAGTGGTAACTGTTTTTATTGGCTTCTGTGGTGGTGGTGTTGCATTAGATGGTCTTGGGGACCTGTGACCTGGCACTGGGTGCGGTCAAGGCACAGATGGGTGCAGATAGACGTGCATTGGCGCACATTTGTTGTGTCAGTTGCTTGGCCGCCCTTCGGTCTGCATTAAGTAGGTCCTAGGGTGGGCCGGCTTCTGTTGGCAGGTAGAACAGTGAGTGGGAAAACCCCGGGTGGGAAATCCCGGGCGGCGGCAGTGTCAATTGGTCAAAAGGTGGCAACTGGATCAGGCTGGAGTAAGTAGGAACTGGAGGACACTGTCCAGTGGCAAGATGAGTGCCCAGGTAACTACATGTATATTCCTTTCATTGCCTCTCTTCTTCTATTCTACTCTGTCCTTCTTCTATTCATTAGTCTCTATTCTTTATCCACTCACTTTTCTATTCCTCTCACACTCTCACCTAGCCTCCTTGTTTTATCTTTCTTACCCTATTCCATTTCTCCATCTCTCTTTTTATTTTTTTCATTCCCTCTCTGGTTGTCTCTTCTTTACTGTCTTTCAATTTCCTCTTGCTGGCCCTCTACTATTTAATATTCATAAATTATTGGGCTTTGTTGAGGATTTGCAGCCCTGCTCAGTCAAGGATTTGTTGTCTAAAACAATTGTAATATTAACCATCAATTGAAAAGGTCATTCACAAGCATGAAAAGTTTGAAATCCAATGCACTATCAAGTATAGAAATCTTCAAATTTGGGTCACCCAGACCTACCAAGAATCCCAGATACATGCATAATTAGTTGTTACATTGCAGGACTTTTCTTCAGATACTAGGACACATAGTCTTGTTCATCCAATTAGAAAACCAGGACCACGTATCCAAAATTAGAAAACAGCATGAGCTGGAGCAGCTAGCCATGTCTGGACCTGCGCAATACAAAAGCTATGATCACCTTGACAATGGTAAGTCAAATGACATGGACTTATTGCGTACACGTGTGCAATGAAAGCAGGGTAGGCAAGCTGAGAATCATGGAAAGGTAAAGGGAATCCTGGAAAAAAAGAACAGATGCAAATCCAGTTATTCTTTTACCCTTCTTGTGACCCCTCTTTTGTTGTGAATCCCCTATATTGATTTCCCTCTTCCAGTGGAACCAAACTCCAGGCTTGGATTGGCAGGGTCAGCAATTGGACACTCAGTGATGGGCCTATGGCTGTGTGTGAGCTAGATCACATCACAAAACCCAAGGTTGCTGTAGCTGTAGAAAATGTGTGCATTTCAAACAGGGCTCAATTTAGAATTTGGCAGATGGAGTAAAGGCAGTCAGAGTGGAGGTCTATGTGTCCGTCACCCTGCTTGTACTCTGTCCACCAAATTTCTGGCACAGCTATCACAGCTGTTCAATCAAAGTCAGTACAAAGCCATTTAACATTTTGGTGTGTGTCTGGTATTGGTGATAGACACTTATACAAAGGTTTGAAAGTTTTACATTTTTTACGGGGCAAGACCACTGACCTGGTCAGTGTGACTGCTCTCACCCCTCACAGCTCCACAACTGAGGGTTGCTCCCTGAGCACAATCTTGCAGGGTGTTCGAGGCCCTCCTCCACTCGCATGTTCCTGCCTGTGCCTCATCCTTGTTGTTCCAGTGGGAGAGCACTCTGCTGTTCTGCCTCTCTTTCTTTTTTTATATCCCTCTTTTAATCTTCCTTCTCTTTCCATTTCTTTCTGTTTCCTTTTTTCCTGAGCTGTTTTTCCCCATGACGTTCCTTGCCGCTACTGCACCTGCTGCCTCTCTCCCCACCAGTGTGTCCTTCCCACCTCCAGACTGACCCGCCCTCCCCTGATTGCTACTAAATGGCAGTCGCTGTGTGGCCCTGCACAGCTGGCACGCCGCTGGTGCACCAAAGGTGTTCCAAAGTCAAGCCTGTCTGTGCCCATCCGTGACCCGACCCTGACCAGCACCAGGGACTCTGGTCCTCCGACCCACCTCCCCTTAGACTCCTGCAGTGTTCATGCTCTCAACCCCGGATGCAGAAAAAACTGCCAGATTTATATGCCGAGCAACAACCAAGGCCCGCTCTCCTTTCTACAATGCTGCTGCACCTTCACCCACCTCCATACCCCAGCAGCAGCCCCCAGCCTTCCAGACTTCACCACTCACAAACCCCTCAATTGCATTCTCCTCGACACGGGCTCCATACACAAACACACATTAGAAATCTTGGACATCCTTAACACCTATGCGCCTGACATCGCCTTCCTCACAGTAACCTGGACCAAAGCCAACTCCGCGCCTGACATCGCTCTCGCCATTTCCAATGGATATAAGATCCTACGTAAGGACCCCCCCTTCAGCCCACGAGGAGGCATCGCCATCGTACACAAAGGCACCCTCCACATGACGACCACCGGCCTGGACGACACTATGACCCTCCTTCGGCATCGCCACTTCCAGATCCAGACCAACCCTCAAACGACTCTCTGCAGAACCCTCATCTACAGACTGCTCAGCCCCTGCTTCCCTTTCACTAACACCATCACTGAACTCAGCGCACCCCACGCCCTCGCCTCCACAGGCTACATCTTACTCAAAATGTAAACTTCCACCTGGACAACCACGACAACCCTAACACCGCTTCACTCGTACATGACCCTTGCCAAAATAAGACTGAAGCAACAAGTCCTCACCCCCATGCACCCAGTAGGGGACACCCTCGACCCCGTCAGAAGGAAACATCGTCTCCTACACCCACACCACAGAACTCCTCTGGACAGACCACCACTGCATCCACTTCCCTTTTGAATAAAACACTGTACACAAGCATGCCTCTCCCGTAGAAGCTGGAAGAAAGTGACCGAAGACCAGCTCTCCTCTGCCCTCATCAGCACCCTCTCCTGATTACACCAGATTCTAACACTGCAGCATGCAACGTCCACCGCTGGATCACGAACTGCGCTGACACACATGCCCCCTCTCAAGAAAGCCACTGGACGACACACCCAGAAAGCAGGCTGGTTCACCCCTGCACTCCAAGAATCCAAATGCTCCTGCCGATGACTCACTAACGCTCATAATACTAAAGAACTCTTCTCCATTATCAAGGAATTTGTCAAACCCTGCAGCAAAACAACAGACGTCCCAGCCTCTCAAGACCTCTGCAACAACCTCAGTACCTGCTTTCACCTCAAGATTAGGATGATCTATGATAATTTCGATAACCAAGACCTCAGCACCGCTCCAGCTTCTCCCCTAGCGATGCCACCCAACAGGCCCTGCTTAATCGGACCCCACTCATGACAGAAGAGACCTTGAAGACCATGAAGAGTATCCACTCCGGTGCACTCTCAGACCCCTGCCCACCCCACATCTTCCACAGAGCCACTACGGCCATCGCACCCAATTTAGGCTGAACAATCAACTGCTCACTCAAGACCGCCACATTCCCTGATGACTGGAAACACGCCAAAGTCAACCCCTTCCTGAAGAAATCCTCTGCAGACCCGACAGACCTCAAAAACTTCAGGACCATCTCCCTGCTTCCATTCACAGCCAAAGTCATTGAAAAGGCAGTCAACACCAAGCAAGTAAATTTCATCAAAGCTAACAACGTCCTGGAAATCTTCCAAACCGGAGTATCTCCTGCCTTTGACAACGTCTCCCACTGCACACTAGCCACCAGAATTCACGATGCCGGCATCCGCAGAAAGGCCATTGGCTGGATATGCTTATTTCTCACTGGCAAAATTCAGCGAGTCAGATTCCCGCCCTACCTCTCAGAACCAACAGAGACCAACTGTGGAGTGCCCCAGGGATCCTGCGTCAGCCCCACCCTCTTCAACATCTACATGGCCCTCCTCGCAACCATCGTTAGGAACCACAGGCTCAACATTGTCTCCTACACTGATGACACCCAGCTTATCCTCTCCCTTACCAATGAACCCAACATCATCAGACACAACTTCCAAGAAGGGCTGAAAGCCATCACCATCTGGATGAAGAAGAGCTGCCTGAAACTCAACTCTGAGAAAACAGAAGTCCTCATCCTTGGCTCCCCCCTCCCTGCATGGGATGACTCCTGGTGGCCCCGCCCTCAGAAACCCCCCACCTGGATGGACCACTCATGAAACCTCACCATCATACTAGACTCATCGCTCCCAATGAACCGCCACATCAACACCCTGTGTTCTGCTTAATTCAGATACTCTGTCCATCACCACCCCCCTTTTTTAATCGTTTTAGCCACCACAAGTGTGGAAGGGTATACTCAGATGTGAGTCCCTTGCTCACTGCACCATCAGGACTCAAGCAAGCCGGGCCGAAGACGGCTGCAATGCCAGAAACCGGTCCCCGGAAGCTTGTTTCCTTTCCAGTAAAGAATTGGCTTGGTAGTTTGGTCTGACCCTGTTCCCATGATGCACTGGGCCAGGGTCAGACTAATTTGCATGTAGCCAGGTTCTGAACTGGGATGGTGCAGTGAGCTAAAAAACGGTGATGGATCAAGCCCTGATCTTTTGACTGAGTAGGAGTGTTCTGCTTAATTCAGATACTCTGTCCATCACCACCCCCCCTTTTTGAATCGTTTTAGCCACCACAAGTGTGGAAGGGTATACTCAGATGTGAGTCCCTTGCTCACTGCACCATCAGGACTCAAGCAAGCCCGGCCGAAGACGGCTGCAATGCCAGAAACCGGTCCCCGGAAGCTTGTTTCCTTTCCAGTAAAGAATTGGCTTGGTAGTTTGGTCTGCCCTGTTCCCATGATGCACTGGGCCAGGGTCAGACTAATTTGCATGCAGCCAGGTTCTGAACTGGGATGGTGCAGTGAGCTAAAAAACGGTGATGGATCAAGCCCTGATCTTTTGACTGGGTAGGAGTGTTCTGCTTAATTCAGATACTCTGTCCATCACCACCCCCCTTTTTGAATCGTTTTAGCCACCACAAGTGTGGAAGGGTATACTCAGATGTGAGTCCCTTGCTCACTGCACCATCAGGACTCAAGCAAGCCGGACCGAAGACGGCTGCAATGCCAGAAACCGGTCCCTGGAAGCTTGTTTCCTTTCCAGTAAAGAATTGGCTTGGTAGTTTGGTCTGCCCTGTTCCCATGATGCACTGGGCCAGGGTCAGACTAATTTGCATGTAGCCAGGTTCTGAACTGGGATGGTGCAGTGAGCTAAAAAACGGTGATGGATCAAGCCCTGATCTTTTGACTGGGTGGGAGTGTTCTGCTTAATTCAGATACTCTGTCCATCACCACCCCCCTTTTTGAAACATCAACACCCTATCTGTGGCCTGCTTCAACACCCTCCGCAGTCTCCCAAAGACATTCAGATGGATCCCATCCGAATCCAGAAAAACTGTCATGCACGCTCTTATCAGTAGCAGACTGGACTACAGCCACGCGTTCTATGCCAGAATCAACAAGAAACTACTTTCCAAACTCCAGACCGTTGCGAACGGCACAGTCAGACTGATCCTAGACACCCCTATTGCAGCCACATCACCCAACACCTCCACGGTCTCCACTGACTCCTTATCGAAAGAAGAATAACCTTCAAAATCCTCACTCACATATACAAGGCCATCCAAAACACCGGACCAACATACCTGAACAACTGCCTCTCCTTCCACACTCCCAAAAGGCACCTCTGATGAGCTGACCTCTCTCTGGCCACTGTTCCACGCATCTACAAGACCAGAACGGGAGGAAATTCCTTCTCCTACCTCGCAGCCAAGGCCTGGAAAGTCCTCCCCCTCCACCTCCGGCAAGCTCCCACACTGCTGCAGTTCAGGAAAGACCTCAAGACCTGGCTCTTCGGGTGACCCCAACACTCAGCGGAGCCACCTCCCCTCTCCCTGAGTGCCTTGTGACCCTTATGGGTGAGTAGTTGCAGTTTACCAACCCCTGATTGATGATTGTTTTAAAAAAAAGTTAAACCAATGGCCACAACACCATGGGAGTTTTCTGTCATGGTGTGGACGCATCGTTTTTTATTTTTACTGTCCCTGGTTTCCAGGTTTTACCTGGTGGTGAAGAACAGCAAAAAAAAAAAAGTATCTGTCCGTCCACTCTAAATTGGGCAGACAGTCGGATATCTTACCTCCAAGGGACCATAATCTGTTGGGGTATTGGAGGAGTATGTCAGTGACAGAGCCTGAACTGATGTATTTAAAGATGCTCTCATCTGATGATGAATGAAAATGAGGAACAGTGAAAAAAAGTAATTGCCTCAGATCAGATAATGTCGTCAAGTGGAAGCCGTTACAAGGATACAACTGCTCCTGGTTTCTTGTTGTATAGTTCGCCTACTCATTATCTTTCAATATTCCTTTTTCTTTTTTTAATATTCTTTATTGTTTTTATGCATACAAAAACCACCCGCTACCCATACCCCCCACCCTTCTCAGACATTTATGAATAAGCATAACATTATTATAAACTTCATAAATATTATTATGACAAACACTTAATTCATCTGGTGCAACATTATCCATTGTCGTGATCTATACTTTCAGATCGTGGTTATTCTATGTTTGGGTTTGACCATTATATATAAAAAACAGACGGTAATCTATCCTGTCCCACTATGGCCTTGCATCCACTGTATTAGAGGATTCCATAATTTCAACCCTTTTTTACGTTTGTTGTGCCCCCTTCTTTTATATATAGCTACCTCTAAGCTACATGTCCCCAATAATCGGGCTCGCCATTGTTGAAACGCCGGCGGGGTTGGATCCAGCCAAGCTGAAGCTATACATATCCTTAGAACGCCATTGCCACAAAGATCAATCCTTGCATGTTCTTCGATTTACTCCAGGTATACCTAAAATTATTTCTTCCACTGAAATTTCTATTCTTGCATTTAGAATCTGTGATAAAAAGCCTCAAATATTGGTGATTAGCTCCTGTAGTACATTACATAATTCAAATATATGCACAATATCGGCCTCATGTAAAGCACAGTGTGGGCATACCATTCCTTGGCTATCTTGCTTGGTGTATAATATAATGAAAAGAAAGTCTTGTACTATTGGGATTGTAGTCTAATGGATATTAAGAGAGACTGAGATAATTCATAAGAACAATAAAAATTTTCAATTAAAAACCCCAATTTAGCCTGCCATTTAAAAAAATAATTTAATCATATCATCTGGAAAAGAAGCGTTCATACATTCTTAAATTTTTCCAATAGTTATTTTTCTATTTGAAATTTGGATCCTCCACACCCCTTTCTCCACAGAAAATCCATAACTTGGAGAAATGTAAAGAAATCCCTATAGTCTACTGTATAATCACTTTTTAATTCCTCAAAAGGCTTCAGCCCTATGGTTGAGTAAAACCAACCCAGCTGCGTGATCCCCGCCTGAATTCCATCTATCCATACATGCATCCATACAAATCTTTGGTAGATTGTGATTATTAGATAACGGTGTATGGAATGATACCCTACCAACTGCCAACAATTTGCGTGCATTGTTCCAAACTTTGTGAATGCTGAAAAGGGTTTTAAAATGGACTTTCTTAAAATAGTAATTGTGTAACTGCTGCCAAAGGCACCCTCTAGTTTCTTCACCCAATATAAGTTCCTGTGGTGTTGGAATACTAACATTATGAGTGCCATAGGGTCTCCTTTAACATCAGTAATATCAAACAATGTGATAACTCTTTGGAGATGGTCGGTAGTGGACCTCCCTGGGATGAACCCATGCTGGCGATCAAATACAATTTTATGAATAACTAATGCCAATCGATTAGCTAATAATTTAGAATACTTTTTTTGAATCACCATTAATCAGGGTGATAGGGTGATAAGAGCCAAGTTCAGTAGGCTCTTTGTTTTTTTTTTAAAAACACAATTTTGGCTAAAGACCATGATCCCGCGGGTTTCCCACCCTGAAAGATATGTGTAAATAAATCACAAATTATTCTCTTTAACTGCAGATAAAATTTAGCATAAAACTCTGATGGTATCCCATCCATACCCTCCACCTTCCCTTGGCTAAGCTATTCATAGAGAGCAAAATTTCCTCCCATTGTGGTATATAGTCCAAACTGTCCTGATCCTCTACCTCTAATCCTAACTATGGACTTTGATCTAGATATTCCTCAATCTTTTCCAGTTCTGTACCAATGTCATCATATAGTTTTTGATAATATACTTGAAATGCTGCTCCTATTGCTTTAGGCTCGGTCTTTTGCCCATACTCTGGATCTTTAATTTCCCATATTAGATTGGCTGTATTTTGTTGTCTAGTACGTACTGCTAATTGATGACCAACCTGCTCGCATAATTATAAGTAATTTCTCTATGTGTTGTTGCCTTTTTTATGGCTTTAAGATGAAAATCAAAATGTTTCTCCTCTGATCCCTGCCTTCAGGGCATCCCAAACTACATCGATTGCAGCGCTGCCCATATTATCCTCCAAAAACCCTGGTATCCATTTACTCATATGTCGACAATATTCCTTGGTAAGCAGCAATGTTCTCTCAAAGGTCCAAATTTTCACATTGGGGGTTCATTGCTCCCATTTCTATATTTAAAACTAGGGGATTATGATCGGAGAGGACCCGTGGTAATTTTTCTATCAAACAATTAGCACTCACAGTGTTCGAAGCAAACATATAATCCAGTCTTGCATGTGTTGAATGCGGATTAGAGAAGAAGGTAAATCCTGAATCATTTGGGTGCATTATTTACCAACAATCTATTAGGCCATGGGTCTGACATAGGTTTTTAAGGGCCTGAAACACTTTTGGTTTCATTCCCCGATATTTGTACCCAGGGTCCAACGACCAATCACAGGGAAAGTTCAAATTGTAATTTCCACAAACTATCAATGGGAGGGGCCAGTGAGCATGCTCATTGGAAATATAACCCAGTACATTCTGATCATCACTAACTCTTCCATATATTGTACATAATGTCATTTTCTAATAGTTCATATACTGACATTCTGTAATTACCCACTGTCTATACTTATCGGATGAAGAACGCACAGACTGTATCCCACTCCCTTTCGCCAAAATGGCCACCCCCCTAGTCTTTACTCCCTGTGTTGTTGCAGTAATCAATCTATACCCTAGTGTATAAGTAGATACTGTTGTGACTCCTCGACGTGTATCTCCTGAATTCAAATTATATTAGCCCCTGACATTTGCAATCCTGCAGCCACTCTTTGTCTTTTCTTTAAATCGTTAAGGCCATATATATTAACGGTAAGAATTTTCAACCTAGCCATGTTGATTCTTATCAATACCTGAATGTATATATTTCTCCTCTTAGACCACCTTCCACCTGGATATTTCCTGCCATTTTCTGTCTTTATTGTAGCCTAATTCGCCCCTCTTGGTTGCACCCTTTATTCCTACCACCTGTCTGAGATTTCCCCCCTTCAGACTCTCCCTCCACAGTCTCCCCACCATACTTTGGGCAATCAGGCTCAATCCTGTAGGGTAGCTGGATTTGAGGCAATCACCGATTATTGATCGATCTTGATGGTTACGGAGACGTTTCTCTGGAGAAACGAACTACAAAGACTAGATGCATGATGTCATCTTGTAG
Organism: Lissotriton helveticus; assembly: GCF_964261635.1. Classification (NCBI taxonomy): domain Eukaryota; kingdom Metazoa; phylum Chordata; class Amphibia; order Caudata; family Salamandridae; genus Lissotriton; species Lissotriton helveticus. The sequence goes on from NC_136068.1 coordinate 1,000,123,241, forward strand.
TCCGAGAGGAGACCGCACGTGATCTCGTGAGCGAACGAGAGGGTTATATCGATTGAACTTGTTGGTCGTTATAACGCTTGGGCGACTTCCTTTTCTCTATTTGGTATACTGTGCTACAGGGGCTTATCTGCTATACCCCGAGCAACACCCCTTTTCCTCGCCATACCAGCTAGTGAACTACATATTACGGACGTATGACGTCATTTAGTAGTCCCGCGTTCACTTCTCGCGCGACTACGCGAGCAGACGTTTTTGTAGTATTTTGGACACCGATACGAGTAACATTGACTTTGGCTTTGCTGCAAACTGACTATGGGGATTAGTGACATGAGATTCTTCTGGGAGCTATGCAATTACTTGGCGATTCGACTTACTACTAAGTCGATATTGACACCGGCAGCCCCGCCCACTTCCGGTGTTCGGGAGTACATAGAAACATCTCAAACGACCGGTCCTCGCCTCCCACTGAGCTCAGATGAGCGTGAAGAGGTCGCGACGGACAGGTCAGTGCACATTTGTAAAGTTAACTGAATCTTGTTTGCAGGGGGAGTAAGAACATTTTTGGCCATATAAACAACACTGAAGATGTATGTGGGGGTCCCTCCTTTTTAAGGGTTGAGACCTCACAAACTTTGACAGTCACTTTGGGAGAAGCACTGGGGGGACTTGAGGGTCTGTAACCTGATTAGCCCCGGTCATTTCAGAATTTTTTTAACTGCACTCCAAGAGGTTGGGATCAAGTGAGGTTGGTTACTGTTGTAGAGTTCAGGAGAGCACAAGTGAGTTTTCCTCTCTCTTCTTCACTCGCATATCTCCTCCTTACCTTTTGTAGAGCGGGACCTCCTTCCTATCCTGAGCAAGGTTCCAGGAGAGGTGAGGCACACTCCCTGTACAACATAGGTGAGTACAATGGTATGTTGTAAATCCCTAGGAGGATGTTAGTTATGGTTGTATTTTCCTCCTTTATGATCCACATTTATGTTGTTTGTTTTATACAGATGTACGACACGCCAAGTTGACACAGAGGAGTATTCATTATATATTCACATTTCGATATCCTTTTTCTGCACTTTTGTAAGACAGTAGCGAGTGATTATGAACTGTGGCCCTGACGAAAGCCCTTGGTACTAGTCTGTTTGGGCTGAAACATGTTGGCCTTTTGAGAAGCAGTTATTTGTTCCAAACTGCTTCACTTGCTTGGTTTTTAATAAGGGAGAGCACAATGCCGATTAAAGTTTCTTTTCATTGTTTCTCTATCCTGTTTTAATCCACATCACTTCTTCTTGTTTTTTTCTTTCGCACTGTATCCTTTCCATCTAGATCAGAGCTCTGTGGTCATCACAGTGATAGAGGGTCTGACCCCGACGAGCTTGTGGTCTGGTATGGTCTTATTGATCAAAAGACATACCAGCCAGCTCTGGATGACCAAATGATAACAATTTGATCTACACAATATGTTGATGGAAATCCTTCCCCTCTGGAGGGGTCAATTCAAGCAATCACGGTGGATCATAGATCTGTGAGGGTATATTTCCATTTCTATTTTTAGGCACTAAGCGAGGGCTGGTGTTCAATACACCTGCTCACTTATATAGGAGCAGTTTGTATGTAGGGATCACCATATAGATTTCCCTGTAGACCCCCGGGTTGTCTTTTGTGTTAAGATAGATGTTTAGGGGATTTCATCCCGTGGGCTGGTCTTTAAATATTTCCCTGTGACCCTTCTCCATCATTTGTTATTGTATCGATCCTGAGCCTGCCTGATAGTGTCTGAACCACACTTACCCACTCTCCACTTCCCTCCCCTCCACCAGTGTTCAAATATGATTTTAGCATTCACAATCACACTCAAACCCAATATATTGAACCAATCATATTAAAAAGTTCATAGGAGAACACAAAAATCAAGAAAAAAAGGGAGAACATAATATCTAAAGAGAAAAGGAAAACACAGGCTGGAGTAGGGAAAGACAGACAGAAGGGAAAACACAGACAATTCCTCATTTTGACGAAAAATGTCCTGGTCTCAACCTCATTATTCCTTCAATATTGAAATATATTATTTGTTCTTGGCAGTCCCAGTATTCCCCACTGTGATATATACAGGGAGCAGGAGTTATACATGTTTAAAGATTAATCTCTTTTAAAAACACAATGCGTCAGCTTGGGACATCTGGTCATGCTTGACTTGCACAAAGTCAATGTTTGAGGCAGAGCGCAATGGAGCTCTAGTTGAGTACACCAAGAGGGAGGCTCCCGTCAAAATTTCACACCTGGAATCTTTTCTGTAGGATTTTCCCTCAACTGCGAGTAAGGCACTTCTTCAGGCCAGACTGGTTTGCCAGCTTAGCTCATCAGAAGCTCCCGGTCACCTCCTGAAAGTCTTGAGTCTTCCAGTGGGGCAAACCTGAAATCCAGACCAGGTCGCGGTTTGACGTAGTCGGATTGACTCTCAAAGTGGAGTAGGTCGACTTATGGAGATTTTTCCAAAAGTTGCTCCAAACTTCTGCAACTTCATCCTGAAGTTCTAATTGAGGGTTCAAAGTGTCCAAAACTCAAAAACAATTGTCTAGAAGCTCAGGGATGGTGCTTGCAAGTTTAGGACTACAATTCCCACAATGCACCTGGCCAAATCTTTACAAGTCCACTGGGCGCACTCCAGACTAAGTAAATGTAAATGTAAATGTAGCCGTACTTGTAAAGCGCACTGATACTCCTGAGTGTCCTGGCGCTGTACTCATACCGCTAGGGAACCCTTCCTGGTTTTTCCCCGTGAAATGTCCACTCCTGGGCATCCCCAGGGTGCAACCAGGCATCCCTAGCGCTGTAGGGGGCCGTTGTGGAGACTAAGCAAGCTATTGCCCAGAGTTGCAGCGTGGGACTCATGCTTAGAGTAGGCACCGAGGCGAGAAATCAGGTCCGAGGAATTATGAGCCCAAGATCCGCCGAGACCAGCCAAGGCAGGAATTGAACCCTGATCCCGGGCCAGACCTCTGCATCAGGGTCTGCCGCTCTAACCATTGAGCCACACTTCTCCACTAAGTACTTCTTGAGAGAGATTGTGCAGGGAAGCTCTGTTAAAATGTTTCTTTCAGGAAGTCCACACTTTAATCCTTTTTGAAGCAAGGCCAAAGTTCTCAGGGCTGTAGTTCCCAGTGTGCAGCAGGAGCAGTACTTCAGAGTGGAATCCTTTGGGGTGCAGACCAGGGTTGTAGCAGTGTAGTCCTTCTTCTCCTTGTGGTTTGAGGCAGCAGAGGTGAGTTGCTATTCAATGATCTGGGGCAACAGACAGGGAGGGCACCCTGTCCAATGAGGTGCAGGGTGCCACTCAAAAGCATGACAACTTCCTCCAAAGTGTGGCATATTCTTGTCCCATAAAACTGTATTTCAAAATTAAATATGGAGAATTCTTCTCCATGGAAGTAAGACCTGGCTAAACCAACCCACTGCTGTGGCTCATTTCCAATAATACTCCCCTTTCAGACCTCTTGCAAATTCTATTTCTTGGGCTGCCATGTGGCTGGGTGATAGTGGAAGAGTGGGTAGGCCTGGCTGGCATTCCTTACTGCTCTCTTTGAAGCCCAGTTTAATTTATATAGTCCCTTTCCTGGCCTGTTCTCTGCAGTTGCAGAGATCCCTCCATCCCCTAACCTGTCTGTGTGCAGCCCACTTATCACCTCATCAAAGCAGTTTAGCTAAGCCTGTTAAGGCCGACCAATCAAGAGAGGCTGCTAGAAGGCTAGATTTTGGCTCACAGAAAAGAAAGTCCTATAACTTATGTTCTGTATTATTCATGATAAATGCAACAGTGGCAAATTGCTGGATTATCATTACCATTATTTTAAGTCCTCACAATATTATTTTAGTTCACTCCTATCTTTAGTTACACTGTATTTCAGTATTCCCATGTTAGCCTAAGGAGCTAAAATGCTACAATGGAGAAACACAGAATTGGCAGTTTTTCCCTCACCAGGGCATATACAGCATCTTTTATAATGCCCCTTCCATGTTACATGTTACCCCTTCCCTGGGAAACCCAGGGGAGTCCTTAGTGGTGGCTTACATGTAAAAATAAGGTAGATTATCACTTTGGAAGTACCTTTAATTCTGAAGACGAATTTGCACATCATTTGTGTTTAAATACTGTCTGCAAAGCAGAGCTGCCTTTAAAAATGACAAAAAACACAGTTGATGGACAGAATGTAGAACAATGTCATACATTCACCCCAGTACAAGGATCTGGGCCTAAATCCATCATTTTTTGCACGCCACACCACCCTGGGTTAGACACTGGCTATATGCAAATCAGCTCTGACCCTGTGCCTCATGGGAACAGTCCAGTCCGAACTACCAAGCCATGTCTTTCCCAGACCGGAATCAAGCATCCAAGGACCGGTTTCTGGCTATCAGCCTTCATCAGCCTGGATAGCTTGACTCCAGTGGTGTGGAGAGCCTGGGACTCACGTCTGAGCATCCCCAGCACACTCGGGGTGAAAATTGCAAAAAACACAGTTGATGGACAGAATGTAGAACAATGTCATACATTCACCCCAGTACAAGGATCTGGGCCTAAATCCATCGGTTTGTTTGCACTCCACACCACCCTGGGTTAGACACTGGCTATATGCAAATCAGCTCTGACCCTGTGCCTCATGGGAACAGTCCAGTCCGAACTACCAAGCCAAGTCTTTCCCAGACCGGAATCAAGCATCCAAGGACTGGTTTCTGGCTATCAGCCTTCATCAGCCTGGATAGCTTGACTCCAGTGGTGTGGAGAGCCTGGGACTCATGTCTGAGCATCCCCAGCACACTCGGGGTGAAAATTGCAAAAAACACAGTTGATGGACAGAATGTAGAACAATGTCATACATTCACCCCAGTACAAGGATCTGGGCCTAAATCCATCGTTTTTTTGCACTCCACACCACCCCGGGTTAGACACTGGCTATATGCAAATCAGCTCTGACCCTATGCCTCATGGGAACAGTCCAGTCCGAACTACCAAGCCATGTCTTTCCCAGACCGGAATCAAGCATCCAAGGACCGGTTTCTGGCTATCAGCCTTCATCAGCCTGGATAGCTTGACTCCAGTGGTGTGGAGAGCCTGGGACTCACGTCTGAGCATCCCCAGCACACTTGGGGTGAAAATTGCAAAAAACACAGTTGATGGACAGAATGTAGAACAATGTCATACATTCACCCCAGTACAAGGATCTGGGCCTAAATCCATCGTTTTTTTGCATCCCACACCACCCTGGGTTAGACACTGGCTATATGCAAATCAGCTCTGACCCTGTGCCTCATGGGAACAGTCCAGTCCGAACTACCAAGCCATGTCTTTCCCAGACCGGAATCAAGCATCCAAGGACCGGTTTCTGGCTATCAGCCTTCATCAGCCTGGATAGCTTGACTCCAGTGGTGTGGAGAGCCTGGGACTCACGTCTGAGCATCCCCAGCACACTCGGGGTGAAAATTGCAAAAAACACAGTTGATGGACAGAATGTAGAACAATGTCATACATTCACCCCAGTACAAGGATCTGGGCCTAAATCCATCGTTTTTTTGCACTCCACACCACCCTGGGTTAGACAGCAGGCAACACAGCAGTGCACACTTCAGTGCAGGAGATCTACTGGGTACGTTAAACCTCAATGATGCCCTAATATATAATAGAGACTTCCAAGTAGTTTGAATCCCCCTTGCTCTATTATATATTAGGGAATCATAAAAGTCTGTCATTGGCAGTTGCAATTATACCTAATTACCATATACCTTTCTTATCAGAGCACTGGGCCTGGTTAGCAGAGTCCAGGGCATAGTCAGAGTCAGTTATCACCAGTATCAGGCAAAAATGGGTGGTGAGCAGGGAAAAAAGGCCAACTTTCACACAAAGAATAAATAAAAAATAGGAAACAAAGGAACTGCGGTCTGACAGGAAAGCAAGGTGCAAAGCAGGAATCTGAGCAATCCAATCATAGTGACTGAGATAAGCAAGGGTAAGGGGAGAATGCCAGAGAGGAAGCGGAGAAGAGGCTGAAGAATCTGCAAAAGTGGGAAGAGCTTCTATGGAAAGACAAGAGAAATTTAGAGATATAACGTAGTCAAAGCATGCGGTAGAGCAATGCTTTACATGGGGAGCTAGATGAAGAGAAGTGCCTGGTTAGCAGATGCAGGAACTGATAGACTGATGTTTTTAAACAGTTGCATCACCAAAATGGGGTATAATGGAGCATTTGCCACAGCTGGATTCTTCGCCTTCTCCCCCTGCGCGTGTGCCCCTTCAGCATGTCTATTAGGCAAATGAAGAACACTTTAAAAACAGAAAGCAGTACTCCAAATTAGGTACGGCTGTAGATGAACAAAAAGTAAAAAATTGTGAGGTTTATAAAAACATGGAGATGCAATAGCAATTTGAAAAAGTAATTAAAGCAACAAAGAAGATTAGGAAAATACTTAACGATGGAATGGCAGAACAGAGAACTAAAAAGTGTTTGTTATTGGCCATATGCCAATTTGACAGAAGCAAACCATTCGGCTGGGCCGAACAGATTGCTTCTGTCAAATTGGCATTTTTTTAATAAAATTGGAATCAAAGCAACACGCAAGACTCCTGAATAACTTTTATTCATCACATCATGACTACTTGATCTATTGCTGGAGAACAGTTTAACCATCTGTTGATTTTGTAACAGAAAATCCCGTATAGAATTGAACGCTCCTTTTCATTTGTTATTTCTTGACTTTATGTGACATATTACATATTTCATGACATCATTGGCAACATCTGAAATGGCATATTTAATAACAACCCTGTGCATGGCAGGGGCGCGGGTTATAGTTACTTTAGGGCACAAGTTAAAGTTACTTGAGATAACAATAACTGGTGAATTTCAGTGGTTTTACCAGTTTAAAATGGTATGCTTTAACTGACCAGTGGGAGCAGTAATAAAATGGTTCTCCCGCCCGGGTGGGAGCAAAGGAAAGGTGGCGACTTCCACCTGCACTGAATATGGGCTGGCTCGGGAGCTGACAGGGACACAAGGGATTTGGGTCTCCCCTGAGACACACAACAAAGACCATATTATGGATTCACCGGGTGGGCACCGGGCACCAACCAAAAATTCACAAAAAACCCGGCTCCTGGCAAGGGAGCTGGCAAGGACCACTGGAGTGCTGGTGCTCCCCCAGCAGCCCCCAAGAAAATCAAGGTTGGGAGTGTCCCAGGTGGGCACCAGGACATCCATTATATACTATCTAAATGGCCGGCTACCTCTACTAAGGTGGCTGGTGAGCCGGCGGTGGCAGCGAGTATTCTAAGGCTCCCCCCGAGGCTACTAAATAAAAAATATGGGCACTGGGGCACTCAAAATATTCAATTCTCTTTAAAAATAAATTAAAAAAGAATAATAAATGAGCTGCAAAAGCCACTCATTTATTATTCACTGTTCTTTGAAGGAGATCCTCATAATGCCCTGCAAGGGTATTTTTGTTTATACTTCTGAGCCTGGTGGTGCCCTTAGAACAGGGAGGGGGCATCACAAAAGTCTTTTTTAAATTGAGGTGGTCTGCAGGAAGTGCTGGACACCCCAGCAACGTTAAAAAGAAACTGTAAGGCTCCTGGGCCATTAAGTTCATGACCCCAGGAGAGGTTACCATATTTAAAGCACTCCTAGCTAGAGCTTTATTCTCTTAAACTGGAGTGAAGAACCCCTTGTGGTTGGTTCTGTGGCAGCATTGTGTTGCTTTAAAACTTGAATTGCGAAGATAGTCAGCTGGCTGTTGTGACAGTCTACTCTTTAGGCCAAAAATCTAAATCAGCCACTTAGTCTGTGCATAAAAGTAACATTGTCTGGTATAAGTCAAGGTTTACAGACCAGGGACAAAAAGACTCTATTAGCACTACAGCACTGAGGCACCCTAGCAGAACTGTATCTGAACCTCAGCTGAGAAATGCAATGGGGTGGAGTATGTTAACACTGGCGGGAACTGGAAGAACTGTGTGTCAGTTTCTGTTAAGGAATTACATATGAGATTGCAGTTTAGCTCTGAGGTCCATCTGTGGAGACATGTTTGGGCCTGTGTACTTCAACAACATGCTAAGCAACTGGTAAGGAGTGCTCAATACTTGCAGAGGGTTGTTTAGGACCAGAATTAGGGTAACAGTGTGTTTCAGAGATCAGAATTAAAATGCACTATGTGCTTTTGTGAGTCTCTGCATTGACATAGCAGAGTGCGCTTCTTCTTGAGGTGTATTGACAGACTTATTGACCTCTCGTATCCTATTATGGACACATTAGTCCCCCCTGGATTCTCGATGATCAACAAGGACAGGCTAGGAAATAGAGGCGGAGGCATAGCAATCATCCACAAGAATAACATCGCCATTACGGAAACCTCCTCCTGTGCCTACAGCTCTTTTGAATGCCTCTCTGTCAACATTAAAACTCAGGAGTCCAGACCCATACTCTGTCACCTTCTATACCATCCTCCAGGCAATTCTTCAGAATTCGGGGTTCACCTTTCCGACTTGATTGCCCACTGCGCACTAGGCAACTCTAACTACATAATTCTGGGCGACCTCAACCTAAGATGGAATGAAACCAAGAACAAACTCCTCCAATCCTTAAATAACCTACTTCAAGCAAACAATCTGACACAACACTGCCTAGAAGAAACTCATCACAGAGGAGCTATCCTGGACGCCATTATAGCGGAAAGGAAGTCTATCACCATCGATCACATCCTCCCCGTCGACTGGTCTGACCATCACATAGTCCTCTTTCATATTAACCTTCCAATCCTGACGATCTCAAATCCAAATCGAGACCCTCCCATATGGGTGAGAAACACAGCCCAAATTCCAAGAGCGATCTTAGAAGAAAGAATCAATCTGCTGCTCCCGTGCGCCACTGACCACCTCTCAACCAATGATATCACCTCTCTCTATAACACTCAGTTAACGCTTACCCTAGACCAAATTGCTCCCTTGAAACTCAAAAAAGCTAGAAACATCCCCTCCAGATCCTGGTTCACCACTGACATCAACGAGGAAAGAAGGCAATTAAGAGCCGTAGAAAGAACTTGGAGGAATAATCCCTCAACCCCCCACCGTGATCAACTCCAAGAAGCCAGCAGGACGTACAAAAATCACATCAAGAATAAAAAATCTGCTTTCTTCTGCTCAGCATTAGATAATGCAAACAATCGACCCAAAGAACTTTTCAACATCATAAGAAATCAGACCTCCAAACCCACTCCTTCCTTAACTCAAGCATCTAAAGCTCAGTGCAACAGCTTCGCAACCAACTTCAACGACAAAATTGCCAAGATTGACCTCGCATTAGGCTTAAACCCCTTCTCCCTCAAGGAGAACAATATGCCCAAAACCCTTGTCAATGCTTCCATGAAATCTCCACAACAGTGGTCATCATTCACTCCCATCCAGGAAGCAGAGATAGTAAATCTAATCTCCAAGGCCAAACCCTCAGCTCACGCCCTGGACCAACTTCCGCCTCTCTTGACAAAAGACCTAAAGCGAGTCCTAGCTCCATTATGGTGCAAGATTATCAATAGCTCCTTGAGCTCTGGATCTGTTCCAGACTGCCTCAAGGTAGGGCAAGTCACACCACTATAAAAACAACCAGGCCTAGACACAGAAGATCTGAACAATTTCAGACCGGTCTCGAACCTTCCATTTTTGGCCAAAATCATGGCAATATGCGTGCTCCCCCAGCTAACCCTTCACCTTGAAAACATCAAATTTCTAGATCCCCATCAATCGGGATTCAGAAAGGGATGTAGTACTGAATCTGCAATCCTCAACATCATAGATGACCTACTCAAGTCACTGGACTCCGATCAATGCTGCCTTCTCGTCCTCCTAGACCTATCGGCTGCATTCGATACAGTCAACCACAACCTGCTCCTAAGGGTTCTTCAAGATAGAGTCGGTTTACAAGAGACAGTCCTCCAATGGTTCTCCTCCTTTCTTCACAACCGATCACAGAGAATAAAAATCAAAAACTTTGAATCCGACCTTCATCCGGTCATCAGAGGCGTTCCTCAAGGGTCTGTACTCTCCCCTCAGCTCTTCAATATCTACATCGAACCCCTCACCTCTCTACTCAGAAAATCCAATATCCCATTTCATCTATATGCGGACGACACTCAGCTCTATCTGGAAACTACCTCAATTAATGACATCCAGAGACTAAACAATACGCTCAAGGAGGTACAAGACTGGCTCACAACCAATCACCTGAAACTAAACCAAGACAAGACAGAAATACTACTCATTTCTAACAAAGATGATAACCCTCAAATCAAAGAATGGCTCAAAGCCATTGATGCCCTCAATGGCGACCTCTCTCTAGCAGACTCGGTGAAATCTCTAGGGATCACCCTAGACCCAAAACTTGACATGAAGAAACACATCTCAAAATCTGCTAAAAATGCCTTTCTCAACCTAAAATTACTTTACAAAATAAAACCCTTCCTCCCCCCCAAGGACCTTCAGCAAGCCACCCAAGCATTAGTCCTCTCCAGAATAGACTACGGGATCGCAACCCTGACAGGGACAGCAAAATCCCAACTTGCCCCCTTGAAGACGACACTCAACGCAGCAGCGAGAATGGTCTCCGGAATTAAGAAATTTGAGCACATCTCTCTAGCCCTTAAAGAACTCAGATGGCTCCCAGTGGAGTTGCGAGCCAATTTCAGAACAGCCTGCATCACCCACAAAGCCCTGCACACAGGCAAACCAGAATACCTGGCAGCCAAGCTCACCAGGGCAGGCCAGTCCAGGAACCTCAGGAGCTCCCACTCTCTACTGCTCATCCCCATGAAAGCTCGCAAGCACAGAACCTTAGCCAAATCCTTTGCTGGTAACGCTCCGAAAAGCTGGAACTCCATTCCTCCCCACATCAGAACAATACCCTCGTTCTCTAAATTCAAGAGACTACTCAAAGCCCTCTTCCTCGACCATGCTCGAGGGAACTGACAGACCCCAGACCACCTCCATTGTCTCTCCAATTTTTTTCTAAGACTTCGAGACGATCATCAGGGTCTCAACTCAAGATTCCACCTGGGACCAATCAGTTAGATTACCTATTCTGTACAGTTGAACATTTGCTAACTATTGTATACGATTTACATGTTGTGAAGCGCTCTGATACCTTCTGGTCTAGCTAGCGCTATACAAAACTACTAAATAAATAAATAAATAAATAAATACTTATTTGCTTATCTCAGTACTGCAAAAGCAGCTGGTGTTGAATCTAAGGACAGCGTGCCAATGTCAAAGTTTTGTTAGGGACCTGTCCAATAGCCAGCATCAGGTTTCGACCGAGGGTTAGTAGCTGTGTGTGTGGGTCTCTGCAGGGCTGCACTGGGAACCCAAAGAAGCTTTAGCAAATTTTGTCAGATCAGCCCCCCTAAAGTGCATTGGTGAGTTCACAGAGCGAGTCTCACCACTACAATTAGGGTTTGGGGGGGTAGAGCCCCAAGACAATTTGGTTAAAAATGGTGCATTCCACAACAGATTTTTCATTAGAAATTCAATTGTATTCTCTTTTAAAGCATAGTAAATAATGCCCTTACAGTGCAGCAGGATACAACAGTCTTTGTTGAGGCTCTCCGATGATTCCTTCACAATCATCTATCACCCTCCAACAGTGCCCCTCATTTCTCCATAGCCCCTCTCTCAAATGTATTTCATTCATATTAGGGCTCCTCTCATACCAGTGTAGGAGTGTGGTAGCACTTTACATCTCGCACACACAGACAGACACAATGAATCATACATGTGTAACTCAGTGTATAGAACATGTTACAAGGGACAAAGGGGAGTGTAAGGTGTAGGATTCATGTCCTCCATACTAGTAGGCATTTTTAAGAGTGCTTGGTCTGGAGAAGCACATACTCAGAATTCAGAATGTAGCACAGTGGTAAGGGTTGGCTTTACTAATAAGAATGTATTTTTTACCCAAACAAACCCTTTTTAGCAACATTAGGATAATGAAAGCTTGGAAAAAATCATAAGTTCCAACCTGTACTATGTATTTTGCTTGTATCTCTTTGCAGACACTTCATATCTCTCTGTGGTAGATTATAATTGTGATTTATGAACTGCACAAACGTTTCCCGGTAGGCTGGAATGGTGGGGTCCGGTTTTGTTACTGGGGGACGTTTTTGAAGCTGTGAAAACAGCTTTGAAAGCACCTGCTGCAGAGTACCTTATATATCCAGTAGTTTTCAGGCAGCAATAAAAGTGTGAAGATGACTGCTTTACCTGCTGAAGCGAGATTGGAGTTTTGTCCAGTGGCAGTTAAGACTCATCTGTAGTAGCACAGAGGGTTAATTTGCCTGCTGCAAAGGACGTGAGCATTGCAGATCACAGACAAGTATTTTATGTGCCTAGCTTAGTGGGTTACTACTTTTGTCACTGAGACCCTTTTGTTACCATCTCTTGGTAAATTGGTGGGCTGCTGCACATCACGAATGCATTGCAAAGGGGAGCTGTCAGAAAACTCCGTCCTAAGAAGCTGGGGTGGCCTGTGACAGTGGCATATTGAAAGAGCAGCCGGTCGGCCCTGTAATGAAGAAACAAGTGTAGTAATAGTTCATGTATGTGAAATGTGAAATTAGCCTCTTGTGGCCTGCCCGTTTTGTGCAATGTATCTTTTTGTGACATAACTGAAATGCAATGCTTTGACCTCCCAGCACGCAGCTGCCGCGGCCACTGTGTCTCCCTTCCAATAATAGGCGCCCTGCATTCCTCTGACTGCTGAGATGGTTGTTCTGGAAGGAGAAGTCGAGCCGCACAAGTTCATGGCCCCGCTGGGGGGATTCCTCACAGAGCTGTGTGCTGACCCAAGACCACTTCTCCTGGAGCTGCTCAATGTACAGACCTTGACTCGCTAAAACTTGCAGAACTTTACATAATGGCAGACTTGGGGCTTGTGTTAAACGTGTCTGCTGTGCCTTTGATCACTTCTCAATTTCACTTGCATAATCTGACCCTTTGTCCTTAGTTCTTTTTTAGCTTCGTCGTCATCTTCTTCTTCTTCTTTTTCTGTCAGGCTTCACACGGTCTCTGTTTGTAAATATCGAGTTCTGCATGGCTTATGACTAACAGGCACTAAGCTGACTTGACCTCACGTTGAAATTCGAGTTGCCACCTCCTCCGATTATGATCGGTCTGCCCAGTTTTTTTCTATGATGGGCAGCAAAAAAAAGGTGGCACCCCTAAGTGAAATACGCTGATTGTCGACTTTATAGAAGGTCTTTTGTAAATTACCCATCACCCACGTTGCCTCAGAGACTATTTATCCCAGGACAGTTTTAAGACTAAGATGCAAATGCACATATTAAAATGACCTTTTCAAGGAAGTTGCTGCATTTATTTATAGGGTACGACGGCATAACAAAGGCACCCAACCCCCCCCCCCTTCCAGGTGGGTTGGCGTGAGTGAGGGGGAGCAAATATTACCCATACTGGAGGGGGCCCGCTCAGCCCCTACTTATGTGAACGTGAGGGGCCCCTTCAACATATCGTGCAGGGGGGGGGGGGCTCACGTTTTGTTATGCCACTGTAGGGTGCTAGGCAAAAGTGTACAAACATGTCTTACCAGCACTAGGAATCAAGCTTGGTTTTACCCATCTGAAACACTACTGGTACCCAAGTGGAGAAACGCTAAAATGGTTGACAGAATACTCACGCTTTCTCAATAAAACCCCAAAAAATAATCATTGGGCATTTTGGTTAGATTAAATTCTCTAGCTGGTTTCCTTGAGAAACCACTGTTCTCTTTTAAAAGGGAAAGGATCATTAGAGGCCATCTGGTGAAAGAATGGGCTCTCAATCCGCGTACCAAATAACCTATGACATGTGCTTAGGGCTTGAATCCAGTAGCCATTATAAATGTGGCTCTTTAAAGAATGCAGATCCAACATGAACACTCAGTACTTTTCCCATCAAAACATACACATTGTTCTGACTTACCATATTACTTGTAATTCTACCAACGCTGCATACACCGTCTGGTGCCACTGTGAAAAGATATTTGTGGGATAGACACAGAGGATAAAAGACCATATCTGTAACCACATGAATCAGATGGCAGGTACCAAATGCTCCATTAATTATCAATTTTCTACAAATATAATATCCAACTGAAGAGATAAGGGGGCAAATCATCAAACAGATTTTCCTCACTCCTGTTGGGTGGTGGCATAGTGACCCAACCATGTTTTGTGGAATGTCCCTGATGGACAGTCTTGGTGCACTCAAGTATGGGCTTAATGAATCCAATGAACTGACATTATTGTCACTACAGTTTTGATCCTTGATCACTTCATGAATTAAAATATTTTATACACAAAGCCTGAATTTCACATTTGAAAATACGTTTGTCTCCACAATTGACTCTCATTACCAATGTGTGTTGCATCCTTTCCTAGTTTCTGCAATTATGAATCATTTTTTATATTTGGCTTAATTCATTGTTGTAGGACATAAGATGAATGGTTCAGGGGGGTGAACGACCCACTCAGGCAGCAACCGCAAATCTTGTCAGGGTGAACGACAAAAATATTCACAGAATTTGCCTAGGCGTAAGCTCAGCACAAAAAGAGTCAAGCTTAACTTAGAGGCAATGGATAAAGTATTTTTAAGAAGCACGCAAACAGTAATAAAGTGAAAACACAGTATAAGAAAAATCCCATACCAATTAAGAAAAACAGAGTAAATAGCAATATGCAAAATTATACCAAAACAACAAAAGTCCTTTCGATAGAACCAGAGATATTTGACTTAGTATGATATTGCACCTAAAATCTCAAACCGCCACTCGCGGTCATCTGATCTTGCTAGACTGAGGGAAATTCACAAGTTCAGGCTGACTGCGATGGAGTGCGTGTGGAATACAGGAGCCAGGTTAGTACCACTGAAAATGTTACAGTGTCAAAGTCTGCCTCTAAGAGTTCCTGTGGTGGTGGATGAGGCCACAAGGAGCAGGGAGAACGTTGCAGATGGTTGTCGCTGTAGCGCGAAGAGATGGTTGGGCGTTGCATGAAGTCGTTGCTGGAGCTTTACATTCGTGGGTCCCTGTGAGCTGTCATTGCTGTAGCTCAATTGTCACTGGAAGTCACTGTGGTGCTAAGAGGCCAGTTCTCCAGATTTTTGCATTGGCAGTTGGCACGGGCGGCAGAGTGTCGGCATGAACGGACCTGTTTGCGGTCATTGAGATCTCCTCCCTTTCTACACAGGAGGAGCTCAAGTGATGCCAGCCAAGGGTCTAGGACTTGAAGAGGCACACTTTGGGGATCAGGAACTCACTCCAGCAGAGGCCAGCAGTGCTCAGGCAGGTTCAGTGTCAGATCCAGTGCAGCAGGTCTGCTGGGAAGCTGCATGGAGGCCTCTGGAGCTTCATGCGTCCCTGTAGTTCAGACAGAAGGCTAGGCAATTCAACCTTGAAGTTATTCAAGTTAGTCTGAGATGAAGAGAGCAGGTTCAGGATTCCTTCTCAAAGAGTAAGGTAGGCCTCAAGCAGCAGAGCAGTCCCCTGGTAGCGGCAGGGCAGTCTTCTACGAGGCAAGGAAATCGTTATTCAGTAATGTCCACAGGTCCAGGAGTGTACTGAAGTGATGCTCAGGAGGTCCAACATTTATTCCTGGTGCCAGCCTTTGTGGGACATCTGGTTCTAGTGTCAAATTCTTTTTTTTGTGCTAGAGGCAAGCCCTTTAACGTATAAATGGGACAAGGCACAGCTAAACTCACATCCATCCTGGCAGGATGATACAACTTGCCGACACACTAGTTCACTTTGTGTCATTGTCTGGAAGGAATACAATCCTAACAGCAGAGCCATTCAAAGTCATATGACCCTTGATCCTGTCAAAAAGAACAAATGTTTAGGACAAGAAAAGGCCTACGTTCTAAAAGTATCATTCCCAGAATTGTGACTTACAATCATACTTTACTATTGAAAAGGGTTTAAATTGCAATTTGAGTGTAGACAGCATATCTCTATCTTCTCTCAATTCAAAGTGTGTACTTTTTAATGTAATATGGTAACACAGTCAGTGGTAAAGATAGGTCTTACAACAGTGGAAATAACTTTAGGAAATTTTCACTGTTAGGACATGAAAGACTTAGGCACACATGTCCTTCTTTTTAAATACAATACACCCTGCCCTATGAGCCTTTAAGGCATGCCTTAGGGGTAACTTATAGGTATTAACATGGAAGGTTTAGGCTTTGCGAAAGGTTTAATTGTCCAGATCGAATTGACAATTTAAAACTGCACTAAAGGCCTCAGTGACAGACCTGAGACTTGTTTTAAAAGGCTACTTCATTGGGTGACACAACGAGTGCTGCAGGCCCACTGGTATCATTTAATTTACAGGCCCTGGGTATATCTAGTGTCATTTATTTGGGACTTACAAGTAAATTAAATATGCAATTTGAGTGTCTGCTGCTTTTACCATGTTTCATGGAGAGCACATTACCACTGAATAACAGGGGAAAGTGCATGGATTCCTAACACCAACAGAAATGGTTTCAGCAACAGAATGCACAAATCTGGGTGAGGCCCTGCACAAAGGGCCAGGTCCAAAATGTGTGCAGATGTGTGTCTCTTTCTTGTCCCTTTATTTGATTGTCACCCACATGTAAGACCGTCATTCTCGATATTGCCATTAATGATGCATGCTACAGTAACTATCAACTCTATTTACATAAAAGGATACTAGATGCTGTAATCTTTGTTATAAAGTTTATGTTACTCCTGAAACTACTATTATGGAAATTTGATTAGCCTTTCAATCTCCTTTTTTATCACCAATTCTTCTAACATGAACTTCCTCTACCTTCACACCTGTAGTATCTAGGTTAGCTGGTAACCAAGGCAATGGTTCTAGAATGTGGGAAAGAGTCAGTTGAAAATTTTACTGGATACTGGGACCAGCTCCCTCTGGCTTTCTCTCAATAAATATCTACTTACTGCTTCTGGCTCCATATGTTCCCACAATTTGGCAATGAGTGAACTCACTTGTAAGAATTCATGAGCAAGCGGTACTAAGGCTGGTATGTGCCGCCGTGTGCAGCAGTAGGGAGAACAAGTGTGAAGATACACTGCCCACACAAGCAACGACCACTGCTCGCAAGTTGAAGAAGTTACTACTACTCAAAGGTTGCTCCAAATACTCTGTGATGAGGCTGAAGTCATTTTGAGGAGGTCAGGCATTAATGCTGCCGTATTTGTCTTTCTTGTTGGTGGTTTCGCAAGACGCCTCATGAGAGCTTTCGCTTTTGCTGGTAGATCGAGCCTCTCCATGCACAAGCGACCTGTGTCATCACTGAGCATCACTCTACAACATTAGTGCTCATCTTCATCACACCTCAATCAATCAATCATGAGTTTGTTAAGCGCTACTACTCACCCGTGAGGGTTTGAAGGCGCTGGGGGAGAGGGGGTTTTGCAGGTTCTAGTCCATTAAGGAGGGTGTCTCTCAAAGAGCCAGATTTTGAGGTTCTTGTGAAGATGGGGAGAGATGTTGTCTATCTGAGGTGGAGAGGGAGGGCATTCCAGGCTCTGGCCGCGAGGAAGGAGGAGCGGCCACTTGATCTGGTCTTTCTGGTGCGGGGGACCACAGCATAGGAGAGCTGGGCTGATCGTAGGGTCCTTTGGGGTGCTTGGAATTTGAGTCGGCTGTTCAGGTATGATGATCCAGTGTCGTGGAGGGCCTTGTGAGTGTGGGTGAGGATCTTGAAGGTGACCCTAGCTTCGATGGGGAGCCAGTGGAGTGTGCGCAAGTGCTGGGAGATTTGGTAGTGTCTTGGCAGGTTGAGGGCCAGTCTTGCAGCGGCGTTCTGGATGTTCTGTAGCTTGCATGTGAGGGTTTTGTTTATTCCAGCGTAGAGTGCGTTGCCGTAGTCGAGTCTGCTGGTGACCAGGGCGTTAGTGAGGCTAAGGGAAATAAGGAAAAAGTGAAAAAAATGAGAAAAGGTAGGAAAAGTGAAGAAACTGAAAAAGACAGGGGGAGAAAAAAACAAGTGGAAAAAAACGAGGAGGAGAGCGTAGAGAGGCAGAGGAGAACAGGGGTCCACTGGACCACCAGGGAGGCTAAGGGAAATAAAGAAAAAGTGGAAAAAATGAGAAAAGGTAGGAAAAGTGAAGAAACTGAAAAAGACAGGGGGAGAAAAAAACAAGTGGAAAAAAACGAGGAGGAGAGCGTAGAGAGGCAGAGGAGAACAGGGGTCCACTGGACCACCAGGGAGGCTAAGGGAAATAAGGAAAAAGTGGAAAAAATGAGAAAAGGTAGGAAAAGTAAAGAACCAGAAAAAGACAGAGGGAGAGAAAATAACGAGTGAAAAAAACAGAGAGGAGAGTGGAGCGAGGCAGAGGAGAACAGGGGTCCATTGGACCACCAGGGATATAGGCGCAGGTGATCCTGCAGGTGGAGGAGGGCCTCGAACACCAGCACATAATAGTGCGCGTGCAGGGGCAGGCCTCACTTAATGGTGGAGCTGCAAGGGAGTGGGAGCAATTTCACTGACAACGAGTCAGTGGTCTTGCTCATTGTCCAATGACAGATGCTGCACGCAAGCACCATCTTGAATTGGGACAACTTCTATAATGAAAATGTGCGCACGATCAGTGATGCACACACCTACTAAATTGTAGTATCTGGATCCTTAGTCAGGGAGCAACTATTGTGACTTATGATGATGTGTACACATTGCATTGCGCACCATTTTATTGCTTTTGCAAGCAGTTGTGTGTAACAGTGGCACGCGCATCATCACTAATGTGAAATTGTTGGTTGTTTCCAAGTCAGTTATTAACAACAATATAGATTGCATGCTACGGTGACATGCACATCATTGTAACACAGAATCACAAAGTTGGGAATGTCTGTCAGTTGATACTATATGAACAAAATGTTATACAGGATGTAATATACACCAAGAGTGCATCAATAGTTTAACCAGGCATATTTATCACTTACGCTTTCATTAGAGATTTCACGGTGGTACGCATACCATTGGTTGTACTTAATTAGACCAAGTAAGAAGTTCTATTCCTTGGAACTTAATAATATCCAGAAGTTCAAGACAATAGAAAAACACCAGTGCCATTTCTCCTTAACGCAAGTGAGCCATCAATTAAATGGTTTGACTGGAAAGACTATTTCCGGCATTGAGGAAAAGGTGGGGACACGTTTTCCAAAGTCACGATAAAAAGAATATTATTTCACAACTTGGGAGCTGAAGGGCTAAGAGAAAACCAAGTCAGAAGCTGATATTGATGTATTTAAGCAAGCGCAGGAGGATTTAGATTGTTCTTATCAACCAGCAGTTTGCACAGCTATAGACAGATACATTTATTTCCAACTGAAACAAAGTAAAAATTAAACAGTGGAAGATTATGTATCTGCTCTTAAGAAACTGGCAATTTCATGCAAATTAGACCAATTGCATGATGAGTTTATTCAGGACCAAATCATTTTGCATTCTAATAATGCAAGTCTGCAAGATAAATTATGGGTATGTGGTGATGCTCCACTTAATGAAACTATTGCCATTGTTAAGAAGGCTGAATTGTCAAAAAGATGTGCAAAAGCTGCTTTAAAAATGGTGAAGATGTTGAATCAGTCTGTTTAGAGACTAATGTGTCTGGAAGTGACAAGAAAATTGTAAAAATGATTGGGAAAAATCCAATCACAAGACCTGCTCCTGACAAAAACATGTTAACAAGCGCCGTTTGCTTCAGATGCAGGAATAAGGGGCACATGGAAAGGGATAAACATTGTCTTGCGTTTAAATCTAAATGTTCTTATTGTGGAATTGTAGGTCGTTCTGCCAAGTTTGCAGGAAACAAAATGGCAGTTTTCTGGTGAGGTGTGTCATGAGGGATCAAAGAGTCGAACAAGATGAGGGAAACTAATATGAGTGTGAGGACAGCATTTTGAGTATTGAAGACACAGTTTTGGGGATTGGTGGTGTAGTGAAGAAGAAACCTTCTTGTAGAACGTATATTGGGGGCTGGAGACACAAACTGTGGCAGACTCAGGTTCACCAAACACCAATGTACAACAAGGAGTTTGGAAGGATTGGTTTACAGGAGTCTTGGGTTATCATCTGGTCCCGACTGATGTGCATCCTGTTACTTTTATGGGTGAAAACATTTCCATGGTGGGTTGACAGGTCATTTGTTTTTTAACTAAAAAGTAGGAAATCCCAAGGGAATTTATTTGTAATGTAGAAGTGACCCTCTGTTTTAAGATGAATGGATCAGGGGCCTTAGGCTATATCTTAACAGAAGGGCCAGGTGTTGCTATTGGGAGACTCAGTAGTGTCAATGAAAGAAGAGTTACAAAACCAATTCCCAGAGGTGTTTTTGGGAAAAGTGTGAAAATTGACTGGATTCATGCACAAGATTATATTGAAAGAAGGAGACGTACCTGTGTGCCACAAAGTTAGGAATATTCTGATGAAAGTCAGAGATGCTTGAATGGTGGAATTGGATAAATTAGAAAGAAATTGCATTATTGAGCCTGTTGAGAGTGCTGGGTGGTTAGTACCCTTAGTAGCTGCTCACAAAAGTAATGGACAAATATGTTTTTTTTTTTGTAAACTTTATTTATCATTTTGGTCACATTGAAAGTATCACAATTATTAATTCTCACAGTCTCATGTAATACATAAAATACCAATTTACATTGCCAATAGGGTATCTGAGGTTTGCTAGCAATCCAGAACAGAATTGGAGAAAACATCCAGCCTGTGATGGATATCTTGGCCAATTGATTTCAGGTCACACTGTCCATATTATGAATCAGTTGAACATGATATACCATAATTCGGTCAGGGTTCTGTATGATACACATAATCAATTCTAACAGTTTTGCAACCTGATTTATCAATATAAACAGCCATGGTAATGGTGCATTGAAGGGAAGGGTATCTTCTTCCTACCCGGCTAGCACTATTCCACTAACCAGTTGCTTGGGCAAGTCATTTTGTTGTGAGGCAAGATAAGTTTTCAGTGGACCCCAAATGTCTCTGGGTCATGTAGAATTAGGGATAGTCATGGAGTACTTGTCGCTGCGCGTGTTGCACGTAACCATGCTTCTCAGCCAACTCTGCATTGTAGGGACTGTTTTACGGCCCCAGTGGATTAAAACCTCCCTCTTTGCTAAAAGGAAACTAAGGGTCGCAAATTTCTGAATTTTTTGGGGGAAATTGACCATGTAGCCTAAGAGTGCAATTTCAGGGACTGGGTCAATTAGTATGTGGATAATGTCGCCAAGCTCCTTATGAACCGCCTTCCAGAATGGTTGCAAGCGGGGGCAAGTCCATGCCAAATATGCAAAGTTAGCGTTTGGCGAACCGCATTTGCAGCAGTAATGGGGTCTGGCCGGATCTAATTTGTGTACTTTGGCAGGTGTGCTGTATATCCTGCATAGAAACTTGAAGTGAAGCAGCTTGTGTCTGCTGTTGAGGGAACGTTTTTTTAATGAGGGTTCAGCATGCGACCCATTGGTCATCCATAATTGGTCCGCCCAGATTCCCTTCCCGGTCTTTTCGGAGCCTGTCATCATGAACAGGGACAATCCGCATGCTGAGCTTGTGCAGTTTGGAAATGAGATGTGTGCCCTGTTCACTTTCAAGGGAGCAAAGAAATCAGATTCTAGTGAATAACTGGGCAGTGTGGCTTGCCAGAGTATAAACCGGTCCACGAAAGTGGCATCAGGGAAGCGGACTTCGTCACCTCTGGCAACAACGTGGACATCGGGAAAGAGGCCTCCCGCTTTCGTGATATCTAATTTAGTTAATGTGCGCTGTACAATTGTTTCACCTGTAAGTGGAAGCCAGCAGGCATTAGGAAGTGGAAGTGCAGTCGAGTACAGGACAGTTGTTTGAGTGTAGCGCTGCATCCTTTTCCAAGCCCAACTGGTTGAGGAGACTGTTTGGATGTCTATCGGGTCTCTAGGAAGGCCTTTGGGAAGGATGGTGGATAACCATTCCCGGAAAACAAGGTCTTATTCGGGGCGGAGATATGGAATCCTAGCGTCTAGATGGTACCATGTGTAGGCTTTGAGCTACTAGATAATATAAATGGAAATCAGGAGCTCAGTAGCTGTCTCTGGCGTAAGAGAGGGTTAGGGCCTGCCAGCATACTCGGGCCCGTGTATTTCCCCACACCAGGCAAATTAGGTGTGATCCTAGTGTCACAAAAAATCTGTTTGGGAGGGGGATGGGGATATTGTTGAAGAGGTATAGGAATTTGGGGAGCACAACCATTTTAATTATTGCAACCCTTCCCGCAAGTGATGAAGGTCGCTTCAGCCCATAGTCTATTTGTGTCTCCAGTGTGGAAATCGCTTGCCCGTAGTTATTGCCTATTATCATTCCTGTGTCTAAGTTTATACATATACCTAAATATTTAGCAGAGTCTGCACACCACTCAAGTGGAAACTCAAGCTCCCAGGGGGTCGTGCTAAGTGTGAGGGGAAATATGACAGATTTGTGGCAAATTAATGCCCAGTCCAGAGTGCTGGCCAAATCGGAGTATCTCGCAAATGAGGGGGTCTAAGTTAGTTTGCGGTTCGCGGACGTACAGGATAGTATCGTCTGCATATAAGGAGACCAGAAGGGGGCCCATATTAAACTGTAAGCCTCTCTGCAGATGCTTTTCTTGATAGTGTCTTATTAATTGGTCCAACGTAAGGATGAAAAGCAGAGGTGATAGCGGGCAGCCCTGTCTGGTGCTCCATGATAGTGAAAACTGTTGTGAGAGTGTACCGTTTAATCTAAAACGAGCCATCAGCAGGCGATAAAGCAAGGCCGTGGTGGACAAAAAGTCTATTGACATACTCATATGATGCATGACAGACATGAAAAAAGGCCACTCTAAAGAATCAAAAGCCTTTTCCGTGTCGAGTAGAATTTCTGTCACCTGTATATCTGGGTTGGTCCTATGCAGTATGGAGAAAAGCGTTCTAAGGTTCAGGGATGTGGAGCGGCGAGGGACAAATCCCGATTACGCAGGCTCAATAATAAATTCCATCAATTGAGATAGATGTCTGCGATAATCTTAGCGCGGATTTTGTAATCTAAGTTTAATACGGACAGGGGCCTATAGGAGCCGCAAAGCTGTGGGTCTTTGCCAGGTTTTGGGAGGAGGCTAATGACTGCTTCCCACATGGTAGGCGGTAGAACTTGTCTCTCTAGGGCCTCTGCATATACTTCTATGAGTTGTGGGGCTAATAGGTCCTTAAAGGCCTTGTAAAAATCTCCAGTGAACCCATCTAGCTTTGGGGAAGAGGATGACCTGAGGGAGCCAATGGCCTCAAGTACATCCGTTTCAGAGATGGGCTCAGACAAGAAGTCCTTCATGTATTTCTCGAGGTAGACTAAACCTATCTCGGCAAAGTAGGATTCCAATGCAGTGAGGTCACTCTCTAATCTGGAAGTGTATAATGTTTTGAAACGTGCCCGGAATTTGTCCCTTTTTTCTGTAGTGCCTAAAAGTGACCGGCCCGTGGGGATCCGAAGTTCAGTAATGTAGGCTTTACTATAAGGGGTCTGAGTATTTGCGCCAAAACTCTTCCCGGTCTCTCTCCCTCCCCGTATTGGTTTGCAGTGTTATATTTGCCCATGTATAGAATTTCACGGTCAGCTGTTTCTCTATAGTCAGCAAGTAGGCCTAGGCGGGCCTGGTCGACATCAGGGTTATATGATTGTGCTAAAGTGACATCCAGGTCAGCAAGTTCACGCTCTATCTTGGACAATGTGGTTGGCAAGTCGCTGAGTAAACCAGCTTGTTTAGAGATACAAACCCCACGTATGTATACCTTGAAACCCTCCCATAGAACAGCATGAGTATCTACCGATCCAGTGTTTAAGGTAAAGTAATCTTCAATAGTTTCGCGGATTTCGTTCTGAAATAGGTCATATCCCAGCGTACGGCTCGGGAAGTGCCACTGTCTCTCGTACCCCTCTGGGCATGGTATCTTCAGCGCCATTAGTATCGGGGAGTGGTTCGAATATGTATGAAGGAGGGTCTGTATCGCGTGGCACCAAGTGGACATTGTGTGGGATATTAACCAATAATCAATTCTGGTTGAAGTGTTGTGGTACCCCGTATAATGTGTATACGTCTTGCGATTTGGGTTACGCGAGCGTGGTACATCAAATAGAGACAGTTGTTCGCATAGGGACTGCAGTGCTCATCGCATGCAGGGTTTAAAGTCTGGGGCATAGGAAGTGCCGTCTAGGGATAGGTCTGGTGAGATGTTAAAGTCCCCTCCCATTATGATAGCCATCTGCTTCAACTTTAAAAGCTGTGCAAGGAGTGCATGGAAAAAGTCTGGGGAGTCAACATTTGGACCATAAATACATGCGAGGCATACCTCATGTCCCATAAATGCCCCAGCAACAATGATATATAGGCCTTCTCTGTCACGCACTATTGAGGGTAAGCTGAAGGGGATCCTCTTGTGTATTAGAACCTCAGCGCCCCTGACGTAGTTGCTAAAGTTAGCAAAGTACCTATGTGTTCCCCAGCTGGCGGCAAAGCGGGAAGGGTCAGATGAGGATAAATGGGTCTCTTGCAGGAAGGCAATGTCGACCTTGTGGCGCAGAAGATATTGGAGGACGTGGCACTTCTTGAGGTTATCATTGAGCCTGCGGATATTCCAAAACATAATGGTTAGATCTGAGGTCCACTAGCATTACCTAGGCTGGTCATGTCGGAGTCAGAAGAATAACATAGAACCATTTAGCAACATTACAATAGGATTAGTGACTGTGATCAAGCATGTGAGCAACCAAACAAATCTTGTCAATTGCAACCCCCCCTCCCACCACCCAACCTTACAACTCAATAAGTAAGGTGTTAGAAGCGGCTGTCAGGGCAGGCTATCAGGAGCTACTCTTCCCCTACTCTCAATGCAAATGCCCCACTCATCCCACACTGGCTCATTCAGACCTCTGGAGCCACCCAGCTCCTGTCACACGCACACCAGAACCAGCAGAGACCGGTAGACAGTTAGACAAGAAAATAGCTACTTTCTAAAAGTGCTATTTTCAAACACAGAGTCCAAAAACCATCCACACAAACGGATGCGTTATTAAACCCTGAGTTCAGGGATACCAAACTCGACATTGCACCATGCTCCCGGAGCCCGCTAGGATTATAGCATTAATAATCCTGACAGCCCATTCTAACTGATGGAGAGCAGGTTACCTTACAATAGTGAAAAACGAATATGGCTGTAATTCACTATTAGGACATGCCAATCTTGTCAGGCTTGTCCTACCTTATGTTTACAATGCACCCTGCCCTTGGGCCTACCATAGGGGTGACTAACATGAAGTTAAGGGAAGGTTTAGGGACTGGCAAGTAGGTGTACTTGCGCAGTCCTCGTGACAGTCAGACTGCACGTGGTCTAGCAATGGTAGACCTTCAGACATACTTTTACTAGGCCGCTCTTGTGGGTGGCACAACATGTGCTGCAGGCCCACTCGCAGCATTTGTATTAACAAGCCCTGGCACTCCTGGTGCACTCTACTAGGGACTGACAGTAAACCAAATAAGCCAAACATGGAAGTCAATCAATACAGCAATTTCACATAGGGAGCACTTGCACTGTGGCACTGATCAGCAGTGGCACAGTGCCCAAAGCATTATACCAGCAAAAACATCGTAAACAGAGGAGGCCAACAGAAAAAATGGAGGAGAGACTCATGCCAATGATGTCAGGTCTAACATAAGGCATGCCCAAACATGTACAAATATCCAAAGAATATCAATTGTACCAATATACACATGCAAATAACCCAGAAAAGGCACATCCAGGGATTAAAAGGAGAAACCTTGGTATACACCAATGGGGGAGGCAACACCCCTTCAACACACCAGCAATAGGGAACGATAAATGTGTAAAGTAAACATACCAAGTTCACTTAGGACGATGGAAAGAACCAAGGGTGGAGGATCATTCGAACCAGTTCAGCCGTGTCCAGACCCAAAGAAAAGTTCCATGCTGGCCTCTGATCCATTCTGTGATAAGGAGGGCCCAGCTCCGTAGGTGGTTGATTGAATGCTGTTTTTCTGCTTGCCACAAAATTCCAAGATTTCAGTAGGGCTGTCGAAGATGCAAGCTTTGCCATTAACCTCTACGCAGAGTCTTGCAGGGTAAAGCATGCCATATCGAAGGCCAAGATTCCTGAGTGTCGCTTTTGCGCCATTAAACTTGCGACGGTCCTCCTTAACCATTATCATGTAGTCTGGGTATAAGAACAATTTGGAGCCCTGCCAGATAGTGTTGCCATGCTCCGGGGCCAGGTGCAGGGCCGTGTCGTGGTCCCTGAAGTTCATGACACTAGCGATTATGGGCCTGGGGGGTAGCTTTGGTTGGGATGGGGGCCCAGTGTATGATGGGCGCACTCCACCATGAATCCTGACTTGAAGGAGTCTCTCCCAAACATATCTTGACAAAGGTGTCCATATGACCTGTGGCTGTAGATTCCCAAACACCCAAAAAGTGTAG
This sequence comes from Lissotriton helveticus, assembly GCF_964261635.1. Taxonomy (NCBI): domain Eukaryota; kingdom Metazoa; phylum Chordata; class Amphibia; order Caudata; family Salamandridae; genus Lissotriton; species Lissotriton helveticus. Next base: position 1,000,149,803 of record NC_136068.1, read on the forward strand.
GTTATTCTAAGTCTTCGTTTTTAATCGCCACCTCTTTAAGGGTACGTTCTACTCTTTCTAAGCGCTTGAGTGATTGAACTGTGCCGTCTTCAATGTCAGATATGCGGGCTTCTGCAATGTCTAGCCGCCGGTCGTATGCCTGGATTTGGACACTGACGTCAGAAAGGTTTTTGTCTAACGCATAGAACGTACGATCCAAGGCTCTGAATCCTGATCTCATTTCGTGAAGCAGCAAGTACTTTGATCTCTGGGCTCTCCAGCGGGTATCGCCTCTCATCCACCCTCAGCCATAGTGGTGCTTGTCTCTGGGGCTGTCTTTGCTAGTTTTTCAAACGGGAGAGTCCTCTGTTTTGGGTCTTTGTGGCCCATGACGCTTGTGCCCTGAAGAGTGTGGGTCAGGGTTCGCAGCTGGAGTGGGTCACTGGTTGAGGGCAACAGTGCGAAGGATACAGTGTTTTTATGCCTGTGGGATGAGGTGGTCCAATCACAGGGGTGAGCGCTGTGACCGCTGGAAACAGCAAGGGCCCAGGATTATTCTGTGGTCTGCCTTAGAGCCACACAGAGGTTGGAGACAGCCTAGGTGGGGCTATTGTTGATGTCGGGCTGGAGACACCACTCCCGCGGCACGCTGCGATAGAGACCCGCTGTTCCTAGAGTCTGTTCACTAATAGTAACTAGTAAGGGTGCAGATCTTCCGGCATTCTTGCCTGTCTACGATGGAGGGGGCTGTCCCCTCAGCAGGGTTGCAAGCCTGTAGGGGCCCAGAGCTGGTGGATGCCCAGGACGCTGAAGGGCCAAATTGCTGGTGGTGGGGAAAGCACCCGCGTGCTGGCGATGCCAATGCCCCACTGATCTCCCTCTGTGAGCCCGATTTTGTGACTGGATTGCGCTCGGCGGGCTCACGCGGGCCCTATTCCCGTGGAGCCATGCACAGCGAAGGGGCGCACAAGTTGTCGGCGGGCGAACGATCAAAGAGATCGTCGGTCCACCAGCCTGAGATCTACGTAGAATGAGGAGGGTAGAGGGTATCACCACATGCCCGGCCTACTCACCGCACCCCGGCTCCTCCTGCTGGTCTTATCCAGTCCTCTGGGCCCGTTCTCAGCTTTTGGGTTCCAGACATATAAGGTCAGTGCCACCGGCATTTGCTGTAACTGTCCCCGCATTAGTCGGAGTCGGGAATCGCAGTCTTCCGTGCGGTGATCAGCAGTCGGGTGCAATCATCAGTATCGGGCGGCGTTCAAAGGGCAGGCGGCTCCAATTTCGTTAGAGTATGTTCATATTTATCAGGGGATATTTGCTGGTTTGCTGGTGTAACCGGCAGAGCTTCAATGCTGTGCGGCCATTTTGGTCCACAGCTTGGTTCCGGCCCCATGGACAAATATGGTTATGTGTGGATCTCATGGAGTTAAACACAAACATCTTGCTGGACAAATTACCACTGCCCAAGATCAATGAATATTTGGTGAATACCAGGGGTGTTGCGTGGCTCTCTACAACAGATTTAACATACGCCTACCACCAGATTCTGTTGTGCCATTCCAGCAGAAAGGTAACAACATTCCTTACACTATTCTGATGCTACAGGTTTGTATGCATGCCATTTAGACTGGCATCAGCGGCTGCTGAGTTTCAGCGCCTAATACGCAGGCTGTTCAAAGATCTGGAAGGAGTCACTTACTTCCAAGATGATAGACTCATTCTGCGAAAAGATAAGAGTGAACATGATCACAAATGGAGGCAACTTTTTAACATTTTAGAGGCTAAGGGCTTTGACAACTGACTTAAAGAAATGTAAGTTTACAAGGAGGTCTGTAAGGTATTTAGGGCTTAAAGATTGAAGTTAAGGCATTTCACCTAAAAAGTACATTGCAAAATTGATCAGTATGAATCTGTCCCTTTATCAAGGGAAGAGGTCAGGTCCTTCCTTGGGCTTGCAGAATTGTATTCTAAATTTGTTGAAAATGTTGCAATGAAGACACATGGTTTGCAGCAGTTACTGAAGGAAAAACAGTAGTTTGTGTGGAGTAGTGAATCGAGTGAAGACATTAAAAAGCATAAAACAAAGTATTTTTACAGCAGTTCCCTTGCAAGAGTTTGATATTTTTGCACATAGCATCCTCACGTCTGATGCTAGAGGTAAGGAACTATGTGCGGTGTTGGCACAAAAATCAGACGAGGGAACAGAAAGTACAGTGCCAAATGCATCTCATTCCATAAGACCAGCTGAGGAAAAAATGTCTGTAATAGAGAAAGAAATGTTAGCTAGTGTTTGAGCCATGGAACATTGTGACCGTTTTTATGAGGTTCCAGATGTACCTTACAAACGGAGCACAAACCTCTTGTGAAGATCTTGATTTCTGGTAGGTTGGTTAAGGCTATGCCTCACATTGCTAAAATGACATTGAGATGTTTAGACTTTGTGTATGATGTGGAATATTTGCCAGGTAACAAAAACAAAGTGGCAGATTATTTGAGCTGCTCGCCCTTACCTATCGATGAACACTGTGGAAATATCTGGGATGAATACAGTGTAACCCTAGTTGAGGACAGTGAGGATGTAATAAGGAGTGAGGATGGATGGCAGCTTATGATGACACCTTAATGGCAGGGAAGGGATATGTCACCAGGGGCTGGACTTCAAAAAATGAGCATGAAATTTTGGGAGCTCAAGAATGAATTATCACTAAATGATGATGGGTTCCACCTAAGAGTTGATAGGATAATACATCCCACGAGTCTTAGTGAAAGAATTTTCAAAATCACACATGAAGGCCATTTCAGTATAATTAAGTCAAAAAGGAGGGTGAATTCCTCAAATTGGCGGGCTTGAGTGGATGCTGACATCGAGAGGTGTTTGAGAGCATGCGTTTTGTGTGCCAATGCAGACACATCTTTGACAGTTTTCAGGCCTTCTGGTCGAGACTTGGTGCCCTGAAAACCATTAGGAGGAATTGGCTGTGGATGTGTTGGGACCCATATTGGACACATAGGAAGTTCCAACACACCACAGTTTATCACCCGGCTGGGAATGGTGCTATGGGACAGTTCAACCAAGGTATTATTGTTTGTGTGCAAGTCACTATTAATGCTGGATTGGACTGGGAAAAGGAATTAGCAAACATGATATGGCATACAGAATCACTCCCACCCTGACTGGGTCCAGTCTCATTAGAATACTCAGATGTAGAGAACCATTTACTAAGGACATCACAGCATGGATGAACATGAGCAAAGTAAATGGTCTCCCTCAGTGGACAAGGGGAATTTGTTGAATGCCAAAACGTGTATAAAGAATACTATGAGAAGAAGCATGTTGTCAGGGATGGGAAATATTATCAGGGGATTGGGTGAGAGTAAAGCTGGGTGTGATGACCAAAAAAGGTTGCAGCAATTTCTCAGGACTGCTGTAAGTGAAAAAGATTTTTCCATGATCAGCATTGTTAAGTGATGGAAAGGTTTGGAAATGTGGAGAATGGCAAGATGTAACAAAATGTTGACGTGGAAATGTGATGAAGGAGTGTATGTGGATTTTACCAGGGCAGATGGGTAGTTATGGTGTTAAGCCAAACAAGTGGCAAGGAATACTGACAAACTAAATGATGATGCAAATTTTGCCTGGGAAACCTTCACTCATAATACTGGAAAATTAAATGATGATGCAAACCATGCCAGCGGAACGATCACTCATAATGATGTTGTAAAGGTGGAGAGTCATGGTATAATTTTGTTGTGAAGTAAGAAGGAATCAGCTGTATTAATTTGTGATGTGAGTGTTCTTTACTTTTTTTCTGTTAGTTACCATTTTCTCATATTTGTTGTGAGTATGGAAGTTATGCTATTTGCTATTAAAGGGGAAGGATGTGTGGAATCCAGGCTAGCTGGTAACCAAGTTTATGGTGCTACACTGTGGGGACAGAGTCAGTTGAAGACTGTACCGGAGGCTGGGATCCACTCCCACTGGCTTGCTCTTAATAAATATCTACGTACCGCTTCTTACTGGTCCTGGCTGCATATGATCCTACAGCACCCCTTCTGACCTCAAATTCATCTTGCCACCAAGACTTTCTTGCCTGGATAATTTTTAATCCTGGGCGTAGTTTGCATAGTAGAGCTATGCGAAGTGCACTTTGCACTCCGCATGCAATGCGTAGCTACGCGAACTGCGTAGTGTGGTAGGGAAAATGCTGTTCGTACTGATTACACAGTGCCGGATGCTTGTCCGCACTGTGCAGTCTTTGCAAATGGCATCTTGCATAGTGCAAGCAGTCATTTTCTGCCGCTCCAGCAGATTTGTACTCGAGCAGCAGCTTTCTCAACGCGGACTGGTAGTTTCTCATCGCGAGCGGTTGCGAGCATACGCGACCACTCGTAATGAGAGACCTGACCTCCCCGCATTGAGAATCTCGCCAGGAGGTTTATTTTCCACGCTTGCTATCGGCAACTTGATGTTGCTGTTCGCGAACGAGGAAAACTTCTCGCCGGGATGGTGATTTTGCTCACTCGCGGTCGTCAACTTGACGTTGAGGATCGCAAGCGAGCAAAAAATGCCCGCTATGCTATGCGGTTTTGAACTGTGCTATGTGCAATTCACGTAGCAGGTAATTGCACAAACTACGCACACTCCACGAGCGTAGCATAGTGTTCCGCCCATGGGTTAATCGTTTTGCCTTATTGACTTGGTGGATTAGTAGTTCTTTTTTCTATTTTTCTCAATTTATATTCATAGTTGTTAGGAGAAGCCACCAGCAATCCATTCTTTTAGACCATGTCTGCTCTACCGAGTGTGCTTTTTGTATTGCGGTAACTTGGTGTACTCGTTTAGTTGCTTTATTACAAAACTAATTCACACAATCTTAACTTACAAGCCCAGGACCATTTGTTTCATCAACACTTAGGAGAATTGAGCCATTTTCTACTTTCACAATCTTTAATGAACACTGCTAGGTGATGCTTTCAGGGATCTTCTGTCTTATGATCCATTACATCCTCCTAGCATTGCTTTTCAATTTCAATCTAGCACATTGACAATAGCGTCTTTGCCATGTTCTCACTAAAACCTCTTCCAACTTCTTGGTGGTGGCTTCTCAGCGTACCTTTAGCCATATTTTGGTTATTTTTACTGACCATATTCATAGTATCTCTTTTTTCAGGACAGTTATAGACACTCTGCCTCCTTTTGCATGGGATATTCTCCCTAACAAGTTCCAGTACTTCCCATTGACAATCCACAAATATGTAAGCTTAACTAATGCCTGGCTTTCACCTTCACTCATGTTAGTCTCTAAATTGTTCAGTTAGATCAGACCTTTCCAAACTCTGTGTCACGACACGGTACTGTGTCGCCTGCAAATGGTGAGTGTGTCACGGGATGACGCCAGTGCTGCGCAGTTCGTACACCAGACGTACGTGGAGAAAGGAGAGGGAGACCGTTAGGCGAGCGAGTGTGCGCACAGCTCATGCTCACTTTGGTCCGCAGAGCCATTCCTGGCAGGAGTCTTAGCCCGGGGACGAGGAGGAAATGACAGGCCCGGACAACAATCTGGTGGCAGCCAGGCTCCACTGTCTGTAAGCCCCCAGACCATGTGCATCCAGCCTCCGGCTGGCCTGACCGACCTGCTGCACACTTCCTTTTGACACCGTGTGCAGTACTACAGCTACAGGTTGGCGTACGCGGGCACAAAATTCACGTTAACTTCGTGGCGTAGGTAGGGGCCCATGCAGTCCAATGGCAAAGAAGATGAGGACGCCGACTCGGACTACAAGTAAGGACGTGCCGGGACCAGTATACAAAAGTGGTAGTACACCCAAAGAAAGCAGGGAACTGCACGAAACAGCGGCAAAGGTAGTTACATGAATGGGCCCACCTACAAACTTGGGGTGGCAGAGGCAAACCGTCTCATGGTGATGGAAGGGAATTTATGGACTGAGGGTCGGATGCCATGGGTCTGAAAGTGCACTGTGGGAAGGCGGGTGTAAGAGAACCATCATACCTATCCTTTACAAAGCAGTAGCAATCCTACTATAAGAGAGTATATTTACATCAGCATGTGATGAATAGTACTGTGGCTAGTTCTGCCACTATTTGGGATGGAGTGTTCTTAAAGAGACATGTGTTCGCCTCTTTCCTCAGTCGGGGTATGGTGGGATGATCCTGATGGATACTGGGATGTCTCTCCAGATTGTGGGTGTTATCTCATTGGCTGAATTTTAAGACCTCCTTTCAATAGTCGAATAATATCCATGGCAACTTCTTGCCATGAACTATCTGGCAATTGTATGACAAACCAACAGCATTGAACGTGGTGTCAAAATGTTAGCACTCTTCTTACATTGCACATATTCCCTGACCACACGTTCAACACCTAAATCCATTCCTGGACACCAAATCTTGCCCTCAATCCCTCCTTAGTTTTAACTATTCCCAAATTACCCTGATGACCCTCATCTATTAACTTACTTCTCTTCACAAAGTAACTTTGTTCCTCTCAATAACATGCCCCTGTCAACCGCTAGCTCATTAGAAATAACTATCCATGTCTTTGACAAAGCTTTCAACTGAACCTGCACAGACTGTATTTTATGAATAATTTCCCTCAACTCACTATCCTTCAATGTTTCCTTTTTCCACTCCTCTTCTTTTACAATTCCTAGTGTAACTTTGCATGCATCTATACTTTCCTCCTGTACCTCTTCATGTAACTAATGCCCTGAAACGGATGTATGACATTACAACACATGCTTTTACCACGCATGCCTTTACAACACAGTTTTTACAATACATTCCTTTACAACGCATAGTGCTTAGGGATGCTGAATAGTGAATAGTTTAATTTACTATTCCAACTCCAGTCCCCGTGGATAGTAGGGAAGGTGTTGGATAGTAAATTAAATCTATTCCCTATCCTAGCGCGCCCCCAGCGCAATGCGTTGTAATGGTTTGCGTTGTAAAAGTTGCGTCGTAAAGGCACTGCGTGGTAAAAGTTGCGTTGTAAAGGATGTTTTCCCCCTGAAGCTAGTCTACAAGCAATCTGTGGTTTTGGCTATTTTCAGAATGGCATCTACTAACTCTTTCTTTGGGGCAAAACCCCTTCCTGTGATCAGATGACCCCAGATAATTCACTTCCTGTACTGCAAATGTGCATTTATCTTTCTTTAACTTCAATTCAGCATCCATCATGTTCTTTAACACAATCCTTACTCCTGAATCGTGCTTAGCAAGCGTAACACCAAATATCAACAGATCATCCTGATAGCATTTGACACCTTTCACTCCATAATTCAGATGATTCTCTGAGATACAGAGGCTGCTGACACAAGTACAACAGGCATCCTCTTGAACTTGAAAGCACCCATTGAAGTTATAAATGCTGTAAGCTCTTGTGAACTCTAAACTAACTTCTCCTGATGGTATGCCTGTGTAAGGTCACATTTTGTAAAGAAATGTCACTCTTGCCAAAGATAAGACTATCTCATCAATGTTGGGAAGAGAAAATGTATCCACAACTACTTCCTTATTAAGTACTCTGAGGTCCACACACAGACCAACATCTCCATTAGCTTTCTTGGAAACGACAATCAGAGGCAACCACTCAGTGGCATCTTCTTTTTTTTGGGGGGGGGGGGGTTTATAGCGCAAACTAAACCTGAAGGTACTAGAGTGTTACAGATGGACACATTCTTTTTCTTGAGGCACTGTGAGATTAAGTGATTTGACTGTAATCACAAGATTTTGAGCCACATCCTCTCCCTACTGATTTCTCCAATTTGTGTAGTACTTTCTCCTGTGGAGCAACTGGAATCCTCCTCTCTGTGGCTACTACTGGTATTGCTCCCTTTTTTAACTTTATACAAGGTTTATATCCTTTCAAACATCCTAACTCCTCTTTGAACTATAAGGGAATATTAGACAACAAATCACTGTAATTTTACTCAACCTCCTGTAGAGGTGTGGCGCCGCGGCCAGGGCGACTGACGCTGGAATCTGGGGACCACGGTTCGATCCCCGGCTCCGGCGGCAGGTTAGTCCAGCACCATGTGACTCTGGGCAATAGCTCGCTTAATCTTCCCGACGGCCCCCAGCGCCTAGAGACCCTTACGGGTGATTGTGCGCTTTACAAATGTGGACTTTACCTGAGGTTCAGAATTTGATTGAATGTAACCCTCAATGTTAGTTAATGCAGTCACCCAAGCAAATCATCACCTTTCTTTGACACATAGAGCTTGCCAATCCAATATTTTGTACCAGTTCAATACATGTATTGAAATAACCCAGCATACTTGTTGTTTGTCCCCCATAACCACCAGTCTGCACATCCATGGAATGCAATTTTTTTTCCCCTTGAAACCAATGCCCATACACATCCTTGAATATAATAGTTTGGTGTGAATGTGAATCTAATTTCAGTTTCAGCTCAACACCATCAATTTTCACAAAACCACTTGGAATCTTTGGAGAGCTCCCTCAATTTGAAATACAATACCCTGAGTGATCTCTTTTTTCTCCTTACTCTGTTCTCTTTCTTGTTTATTCTGAGACTTTTTTTGAAAATACCCATTCATTCTACAGCCATGACAAATCGCACCTAGAGCCGGGGATACTTTTGCATTTGCTCCTCCCACAATAAAAGCATTCCCCCATAAATGTCATACAATCTTCTCTCTTTATTTTTTTTTATATCTCCTTATAATTTGTTATGATACATATGTTTCCTCTCTCTTCTCTGAACCAGAATTTGATCAACTCAGATACACACTTTATCATGTGTTTGACTCTTTTCACCACCAAGATTACCTTCTCCAAAGGTGACTCATGCTTAAGCCACATTCCTCTCCGATTGTGTCATCTCTACACCTTAAAAGAAATTGATCCCTTTGTCATGTATTCCTATAGGTTCTGAATCGATCCCCCTATTCCTGACCCTATTCTAGTTAAACAAACCTACAAGTTAACTAGCAGTCAGCCCATGAGGCAGAAAACCCCCATGATGCAGATACCGTTATCTGACGCAGTCACACTACGGCACAGGAACGTGTTATCTGATTAGGTCATAACGCTTGCGATCTAATTAGACAAGCGATATTCCTCCAGCCCCTGATAAGGCATACGGAGTTCTCATAACAAATCAAACCTATGACAACCTGGGCAAAACCCTGCGGCCATTGTTTTGATTTCACCGAGAACTTTAGTAAAAGAATGTGCTAACGAGCAAGTCGTATGACATCTTTATTGACGTATCTATGTCCATCCTTACGTCAATCTCGGCACCTTAAAGGTATAAATATTACCGATCTTGCCATATGCAAACACGCGCGTGGTGACGAGACGGAGCAGCCATACTTGCCGAAGCCGAGAGCAGAGCAGACCCCGCTGGCAGCAGCCCCGCCTTCCTGACACGCTGAGAGACGCGCTGCTTTCTCCTGCCGAGAATCCAGCACCGGCGTTTCTGGGCAGCCCTCGCAGGCCGCCTGGAATATCGAGACCAGAGAGAGAGATACCATTCCTCATTCATCCTAACTTCCAGGTACAGAACTGAATAACCCCTCACAGAGAATTCTTTAGTTATTCACTTGGCAAAAACAAACTTAACTTAAACTGTAACTTTCTATTCCCGCCCACGTATTAGACTTAGGTCAGGTACACGGGGTAGGCGTATCTAGAAACACCAGTTGAGTACGTTTAGTCAAATGTATATGTGTATGTAATATATTTTATTCATTTTAAAACATCATATGGCTTAGAAACCATATCAATGTTTTTACAGTATTACTTTATACTATTGCTTTTAATGTATGCACTTTACTTAACTATAAGTATTGCAATAATATCGATCCATTTCTCTTGTACGAGAAAAGAGACTGATCAATAAATGACACCTTTTTATTGAATACGCCCGTCTCTTCCTTTTCTCTACAATCTGATGAGACTAAGAATGCACGTACTGACTGAGTAAAATAAATTGCCTTTTGTTCACACGACTCTCGAGATTGACTCTTGATTAGGGGAGAACAAAGTTGTCATGTTCTATGGTTGTCAGAAACTAAATCCCTTCTTGTCTAATCAGGGAAGTTAAGTCCTCCTTGAACATTCGAGAAAGTTTCTAGCGAACTCTGAGCTAAGCTGGCAAACCCAAAACTTTAAGTCTAGTATCGACAGTAGTAGACCTAGTTAACGTCTGGCCTAGGCCTTTACTGCTGTAGGTATTATTCCAATGCGCAGAGCCTATTGGGAAGATAGGAACTACACTACATGGCGCCCAACGCGTTTGGAAAGGGCGATAAAACTAACTTAAGACATTTAGAGTAACTCAGTCGTGCTTTCTCACTCAGACCCCTTTTCCCAAATACTCCAAAGACGTCTGGAGTGGGTGAAAGGTTATATCCTCCAAAACCTCGCAGGAGGGAACTCCTATGTATGGTTCTTGGTATAGTCAACGTTGAAGGATACACTGTTCCAAAATATTGTGCATCTAATCTTTGTTTCCATAAGAAACCTGATCTGCAAACAAACATAATACCATCCTGTCGGTAAAATGGGAGACAGTGATGAAGAAAGAGAGGCAGTTAGATTAGCAGCTGAAATAGCAGCAGCTGATACTGCACTACAAGACGCAGACGGGGATATAATACTAATCCCGGTCACCAAAAGGAAATCTATAACCTTAAAACTTATAGAAAATGGACTGACACCTAGAGGTGGCACAGTCATATTCGTAATTGAGGCACACGAATATCGGCCGACAGTGGTATACTATTCATGGATACATTTTCCAGCAGCAAATGCTGTAACAAAGTACTTCCACTATTACAAAATAGAGGTACCACCTGACATTTATACTCCTTTCGAGGAGGTGGAAGTACCACTCAAATTTCAAGAGCATTTGCTCTTATTTGATGGCGCCCTAAAACATAACAATCACATTACCAGGCTCGGTCCTTTAGGTAGACCAGGAGCAACGTGGCCGGTCTTAGCCGGATACACACCACACCCAGACATCGAAGGGATGTCTACAGGAGAGCTGTTAATACAGCTAAAACAATTACTAAAAATTCATAGACAATTAGTCCAATATGTAATGCGGACTTCAACAATTCAGCCAGCGATTAAACTACCACAACTGACCCCTCACCAGGGGAACACAAATAAAATTACACCACAGAACATCCAATCCTGCCTAGGTAAAGTACCGGCTAAACGGGAACAAATACCATTCTGGTTGGCACAGAAAATCACCCAAATAGAGGCGGTGTTTCCTGACACCACCCCATTAGAAAAACACAGGATTCTGACTATCTGTCTCCCAATGGGAATCGCACCACACATTGAGGACTGTGACACTTGGGGTACAGTCTTTGCTTCCATCTACACAAAAACGCACGGTGTTCCATCCATTTCGGTTATACCAGATGTGCTAAAACAAATTCAAGACGAATACGGTCCAGAACCCGCTTTAACTCTTGGTATGAAATTACTAAAAGACTTCAAGCAGGTCTCGGCTATATTATTAGCCAACATAAAAGGTGAAGCAGCAAACGTGGCGATCCGCCAGAGGTTAAAAGAGACAGATATAGCAGACCAACCAGCTGAAATTGCCAGAATCATAGAAAAATCCTATGAGGAACTAGGTAGAGATAGTTTAGGTGGAATACCAGTAAAACCGCAACTGATTGAAAGTCCAGAAAAACTATTTTTTAATAATAAATCTACATCACCAAAAAAGAACTGGGATGGAAACAAACAATCCAATCCTAAAGAAAAGAAATTCCAGTCCCGAGGAAGGTCTCCTAGGCGAAGAGAAAAATCTCCGAACCAGAGACACAGGTCACCACAAAGTGACCCCTCTGGGAATAGATATAACCTTAGAAATAGGGATAATATAAAAAAACCTGATAGATATCAAGACATTGATACACGTCCCTCTCAATCTTTTCAGAATTCCTCGCAGAAATCGGAAAGAAGAGGACGATCAGAACAAAGAGAAGAGCACGCCAAGTCCAAAGACAAGGAACCTGCTCAGCTAAAAAAGAAATTACAATTTCCAAAAAAGAAGGTGGCCAGTATCAAGGTAGTTAACAATGCCGAGAATACTGAGGACACAACTAAAAAACGGAGAGTGGGCTCAGACAATGCTAGACAGTGCAGCAGAAGTGAGCATAGCTCGCAAAGTCCTTATGAATCATCTGGAGACAGTGGACACGAATGAATATCTTCAAGTGGAAACTGCAGACACCAGAGTTAGCAAACCCCACAAGATATACGAGATAACATTACGTATAGAGGGAGATAAGACTAGGAAAATAAGGGGACTATTTTGGGATAATCTCTCCAAGGGCTATGATATCCTTCTAGCTGAAAAAGACTGGCCACCAGAGTTTGTCAGGGAGTGCCCTCATGGCGAAGAAGTAATTATGCCTGCCTTCTCAAATCAAATTCCAATTCATAAAAAATACACACTTGCTAGAAAGTGGGCAGTGGCTCTAGCTCCTGCTTTATATAAAAATCACGTAGGATGGGATGAGGATTCTCCTCCTCACAAAATCCAGTTAAAATCACAGCCTACTGCACAAAGGCAGTACCCAATTAAGCAAGAAGCTAAAAAACAGGTAAATGAAATACTAGATCAGCTAGAATACCCGGGGGTGATTGAAACTTGCACCTCACAAATGAACAATCCTTTGTTTCCGGTCTCCAAACCAGACAATTCATATCGTCTAGTTTTGGATTACCGACACCTTAACACATGTTGCAAAACCTTTGCAGTGCAAAACTCACACAGTGCTGCACTAATGAATAACATAGTGCGCAAAAAATACAAAACAACCTTGGACATCTCCAATGGATTCTTTTGTCAAAACATAGCACCAGAGAGCAGATATTTAACTGCATTCTCAGTAAATGGCACTCAAAAGCAATTCTGTCGATTAGCCCAGGGGTACAAGAACAGCCCGGGGGTATTCTCAGCGAGAGTAACAGAATTACTACAACTATATGATGATGAAGCATTATCTTATGTCGACGACATTTACTTAACAGATGATGACTTGGATACTCACTTGAAGAGGGTGAACACCATAATACTTGGGTTCGCTGCAGAGGGTTACAAATTCAACTTTAAAAAGTCCAGAATTGCCCATCTGTAAGTCCTGTTCGTAGGATATGAATTATCAAGTATAGCCTGGCTGACAATTTTCTAGAACTAGAAGAATTAAAAATCTAGAATATGAAAAAAAATATATATATATCCTCTGCCAATCGACATTCTGCCGCTACGACATTACGCCTGTGTAATCTATACAGACGGACATGCTCAACCCCCCGTTTGGGGAGAACAGGCATACAACCCCACATTTGAGATTACAAAAGAAGTGTGGCGCGGAGGTAAACTAAAACCTCTATTAACAAAATCACACTCAGTAGAAACAAATTCAGAACAACAAACTGAAATATTAGCTTTGAAAATGGCGCTAGATAATGCGGATCGCGAATTCCCGACACTTATAGTGTCAGATTCATATTACTGCATCAAATCATATAACAGCGATTTGCAGGCATGGATTCAAAACGGTTACAAAGATGACACAGATGCACCAATAAAGCAGAAACTGCTCTGGGAACAAATAGCTCTTTTACAAAAAGAACTACCAAAGACTCATGTGACTCACTCACTGAGTCATCAGCGTGATGGCGTTCACGTTGTAGGGAATTCATTGGCTGAAACAGCCGCAGCGGCAGCCACTAACTCGGCTCCCGTAGTTCGAAAAAAGCGTACATTAAAGTACATTGACGGTGAAACAGTGCTGGCGGTGAAAACGTCATCAAAAGGCGACTGCTCAGCGTTACCGATCAACTATCCACTCAATTATACATACATAATCGATGCAAACTCCGTCCCTTTTGCTCGAATCCCTGGAGTGGGGGATAGAGTGATTCCAAACATGGACAGGAGAAACTTGTTAATCGCAGACGCACACATGGGCGAGGGTCTCAGACACCTTAAATTAAAAGATTCTCTGGTAGAATTACAATCACGGTACTGGTGGCCAGGCATGAGCCTGCATCATACCATGTTTGTAAAACGCTGCCCAAACTGCAATAGAGATCGCAGTGGGGAGAGAAAGAGTTTGATACCTCGTCGTATTACGGTAGATAATATCAGCAGTAAAAAGCAGGGCTTGCGATTAACATATACAGGCTAGTTCCACTTATAATGTAGATCACCAGCACTCGGCTGACGTCCGGACTGTTATACAAGATTTGCGAGTCTAAATGGCATATACGCTAAGAGCATGCTACGTTTGACCATTGTTTTCACTCAAGCACACCAGCCTGGGGGGAAACATGGCCAAATGAGCACAGCCCAGCGGGAATCTTCTCACTTCCTTCCTGAGGGTACTGGATGGTGTAAAGAAAAAACCAAGGCATAAAGCAATCTATAGCGGAAAGGACATTAGGTTCGGGAGCTGGGTGGGTCAAACATCTAATAAGTGTCCGACGTAGTCTCAATAACTTGCCAAGAAATTCTCTGAAGGGATTCAGTGCATACAAATTATTATTTGGAACTAGGATCATGATCTCTGACATTGATAGTCAGACTTCAGTGGTGAAAGAAAAAAGCTTTGATATCAAAGACCGTTTGGCTATTTTACAGGACTTAAACAAAAAAAGAAAAGACCTGAGCAACATAAAGTTGAAACAACAGCCAACAACCACTGAAGAACCACCACCTGTCCCAGCAAGACCTGTCTGGATTCCAAAAGTCGGGGATCTAGTCAGGGAAAAGATCGCGGTAAAGAAGGAATTTGGGCCTTCTTACAGAAAAGCAGTTCCAGTCTTGTCTGTCAACGGGACAAGATCAGTTGTACTACCGCCACTTGCTGGTAAAAAGGAGAACCGAGTTGTATCAATCGACCTGGTAAAACCACAACATGTGGCCGATAACAAACAGTAGGCCAAGTGGACTCCCAATAAGTAGCAGAACACCAAGGTTTGCTACCAGTACAGAGGTCCTAACGAAGAGGCTCATCACATTCGAAACGCCTACAGAAGAACAACAAGCACTATGCAACAATGCAATAGAACTCAGACCTCTGAAAACCCAAATAAAAACATTTAGCAGAGACACACCAATCTATAATGAAGTACCAAGTTAAAATGCAAGAAACAAAAATCCTGAACCAATCGGAACAATTGACAGAACTGCATCCGGCTACTTCATAAACTTCGATGATTCCTCTGAAGGCTTCACTGAATCAAAAACACAGCCATCATCAAAAACCTTTAAAGATAAAGCTAAAGAACTTTTGAAACAACTGAAAGAAACATATCTGATTTCTCCATGGATTGAATTTTGGGTGGGTTTTGGTGCATTTATCCTCATACTTTGGCTCATCATGGTACTTACTTTGGGACGCTTCATTGAGGGAAAATATGCTAAAATGGACACAGCAAGTCAGAACATCAACTTGATCCTCAAACCACACACATCTTCGCACGTCGAGAAAAGAGAACTTTCTTCAGCCAACTTCACAGCCAATCCAATACCTGGTGGGGTAGCCTGGGACAACACTGACTATGAAATTTATGGTCCGGTCGAGATCCTGAAATATCCACACCAAATTAAGATCTCCTTGAGTGACTTTGCAAAATCAAACTCATTTGCTGATGATTGGGACTTCGAAAGCATTAATAATATGATGTCTGACTTAGTAATGTCTGCTAAATTTACCAAACATGATTATTTGCAGGGTTCTACAAATTATGATAGTATGTATTGCTATAACCACTATGGTAACCACTTTTTACATAGATATGCACAACCTAGAAATGTTTTAAATTATAATCAATGGGAACATTGTGCAACACCTCCAAAAGGGAGCTCAAGAACCGTTTACGACAAATATTCATATTTTTCAGGTTTTAACAGAAGTAACGCTGAAACATTTTATTTTAAATTGTCAAACAAGACAGGAACCAAAACCATGATAACCAACACAAAATTGTTATATTCAGACTCATTTTATGAACAAATGAATACTTTTGGATTTGATTATTGGGACAAAAATGTTGAGTTGAAAAGTGTTTGGGGTACAAAAGAATGGCAAGTACAGGGTATAGAAGCTTTGTTTAGAGCCTGCATGATCCCAGAACAAATGATCTTTTTAAATGACACTGTTCAACAAACCACCTGTCTTGGCTTAGCCAAAATCAAAGATTTAATTAAACCGTCTATTCCAAAGCCAACAATGTTTAGCAATAACTCTGATACAGATGAAGAGATAGACGTAAACCATATATTAAACCAAAACAGAACACATCCTGATTGGAAACAGTGGTTGATCTGGCCCACAGATACTAATAACTGTCAAGACAGATTCCTGAACAAAACACAGGGTTTCAAAATGAACAGGCCAGACCCTAGATATCCTCAAAGACATCACCCAGGGATAATAACCACCTACAGTGTGGGCAAATTATGCCTTCAATGGCTAAAAACTTCCACACTGGCAGAAATTAAGCAACACCTAACTTTACTTACTGATGGTGCTGACTTGCGTGATTTCACTTTGGGACCACGCAAACAGCGTCAAAAGCGTTTCATAGCAGCCTCTGTATATGCAGCATACAATGAGGCCTGGAAGGTTACTCAAATTGAGACAGCAGAGAGAATACGGGAAATTGACCGTATTAATTTGGAAAAATCACTTTCTGTAGTGGACAATGGGTTAATGACTCTGTCCTCCAGAATTTTTTCTTTGGACAGCATTGTGTCTTCAGCAATCGACATATTATCGCAGGACTTACTGTTATTACAACACGGTCAGTCACAATTGCGTTCTATTGTACAGCTAGGCTGGACGTTACAAAATCTGCGTTCAGGCTATGTGCCTTGGCGTTTAATCAACACAACGTCACTATTCCAAATCTTTAACCTTACTGATAGACAAATCGGTATGGCGCAAAAGGGTGCTGATTATACAATCTTGAGCATTGAAAAACTAGAACGATTACCAATGACAATGTCAGAACGACCTGTCAGTGAATGGATAATACACGGAATCATAAATATTCCTATCTCAACCTTCAGGTTTCAATACTGCCAAAAATATATACAGGCTGGCATGTACGAGAAATTGGGAAAGGGGTACCTAAAAACAACATGGAACCTGCCCTATTCACATGCATGTGTCAGTAATAAAGGACAGAAAGTGTTTCTTAGTGGCAACAATTGTGCGATGTCACTAAGCGGCACGCTTCTGTGTAACGGAATTAGTTTGCATGGAGCCTGTGAAGGGAATTCATACAACCTTTCATGTCACCAGCAAGGCGCACCTGCAACTGAAATAGAACCATTCTTTCAAAGACTCTATAATGGGAGTTACATTCTTATTGTAGACCGCAGATGTTGTAGTCTTATGCCCGGGACTCCTTATCTAGTTACTACAACTGCGAAGGTCAAGTGCTGTGGACGATCATTGTTCCCCAGCTCCTTCCCAGACAGGGAGGCAAGGGCATGGCCCGATTTGAAAATTACTTCTATTCGAATAGATACTTTAAGCAGAATGAAAACAGTCCTTCTTCAGACGCCTACCAGGCTCTCGTCATCAAAAGAAACGTATGATCTATAAGTCGCAAGGACGACTGCAGAGATACATACATTATTATCAACTAATTCCCCCGTACATTTCGCGGAAATCCTGAGTGAAATCTTAAATATTTCTGATACCAATGGGGTCTCAAAGGTATTTAAGACAGTATTTTCGATGGCATTAACACCATTCAAAGCCATACTGGGTATTTTTCCAGATTTCGTCCATTCGATTTTTGGCGGACTTCCCCTGATCCTGGGACTAATTGAAGGAATCCTATTCTTAGTCCTGATTTTTCGTTATGGCAACCCATGTCACAGACAAAACTCTTGCGACAAGGGAAGAAACAATCCTAGCCATTGGATACCGGGACCGGATATCAAAAATCCTGGGACTCTCCCGGCTTAGAGACCTGAACATGACTTGGTTTCTATCATTTCGACCAATGTGGCAAAGATGTGTTTTACCTGTATTGAGGTGTCTGCTATGCGGAGAAGAATGCGTGTTAGACACCTGTCTGACGCTACAATCGGATGCGCCGATGGATGCAGAAACATTGTGGAGCCCGATCAAGGTTCATGCTTTGTGCTGCCCTCAAAGGCTACCAATCCTGATGACGGCATTCGTGGAAGCTTCACAACTACGATTGATGGGTAGTGAAGTTCAAGATGAAAGCAGCATCGAACAGGTACGACCTTCTGTCAGTAATACAAATCAGAATGTCAATGGAGACAATCATGCGCAAGAATGCATGATTACACCTATTTCCGAATTAGTGGAACTTTCCCAGGAAGCTGTTGACAGTTTTTTCGAGAGCCTAAATGATATGATGTTCTCACCCGAACAGAAATAGAGACTTTTGAGCAAGCTCGCACACGGCGTTCCCTGAATTCGGCCTTCAACTTTAAAAATAAAGTCACATGAACATTTTCGCTCCAGTTCACGGACAGCAGTTTTTCCAGCAACCCCAAATATTTTTGAATATTTTTCGGGACACTATCTTCTGCTTAAAGTAAGAACTATTCTTAGAGAACTAAGGTTTCTAAAAAAATTTTTGATAGCTTATAGACATTAGCTGCCCGCTGGCATGTTCATAAAAATATTTTATTCTGTGATGGAATGGTCTCGAAACTTTTTTCTGTAAGACATCATTTCATGTGTAATTCTCATATACCAAATAAGCAATAATGTATACAAATGCGATTACTTTGGCATTTTTCTACAGCTTGAGTGCATACCATATATATTTATTTTTCTATTTCTATTTCTATTTCTATTTCTATTTAAAATTATTTATACAGCGCACGTACACCAGCGGTTTCATGGCGCTAAACTGACAAGGAGCTAAACATGAGGGGAAAGCTCAGATTATTAGTTAAAAAGATTTAGCAAAGAGATGGGCCTTAAGCTGTTTCCGGAACAGTAGGTACGAAGTAGAAGCTCTGAGCTGCAAAGGCAGTGAGTTCCAAAAAATCGGAGCAAGAGTCGCAAATTTAGAGCCTCCCCATTTCTTTCTCCGGAACCGTGGGACCGTAAGGAGGGATTGGGTAGAAGACCGCAGTTCCCTGGCGGGGACATAGGGAACAATCTCAGATGAGATGAAAGCCGGAGCCGTGCCCAGTCGCGCTTGGAAGGTGATAGAGGCAAGCTTGAACTGGACACGGGCACAGACAGGAAGCCAGTGTAGGGACTTTAGGAGGGGAGTGACATGGTGGGATTTAGGGAGTTTAAACACCAGGCGCGCCGCCTGGTTTTGGATCTGCTGCAACCGCCGAAGACTATATGCAGGAATACCTGCATATAGGGCGTTGCCGTAATCCAGGCGGGACACGACCATGGCAAGAGTAATCAGTTTAAGTGCATCAAATGAGAAAAAACGGGACACCTTGCGTATGGTACGCAGTGCCAGAAAGGAAGAAGAGACCACGGAGCTGACCTGGGAGTGAAGGGTGAGTTGGGGATTAAGCTTGATGCCGAGAGTTTTAACTGAGGTTGCGGGGGCAGGAGGGGGGCCAAGGGAAGGGGGCCAGAAGATAGGGGACCAGGGGCTGGATGAACCACCCGTCAACACCAGCTCTGTTTTGTCTGGGTTGAGTTTAAGATGATTGTGGTTCATCCAGTCACGGATGTGAATCATGATGGTTTGAAAATTAAGAGCAGAGTCGGGGGAGGAAGAAAGGTTAAAGACAAGCTGGAGGTCGTCCGCATAATTAAACACGGCGACCTCCATTTGTTGCAGTGAAAAAATAAGAGGGGAGATGTATAGGTTAAATAAGAGGGGGGAGAGGGAGGAGCCTTGGGGGACCCCGCACTGAACATTACAGAAGTCCGCAGTGAAGTCACCCAGGCGGACAGCCTGGGTGCGGTCCCTCAGGAAGGAGGATAACCAGACCAGCGCCGTACCCTCGATCCCCGCCGCCTTGACACGGGAAAGCAAGATGGAATGATCCACCGTGTCAAAAGCGGCTGAGAGATCGAGGAGGACCAGGGCCTGAGGTTGATTGGTATCCATACCCTCCCTGAGGTTGTCAAGGACCGACAGCACTACGGACTCCGTAGAGTGTGCGGGGCGAAACCCGGCCTGGCGGGGGGCGAGGACCCCATTCTTCTCCACGAAAGAACTCAAGGCAGAAGTAACATGGCGCTCGAGAACTTTCGCCAGAAACGGCAGGAGGGAAATGGTGCGAAAGTTGGCTGGAACTGAGGGATCAGCGCCCGGTTTTTTCAATATGGGGACAATGACGGCGGATTTAAGTGAGTTAGGTACCACGCCCTGAGAGAGAGAACTGTTAAGAGCGTGGAGAGGAAGGTCAGGACAGCTGAGGAAGATGTGACGGAGAATATGGGCCGGGCAGGGATCTAGTGGAGAACCAGATTTGACGAGTGGGATTATAGCAGTCAAAGATTCTTGAGTTAGAGGTGGGAGGGCAGTGAGGTATTCCTTAGGGGAAGGGCACTGAGGGTCCACAAAAGAGGGGGAAGGAGGGGGGGTGTTGGTTTTAATAATGGCAATTTTTTGAATAAAGAAATGATTGAGAGAGTGACAAAGATCCTGGGAGGGAGTGGATTTGAGGGAGGTTCTGTCCGAAAACGCCAGATTATGGATAATCGAAAAGATTTCCTTCGATTTGTTTTCGGCTGCGAGTATTTTGGAGGAAAAATAGATGGTTTTTGCCTCCAAGATGTTTTTTTTGTAGAGAGTCAAGATGTTAATAAACTCTAGTCGCAAAAAGGGGCAATAGTTTTTCCTCCAAGCTCGCTCCGCCCGGCGAACCGCTAGTTTAGTGGCTTTTAGATCTTGATTGAACCACTGATTGGCATCCTTCTCTCGTTTGGTTGAGACTCGCTTCAAGGGGGCAACCGAGTCACAGCCTGCAGAGAGCCATAGATCAATGGCCTTGACCTGGGAATGAATAGGCAGATTTTTCAGGGAGGGAAGGGAAGTGGTGAGTAGGGAAGCTAGACTGTCCGGGTCCACTCGGCCCCATGCACGCACCCAGATGTTTTTCGGGAGTGAGGGCTTGACCTGAGGGTGGATAAGGAGCGAAAAAGAGATAAGATGATGGTCAGACCAAGTGCAGGGCGAGACAGAGGGGGACTCTACTGGGCAATTTAGGGACCAAATCTGGTCAAGAGTATGACCCTTGATGTGGGTGGGAGAGTGAATATGAGAAATGAAATTAAGAGAGTGGAGAGTGTCTGAGAATTCTTTAGAAGATGAACATTCCGCTGGATCAGAGGGCCAAAAATTAAAATCACCCAAAAGCAAAATGGAAGAATTATTGACTGTAGTAGTAGCCAAGACTTCCAGGAAGTCCGGAAGAAATGATAACGCGGATTGAGGGGGACGATAGATAAGTATACAAGTAAGAGGGGGCATGACGGAGGTAGTGTGGATGGCAAGATACTCCGTAGTAGCAATATCTGGTAAGGATAAGGTTGTAAAGGGAAGGTCGGTTCGAGCAATGACCGCCACCCCGCCCCCGGCTCTGCCATTTAAGCGATCAGCGCGGATAGCGTAATATGGCGTTGGAAGAGTAGCCAAGAGGACGGGGAGGGAGTCATCGCAGAACCAAGTTTCCGTTAAGAAAAGCAAGTCAGGGACATGAAGATCCAGTAGAACCGAAAGCTCATGGGCGTGAGCTACTGCAGACCTAGTGTTTAAATAAAGAGCCGTAAGGGCTCTAGGGGTAGCAGGAGTAGCGCTACCTCTGGGAGGAGGAGAGGGGGCAGGTTGGGGGAGAGGAATGGCAGGAGGGGCGGGTGGAGATAGGCCGAGAGCCATAATGCGTGAGCGAGTGGGGGCAGGTAGTGACCAAGGGCCCTGGAGACAACGTAGTTGGGAAGAGGAATAGCTGGTAGGGCGAGCAGAGTGACATGCCCCTTGCCCCGGACGGTCGCGGACGAGCGCAGACGAGCTTGCCTTAAGCGCGCCTTCGGCGCGCAATCGTCGCGCCCGCTGCGCTCGTCCGCTGCGCTTCCTGGGGAGGCACATACTTATGGAATGGTAGGTAGGGGGCGGTGGGCGTGGCCTCCGAGGGGGGCGTGGCCTGTCGATCTATCGAGGCGCTGGCGTTTTACACGCCGGTTTCACCGAGGGGTCCGCTTGTCAAGGTCAGCGGCTTGGGGTGAGTGCAATTAGTTAAAAAAACACACAATCTTTCACAAGATACAATTTTAAAACATGGAGCTCTCTCCCGGCTTTTCGCCTCAGGAGCAGCGTGTTGTCAGGTAGGAGCGCTTGTGATCAGCGTCCCTTAAGTACTGCAGGCGGTGGGCGTGGCCTCCGAGGGGGGCGTGGCCTGTCGATCTATCGAGGCGCTGGCGTTTTACACGCCGGTTTCACCGAGGGGTCCGCTTGTCAAGGTCAGCGGCTTGGGGTGAGTGCAATTAGTTAAAAAAACACACAATCTTTCACAAGATACAATTTTAAAACATGGAGCTCTCTCCCGGCTTTTCGCCTCAGGAGCAGCGTGTTGTCAGGTAGGAGCGCTTGTGATCAGCGTCCCTTAAGTACTGCAGGCGGTGGGCGTGGCTTCCGAGGGGGGCGTGGCCTGTCGATCTATCGAGGCGCTGGCGTTTTACACGCCGGTTTCACCGAGGGGTCCGCTTGTCAAGGTCAGCGGCTTGGGGTGAGTGCAATTAGTTAAAAAAACACACAATCTTTCACAAGATACAATTTTAAAACATGGAGCTCTCTCCCGGCTTTTCGCCTCAGGAGCGGCGTGTTGTCAGGTAGGAGCGCTTGTGATCAGCGTCCCTTAAGTACTGCAGGCGGTGGGCGTGGCCTCCGAGGGGGGCGTGGCCTGTCGATCTATCGAGGCGCTGGCGTTTTACACGCCGGTTTCACCGAGGGGTCCGCTTGTCAAGGTCAGCGGCTTGGGGTGAGTGCAATTAGTTAAAAAAACACACAATCTTTCACAAGATACAATTTTAAAACATGGAGCTCTCTCCCGGCTTTTCGCCTCAGGAGCAGCGTGTTGTCAGGTAGGAGCGCTTGTGATCAGCGTCCCTTAAGTACTGCAGGCGGTGGGCGTGGCCTCCGAGGGGGGCGTGGCCTGTCGATCTATCGAGGCGCTGGCGTTTTACACGCCGGTTTCACCGAGGGGTCCGCTTGTCAAGGTCAGCGGCTTGGGGTGAGTGCAATTAGTTAAAAAACACACAATCTTTCACAAGATACAATTTTAAAACATGGAGCTCTCTCCCGGCTTTTCGCCTCAGGAGCAGCGTGTTGTCAGGTAGGAGCGCTTGTGATCAGCGTCCCTTAAGTACTGCAGGCGGTGGGCGTGGCCTCCGAGGGGGGCGTGGCCTGTCGATCTATCGAGGCGCTGGCGTTTTACACGCCGGTTTCACCGAGGGGTCCGCTTGTCAAGGTCAGCGGCTTGGGGTGAGTGCAATTAGTTAAAAAAACACACAATCTTTCACAAGATACAATTTTAAAACATGGAGCTCTCTCCCGGCTTTTCGCCTCAGGAGCAGCGTGTTGTCAGGTAGGAGCGCTTGTGATCAGCGTCCCTTAAGTACTGCAGGCGGTGGGCGTGGCCTCCGAGGGGGGCGTGGCCTGTCGATCTATCGAGGCGCTGGCGTTTTACACGCCGGTTTCACCGAGGGGTCCGCTTGTCAAGGTCAGCGGCTTGGGGTGAGTGCAATTAGTTAAAAAAACACACAATCTTTCACAAGATACAATTTTAAAACATGGAGCTCTCTCCCGGCTTTTCGCCTCAGGAGCAGCGTGTTGTCAGGTAGGAGCGCTTGTGATCAGCGTCCCTTAAGTACTGCAGGCGGTGGGCGTGGCCTCCGAGGGGGGCGTGGCCTGTATATGTCTGCAATTTTTTTTCAGTATATTTGAAAATTTCAAAATGCATTTATGTATTTTGGGGTGGTAAGGTATACACACTACTCTATAGTATGTTGTACTATGTTATACTATGCCTAGATTAGTAAATATGTCCATAGTTAGCGTGGAGTGGGTGTCATGTATTCCTATAGGTTCTGAATCGATCCCCCTATTCCTGACCCTATTCTAGTTAAACAAACCTACAAGTTAACTAGCAGTCAGCCCATGAGGCAGAAAACCCCCATGATGCAGATACCGTTATCTGACGCAGTCACACTACGGCACAGGAACGTGTTATCTGATTAGGTCATAACGCTTGCGATCTAATTAGACAAGCGATATTCCTCCAGCCCCTGATAAGGCATACGGAGTTCTCATAACAAATCAAACCTATGACAACCTGGGCAAAACCCTGCGGCCATTGTTTTGATTTCATCGAGAACTTTAGTAAAAGAATGTGCTAACGAGCAAGTCGTATGACATCTTTATTGACGTATCTATGTCCATCCTTACGTCAATCTCGGCACCTTAAAGGTATAAATATTACAGATCTTGCCATATGCAAACACGCGCGTGGTGACGAGACGGAGCAGCCATACTTGCCGAAGCCGAGAGCAGAGCAGACCCCGCTGGCAGCAGCCCCGCCTTCCTGACACGCTGAGAGACGCGCTGCTTTCTCCTGCCGAGAATCCAGCACCGGCGTTTCTGGGCAGCCCTCGCAGGCCGCCTGGAATATCGAGACCAGAGAGAGAGATACCATTCCTCATTCATCCTAACTTCCAGGTACAGAACTGAATAACCCCTCACAGAGAATTCTTTAGTTATTCACTTGGCAAAAACAAACTTAACTTAAACTGTAACTTTCTATTCCCGCCCACGTATTAGACTTAGGTCAGGTACACGGGGTAGGCGTATCTAGAAACACCAGTTGAGTACGTTTAGTCAAATGTATATGTGTATGTAATATATTTTATTCATTTTAAAACATCATATGGCTTAGAAACCATATCAATGTTTTTACAGTATTACTTTATACTATTGCTTTTAATGTATGCACTTTACTTAACTATAAGTATTGCAATAATATCGATCCATTTCTCTTGTACGAGAAAAGAGACTGATCAATAAATGACACCTTTTTATTGAATACGCCCGTCTCTTCCTTTTCTCTACAATCTGATGAGACTAAGAATGCACGTACTGACTGAGTAAAATAAATTGCCTTTTGTTCACACGACTCTCGAGATTGACTCTTGATTAGGGGAGAACAAAGTTGTCATGTTCTATGGTTGTCAGAAACTAAATCCCTTCTTGTCTAATCAGGGAAGTTAAGTCCTCCTTGAACATTCGAGAAAGTTTCTAGCGAACTCTGAGCTAAGCTGGCAAACCCAAAACTTTAAGTCTAGTATCGACAGTAGTAGACCAAGTTAACGTCTGGCCTAGGCCTTTACTGCTGTAGGTATTATTCCAATGTGCAGAGCCTATTGGGAAGATAGGAACTACACTACACCTTCTCCCTTCCTCAATAAACCCCGCAAATTTCCAAGTGGTCGCAAGCTTCCTAAGACTCATTACATGGTCTTCAACTGTCTCCTCTCTGCCTTGTTCTTAAAGAACGAAATGGTACTGTTCCATGATGGTACTGAGTCTGGGTAAACAATGGCAATCAAGCTTCAAAATGCAAGTTTCAAACTTATTTAACCCTCTCTGTTCTTTCACATTAAGGTCCAGTATATATATGGATATCCGCAGCACCCTAAAACAAAGGTGTGCCAGGAACAGTGCCAGGCACACATTCTCCTACAGCGTACTGATGTTCCACATTCCACTTAGAAAAATAATTGATATTTCACTATTTTCTTTATTGCTTTTTAGGTATCATAGCACTCCTAGATGCGCCTATCACCATAGCCGGTACCAATTATCAATTTGGTGTGCTTATCACTGCATTTATCAAACTGTTGTCCACAGCATGTGTGCCTATCACAGCTGATGAAGAAACAACTGGCAGCCTTCGGTGCAATATTTCACCTCCGCAAAGCTTCTGACTTCACTTGAAGCACAGCCACCTTCTGACAGAAAGTCACAAGTAACTGAAATGCTGCCCTCAACACTTCATTAAACCAATGATGTAATACCCAAGGTCAGAGTTCACAGGCAACACCTCAGTAAACGACCAATTCAGTGTTATACGCCTTGGACGGAGCCCAATATACAAAGATGGCCACCTACAGTCACTACATACCATTAAGCAGACTAAATCAATCCACTTAAGACGATCGCCAGCTTAAAACAGTACATTTGTGTGTGTATCAGCACAATACCGTAATAATCCAATGCTCTTTAATGCAGTGCTTGCCCAATATTTCAACATGGCGTACCTACGTTGTTGTGCTACCTTTCAATAGGAATTTGTCTGCTCTTGTCACTCAGCCCCAACTTGCCGTGTTTATGGATCAGATACTTTCTTACACAATTCCCACACTACGCAGTACCTCATTAAAGCGTATCCTGTCTGAGTCACAATGCATATTTCTCTTCTTTTGCCACTTCTGTTGATGGCAATACCACAACAGCACCGCAGCAGGAACTTTATCACCAAAGTAAATCTTTAAAGATTTGGCCTACATCACAATACTTTTCAATGTCACTCCACCTATTGAACTGCACTGTGCTTTCTCTCTGATGTTGAGGTGCTCATTTCATCAAACCTGCGCTCTTCGCCAGGGTACCATGTAGACAAGACCTTTCATACTCGTTTTGTGGGTAAGGTAGGAGATACTCTATTGAATCATCTCATCCAGCAAATACCAGTGGTAACTGACCCTCTGGTACTCAAGTTGCATTCCACAATCTGTGTTCCATGTGACATGACAACATTACATAACATAGTTACCAGCACTAGCAGCAACTGCAGCCAGAAATCACATACTAGTTCATTTATATCATTGTTTTTTTCACCACCATTGTTTTTTCACCAACATTATAGATTAGCACGTCCCTCCAACTATTTCATTACCTCCTCGTCCATCTTCCACACCACAGTAATAACACATGAACCTTCTCCTCCACAGAAACTCACAGTAAAATTAGTTAGCTTACTTGTCTCCCTATCCCTCCAACATTGCCCACATTGTTTACACTAATCCTACTAAACGATACCAGACACTAACCATGACCTGTTTTTTGTTTCTGCACTACTCTGAGTGCTGTTTCCTGTTTCAGGTAAATGGGGGGTTGCGGTCCTGCTGTAGCGGACTCTTTGGGCCCCGTGAGGTCTTGGTATGCGAGGCATACGATGGCGACCTCTGCTGATGTGCTCCCCGTGCCCTGTTCTAGCGGACTTCAGGTGTACACAGTATTTGTTTTTTACTGTGGCATGTTTGCCACGCCGTACCTGCCGGGTCCTGCTGTAGCGGACTCTGCGGGCTTGGCGTGTTTGATTGGTTTTTTTTGCAAGTCACTTGCTCCCCCTATTGGTTGCCATCATTCCCGGCAGGGACGGTGAGGTTCTTAGTGATATACTCCCCGGCGTGCCTCTGCTTCTTGGCATGGGAGCTTTTGGTGTGTGGTTCAGTGGCTTGTGGGCTTGGCTCTGTGCCGGCATTGTTTTTTGGTGCTGCGCGCCGTACCTATTGCCATATTTGTGCATTGAGGTGATATACACACCTGGACGTGCCGGGGGGGGCATCCTTAGGCAGTATGGGGGTTGTCATTCATTTCATTTCATTTTGGGCATTTGTAAAGCGCCTGGAAGTACGCCCACCGGCGTGTCCCCGCGCTGTGATAAGTGAGAGATAACAATCCGCCCACCCTCCCAGTCGTCTACCTGCTAAATAAAAAAGTCTTACGTTTTTTCCTAAAAATGGATTCAGACGGTTCTAAGCGCAGACATAGGGGCAAAGCATTCCAGTGCTTGGCCGCCAAGTATCTGAAAGATCTACCTCCCATGCGTGCCTTCCTTACTCTAGGCACAGTCAGAAGACCCGTGCAAGAGGAACGAAGGTTGCGTGAGGGCTCATACCCAGTCACCAGACTTCTGAGCAAAGCAGGAGCCTTGCCATTCAGAATGCGGTGGCATGTGGAAAGAGATTTAAATTCCACCCTGCTGGCAACTGGGAGCCAGTGGAGTGCGTGAAGCGCTGGTTTGGAGGGAGACCTCCTGGGGAGCCTCAGTACTAAGTGGGCTGCCGCGTTCTGCAGCACCTGGAGGCGTTTGGTGACTTTCCTCGTGGCACCCAAATATAACAGATTGCCATAGTCGAGGCGGGATGTCACCAGGGCATGCACCAACGTTCTGCGAGCTGCAAGCGGGAGAAGATCTAACACCTTTTTTAAAGTCTTCAGAACGCCGAAGCATACCCCAGCCACACGACCGGCCTGTGTGTCAAAGGTCAGGCCAGTGTCCAACCAGACCCCCAGATTTCTTGCTTCCCGACAAGGGACAGGCGTCTCCCCCAGGCAGGACGGCCACCAAGCCGACGACCAAGCAGCCGGCGTCCCACCCACAATCAGTACCTCGGTCTTGCTACCGTTAAGCTTTAAACAGTTGGCGGACATCCAGGTTGCTAGATCTTTCATGCAATTTCTGAAATTGTCCGCCGCAAGATCTGGGGTACGTGAGAGGGAGATGGCCAGCTGCGTGTCGTCGGCATAGGACACTAGGCGCAGACCATATTTCTCCACAATTCCTGCCAATGGGGAGACATAGAGATTGAACAGGGTAGGGCTCAGGGACGAGCCCTGAGGCACTCCCTGGCCCAACCCAATCTCTCTCGAATAACAGTCACCCAGCCGGACCTGGAAGCGTCTGTCAGTTAGAAATGATCTTATCCACCCCAGCGCTGCTCCTGATACTCCACCTTCATTCAGACACTGTAGCAAGATGGAGTGTGCTACAGTGTCGAATGCAGCGCTGAGGTCCAGCAGGATCAAGGCCATGGTCTGGCCTTCATTCACACCCTGACGCAAAGTCTCCACCGCCATAAGGAGGGCTGACTCCGTCGAATGACGGGGGCGGAAACCAAACTGAGAATCGTGGAGCAGAGAGGTATCGTCCACGTATTTCATCAGCTGGAGATTCGCAATTTTTTCCGCAATCTTCGCAATGTATGGCAGGAGGGAGATAGGGCGCAGGTTCTCAAGATTATCAAAACTGACATTCGCTTTCTTTTGCAGCGGGAGAACAATCGCTTGTTTCCACGCAGCAGGAATAGTCTGTGTCTCGTAAGAGGTGTTCAACAGATGTCGTATGTGTGGTTCGAGGACATCAAGGCTTCCCATTAGCCGTCTGGGTGTAGTAGGGTCCTCAGTCGGGGGGGTGGTGAAACTAGACAGGCGTTGTTTCCCTAATACATGAGATGTTTCCAAAGGCTTAGAAATCTGATCAGTCTGCTGTGGGAAGGAGGCGTAGATTGTTGCTACCTTTTTGGCAAAGAACTCTGCTATACGGTCGCAACCCTCTACTGTACAAAGCTCTACCGGCACCGCTGCAGGTTTCCCTACCGATAGCGTTTTGTAGATTAGGAACAATTCTTTGGTGGAATTTTCGGCTTCTAAAATCCTGGTGCCAAAGTATAAAGTTTTGGCTTTCCTAATCAATCTATGGTAGATACGCCGTTTAGCTGTGTACTCTGTTTTCGCGTGTACCGTAAGAGCTTTCCTCCATTGGCGTTCTGCATGTTTGCACACCACTTTAGCTGCCCGCACCTCCTTATCATACCATGGTGCCGTGCTCTGCACCCGGCCACCCCCTCTTGTTATGCCAAGTGGAGCCACCTGGTCTAGAGCCTCCGTGATGAGCTGATCAAATTTAGTATTTATGGCTTCCATTCCCACTCCCCCTGGGAGACCTTTATCCTTGAGGGCCCAGTTAAATTTAGTTTGGGAAAAATTCGACCATCGTCGACTGCGGTGTTTGGAGGCCGACGGTTTCACCGGCCGAACTCCCTGAATATAAATCAGGAAGGGCACCAGGTGGTGATCAGTCCAGGGAATAGGGATGGGATCGGAGACTTCTACCTGTTCCCAATTAGCAAAAATCGGGTCCAGTGTGTGGCCTTGTTGGTGAGTGGGCTTAAGGACTTTCTGCTCAAGATGCAGTACTTTCATATTTAGTTGAAATTCCCTAGCTGCTCTGTCAGCGGGATCGTCAAGGTGAAGATTGAGATCACCCAATACCAGATATTTATCAACTCGCACCGCTGCCTCAGCAATTCCCTCGAATAAACTCTCGCTGAATCTTGCAGCAGTGCCAGGAGGCCTATAAATCAGAAGGCCCTTCAGAGTGCAACTGCCATTGACAGAGATGGAAAATGCCCCGACCTCACCACCCACGATCTTAGCCTGTTCTAATTGGCAATGGAGGCCCTGTCTGGTTATAATCGCTATCCCGCCACCTTTTCCTGTCTCCCGGTCTAGCCTCACTAGGGAATACCCCTCCGGGATAGCGTCGAGAACCTCCGGCATGGAATCTTGGTCAAGCCACGTTTCCGTGATGAAGACCAGATCCCATTGTTTATTACTAAGGAGATCGTGCATGTCAAGGCAATGCCTGCGCAAGGAGCGGACATTCAATAGACCGCAGACCAGTGCATGATGGCCCTTTGGTGTCGCGACACCCTGATAGAAGGCGAAATCGCAGTAGTTACATCCTAGGATATCGTCCGCCTTCATTTTGTGCAGGCAAGGTCCGGGTTGTATACCCCGGAGGGCCAGTAAGTCATCACGACTCCAGGCCAAATGCCTTGATGGACACATCCGCCTTATATCCCCCCCAGCGTCCCAACAGCTAGAGCGCTGCAGATGGAATCCAGGAAGTAGCTGGCTCGGACCCTCTACGCCCTCTGCTCAAACGGTGCTAGCCACCGGCGTCAGAACGAGGCGGGAGGGAGGGGCGAGTCCAGTACTTTGTAATTGGTTGCTGTAGCTGCCTGTCTGCTTCCCGAGTGCCTCAGCAGAACAGAGTTCTAAATGCGGCCAGTCCTCCGGTAAATAAAGCAATAGCGCAATATAAGCAGCGCAAGTACAGCGACCCGCTCTCTTTCACACCAGTGCTCAAATGAATTAAAAGAGTATTTTAAAAATGATCTCAAGCGCTGTAACAGCATACCAGTAGTAATAACTAATGTTATGTTATGTTATAGAACGCTTATATAGCGCATGGCTACCCCAACAACGAGGCATCCCAGCGCTTGCAGACAGGTCCAATCACATAACAGCCGGAGGAATGCGGCAAGATATCTGTTCACCGCAGAACCCTAAATAGAGGAAAACAGCCAGGTTTTTACATGTTTTCGAAAATGTAGGTGGTTTGTGATGGAACGTACACCTAGAGGGATAGAGTTCCAGAGTTGTGGGGCCAGAAACTTAAAAGAACGGCCACCAGCTCTGCACCTCCGGATCTTGATAGTACAGGCAAGGAAAAGGTCCACAGACCGGAGTGCACGCTGCGGAACATAAAAGGAACAGATTCCTTGCAAGATTTTAGGACCTAAACAATGTAGCATTCTATGCATAACACACAAGGTTTTAAATTGAATGCGCTGTTTAACGGGCAGCCAATGGAGCCTTCGCAAGACCTGAGAGGTATGGCAACGTTTTGGCAGGCCGAACAGGGTGCGAGCTGCGGCGTTCTGAGCTTTCTGTAGTCTATTGATGACTGTCAGATTGGACCCAAGCATTAATACATTGCAATAGTCTAGATGGGATAAGACCATAGCCTGGACAATTGTCTGACGGATGGAAGGTTCAAAGAAGCCAAGAATATGTTTCAGAGAGCGCAGGCGACCATAGCAAGTACCAGCTATTCTCTTTGCATGGGAATCCAGGGTGAGAGCATCATCTAAGATCACACCCAGATTCTTAACTTCCTTCTTAGGCGTAGGCGGTGAGCCCAATGAAGGAGGCCACCACCGCTCATCCCACTTTTGAGTGTCCGGACCAACCAGGAGGACTTCAGTCTTGGATGAATTTAACTGAAGACAATTCTCCGTTAGCCAGCTGGAAATGGCCAGGATATCCTCTTGGAATTTGGCTTGATCACCCACGAAGTTATTAGAAAAGGTGAAGATCAGCTGTGTATCGTCCGCATAAGATATTAATTCGATGTTACGTTCCCTGGCCAATGTGGCCAGGGGGCGGACATACACATTAAACAGCGTGGGGCTGAGGGCAGAGCCTTGAGGAACACCACAGCCTAATGGAAAACTGCCGGATGAGTACGGGGGAGCGTGAACCTGGAAGGAACAGTCAGATAGAAATGACACGAACCAGTCCAGAGCATCATCTCTGACACCTATCTGCCACGCCGGTAGCGTGATTAAAAGCGGTAGGGACACTGCCACTGCCCACTTACCACTGGCAACAAGGACGAATTTGAGCATCCTGGCTTGCCATAGTGCTTTATCCTGCCATTTTTGCTGTGGATATGATGGATGAAGGTGCTGCTTTAGATTTGTCCCGCCCTGTGGAGACTTCAGGTCCTGCTGAAACTTTGCCGTCTTTGGCTGTGATCGAAAAAATGATCCATGCAGCTGTTGCTGAGGTTTTTCAAGGTAGGGAGGCTGTTCCTCCTTCAAAGAAATACAAATGTGTTGCCAATGTGCACACTTTAATATAACGTTTAAGCCTAAATGTTAAAGAAATTTTACCAAATATGTGCTGCAACCACCATTACACCCTGTCCCGTGGTGTCAATATGGTCAATCCAGGCAAGTGTGCAAGAGGGGCGATCCTTCTTGCTCGTGGGAGCACTATTCCATTAACACGCAGGTGTTATCAACTAATTTAAGTTCACTTCTTCAAAAAATTAGACACTTACTTCCAGATTTAGTTCATAGGTTAAATGATTTACTGGTCATTCAATGCATTAAGCAGCCTCCATATTCATTAATTGTGTCCGTTCTAAATTCAATCCTTTGTGTGTTTTAATCCATCATATTTTCACAAACCCAATGCATATCGGGTCATCACTTGACCCTTCATCAGGGATCATCAAATGAAGTGCTACGAATGAAACAGAAGGCAGTTCATGATACAGTCCATAATAATATCTTATGAATCTTAAAATTGTGCTCAGTGTGAAGCGGAGCCGTGCGCCTCATATACATACAAATACAGCGTGGTGTATAACTATTCAAAGAGACTGAGTGCAGCGTTTTGACAATCAAACGAGGCGAACATGCAAGGTGCACACCTTCAACAAAAACCCCACTTACAGGAACGCCCTTCTTGCACACTTGCCTCCTTCACAGAAGCCTCGGCATGATCCTGGTCCCTCCCTTGACTCTGATGGTGAGGAGGATGTTGAGCTTAAGGGTCGTTTTGTTCAGGGATCTGATCTAAAACACGGCCTTCATCATATTCGCTCTAATCTGTTGTTCCTGGAGTCTGGTGTTCATGTGGAGGATACTTATTTTTTTCCCAATACCAGTGAAAAGAACCTGAGTTATTGCCTCTTCACTCCTCTATTTTGAAAGTGTTGGATTCTGAGTGGAAAGTTGTCAATAGGAATAATTTACCCTAGTTTCTGGCAAAAAGGTGCCCATTGCAGGACTTTGCAGTTAGGTTTCCTGCCTCGGTGAAGGTTGATTCTTTAATAGCTGACATGTCTTCTCAGGGGACTTTTATTTCGGAGGATGTTTCTCCCGCTGACCCTGTGGATAAGAAGGGTAATGTGGCTGTGATACGTTCTTTTGCTGCCTCCAATTTTTCTATTAGGGCTACTACTTATTCCTCGTATGCCATTCAGTCATTATTAAAGGACTTCCAGTCATTGGCTGAGTTGTTGTACCAGGGCCAGGACATTTCTCCCATTCTTGCTCTGATGGAGCAACAGGTCTGGCTCCTTTCTGACATTTCATTTGATACCTTGGGGCGGCGGCCTCTGCTGCTGGGTCTTCTATTGTGGCACGTCGGCAGTTGTGGTTGCGTTCCTGGAAGGCTGATGCAGCACAAAAGGGCTTGCTCATGAAAATTCCTTTTTTCGGAGTTAAGCTCTTTGGTGCTCCTTTGGAGGAGATGGTCAAAAAGTCTGCTGAAGATTGTAAACTTTCGGCCTCTGGGAGATTGGCACGTTCCCAATTGTTTGGGGCACGTAGAGCCTTTGGTCCAGCTCGTCAAGGGAGGGTTACCCAGCCCTTTAGAGGAAGAGGGTGTTGCTGGAGTACTCCTTCCTCTGACAAGTCCCAGTTCTATGCAGCTTTTTCCACATCTTCTGCCGCCTTGAAACCCTGACAATCTGGCTCCGGGCGTGGGGCCAGTGAGTGGTCGCCTGTCTCACTTTGTGGAAAGCTGATTTGGAACTGTTTTGGATCAATGGGTCCTTCAGGTGGTGTCAGAAGGTTTTCACATTGGGTTTGTCATGACATCCCTAGACAATTTGTGGGTCACTCACTGTCCCAGAGATGAGTTGAGGAGAGAGGCACACTTGGCATAGGTCCATTGTCTTGTGGACAAGGGTGCTGTGTGGACAAGGGTGCTGTGGTTCCAGTACCACCGGAGCAGACAGGGCTTGGGGTGTACTCTGTTCTCTTTCTGGTGGAAAAGTATACAGGCGACCTCAGGCCTATGGTGGATCTGAAGTGGTTGAATTGGTTAATCCCTCCTGTCAAATTCAAGATGGTGTCCCTACAGGTGATCCTTCCTTTGATCAATCAAGCAGATTTTCTGGCCTTACTGGACCTACAGGATGGATATCTACATGCCCCTGTCCATCAGGTGTCCCAGAGGTTTCTACGCTTCTGTGTGTTGGGCCTTCATTATCAGGTCATGGTATTACCCTTTGACCTGTGTTTCTCTGCTTGTATCTTTAAAAACGTTCTGCCCCCCTCTTTGGGCTTTTACATGGGAGGGGTATTAAGGTTTTTCCTTACCTAGATGATTTGTGGATTTCTGCTTCTCCTTTATTGAAGGCAGAGCTTCATGTCCAGGAGGCTTGCCAGGTGCTGGTAGCTCATGGATTTCTGATAAATCAGAGAAAGTCTTGCCTGGTTCCTACTCAGGATCTGACGTACCTTGGGGCTCGTTTCATGACTCTGTTGGGCATGGTATTTCTGCGTCAGGCCCGGAAGATGACGCTGATGGCAGAGAATCAGTCCCTATTGTCCAGGGCTTGTCCTCCTTTGATACTGTGGTTGAGGGTGCAGGGTCTGAGGCCCTCCTCCTTGTTGATGGTTCCGTGGGCTTGTCTCCATATGTATCCTGTTGTAAACCCTTTTTTGTCCCATTGGCGCCCCTGTGGTCAGGATTTCACTCAAGGGGTTCCTATGTCGGCGCAGGTCAGGGAGGATCTGGGGTGATGGTTAAATGGGGACCATCAATCCAGGGGTAGTACTTTTCTGTTACCTCCGTCTCAGGTGGTTACTACGGATGCAACAAACTGATGGGATGGGGGCTACCCTCAATGAATCCTTGGTGCAGGGCAAATGGTACAGGATACTGATGCCTTGTTCTTCCAATTACAGGGAGCTAAAAGCAGTTCAGTTGGGAGTCTTAGCTTTTTCAGCCTTGCTGAAGGGTCACCATGTTCAAGTCCGATAGACAACCAGGTTGTCATGTCCTACATCAATCATCAGGGGGGTTGCAGGGTTTATTCCCTCAGTTGCCTCAGTCGCCTCACTCGCATCATTTGTTCTTGGGCTGAGTTGAAGTTGGCGTCCTTGTCTGCTATTTACCTGCCGGGCAGCAAGAAAGTGGTAGGTGACTGTCTGAGCAGAGGGTTTCCCTCCATGGGGTCATTGTTGCTGACTCAGATGATGTTCGAGAAGTTGCAGAAGTTGTTCGGGTGTCCTTGTTTGCATCCCCGGACAATGGCAAGATCCTTTGTTTCTGCATGATAATTCATTGCCAAGAGGCTTGGAGGGTGGATGTGATGTCCTTCCTGTGGCCACTGGGTCTGTAGTATGCTTTTCCCCCGATTCCCCTGATTCCGGCAGTGTTACAGAAGATCAGGCGGGAAGGGGCCTTGGTGCCTCTGGTGTTACCGGGTTGGCTTCACCACCCATGGTTTCCTCTGTTGTTGGAGTTGCCATTCCATTCTTATCGGTTGATGGGTCCTTCGGGGCCCCTTTCGGTGTTCCGGTCAATGGGTCTTCAGGCTTAGCTCTTGAGAGGTGTTCTCTGATCCAGAGTGGTTGTTCCCAAGAGGTTGCGGCTTTTATTCAACAGTCCAGGTGGCCTTCTACTTTGAAATCTTATGTTGAGCATTGGGACAACTTTTCTGGTTGGTCTTTGTGCCATGGTTGGTCTGTTGCTGAGTTGGATCATTCTCGTGTTCTGGATTTTTTGAAGGAGGGTTTTGATTTGGGCTTGACA
Source organism: Lissotriton helveticus (assembly GCF_964261635.1). NCBI lineage: Eukaryota > Metazoa > Chordata > Amphibia > Caudata > Salamandridae > Lissotriton > Lissotriton helveticus. The sequence goes on from NC_136068.1 coordinate 1,000,186,041, forward strand.
CTTTCTACCCTCCGGGGGGAGTGGGTGGCTATTCGGGTTTTCCATGGTGCTCATTTTGTGGCAGTTGAGCCCCTGGTGGCTCGTCTTTTAAGCTCTCTGACCTTTCAACGCCCTTGCCCCATGTTGTCTTTACCGCCGTGGAATCTTCTGTTGGTGTTGAAGGCATTAACAGGGGTTCCCTTTGAACCCCTGGAATCGGTTGACTTGAAGTTTTTGACCTTGAAGTTGTTTTTTTTTGGTGGCTATCGCCTCTGCCAGGCGTGATGGTGAATTAGGGGCTTTCTTGAGGTCGGGTCTGTTTTAGAGAATTCTGGAGGATAGGGTGGTCTTACGGTCCCATCCTACTTGTTTCCTTAAGGTGGATTATTTCTTCCGTAGGTCAGCAGAGGTCATCCTGCCTGTTTTCTTTTCGGATCCTTCTTCTGGGGATGAGTCTCTGTTACATCTTTTGGATGTGTAGTGTGCCTTGTTGATTTATTTATCTTGCACGGCTTCTTTTTGTAAGGTGGCCATTTTGTTTGTCACTTTTGGTGTTGCACATCAGGGCTTGAAGCTGTCCCTTTCTACTCTTAGCCGGTGGATTAATGAGGCAATCCTGTTGGCTTATTATGTCCAGTCTGTGGTTCCCTCGCACCCGATTCTAGGGCGTTCTATTCGTTCTGTGGCTGTTTCTTGGGCCACTTTTAAGGGTGTTTCCATGGAGAATATTTGGATGGTGGCCAAATAGTCTTCTCCTCATATCTTCGTGATGCATTACCAGCTTGAGGTTGGATCGTGGTTCTTCCATTTCCTTTGCCTCTTCGGTCTGGACTCTGTGACTTCTTGAGTTCTGTTTCTGTGTCACTTGTGTTTTCATTAAACATTTGTTTCAGCTTTCACTGTGTGGATTGTGATTCCTTATGCATAAAGCAAATGTTGCTTTGGTATTTTCTTATAGGTTATTGCTGTGGTGAGGAAGACTGACGAGGAGGTAATGCCCCGGTTACTTACCGGTAATCTTTATTACTCCGAGCCCTAGTCTTCCTCGCTACTATATGGTTTCCCTTCCCTCCCGGCACTGGTGGTTGGTTCATGGCTATAGCTTTGTGTACAGGTCATGGTAAGTGTCTGTTATCCTTTTTTAGGATTGGTAGAGAATGATGGGGGCCATGTTGGAGGGATAGAAAGACTAGTAAGCTAACTTTACTTGGAGTTTCAGTGGGAGCAGAATGCTCATGGGGTTATTAGTGTGGCGAGGAAGACTAGGACTCAGAGAAATGAAAATTACCGGTAAGTAACCGGGGCATTCCAAACCCTTAATTGAACTCATCACATCAGAAAATTGCACAAATGTTGTAGATTTCATGCTGTAGTAAATGGAATTGGGAGTCTGATGTGAGGAAGACTAGGACTTCGAGTAATGAAGATTACCGGTAAGTAACCGGGGCATTCCTAACCCTTAATTGATCTCACCACATCAGAAAATTGCACAAATGTGTTAGATTTCATACTGTAGTACGTGTAATTGGGAGTGCGATGTGTAATTTATTGTTGTAAATTCTAGTTCTTGATCTTTAAGTTACAATTAGCACAAAAAACTGGTTCATAAATCATGTCTAATTCCTTACAGCAATACATCTGCCTCCTTTGTAAGTCTTCAAAGTAAATGTTGTACTGCAGCAGACGAGGCTGTAAGAATTTGAAGGGTTTGCACACAATTTCCCAAGAACCCACAGAACAGGCAAAAAAAAAAGGGAACCTTCGTCAGTGGTTCCAACTGCTATCCGTCGGCCATTCCTCTGTGGGAGCGGAGGAGCGTCGCCCCTCCCCACCCACCCCACACTGCTGGGCAGAAAGTGTCAAAAACAAAATGATAATAAAATGATTTTATTACCATTTTATTTTTGACACTCAGCCAGAGAACAAAAGTGCAAAGGCAGGGCGTGGCCAGTGCGTCACTTCTGCCAATGATTGGAAGCAATGTGGAGGGGCCACTTAAGTTTGGATTGCGCATGTTGGCTTGGCAGGCTACCTTACTATGACCAAACCAACATGCGCAATTCAAACCTCTCCAACCCAGCTGTCTTGGTCAGCCAGGTTGGAGGCTAGGCTCATGCCTCAAGTGCCTTTCGGAGCTTGGAGCCAGCCCACTCCAGCCAATCAAGATGGTTTGATCGGATGAGTGTTGGCTGTTGGCTTTGTGCTCGGCGAACGTGCTGCCTGCAGTACAATCAGGAAGTGCTGCAGAACGAGCTGCAATGTAAGTGAGTGATTTACATTTATGTGAATGTATATATTAATGTGAATTTGTTATGTGTATTATGTGTATTTGTTATGTGTATATGTGTATGTGTATATGTATATATTTTTATGTTTATAGGCTATGTGTATATCTTTGCACCCCCGACTGTGATTTGCCACCAACCCCCACTGCCTACATCACCCAACACTTGCGTGAACACATCCCCCAACAGAGCTAGCATTGACATGCATGTGACATGACACAAACAGTGGCACCACCCGACTTCACCAATGTAAATTTACCCTACCCATGGCCTGCACTTTCCATTTTGTTCTGCCCATGGAAGGGGGAATATGCCATGACTTTGAGTCTTCTCCAAGTAGAATCATGGGCGTCCGCAGGGGGGGGCAAGGATGGGCGCTTGCCCCCCCCCTGGAGCGCCTCTCCTTGCCCCCCCTGCGCACGCCCATGTCCACAAATGCACAGACGCCTTTTGTTTGTAATTTTAGGCATTGCAGTGAACAGAGCTGTTCCCCTGCAAAAGGCCTCAAATCCCTGATGGGGCCGCCTTGAACTCCTCTGACCACATGAGCAGCCCCACCCGCCCATTATCATTCTGTGTGGGGCTGATTGCCACAGACAGAATGACAATGGGTCAGTCTGGGCTGGCACGGCATGTGGTGGCCTCCTCCAGCCTCAGTCCAGGGCAGGGCATTCTGTCACATAGAAGTGCAAAAACGCCCATGCTGCTGCTAGGTGAGAATCCAGTTAGCCAAAGGAAGGCCATGAAAGAAGTTGAAAGGAAAGTATTAGAGTTATAGTATAGCAGCCATGGTTGCTGCTTTTTTATTTTATGCAACTAACAACCATTGACAAAGCCAATAGTTCTGACTTGTTGTAGGTGTAATGTTACTTGTTCTAAGTGTAACGTTACTTGTTGTATTATATATCTGGATGCAATAACAGAAGCAATGAAAATACCAGTCGGGCGGCACATTATATTAAGCACAGATTTTTAGCTTATGTGTTTTAAGCTACACATTTTATTACATCAAACACCCTTTTGGAGCGACCCCCCTTGTTTTTTCATCCCACTTGAAGCACTGGAAAAAACACCTTGTCACAGTCGCCCCACGTCCAGGCACTGTGCATCATGCATGACTCATGCCTTCCACTTTTTCAGATTGCCTGTTTGCAGGGGCATAGCGAACCCTGCTCCACCCCACCCCTTGCTTTAGGAACTAAAGCGAGGGTGGAGTTCTTGATGGGTCTCATAATTAATGTGAAAAGGTGAGTGAGTAAGTAAGTGAAGGGAGGGGTGGAGGGATGGCTGGATAGATGAGTGAAATGATGGATGGATGGATGGATGGATGGATGGATGGATGAGTGAAAGGGTGGATGACGGGCGAGTGAATATGTGGATGGATGAGTGAAATGATGGATGGATTGATGAATTCATAAGTGAAAGGGTATATTGATGAATTCATAAGTGAAAGGGTGAATGGATGGACGGATGAGTGAAAGGGTGGATGTAAGGCTGGATGAATGAGTGAAAGGGCGGGTGGATGGACAAAAGGATGGATAGATGAGTGATGGAGTGAAAGGGTGGATGGATGAGTAAAAGGATGGATGAATGACAGGTTCAATGGATGTATTCATGAGTGGATGAGTAGATGGATGGGTGGGTGGATGGAAGGATGGATGGCAAAGTGAAAGGGGAATTGAAAGAGAAAGGGGGATGGGTAAATGGATGACTGAACGGGTGAATGGCTGGATGGATGAGTTAATGGATGGATGGGTGGAAGAGTGGATCGATGAGTGTATGGATGGATAGGGTGAAAGTGTGGATGGATGGATGATGGATTAGTAAAAGGGCGGATTGAGGGATGGATGAGTGAAATGATGGATGGAAGGAAACGTGATGGATCGGTTTGTAAATGGATGATTATGGACATGGATGGGCAAACAGATGGAAGGACAGAATGAATGGTGAAAGACTGAATGATGGATGAAAGTATGATTACACATTGTAAGCCCCATTATCTTTAGCAACATTTCCTACACATTGACTTTCCCATTTATATGAGTGATTGTCTCTATATAATATGTGTGTGTTATAATGCACTCCAAAACTCTGCCCCGCATACTTGGGATGAGAAGCACTATAGAAGAAATTAAATACACATGAGAGAGGGTCTATGTGAAGATGAGGGGCGCCATTGGAGGGTGGTATCAAGGCCAGACTGGCCGGACTGGGCATCAGGTGTTTTCTCTGCGAGCTGGAAAGGTGGGGGTGGTTTTGTTACCACAAAAAGACCTGCACATTTGCTTAAGCTGCGCCTATACAGACAAACCATGAAGTGCACAATTGTCTCAACCTGATATAAACTTATTTTCACATGTACTTTAGTGGTTGTCTATTTACTTATATACTATTGGGCAACCTTCTCTGATGTGTCTGTAAAACTTACCTTTTGTCCTGAATTTTGACCTCCTGTCCTGAATTTTTGTCCCAAATTTTGACCCTTTGTCCTGAATTTTTACAATCACTGTCCTGAATTTGCCCCCATGCCAGTTGGTCACCCTAACGATTAAAAAAGGGGGTGGTGATGGACAGAGTATCTGAGTTAATCAGAACACTACTACCCAGTCAACAGATCAGGGCTTGATCCATCACCGTTTTTTAGCTCACTGCACCAACCCAGTTCAGAACCAGGCTATATGCAAATTAGTCTGTCCCTGGCCCAGTGCATCATAGGAACAGGGCAGACCACACTACCAAGCCAATTCTTTACTGGAAAGGAAACAAGCTTCCGGGGACCGGTTTCTGGCATTACAGCCGTCTTCGGCCTGGCTTGCTTGAATCCTGATGGTGCAGTGAGCAAGGGACTCACAGCTGAGCATACCCTTCCACGCTTGTGGTGGCCAAAACGATTCAAAAAGGGGGTGGTGATGGACAGAGTATCTGAGTTAATCAGAACACTCCTACCCAGTCAACAGATCAGGGCTTGATCCATCACCGTTTTTTAGCTCACTGCACCAACCCAGTTCAGAACCTGGCTATATGCAAATTAGTCTGTCCCTGGCCCAGTGCATCATGGGAACAGGGCAGACCAAACTACCAAGCCAATTCTTTACTGGAAAGGAAACAAGCTTCCGGGGACCAGTTTCTGCATTACAGCTTGTGGTGGCCAAAACGATTCAAAAAGGGGGTGGTGATGGACAGAGTATCTTCCAGAAACCGGTCCCCGGAAGCTTGTTTCCTTTCCAGTAAAGAATTGGCTTGGTAGTTTGGTCTGCCCTGTTCCTATGATGCACTGGGCCAGGGACAGACTAATTTGCATATAGCCAGGTTCTGAACTGGGATGGTGCAGTGAGCTAAAAAACGGTGATGGATCAAGCCCTGATCTGTTGACTGGGTAGAAGTGTTCTGCTTAATTCAGATACTCTGTCCATCACCACCCCCTTTTTGAATCGTTTTGGCCACCACAAGTGTGTAAGGGTATGCTCAGACATGAGTCCCTTGCTCACTGCACCATCAGGATTCAAGCAAGCCGGGCCGAAGACAGCTGTAATGCCAGAAACCGGTCCCCGGAAGCTTGTTTCCTTTCCAGTTAAGAATTGGCTTGGTAGTTTGGTCTGCCCTGTTCCCATGATGCACTGGGCCAGGGACAGACTAATTTGCATATAGCCAGGTTCTGAACTGGGATGGTGCAGTGAGCTAAAAAACGGTGATGGATCAAGCCCTGATCTGTTGACTGGGTAGGAGTGTTCTGCTCAATTCAGATACTCTGTCCATCACCACCCCCTTTTTGAATCGTTTTAGCCACCACAAGTGTGGAAGGGTATGCTCAGACATGAGTCCCTTGCTCACTGCACCATCAGGATTGAAGCAAGCCGGGCCGAAGACGGCTGTAATGCCAGAAACCGGTCCCCGGAAGCTTGTTTCCTTTCCAGTAAAGAATTGGCTTGGTAGTTTGGTCTGCCCTGTTCCCATGATGCACTGGGCCAGGGACAGACTAATTTGCATATAGCCAGGTTCTGAACTGGGATGGTGCAGTGAGCTAAAAAACGGTGATGGATCAAGCCCTGATCTGTTGACTGGGTAGGAGTGTTCTGCTTAATTCAGATACTCTGTCCATCACCACCCCCTTTTTGAATCGTGTTGGCCACCACAAGTGTGGAAGGGTATGCTCAGACATGAGTCCCTTGCTCACTACACCATCAGGATTCAAGCAAGCCGGTCCGAAGACGGCTGTAATGCCAGTAACCGGTCCCCGGAAGCTTGTTTCCTTTCCAGTAAAGAATTGGCTTGGTAGTTTGGTCTGCCCTGTTCCCATGATGCACTGGGCCAGGGACAGACTAATTTGCATATAGCCAGGTTCTGAACTGGGATGGTGCAGTGAGCTAAAAAACGGTGATGGATCTAGCCCTGATCTGTTGACTGGGTAGGAGTGTTCTGCTTAATTCAGATACTCTGTCCATCACCACCCCCTTTTTGAATCGTTTTGGCCACCACAAGTGTGGAAGGGTATGCTCAGAGATGAGTCCCTTGCTCACTGCACCATCAGGATTCAAGGAAGCCAGGCCGAAGACGGCTGTAATGCCAGAAACCGTTCCCCGGAAGCTTGTTTCCTTTCCAGTAAAGAATTGGCTTGGTAGTTTGGTCTGCCCTGTTCCCATGTTGCACTGGGCCAGGGACAGACTAATTTGCATATAGCCAGGTTCTAAACTGGGATGGTGCAGTGAGCTAAAAAACGGTGATGGATCAAGCCCTGATCTGTTGACTGGGTAGGAGTGTTCTGCTTAATTCAGATACTCTGTCCATCACCACCCCCTTTTTGAATCGTTTTGGCCACCACAAGTGTGGAAGGGTATGCTCAGACATGAGTCCCTTGCTCACTGCACCATCAGGATTCAAGCAAGCCGGGCCGAAGACGGCTGTAATGCCAGAAACCGGTCCCCGGAAGCTTGTTTCCTTTCCAGTAAAGAATTGGCTTGGTAGTTTGGTCTGCCCTGTTCCCATGATGCACTGGGCCAGGGACAGACTAATTTGCATATAGCCAGGTTCTGAACTCGGATGGTGCAGTGAGCTAAAAAACGGTGATGGATCAAGCCCTGATCTGTTGACTGGGTAGGAGTGTTCTGCTTAATTCAGATACTCTGTCCATCACCACCCCCTTTTTGAATCGTTTTGGCCACCACAAGTGTGGAAGGGTATGCTCAGAGATGAGTCCCTTGCTCACTGCACCATCAGGATTCAAGCAAGCCAGGCCGAAGACGGCTGTAATGCCAGAAACCGTTCCCCGGGAGCTTGTTTCCTTTCCAGTAAAGAATTGGCTTGGTAGTTTGGTCTGCCCTGTTCCCATGATGCACTGGGCCAGGGACAGACTAATTTGCATATAGCCAGGTTCTGAACTGGGATGGTGCAGTGAGCTAAAAAACGGTGATGGATCAAGCCCTGATCTGTTGACTGGGTAGGAGTGTTCTGCTTAATTCAGATACTCTGTCCATCACCACCCCCTTTTTGAATCGTTTTGGCCACCACAAGTGTGGAAGGGTATGCTCAGACATGAGTCCCTTGCTCACTGCACCATCAGGATTCAAGCAAGCCGGGCCGAAGACGGCTGTAATGCCAGAAACCGGTCCCCGGAAGCTTGTTTCCTTTCCAGTAAAGAATTGGCTTGGTAGTTTGGTCTGCCCTGTTCCCATGATGCACTGGGCCAGGGACAGACTAATTTGCATATAGCCAGGTTCTGAACTGGGATGGTGCAGTGAGCTAAAAAACGGTGATGGATCAAGCCCTGATCTGTTGACTGGGTAGGAGTGTTCTGCTTAATTCAGATACTCTGTCCATCACCACCCCCTTTTTGAATCATTTTGGCCACCACAAGTGTGGAAGGGTATGCTCAGACATGAGTCCCTTGCTCCCTGCACCATCAGGATTCAAGCAAGCCGGGCCGAAGATGGCTGTAATGCCAGAAACCGGTCCCCGGAAGCTTGTTTCCTTTCCAGTAAAGAATTGGCTTGGTAGTTTGGTCTGCCCTGTTCCCATGATGCACTGGGCCAGGGACAGACAAATTTGCATATAGCCAGGTTCTGAACTGGGATGGTGCAGTGAGCTAAAAAACAGTGATGGATCAAGCCCTGATCTGTTGACTGGGTAGGAGTGTTCTGCTTAATTCAGATACTCTGTCCATCACCACCCCCTTTTTGAATCGTTTTGGCCACCACAAGTGTGGAAGGTTATGCTCAGACATGAGTCCCTTGCTCACTGCACCATCAGGATTCAAGCAAGCCGGGCAGAAGACGGCTGTAATGCCAGAAACCGGTCCCCAGAAGCTTGTTTCCCTTCCAGTAAAGAATTGGCTTGGTAGTTTGGTCTGTCCTGTTCCCATGATGCACTGTGCCAGGGACAGACTAATTTGCATATAGCCAGTTTCTGAACTGGGATGGTGCAGTGAGCTAAAAAACGGTGATGGATCAAGCCCTGATCTGTTGACTGGGTAGGAGTGTTCTGCTTAATTCAGATACTCTGTCCATCACCACCCCGTTTTTGAATCGTTTTGGCCACCACAAGTGTGGAAGGGTATGCTCAGACATGAGTCCCTTGCTCACTGCACCATCAGGATTCAAGCAAGCCGGGCCGAAGTCGGCTGTAATGCCAGAAACCGGTCCCCGGAAGCTTGTTTCCTTTCCAGTAAAGAATTGGCTTGGTAGTTTGGTCTGCCCTGTTCCCATGATGCACTGGGCCAGGGACAGACTAATTTGCATATAGCCAGGTTCTGAACTGGGATGGTGCAGTGAGCTAAAAAACGGTGATGGAACAAGCCCTGATCTGTTGACTGGGTAGGAGTGTTCTGCTTAATTCAGATACTCTGTCCATCACCACCGCCTTTTTGAATCATTTTGGCCACCACAAGTGTGGAAGGGTATGCTCAGAGTTGAGTCCCTTGCTCACTGCACCATCAGGATTCAAGCAAGCCGGGCCTACGACGGCTGTAATGCCAGAAACCGGTCCCCGGAAGATTGTTTCCTTTCCAGTAAAGAATTGGCTTGGTAGTTTGGTCTGCCCTGTTCCCATGATGCACTGTGCCAGGGACAGACTAATTTGCATATAGCCAGTTTCTGAACTGGGATGGTGCAGTGAGCTAAAAAACGGTGATGGATCAAGCCCTGATCTGTTGACTGGGTAGGAGTGTTCTGCTTAATTCAGATACTCTATCCATCACCACCCCCTTTTTGAATCGTTTTGGCCACCACAAGTATGGAAGGGTATGCTCAGACATGAGTCCCTTGCTCACTGCACCATCAGGATTCAAGCAAGCCGGGCCGAAGACGGCTGTAATGCCAGAAACCGGTCCCCGGAAGCTTGTTTTCTTTCCAGTAAAGAATTGGCTTGGTAGTTTGGTCTGCCCTGTTCCCATGATGCACTGGGCCAGGGACAGACTAATTTGCATATAGCCAGGTTCTGAACTGGGATGGTGCAGTGAGCTAAAAAACGGTGATGGATCAAGCCCTGATCTGTTGACTGGGTAGGAGTGTTCTGCTTAATTCAGATACTCTGTCCATCACCACCCCCTTTTTGAATCGTTTTGGCCACCACAAGTGTGGAAGGGTATGCTCAGACATGAGTCCCTTGCTCACTGCACCATCAGGATTTAAGCAAGCCGGGCCGAAGACGCTGTAATGCCAGAAACCGGTCCCCGGAAGCTTGTTTCCTTTCCAGTAAAGAATTGGCTTGGTAGTTTGGTCTGCCCTGTTCCCATGATGCACTGGGCCAGGGACAGAATAATTTGCATATAGCCAGGTACTGAACTGGGATGGTGCAGTGAGCTAAAAAACGGTGATGGATCAAGCCCTGATCTGTTGACTGGGTAGGATTGTTCTGCTTAATTCAGATACTCTGTCCATCACCACCCCCTTTTTGAATCGTTTTGGCCACCACAAGTGTGGAAGGGTATGCTCAGACATGAGTCCCTTGCTCACTGCACCATCAGGATTCAAGCAAGCCGGGCCGAAGACGACTGAAATGCCATAAACCGGTCCCCGGAAGCTTGTTTCCTTTCTAGTAAAGAATTGACTTGTTAGTTTGGTCTGCCCTGTTCCCATGATGCACTGGGCCAGGGACAGACTAATTTGCATATAGCCAGGTTCTGAACTGGGATGGTGCAGTGAGCTAAAAAACGGTGATGGATCAAGCCCTGATCTGTTGACTGGGTAGGAGTGTTCTGCTTAATTCAGATACTCTGTCCATCACCACCCCCTTTTTTAATCGTTTTGGCCACCACAAGTGTCGAAGGGTATGCTCAGACATGAGTCCCTTGCTCACTGCACCATCAGGATTCAAGCAAGCCGGGCCGAAGACGGCTGTAATGCCAGAAACCGGTCCCCGGAAGCTTGTTTCCTTTCCAGTAAAGAATTGGCTTGGTAGTTTGGTCTGCCCTGTTCCCATGATGCACTGGGCCAGGGACAGACTAATTTGCATATAGCCAGGTTCTGAACTGGGATGGTGTAGTGAGCTAAAAAACGGTGATGGATCAAGCCCTGATCTGTTGACTGGGTAGGAGTGTTCTGCTTAATTCAGATACTCTGTCCATCACCACCCCCTTTTTGAATCGTTTTGGCCACCACAAGTGTGGCAGGGTATGCTCAGACATGAGTCCCTTGCTCACTGCACCATCAGGATTCAAGCAAGCCGGGCCGAAGACGGCTGTAATGCCAGAAACCGGTCCCCGGAAGCTTGTTTCCTTTCCAGTAAAGAATTGGCTTGGTAGTTTGGTCTGCCCTGTTCCCATGATGCACTGGGCCAGGGACAGACTAATTTGCATATAGCCAGGTTCTGAACTGGGATGGTGCAGTGAGCTAAAAAACGGTGATGGATCAAGCCCTGATCTGTTGACTGGGTAGGAGTGTTCTGCTTAATTCAGATACTCTGTCCATCACCACCCCCTTTTTGAATCGTTTTGGCCACCACAAGTGTGGAAGGGTATGCTCAGACATGAGTCCCTTGCTCACTGCACCATCAGGATTCAAGCAAGCCGGGCCGAAGACGGCTGTAGTGCCAGAAACCGGTCCCCGGAAGCTTGTTTCCTTTCCAGTAAAGAATTGGCTTGGTAGTTTGGTCTGCCCTGTTCCCATGATGCACTGGGCCAGGGACAGACTAATTTGCATATAGCCAGGTTCTGAACTGGGATGGTGCAGTGAGCTAAAACACGGTGATGGATCAAGCCCTGATCTGTTGACTGGGTAGGAGTGTTCTGCTTAATTCAGATACTCTGTCCATCACCACCCCCTTTTTGAATCGTTTTGGCCACCACAAGTGTGGAAGGGTATGCTCAGACATGAGTCCCTTGCTCACTGCACCATCAGGATTCAAGCAAGCCGGGCCGAAGTCGGCTATAATGCCAGAAACCGGTCCCCGGAAGCTTGTTTCCTTTCCAGTAAAGAATTGGCTTGGTAGTTTGGTCTGCCCTGTTCCCATGATGCACTGGGCCAGGGACAGACTAATTTGCATATAGCCAGGTTCTGAAATGGGATGGTGCAGTGAGCTAAAAAACGGTGATGGATCAAGCCCTGATCTGTTGACTGGGTAGGAGTGTTCTGCTTAATTCAGATACTCTGTCCATCACCACCCCCTTTTTGAATCGTTTTGGCCACCACAAGTGTGGAAGGGTATGCTCAGAGATGAGTCCCTTGCTCACTGCACCATCAGGATTCAAGGTAGCCAGGCCGAAGACGGCTGTATTGCCAGAAACCGTTCCCCGGAAGCTTGTTTCCTTTCCAGTAAAGAATTGGCTTGGTAGTTTGGTCTGCCTTGTTCCCATGATGCACTGGGCCAGGGACAGACTAATTTGCATATAGCCAGGTTCTGAACTGGGATGGTGCAGTGAGCTAAAAAACGGTGATGGATCAAGCCCTGATCTGTTGACTGGGTAGGAGTGTTCTGCTTAATTCAGATACTCTGTCCATTACCACCCCCTTTTTGAATCGTTTTGGCCACCACAAGTGTGGAAGGGTATGCTCAGACATGAGTCCCTTGCTCACTGCACCATCAGGATTCAAGCAAGCCGGGCCGAAGACGGCTGTAATGCCAGAAACCGGTCCCCAGAAGCTTGTTTCCTTTCCAGTAAAGAATTGGCTTGGTAGTTTGGTCTGCCCTGTTCCCATGATGCACTGTGCCAGGGACAGACTAATTTGCATATAGCCAGTTTCTGAACTGGGATGGTGCAGTGAGCTAAAAAACGGTGATGGATCAAGCCCTGATCTGTTGACTGGGTAGGAGTGTTCTGCTTAATTCAGATACTCTGTCCATCACCACCCCCTTTTTGAATAGTTTTGGCCACCACAAGTATGGAAGGGTATGCTCAGACATGAGTCCCTTGCTCACTGCACCATCAGGATTCAAGCAAGCCGGGCTGAAGACGGCTGTAATGCCAGAAACCGGTCCCCGGAAGCTTGTTTCCTTTCCAGTAAAGAATTGGCTTGGTAGATTGGTCTGCCCTGTTCCCATGATGCACTGGGCCAGGGACAGACTAATTTGCATATAGCCAGGTTCTGAACTGGGATGGTGCAGTGAGCTAAAAAACGGTGATGGATCAAGCCCTGATCTGTTGACTGGGTAGGAGTGTTCTGCTTAATTCAGATACTCTGTCCATCACCACCCCCTTTTTGAATCGTTTTGGCCACCACAAGTGTGGAAGGGTATGCTCAGACATGAGTCCCTTGCTCACTGCACCATCAGGATTTAAGCAAGCCGGGCCGAAGACGGCTGTAATGCCAGAAACCGGTCCCCGGAAGCTTGTTTCCTTTCCAGTAAAGAATTGGCTTGGTAGTTTGGTCTGCCCTGTTCCCATGATGCACTGGGCCAGGGACAGACTAATTTGCATATATCCAGGTACTGAACTGGGATGGTGCAGTGAGCTAAAAAACGGTGATGGATCAAGCCCTGATCTGTTGACTGGGTAGGAGTGTTCTGCTTAATTCAGATACTCTGTCCATCACCACCCCCTTTTTGAATCGTTTTGGCCACCACAAGTGTGGAAGGGTATGCTCAGACATGAGTCCCTTGCTCACTGCACCATCAGGATTCAAGCAAGCCGGGCCGAAGACGGCTGTAGTGCCAGAAACCGGTCCCCGGAAGCTTGTTTCCTTTCCAGTAAAGAATTGGCTTGGTAGTTTGGTCTGCCCTGTTCCCATGATGCACTGGGCCAGGGACAGACTAATTTGCATATAGCCAGGTTCTGAACTGGGATGGTGCAGTGAGCTAAAACACGGTGATGGATCAAGCCCTGATCTGTTGACTGGGTAGGAGTGTTCTGCTTAATTCAGATACTCTGTCCATCACCACCCCCTTTTTTAATCGTTTTGGCCACCACAAGTGTGGAAGGGTATGCTCAGACATGAGTCCCTTGCTCACTGCACCATCAGGATTCAAGCAAGCCGGGCCGAAGTCGGCTGTAATGCCAGAAACCGGTCCCCGGAAGCTTGTTTCCTTTCCAGTAAAGAATTGGCTTGGTAGTTTGGTCTGCCCTGTTCCCATGATGCACTGGGCCAGGGACAGACTAATTTGCATATAGCCAGGTTCTGAACTGGGATGGTGCAGTGAGCTAAAAAACTGTGATGGATCAAGCCCTGATCTGTTGACTGGGTAGGAGTGTTCTGCTTAATTCAGATACTCTGTCCATCACCACCCCCTTTTTGAATCGTTTTGGCCACCACAAGTGTGGAAGGGTATGCTCAGAGATGAGTCCCTTGCTCACTGCACCATCAGGATTCAAGGTAGCCAGGCCGAAGACGGCTGTAATGCCAGAAACCGTTCCCCGGAAGCGTGTTTCCTTTCCAGTAAAGAATTGGCTTGGTAGTTTGGTCTGCCTTGTTCCCATGATGCACTGGGCCAGGGACAGACTAATTTGCATATAGCCAGGTTCTGAACTGGGATGGTGCAGTGAGCTAAAAAACGGTGATGGATCAAGCCCTGATCTGTTGACTGGGTAGGAGTGTTCTGCTTAATTCAGATACTCTGTCCATCACCACCCCCTTTTTGAATCGTTTTGGCCACCACAAGTGTGGAATGGTATGCTCAGACATGAGTCCCTTGCTCACTGCACCATCAGGATTCAAGCAAGCCGGGCCGAAGACGGCTGTAGTGCCAGAAACCGGTCCCCGGAAGCTTGTTTCCTTTCCAGTAAAGAATTGGCTTGGTAGTTTGGTCTGCCCTGTTCCCATGATGCACTGGGCCAGGGACAGACTAATTTGCATATAGCCAGGTTCTGAACTGGGATGGTGCAGTGAGCTAAAACACGGTGATGGATCACGCCCTGATCTGTTGACTGGGTAGGAGTGTTCTGCTTAATTCAGATACTCTGTCCATCACCACCCCCTTTTTGAATCGTTTTGGCCACCACAAGTGTGGAAGGGTATGCTCAGACATGAGTCCCTTGCTCACTGCACCATCAGGATTCAAGCAAGCCGAGCCGAAGTCGGCTGTAATGCCAGAAACCGGTCCCCGGAAGCTTGTTTCCTTTCCAGTAAAGAATTGGCTTGGTAGTTTGGTCTGCCCTGTTCCCATGATGCACTGGGCCAGGGACAGACTAATTTGCATGTAGCCAGGTTCTGAACTGGGATGGTGCAGTGAGCTAAAAAACGGTGATGGATCAAGCCCTGATCTGTTGACTGGGTAGGAGTGTTCTGCTTAATTCAGATACTCTGTCCATCACCACCCCCTTTTTGAATCGTTTTGGCCACCACAAGTGTGGAAGGGTATGCTCAGACATGAGTCCCTTGCTCACTGCACCATCAGGATTCAAGCAAGCCGGGCCGAAGACGGCTGTAATGCCAGAAACCGGTCCCCAGAAGCTTGTTTCCTTTCCAGTAAAGAATTGGCTTGGTAGTTTGGTCTGCCCTGTTCCCATGATGCACTGTGCCAGGGACAGACTAATTTGCATATAGCCAGTTTCTGAACTGGGATGGTGCAGTGAGCTAAAAAACGGTGATGGATCAAGCCCTGATCTGTTGACTGGGTAGGAGTGTTCTGCTTAATTCAGATACTCTGTCCATCACCACCCCCTTTTTGAATGGTTTTGGCCACCACAAGTATGGAAGGGTATGCTCAGACATGAGTCCCTTGCTCACTGCACCATCAGGATTCAAGCAAGCCGGGCTGAAGACGGCTGTAATGCCAGAAACCGGTCCCCGGAAGCTTGTTTCCTTTCCAGTAAAGAATTGGCTTGGTAGTTTGGTCTGCCCTGTTCCCATGATGCACTGGGCCAGGGACAGACTAATTTGCATATAGCCAGGTTCTGAATTGGGATGGTGCAGTGAGCTAAAAAACGGTGATGGATCAAGCCCTGATCTGTTGACTGGGTAGGAGTGTTCTGCTTAATTCAGATACTCTGTCCATCACCACCCCCTTTTTGAATCGTTTTGGCCACCACAAGTGTGGAAGGGTATGCTCAGACATGAGTCCCTTGCTCACTGCACCATCAGGATTTAAGCAAGCCGGGCCGAAGACGGCTGTAATGCCAGAAACCGGTCCCCGGAAGCTTGTTTCCTTTCCAGTAAAGAATTGGCTTGGTAGTTTGGTCTGCCCTGTTCCCATGATGCACTGGGCCAGGGACAGACTAATTTGCATATATCCAGGTACTGAACTGGGATGGTGCAGTGAGCTAAAAAACGGTGATGGATCAAGCCCTGATCTGTTGACTGGGTAGGAGTGTTCTGCTTAATTCAGATACTCTGTCCATCACCACCCCCTTTTTGAATCGTTTTGGCCACCACAAGTGTGGAAGGGTATGCTCAGACATGAGTCCCTTGCTCACTGCACCATCAGGATTCAAGCAAGCCGGGCCGAAGACGGCTGTAGTGCCAGAAACCGGTCCCCGGAAACTTGTTTCCTTTCCAGTAAAGAATTGGCTTGGTAGTTTGGTCTGCCCTGTTCCCATGATGCACTGGGCCAGGGACAGACTAATTTGCATATAGCCAGGTTCTGAACTGGGATGGTGCAGTGAGCTAAAACACGGTGATGGATCAAGCCCTGATCTGTTGCCTGGGTAGGAGTGTTCTGCTTAATTCAGATACTCTGTCCATCACCACCCCCTTTTTGAATCGTTTTGGCCACCACAAGTGTGGAAGGGTATGCTCAGACATGAGTCCCTTGCTCACTGCACCATCAGGATTCAAGCAAGCCGGGCCGAAGTCGGCTGTAATGCCAGAAACCGGTCCCCGGAAGCTTGTTTCCTTTCCAGTAAAGAATTGGCTTGGTAGTTTGGTCTGCCCTGTTCCCATGATGCACTGGGCCAGGGACAGACTAATTTGCATATAGCCAGGTTCTGAACTGGGATGGTGCAGTGAGCTAAAAAACGGTGATGGATCAAGCCCTGATCTGTTGACTGGGTAGGAGTGTTCTGCTTAATTCAGATACTCTGTCCATCACCACCCCCTTTTTGAATCGTTTTGGCCACCACAAGTGTGGAAGGGTATGCTCAGAGATGAGTCCCTTGCTCACTGCACCATCAGGATTCAAGGTAGCCAGGCCGAAGACGGCTGTAATGCCAGAAACCGTTCCCCGGAAGCTTGTTTCCTTTCCAGTAAAGAATTGGCTTGGTAGTTTGGTCTGCCTTGTTCCCATGATGCACTGGGCCAGGGACAGACTAATTTGCATATAGCCAGGTTCTGAACTGGGATGGTGCAGTGAGCTAAAAAACGGTGATGGATCAAGCCCTGATCTGTTGACTGGGTAGGAGTGTTCTGCTTAATTCAGATACTCTGTCCATCACCACCCCCTTTTTGAATCGTTTTGGCCACCACGAGTGTGGAAGGGTATGCTCAGACATGAGTCCCTTGCTCACTGCACCATCAGGATTCAAGCAAGCCGGGCCGAAGACGGCTGTAGTGCCAGAAACCGGTCCCCGGAAGCTTGTTTCCTTTCCAGTAAAGAATTGGCTTGGTAGTTTGGTCTGCCCTGTTCCCATGATGCACTGGGCCAGGGACAGACTAATTTGCATATAGCCAGGTTCTGAACTGGGATGGTGCAGTGAGCTAAAACACGGTGATGGATCAAGCCCTGATCTGTTGACTGGGTAGGAGTGTTCTGCTTAATTCAGATACTCTGTCCATCACCACCCCCTTTTTGAATCGTTTTGGCCACCACAAGTGTGGAAGGGTATGCTCAGACATGAGTCCCTTGCTCACTGCACCATCAGGATTCAAGCAAGCCGAGCCGAAGTCGGCTGTAATGCCAGAAACCGGTCCCCGGAAGCTTGTTTCCTTTCCAGTAAAGAATTGGCTTGGTAGTTTGGTCTGCCCTGTTCCCATGATGCACTGGGCCAGGGACAGACTAATTTGCATGTAGCCAGGTTCTGAACTGGGATGGTGCAGTGAGCTAAAAAACGGTGATGGATCAAGCCCTGATCTGTTGACTGGGTAGGAGTGTTCTGCTTAATTCAGATACTCTGTCCATCACCACCCCCTTTTTGAATCGTTTTGGCCACCACAAGTGTGGAAGGGTATGCTCAGAGATGAGTCCCTTGCTCACTGCACCATCAGGATTCAAGGTAGCCAGGCCGAAGACGGCTGTAATGCCAGAAACCGTTCCCCGGAAGCTTGTTTCCTTTCCAGTAAAGAATTGGCTTGGTAGTTTGGTCTGCCTTGTTCCCATGATGCACTGGGCCAGGGACAGACTAATTTGCATATAGCCAGGTTCTGAACTGGGATGGTGCAGTGAGCTAAAAAACGGTGATGGATCAAGCCCTGATCTGTTGACTGGGTAGGAGTGTTCTGCTTAATTCAGATACTCTGTCCATTACCACCCCCTTTTTGAATCGTTTTGGCCACCACAAGTGTGGAAGGGTATGCTCAGACATGAGTCCCTTGCTCACTGCACCATCAGGATTCAAGCAAGCCGGGCCGAAGACGGCTGTAATGCCAGAAACCGGTCCCCAGAAGCTTGTTTCCTTTCCAGTAAAGAATTGGCTTGGTAGTTTGGTCTGCCCTGTTCCCATGATGCACTGTGCCAGGGACAGACTAATTTGCATATAGCCAGTTTCTGAACTGGGATGGTGCAGTGAGCTAAAAAACGGTGATGGATCAAGCCCTGATCTGTTGACTGGGTAGGAGTGTTCTGCTTAATTCAGATACTCTGTCCATCACCACCCCCTTTTTGAATGGTTTTGGCCACCACAAGTATGGAAGGGTATGCTCAGACATGAGTCCCTTGCTCACTGCACCATCAGGATTCAAGCAAGCCGGGCCGAAGACGGCTGTAATGCCAGAAACCGGTCCCCGGAAGCTTGTTTCCTTTCCAGTAAAGAATTGGCTTGGTAGTTTGGTCTGCCCTGTTCCCATGATGCACTGGGCCAGGGACAGACTAATTTGCATATAGCCAGGTTCTGAACTGGGATGGTGCAGTGAGCTAAAAAACGGTGATGGATCAAGCCCTGATCTTTTGACTGGGTAGGAGTGTTCTGCTTAATTCAGATACTCTGTCCATCACCACCCCCTTTTTGAATCGTTTTGGCCACCACAAGTGTGGAAGGGTATGCTCAGACATGAGTCCCTTGCTCACTGCACCATCAGGATTTAAGCAAGCCGGGCCGAAGACGGCTGTAATGCCAGAAACCGGTCCCCGGAAGCTTGTTTCCTTTCCAGTAAAGAATTGGCTTGGTAGTTTGGTCTGCCCTGTTCCCATGATGCACTGGGCCAGGGACAGACTAATTTGCATATATCCAGGTACTGAACTGGGATGGTGCAGTGAGCTAAAAAACGGTGATGGATCAAGCCCTGATCTGTTGACTGGGTAGGAGTGTTCTGCTTAATTCAGATACTCTGTCCATCACCACCCCCTTTTTGAATCGTTTTGGCCACCACAAGTGTGGAAGGGTATGCTCAGACATGAGTCCCTTGCTCACTGCACCATCAGGATTCAAGCAAGCCGGGCCGAAGACGGCTGTAATGCCAGAAACCGGTCCCCAGAAGCTTGTTTCCTTTCCAGTAAAGAATTGGCTTGTAGTTTGGTCTGCCCTGTTCCCATGATGCACTGGGCCAGGGACAGACTAATTTGCATATAGCCAGGTTCTGAACTGGGATGGTGCAGTGAGCTAAAAAACGGTGATGGATCAAGCCCTGATCTGTTGACTGGGTAGGAGTGTTCTGCTTAATTCAGATACTCTGTCCATCACCACCCCCTTTTTGAATCGTTTGGCCACCACAAGTGTCGAAGGGTATGCTCAGACATGAGTCCCTTGCTCACTGCACCATCAGGATTCAAGCAAGCCGGGCCGAAGACGGCTGTAATGCCAGAAACCGGTCCCCGGAAGCTTGTTTCCTTTCCAGTAAAGAATTGGCTTGGTAGTTTGGTCTGCCCTGTTCCCATGATGCACTGGGCCAGGGACAGACTAATTTGCATATAGCCAGGTTCTGAACTGGGATGGTGTAGTGAGCTAAAAAACGGTAATGGATCAAACCCTGATCTGTTGACTGGGTAGGAGTGTTCTGCTTAATTCAGATACTCTGTCCATCACCACCCCCTTTTTGAATCGTTTTGGCCACCACAAGTGTGGCAGGGTATGCTCAGACATGAGTCCCTTGCTCACTGCACCATCAGGATTCAAGCAAGCCGGGCCGAAGACGGCTGTAGTGCCAGAAACCGGTCCCCGGAAGCTTGTTTCCTTTCCAGTAAAGAATTGGCTTGGTAGTTTGGTCTGCCCTGTTCCCATGATGCACTGGGCCAGGGACAGACTAATTTGCATATATCCAGGTACTGAACTGGGATGGTGCAGTGAGCTAAAAAACGGTGATGGATAAAGCCCTGATCTGTTGACTGGGTAGGAGTGTTCTGCTTAATTCAGATACTCTGTCCATCACCACCCCCTTTTTGAATCGTTTTAGCCACCACAAGTGTGGAAGGGTATGCTCAGACATGAGTCCCTTGCTCACTGCACCATCAGGATTCAAGCAAGCCGGGCCGAAGACGGCTGTAATGCCAGAAACCGGTCCCCAGAAGCTTGTTTCCTTTCCAGTAAAGAATTGGCTTATTTATTATTTATTTAAGAAATTTATAGAGCGCCCGGCTACCCCCAAGGGGGTGTCCCGGCGCTAACGACTGAAATTCAGAAGAAACAACCCAGGAAAAAACAGAGCAATTAAGAGGGGAACAGCCAAGTCTTGAGTTTGCGGCGGAAAACAGATTCAGTAGGAGCAAATCTCAAATCCAGTGGAAGTTTATTCCAGAGTCTGGCCGTCAAAACTCCGAATGCTCTTCCGCCCATCCTGGAGAGACGGAAGCGTGGAACAACCAGCAGACGAAGGCTGTTAGATCGAAGAGATCTGATCGAATGAGAGAGGACAATTCGCTTTTTCAAATAGTCAGGACCAGAATTATTCAAGGCTCGGAAAGCAAGTGTTAAAATCTTGAATTGGATGCGACAAGTGACAGGGAGCCAATGGAGTTTTTTACAGTAAGATGCTACTGATTGACGATAGGGGATGTTGCCGATGAGTCTGGCCGCGGCGTTCTGCACAATCTGCAGGCGCTCAATCTGGTAGATAGGGGCACCAGCGTAGAGACTGTTCGCGTAGTCCAGGTGAGAGATGATTAACGCCTGGACCACAGTTCTACGAGCATTTAAAGGGAGGTAAGGAAAGATCTTTCTTATCATGCCCAGTTTCGCGAAACAAGCGGCGGTGGTTTTATTAATGTGGGGGATACAGGAGAGCGTGTTATCAAACTGAAAACCAAGGTTGCGGACCGTGGAGGCAGGAATAGGCGGGGGGTCGAGCACAGTCGGCCACCAGAGGTTCGGGGAAATAGTCGTTCTCTGATTAAAGAACAATACCTCCGTCTTGTCTGTATTAAGTCTAAGATGATTGGTGGTCATCCAAGTACATATGTTATTCAGACATTGGCGGAAGTTGGTAAACCCTGGGTCAGAGTGATCCTTAAATGAGAATACAAGCTGTGTATCATCAGCGTAAGAGATCACCCTGACACCCCAGGATTCCACCACGTTAGCCAGAGGAGCCAGATAAACATTAAACAACAGTGGGCTCAGGGCCGAGCCCTGAGGGACACCACACAGAAGAGGCTGAGCCACTGATGTGAAAGGTCTGAGGAAAACCCTCTGAGAGCGGTCTTTCAGAAACGAGGCAAGCCATGCCAGCACCATGCCCCCAATTCCCGCATGACTAAGACGAGCCAGTAGTATTTCATGTGAGACAGTATCAAAGGCTGCGGACAGGTCGAGGAGGACTAACATAGCTTCCTCACCCCTGTCCACACACTCTCTGATTGTCTCAGAGACCTCCAGAAGAGCTGTCTCTGTACTGTAACCCGTCCTAAATCCTGATTGGGAGTCATGGAGTAGCCGGCTAGCCTCCAAGTATTCTGCCAGCTGGAGTTGCACCGCTTTCTCCAAAATTTTAGCCGAATTAGGCAGAAGGGAGATAGGGCGATAGTTATTAAATTGAGAAGGGTCAGCGTTCACCTTTTTCAAAATAGGAACAAGCATCGCCTCCTTCCACAACATAGGAAATTGACCTGATTCAAGAGAGGAGTTCCAGATAGAAAGGAGGGGGTTGATCAGCACAGGAGCTAATAATCCCATCAACTTAGCAGGAACAAGGTCGAGAGGAGAGCCAGATTTACAATGAGTTATTAGTTGTAATGAGGACTCACAGGTCAGCTCCTTAAAGGAAATAAAGGAGGAGGTGCCCGGCTCTACCTCTCTGGGTGTCTGAAAAGATCCCTCCAAGGGAAATGCCGATCTAATAGACAGAATTTTCTCCTGGAAGTGGTCAGACAGACCGTTACAAAGGGCTTGACTGGCTACAATCTGAGAAGACAGGGCGGAAGGATGGGAAAAATCTTTTACAATTTTAAACAGAGATTTAGAGGAATTCTTAGAAGTCTCAATTTGTAGAGAGAAAAAATCTCTCATTGCAGATCGTTTGAGGTTGAGAAATTTTCTTAGGGCGATTTTATAGACAGATTTGGCATTTGGATCATAATCTTTCCGCCATTGACGTTCTAATTTTTTGCATCGGCTCTTTTCCTCCCGAAGGGTCGAGGAGAACCAAGGAGCTGACGGATGAGATCTGGCGGAAGTGATAGGTTGAAGAGGAGCAATGGA
Source organism: Lissotriton helveticus (assembly GCF_964261635.1). Classification (NCBI taxonomy): domain Eukaryota; kingdom Metazoa; phylum Chordata; class Amphibia; order Caudata; family Salamandridae; genus Lissotriton; species Lissotriton helveticus. Next base: position 1,000,208,388 of record NC_136068.1, read on the forward strand.
ATCAATGGCAAGCAACAGAGAAGAATTAAACTTTGAGAGCCTTTCATCAGTATTGTCAGTCAAAGAAACCGTAAGATCGGGGAGCAATGGGCTTAGGGTGGCGCAAGTAACTTTGTGCCATTTTCTCCCAAACTCCTTATTAAGGGCAGTAGGCATAGGTGCCATAGTAAGGGTAAGATCAAAAGGGAGGAGAAAGTGATCTGACCAGGTAAGGGGGAGGAATGGCTGAAGCCTAATATCCAGATTCCCTGTGAAAATCAGGTCCAAAGTATGACCAGCTACATGAGTAGGGCCCTGCACCAATTGATGGAGATTCAAGCTCTTCATAGTATCTAGAAACTGGGTGGCCTGCCTACACAATGGATTGTCCACATGCAAAGTAAAATCACCCAGTACCATAAAATGGGAATGTTTGAGAGATAGATCTGCAATCACGTGAACCAAAGAGGAAAGGGAGACTGTCGTTACCGTGGGGGGGTTATATACTAAAATCCCAGCTAGAATAACGGCTGCTGAATCAGCAATGGTAAAGTACATGGCTTCAATCTTGCCAAGATTCCCCAATTTACTAGTAATCAGTTTAAAATGGTTTTTTAGAATAATGGCAATCCCCCCCCCCATTTGACCATCTTCACGATTACAACCATTCAGAAGATAGCCAGGGGGGACAGCTAGGAGAATATCCGGGTTAGAGGAGTCCTTCAGCCAAGTTTCCGTGAGAAACAATACATCCCAGGCATCAGACGTAAGGGAAGACCATATCTCACCAGCATGGCGTGGGAGCGAGCGGCAATTAACCAAAGCAGTTTTCAGCGGTAACGTTTGGGTGGTACGTGTATGTAAGTTATAATAATGGGGTGGACGTTTACTCACTGGCGGTAGTGTGAACATGCAGTGAGAGCAATAATAAGAAGCGTGTTCCAAGTTGCTAGGACAACAGGTAGGGACCCTAGAACATACCCTGGGTCTCATTTGTAACAGTTGATTTCTGGACCAACTTACTCTGAGAGCAGTCGAGGGACAGACAGGGGGACCGGCACTAGGCACGGGCCAGGCGCGGACGGGCGCAGACGGGCTTGCCTTAGGCGCGCCTTCGGCGCGCCATCGGCGCGCCCGCTGCGCCCGCCCGCTGCGCGGACGGGAAGACCATCTGTTGTTATACATGAGGAGGGTGGGATGCGGCCAGAAGCTGGACCGCTCCCCTGCCTCCCCCAAGATGGCGGCTGTCCCTCTGCGTGCCGGTCGCTAGGATTGGCTGCGCCGGTAAACAGAAGCGAACTGGGACCCTGTAGGCGATGTAAATCTCGCCCAGGACCCGAGCACTAATGTGGCAATAAAATAACACCGGTTAAAATATATACAAATTTTTAAGATTAAATCACAAAAGAGTGCAGGAGGCACAGAAAATATCAGAGGATAGCGCCCCCGGCTTTCCGCCTCAGGGGAAGTGAGAAAAACAGTCTGAACTCGACTGTGATAAGCACGCCTTAAGTAACCACGGGAGGGCGGGATGCGGCCAGAAGCTGGACCGCTCCCCTGCCTCCCCCAAGATGGCGGCTGTCCCTCTGCGTGCCGGTCGCTAGGATTGGCTGCGCCGGTAAACAGAAGCGAACTGGGACCCTGTAGGCGATGTAAATCTCGCCCAGGACCCGAGCACTAATGTGGCAATAAAATAACACCGGTTAAAATATATACAAATTTTTAAGATTAAATCACAAAAGAGTGCAGGAGGCACAGAAAATATCAGAGGATTGTAGTTTGGTCTGCCCTGTTCCCATGATGCACTGGGCCAGGGACAGACTAATTTGCATATAGCCAGGTTCTGAACTGGGATGGTGCAGTGAGCTAAAAAACGGTGATGGATCAAGCCCTGATCTGTTGACTGGGTAGGAGTGTTCTGCTTAATTCAGATACTCTGTCCATCACCATCCCCTTTTTGAATCGTTTGGCCACCACAAGTGTCGAAGGGTATGCTCAGACATGAGTCCCTTGCTCACTGCACCATCAGGATTCAAGCAAGCCGGGCCGAAGACGGCTGTAATGCCAGAAACCGGTCCCCGGAAGCTTGTTTCCTTTCCAGTAAAGAATTGGCTTGGTAGTTTGGTCTGCCCTGTTCCCATGATGCACTGGGCCAGGGACAGACTAATTTGCATATAGCCAGGTTCTGAACTGGGATGGTGTAGTGAGCTAAAAAACGGTAATGGATCAAACCTTGATCTGTTGACTGGGTAGGAGTGTTCTGCTTAATTCAGATACTCTGTCCATCACCACCCCCTTTTTGAATCGTTTTGGCCACCACAAGTGTGGCAGGGTATGCTCAGACATGAGTCCCTTGCTCACTGCACCATCAGGATTCAAGCAAGCCGGGCCGAAGACGGCTGTAGTGCCAGAAACCGGTCCCCGGAAGCTTGTTTCCTTTCCAGTAAAGAATTGGCTTGGTAGTTTGGTCTGCCCTGTTCCCATGATGCACTGGGCCAGGGACAGACTAATTTGCATATAGACAGGTTCTGAACTGTGATGGTGCAGTGAGCTAAAACATGGTGATGGATCAAGCCCTGATCTGTTGACTGGGTAGGAGTGTTCTGCTTAATTCAGATTCTCTGTCCGTCACCACCCCCTTTTTGAATCGTTTTGGCCACCACAAGTGTGGAAGGGTATGCTCAGACATGAGTCCCTTGCTCACTGCAGCATCAGGATTCAAGCAAGCCGGGCCGAAGACGGCTGTAATGCCAGAAACCGGTCCCCGGAAGCTTGTTTCCTTTCCAGTAAAGAATTGGCTTGGTAGTTTGGTCTGCCCTGTTCCCATGATGCACTGGGCCACGAACAGACTAATTTGCATATAGCCAGGTTCTGAACTGGGATGGTGCAGTGAGCTAAAAAACGGTGATGGATCTGTTAAAATCTAGATCGTGGCGTAAACATTATCGGCGCCATCTTGTCTCTTTTCAGATCCATACGTGCGCGTAAGCAGCAGCCATTTTGAATGCCATGATCTCCCTGCCCACTGTCGATAGCCAGCGCGTCTCCCCCCCTTCTCCCTCTCGCCTCTTAAGCATCCCTCGTGCTCGGACAGCCCCCGATCTCTCCTGCCTGGGCCATAAACGCACCTCCAGCGCGACCCTGCCTCCGAGCCACATCCTGTGCCGAAACCCCCACACTCTTTCATCTCATCCATAAAACGGGCCCTTTGATAACCTCTTCCTCCTTGCCCGATTGTCCGGCCCGACCCCAGGCCATCACTTAGCCCAACAGATGCGGTTTATTGCCCCTACAGTAGGACCTCGCCTCACATCAAAGGAGCGGGGATCAATCAATGCCCTCACACCCCTAGATCCGATCGATCGCCCGCATTCCTGTTCCCAGCGGAATGTCCAGCTGCGCGATAGCTATCATGCTGAGATTGGGGTGGGGACTCCTACTGTAGATATGTGTGGGAACGGACCTGAACCGGGGATTCCAAAGACGCATTTTCCGTACTTCAAAGCATTTCCAAGAATGTGTTGCATGTAATAAAGTAATAAACCAGTGTATAAGAGGCCAGGCCTCAGAGATGTCGAGAGAGCACCTCGAGAAGATACCCTGTTGTCTGATTTGACGTGTTCTGTTCCGTCGGAAATAAACTCCTGTTTCCTGCCTTCCAGTCTCCAGCGCCTGCCTCTTTATTTGGTAATCGTGAGTTGGGTGAGAAGTGGCTAACGCCGGGCAAACCTAGAAAAGGGGTATAACGACCTGATCTGCCTGAACCCTTTTTCATCAATTGGCGTCCCAAACGTGGGGCCCATCAGCGACACGTGGATCCAGTGGGAGAGGTCCCGACGACTGAGTGAACGACTGCAACGATCGGGAAATGCACCTGCCCGATAGACCCTCGTCTGGCAGCCGATCATCCGAACTTCACTGGTTCCGAGCAGACCTCTCTCGAGTGATCTACGGTCCTGACTGGGAACCATTAGGAGTGCCACAGCAATTACGGAGAATGGAGGACGATCGGGCGCTGGAAGCGGAAGGCGAGAAACTGTCCATACGGTCCGGGTAAGGTCGTGTAACACGACAAACTGGAAATATTTGATTGTTTGATTGGAAAATACTAGTATTACTCTCCGAATTGTTGGTTCTCTTGGAGATTCTCTGTCTGCAAACTGAGAGGAATAAAAGTATTCTCTCTTCCTTTGCAGGTAGTGAAGGGTAGGTAACGCAGGCCTTTGCCCCCGTTGTAATCCGTCGTGCCTATCTTTCTCCCCCACTGATTGATTGTTTGCCCGAACATTGTTTGTTCGAGGATTGTTTTCTCGAGAATTCTCTGTCTACTAACGGGGAAGGATAAAAGTATTCTGTCCTCCTTTGCAGATAGTGAAGAATAGGTAACGCAGGCTTTTGCCCCCGTTGTAACCGTCGTGCCTATTTCTTTCTCGCCACTGATTGTTTGATTGAACGTATATTAATTGTTCGATATTGGTTCTCTCTTTGGGTATTCCCTAAATTGCGAATACTGCAGAATAGAAATATTCTGTCCAGTCTTCACAAAGTAGTGAAGGATAGGTAGTGCAGACTTTTGTCCCCGTTGTAACCCGTCATGCCTATCTTCTCCCCATTGGTCAGTAGTTGGTTCAGCCCGGACCGCTTATTAGAGGTGGATCATCCGGCTCCTCTGGAGGGCACCCCTAATAAGGATATGTTTTTAAAATATGGACAAGTCGCCGTAACTTATAGTAAGTTATGGAATAAATATACTAAAAAGGATCAGGAAAGTCAGTGGCCACTGATAGGATCCTTCGATGACACAAAAATAAGCGTGCTGGAAACAGCCCTTTGTAACAAAAAAACTACGCCCACTATGCTTGATAGTTTCGGCATGTGGCGCAAAGAAGCAGAGCAACGAAAGAAAAGAGAAGAAGCGAGAATAGGAAAAGAGTTACGAAAGGCAGCCCACCTGGCCGCTAAGAAACTAGAAGAAGAGATAAAAGAAAGGGAGGAAGCCAGACAAAAACAGGAATCTGAGTCGACAGGCCAGTGTCCTGTTAGGACCCCCTCTACGATCTACCCTGAGCTGACCTCCAAACAACGGGCGAACGATGAGCTGCTGCAAGGTCCCCCGATCATCTATATGCCCCCTCCATATGCCCCCTCCCAACCCCTAGTACAGCGCTTGCCAGCTCCGAGTGCAAATGAGAATAACCTTGAAGCTAGTGCCACAGCCCTCACGGCCTCCGCTCCGGCCGCATTAGTAACGACGTCAGATGAACCCAAGACTAGCAAGCAACCACCGAGTAGACTGAATAGATTGAGCAAAGATGAGCGAGAGGGAATAGACAAGATAGCAAAGGCACTGGTAGAACGAAAGGAGAGCGATGAATACACGATGGATATGCACAATTCGCGTGCCGGTAGCCACAGACGGCATTTCATTTTACGGTTTAGTTACCACACCCTAAACGCATATGAGGATAGGTATCAGAATCGGGGTCCTGCTAAACTGACAGCGTTATATAGAAAAGTCGATATTGGAGATGAGGCCGAGCATGACGCGGCGGACCTCTTCATGCAAACGCTTGAGGTTTTCCGCCACCTCACGGAACAGAAACCAGAAGTTAAGATTACAGTTCCCGAGACGACTGGGTCCTCAGCAGAAGTAGGCAACACTATGATGCCTATCAGAGAAGCCGCCCCCTACTGGGTTCCCCCACGAGGTCAGGGAACGAACGACGATATCAACCATGCAGATGCAAAAGGGAGGGTTGTGTACAATTGGGTTTATCAACCATGGGATCGGCAAGATATTTTAACTTTTAGGCAAACCCTGCCCGATTTAAGAAAGAACCCGACAGCATTTTATACCGAACTAGGTACAGCCTTGGGCTCAACCATAATGACTCTGGCGGACATTGATTTGTTTTTCGGGTTATGTCTGCCGGCTGTTGTGTGGAAGCAAATCCGAAAAGCCGACCACACAGATCTGTTCGGACATACCTGGAATCAACTCAGTGAACTAGATAGGCAGCGAGAGCCCGGAAAGAAACCTGTAAAAGACATACTGGAACTCCCAGACAAAATAGTTCAGAAGCTAAAGACATTGATCCCAGAGAAGAAGGTAGACTGGTCGGTAGTCACGGCTTGCCGTCAGAAACCCCAGGAAGACGTATCAGAATACTTCTCCCGATTTGAGACGGTGTTCTCCGACTACAGTGGCCAAGACATGACCACTGCAACCGGGCAACACCTATTCGTGCAAAACTACGTAAAAGGGCTATCGCAAGAGGTCTCCCAAAAGTTACAGACGAGCGAGAGTAGTTGGGGGGCCTCCAAACCTGCAGCTATCCTTCAGATGGCTCAGTACTACGAACACCAAAAGAACGAGAACGATAGGGCGACTGAGAAAAAGAAGAAGGACTTGAAAGAACGAGTGATGATTGCTCAATTACAAGGAGTGACGACAGGGAGGGAACGGTATAGAGGAAACTACCAGTCAAATGCCCCTAGGAATACACCCCCTAGAGACCGCACCCCGGCGCTCCACGAACAGACCTCGATGAGAACCAATGTGCGTTTTGCAAAGGATTTGGCCATTGGAAGTCCCAATGTCCGGTTCTTCAGGAAATGATTAAAAATAAAGAGACGAGAGACATGACGAATGGCCCCAGGTCTAAAGGGCAGGGACAAGGGCACACCCACGACACCAGCAATGACAGACCTGGCAAACCAAACACGTTTGACCGTCCCCGACAGAATCAGTGCCAACAGTCTGACTGCGACAATGCCCGCGACTTTGCATAGGACTGCCAAGGGCAAGGAAGGGATCCAGTCGAGCTCTATGTTGACCAGCAAGGTCCTTACGTCACCGCTAAGGTCCTAGGTACGAAGTCTCCATTTCTGGTAGACACTGGCGCGACACGTAGTGCGTTATCTAAACAACTGATTCCAAGGGCACCCTTGTCTGGCTCACACATAACATCAATAGGCTTTGATGGAACGCCCTCCACTAACCCTTTATCCGCACCGGTTTCCTTCGACTTGGACAGTGACCCCACTGACACGACGTTTCTGCTTTCCTCCAACACCCCCGATGCCATTATGGGACTTGATTTACTGAAGCATTTCCGAGCTACTATCAGGTGTTCACAGGACGGGGTTCGAGTCATTCTGTACGATAACCCCACTCTGCTCAGACATCATCATACACGACACATGCTCTCTATCTCTGACACTGACGGATCCTTACTTGACTCTCTACCTCTGTATCTATGGGCTAAAACTGACGCTGATGTAGGACGAATGATGATCGACCCTGTGCGCATAACTGTCCGCCAAGATGCGATACTCCCAAAACTCCCACAATATCGGATATCGCCCGAAGGTGAGAAGGCATTGGTGATGATAATCCAGTCCCTGGTAGAGGCAGGAGTGGTAGTGGAAGTAGTCAGCAATATTTGCAACAGCCCTATCCTACCCATTGTGAAGAAGAAGAGAGAAGGAGATGAGAAAGCGTACCGCTTCATCATCGACCTTCGAGAGGTCAACAAGGTAGTTGTACCTCAGTACCCTGTAGTCTCAGATATCGCCACCATTCTGACCCTGATTCCTTCCACAGCCACCACCTTCACTGTAATAGACCTCAAAAACGCTTTCTTCTCCATCCCCATCCACCCGGACAGCCGCTACCTTTTCGGCTTCACGTTAAAATCCCGCTCATATAGATTTTGTAGAGCTCCCCAAGGTTACACAGAAAGCCCCAGCATCTATAGCCAGGCCCTCAAGAGGCAGCTGGATGCCATTCAGCTACCGGAGGGGGTGGTGTTGGTACAGTACGTCGATGACATCCTTTTGGCGGCCGACACCACTCCGCTTGCGGTCACAGCCACCATCCAACTCTTGCACTTCCTTGCGGAAAATGGCCACAAGGTCTCCAAGAAGAAGTTGCAATTCTGCCAACCCCAGGTCACCTACCTAGGCCACCTCTTGTCCAAAGACGGGAGAAAACTTACACCCGATCGAATACAGGCTATTCTAGGATCCCCTGTCCCAAAGACCCAGAAACAAGTCCGCTCCCTGGTAGGCCTCACCTCCTTCTGCCGGCAGTGGTTGCCAAATTTCAGCCTTATTGTAAAGCCACTACTTTCCCTACTAGCCAAAGATGTCCCCTCCCCACTCCCTTGGTCCCCCGAATGCCAATCGTCCTTCAAAGAACTTCGAGATGCCCTTTGTTCTGCACCGGTCCTAGGAACCCCCGATTACACAAAGCCCTTCTCTCTCTACACTCACGAAAGGGATGGGTGCGCTTTGTCTGTCCTGACTCAAACCATTGGCCGCAAGCAATGACCATGTGCCTATTTCTCTGCCACCCTTGACCCCGTAGCAAGAGCCTTGCCTGCCTGCCTTCGAGCCGTAGCTGCCGCTGCTGTCTCTATCCGACAAAGCAAGGGGATTGTACTCTCGAATTCCCTCACGGTATTAGTGCCCCATGCTGTTGACACCCTCCTAAACCAGACTAAGACGCAACACCTGACCAGCGCACGACTGACCGGGTACGAACTAACCCTGCTTGCACCCCACATTACGCTGAAAAGATGCACCACACTGAACCCAGCCACTTTGATGCCCCTGCCCGAAAACGACCTGACTGTCCCCCCTGTACATGACTGTGTGACCCTCACAGACGAACAGACTAGGAGTAGAGTTGACCTCCGGGACACCGCCTTCACAGACCCTGACGGAGAGCTATGGGTAGACGGTTCTTGCATAAAACTCCCCGACGGCACCACCTCAGCTGCCTATGCAGTTACCACAGCCCAAACCATAGTTGAAACTGCCCGCATCGCGCAGCGATCCGCACAAGCGGCAGAACTGATTGCCCTCACACGAGCATGTATTATAGCGACAGGGACTACTGCAAACATTTACACGGACAGCCAGTATGCCTTCCGAGTGGTTCATCATTTTGGACTCTTATGGAGGGAAAGGGGATTCTTGACGTCCCACGGCACGCCCATCCTCCACGGAGACTTAGTCTCCGCCTTGATTGAAGCCGTTCTCCTTCCCAAACGATTAGCGGTAATCAAATGTCAGGCACACAAGAAGGTGACGGACTTAGTCGGACAGGGAAACGCGCTGGCCGACATCACTGCCCGAACAAGAGCTAAGAATAGGACAACGACACACATGTATGTGACCAGGTCGCAAGCAGAAAGATGGACTGACGCAAGGGAAACGATTAGGGACATCCAGATGGCCAGCTCACCACACAAATTGACTGAATGGGCACGGGTGGGATTGAAAGACGATGAAGGCTGCTGGCGGACAAAGGACACTAACAAATGGTTGCTACCCAACTCATACCTGATCCCCATACTGACTATGGCTCACTCCCCTGCGCACATAGGATCTTCCCCCATGATCGAACTCATCTCCAAGGTCTGGCACAACGACAAAATCCCCGACTCAGCCAGACGCCTGGTCCAGCAATGCCTTATCTGTTTGCGACACAAGCCTGGGAAAGGAACTGTGGTACCCCGGGGAGGGTTTGGGGTCCCCGACCATCCCTTTGAGATCCTCCAGATGGACTACATCCAACTAGAAAGATGCCAAAACCTGAAGTACGCATTAGTCATTGTGTGTGCCTTCAGCAAATGGGTAGAAGCCTATCCAACCCGTGATAACACTGCCATGACCACTGCCAAAGTACTACTGAAAGAATTTTTCCCTCGCTACGGCCTTTGTCGAATTCTATGGAGCGACAACGGTCCCCACTTCATAGCTGAAGTTATCCAACTAATCTTGAAAGGGCTGGGGGTAAAACAGAGGTTCCACGCCGTCTTTCACCCCCAATCTGCTGGCTTAGTTGAGCGACACAACGCCACACTGAAACTAAAACTGTCAAAGATAGTGGCCACCACAGGACTTAAATGGCCAGATGCCCTCCCACTGGCATTGCTATCGATGTGCTCCACTCCCACTAAGCACCATTTGACCCCCTACGAAGTTGTATTTGGGCGACCCATGAATCTCTGGACTGCCCCTAAACCGACTTCCATTCACGATGTCCCAGACGTCCTACTGTCTGATTACTTGTGCAAATTGACTAAAATTGTTTGTCATTCATCGGCAGGTGCAGCAGGCCATCCCCGATGCTTCCAGGGGTCCGGGTCACGATATCCAACCGGGAGATTATGTGCTGATCCGGAATTTCCAACGGACGAAGAGTCTGGAACCCCGGTGGACGGGCCCCTGGCAAGTACTAATCACCACCCGAACGGCTCTTCGAGTGGAGGGGAAGCGACACTGGCTGCACGCCCACCACTGTAAGAAGGTCTCCTCGACCCTGACCACAACAGAAAACGTCAGCACCCAAGAAGAACTGCTGGACAAAGACCGACCATCATTGAACTGTTATCCTGATACCGAGGCACTCGAACTTGCAAAAATCTCTGACCCCACTGTGCCATCCAGGGAAGGGTATTTCCTGCGTCGAAAGGAGGGAGCTTCGGCTAAGTAGAACCGTAGACTAAGTTGAATCTCAGAATGGTAGCCTAAACACAACCAAGGGTTACCCGAAGAGAGGCTAAACGAAGTCAGCGGTTCTGCCCACTACTGAGCACCTTGAAGATGATGGAAGAGCCGGATAAGAAGACGACGGAAGCAACAGGAAATACCCGTTATCGAAACCCAAAGACTGACAGTATACACAAATCGAAGACAATTGCTCTTTTCATTGTTCTCCTCTTTTGCCTCCTCCTCATGACTTCCTTCTGGATCATGGAGGAGAGCGCACCCGCTCATCAAATATTGCCGACCACTGCACAGCCAACCACTATGAAAGAACATCACCTGATCTCCCTTTCGCCTCAGCTCCGAGAAAGGCGTAAGGAGTTCTGGAACAATTCCTGCGTGCAACTGTTGCACCAACACAACCTTGCCACCAACGCCACAAACTGCTGGATCTACGGGTTGCTCCCGCATGCCACTGGACACTCCATCCCTTTCATCCCTTCCCCTTTCTCAGTTCACGGTTCTTGCCTTGCCTGGTTGACCCTCTTGCAAGAGAGCTACAAGGACAACGCCACTTCTGGTCAAACAGTGTCACACTTCTACCACGGGTTCTGGCTGAACAAAACCGGAAGGACGTCTGCTCCCTTTTGTCCTTTGACCTCTGGCTCCTCCTTCCAGATGGACATCCCTGCCAAGGAGCGAGTCGAAATGCAGGTGTTCCATAATCCAGCCAGACCCACCTTCTCCTACTTACGGAAACGAACTGCTGCCACTCTGACGGTGGCTCTGTCTGTTATCAATGTCACGGGCCTCGTGTGCCTCAAAGGCTTGGGAACACAGCCGGTGGGTCACAGTTCCTGCCACATCACCAGTACATTGGACACCATCGATCCCCCCTCCTTTGTTGCTTCTCCAAATATGTACTTTGTTTGTGGCACCAAAGCTTACACTTGGCTTCCAAAAAGTTGGGGGGGTACCTGCTACATCGCCTTCATTCTCCCTCCAACGTACGTGGCCCCAGCCAACCATCACCGGCAGAAGCGCGCAAGAGACATTGAACAAGCCGACTCCACAGGAGCACAGTTCCTGGATGCAGTGAAGGGACTTGTTCCTCTGTGGGGCCCAATGGCAAACAGCCGCGCCATCCGACACCTGACCCAGCAGTAGAAACGACCATGAACATCACGGCTGGCATCCTCACTAACAATACGGCCGAGCTTCAGGCAGTCCGCCTGGTGGCTCTTCAGAACCGCCTTGTTCTAGATGTAGTTCTAGCTGACCGAGGAGGAGCATGCCGCATCATTGGATCCAGCTGTTGCACCTACGTGCCAGATAACTCGCCCTCAGTCTACAAAGCAATCAAACACCTCCACAGACTTTCCTCAGAGGTTCACCAGGAACAGGAAGGATGGTCGCTTGGAAGCTGGTTTTGGGGCACTTTGAAGGACTGGGGATGGAGGTTATTCACATTTATATTGATACCGGTCGTGATACTATGTGGGTGTTGCCTAGGTATTCAATGTTTGCCACCTCTGTGTTCGCTCATTGTTAACTGCATGTGCCCTAAGACTTCGGACTTCAAAACTGAGCACATGAAAGCATTTTATGACCTCGAAATAAGAAATATAATGGGGATTGACGTAAATTAACAAGCTGGCTAGATATGTTGAAAAGGGAGGACTGTTAAAATCTAGATCGTGGCGTAAACATTATCGGCGCCATCTTGTCTCTTTTCAGATCCATACGTGCGCGTAAGCAGCAGCCATTTTGAATGCCATGATCTCCCTGCCCACTGTCGATAGCCAGCGCGTCTCCCCCCCTTCACCCTCTCGCCTCTTAAGCATCCCTCGTGCTCGGACAGCACCCGATCTCTCCTGCCTGGGCCATAAACGCACCTCAAGCGCGACCCTGCCTCCGAGCCACATCCCGTGCCGAAACCCCCACACTCTTTCATCTCATCCATAAAACGGGCCCTTTGATAACCTCTTCCTCCTTGCCCGATTGTCCGGCCCGACCCCAGGCCATCACTTAGCCCAACAGATGCGGTTTATTTCCCCTACAGTAGGACCTCGCCTCACATCAAAGGAGCGGGGATCAATCAATGCCCTCACACCCCTAGATCCGATTGATCGCCCGCATTCCTGTTCCCAGCGGAATGTCCAGCTGCGCGATAGCCATCATGCTGAGATTGGGGTGGGGACTCCTACTGTAGATATGTGTGGGAACGGGCCTGAACCGGGGATTCCAAAGACGCCTTTTCCGTACTTCAAAGCATTTCCAAGAATGTGTTGCATGTAATAAAGTAATAAACCAGTGTATAAGAGGCCAGGCCTCAGAGATGTCGAGAGAGCACCTCGAGAAGATACCCTGTTGTCTGATTTGACGTGTTCTGTTCCGTCGGAAATAAACTCCTGTTTCCTGCCTTCCAGTCCCCAGCGCCTGCCTCTTTATTTGGTAATCGTGAGTTGGGTGAGAAGCGGCTAACGCCGGGCAAACCTAGAAAAGGGGTATAACGACCTGATCTGCCTGAACCCTTTTTCATCAGATCAAGCCCTGATCTGTTGACTGGATAGGAGTGTTCTGCTTAATTCAGATACTCTGTCCATCACCACCCCCTTTTTGAATCGTTTTGGCCACCACAAGTGTGGAAGGGTATGCTCAGACATGAGTCCCTTGCTCACTGCACCATCAGGATTCAAGCAAGCCGGGCCGAAGACGGCTGTAATGCCAGAAACCAGTCCCCGGAAGCTTGTTTCCTTTCCAGTAAAGAATTGGCTTGGTAGTTTGGTCTGCCCTGTTCCCATGATGCACTGGGCCAGGGACAGATAATTTGCATATAGCCAGGTTCTGAACTGGGATGGGCAGTGAGCTAAAAAACGGTGATGGATCAAGCCCTGATCTGTTGACTGGGTAGGAGTGTTCTGCTTAATTCAGATACTCTGTCCATCAGCACCCCCTTTTTGAATCGTTTTGGCCACCACAAGTGTGGAATGGTATGCTCCGACATGAGTCCCTTGCTCACTGCACCATCAGGATTCAAGCAAGCCGTGCCGAAGACGGCTGTAATGCCAGAAACCGGTCCCCGGAAGCTTGTTTCCTTTCCAGTAAAGAATTGGCTTGATAGTTTGGTCTGCCCTGTTCCCATGATGCACTGGGCCAGGGACAGACCAATTTGCATATAGCCAGGTTCTGAACTGGGATGGTGCAGTGAGCTAAAAAAACGGTGATGGATCAAGCCCTGATCTGTTGACTGGGTAGGAGTGTTCTGCTTAATTCAGATACTCTGTCCATCACCACCCCCTTTTTGAATCGTTTTGGCCACCACAAGTGTGGAAGGGTATGCTCAGACATGAGTCCCTTGCTCACTGCACCATCAGGATTCAAGCAAGCTGGGCCGAAGACGGCTGTAATGCCAGAAACCGGTCCCCGGAAGCTTGTTTCTTTTCCGGTAAAGAATTGGCTTGGTAGTTTGGTTTGCCCTGTTCCCATGATGCACTGGGCCAGGGACAGACTAATTTACATATAGCCAGGTTCCGAACTGGGATGGTGCAGTGAGCTAAAAAACGGTGATGGATCAAGCCCTGATCTGTTGACTGGGTAGGAGTATTCTGCTTAATTCAGATACTCTGTCCATCACCACCCCCTTTTTGAATCGAGTTGGTCACCCTAGACATCACGGCGACCCCTCCAGGTGCCGGTGGTTGGGGGGGGTGATCCTTGGCATTCAGATGGAAGCAGGGGGCTACCAATGACAGAGGCGACAAGTGCAGGCACCCTGCAACCCACTCATCATCACCACATGAAGGAAGAAAAGAACCTGATCAACTTGTCGACCCAACTTCCAGAAAAAAAAACATGGAAAGTCAACAGCATTTGCTGTCAGCGAGAATCTCAAAATAGATTTGTACAATAAACCAATTTGAAATGGAAACTGCAGTAAATGTCTTCCCCATCACGGTCAACACTCAGCATCTTCAATCCCTAGTTAACCCCTCTTTTAAACCTCACGTCAACTCGTCTACCTCAAATTTTGGGAGGGGGGGCTAAGTCATCCAGCCAAAGCCATGTGCAGAGTGGAGATGCAGGGGCTCTAAATAGGGGTGAAATCACAACAAAGCCTCATTACCAAGTAAATGGTCCTTTAAAGACCTGTGTGAAATACTCGGGCGTGGCTGTGTGTGTGTGGTGTGCCGGGAAGCTGTCTCAGCCAGGCACACACATTCTTATAACATTCACACCCCTGAGAATGACAAATCACCACTTCTAGATGCCTCGTCATGGGATGGGAGTGGGAAGATGTGCACAGCAGGGGGAAAAGGATAGACAGTGCAGGTGACGCGTTCTTTTGTATAGGAATTTCTACTGGGGTCATAGCCCAGGGTTTGCTGTCTGTGCACTTGTATAGATGTGTATTCCATACAAGTGCACATACCGCAAACCCTGGGCTATGACGCCAGCAGGAATTACTTTACAAAGGAAAAGTGTCACCTGCACTGCCATCCCTTTCACCCTGCTGTCTGTGCACTTGTATGGAGTACACATCCACAGCGCTGCTCACCAGATAAATGGTGAACAGGGCCATGGATCTGTCTCTTTTTGCATCCAAGGGCACCAACGAAGAAGCAAAGGAGGCCCAGGCAAGGAGAATCCAGGGAGACATTTGACCCACACCTATCTAGAAAGTGGGACCTTTGGGAGGGGCTGGATGCCAGTACGACAGTGCTGCTGATCAGCCCGATTCCACTGAATAGTATTAGAAGAGCAGGCAGCAGTTTTTAAGTAAGTTCCAGTAACTTTAATGAATTCTACAGCATCACTAGCATTACCTACTGGCTGCATATCTTGGTTACGGTGTTTTAGACTTACATGCATCGAAACGTCAAGGAGGACAGTCCCCTCCGAATATGCAAATGTAGTGTAAGCTTGTAGGGGCAGATTTACAAGCCCCTTGGGCCACTTTTGTGTCACTTTCCCATCTTAAAAGTTACGCAAATGTGGAGTAAGGGGCTTGTAAATCTGCCCGTAGCAATCAGCTTTTGGGAAGACAGTGGGGTAATTTTAGGGTTCAGGCTGGGTATGGGTTTTGGGGTGCCAGGGCAAATGTTAGGGTTCAGGGTGGATATGGGTTTTGGGGTGCCAGGGGTAATGTTAGGGTTCAGGGTGGGTATGAGGGGAAGGGTGGGTATTGGTTTTGGGGTACTAGGGGGTAATTTTAGGGTTCAGGGTGGGTATGGGTTTTGGGGTGCCAGGGGGACAATTTTAGGGGTCAGGGTGGGTATGGGTTATGGGTTTTGGGATGTCAGGGGGCTAATTTTAGGGATCAGGGATGTATGAGTTTTAAGGGGCCAGGGGGTAATATTAGGGTTCATATGTGTGCTCTAATTGTTGTCCAGTTTCCAATGCAGAATTCACCACTTTTTTTTCTCAGCTTGGCCTGAGCATTACCTGATCCTGATTGTCTGCCATTTTAGCCCCGCCCCTATTGATTAACATTAGCCACGCCCCTTTGCTTGCCAGGTTAGCCCCCCTCTTAAAAAATGTCTGCGGATGCCCATGAGTAGAATAATGGTAGTCGAGGAATGGGGCAGGTGACAATGTGAGAGCTGGGACGCAGTGGTGTCGTGAGCCCAGGGCATATGAACTAGGAGTACTCGAAATAAAGACCTCGGCGGGAGTAATGAAAGAGACTATCTTGACAATGGGCAAAGCGGTCGTGGGAGCATGGCACGTGTTGTGTCAGAGTTGAGGGGACAGCTGTGAAACTCTGCCAGTACGCCTGCAGCCCCTGGAAGTCCCCTACAGTGGTAGGAAGTGTTTCCCACTGCTGTGAAGTTCCATTGAAGCTGCCCCCCAACCCAAAGTTTGGAAAGCGTGCGAAGTTTTTAAAGTACATTTGCAAAGTTGTGAGTAAATCAACTTTACAACTTCAGACCCCTCTAAGAGGAAGTAATAAGTATGACACTGTACTTCTCCGAAAATTAATGGATATTGAGACTCTGGATTCTTATAAATATTACTGAACATGGAGTCCTTATTTTAGCCAATCGAATACAAAATACTAAATCTTTTATTTAGATCTTACAAATTTGAGGATTGTCCTTTTCATTAGTCTGGAGAAATATCTGCAGTGTGCCCCCCCCCACTCTGCCACCCCCAACCCCGGTAGAGTGGCAAAAACTGGGACAATCTAGACATAAAAGTAGGACTAAAGCCTTTAGTCTCACGGCTCAATCTGGTCTGTCCTGGTTTTTTCACGGCCTTGTAAATATGGCCTCATACGCTAGGCGTCTTGTAAATATATGCCTTTACCTTTTGTAAGCATAGTCTTGTAAAGTTGTGCCTTTATGTATATACATAAAAACTAAGTTTACATAATATTGTCTATGGTAGTACCTCCATCCTTCACCCGACCCGCCCTCCTCCTCACTCTTGCTTTCTGCTGGGAGAAGCCCTGATTCCGTGCTGCCTGACAGAAACACATAAATTACTTACATTGTTGCAGACTTTTCATGTACTATGAAAGGAGAGCAGAGCATACCGTTTAATTCTGCTATGTAGGATGGCCTGACTTTTGTCCCAAAGACTGGAATATATTTAATTTAATTTTATTTAATTGTGGGTTTATATAGCGCTAGAATCAACTCCCGGAGGAGTATCTCCGCGCTTCGACCACTGGGGAACCCGTCCTGGCTCACCCTGAGAGATGGTCCCTAATGGGTATCTCTAAGGTGCGACCAAACATCCCCGGCGGTCTGGGGGGCCGTTGTGAAGATGAGGCAAGCTAATGCCCAGAGTTGCCGAGTGTGGTCCCTGACTGGAGTAGGCACCGAGGCGAGAATTATCGAGCCCACTGACCCTGGTCCACGACCCTGCCGCGTCGGGAGTCGGGAATCGAACCCTGGTC
The DNA here is from genome assembly GCF_964261635.1 of Lissotriton helveticus. Taxonomy (NCBI): domain Eukaryota; kingdom Metazoa; phylum Chordata; class Amphibia; order Caudata; family Salamandridae; genus Lissotriton; species Lissotriton helveticus. Next base: position 1,000,225,771 of record NC_136068.1, read on the forward strand.
GCGGGCCGTCCTCTGCTTACGGGTCTGCCGCCTCTAACCAGTGAGCCACACCACTCCACTGGAATATGTATTTAAAATTCGGGAAAGCGTCCAGACACCGGGACAGTCCTCTGCAAACCAGGACTGTCGGGGGAAATCTGGGGCGTCTGGTCATCCAACCTCTGGGGCATCAGAGCTACCTCGCGGGGAGAGTGGCAAAAACAACATTAACAAGGCCACGCTGTGCAGCTTTGCATCTAGCCTATGCAATGCATGTCGGTTCCATGCTGCAGAGCAGACCAAAGATGAGTGACGGAAAGGGGGAGGCTGCCTGCTCGCTCTTTAACATCACTCCGGGCTTCTTGGAGTGGCCTTCAGACGTCAAAGGCAGTACAGGGTGCACTGACAGCTGGCCGCCAAACTCAGCAGGTTATAAGGGGGAACAACGATTCATTTTGCCTTTTCATTTCACAACGTGGCCAAACATTCAATAAATATTTAACGCAATCTATCCAGCTCTCCTAAAAATGTTTCTAAAGAAAGAAACGAAAACAATTGTTTCTGTAATAAAAGAAAAGGAAAGGGCTAGAACAGTTATGTTGCAGCCTGTGTTCATCGCAGGCGCTGGAAAGCAGCATGTTCATTCGCACATATGTAATGAATCATGTGCAGCTGTGTATGCACCTAGCTCATATATTCCTAGCATATGCTGCACATTGAATTGTTTTTGGCACAGAACAATTTAACCAAACAGCTCAATAATATACTTTTTTACAAATGTCGGTTCAATGATAGTTTTATTTAGACCACCAAGAGAATTTATATATTTATGTCACACGGGTCACATGTCAATGTTTACAAGGTATGCATAAACAACTCAACTGTTTCCCAACATTTACTTTTGACCTGCTAGTTACACAAGACTCTATAACAACTGCCTGAACCCACTGGGCTGTGGCTGTCTTATTAGGGCCGGAATCGAAGGCCTACAGGCTACACGAAAGGCACAGTAACATTGCTACTTAACTGAAAGTACATATGTGTGTGTGCAATGATGAATGTGTGCAGTGCATGACATAAGCATGACTGCAAGAATGCTCCTCACTTTTCCTTGGTTACGGTTCGAAGTCTGGATTTTAGTGTTAATAAATGTAGTGGCCAGTGCACTGAAGACTGGCGTAGTGCCTTGCTATTTGGCACATGCAGGTGCCTAGTGGCCCAGTGGTCTGGTCAGACAGTCGACCCAGAAGGCAAGTGGTGGATGTCTACAGGGCGCTGAGGGCCAAAGAGGTGAGACAGGTGAACTCTCGAGGCTGAAGATGGAGCTTAAATGCTCATAGTGTTGCGTTCAGGATATCCTAATATCATTGGGAGGATCAGCGAGGATAGGCCCTAAAAGCCATTGGAAAAGGTTGCAGAGGTTGTGGGTTAGCAAGAGCTGAGGTTTAAGAAGGCCAGTTGAGGGTCTGTAGAGGGCAGCTGAGGATCAGCAAGGTGGGTCCACAGTCATTTGAAGGTCAAGGTTGATAATGGTCTCTCTGGACTGGTTAAGCATCTCATGTTATTTAAGATCTTTCAAAGGGTAACCTTACGATGGCCTAGGGGCAAATTGAGGTATCCTGTGGAAGGTCAGAGGACCTGTAAAGGGGATTTAATGGACTCTAGGTCCAGACAGAGTGAATCATTGTGCCAGCACAATTCGTGGAGATCAATTGAGGGTGACTTGGAGCCAGTGGAGGGTCTGTGCTGGCTAAAGATTCCTGATGGTCTATGCTTCTTCTTGTAGGGTGTGTCAGGGCTAGTGAATAGTCTCAGATGGTGGCTGAAGGTTAGCTTATAGTTGAATGTTGTCTACTCTGCATTTTCTTCGGGTTGCCTGAGGGTATTTAATGACTACCTCACGATCTACGAAAACTAGATGTATTTGTGAGGGCCATCTGAGGTACTGTGACAGCCAGGAGTGGATTCCGGACATTCCGAAGATGATCTATGGATCTTTTATGGAACCCACAATTCGCTTAAGGCGCTGGAGACTGTGTTAATGAAACTTAAATCATAAGTCATGGCATTGATGAAAAGATTAGCAACTGATTTAAATTAAAAAAGCAATTTAAGAACATGAAGATGAGTTTAAAAGCCGTTGCAATCAACCTGAAAGTCTGCAACCAATCAAAGGTTTCCTGTGTCTTTCTTAGATCCTTCCTGCCAAATGCAAGAAGTTGAACACACATCGGTTGAGTGCGCAAACAACCTTTTAATAACAAAAAGATGAAACACCCTCCAGAGAAAAAGGTTAATATATATTTTAACTAACAGTCAGTAATAAGATGCATGTGTTTTTAGTCCATTAAAAATATACCTTAGTGTACTCAGAGAACTACGGCTTTCTTCGCCTGTCGAAAAAGAAATAAAAAGTGCTGAGACGTTTTCAAACATTAATATCACCAGATATGATTAAGGGAATGAGAATTTGGGACTTTGCAAAGATAACCGAAATCCCCCTCCCCCCCACTCTCCACACATATTAAGCTGCTTAACTGAAAGTTTGAGATACATCCTCAGACTTTGATTTGTGTCTATTGTAGTTGTTTTGTAAAGTGAAGGGATGTTTTACTTATCTGAAATCTTGCCTGACAGATGCACCTTTGAATGCTGTGTTGAAAGCAATACAAAATGACACAAACAAACACAATAAAATGCAATAAAATCTAACACAGCAGGGGTATGGAGCAGATGAGGGCAGAACCCGGCCTTTTCGAGTCTGTTGGGTCAAAATCAAACAGGAGAAAATGCCAGTAACTCACCAAAATTCCAAATAAGATGTGCCGAGGGAGCTGAATGGCTGGTGCTGAAAAGTGCCTGTAGGGGATTGTGTGGACCCCCAGGCCCACATTAGGACTTTTATTTTGAAGTCACTACACATTTTCATATGGGAAAATCAGTAACACGATTCCAGATGCGAGAGCAATTATTTTTGCATGAGGAAATACTTCGCACAAAAATGTGTTTTCTATGTGCAGAAACAACGTTCAACACTGCCTTGAAAACACAACAAGGAGCACCTGTTTATCCAGTCAGTCATCCACACCCACAGAACTATAAAGTCAGGACCTCATTAATGAAAAGTGACGCATCACTGCGTGAATAAAGCGATGCATCACTTTTCATTGTGCCTTCCTTGCGGCATGCTGGATACGTCATATATACAATATGATGCATCATGTCGCAAGGAGTTACAGATACGACAGTATTTTTGACGTATCTGTAGGCATAAAAAAATGACATGACCCATTGATGGAGTTGGGTCACATTCATGACACACTCCAGCAATGCGTCATTTCACATGGGGCAAATCCCATTTCAAATATGCCTGCGTTAGTCTTACGCCTGCTGTAAGGCCGGCGTAAGATATTGATGCATTTGCATCCTAGAAGTGACGTGGTGAAATCTCATAAATTTCACTGCGTCACTTCTACGAGGCTTACTTGCATCAGAACTCCCACGCTGCATACATTATACCTGGTGCAGGTACAATGTGGTGCAGAGGTTTACAAAGTGACACATCTACCTAGATGCGTCAGTTTGTAATTAAGACGCAACATGGAGCATATTTTACCCTGCTGGTGCGTCACAATATTTACGCACCGGTGGCGCAAAAGTGATGCAAGGGCTCATAATTAAGCTCCTCAGTACCCAACAATTCTTGGATCAGGTTGCCTTATCTCTGTTTTAGTATAAATTCAAGAACAACATGAAGGTCCTAGGCCAACAAACCAAATCTGTCACTTTTGAAAGCTGCAACATGAATGCACTGTAGACTATGGCACAGTCCTATTTTTTACATATCTCTTGTCAGGTTTTATGGATCCACAATAACATCATGATCCTGAGAATGAGCTACATTTGTTACACCACAGTAAGATATCACCCACTTAGGAGTTAGACAACATCCTACCCCCCTCTCAGGTGGTGGACCCTGGTGATATTTGAAAAAGGTGGTGTCAGAATAATTGCTCTAAACACCAGCAACTGAGGTAGCCTGACATTTTGTATATCGGCTCGTGTGGGTAGTGGTTCCCCTACGGAAAATAACATTTTGAAAAAATTGAGTTACAATCATGCATTTTAAGCACAATGTTCACATAAACAACTAAAAAGCAATAACCTCTGAAGGGTTCTCATTAACTATTCAGGTCCTTTCATGGTATGCAAAGTCAATGACCCTGACCCTCCAAGAAGTGGACCTAATTTATTTTACAAAATGTGCTAAGGGGGCCCCCATATGTTAAAAACGAGGTCCATGGTGCCGGGGCCAGCATTTTTCATGGGTGCCCTCTGGAAGTCAAAAATTACAAACAATATGCCATGACATGTGTGTCAAAATAGCCCTTCATATGTTAGGACCTCTATGCTCTTATGCTTGCATACCCCTCCACCAATATGTTAAGGCTTTCCATCCTTATGCCAAGAAGGACCTCTAGAATCCCAGGTTCAGTATTTTCCAATGGATGTCTCATATTTGAAGACTTTCCTCCAATGTGCTAGCTCCTGGATTCTGTAATGGATGCCCAATATGTGGGCTATTACCTCTATTATGCCAGTGCCAGGATTTTGCCATGGGTTCCCTGTATTTCAAGTATTGCCTCCAGTATGCCAGCAACTGCATTATGCTATGGGTGTCCCTGTATGCCACAAATTATCTACAGTATGCCATATCTAGCAGCAGACTCAAAAACATAAGACACTCTTTTGTATCTGTATTCCTTATTAGAATCCATCGAGGTATTAGAATGTAGTCTAAGTCACAACAGTATTAGAATGTATTGTAATGTTTCCAGGTGATGTAAGTATTCCAGTCACTGCTGTTATTCCTGCTGGAAGAGACTTTCCTGTTTCCTGTATACTGTATACTGGAATGAAGAAGTTATATTTACTCTCATTTTTGTCTGGAATATATTACAAAGATACTACAATTTGTGGCGACGAGCTGGAGGAATGAACCTTATCTACAGACATTGATTCCTGAAAGAAGAAATTATTAGGAAAATCTTCAATTAACAAACCTTCCCAATTGGAGAGGGACGCATTTTAAACGTTGGCAAAGAAGAATCTCTCCTAAGGTAAAAACTTCCTGAAAGAAGCTAATTCAGCATGGGACTTTCGGTCCGCTGTATTTTAGAATACCGTTGGGAGTTGGCGTGATCTGGAATCTTTCAACACAGTGCTGGATTCTGGTGACTCGCAAGCACACCTTGCATTCGAATGCCATCATGCATTGACACGAGTCACCGTGACTGTGCACTGAACACTGGAGTGTTCTAGCTACGTGCGCACGCAGCATAAAGGACGCAAAGGTCACACAACGTGACCTTAAAGAAGTCATTTTGATTTTTCAGTCAATTTCACTGGAGCGTAATTTTAGACGCTGATAAAATACGCTGGTGTTTTTACACATTGAAACAACGCAAATATAACTCGAAATCCATTGAAAGCACAGGAAACAGGTGGGAATGTAATATAAAGTATAGCATAATTGAACCTGACATTTTTTTTAAAAGAGCAATAACAATTTAAAGTGGAGCTATTATTTATATATATATATATATATATATATATATATATATATATATATATATATATATATATATATATTATAATAAATTATAACTTACAATGGCTCAACAGAATTTTTCCATTAACCCTCCACGCAGTTTCTGGGTAACTGTTCTGGAGCCCACAATGCAATGGTCTGAATGGAAGGAATATTTTGAGAATTACATTGCTGCAATAGATGAAAATAAAAATAAACTGTCTGCTGAACAAAAGAAAAGGATACTCTTACTAGCGTTAAGTCCAATAGGATTGAAAACTTTCAACAGGATGCCTAAAAGTACTGTAAGTGGTGATGCAAATGCTTCTTTAGTTGCTCTACAAGCTCTTGACAAATATTTCACACCTAAGGTTTGCATTGGCATCACTAGATAAAAAAAATGTCAACGTAAACAACTCAAAGGAGAGGCAGTAGACGACTATGTTGCTGAACTTAAAAAGCTTGCCATAGATTGCAAATTTGGAACAAACGACAATGAATTTATAAGAGATCAACTAGTGATGCATAGTAATAATAATACCATTCAAGATCGCTTGTGGATTAATGGAGATTCACCCCTAAAAGAAGTAGTAAATATTGTACGTAAAGCTGAAATGTCAGGAAGATGTGCAAATGAATTGCAACAACCAGATAAGGATGACTCATGTGTATGCAAAGTCAATGAACACAAAATTGACCATAAAAATAAATATGAGCGGAAAGGGAAAACAAGTAACTTTGATTGGAAAACGAATAAATCAGATTGGAAATGCTATTGATGTGGTAGTAAAGAACATTTAGCATATAGTAAGTCATGTCCTGCCATCAGACAAAAATGCATGAATTGTGTGGTTCAACATTATTCCAAAGTTTGTCGTAAAAAGAATTACGAAGTAAAATGTGTTCATGACATTCAAAGTTCTAGCAGTAGTGACGAAGAAGAGAATAACGACAAACATGGAAGTGTTTTTAACCTCTCTGAAAAAAAAGATTGGTGCTAAATATCGATGATAAAAATACTAAAGGGAAACCTGAATGCAATTTATATATTGGTGGCGTAAGAAGGAAAATGTTTGCAGATGCAGGTGCACCTTTTGCGATTGTGAGTGAAGAATTATGGAGAGAACAATTCAAACAGAAAATCTGACAATACTTATCTCCTTCTGATATCAATCCTGAAACCTTTACTGGTGAAATAATTGACATCATTGGTTACAGATGGTTGTCTTTTGCATTTAAAGGCAGACGCACTAGGGGAAAATTGTACATTGCAAAGAATGGACCGTCAGTTTTAGGTTGGCATGACAAAGGGAACATACATATTATTTTAGACCCCAATAGTGGAAAAAAGGTATTACTCATGGATGAAGGCATTTCAATACGGAAAGAATTGGAAAATAAATCCCCAAATGTTTTTAAAGAACAATTAGGCACTTTAGAAGGTTTTGAAAATGATATTGTCCTTAAACAGAATGCTACCCCTAAAATACATGAAATGAGAATGATACCCATTATTATTCGAGATGAAGTTTCCAAGGAATTTGAAAGACTAAAAAACATGGAGGTAATAGAACCTGTAGAGAGCTCAGAATGGATTTCTCCACTTGTTGTAGGCCGACGGAGATATGGGATAATCCGTTTATGTGTTGACTCACGCTATGTTAATAATAATATATTGATTGATCGTTTTCCTCTGCCAAAAATAACAGAAATGGTTTCTTCTCTTAAAGGAGCTTCATGGTTTTCAACCATTGATCTCTCAAATGCATATCACCAGATTTTTACTATCAGAAAATTCTAGGAAAATCACGGCATTTATAGCACCCTTTGGATGCTTCCAATACAAACTCGTGCCATTTGGTCTGGCTTCGGCCATTTTTCAAAGACTTATGCATAACTTATTAGGTAAAGAGAATGGTGTGTTATTCTTCCAGGACGACATTAGTTTTTGGTGATAACAAATGTCAACATGATGTGAGATTACACAATGTATTTGACATTTTAAATGGAAAAGGTCTTACTGTTGAAATTAAATGTAAATTTGCAGAAAGGAATGTACAGTATTTAGGTCACATTATTAGTGAAGAAGGTGTTAAACCTAAACCAGCCTTAATTAAAGCTTTTTCATATGTTCTGTCACCCACTAGTCAGGATGAGGTAAGATCCTTCCTAGGAATGGCAGAATACTGTGCAAATAAAAAAAATAAAAAAAATGTCTTCTGTTGAAAACTTTGCTCGAAAAGTTTTCAACATAAGACAACTTCTTAAAAAACATGTCAAATTTTGCTGGGATCCTCTATGTGAGGAAGAATTCCAATATATTAAAGAGTTTTTGGAGAAAGTATCACATTTAACAAGCTTTGACCTAAACTTAGATAGTTACATCACTGTAGACGCAAGCAATAAAGGACTGGGAGCAGTTCTTTCACAAATAGATTTCCAAGGAAAGGAAAGTATCATTTTATTTGCACCTAGATCCATTTCACCTACTAAGGAAAAATATCCCATAATTGAGCAAGAGGCATTATCTTGTGCGTGGGCACTTGACCACTTTAGGGCATTTATATCGAGAAACGTTCTCAAGACAAAGTGCTACTAGATATGATTAAATACATGTTAGAAGGATGGCCTAGAAAATAATTTCTTACAAAACAATTTAAAGCATTTTGGGAAGTTAGAACTGAACTTTCAATTGATGATGGTATGGTTTATAGAGGTTGTAAAATTATTCTACCTGAGGCATGAGAAGTTGGATTTTAAGTTTATGCCATGAAGGACACTTTGGAATGGTATGGACAAAGAATATAGTCAAAGATTCGTTTTGGTGGCCTTCTATAGATAAAGTAGTTGAAACATTTGTAGACAAAATTTGTAAACCTTCCACACTTTGAGACCTCCCATGTCTACGGTAGATATTCCCAATCAACCTTGGGAAAGTGTTGCAATCGACATTATGTGTCCTGTTGGTGAATCTCATGAGTACATTATTGTTTTAATGGATTTGTTTACCAAATGGCCATGTATTCAATTAATATTGTAAGTAAAACAGACACTGTTTTAGAATTTTTAGATGATAAATTTTTGTCTGAACGTATTCCAATAACTCTATTAAGTGATAACGGAGTACAATTCACTTCTTCTTCAGCTAAAACTTATTTTTCTAGAATTGGATTAAAGCACAAAACCACTGCACTTTATAATCCAAGTGGAAACAACACTGTTGAGGGGTGCAATTCGGGGTGCTATCACAGTTGGAACTGATTGGAAATTAGCTATAAAGAAAGATGTATGGACAAACAAAATAACAAAAAATTACATAGTTGGTTTGTCTCCTTTTATAATGAGGAGAGGTAGATCCCCCAGGTGCAAATTTGATCCCAAGTGGCTAAATGATAGTACTGTTTTTGAATGGCCTCCTGAAGAGGTGAAGGAAAAACTTGTAGAGAATCAGAAAAGGAGTAAAGAATATTATCATTCACACAATAATGTAAAGATGGTTCATGTGAAAGTTGGTGACTGGGCAAGAATCAAAAAACCAAAACCAATGATGGTAAAAAAAGGTTTCACTAAATGTTATAAACCAGGAAGAGTTACTGAAGTCTAGAAAAATGCTGTTCATTTAGCAAATGGCAAGGTATGGAATTTGAAAAGAGTTGTTTTATGTAAAAACAGTCAATTCAAGGTGAAAAGTAATAGTAAGTTGTTCACTGATCTCCTTTGGTCTACTGATATTGGCGGATCTAATTACCAGAATGTTATGCCTACAGTAGTACATGATTTTAGAAATGAAAGACCTGAAATTGTTGATGGGAGAATTGGAAGGAAAAAGAATCTACCTACTTGGTTGAAGGCATTTGTTGTTGTATAATTATTAAATTGCAAATTTTGAATTGTTCATAATTTGTATTTAGATATTTTTTTCTCTTTACATGGTATAGTAGGGGTAAGTTTTGCAAATTGTCTTTATTGTTCTTTCTCTTTCATTACATTATAAAGAGGGGATGTGTTGTATCTGTATAACTTATTTGAATCTATTATAAAGAGGGGGATGTGTTGTATCTGTATTCCTTATTAGAATCCATTGAGGTATTAGAATGTAGTTTAATTTACCACAGTGATGTAATGTATTGTAATGTTGCCAGGTAATGTAAGTATTCCAGTCAGTGCTGTTATTGCTGCTGGAAGAGACACACCTGTTTCCTGTATGCAGGAGTAAAGAAGTTATATTTACTCTCATTTTTGTCTGGAATATATTACAAAGATACTACGCACTCTCACATTCATGCTCTCTTACATTCATTCACTCACAATTGCGTCATTCACCCCACTCATCTGCACTTTCACACTTGCTCACACTCATTCTCCCTCATTCATTCAGACTTACCCACACCATTCTCATACAAACTCCCTCATATTTATTAATTCACATTCTCTTGCATTCATTCTCATTCAGACTGATTTTCACTGATACTTCCTCACTCTCACTTCCTCACACTCATACATTCTCATTCACTCACTCTTCTCACTCATGCTTACTCCCACTCAAATTCACTCTCACACCACCTGACACTCACTCATTCTCACTCACTCTCATTCTTACTCTCAATAATTGTGATCCACAGTCACACAGTCTCCCACACACATTTTGACTTATTTATTGCCACTCACACGCATTCTCACTCACACCAAATTGTGCTTAATCTCTCTAATTCATCCTCACATTCTTTCACTTACTGTCACTTTCACTCACTCACTTTCACTGGTTCTCAGTCGCTCATTCTCAATGAATATCAATTACTCTGTCAGTCATTCACACTTAAAATTACACTCAGCGGCACTCACTCTGACTCATTTACATCCACTCACACACACACTCATACATACACAGTGTCTCTTTTTCTCTCTCACTCTGTCCTTCACATATGCATGCACGCACACAGCTCTACGGCTGCTAGTGCTAGATATACCCTCGTGGCAGGCACACATCAGTGAAGCTAGAAGCTGAAAACTGGAGTCTGAGCAGGTTACCATTTTCAGACTCTTGCTTTTTATTTCACCTCACCCTTTTCCAACTAGCCACAGGGAGGGGGCCAGTGAAACTCCTGAATCCACATCACCATTTAAGAGAGGGTGAAGTGATGGCCCAATTAATGGGTATGCCCGATGCTCTACTGGGCGGAAACCTAAAGCGCCCAGCTCTACCTATACAAGTGACGCTTTGGGGAGTCACTGAATCCTGTGAACCCTCTTAGGTCAGGGCGGCACCCTAACCAGCCTGGGACAATCTATCAGATGACTGATGCAGATGCACCCTGTGTCATGATGCAAGGGGTGCCCGTGTTGCAGGCAGGATTGTTTTTGCACAACAAGAGACACCTTCCTCCAGAAAAACAATCCTTAGAGGCTTTTTTCTTTCTCTAAGTGTACTACACAATGCAGCACACTTCGAAAGAGGAAACAATGAGGAGAAATAAAGATATTTCTCCTTGTTGCACTTGTCAGGAAGCTGTACATGTTTGATGCATTCCCAGGTTTACTACTCTTAGTAAATCTGGGAATGCAGCTAAAAGCATGGGTGGATGCGTGGGAACACCCACTCTCCAGCCATTTAAAACCTTCCAGGTGCAGAGTAACGCTATGCAGCAACTTCCACTGCCTTGCGTTTCTCCAGATTTACCAAGCCACACAGGACCATGCACGGTGGCTTTCCGTGACCTGGTAAATCTGACTTAAGGATTGCGTTGCCCTTGCATCACCTTACACAACACAAGCGCAACACAATCCTTTGATAAATCTGGGCCCATACAAACGTGGAAAGAGGATGGATACTGGCAATGTGTGTTAAACTTCACTTACAAATTGTGTTCTCTACATAACCCTTACATTTTGCACCACAGAGCGTGGGACACCACATGATGATATTATGGGGCATGGGCAGCCACGGCTCGTGGAGCGAGTTTCGGTGGGGCTGAGAGGCGGGGGAGGGGCAGGGTGTGGGGTGCTAAAAACCAGAGTATGGATTATTGAAGGTAAGTAAACAATTTAATAAATAAAACGAATTTCGTAGCGCGCCCTGCATCACATTTTGCGATGCAGGGCGCGCCACGAAATTTGTTTTACTAATTAAATTGTTTACTTACCTTCAATTATCCATACTCCGGTTTTTAGCACCCCCCACCCCACCTCTCTGCCCCACCGAAACACCCTCCAGGGGCCGTGGCTGGGCATGGGCACCACCTCCTCCTGTAGGTGAGTCTTGCCTGACCTTGGCGCACCATCAATGCGTCTATTGTGATGCAGCATATACATGATGTGGCAGCTTCTACTTCACTGATGATTCTCCAACTGCTCCTTATGTTTATGATGCTCCTCCCCCGCTCCTCCCATGATACAACATGTAGTTCTGGGCGGGTTAATGTCGGTGGCCAGGCTCTTACGTCAGTGACACACCAGCTAGTTCCTTGTTTTCATTTTAAAGGCTTGAAAGTGCTTCTTGTTGCCCTCAACCTAGTGGGATAAGAGGACCCTACGTTCAACTTGCTGGTGATTTAATGTCAGAGTCTGGCATGTAACTTGTTGCTGGTTTGAGCATTAGGTGCTCCACGAGCTGCTCTCCCCCTTCACCACCTTTTCAACAACTACTTCCAGTCCTGGTGTTAATGGCAGGTCGGGGTGGTAGCAGCTGCTGGGTAGGATGGTTGCAGTCTGTGTAAGTTGCTTGTTTGCACAAACCACAAAATGGCTCTATGGCATTCAGTACAGTGATCTCCCCGGGAGATCCCAAGTTAGGGGCTCTTCTAAGAATGTCAGTGGCTTCCTTTCTATTCAGCTTGCCCTTTTCAAGCTCCTGGGCTATTTAATGAGGATGCATATGTTAAAAAACATATTGTGTACATTACCCGGCATTTGCAATATTACCAGCTACTCATTTGCGGTAAATGTTCTGAATTTCGCAAGTATGACATCACTGATGCATACAAAAACGCTAGGAGTGCGTCTTTCGATATCAGTAATACCTATAAGGGGGGGGGGGGGCTTCAGCGGTATTACAAATGAGACAGCGCACGTGGTTCACGTATTTTTCCCACGGTATTAGTATTACCAGGTGCAAGTTTACTGCACCCATTTATGTTAATATCCTAATGTGCGCGAGTAGATCCAGAGGTGTGAAACAATTTGATAAATATGAGGAAAGTTGTTTTCCGTGTATTTAGAATGATTTTTGTATTTAGACAATTGTTATTATTGCGTCAAAAATATAGTAAAACTACAAAGAAGCCATGCGTATTATTATGTGCTTGACAACTTATCCTTAAATTAAAAAAATGGTTTTAAGGTCACGGAAAACCACTTTCAGTAGCTTTAGGATCATCTTTGCTTTCCTACACTGTCGGCAGGGAACCGTCCGGGCGCTGTAAGATGTGTTCCTGCAGTTATTAATCACCCTTGCAGGGACTGACGAAGTTGAGCGCCTGGAGCTGTCCAGGTGCTGAAGGTTGTGTGAGCTCAGGTTGAAAGCCCGCTTCCTAGGGGTGCTGTCCAGCAGAGGTGAGAGGTGTCTCCTCAGCGTTCTCAGGTTCAGAAGGCAGGTGCTCAGCGTCTGATAACGCGTACGTGTCTCAGTCTGGAACTGTGGGGGAGAAAAGTTACAAGCTTGGCAGGGAATTGTGTTGAGAGAGGTGTGTTCGCAGAAGTAACAGCTCCAGCAGTGATCTGCCTGCACGTTGACCTAGTTGTGCCCGCACTGTGAACAGCTTTTAACCCTGTAAAAGATACTGAAACAGGGCTGGCAAGCCATTCCGAGAGGTAAAATGTGAGTGAGATATTGTAACATTTTGAAAGCGCCCACTCCATAGTAGGGGCGCTAGGCAGTGGTCTAAGAAACCATCTTAGTAGTTCTTCAGCTTTTTACTTAATTCTTTCTGAGCAATGCATTGTTTTAATATCAGATGGGAGTCTGGTGCTGTTGCATTAGGCATTTACTTCATTATTTGTAAAGTGTTGCTCGCTGCTGACAGCACCCTGTGTCTGGAAGGCAGCAAAGGGGGCTAAAGGGTTGTATGGTGGATGGGGGCACTCTGTGCCCAGGTGAATGTGAGAGGATGCTGCTCCTCCTGTCCCGGGCACAGGGGTGTTTCATGTAACAGAGCCTTTCCACATGGGGCGCATCTATGAAAGCTGGTGGGTGAGAGGCTAGCCTTAGATGTCTCCACAGCCCAGCACGTGAGCTATTCGTGGGTGTTGTTGAGAGATGTGTCTGTCTGTGAGTCTGGGATTCGGAGCGCTACTCGAATCCATGGGCCTCGTGCTTGTCCTTCTTAAGAGACGGTTCCCAGGCCTCTGCCAGAGTTTACTCCTGTTCTGAGATATGCGGTGGACCCTTCCGTATCCACGAGTGCAGAGCACGAAAGGATATTTAATCAAATCTTTAAAATATGACAGGGAAAATGGTAAGCGAGTTCTACAGAGGAGACTCCAGTGTCTGGCCGGTGGTAATTGGTTGCCTGGGCTAACAAACTTCCTACTGATGCTCTGGCACCCTGCGATGTAGTCTTGTAGTGTCACGTGACACGCTCATAGTAATGCCCTGCCACGTGGAAATGACAGAACAACACGTGAGGACCCAGAGGGGTCTGAAAAGTTGCATACAGCTTTGAAATAATGAGAGTTGGCGCAGAAGACAAAGGTGGCAGTGAATGGTATGTGCAGGGTACAAGTAACATATTACATGGGAGTCTGCAATCCCTGTAGAAATGCCCGTCTCTAATTTATATATAATCGGAGACGTTTGACGCACGCAGAAACTTATTTCAGTCGAGTACTGCCAGAGCAAGCTGCGGAGTTGAAAGGCAGGTCAGGTCACACATCAGCTGCTTAAAACAACAAAAATGCAATGTGCTTTTCTTTCTCCTCCTCTATGGTTCAAGGTCACGGTGACACGCAGAAAGAATATGTTTATTTGTTTTAACTCATTACATAACGATAGAAGAGCTACACTCTTTCTGCATGGTTCTACATATTCAGAGCTACTGTAGCTTTGTTTTTGTTTATTTTAAAAACTGTCTTGTATTGAACTGTTTCTAATATCTTTTGCAACAAATGTCTAACAGGTTTTTCATGTGTTTAATTTTGCACCAGATGTTTTATTTTTATTCTTCATGTTTGCAAACATGCTCTCTCTTTCTTATGAAAGAGGTATGCCCAAGATTTTAAGTGGTTTGTGGGAAAGGTGATGGTGTGATCATGTATTAAATGAGATAAAGTACCACCTCCCATACATGATAAGGATATTGCAAGCCACCTTGGAATTCCATAACTTTATAAAGAAACTTGTCCTTCGTCCTCATTACCTTTATTTGGTTATGGAACTCCTCGCTGACTTGCAATATCATTATAATGTGCAGCAGTGGGTACTTTATCCCTTATACACCACTCTTTGTATCAAAGCTTACGGTAACTCTGTTTATACAAAGCCATAGAAAATTCTGAAACAAACAGGGTATCACACAGGACAGGATTTATGTGACCACAATTTAATCGCTTGAATAATGTGTATTCAAAAGGGAGATGGAGTAATCCAGATTTTAAAAGTCAGTGCACGATGAATGTTTCAGAAGCAAGGGGACATTTTTTGTGGTTGAGTGTTCTACCAGACGAATCACGAGATCTCCGAGGGTACAAAAGCATTATTAATCTAGAATAATACAATTAAAGTCGTCAAGTGAAAAATACCTGAAGAAAAGTGGTGAAATTAAATCACATAAAAACTGTTAAGGAAAAGAAATAGCATTTATTTGCTTATGCTATTAATGTTGTATATTATTGTTTGTTTCCCCTCGTATCGCTCTCTTAAGTTAAAGATCTGCAAGACTTTATGAGGCAAATTAAATGAGCTAACATTAGTACAGGATCTGACCTTGACACAGAGCCAATACTCTATCTTCTAAGGTGGATGTGACTTGCTTGCACAAGCACAGTAGGGAACTGGGTAGTGCAGCTCTTGAGGCTCTGGAGCTAGAGCAGCTGTTTTGGGGATCTATGTGTATATTGTGCTGCAGGGGCTATACGTTGACATTTTCAGTTTGTGCTTTGGTAGGAGAAAAAGTCTCCTACCTTGCAAAGTGGAGAGATGTTTTTGTGGTGGTATATGTTTGAGGAGTGAAGGAGACCTTACTGACAAACAGCATGGCCAGGATGTGCACTTTCTAGACTGGCCTTGGCAGCGACCCTAGTGAGAACGTCTAGGTGAAGGAGGAAGCCAAGGGATCAATTTTTCCCACATAAATTTTTTAGTCTTCTGTCAATGGATGCAAAGCCATTTGAGTTACATCCATGATCGGGACTTGAGGCTTTTTGCTTCTGCTTATTATGTTCTCCAGATCTCACTTCTATTTTGGGGTAGATGTAGGTGCGAACTGCCTACAGGTGATTACTGATGCTGTAAGCTTTGGTATGCAGGCTATTGGGAGTAAACTGATGACAATGAAGACTGAAGTGATGACCGAACTATAAGGAACTTCCTTTGTAAAAAAAAGCGTTTCCGAAGAAGGCAGGTCCCAGTTTCACTTGGTCACAAAAAATTAGTAGAACCAGGGCAGCAAAGTCACTTTGATTCCAGAACGGTAGATAAGAAAATCAGTCAATGGTGTTGAAAGATGGTGAAAAGTTCCGTTACAACAGTGGGCGTGCATGCTAGTGATCTGGAGTGAGAAGTAGCATTCCTCCTCTTAGTTCAGTTTTTTTTCAAGGAAAATGGTCAAAAACCAGACTGAAGAACTTTGATTTGTTGCATTTTTATTTCTTGTAAAATGTACACAAAAAATATCATTCAATCATAAAATTACCATCCACAATAAAATATGGTTAGCAATTGCAATGTAATAAAAGTGTTAAATCAATTTAAATATTCTGTAACAAAAATTAGCTGTTTTGGGTAAAATTACACAAATACATTTTTTTAATAGGTTTAGATATTAAATCATACAAAATAGGTCTTAAAACCAATCTTGATGAGCTGTTAATCCCAGACAACAACAGCACATGATTTAAATCTTGGCCTTCTGCTCCACACACCTCACAACCGGAATGTATTTTTCCATCTCAATTGCCCACCCACATTTTCTCTCCACTAGGAAGATTCCCAAATGTGAAATTCATATAAAATCTTCTAACCTCAAAATAAAGTTTTATTTGATATAAATGTGCTTTTCTCCCAGTCTTACAAAAGTGCATCTTAAATGTAATATTTTAATATTTACATCATGTGATAGATTGTTAGGAAAGCTTTTTAGGCTTTGCCTGCACAGCGCATGCGCTGTGCTTATGAAATTTATTCCATTTAATGTATCTTAAAAGGAGTCACATCCCGCCTTAACTTCTTCTTCACTTCTTATTGGTCCTCGTGCTTGTCCCTTTAATTTTCCTTGTTTCTTTTGGTTCTAGGCATTCTATTTTCTGTTCCTTCATGTGTCTCTGTCTTATCAGCTTCCCATTGACAAAGTACTGTGTTAATCCGCTTTGCATTGCGATGCCGCATTGATTCTAGAAATGAAGCAGAAAAATGGAATCAAACACGATCAAAGTAATATAATCTGTTCAAATGTATTGCACTACCAGAATAGAATTTGCTGAAACACAATTCTGAGATAAGCGCACAATTTTACAACAATCCATGAGCCCACTAACGCTGCCCCATTAGACTTCTTGAATCATTGATCCCCGGACACAATGATTGGTTCCTAGTTGACGTCTGCCACCTACCAGCACCCAGAACTACTTTGAACACACGCCCTCGGCTTTCTTCCTTTCGGCCGTGATTGGCTCGCAATGGTGCCTGTTGTCAGTATCTGGGCAATATCATTTTTTTATGATATGTGGTTTTAATTGCTTTTCCAGCCTGAAGTCAACTTTGAGAGCTTGGGGTATCAGCTTTGGGGCTCCGTTTTGCAGAGAGAAAGGGCATGTTGAGGCGCTGCCAGACGGCCTTTAGCAGAATCATTTAGCACCAGCCCTTAATACTATACGTGCTGAGTATCCTCGGGGGATTTGCGGGATTTGTGGTTTATGCACAATTCGTGTTGCAAGGTATTTACTTTTAATAATCGATGTGCGTGTGACTATCTCCCTGCGTGTCGGGGGCATGTGTTTATACAAAGGGAGTGCTCCTGCGTGCTAGATTTGTCCAGAGTGAAATGGCTTTGCCACTACTTGTTGATTTTAGTCTGTCGTGTAACTTTTACAAATGATGCTGTGCAATAATGTTCACGCATAGCGATTTGATTTCGGGGTAGATAAGTCTGTGTACATCTTAATGGAAGATTACATAATGCTGCTTCGCGCGTATGGAGTTACAAACGGCCCTAATGACAAGGGTTATTTTTTATAGATTGAATAATTGGTGACCAAAATAGACAATTGCTGTGGGGAGGACATTGTGCTTGCTTAATTGTTTTGTTTGACTGGAATGGCCGTCACAGAATATTCGCAATAAGAAGTCACTGCTGTGCAACTTTTGGCCAAGGAATGCAGTGTTCCGCCCTACCTCATTTCCTGGTTCAAGCCTGGTGCTACGTGCTCTAAAAATTACTGGCATTGTTGCAGATGACAGTAAGACTAAAGTACCGAAAGTAGCACTTGAGGCAGAAGTACTAAATAAAGATGCCTAGAAGGAGCCATGGTTAGAAGAAGACAGTTCCTGGAAAAACATCGATCACAAGTTTAAAAAATATATTAAAATCTAAGGGGCAGATTTACAAGGACTGGCGCATCCCTGCATATCAGAAGAGATGTGCCAGGTAAGATGCGTCACACAAGTTTACCCTTGCGCCACCACAGATGCACCGCATTTACAATGCAACGCATCGTGGCGCAAGGATAAACAGATGTGTGACGCATCTGATGGCGTAAGGGCGGCGCATTGCTGGAGTCGTGTTGCCAGCGCGACGCACCTCCAGCAATGCTCAGGGGCAGCCCATACCTAACATGCTACGTCACGCCTCACGCCTGCTTCAAGCAGGCGCAGGGTTTTGATGCAGCGGCGTCGGAAAAGTGAGCCAGTGAAATCTTGTAGATTTCACTGCGTCACTTTTCCAAGGCTTTTTCCAACAGAATGCCCATCCTGCATACATTAAACCTGACGCAGGTTTAATGTGGCGCAGGGCTTTACAACGTGACGCATCTCCCTAGATGTGTCACGTTGTAAATAAGGCATAACATGGTGCTTGGTTTACGCCGCCACTGCGTCACAGAAGTGATGCAACGGCGGCGTAAATGCGACGCAAGGGGCTTGTAAATCTGCCCCTCAGTTTGGAAACAGCTTTTTTGAATAGTGATTAGAACAGCATCCATTTTCATTACTATTCACAGTACTACCGTCGCAGTGTATATACCTTGAAATCATATTTGAAGTCCTAGGAGGAGCCTTTGGGACACACAAATTTGAGGTACAGTTATTGCCTACCAGGGTAAAATAATTGACATTTACTTGACTATGTGCCAAACAACTTGAAAACATTTCAAGCAAAGACCATTTTAGACTTCGCAAAATATTTGATCAGTGTCCCGAAAGTGAGCAATCTTTTGCGAGTCTGACATGCAAGATTCCTCTTGCTTGTAACCTAAGCGTACCCAGACTCATTGGTCAAATAGCTGTAAATAAAAAATCATAACTTGAACTTGTTAACTTAGGAAAACTGTATTTCCAATATACATTTATTGCATCACCCTTAAAGCTGAATGTAAAGTTGAGTAAGCCATGAAAGACCCATCCTCCACCCATAAATTATTTAACTAAAACTAATTATACTTCACAAAGTAACTTAGGGACTGATTCACAGGACTAACTTAAGCCAAAATCCTAAACTTACTACAAATTTGGTATTCACAGAAAGCACTTACTCATTTTGGTATTCACAGAAGGCACTTACTCATTTTGGTATTCTCAGAAGTTAGGAGTTCTAACTTTAGGACTCCTAAATGCCTTCTATGAATACCGAAAGTCTTAAAGTTAGGATTTTTCTCAGCCTAGGAGTAGTAAAATTAGGACTCCTAACTTTAGGACTCCTAAATGCCTTCTGTGAATACCGAAAGTCTTAAAGTTAGGGTTTTTCTCAGTTTAGGAGTAGTAAAGTTAGGAGTCCTAACTAACGCCTCTGAGGAAGAAGATTTTACTTTGAAACACCTCGAGCGGATGGTGACCAAGGGCTGTATGGATCCAGCTAGCGGGACTTTGCCCATACCTAATAAAGGTTTAACCTTCGATGCTGGTGTCTGAGTGCTGCTTGCCTTGGGGGCAATTCGGAGCGATTATTTACACATGGCAGCCCAGCCGTGAAGCCTGCACCACCCTGATACTCCTGGGGGCCATGCGGCTCGGTATATAACCGCGTTGATATTCGGGACAGCGGCTTAGGATTGAGGGCAAGTTGTGCCGGCGGAGTTCTATCCAAGTACTCTGATATCCAGCAGTTGATCTGTGCACCCATCCAGGGTTTGAACAGTGACACCACAGTTCCCAGAATGCATTTGGGCGTAGAATATTGAAAAGAGAACTGTGAGTGGGCCACGTATGCACTTCCTTTTGCCAAGCCTCTGAGGAAGAAGATTTTACTTCGAAACGCGTCAGGCGGTTGGTGATCAAGGGCTGTATGGATGCAGCTAGCGGGACTTTGCCCATACTTAATAAAGGTTTAACCTTCAATGCTGGTGTCTGAGTGCTGCTTGCCTTGGGGGCAATTTGGAGTGATTATATATATATATATATATATATATATATATATATATATATATATATATATATATATATATATACATATATATATATATATATATATATATATATATATATATATATATATCCATCAATCCGAAGGTAACCCCCGGGTTTGTCCTCATTGGAAAGAGCCACTCAGCAGGCAAGTATGTTCTTTGGCATTTATTATGAAAGCTGCAGCATCTCGTCTGACAAACCGGCATTCAAAAATAACACAGTCCATATGCCGACGCGTTTCGTGCGTTACACGCACTTCTTCCTGGGCGGACTTTAGATTAGCTCACAGCAATCCACGGCACCTGAAATATTTATGACACTCGCTTAGTAGGGCGGGGACAGCTCGCGCTGTCTTCTGGTCAATCGAGTGCAGTGGCAATGAAGTCGCTGATGCGCTGTTATGTTCAAATTAAATTCACCATTGGGTTGAGGCAAGTTCGTCTTTTGGGAGGCTGCACTGTAGAATCTTCCATACAGCCCTCACCTGCACCTACAGCTTAACGTGGTTTCACGCCAGCCTGGACTGTGAAACACAGCGGGGTTCTTTCCGCGGCTGGACGAGCCGCTACATATCCATCAATCCGAAGGTAACCCCCGGGTTTGTCCTCATTGGAAAGAGCCACTCAGCAGGCAAGTATGTTCTTTGGCATTTATTATGAAAGCTGCAGCATCTCGTCTGACAAACCGGCATTCAAAAATAACACAGTCCATATGCCGACGCGTTTCGTGCGTTACACGCACTTCTTCCTGGGCGGACTTTAGATTAGCTCACAGCAATCCACGGCACCTGAAATATTTATGACACTCGCTTAGTAGGGCGGGGACAGCTCGCGCTGTCTTCTGGTCAATCGAGTGCAGTGGCAATGAAGTCGCTGATGCGCTGTTATGTTCAAATTAAATTCACCATTGGGTTGAGGCAAGTTCGTCTTTTGGGAGGCTGCACTGTAGAATCTTCCATACAGCCCTCACCTGCACCTACAGCTTAACGTGGTTTCACGCCAGCCTGGACTGTGAAACACAGCGGGGTTCTTTCCGCGGCTGGACGAGCCGCTACATATCCATCAATCCGAAGGTAACCCCCGGGTTTGTCCTCATTGGAAAGAGCCACTCAGCAGGCAAGTATGTTCTTTGGCATTTATTATGAAAGCTGCAGCATCTCGTCTGACAAACCGGCATTCAAAAATAACACAGTCCATATGCCGACGCGTTTCGTGCGTTACACGCACTTCTTCCTGGGCGGACTTTAGATTAGCTCACAGCAATCCACGGCACCTGAAATATTTATGACACTCGCTTAGTAGGGCGGGGACAGCTCGCGCTGTCTTCTGGTCAATCGAGTGCAGTGGCAATGAAGTCGCTGATGCGCTGTTATGTTCAAATTAAATTCACCATTGGGTTGAGGCAAGTTCGTCTTTTGGGAGGCTGCACTGTAGAATCTTCCATACAGCCCTCACCTGCACCTACAGCTTAACGTGGTTTCACGCCAGCCTGGACTGTGAAACACAGCGGGGTTCTTTCCGCGGCTGGACGAGCCGCTACATATCCATCAATCCGAAGGTAACCCCCGGGTTTGTCCTCATTGGAAAGAGCCACTCAGCAGGCAAGTATGTTCTTTGGCATTTATTATGAAAGCTGCAGAAAGAACCCCGCTGTGTTTCACAGTCCAGGCTGGCGTGAAACCACGTTAAGCTGTAGGTGCAGGTGAGGGCTGTATGGAAGATTCTACAGTGCAGCCTCCCAAAAGACGAACTTGCCTCAACCCAATGGTGAATTTTATTTGAACATAACAGCGCATCAGCGACTTCATTGCCACTGCACTCGATTGACCAGAAGACAGCGCGAGCTGTCCCCGCCCTACTAAGCGAGTGTCATAAATATTTCAGGTGCCGTGGATTGCTGTGAGCTAATCTAAAGTCCGCCCAGGAAGAAGTGCGTGTAACGCAAGAAACGCGTCGGCATATGGACTGTGTTATTTTTGAATGCCGGTTTGTCAGACGAGATGCTGCAGCTTTCATAATAAATGCCAAAGAACATACTTGCCTGCTGAGTGGCTCTTTCCAATGAGGACAAACCCGGGGGTTACCTTCGGATTGATGGATATGTACCGGCTCGTCCAGCCGCGGAAAGAACCCCGCTGTGTTTCACAGTCCAGGCTGGCGTGAAACCACGTTAAGCTGTAGGTGCAGGTGAGGGCTGTATGGAAGATTCTACAGTGCAGCCTCCCAAAAGACGAACTTGCCTCAACCCAATGGTGAATTTAATTTGAACATAACAGCGCATCAGCGACTTCATTGCCACTGCACTCGATTGACCAGAAGACAGCGCGAGCTGTCCCCGCCCTACTAAGCGAGTGTCATAAATATTTCAGGTGCCGTGGATTGCTGTGAGCTAATCTAAAGTCCGCCCAGGAAGAAGTGCGTGTAACGCACGAAACGCGTCGGCATATGGACTGTGTTATTTTTGAATGCCGGTTTGTCAGACGAGATGCTGCAGCTTTCATAATAAATGCCAAAGAACATACTTGCCTGCTGAGTGGCTCTTTCCAATGAGGACAAACCTGGGGGTTACCTTCGGATTGATGGATATGTAGCGGCTCGTCCAGCCGCGGAAAGAACCCCGCTGTGTTTCACAGTCCAGGCTGGCGTGAAACCACGTTAAGCTGTAGGTGCAGGTGAGGGCTGTATGGAAGATTCTACAGTGCAGCCTCCCAAAAGACGAACTTGCCTCAACCCAATGGTGAATTTAATTTGAACATAACAGCGCATCAGCGACTTCATTGCCACTGCACTCGATTGACCAGAAGACAGCGCGAGCTATCCCCGCCCTACTAAGCGAGTGTCATAAATATTTCAGGTGCCGTGGATTGCTGTGAGCTAATCTAAAGTCCGCCCAGGAAGAAGTGCGTGTAACGCACGAAACGCGTCGGCATATGGACTGTGTTATTTTTGAATGCCGGTTTGTCAGACGAGATGCTGCAGCTTTCATAATAAATGCCAAAGAACATACTTGCCTGCTGAGTGGCTCTTTCCAATGAGGACAAACCCGGGGGTTACCTTCGGATTGATGGATATATATATATATATATATACACACACAGCATACAGTTCGCGGGTCTCTTTACCACTTGATGGCGGCGGGATCGAGAAGAGGTCGTGACCCCCTTAAAACTCAAACACAACAAATTTCTTACAATTTAGAAGAATCCACTCGAGCCCAGAAGTTGAATGCAGCGTGTTGATTTATTAAAACATGCAGCAAGTCAAACCCAACGCGTTTCTGTGCAAAGAGCACCTTGCTCACAGGTCAGGGAATGTTTGTGCTATCAAAATACATATAGTGCAGTATAAGAAAGTAAAGTAGGACTACAAGTTTCTGCACTCCGTTTTTTGGCAGCCATATTTGAATGGTCAATGACCTTTAAGATCCGACTGTGACATATGTAAACAAATAAAGTTTTAAATGAAAGCAGTATTTTTGTAAATATATAAACAACATTTTATACATGAAAAATACCAATTAATGGCAATATTATTCTATTGTCAGGATCTACAATAAATCGACCGTAAGTGACGGAAATATCATAATGATAGTCAACTTCATCTTTCAGATTTAGACTATATCATTAAAGTGTTTAGGGATAAAATAATAGACATATAAATACATGTGTATAATTCTGCCCAAGTGGGCTAATGTCAATTGGCATCATCTACACAAAAATTATTGTTATATATAGCCCTAGTGGGCTTGATTATATTTAATTTTTCAAAATCACAATAAAGAAAAGCAAAAAGTCCAGCCCTAGTGGACCTTTCATGTTACATCATGTTCAATCCCATAAACCAAAAAACATATTGGTCGCCAATACTGTTATTCCAGTCATCCTAAATTCATAATGTCGATGTCGGATTATTGGGATGCCAAAATTCTTCAAAGATTGGCAGATAACAAAGTCTCCTACAAAATAAAGTGCCGTACATGTGTTAAAATAGATAAAAACAAAGCTTTGAGTTTAAGATGTAAATCAAATGCCTTTTGAATTCACAGAGGTTATGCAATGTACATACTTTCAGTTATCCCAAATGTACCCACATTTCTTCGTCTTTATTCAACCCTCTTGGGGAAACTGTATCATATTTAATAATCATTCTTGATTCCATACATCTTAGTTCTTTTACTCTGTACCCTCCTCGTTCAGATTTAGGAATTCTGTCCAAAGCACAGTACTTTAAGAGGCATATATTTTTTACATGTATTTCTTTAAAGTGCCTGGCTACTGTACTGTTTATCTTCATTTGTAATTGCTCTGGTATGTTCCAATATTCTTTTGTGTACTGGCTTTATAGTGCTGCCAATGTACACCAAAGGACATGGGCAACTCAAAGCATAAATACAGTAATCTGATTTACATGACAGATGTTTTGTTATTTTAAAAGGTTTATGGTCAGTTGATAAAAGCTTTTCTTTACATTTGGGACTGTTTTTACAAGCTTTACACAATTGACAAGGATAAAAACCTTGTATTGGATCAATGATTTTGTCATCTGGTATTGCACTGCTACATAACATGTCTGACAGAGCTTCACATTTTCTGTAGGTAATCATGGAGTGTACGCCCACAAATTTCTTCAAAGTGGCATCAGTATTTAAAACATGGCAGTATTTTTTTTAGACATTTACGTAGTTCCCAGGATTGGTTACAGTAAGAAGTAATGAACCTTAAAGGTTCTTCTTCACATTCCTCAACAGGTTTCTTAGATAATGTGGATGATCTCTGGACTTTTGAGACTTTTGAACAGGCTAAGTTTACGGTTTTAGTTGAGTACCCTCTTTCAAGGAGTCTTTCCCTCATTGTTGTCATTTCTAATGAAAACAACAATGCCTCAGAGCTACAATTTCTTTTAGCCCTGAGGAGCTCACCATACGGTATACTATTAATCACATTTTGGGCATGGCAGCTTTTAGCATGTAGTATGCTATTTCTGGCAGTTGATTTCCTGAATAATCGGCTGGTAAGTTTTTTATCCTTCACCATAACCTCCACATCCAAGAATTCTATCTCAGTTGGAAGTATGGTGTGTGTAAACTTGAGATTGTAATCATTTCTGTTCAATTCAGTGATAAAGTCACCTGCCTGTGACTTAGTCCCTTTCCAAATACAAAACACGTCGTCTATATACCTCACCCAGAGAACGACTTGATGGGTAAAGGCACTGATGTTACTGGCCACCTGCTCCTCCCACCAGCCGAGGCGGGCGCTATGGCTTTAGCGTGCCAGTCCCCTCTCTATCTCAATGTAACATACAATGACGGGTTTTAAAATGGTGCCGCGCTTATTTGCCGCTTTGACACTGACAAAGGAGTATTCTCCGAAACGCGTTTGTCTTATCTCTGATTAAAAAGCAGTTTTGAATCACCCCGTGAGTGTGGCCTTTTCTTCTTGCCGAGGTGGGAGGTTTCCAGGAGCTGGAATATTTGCGCCAAGCACCAACGCGCGGCAGCACCCGCACCCGCCTGAAAGAGTGACTCGACAACGGTGCGAGTTGAGCGAATATATATATATATATAGGCTAATCCCAAGCCGAAATGCATTCGCCCTGATAGCGGGTGTGCACTGTATCCTTACCTGCTGCTGTTTGAATAAAGGCTGTTCCCGCTTGTTCTCCTGCTGTGGCCTCTTCACTCTCGGCGGCGGCTGATGGTGATGGATCGTATATATATATATATATATATATATATAGAAATATATATATATATATATATATATATATATATATATATATATATATATATATCTTCAACAGTGGTTCTCCTCCATGGACCACCCATGCAGCGGCACAATAAACCGCCGGCCTCCATGATTTGTTATACAGTATTTCTTTTTATTAATATTCCATTCTCTTTAGTGAACGCCACATATTTATGTGGCACAAATCCAAATCAAATATTGACTGACATGTTTCGACTGACGAATATATATATATATGTATGTATTAGACAGCATTTTAACTCTTGTACTTTATGCTTTCTTTTTGCACAACATGACTGTGTATTCAGGACCTGGTGGATGAATATAATTAGATACTTAGTATTATTTTTATGTCTTATAGGGTAATTTTTAAGCATGTTTACATTTTAAATTTTGTACTCATGATTTTTCATAGAAACATATCTCTTAATTTGACTGCCCTTCATTAGATGGCGTCTTTTACTGTATGAAAGAAATGATGTATTTATATGGTTTATTTAATGAATGTTTTTACATACTTATATATATATATACATATTTATATATATTTATTTGTATATGATCCAGGTCCGCGTTTTTTAAATTAATTCAACTTGCATTTATGCAGTAATTTATACCACAGTCTGTCGCATTTAAGTATATGTGTATAGTACGATAGTCTGTCTTCGCTATCTATCAATGTACAGATCAGCTGACTTTGGTTTTAATTTGCTCTTGCACTTTAAAAAGGTCTTCTCTCTTACGCAACGCGTCATGTGATCAAGGCCCAGGTGGGGCTACAACGCCCCATGGCCGTGATGCAGGGTGTTCTTTAAATAAGCTCATTTGCACAAAGAACTTATTGGGTCCGCGAAAATTCATCTTTCCGACTGGATTGGATTGCTTTGGATGAAATACTGTGATATATATATAGTTCACCAGGAAAGCAGGAGGCATGAGCCTAAATGGGATTCATTATTTTAGCAGCGCCGTAACGAGACTTTGCACTTTACCCACTTGGGATGAATAACTTTGCAAAACGAAATTCAAGCAACGTGCAAACTACGTGAACCAGCATGCTGTGCATCACGGCAACGCCCACTGGGGGAGGTTCACCTTGGATAAAGTAGGAGCACCTGGGGCATGAAGCATAGAGCACTATCGGCCACTGATGAAAGGAAACTGAAACGCGTCTGGCAGAAGCTGCTGTTTGATTTATTAAGCAGGATTCTTTGTTCTACGCTGCTGTATTTCCAATAAAAGGAGTGCTGTGCAACATGCTTGGAGGCTCTTCCATGGGGGCAAACTCTGTTTGACTTGATATATATATATATATATATTGCCACAATCCTGTTCTGCCCGGAATCCCCCAGGAATACAGGTACGGACCACAGCGTGTAGATAAATATCCACAATATCAGAGGCTAGGAGGTATAGTTTGGAACAGAAATCGATACAGACATTATTTAAACCAAAATCTACCTACTTTCCGGCAACCCCCTATGACACAATCGACGTTTTCGAAGGATCGCTTAAAAAAGAGCTGGCTGCAATGAAGATGAGACAGTCATCAAATATGGCAATGAACTTGACAAAAGGGCAACGAGAAGCAATACAACATCTGAAGAGTGATCCGGACTTGGCATGTAAGCCCTCATATAAAGGCAGAAATATTGTTTTAATGTCACAAGAGATGTATACCAAAAAAGCACTTCTGCAATTATCTGACACTACATGTTATGCTACGATAACCAAAGATGAATATATTGTGAGTATTCATAAATATCATGAACTCATTCAGAAATTGGCAGGAAAAAACATGATTAGTGACAATGATTTTAAATTCTTGACGTTCCCATACCCAGTTACAGCTACTTTTTATCATCTGCCGAAACTACATAAGGACGCCATTAGACCACCAGGACGTCCAATAGTTTCTTCTATTGGCTCTTTAACCGAGGCCATGTCCCAATTTGTGGATCACTTTTTTTTTATTTATTTCAAAAAATTTTATTGGAAATTTCAGGGTTTAGTAGCATACAAAACAGAAGTAGCAATGTACATATAATCCTTACATGACATTTCATATTATGCAAAGAGGATATAGCGTGAGTATTCGCCTAGAAAGGCTATAGGTCCCTCGATGATGTTCATGGTGCTGGTGTGGATCACTTTTTAACAGACTTTGTACAAATGTTGCCCTCCTACATACGGGACTCCACACATTTTATTAAGAGCATCATGGACATTCCTTGGGAGGAAGATATGTTAATGATTGTTTTGGATATAACAAGCTTATATACTGTCATTGAGCACACTAAGGGCTTACAAGCAGTACGGTATTTCCTGAAAGGCAGGTCACTGGAGCTAACTGAGCACAATGAAATGTTAATTTAGTATATTAGCTTCTGCCTATCTAATAACATCTTCCTTTTTGAGAAACAGCACTACCGCTAAATACGTGGAACGGCTACGGGCACCTGCTTCGCCCCAGCTATGCAAATTTATTCGTGGGCTGGTGGGAGAAGCACGTGGCCTGGACGGACAAATACCAAAACTGGGTCAAATGTGCCATTTTGTGGCATAGGTATATTGATGACCTATTTATTCTCTGGAAGGGTCCACAAAAAGATGCAGAGGAGTATATTTGTGAATTGAATAAAAATAATTTGAACTTACATTTCAGTGGGGAGATGAGCAAGAAAGAAGTCTCTTTACTAGGCCTAAAAGTATTTATTGAACAGGGTAGAATATGTACATCTTAATTCAGGAAGGAGACTGCCGGAAATGGGGAGCTTCTGCATATAAAAAGAAATTGTACCAACGTAGATGACTTTTACACCTCAGCATATGAAGCCATAGTCAGATTGAAGATGAGGGGCTACTGTAAGAAGCTTCTATCCAAAACTCTAAGTAAAGTGGACAAAATACCCAGACACTCCCTACTTAAAGACAAAGCACAGCCATCTAAAAGGGAGAATGATGAATGTAGATTCATAACTACTTTTTCAAATGAGGCAGGAACTCTGAGAAAAATATTACGTAGAAACTGGCATATCCTTAAAACAGACCAGATAATAGGAAGGTCATTACCTGACTATTCGCAGATAACATTTAGGCGGAGTCAGTCTCTCAGAGACGAATTGGTCAAGAGCCATTATGAACCTATCCCATTTGTCCCCAGAATCAGCAAGGTCACAGGATTTTTTCCTTGCTCAAAATGCAAGCATGTAAGAACGGCCCAAGAGTCCTCTCTTATAAAATACCGGGGACGAGAGGCGCTAAAACAATAAGTACATTTTTAACATGCAGTACACCTTATTGTGTATACTGTCTCTACTGTCCTTGCGCTAAAAAGTACATAGGAAGTACCACACATCCCACAAAAAAGAGAATTTTAGAACATGCACGAGCGATAGAAAACAAGGACTTTTCATACCCTGTATCAAGACTCTTCGCTCTATATCACAATAGTGACAGGAATTTGCTAAAATTCTTCTGTTTGGACCATATCCCTGCAAATGATCGCGGGGGAAACAGGGAACTGAAACTTAGAAGGCTCAAAACTAGATATATAATTGACCTGCAAACAGCAATCCCTGATGGCCAGAACACCGAGGAAGAACTTTCAATTCACTTGGGTTAATGTGGCAATATAGGAGTTCATATATTCAGATTAAGAGCACATGCTGATGCCTAGATAATATAGCTGAGAGAAATAATTGAGAAAATGTCTACTGCACATGTAAATAAGTACACATATTTATGTATATATATTTTTTTCTGGTGATTTTTTTGATTTATTAATACGGGTATTAGGCGCCTTAAGTCAAATTACGAATAGAAATTATTGATGTATTGGGTTTGGATACTGGTACGATTTTCTATGCCCATTCAGGGCTCAATTTTGTTCAAGATGATAAGCTATAAACATGTAATATAAAGGATATATTGATCATCCAAAACGCCTCCGCCCGATTGATCGTCAACGTCCCCCACCTGAGAGACCAACACTGGCTCTCCGTCAACAAGAGGATCACCTTCAAGCTCTTCACCCACCACACAAAGCACTCCACAATGCTGGAACAGCCTACCTGAACAGCAGACTCAGCTTCCACACCCCCACCCGCCAGCTCCGCTCCGCCAGCCTCGCCCTCGCCGCTGTCCCCCGCATCCAACGAACAACCTCCGGCGGCAGATCCTTCTCCTACCACGCCGCCAAGACCTGGAACACCCTCCCTACCCACATACGGCAGACCCAAGACCTACTCGCCTTCAGAAGACTCCTCAAGACCTGGCTCTTTGAGCAGTAACAGCACCCTCCTCCCCTCAGCGCCTTGGGACCCTCACGGGTAAGTAGCACGCTTTACAAGTACTCTGATTGATTGATTGATTGATTGATTGATCATGGGAAGGGCTTGAGAGAGCGCATGATCTAAAATTCGAAATATTGCTATAAAGAATTTTGATTTATTATGTTTAAATTGTATGAGGGTCATTAACTGAGCATTTTTTGAATGATATGATATGATATGAGAATGGGGATTTTATAAAGCGCTCGTTCACCAACAGTTTCTTGGTGTTAGGCAGGGAGGGTGTGAGGATAGGCGGAGCGGGTAAGTTATTGGTTGTAGGCCTGGGAGAATAGCCATGTTTTGAGAGCTTTCCTGAACATGGAGTAAGACTCGATTTGACGTAGATCGGGCAGTAGTGTGTTCCATAACTGGGGTGCCAGGAACGTAAATCGAAGTCCACCATGTTTCTTACGTTTAAAGGAATGGGGAGTCAGGAGATTGAAGCTGGCAGAACGAAGGGCGCGGCGGGGGATATAGCGCTGAATTCTATTGGCTATGAAGACTGGCCCATAGGAAGACAGAACTCTGTGGATCATACAGCCTAGTTTGAAGAGGCAGCGTTGGGCAACTGGGAGCCAGTGTAGACTTTTCAGCAGGGGTTTTACGTGGTGCGACCTAGGTTGGCCGTATACGAGTCTGGCCGCTTGGTTCTGCACCAGTTGAAGCCGCTGTAACTGGTAGGTGGGGATTCCAGCATATAAGGAGTTGGAATAGTCGATTTGTGACATGACTAAGGCCAAGATGACCTGGACGAGGGCTTCAAAGGAAAAAAATCTACTAATTTGCCGGATCCTGCGTAAGTGGAAAAAGCAGGAGGAGACTACCGAGTTGACCTGAGTCTTTAGGGTGAGATCACTGCTAATTGTGACACCGAGACTTTTGACGGCACTAACTGGGGAGGGTGGAGGGCCCAGGGTGGGTGGCCAGATGTTTTGGTTCCAGGGGTTGCAAGAGGGCCTAGTGAGTACCAGCTCCATCTTGTCTGGATTTAATTTTAGTTGGCTTAGGTTCATCCAATTTCTGATGAACGTCAAGGTAGACAGAAAAGTTTCCATTGCGGGTGGGGAGGGGTCAATGGTAAAGACGAGCTGGATGTCGTTGGCGTAGTTGATAATAGCTATGTCTCTCCTCCGTAGATCTGAGATCAGTGGCAGGATGTACAGATTGAATAGAAGCAGGGAAAGAGAGGAACCCTGGGGGACCCCACAGATGAGTTTCTTTTTCTCTGAAGTGAAGTCGGAGAGGCGGACAGCTTGATGGCGATTGCTGAGGAAAGAGGTGATCCATTTTAGGGGGATGCCCTGGATGCCGGCGCCCTCGACTCGTTCAACCAATAGGTTGTGGTCGACGGTGTCGAAGGCCGCCGACAAATCCAGGTGGAAAAGAGCCTGCGAGATGTTTTGGTCCGCCCCCTTTCTTAGTTCATCATGGACTGCCAACATGATGGATTCGGTCGAGTGTTCGGGTCTAAAACCCGCTTGGTGTGGATCCAGGTAGTGTGAGTGTTCCACAAATGCACTGAGGCAGCTTGCGACATAAGCTTCCAGGATTTTTCCCAAGAAGGGTAAAAGCGAGATGGGCCAGAAGTTACTGGGTACGATAGGGCGGCCCCTGCTTTTTTCAGGATGGGTCTGACCTCTGTCGTTTTAAAACAGTTAGGAACAATGCCTGTGGAGAGGGAGTTGTTAAGGAGGGATAATGGGAGTTCAGGGAGCTGGAGAAAGATCTCACGGGCAATGTGGGGGGGGCAGCTATCTGTGGGGGAACCAGAACAGACTTTTTTAAGGAGGGAAAAGAAAGTCTCTTGAGTGATAGGTGGAAAAAAGTCAAATGAGAGCGGGTTGCGATGCGTCAGGGCAGGCTCCGGGGGGGAGACGTTCTTGGGGATGCTGGCTTTGATTTTGGAGATTTTGTGGAAAAAATAAGTGTTGAGGGAGTCACAGAGCTGTTGTGAGGGGACTAGTTTGGTGGTAATACGGTCGGGCTTGACAAGTTCATCCACGATATAGAAAATGTCTTTAGCTTTGTTGGTGGAATTGAGGATTTTTGATGAGAAGTAGTCTGATTTGGCTTTTAGAATGGCAGCTTTGTATTCCTTGAGAACCAGCATGAAGGAAGATTTTTAATGGGTCAATAGTTCCGTCTCCACTTGCGCTCCAATTGACGCAGGGTCAATTTCATCTCTTTTAGGTTGTTGGTAAACCAGCGTTGTGCATCATGTGGTCTTCTGCAATTCACCTTCCTGAGAGGAGCCAATCTGTCTCTGGCTGTAGCCAGCCAGACATTGATGTTATCTGCCTGGACATGGGGAGATGATTGGGGGCCATTAGGTGGGGAACTGGGGGGTTTAGAGGTAGCTAATAGGGAGCAGAGGTCGGAGATGTCAACTCGTCTCCAGTTCCTTGCCTGGCCGGTCCCTGGGAGAGGGGTTTTATTAGGAGGGGGTCGGGATGGAAAAAGAAATGAAATGGTGATCCGACCAGGTACAGGGAGTGACCTGTATGTCTAAGATCTCCAAGTTGGAAGACCAGACCTGGTCCAGTGTACGCCCTTTGGTGTGGGTGGCTACCTTGATGTGCTGTGTAAGGTTCAACCCGGTCAGTAGCTCCATAAAAGCCACTGAAGAGGAGCTCTCACGTGCATTGCATGGCCAGTAGTTGAAGTCGCCAATAATTAGTAACCTAGCATGATTTATGGCAAGTTCTGCGATAGTGTTTCCAAAAACTTGCGGGAAAGTAGGCATGTGGCTGGGAGGTCTGTAGACTAATGCACACACAAATGGGGAAGCGGGTGAGTCAAGTTTAAAGAGAAGGCTGTCTACCATAGGGATTTGTGAGGTAGAAAGGGAGGTGAATTTGTGGGCTTGTGAGATTATGGCCGCCCCTCCACCACCTGCCTTAGACACTGATCTGTTGGCCTGAAGGGCATAGTAGTTATTGGGGATGGCTGTCAACATATATGGGGATGATTCCTCTGTCAGCCAGGTTTCCGTTAAGAGTAAAATGTCGGGCTTATGGGTGTCTAAAAGATAGAAGATCTCTAATTGATGCTTGACCATTGATCGGGTATTAAGGTACCAAATGGACAGGCTATCACGGGTCTGCTTTCTCAGAGAGGAAAGAGGTGTGGGGAGGATATCCCTTTGGGGCTTGACGCATGGGGGGAGTCTGGTAGGAGGGGGGTGTTGTTCCCAACCATGGACTGGGGCGATAGCAGCCCAAATTCCTTCAAAGTTTTACTGGTGTCAGGGGAAATGGCCTGGGATGACCACAGTGAAAGTAATTTGGCTCGAGAATAATGGAGAGGGAATTGGGCAGGGTGCTTGGCCCCTGGCCCGACCGGCCGCTGACGGGCGCAGACCGACTTGCCTTCGGCGTGCCTTTGGCGAGCCAGCGGCGCATCCGCTGCGCGACGGGTAGCACATAGGAAGATATAGGCTGCGAGCCCGGCGCTAGTCGCGGAGCTCCGCCCCCAACTGCCACGGAAGAGGTACTGCTGCCTGTGTCAGCCTGCACCCTCCACAACAATCGGGATAACCCGTGGTGGACCGGGGTGCAGGCGGCAGGACAGGGCAGGAAAGTGCAAGTGAGCAAAGTACAATTTCCTGAGGTGATGTGCAAATTAGCAATTATTTTAAAAAACAAAGTGTATAATCGGAGATCAGGCGGTCTAAATGATTACGGCTAGGTAGAGAGGCACACCCAGACTTACATGACCAATTTTCTATGCCGCTGCAGTCTGTGATCACGCATCCACTGCGTGGAAGAAAATGTTACAACAGATATAGGCTGCGAGCCCGGCGCTAGTCGCGGAGCTCCGCCCCCAACTGCCACGGAAGAGGTACTGCTGCCTTTGTCAGCCTGCACCTTCCACAACAATCGGGATAACCTGTGGTGGACCAGGGTGCAGGCGGCAGGACAGGGCAGGAAAGTGCAGGTGAGCAAAGTACAATTTCCTGAGGTGATGTGCAAATTAGCAATTATTTTAAAAACTAAGTGTATAATCGGAGATCAGGCGGTCTAAATGATTACGGCTAGGTAGAGAGGCACACCCAGACTTACATGACCAATTTTCTATGCCGCTGCAGTCTGTGATCACGCGTCCACTGGGTGGAAGAAAATGTTACAGCAGATATAGGCTGCGAGCCCAGCGCTAGTCGTGGAGCTCCGCCCCCAACTGCCACGGAAGAGGTACTGCTGCCTGTGTCAGCCTGCACCTTCCACAACAATTGGGATAACCCGTGGTGGACCTGGGTGCTGGCGGCAGGACAGGGCAGGAAAGTGCAGGTGAGCAAAGTGCATTTTCCTGAGGTGATGTGCTAGCAATTATTTTAAAAACAAAGTGTAAAATCGGAGATCATGCGGTCTAAATGATTAGGTAGAGAGGCACACCCAGACTTACATGACCAATTTTCCATGCCGCTACAGTCTGTGATCACGCGAATCGTTTATAAACACTTATAAATTTAGCTTTTTAATGGATCTAAATCTATACTACTATTATAAAGAGAGAACTGTGTCCTTTGAGGCGGGTAAACTCCAGAAGTACACCAACAATCACAACACCCAATACAGCGTTGGAAAGGGGAGGTCCAGGAGATGGACATAGGCTATACAGCACCACACCATATACATTAGGGGGTAAAGACCGTTAGGGGAAAAGTAGTCCTTGGGCATATGCATAAAAGTAGTCCTTGGGCGTATGCATACAGTGATATGAAAGTGGCGATCGGCGTCATGGGCGCATACAACGCTTGCGAGAGGCGCAATGGCGTGTGGGCGTGGCGTTATGTAAACACGGCGTTCGGCGTCCGGACAGGAGCGCGGGGAGGAGTGCGGAATCGACACCCGGTTCAGTGCAATGTCCTCAACCATCATGGTGAAGAGAGCGGCGGCGACAGTGGAGCCGTGGGGAGGAAAAGTAAGGCGGCGTTCGGCGTTCGGCGTCCAGCCAGGAGCGCGGGGAGGAGTGCGGAACCGACACCCGGTTCAGTGCAATGTCCGCCACCATCATGGTGAAGAGAGCGGCAGCGACAGTGGGGCCGTGGGGCTGAGACGGCCCCCGAGGATGGCGCTGGCTATGATGGTGAGAGGGTACGGAGTGAACGGAGGGGTGAAGGGGACTGAAGAGAGGTAAGGGAGTTCCTGGTAGGGTGAGGAAAGGTACGCTTTTGGTAGGTTGAAGACGTGAGACTGAAAGCAAGGACATGGGTGGGATGAGGTGGGGGGTCTGACTGAGGTGTCAAGTGTAACTGACTGGTTGGGAGGGTGTAAAGATTAAGAGGTGACGTGGGTTAATGTAATAGGCTGAGGAGGTGATGGGGTACACATGGGAGTGGGCTGAGATGAGGGAAGTCTGAGGTGAGTGTACTCGAGTGATGGTGTGAGGATGAGGTGACTGGGCTCAAGAGGTTTGGGGGGGTAGGTGCGCAGGTGAATGGCCGGGACAAGTAAAGCTGAGGCTCTCAGAACAGAAGGCCAGGTAGTTTGAGAGGAAGTGGGCAAAAAGGGGTGATTGGTAAGAGAGAGAAAGGAGCTGCCGGTGTCCGGGGTGCGCAATGCTGGGGAGTACCTTTCACCTCGCAAAGCCTACCCGGACAACGTCGGGACGGGCTGCTAGTATAGACATTTATTTTGAAAAATAAACCGCATCTTAAAGTACTTAGCTTGTAGATAACATATGTTAAAATGGCGCTTACCTTGTAAACATGCACTTAGGAGAAAGTCCTCTGTCTATGCCACTGATTTATGTGCAGGGAACATTGCTGGTGTTTTGTTTA
Source organism: Lissotriton helveticus (assembly GCF_964261635.1). Taxonomy (NCBI): domain Eukaryota; kingdom Metazoa; phylum Chordata; class Amphibia; order Caudata; family Salamandridae; genus Lissotriton; species Lissotriton helveticus. Next base: position 1,000,261,966 of record NC_136068.1, read on the forward strand.
AAATGGCGATGAATCGATGTGCACTTTGTACACAATAGAAGAAGGCGTGCAACGCTGAACCGCGTCCTGTTTTTGATTTAATTTCACGCACCAATAAACCATTTGGTGGAAGAAATACCCTTGCGAGTTCGGCCTGATCTTTACCCGTCACTTTGGATTGAAGTTGGAGCTGAATATATATATATATACATATATATATATATATATATATACAATCCTCTTCAGCCCGGGATTCCCCAAGAATACAGGTATGGACCACAGCGTGTAGATAAATTTCAAGTGCAGTTTATTGCATCCAAATTAACAGCATTTCTCGATGCCGAGTGCCCGGCATTACGCGTTTTGACAGTGGATCACCTCATATAATATATATACTTTCAGGTGAGGTAAAAGCTAGTAAACTTTATTTTAAAGAAAAATTGTAAAATATATCTTTAATGTGCACTGGAAAAACTGCCTTATACATATATAATATATATACTTTCAGGTGAGGTAAATGCTAGTAAACTTTATTTTAAACAAAAATTGTAAAATATATCTTTAATGGGCACTGGAAAACTGCCTGTTTTACTAACAATACTGCGTCCCAGTGTATTTTACAGTCACTCCTCTGAATCCCCAGCATCATCCACCTATTGATCAGATGCAGCACCTGTATTACAAAAGTGCCTTGGGACTTCACAGACATTTTCTCTAGTTTTTCTTTCCCAGGGTAAAATTTCATCAGAGAACATGCTGTAGATGTTAGTATGGCTCATTCTGTGATAGCCATTGCAGAAGTGCAGATTTACCCACTGAGCAAAGCAAAACAGATGTTCCCTAATTTGAGGTGCAGTCCTAAGCAAATTAGGAAATACTTTTACCCGTGTGCCTTAGATTACAGACATTCGAGCACAAGAAAACATGCCATGGAGTAGTGTACCAAATGAAGGTGGCAAACAGTTAGAGGAACCACCTAGAGCGGCTTTCTCGTGGGAGTGCTGGGCTATCCAAGACCTTTCAAAGACTCTTCCATGGAGCAGTCCCTCAGTCCCTTCCAAAAAAGAGCAGAGGCACCTCTGAACTGCTGACAGTGTAGCAAATACTGTGCTGTCAGTGAAGGTGAGCATTGCACTCTGGTCCCTGGAGAGATTGGAGAAGTACTGAAGACCTCTTTGAGGGGATGCAGTTAGTGGTTGGTTACGTCTCCTTCAAGAAATCATCAAGGATTCATCTCTGTGCGTTAGAGAGACCTTGTGTACATAAACTCAGTCTCCAGAGCATATGCTAATTTACTGTGTCTGTGACTTTTTGAAAGGCACACAAGGCATTGCTTATTAATTATGTATGTTGTATTTCTATTGTGCAAACCTAGCCAAAAAAGCACAGGAGTGCTGTAAAGGGTCAACGGCAAGAATACAGTCAATGAGTGATAGAAGAGGCCATTGGTGATTGAAGTGTTACTACATTGTGATGTAGTGTTTTTTAAAGAAGTGTGTATTTAACTCTTTCATAAATTGGAACAGCATTGGAGTGTCCTTATGGTAACAGGGATGTTGTTCTAGAGCCTGGGTGCATATGCGGAAAATGCCTGCAGCATTGGTTTTTCTGTGTCACACTTCTTTGTCTCCACTCTGATGTTGGCCTGGCTGTGGTGTGCCAATAACCACAAAATATGCAGAGCTTGCCCACAAGGATTCTTCAATGATGCAGCCAGTATGATGGTGTGAGCCAATGGAGTTCCATCAGTGGAGTTCTTCCAGCCCTGGATCAGATGTGCTACAGCATGTAGGATGCCCATAAGGGGTGCCAGTGAAGAGTCTGGCAGGCCATGTAGCAGGACAATTCCACCATCCAGCTGTAAGAGCATACGGGTTTGAACAGCTCTTCTGAAGTTGCTTTCTAGGAGAAATGGTTTCACCTTCTTTGGAAGAGAGAACTGATACCAGGCAGGCTTTATTTTTGGGAAATGTGTTCTTTGAGTTTGAGGTTGGTCTCCAAGGTGAAGTCAAATGATTTGGCATTCAATGAATATTGATGTTTGAGGATGTCAAAGTTCAGGTCATTGCGCCAGGTTTGAACTATTCTTGCTTTATGTTCTTGGCAAATGTTGGCAAATGGGTTATTAGAAGTGGTAGGTGTATGGCTACCACTGGCAATAAGTCCACTAACATGGTATACAGTTCAGTAAAGGTCTCAATAAATTAGTAAACACAAGGAGATGATGGACAGAGCACTGAAACTTTTCAGACACTCAACCCCAGTCACAAATCTGGGTTGAATCCATCATCATTCTTTAGCTCACTTCGCCACCTCGGTTCAGACCAAGTCATATGCAAATCAGTCTTGACCCTGTGCCTCATGGGAACAGTCCAGCCCGAACTGCCAAGCCAGGTCTTCCCTGAACTAGAAACAAGCATCTTGGGACCAGTTTTAATAAATTAGCCCCTTGTTCTTCCCTTGGTAGCTGTAACCAAGCAGTCAGGGCTAACTTACGAGACAGGGTTGTAAAGCATTTAAAAACACCAATACAATAAATAAGTTAGACACTACACACAATAAAAATTCTACACCTTTTTATATAAATGGTAAATATTTTTATGATCAAATAGACACCAAAATGACAACAATCCAATGTAGGGAACCAGAGATATGAATTAACCACTGTATAGTGCTTAAAAGCCTTTAGCGCCACTCTGGGACATCTGGTTGCACATGACCGAGACAAGTCAAAGTTTGAGGTTGACTGCGATGGAGCCTTGGCTGGATACACTAACCGGGAGACCCCCGTCAAAATAATACCTTTGAACTTAGAATCTTTTCTGGAGCTTTTTCTTCCAAGGCCCCTCGCTGCTCCTAACCAGGCCAGATTCAGTGAGGGGTTGCCATCTTGATTTTTAGGGAGCTCCTGTCAAATCCTAGAAGTCAGAGTTCTGAAGCTTTTCAGCAGGGCGAACCTGAAATCCTGGCCGGGTTGCGGTTGAACATAACAGGTTTGACTCTCACGATCAGGTCGATAACCTTTTTCTCAAAAGTTCTGCAAAATTCTACAAACTTCAGGAGATGGTTCCAAAAGTCCTCCTTGTAGGGTCAAAGTGTCCTGTAGCAGGGATTCTGCACATACAGAGAACTATGCGCAGGAAACCAGGACCTCGTGTGTAGTGGTATGCCAAAAACCCACCTCGGTGCCCAGAACCCCAATCCAACTAGCTATAGTGTCTCATTCATTCTCCGTACTACAGCGAAGCTACCAATGATTAGACATCCTGGAACATGTCACTCAGACCCTCTCAGGAATCGCAGGAAGAAAAACACTCTTTCGTTCAAACACCCATACTTGTCCACAACATGAGTAAACAGAGACACGGTATAATTCAAAATATTTATTTTAACTAACGTGCTCTATAATGCAGCACACAAGCCAATACTAGCAACAACATGCATGACACCAATCGAATCAGCATGGTTACAATTCCATAAAGCACAAAAGGGGAAACCATATTATAATGACAGTGTAAACAGGACTACAGCGCCTTACCACCCTCCCTGTGCTAAAAGCTAGTTTATTATAATTATAGAAGACCTCTGGGCTTTGTCAGGGAGACCCCATACCTCCAACTTTCGATGCAAGGAATTACATCTCAGGACAAGCACAGCTCTTCTTCGTTGGAATTAATTTATCCAAGTGCCTTTTCATGCATGCAAAGCCATATTAAAAGCACCCGACTTTCAGTAGTGCAGCTGTGTTCTATGTTGTGTCAATGGGCGTGGGACTGACCAAAGTGAATCAACTGTATACAATGTTTTTCGACCTTGAACTTGTAGTGCAGACGAGGAGCACAGTGTACAGCTAAAGGTGTGAAAGGCAGACAGTTCTCATACAAAAATGCACCAGCAGACTACCCACGAGAATAAAGCCATGTAGTAACATGTACAAAAGCAAAATGGCTGCCAAGCATATACTAACTAATGCTAACTTAGCAATGTCTGCAATTAATTCCATGACCTCACTACAGTCCAAAACACAAATCCAATGGTCTGGAATCTCCTGGATGGTCTATGGAAGGTCTCGATGACAATTACCACAGTACACCTGGCCAAATCATTAAAAGTTCATCAGACGTACTCCAGGATGAGAACTCTTGATGGAGAAGATGCAGGTGGCATTTGTTAACCTGGAGATTGCAGGGTGTCCACTCCTTAAATGTTCTTAAAGCAAGGCGAAGTCCCAACGGCTGTAGTACCAAATTGTGCAGCAGGTGCAGTCATTCAGAGTGCAAGCCTTTGGGTGCACATTCAGATTCAAGCAGGACAGTCTCACTTTTCCTTGTACTTTCAGGCATCAGTACTTAGAGGCTATGCACCTCTCACATGTTTATTCTCAGCTTCTGGCCATCAAGCGGAGGTCATCCTGGCCAAAGGGATGCAGGGTGCCACCCATGCGCATGACCACATCCTCCAAAGTGTGGCTTCTTCTTGCCCCAGAAAGCACTATTCTTTCAAAATCTTTGATGGCTGAAAGTTCAGCAGAGCAGTAAGAGCTAACTAAATCAGCTCTGCATGTAGCTCTTTTCGTAGCTCTCCTCTCCCTGACATCTGCAAATTCCTTCCTTAAGCCTGCTATCTTGCTGGGGTATAGAGGACTGGGGGTAGGTAGGCCTGGCATTCCCTGCTTGTCCTGTCCTCCTTTGAAGCCTCATACTTTATGACCCCCCCCACACACCTGCTCTGGCATTCATTCCTGTGCAGCTGCAGAGTTCTCTCCAGCAGATGGTCCCTTATGACCTAATCAAGGCAGCTTTACTAGGCATTTTAGCACTGATCAATCAATGAAGCCTGCAAGAAGGCTGGATTTTGACTTACAAGCATGAAAGTGTTATAACTTCTTTTCTGTACAAGTTATGATAAATTCAACAAGAGCAATCTGATGGATTTATCAGTACCATTCTGTTAATTCTTTACATTATATTTATTCCTTTCCTATCAATATCTGAGCGTGCATGAAATATTGCAATGTTAGCCTATGGGCCAAGCATCTGCAATGGTGAAAAAATACAATGAACAGATTTCCCTCTTATGAAACATATGTTGTAAGGACCCAGCTTATAGTTACGTGACCCCCCCGCCCACCACTCCTGGGACACCTAGAGTATTCCTGGGGGGCACTTAATATCTACAAATAATGAGATTTTCACTTCTAAAGTGCACATAGCTCCAAAGTTGACTTTGTAGTGAATGTACTTATAAAAGCAGTGCTGCAGAGCAGGGCTGCTTTTAAATTTGATCTCAGACTCTCATCAGTGGGTGCATGCAATTGTAAACAAAGTTGCTGGCCTCTAAACTGACATGTCCTATTATATGCTAGGCAGGGCCAGACTTGGAACTCAAACACTGGCAATTGAGTCAGACCGGCCTCGTGGGGGGGGAGGACCGCGTGGAAAACACTGCGGCGGCTTTTGGTACAGGGTCCGCTATTGCAGCACTGCTGCAAGTCTGCCCTATGTACCAAAAATGCCCCCCACCGGCAAAAAAACATCCCACACCATTCCGGCCCACCGGGAAAACTCCTGGTGCCCGCTGCAGCCAGTTCAGCCCTAATACTAGGGTCTTCTAGGTAGTTTCAATCCCCCTGCCCTATTATATACTATGGACTTATAGGGTAAGTCATGCCAATTGTAAGAATTTACTTTTAAAGGCACTCTGCAAGGCAAGGCTGCCTTTAAAATTACATACATCCTCTCAGCAGGGCACACATGCAAAGTGCACAAATATGCTGGGCTTCTCAGCCTCCATGCCCTATTATCTACCAGGGGTTTGTAGGTAGATTAACCCCCCTTAGCCTATTACCTACTAGGGATTTATAGGGTCTGTCAGGAGTGCGGCAGGGGTCTGAGTAGCTGACACCAGAGGGCCTGTTCAAGGTTCGATCGCTGACAGCAACTCAGCTCAGCGTCATGTGACTCTGGGCAATAGCTCACTTAATCTCCCTGATGGCCCCCAGCACCTTGAAACCCTTAAGGGGATGATATGTTTGCACTTTACAAATATAAATTATTATTAATATTAATTGTAAGTGCACGCTAATAATAGTATGCCCTGTACATGTGTTGCATTTTAAACATAGCACTGGCCTGGGCTGCTGACAGAGCCCAGGGCACAGTCAGAGTCAGTTGCCACCAGTATCATTCAGCAAAAAATGGGGGGTGAACAGGACAAAAGGATGACTTTCTAAGAGCAAATAAAATGAGTTCTTTATGCATTGGGTTAAGCTCCAGGTAAGCCCAGGCTGTCAAGATTTGAATGGGGTATAGGCAGTATTTGAGGAATAAGATGTCTGGAGCAATGTAGACTTTCAGGAAGAGTTGTGTATCATTGACACATTGCTGACTTTTAATGATGGCATCTGTGAGTAGAGCCTCAAGTGACTCCACATAGAGTTTGAAAATTACATAAGACAGTTTTGAACTCTGGGAACTCTACAGGTAAATGAGAGTTTTTGGAAGCTAAAAGTGCCCTTGTGAATAAACTGGTGTTGACTGGAAAGGGTGAAGGAGAAACAGTAAAGGACATTGCCATTGAGATTCTATACTGATGTGTGATGTGCAGACCCAGCCTGTAAACCTCATTCCTGGTCTTCTAACAGGCTATAGACTAAAAAATAATAATAATAAATATGTGTGTAAAACCTAATCTACCCTAAGAAGTGTAAAAGATTACAGCATGTGTTAATATGAACGCATCTACAGTTTCCAATGCTAGAACATCTATTTAAACCACCAACACATTTTAAAATAATTTTAAAGCACCTATTTACGGCTTCAAAGGGATAATCCCATTAACATTCTTGTAATATGCAGATTAACTGATCCCAAACGAATATACTGTGACTAGATTCTAAGTAACCTCAGAGTTCTGTGTGTGTAAAATGAGGGAGGCTTCGGCCTCGTGACGTCCCTTATATGGCATACACCAGGAGGCTCCTGGGTAGCATGTCGCTGTTTATAATTCTTTTTCCTTCGTTTCACGTCTCCCAGGTGATCTATAAGAGGACTGTTCAGGCTATATTATGATGCATGTTATTACTAAAAATGTGTGTTAATTATTTACCGGCTGGAGCATTTTTCCATTAAGACGTGGCAATTACTTTACAAAAAGGCTATAAGCAGATTCATATTGGCTGATGTCCGAGTAGAAAGTGGAGGGGGTTAACTGAGGCCTGAATCTAGCGCCTTTGAACCCCTCATTCTGTCAGACATGTTTGTTTCCCGAAAGGGCGGGAAAGCTACTTGACTATTCTTACACTCCCTCAATAATTTTCTGCGCTCGACGGAAGTTGCAGTTTAATTTAGATCCCTGCACAGCCATTGGAGAGGCAGCTCTAACAATGGCTTTCACAGTCGAGCAGAAAATAATGATATTGTGGGGAAAGTGTTAAGAAATCACCAGTGCGCTTGGGAAATCTTTCTCTGGTAGATGTTCTCTGATGAGCGCCTGTCACCCGCCCGCGAATGCAGGGCCAAAGTTCCATCGACCAGTTTCACAACAGAGCATTCAGGTATGTAGTGACCATTTATGAGAAGAAAAAAGAATATCACAAACCCAGTTAACATAAATAGAAAAATGGCAAAGAGGATCATCCAGATGTATGTCCAAGGCGGAACCAAATAAGTCTGTTTAAACCAGGCCACAAAAATACCGAATTTGGTAGGGGTCAATGATAATGTAGAGTTTGAGTCAAAAGAGAAAAGTGACTGGATAAGAGTATCCAGTTGCAAACTAGGCAATGACTTTGTAGTGGGATAAACATACTCTGTTTCTTCATTAAGACTGGAAGTAGGGAGGTTTAGCAAAGGGTTAATGACAGAGTACATCCCTATGGCAGTGTCACGCTGCGTGTTGTCAGAAGCGCCCAACACTGAATTCCTGGAAATTGCTGGACAAGGGGCCGCTGGAGTTATACTATTCAGGATTGGCCAGATGTTGTAACTTGACATTGTCCACAGAGACGTTTCTGTTGTCTTTCCGACCAGGAAGTGGTGGTAAAATGACTGTATGAGTTCCCTTCACACCAAGCCCTGGGACAGGTGCACGATAAGAGGGGCCAAACTCATTTTTTGTTCTCCAACTCCTCTCGGACAAGGTCTCTGACTTTGGGTAGTCAGCCGACTTCCGGAATCTGCAGTGCTGTATCAGTGGCAGATGGTAAATGTTCCTTTGCAAGACTCTCTCAGGTCTTTTGTAGCTTCTGTAATATAGCAGAATGATTATCTACGTCAGAGGTTGCGGCAGCCGCCGCCATGTCTTTACCATCAAGGTCTGGTACAAACATTCTCATGCCAAAGAGCATTTTGTACGGGTTCTGCCCACCCAAAGACCTTCTAGGGAGATTATTTAGTGCACGTTGTATGCTATACAAATGGGCGAACCAGTTCCTGCCAGTACCTAAGACCCTAGCTGTCAAGGATTGCTTTAAGTCACGGTTCATTCGCTCCACAACTGAATTACCCTCAGGCCTATATGGAGACGGAAATTTGACCTGCACTCCCAAAGACCTCATGTCCTCCTTGTACACCTTAGAGGCGAACAGTGGACCCCGGTCTTAATGAAAGGTGCCACATGCAAAAATTCTCACAACGACACCCAAATCCCTGTTGACAGTTTGAGCATCAGCACTGCGTTGTCGCCACACCCAAAGAAAATGTGTGCATGAATCAACTTCAACTAAGATGAATTTATAGGCAGTGTCTGAAGAAAATGGACCGCACTGATCAGATAAAAACATCCAAAAGGTCTATTAGATATACACAGTGGTGTTTGTGGTTGACGTGTTACCGTAGATGGTTTAATGTGTTGGCAAATGTCACACGAAAGCACATAATTACAGGTTTGTTTCTATAAACCACGCCACCAGTATTGCTGCTGTAAGATAGAAACAGTCCCAGACACTTCAGCATGGGCCGAAGCTAAGCCTTCGTGTGCGGCTGTTATCAGGGAAAGTCTGTGGTCAGCATTGGGAATCAACCTGTCCCAACGTCATGAATCCTCACATAAGGAACTTTATAGAGACTTAAGTGATGAGTATCTCGAAGGGAAACCCTGTGGGTAATTGCCACCCTTCCCTGCAGCAGCAATTGCTGCCAAGATGTCATTATCAATCTTATTAATGGCTCTTGTAACCGCTGCAATTGAAAAAGTGGCTACTGCTGATTTATCTGCTTTATCAGCCAAACTATTGCCAACCACGTGTACTCCTACGCGCTGGTGGCCAAGAGTATGAATTATATGTGTGAGAGGCAGACGTTCTTTAAGATCTGCGACTCTAACCCAAACAATCTTATGCTTAATTGCGCTGCATTTAGAATCACAATAGCCATTTTGAGACCAAAACAATAAGTTGTCTTTGAAAGACTGAACACAGTAGTAAGAATCACTTACAATGAGAGTAGTCACATTCGGATCTGCAAACTCAAGTGCGAGCACCAGGGCGCGCAGCTCAGCTAATTGGGCGGTACAGTCTCCTAGTGCCTGAGTGTGTACAACACTTGACTTGAATTCTCTGTTCACTAAGGCACCTGTCACAATTGCACATGCTGCTGAATAAGAATGCTTTAAACCTGTCGCCGTTTTCGCTGAACCATCAGTGTAAATGATACAATGGTACTCCTCCAAAGGACGCATAGACAGAGGAACAAATTCATACTATAAAAACTCCTGTGTTTGCGGGGAGGAGTCGAAAATGAAGGTGACATCTGAAGATGTCAACAAAGTAGCCCATTGTATTCAACGTGGATGCAAAGCTTTTGAGTTTGGCACACGTGCCTTTGTCACTGCTTTGAGAGCAGGATATGGTGTCACAACCAAAATGTGATCCCCTGTGACAGTGCGTGTTCCTTCAGGATCGCCATCTGGACAGCTGTCAAGATCTTCTCAACAGTGGAAAACCACAGTTCAACCGAAGTGTACAAATGTGACTTGTAAGCAATAGGCACTGTGTCGCCTTCATTAAACGTCAAGTAGGTGAAACCCACTGTGCCTGGCACGATACGTATCACCAGGTTAGTGTGGTTATCATGTGTCAACAAGTATTTAGATTCAAGAAGGTCAGACTGCAAAGATTGCAGGATAGCTGAATGTTCCAGAAGCCAGTAGGCTGTAGAAAAAGTAGGTTGTATCAAAGCATACAATGGTTTGAAACGCTGGGCATACTTGGGAATATAGGTTCGATCGAAGTTTGAAAATCCCAGCAAAGACTGTAGTTTTTTCAGGGTTGTAGGAGGTCGCAAACGTGCACATTTCTCCAATACATTGAGCTTGTAGCCCAAGAACAACTCTGCAATGTGTGATTTCGCAAAAGAAACTTATAACCGTAGTCCGCAGATAAAATTGTGATGCGGTCCACTCGAAAAAGATGCAGCCATAATTCGCCATCTGTGAGAAAAATATCATCAACGTACGAGTACGCATCAGGGTCTATGCCGTCTAACAAAGAGATGACACAGGCGGCGAATACACCTGGGCTGTTCTTATAGCTCATGGCCAAATGTCGGAATTGTTTCTGTTTTCCGCCGGCGGTAAAAGCGGTCCATTGATTGCTTTCAGGCGTCAGGTTGTGACTGAAAAAGTCATTGGAAATATCAAGGGTAGTTTTATATTTTTTACGAAAGATACTGTCCACCAGAGCAGAACTGTGGGCATTCTGAACCGCACAGGTGCGACAATGAGAATTCAAATGTCAGTAATCCATAACGAAGCGATAGGACCCATCGGGTTTGGTTAAGGTAAACAGAGGGTTATTTATTGGTGATACACATGTCTCAATTACTCCTTGATACTCTAATTGATCTAGCATCTCAGAAACAGGTGTTTTTGCTTCCCACCGGAGGGGATACTGCGGTTGTGGCTGTGGCATAGACTGTAATAGTATCTCATGTGGGGGAGAATCTTTATCCCAGCCAGCCTGAGTACAGTACAATGCTGGTGCAAGCACCAAAGCCCACTCTTCTGCAAAAGCCTTTGCATGCTCCTTGGAGACGTTATGTGAAAAACTCAGGAGTATTATTTCCTCCCCCCCTCAGAGCGGCAAGAACAAAAGGCGGGGGCCAATCTGCCTCTGCCAACAAAATGTCATAAGAAGAAGTCAGATTTTCTACAAAACTCCTTTTAATTACATGCTGTATGTCAACTTCAATCATAAGGACTATGTCATATAATCTGCCAGGGCAAGCCACCCGGGTGTCAGCCGTTTAAACTGTGATGAACATTTCAGTTGCTGTCGCCTCCAGAAATGGACGCAGTGCTTGCTGCACTATGGTAACCTCGGCTATGCTGTCTAGCAGCATTACTGCCCATGTTAGGTTCCGGAGCCGTGTCCTCACTGTATGTGGCATATCTTGCTGTTAAAGCAGCAACTTTCTTTTTCTGGAACTGTGGGCACTGACGAGGAAAATCGTCTTGTTTCCCCTTTCTGCCAGTCTGACAAGGATGCTCATGTCCTTGCGGGGCACCTCAACCTCTTCCACGCTCCTAGCACTCCCTGCCACCAGCCTGTGAGCCTGATGTTTCCTATGAAGAACGAGGAGAACGCTGATCAGGAACCTGAAATCTGTCAGGAGACCTAATTCTCGCGCGGTCGCGCAAATCATAAGTGCGCTCAGAAGACTTGGGGACCGGTGACGCTGCACGCGACACTTGTTTCTGTTTTTGCTTCCCCTGCTTTTTATTTTTCCAATTCTTTTTAGGAAAGATTGGACAGTCGTTTTTAGCAGATTGCGCCATCTGTGTTTGCTGCTTTGCCGGTATTCTAGCAAAAGGTTTAACACCCAAACTATTGCGGCCAATAGTCTGATAGGCATCTGCAATAATTTTTGGTAATTCACTGGGTTTCTCATCTTCTGGGATAAGGTACAAGGCATTAGACACTTGAAAGTTAACTGCATCTCCCCTCACATTAGCAAGGATCTGATCAGCAACTACATTGAACACTCCAACCAACCTCATCGCCAACTCCACAGCCGCCCCCGGTCAGTGCTCATCTTGAACACTCTTAAACACGGAGGGGAGCACTGTCATAGAAGGTGTGCCAAAACATTTTGCATTCACCGCATTGAACACTTAACCCAATCTTTCAGCAAACTAATAGTTAAAATCCTGTGTTATTCCACAGGGGTGGTATTCGGAAATACCACTTCCAGCTGGTCAAATTTCTCAGCAAGCCAGTAAGGTAAATCATTCATATTCTGGGGTCGCTTGCCCATAACCGAATTAACCATGACAGGACTAATAGTCAGTCGCAAGGTCCAGCTGGTTGAGCAGCAATCCCACGTCCTCCCACCTGGAGATTGCGTCAGACATATTGTACCAGAGCCATGTGCACCTCAATTAAGGAGGCATGTAAGCCACGCAGTTCTGCTACTGTTACTGCCAAATAATGTGGATGTGGTGTGTACCCGGCCAAAACTGGCCAAGTGGCCCCTGGAATTGATAAAGGGCCTAAACAGACCGAAGTCACTTTGTGGGGTAGGGCACCATTAAACCAAATATGGTGTTGCCATGCCAATATCGGAACTTCAAGAGTTCTATATTGCTGACATACATTAGGTGTTGCAGTGTGAGTGTATGCATGGAACAAGTTTTCATCTCCATTCACTGTTGTAAAGGTTACCCAAGAATAAAACACCTCAAAGTTGAAAGCTGGATCAGCTCCAGCCACATAAATAAGTTTGATACCCGCGCTCGGCTCTCCATATGCGTGCAAAGGGCGACGGAGTGGTGCCTGGCTATGTGCTGCAATATCGACATCAGCCATAAGGACTAAGAAAGAAGAACAACTTAATGCGTGGCAGGACAATATAGAGTAGTAATCCAAAGGAAAACTGTTTAATTGTATCAAGCATGAAAAAAACCTATAACAACATCAGTATAGGTAGGTTATGCCATCACAACTGTTTACCGGAAAACAGCAGCAAGGGTATTGTGGACAAGCACCAGTACTACTCAAGTGCCTCGCAAATAAAAACCAAACCAAACGTTGGGCGCCATGTTTCAGGGATTCTGCACATACACAGAACTATGCGCAGGAAACCAGGTCCTCGGTGTGTAGTGGTGTACCAGAAAACCCACCTCGGTGCCCAGAACCCCAATCCAACTAGCTATAGTGTCTCATTCGTTATCCATACTACAGCAAAGCTCACAATGATTAGACATCCTAAAATATGTCACTCCGACTCTCTCAGGAGTCGTAGGAAGAAAACACTCTTTAGTGCAAACACTCATACTTGTCCACAACAAGAGTAAACAGAGACACGGTATAGTTTAAAATGTTTATTTTTAACTAACGTGTTCTATAATGCAGTACACGAGCCAATACTAGCAGCAAAATGCATAAGAACAATATATTCAGCATGGATACAATTCCATAAAGCACAAAAGGGGAAACCATATTATAATACAGTGGAAATGGAACTACAGCGCCTTACCACCCTCCCTGTGCTATAAGCTAGTTTATTATAATTATAGAAGACCTCTGGGCTTTGTCAGGGGGACCCCATACCTCCAAGTTTAGATGCAAGGAATTACTTCTCAGGACAAGCACAGCTCTTCTTCGTTGGAATGAATTTCTCCAAGTGCCTTTTCATGCATGCAATGCCATATTAAAAGCACCCGACTTTCAGTAGTGCAGCTGTGTTCTAGGTTGTGTCTATGGGCGTGGGAATGACCAAAGTGAATCAACAGTATACATTGTTTTTTTACTTTGAACACGCAGTGCAGACGAGGAGCACAGTATACAGCTAAAGGTGTGAAAGGCAGACAGTTCTCATGCGAAAATGCACCAGTAGACTATCCATGAGAATATATCCATGTAGTAACATGTGCAAAAGCGGCAAAATGGCTACCAAGCATATACTAACTAATACTACCTTAGCAATGTCTGCAGTTAATCCCATGACTTCACTACAGTCCAAAACACAAATCCAATGGTCCGGAATCTCCTGGATGGTCTCTGGAAGGTCTGGATGACAATTACCACAATACACCTGGCCAAATCCTTAAAAGTTCATTTAACGCACTCCAGGATGAGAACTCTTGATGGAGAAGATGCAGGTGGCATTTGTCAACCTGGAGATTGCAGGGTGTCCACTCCTTAAACCTTAAGTCCCCAAGGCTGTAGTACCAAATTGTGCAGCAGGTGCAGCCATTCAGAGTGCAAGCCGTTGGTGCAGATTCAGATTCAGATTCAAGCAGGACAGTCTCACTTTTCCTTGTAGTTTCAGGAAGCAGTACTGAGAGGCTATGCACCTCTCACATGTTTATTCTCATTTTCTGGGCATCAAGTGGAGGGCATCCCTGGCCAAAGGGATGCAGGGTGCCACTCAGGCGCATGACCACGTCCTCCAAAGTGTGACTTCTTCTTGTCCAAGAAAGCACTATTCTTTCAAAATCTATGATGGCTGAAAGTTCAGCAGAGCAGTAAGAGCTAACTAAATCAGCTCTGCATGTAGCTCTTTTCATAGCTGACATCTGCAAATTCCTTCCTTAAGCCTGCTATCTTGCTGGGGTATAGGGGACTGGGGGTAGGTAGGCCTGGCATTCCCTGCCTGTCCTGTCCTCCTTCGAAGCCTCATACTTTATGACCCCCCACCTGTTTTGGCATTCCTGTGCAGCTGCAGAGCTCTCTCCATCAGATAGCCTCTCCTTTGGATAGCTCCTTATGACCTAATCATGGCAGATTTGCTAGGCATTTTAGCACTGATCAATCAAGGAAGCCTGCATGAAGGCTGGATTTTGACTTACAGGCATAAAAGTGTTATGATTTCTTTTCTGTAGAAGTTATGATAAATTCAACTAGAGCAATATGTTGAATTTATCAGTACCATTCTGTTAAGTCTTTGAATTATATTTATTCCTTTCCTAACAATATCTTAGCGTGCATGAAATATTGCAATGTTAGCCTATGGGCCAAGCACCTGCAATGGTGAAAAAATAAAATGTGCAGATTTCCCTCTTATAAAACATATGTTGTAAGGACCAGGCTTATAGTTATAGACCCCCCTGCCCCCCCCCCCCCCACACACACACACTCCTGGGACAACTAGGGGATTCCTGGGGGGTACTTAATATGTACAACTAATGAGATTATCACTTATAAAGTGCACATAGCACCAAAGTTGACTTTGTAGTGAATGTACTTAGAAAAGCAGTGCTGCAGACCAGGGCTGCTTTTAAAATGGCCTCAGACACTCATCAGTGCATGCATGCAATTGTAAACAAAGTTGCTGACATCTAAACGTACATGTCCTACTATATGCTAGGCAGGGCCAGACTGGGAATGCAAACCCTGGCAATTGAGTCAGACCGGCCTCGGGGGTGGGAGGGTGTGCGCGTGGAAAACACTGCAGGTGCATTTGGTACAGGGGGACGATATTGCAACACTGCTGCAAAACCGTCCCCATGTACCAAAAATGCCCCCCACAGGTAAAAAAACATCCCCCGCCCTTCCGGCCCACTGGGAAAACTCCTGTTGCCCGCTACAGCAAGTTCAGCCCTGATACTAGGGTCTTCTAGGTAGTTTCAATCCCCCTGTCCTATTATATACTATGGACTTATAGGGTAAGTCATGCCAATTGTAAGAATTTACTTTTAAAGGCACTCAAGGCATGGGTGCCTTTAAAATGACAGACAGCCTCTCAGCAGTGCACACATGCAAAGTGCACAACATATGATGGGCTTCCTGAGCCTCCATGCCCTATTATCTATTAGGGGTTTATAGGTAGATTAACCCCCCTTAGCCTATTACCTACTATGGACTTATAGGGTCTGTCCGAAGGGTCGTAGAGGCCTGAGTAGCTGACTTCGGAGGGCCGGTTCAAGGTTTGATAGCCAACAGCAGCTCACCTCAGCATCATGTGACTCTGGGCAATAGCTCACTTAATCTCCCCGATGGCCCCCAGCATCTTGAAACCTTTAAGGGGATGATATGTTTGCACTTCACAAATAGGAATTATTTTTAAAATAATTGTAAGTGTACGCTAATAATAGTATGCCCTACACATGTGCTGTGTTTTAAACATGCAAGTATATCAAAGCCAGGCAACCTTAAGCTCATTAGTAGCCTTTTATTTGTTTTTTAAATTCAAATTGTTTTTATTGAAGAAAAAGAAATGACATACAATAAGGCATCAAATACAAGGATTAAATCAAACGTGCTGTTCGACAACAAAACAATACAATACTGAAATAAGTCTAAAATTCAAATATCTGTTGATGCCTGGAGGCAAAACTTCATGGAAACGAATAAACAAAATAGATAAATAAATGTACAGTTACATGCAGATATAAGCTGTCATCGGTTAGATCAGGCACAGGGGTCCGTAACATGTATACGAGACAAAATAGTAAGTGGGTCATACACTAGGTTACTCATCCACATTGGAACAAAGCATGGCATACAAGAGCGCCGTGTAAGGTTACAGCATTAAGTGGTATATCACGGGGATCAAAATGAAAGGAAGACGCGTCAAGTGATTTCCAGAGTCTCTTGTTGGATGACCGCCAAGGGGAAGAATGCAACGCCGGATTATCAGCTCCTCTCAGAAAGGATAGCCAGTCCTGCCAGATTTTAAAGCAAACCTCTGACGCGTTTTTTTCCATTTAAATAAAACCACCTTACACACCAGTGTGAGCATCAAGTCTAGTAGCTGGCGATCTTGTGCATTTGGCAAGTTCAGTTCAAGGGCCCCCAATATGACATATACAAATTCCCTCACAGGTTGCAACTTGAAAACATGATGTATACAATCAAAGATTTTCCCCCAGTAGGTTTGTAGGTAGGGGCAGTGGAAAAGCATATGGGCTAGATCGCCAGTTCCAGACTGGCAATTCCAGCAAGTGAGGCTATCTCACAATTGGCATTTAAATAGTCTATCCGAGGTCCAGAATGTCCTATTCAGTAACATGTATTTTGTCTGGGAAAGGATTGGGGATACCTTATTAGAGAAGGCAGTTCTATGAATTGTGTCCCAGTCAAGCGCAATGCCCGTGGAGTTGGGTTCTGTTTCCCATTTGAGTTCAACTTGTTTATGTGATTTCCTAGGTAGAGGGAGGATTTGCTTGTACACTTTAGATACAAAGTGACCAGCGGCAAGGAGACGTGGCATGTGGGTCATGAGCCAGGGTGTGTGGGGAGTAAGGCAGCGTGCTGATATGCTGGCCTTCAGTTTCAGAAAGTCGTAAAAGTCCATGGTTGTTAAGTCATGTACAACCTGGAGTGTGGAGAAGGGTAGGGGTTGTGTCCCATCGTAAAGATCTTTCACCATATTAATGCCCTTCTTGAACCAAGATTCCCAGTAGAGGTTTTTGCCTTCAATTTTAAAGTAAGGGTTCTGCCATAGGGCCATCATCGTGGATTTCTTAATTTTTAGGTCTGATTTGTGGGCCTGGTCTAGTCTTAAGAGAGCATGCCTGGTGTTCAACATAATGTATTTGGAGTGAGGCAAATGAGAGGGGTCCATTGTAAGCAGGGTCGGTAGTGGCGAGTTTTCGATGATAAATGTTTCAATATTTATTCATAGTGGGACATAAGATGGGGTATCAATCAGCCATTGTGCCCCCTGTTTGCAAAGGAATGCTGTCTGGTAATTCCTAAAAGAGGGAAGACCCAGGCCGCCCTTTTCTTTAGCTAGCTGTAGCTTTTTCAGTGATATCCTGGCTTTCTTACCCTGCCACAGGAAATTACCATACAGTTTGTCTACTTTGGTGAGGAACTCATCAGTGAATGTCATTGGTAACATGCTGGCCAAGTAATTTACCAAGGGCATGGTCATCATTTTAAGGGTTTCTGCCCTACCCCACCATGAAAGATATTTGGGTGACCATCCGTCCAGTAAGGTGGAGATCTTTTTTAGGATAAATTTTTCATTGATTTTTAATGTAGAGAGTAGTTCTTTGTCAAAATCTAGTCCTAGATATTTGAAGCAGTGTGGCTGCCAAGTGAGACCAGAGTCCCCAATGATATCTCTGCCGCCTATGTTGTTAAGTAATTTGACCTCCGTTTTGTCTTTGTTCAATTTGTATCCCGAGACCCGAGAGAACTCATCAATGGTTGACATAAGTGCTGGTATGGCCTCACCCACTCTCTCCGACACCACCAACACATCATCCGCATAAGCGGTAAGTTTTATATTACAGCCCTGAAATGGAATACCAGCTATGACGTCATTATTTCTTATGTGATATAGGAATGGTTCAATCGCCAGCAGAAACAAGGAGGGGGAGAGTGGGCACCCTTGTCTTGTCCCCTGTTGTAAATGCAAGGAGGAGGAGAAAGAGCCACCTGCCCTTACCTTCGCCATGGGACAGAAATAAAGGGACATTACTAGTTTCGTGAATGTTTCCCCCAGGTTGAATTTATTTAGGACTGCCTCCAGGAAAGTCCAGTCGACTTCGTCTAAAGCCTTTTCGGCGTCCCGGGTTATTGCTACTGTGGGGGTGTCAAGGAGTTTCGCCTTTTCCAGGACATGTGCCAATACCCTGGTATTGTCGCTGGACCGTCTGTTTTTTAAGAAACCTGCTTGAGAGGGGTGAATTAGTTTAGGGAGGACTTGCTGAAGGCGAGTAGAGAGGATCATTGCTAAGATTTTACAGTCAAGATTAATGAAGGAAATGGGCCTATAGTTTTTTGGGAGAGAAGGGTCTTTACCTTCTTTGGGAAGAACCGCGATTATGGCTTCAGAAAGCGTGCCTTTGAGTTCCCCGGTGTCATTTATTTCCTGGAAGAGGTGTAGAAGAGGTTCAACCAGAAGGGAAGGAAAGACTTTATAGAATCTAGCCGAGAACCCGTCGGGGCCAGGAGCCTTCCCGCTCTTTAGTGATTTAATCGCTTTCTCAATTTCAATGGCCTCGATCGGTGCGTTAAGGATTAGTTGCTCTTCCGAGGAGAGTATTGGAAGTTCACACTCGTTTAAATAGTCTTGAATTTTGTTCTTTTCTACCGATTTATTTTTGGCATATAAAGCTTCATAAAAGTCTTTGAATACCTCCACAATCTTATCTGGCTCTGAGTGGGCGACCCCTGAGTCATCTTTAATGGTATTCATTGTGTTCTTCTGTACTTTAAATTTCAGGTTTGCAGCCAAGCTCTTACCTGCTTTATTTGATTCACAAAGTTTAAACCTCCTTCTTCTGTCCAACCACACCCCAGCCCTTTCGCTCACGATCTTATTATATTCATACTTTTTGTTAGCCAGTGCATTCAACATTGAGCCATCCCTGCCTGTCTGATGTTTATTTTCTAAGATCAATATTTCACGTTCTAGAGTTTCTAATGTCTTATTGTGATCTTTATTCATTGCTGACCGAATCTTAATACATACCCCCCTAATAGTGCTTTTTAAGGCCTCCCAGCGGATGAGTTCAGAAGTGTCCCCCTGTTTATTAAGTTCTAGATACGATTCAATAGCAGACTGGATAGCAGCCCGGTGTTGCTCCTTCTCCAGTATCTCTTCATTTAACCCCCAGGACGATTGTCGGGAAGAGGGTTTCACATTGGTGATAGATAGGGAGATGCAAGAATGGTCCGACATGACTCTCGGCTCTATTGACGTGTCTTCTATTCTTGGGATCCCATTCTGTGTGATAAGGAGGTAGTCAATACGAGAATAAGAGTCGTGCGGGGAGGAATAGAATGTGTATTCCCTACCGGTGGGATTTTGTAATCTCCACGAGTCAACAAGGTGAAAGCGGTCGCATAGGTTAGTGAAGGCTTTGTGGGATTTATTTGGCCGGAAGGCACACCTGGAGTCTCTGTCGAGGGTAGGATCCATGGGGAGATTAAAGTCTCCGGCCAGTATGTGTACGGCTGAGTCTGGAATGGTTCCAATCTGTTTAGCTAGGTCCGACCAGAAATGTAGGTCGCTGGTGTTTGGAGCATATACATTTGTGACATAGAATTCTGTGTTGTCTTTGGTTAGCCTAGCTGTAACACACCTCCCCTTATTATCTGCTGTAGATGAGAGCAGTTCAACATTTGACTTTTTCGCTATTAACGTTAGAACTCCGTTTTTTTCCCCACTGCCTCAGATCCCACAACCTCGGAGTACTATTTATTCTTTAGTGTATAAAACTGCTTAGCATCAATTTTAGTTTCTTGCAGAAGGACAATGTACCCCCTCGGTCTGCGCAGATAATCCAAAATCTTTTGTCTCTTGATTGGCTGGTTCAGGCCCTTGATATTCAGGGAGAGTATTTTCATTTTGTCCACAGTGGACACACCAAGCGGTGTACTAATTGTGGAGTGCACATCTAGAAATATCACATTCCCTACATAATTTACAAACCCCATAAGTAGACATATGTGAGTAAGGGTCTTCAACATCCCATGCCAGTGCCCATGCAATAAGGGTCTTCAACATCCCATGTCGATATTATCTTCCACAATACTGTGTGTGAACTCCCTCGTGTTTTTGCAGTGGCGTTCTTGAGAATCTTGCTAAGTACAGTGACAGACTGCCCTAGACAGCAAATAGTAGCAACTGTGTGTAAAATAAACAAAACCGACAAAACAGAAATGAAACCCCCCTCCCCTTCCCCCCACCCTCCTTCCCCCCCTACCCCCACCTTCCCCAACCCACCCACCCCACCCATCTTTAGTCTAGCAGGCATAGTGACGAGGGAAAACGGCGTCCCTCCCTTGGCATAGACACAAAGATATCTAAGTTCTGAACCTGAACTTGACTAACTTTCAAAAGAATTTAGGTGCATTTGAACCTGAACCTGACTAACTTACAGAAGCATTAGGGCACATAACATCCTCAACATCCATATGTCCATAAACATATATATAACCATAAATTGCGCTCGGATTGCGAGTACTATGTCAAGAGACAAACTTTGTTGTAGTCATCATGTGGTAATGGAATAATTACTATGGGCTATTGCCCTATCAAATAGAGTAAATAAAGGCACAAGTCTATCAAAACAGTGACTAGCAGAGAACAATCAATTCTAATCCAACTAGTTAAGGTATAACAGGTAGATAAAGTAGCACATCCGACATTCCTATAGTCATACGGTAACGGTGGGACAGAAAATAAACAATTACAATGCATATTGCAAAAACTGTGTAAGGATACTATGATCGACCAAGTGCCGATGCAGCCGACGTGTCCATGTTATTCTCGTCCTGGCCATCCAGGAGACTCTTCAGCCTTGTTGGGTCAGAGAATATCTGTGGGGAGCCTTTGATGACCACTCTGTATTTTGCGGGCCCCGCAAATCCAAATTGGTACCCCAGTGTGCGTAGCCTTGGTCTGAGTGCAAGGAAGGCCTTCCTAGTGTCCACTGTTTTTTTGCTATAGTCTTGTGATATGTATACCTTAGTCGTCTTCCATAGGATATGATTATTCTTCCGCACAAAATCCAGAATTTGTTCAACGTGTTGGAACCTTAAGGGTTTACAGATGATTGGTCTCGGACCTCTTTGATTCGGAGTAATTCTGCCTGGAACTCTGTGGGCCCTATCAAACTCCAGTGGCTGTCGGAAGTTGAGGTTGGTAGCTTTTGCAAACCATTCTTCCAGGAAAGCGACGCAGGATCCATATGACTCCTCTGAGCCCTATGGTATTCCAAAAATGCGTAGATTTCCCCTACGGTTACGGTCTTCCAACTCCGATAGCCTCCTCGACATATGATCTGAAGACATTGTGAGATGTTTGAGGGACCTACAAACTTCCTTTTCAGAGTCCTCTAGTTGACTTATTCTCGACTCAGACTCAGATAGTCTAGAGTTGGTATCCCGAATATCTTGTCTTATGGCCGTGATTTCCTCTTTTGTGGACTTGGCCACTTCATGTACTTCTGCCAGTTTGTTTAAAATCATGTCCATCATTTCATTAATGTATTTCTTCCTTTTATTAGGCGACACTGGCGCTGGTGGATCTGCCTTGAGTCTTTTGAGATTCTTTTCTACCTTTTCACCCATGATGCCTAAGGTGACGAAATGGAATCTTTGTTATCGGGTATTGATTTTGTCAACTGGCGCTTGTCTAGCTTTTGGAGTTGTGGGAGTACGCTTTTGGGTGTCAGTATTCGCAGGCGATCTGCGTTGCGTTGTATGTTGCCTTGATCGGAGACCAGTGCTGGGACCGTGACAATGATTGGGTTTCAATTAGGCATGTAGTGTGCACTGATTACCTTTAGCATGATTTAGCTTTTTTCAATCGCCCATATCCGTGCGTCAATTTCATACCATCGTCGCCAGCTGCGTCATAGTCACTTGTTATATCAAGAAGCACCCCAGCCAGCCCAAGGGTGTTTTGGTTGCCTCTAATATAGACTGTTCATCATTCCACTAGCGCACGGTGTACCTTCTCTGGCGTCGCATCAGCCAGCGTCTCACACAAGACATCGATGTCGTAAGAGCCCTTTTTTCTGCTTTTCTGATGCTCCAAATGCTGTTCTATCAGCTCACTACTTCTTTGTTACTTGGCTCTGTAGACCTCCAATACATAAGTCAGTGCACTCATCACTGTCATCGTTAAACATCCATCTTTACTTGCTGATCCAGAGGGCGTTCATATGACCACGTTAGCTTAATTACAAACACATGCTCCTGACAGTGCAGCCGCCATTTTGTCCCCACGCTCTATCTGGAGAAACTAGAAAATCCTCCGTGTGTATAACTTTCAATGCTAATAAAATGCTGCCCCTAGCATGGGATCAAATATATTACTAACAGGCTTTATGACAGTGGCTGAGCAGCAGCAGGCACAAAAACGGTGTTTACAATCCGATTCTGGATGTCCGATTTACATGTACACGGCCGCCGCCGCCATTATGTGCGTCCTTACCT
Source organism: Lissotriton helveticus (assembly GCF_964261635.1). Lineage (NCBI taxonomy): Eukaryota > Metazoa > Chordata > Amphibia > Caudata > Salamandridae > Lissotriton > Lissotriton helveticus. The sequence goes on from NC_136068.1 coordinate 1,000,284,788, forward strand.
CTGTCATCGCGCTGGTTTCAGGGTGATTCTATGTGCCTCTGTTTTAGTACCGACAGGCTTTAATTCAGAGGCTGAGCAGAAGTAGGTGCAAAAACTGCGTTTTCAATCGGGTTCCGGGCGTCTGATTACATACATCTGGTCGCCGCCGCCAGTACGTGGGACCTTGACTCAGTGGACACGCTGGTTTCAGGGTGATTCTATGTGCCTCTGTCTCAGTGTCCAAGCAAGAATCATGAGTGCCCTGATTCTGAGCTCCGACCTCGGAATACAAGTTTGGCGCTTTTCCTCTTCAGATCACTGCCGCCATTACTTAGGTTTTTGCCGCCGTGAGCGCGCGGGTTACAGAGGCTCTCTCTACTCGCTTCTATCCGCTCTCAGTGCCGGCATTATGCAAAGGGTGAAGCCGCCTGGGTGCATGTGTTCCACTTACTGTCGGCGTTTGGATCGGTGTCTCTCTTGCATCCCGCTCAGCCCAGTAGCTCCTGATACGCCGCCATTACCATACCCGTGAGGACGCTCCGGTATGGCTGGTCACTGGTCGTTGGTTTCTCGGTCTCTGGGCTATGGATTTCGCTCAGAGACACAGCGAATTAAAGCCCTTGCCTTCCGATTTGATCATCCGTCATTTAAACCCGAAAAGCACCCCTATTTGCGTTTCGATCACATCAGGGAATACGTGACAAGGGAGGTGGTGAAGTCCTAAGCCGCCATCTTCCGCCGCGTCCAAACCACGCCCCCAGTAGCCTTTTATTTGTAATTGTTCATAGCTTTTCTCAATAGAAATACATATACAGGGAACATATTTGTACAAAACTTATTTACACAAATATTTACAAACACCATAAAATGGATACCTTAAACAACGTGCAATTTTCAATCACTCTCCACACTGTTACAAACGCACTGTCACATCCATTCTATCTGCACCTTTGAATTTAATTGTTTAAATTTCCATCAGTATTGGCATTTTGGTTGTTGGTTGGTTCAATTAACTCAGCCTTACTGATTAGAGTCCGGCCCATTGTTGTTATGTAGTGTTTTAAACATAGCACTGGCCTGGGCCTGCTGGCAGTGCCCAGGGCACTGTCAGAGTCAGTTGCCACCAGTATCATTCAGCAGAAAATGGGGGGGTGAACAGGACAAAAGGACGACTTTCTAACAGCAAATAAAAGGAGTTCTTTATGGATTGGGTTAAGCTCCAGGGAAGGGCTGGCTGTCCAGATTTGAATGGGGTATAGGCAGTATTTGAGGAACAAGATGTCTGGAGCAATTTAGACTTTCAGGAAGAGCTGTGTATCATTGGCATATTGGTGACTTTTAATGATGGCATCTGTGAGTAGAGCCTCGAGGGACTCCACATAGAGGTTGGAGATGACATTAGACAGTTTTGAAGTCTGGGAACTCTACAGGTAAATGAGAACTTTTGGAACCTAGAGGTGCCCTTGTGAATTAACTGGTGTTGACTGGAAAGGTTGAAGGGGAAACAGTAAAGGACATTGCCGTTGAGATTCTATACTGATGTGTGGTGTGCAGACCCAGACTGTAAACCTCATTCCTGGTCTTCTTAGAGGCTGTGTATCAGAAAATAATAATAATAATAAATATGTGTGTAAAACCTAATCTACCGTAAGAAATATAAAAGATGACAGCACGTGTTAATATGAATGCAGCTACAGTTTCCAATGCTAGAACAGCTATTTAAACCACCAACACATTTTTAAAATAATTTTAAAGCACCTATTTACGGCTTCAAAGGGATAATCCCCATTAACATTCTTGTAATATGCAGATTAATTTATCCCAAACGGATATACTGTGACTAGATTCTAAGTAACCTCAGAGTTCTGTGTGTGTAAAATGAGGTAGGCTTCAGCCTCGTGACGCCCCTTATATGGCAAACACCAGGAGGCTCCTGGGTAGCACCTCGCGTTTATAATTCTTTTTCCTTCATTTCACGTCTCCCAGGTGATCTATAAGAGGACTGTTCAGGCTTTATTATGATGCGGGTTATTATTAAAAATGTGTGTTAATTATTTACCGGCTGGAGCATTTTTCCATTAAGACGTGGCAATTACTTTCCAAAGAGGCTATAAGCGGATTCATATTGGCTGAGGTCCGAGTAGAGAGCGGAGGGGGTTAACTGAGGCCTTAACCTAGCGCCTTTTAAGCCCTCATTGTGTCAGACACGTTTCTTGTACGAAAGGGCGGGAAAGCCACTTGACTCCTCTTACACTCCCTCAATTATTTTCTGCGCTCGACGGAAGTTGGCGTTTCCTTGAGATCCCTGCACAGCCCTCGGAGACGCGGCTCTAACGATGGCTTTCACAGTCGAGCAGAAAATAATGATACAGTGGGGAAAGTGTTAAGAGATTACCGGCCCGCTTGGGAAATTTTTCTCTGGTAGATGTTCTGTGGCTGAGCGCCTGTCATCCCCCCGCGAGCCGCGGCCCCATTATTGCATATTTTACACTTAAATACACGGGGGACATGCTCAGGAACCAAGGCAGACACGAGACGGGCTTGGCAGACACCATGTTGCCACCAGCAAGCCTCTGACTGCGGGTACGCTGCCTCAGACTGTGAGGGCGGGGTCTATGAGTGACTGGGTCACTCATTAGCCCATTCGGGGGCGAGAGAATCCTGTCTTCAGCTGAAGTCTGTTAGCTGGAAGGGATCGACTGTGCCCCTCACTGGGCATTAAGAGCTGTGAGGCAAGCTTGTGATATCGACTTCACTGCCGCTGCTCTTATAAAACTAGTCTTCAGCCTCCCAGCCGTCATCGCGCGCTCACCTCCTGATGCTTTCCTAATACGCCTCTTCCATGGCCAACGCGCTTAGTACTAAACGTTCCCTTATTGCGCTCCCCCTTCACTCTTCCTCCCGTAGATAATCCTGAATGTTTCTTGTTTGCCAGCTTCGCCACTTGTGATTGCAATTCACAGAGACCATTCAGCCTTACAGGCGACCGGTTCTGTATCAGCGTGTACGTCTCCGGTGCCCATCTACCAGAGCCTTACTGGGAACAGGCATCTACCATCTGAATCCATCCAGCCTGGAGCCTACTTTATCCCAGTACCAGTTCCCTGAGCCCACCCAGCCCTGGAGGCGGCTGGCTCTACCCATGGCACAGCAACCGGCGTCCACCCAGCCCTGGAGGTGGGAGATTCGGCATCTTTGTACCAATAGCCAAAGCGTATTCAGCCCTGGAGGTGACAAGCTCGTTATGGCCGTAACAGTTTCCTGACCCCACCCAGCCCTGGGGGTGACTGACTCTCTATTTTAGTCACAAGCACCAGTGCGCCTTGACCTCTGTCTGAGTCGGACTGGTACTGCCTGCTGCAATGCCCTGGGCCCTTCCAGACCTGAATGCCCCACGTAGTCTCCTGATCACTGGCGGCTCTCGCAGGGCTCCACCTGCACCATGTGCTGCAGTTCCTCAGGGCATCACAGTAGTGTTGTAAGCGCACCATCAAAATTGCACTAAATTCAAGGCCGAGGATGTCTTCTGGAATAGAAGTGGCAGGGCATTATTTTTCCTTTCTTCGTGTCCCTAGGCAAGTCTAACTGCTGCTTGTCACATTCTTTTGGTAAATGACGTCTTTCGCAGAAACCTGTTATCAGGAACAACATTTTGTTTTGCATTTCACAGCTCTGCGCTTTGGAGCTCTACATATGATACCATCATCTGTTCTTTATTTTTTAACCAACAGCATGTTGCATTGTGGGGCTTGTAGTTCTGCTTTTAACAGTTTCATATTGGGCTCAAAACCCCAGGATGCCCTGCACTGCAATGCACTTGTGGCTAAAATGCCATAACTGGCAACTTGTAATCTAAGTTTTAACATTTTACAAAGTTGACTTGTCAGCTCTGTTTTAAAATTTTACAAAGTTGCTGACTCCTTTAAAAAAATTGCTTGTTACATGCATACATTCAATAGTAAACACGGTACGCATATTTTGTGAGGGTTCACTCTTTTACTAACATCATGCATTGAAAAAAGCATTGGTAATGTGAATCCTGTTTATGTATCGTGGGAAGTTCTATACCAAGTTTCACAACACAATAGAGGTACAACATGTATAGTAGCATCTCAACCTTAACACAAGTAAGAAGGTAAGGGCAGGTGGCAGAAGCAGAAGGAACAGAACACAATTCTCTCACACATACAGGACAGGTACAACACAGATAGCTAAGACACTAAAGAGGAAGTGAGAGTAGTTATAGACTTGTATGATTACCATCAACATATGAGAAGTAAAAGACTCTAGGAAGAAACAGCCAAGCCTCTTATGAACTTGACATACATGAAGATGATGAATACTCATCTAACTAGTGTGGTAGGCTGCATTTATGGGTTCCATATCTTGCACTGGGAAGCATTCAAGAGTACTACTGTTCACAGGTTATAAGTCTCCTAGTTATGTGTTCCCTAGTTTGGGTGTGGGTAGGTCACTTATGTCAACGTTTATGTTCTGCCTTTGTTAAAGTGTCAGATCCATAATAAAATTGTATGTGGCTAAGCCAAAATGTTGTTTACTTGTGTTTGCCAACCACAAGATTAAAAACAGGAGGCCTGAGCAACAGTCATAATTTCTTTTTTCAATCTACATGTTTTGGTACTTGAATATTGGCTCTGTGGGGTGGGACGTTTTCTCCAGGAATATAGGTATTTCACATCAAATATTATGTAACAAACCCTGCATCATAGGACATGTTCACCAGCCTCAAACAGGAGAACAGAGGGAGATTTTGCACATTTCTTCTGGCCCCACTCCCTGAAGAGGCTGTGCAATGTTCTTTTGGCAAGGTTGCCATCATGTCTTGCAGGGTAAGTCACTGTAATCGTAGCCTGTGCTACAAAATAGGCTGTGCCAATGCTGACAAACCACACTCACAGCTGACTGAGTGTAGGAACCAGGAACTCATAGGTCTTCAGGCTGCAAAAACATTTTCCCAACACCAAATTATCTCATGCCTCTCTACCTGTGCCAATAGAGCTGTTGCAGTGAGGCAGCGATGGACTGGTCCCATAATTCCAGGCAACCCCAGCTTTGTTGACCATGCATTTGAAAATTGTTTTCTATTTTTTTAGATAAACATATGTTTTAAAAATATGTCCTAAAGAAGATGGGGTGAACCAACTTAATCCCACCGAAACACCACGTCGAAAACGTGTGATGAAATTTGTATTCTTTGTGAAAATATGGTCATTGTTAGTTCTTTGACTATATAGATCGGAGCAATTTCTTTTATGATAAGAAATCTGTGTTATGTAATATTGAGATACGTTGATGATAATATTGTGCACACAGTATAAATACTATTTTTTTTCTTTTTTTAAAATGTTTTAAATTAATATTGTATTATATTAACAAAATATTGTATAAAGTATGTTTTAACCATGAGAGGTATGCAAAGATTTATTTTTATTAAATAAACTAGACATTTTTACCTTATAGTGTTCAGTGTTAAGATAGTGTAGTGCATGAATGTAAAGGGTGACTGGCCTTTGGAAACATAAAAAAGGAACCTTCAAGTGTCTTTACCCACTTGACCCTACTCCCACTGCTGATAGCAAACCTACTGTTTGCGCAAATTAATCCAAAAATGTATGTGTACGCTTTACACACATATATAGGCCACATGCATCATTGTAGGATTTTGCGATTCCTAAATTGCGAAAATTAAGGAATCGCAATTTAGGAATTGCAAAATCCTATGCATCAAGAAATTGAAAAAGTTTTTCCGATTCCTTAATTTTCTTTATTTGCGATTCCTTAATTGCGAATCGCAATTAAGGAATGGCATTACATTGATTCCTATGGGCCTAGAGGCCCATAGGAATCAATGGGAAGGCATTAACTTTTTGCAATTTTCATTTTGCGAATCGCAATTTGTTAATGCATTTCACGGGTGCTGAGGGGGTCCAAAGGACCCCCCCTGCACCCTTGAAATGTTTTTTTAAGTGCAAGTTTCACACACACATGTCTAAATGACATGTGTGTGTGTAACATGACACTTTCAAAAATGCTTTTTTGAGCATTTTTGAAAGATTTCGCAAATTAACACGAGGGTCAACCTTGTGTTAATTTGCACCTCCTATTTTCGATTTCGCATTTTTTTAAAAATTCATGCATTGCATTTAAGGAATCGCACAAATGCAATTCCTTAAATGCAATCACATTTCTAGAAATCGCAGGAAATTGCGATTTTTGAAAACATTTATAATGCATCCCAAAAAGTGATTTTGGAATCGCAAACGGACGATTTTTCCGATTTGCACCGTTTGCGACTCCAAAATCCCTTAATGCATGTGGGCGTTAATGTGTTACACAAATATGTAACCTGCAAAAACATATGACATTTTTACATGTTCCAATTTTTTTCTATATACATTGATAATCTGAAACAAAATTGCTCAGCCAATGCAAATAATCGCTAATCATTAAACTATTGTGAATCTTGAAACAATGCTGATGTTATTGCAAGTCCCAATGCATTTCGGGATGACATCCCTTCTTCATGGGGACTGAAAAAGATGTTTAGTAAAAAGCTCTGTCAACGGATACCATAATTCAGCACATTGCAATGTGAAAACAATCATGAAATTGCATGAATATTATCAAGAAGATTACCAATGAAAGAATATAGAATGACCGACACCAAGTGGAAATCAATGAGAACAGAAAACCAAATAAAAACTGTGAAAACAACCAGTGCTTGAAATTTTTTTTTTTGCCGTGCTCCACTTACCAACATCTAACTGTAATGACGATGTACATCAATCAAGACGATAAATAAAAACTGGTTTCTGAAGAGAAATATGCAAAAACCTCTTACTCAAGACCTAGATGTAGTGTCATAAATCACGGCGTACACAACAACATTACCAACATTCCATACTCGGGCATATATAACCCAACTGACCAATGGTTGTCTGAAATGTTAAACCCGTTGCAATATAAGCTTTCCAATTAACGCAGTACGTTGTGGCCTAATTCACACCAAGGAAAATAATGAATGAAAAAGGTTAAACATACACCAAATAAATAATACAAAACCTATGGATCAACAACAATATCATATGTGAAATACAGAACCAATAAGACTTCTCAATTTAAATAATTGAAATAAGTGTTTATGAAGTACCTTCATCAATCCTGCATCTTCACTCAATGATGTTTTCAGTATAAATTGACCGATTTCATGAAGGTCACCACAGAATTTAAACGCCAAAGTCAAGAACTGCTATTGCTTCTAGTTGCCACTCAAACAGTCGGAAGTTATGGCTTGTGGAGGATAGGCTTGTTTGTTGGTATTTTCAGCATGAGTGGGACATTGGTTAATACATTTTCTTCGGGTATTATACGCAGGCACTAGAGTTCTGACTGACACAGCAGCAAGATCTAAGGAGAGTTGAACGAAAACTTGGTGGAGTGTTTGATGCAGTTTAAGGTATTATATAGATTACGGTTGAATGAGTTTATTGCACCAAACATTTCATATTCGCGTGCAGTAATCTCAGTGAACTTTATTTTTAGCGATCAGTTCTCCATGACTGTTTGCGTGGCTACTATAAGCAATAGCTGTTCTTGACTTTGGCGTTTAAATTCTGTGGTGACTTTCATGAAATCGGTCAATTTATACTGAAAACATCGATGGGTGAAGACGCAGGATTGATGAAGGTACTTCATAAACACTTAGTTCAATTATTTAAATTGAGAGGTATTATTGGTTCTGTATTTCACATGGGATATTGTCGTTGATCCATAGGTTTTGTATTATTTATTTAGAGTATGTTTAAACTTTTTGATTAATTATTTTCCTTGGTGTGACTTAGACCACAACTCACTGCGTTAATTGGAAAGCTTATATTGCAAAGGGTTTAACATTTCAGACAACCATTGGTCAGTTGGGTTATATATGCCTGAGTATGGAATGCCGGTAATGTTGTTGTGTACACCGTGATTTATGGCACTACATCTAGGTCCTGAGTAAGAGGTTTTTGCATATTTCTCTTCAGAAACCAGTCTTAATTTATCGTCTTGATTGACATACATCGTCATTACAGTTAGATGTTGGTAAGTGGAGCACGGCTAAACAAATGTTTTCAAGCACTGGTTGTTTTCACAGTTTTTATTTGGCTTTCTGTTCTCATTGATTTCCACTTGGTGTCGGTCATTCTATATTCGTTCATTGGTCATCTTGATAATATTCATGCAATTTCATGACTGTTTTCACTATGCAATGTGCTGAATTATGGTATCTGTTGTCAGAGCTTTTTACTAAACATCTTTTTCAGTTGCCCTGAAGAAGGGATATCATCCCGAAATGCTTTGGGACTTGCAATAACATCAGCATGGTTTCAAGATTCGCAAAAGTTTAATGATTAGCGAATATTGTATAGGCTGAGTAATTTTGTTTCAGATTATCAATGTATATTGAAAAAAATTGGAACATGTGAAAATGTCATATGTTTTTGCAGCTTACATGTTTGTGTAACACATTAAGGGGTCGATTCCGATTCGGGAAAAAACCCGTCCGTACAATTTGTATCCGGCGCCCTCTCCGTACAAATCGTACCCATCCGTCTGAGTCGCGAAGTACGATCCGTATTCCGTGAATCCGTCCGAATCGTCGCGCTTCGTACGTATTGCAAGGCTGAAACCGTGAACCGTACGACTCGTACACATACCGTACGACCCGACGAGTACGATCCGGACCGGGGTATGAGGACGCGATTCGTATGGTTCACGTCAGGTAAGGGCGAGTCGTACGGAAAAGCACACAAACACATACACACGTACGGTCCATACCCCCCATGATCGCAGGGGTACGCACCATACCCCTGCGATCATGGGGTGTATGAGCCTTACCCCCATTGTACGATCGGTGTACGAGCCGTACCCCCATTGTACGATCGGTGTACGAGCCATACCCTCATTGTACGATCGGTGTACGAGCCGTACCACGAGCCGTACCCCCATTGTACGATCGGTGTATGAGCCGTACCCCATATACGATGGGTGTACGAGCTGTACCCCCATTGTACGATCGGTGTACGAGCTGTACCCCCATTGTACGATCGGTGTACGAGCCGTACCCCCATTGTACGATCGGTGTACGAGCCATACCCCCATTGTATGATCGGTGTACGAGCCGTACCCCTTGTACGATGGGTGTACGAGCTGTACCCCCATTGTACGATTGGTGTACGAGCCGTACCCCCATTGTACGATTGGTGTACGAGCCGTACCCCATGTACAATGGGGGTACGGCTCGTACATGGGGTACGGCTCGTACACCCATCGTACAATGGGGGTACGGCTCGTACACCCATCGTACAATGGGGGTACGGCTCGTACACCGATCGTACAATACAATGGGGGTACGGCTCCTACACCGATCGTACAATGGGGGTACGGCTCGTACACCGATCGTAAAATGGGGGTACGGCTCGTACACCCCATGATCGCAGGGGTACGGTGTGAACCCCTGCGATCATGGGGGGTACGCACCGTACCCGGGGGGGGCAGTTCCGTACCTGTTTCGGCGCGAACTCTGCTTTTACGGCTGTTTTCAGCTCCCGTAGAAAAAGGGTCGTACGGTGCCTACCCGACACGTATCGTACTTGTTGGGTCGTAAAAACCAGCCGCGAACCATACAGATGTCGCGTACAGCGGGTTCCGAGGGAGAATCGTACGGAGATTAGAGTCGTACTGTGTCTTGTACGACTCGTACGGAGTACGGCTCCTGGTACGAATCGTACTTCGTAGTACGTATGAGGGACGTTGCAGGGTACGATTCGTATGGGAAAAACGCTCCGAACGGCTATTCAGAGCGTTTTCTTCCGAATCGGAATCGACCCCTAAATGTGTGTAAAGCGTACACATAATTTTTAAATTAATTTGCGCAAACAGTAGGTTTGCTATCAGCAGTGCAGGTAGGGTCAAGTGGGTAAAGACACTTGAAGGTTCCTTTTCTATAGTTTCAACGGAGGGTAGCATCCTCCTTCTCACCCAGCATGCACCGAATAAACAGTTGATTACTCAGGTTAGAGTTTCAGTTTAGATAACACAGGTGTGAACAGCACAAACCATTACTACTTTGGAAACATAAAGCATATACTAGTAAATGGTGCTGAGTGCTTCTGAATGTGTCCTTCTTTTAACAGTCTCTTTATAATGCAACATCTGTAAACATATACACATATATAATTAGGGTCTCCTATTTTGGTTCCTTTAGGGTCCTTAGGAAGAGTATAAGAAAGCAAAAAAAAAAGTAGTCTTTGAACAGTCAAGGAAATTCAACAAATTCTCCAAGGATGATACGTATTCTTTTAAAAATAGTTCTAACACGAACCTTACCAAAATTCTTATGGAATGGTTTGCTTTTGGCAAATTGTTCTGATGTTCTTTTGTTGTTTCAGGGTAAACTGTGCCAATGACAAAGAAAAATATGGAATTTAGACCTTTACTAAGGTCTAACAGTTAAATGGTAACTGGAACACTGAAGAGTACTGAAGACTAACAGGAGATAATGTGAGGAACTGGAGGGAAACAAAGGAAATACTGCAGAACACTGGAGGATAAAAGGTATTCTCAGGGAATTAATCAAAAAAGCATGTGAATTAAATAAATAAATACCAGTTTTTGTAAAGCGCAAACAATTACCCCTAAGGGTGTCAAGGAGCTGGGGGCCGTCCGGGAGATTAAGCAAGCTGTTGCCCATAATCACAGGGTGCTAGGCTAACCTGCAACTGGCGCCAGGGATGGAACCATGAGCCTCGGTGTTCTGGAGTCAGGCCCCCTGGCCGCTGCGCCACACGTCTTCCACAATTATGTGACCAAAAAGACTAGAAAACATAATGCCCAACACCTATAATTACCGCAAGGTGCTGACTCCTGAGTGCGTCTTAAACCTTGTCTCAGGAGCTGAACACTGATGTAAGGGGGTTGGGCCACGAGCGGATGCTCCAGGAAACTAGAGCATGCCCAATGGCTCCCAGGGGCACATGCTAGGAGTCATTTTGGCTGTGCCATGCGTCCGATATCGGGCAGCATGGTGGCAGACACCACAATCTACTGCAAGTGTATTTGTCTGCCGCTTTATAGCTCAGGTACGGCCCTCTACATAAAAAGTTTAGTTTAGATTGTTTCACTTTGGCACCTTTGATTATAACATTACATTCAGTGGCCTTTATTAAGATTAGTGAACCACAGCCTTGCTGCTTTGACAGTTTTATTTATGATTGAAGAGACAAGTCAGTTGTCTTGTTTCACCTATACAAGACTTTATTTTTATAGCTAGAACCACATTATGGTCTTTTACACCACACAAAAAAAGAGATTGTAGAACAGTCTTTATCCTGAACTGAATTATTTGAAAGTGCTCTCAGATGTGATGATCATGGCAACATGAGCACAGGGAAGAAAAGTAATTGCCTAGGGTGGCATTTGATCAAGCTTGGAAGCCAGATGTGAAACCAGGTTTACTGAATAGACTTGTGCAACTCCGATCCTGGATGGGTATCACATTCTTTCTCCCTCCTGTCCTGATGATGATTTTATTAGTGACCCAAGAGGCAAGTCAGTTGTATCGTGCCACCTGCACAAGGCCTTTAGCGCTGTTATACATGATGGTGGGTTATTGTAAATTAAACCATATATGAAAGAGAAGCTTTTTGTGCAGTGACCATCCTGAACTCAGTTATTGAAAGGTGCTCTCAAATGTGATGATCACAGAAAAGGAAGCAGTGGGAAGAAAAGGAGTTACCCAGGATCACCCAGTTTGTGAAGCCGGGAAGCTGTGACTGAAACTAGGATATCTAGGCCAGGCTCCTTTCAACGAGTTTTTGATCTTGGTCCAACAAAAGCTTCTGACTGGACTGGGCATGTTATGCAAGTGCATTCAAAATATCCTGTTTATAAGGTGGGGTAACAGCATTCGAAACACCCCTCTTCACAGTGCATGCCTCATAGAGCAGGAACAGTTCAAGGTTCCCAAGTTCAGAGGATGGGTATAGCCAGGGCAGGATCAGGACAAGTACAGGCACAAATCGGGCAGCAGCAGTTGAAGCTTTATTTCGTCACGGAACTGGGAAAATATGGCAGTAGCAAAGTAAGCTTCTTCTCTTTCATAGAAGGCAACACATGCAGTATTCCATTTCCCATAGAACAATAGGGCAGACTAGTAGTAGCTTTCATTTCTCACATAACATGTGCATTGAGTGACATTCAGGTTACAGACAGATCTCTGAAGTGGGTGCTTCTGTTAATGAGGTGAAAGTACAGGTGGAAGAGTTGGTGAACATGCAAGTTCTGACACCATTCTGACTTATTCACGCCAGTATCCTCACGCCAGCATCCTGAAAGTTCTCCTACTGTCATTTGGAGACCTGCTTTTGTGGATTCTTTGGTGTGCAAAGTATTAAGAAGTAGCTGTCAGCTAGCAGGTCATTGTTATTTGGAGCAGCCTCACCACAGGCATAACTAACTATAGTCTAGACAGGCACAGAGGTAGCAACATCTACGAAAAAGTTTGGAGTGCCCACATACCAGGCACTGTGCCATCCCCGGCTCGGTACTGTACCTGTTCAAAATATTGAGAGCTGCCAGCAGGGTCGGATTGGGATCCCAATTTGGCCCGGGCACTGATGAAAAGAGTGGCCCACATTTGCAGGGTGTGGCCCACATTTGCGGGGCATGGCCCACATTCGCGGGGCAAGGCCCACATTCGCGGGGCATGGCCCACATTCACGGGCGAGGCCCAAATTCACGGCCATGCCCTTTCATGAAACACATAAGGAATGTAAGTGGGAGGATATTGTTCTTGGGAAGGACACAGGGCCAAGGTGACAATGTCCTACAAGCTGAACACCTGAAAATCAGACAGGCCCCTTTTTATTACCAAATTATTCCCAGCCCCTCCAGCGCAGGAGCATCTGATATCAGCGTGGCCCCTTTCTATTACAAAATTATTCCTCAGCCCTTCAGCACGGGAGCATCTGAAAACAGCGAGGCCCCTTTCTATTACAAAATTATTCCTCAGCCCTCCAGCGCAGGAGCAACAGAAAAAAACAGCGAGGCCCCTTTCTCTTAAAAAACTATTCCCCGGCCCTACAGTGCAGGAGCACCTGAAAACAGCAAGGCCCCTTTCTCTTAAAAAATTATTCCCAGCCCTCCAGCGCAGGACCATCTGAAAACAGCGGCCCCTTTATCTTAAAAAATGATTCTCCAACCCTCCAGTGCAGGAGCATCTGAAAACAGAGAGGCCCCTTTCTCTTAAAAAATGATTCCCCAGCCCTCCAGTGCAGGAGCATCTGAAAACAGAGAGGCCCCTTTCTCTTAAAAAATTATTCTCCAGCACAGGAGCACCTGAAAATAGCAAGGCCCCTTTCTCTTAAAAAATTATTCCCCAGCCCTCCAGTGCAGGAGCATCTGAAAACAGCAAGGCCCCAGCTAATTGTAAATTACTCAACCCTCCCCAGCCCTTCACTGCCTCAGGGCAATGGGTGGCAGGAGAGGGGCTAAAGCAAAAACATAGCTTCTGGGCCATCCATGGGGCTGGGGGGGGGCTAAGGTGAAGATGGTGCAGTTCCCCACATCACCTGGCCCCCATAGTGAGACCCATTCTTCCTCCCCACTATGCCCTGAATGAAGGGCTGTGGGCAGGTGTTAACGCAAACACTGTTTCTGGGCTGCGTGGGCCCCAGGGGGCTGAGGTGAAAATAGCTCACAGGCCTGAGCAACATCTGCCCCCCTAGGAGGCAGAATCTGGCACACAATCACCCCTCCCCAGCCCACCACCAGCATGATTGCTTGGCAGGGCAGGGGGTCAAGGAGAGGCCACAGCTGATCATCACTGAACTGGCCTGCATTCTGACTAGATGATCTCCCCATTGGTTTGGTCTTCCCCTACACAGAGGTGAGCTTACAAATACAGCTATGAGCTAACTAGATGCTCTCCCCCGTTGGTTTGGTCTCCCCTACGGGGCTTATGGGAAGGGGGAGATCATTCCGATGGGGAGACAAAACGACTGGGGAGAAGCTGCTTTTCTCTCCCTGTCAGTGCTCTCTGTGGACTGGTAACGGGGAAAAAACGGCCCTCAGAGTGCACTGAGACACCGGCCCTTCGGCCCATGCCCAAGTGCCCACAGTGCCAATCCGCCCCTGGCTGCCAGCGTCCTGAACATTTCAGGCTTGAGATGAAAGAGCCTGGCTGATTGTTTAGCAATTTCCCGACCTATGGAATCTTTCAGTGTCTTTTGATCATTTTCAACAACGCTTGGTTGAATCTGTGCTTTTTACAGGCACCTGTTAGGTTCCAATCTGTTGTGTGGAGTTGAATATCCTTTATACTTGCCCCCGTACCGAGTAATGCAGCTGCAAAGCTTCCGCTCCGTGGCTCAAAGCTCTCTGATTAGAGAGAGAAAGAGACATGCAGCTTGGAAAATCAGTGCTCCCAGGAGGCTACAAAATACAGTTATGTTTCCCTGAACCGTAAATGCTGAATCCACACTGGGAGACTGCAATATAGCAACGTTTTAAATCATTTTTCTGGCAATATTCAGACTTCCATGTGTCTCTAAAATACAGATTGTCCCATCTGGATCGCCTGCGAACAGGCAGCCTGCCATTGCTCCTCCAAACGGTCAGCAGTGGTTCCTTCGTAGGGGCATTGACCTGCTGCCGCTGTGAGCCACTACCTCCCAGGCTCATTTGTTTAAAAATCTGCATCTCCATTCATTTTTCTTCCTTATCGGGCGGAGTTACAGTGCTCTCGCGAAAGCCGGAGGTGAGTCGGATGAGCAGCTGAGGCTGTTAACGGAGCTGCGCATGTCAGATTGGCTGGTTTGTTTGCAGTAGAAACATGACATGCGCAGTTCAGGCTTCCACATTGAAGGCTAGCATGGAGCGGCGTAAGCAAAGGCACAGCCCCGTTCATGGGCATCCACAGAAATGTTTCCAGGGGGGAGGGGCTAACCTGGCAAACAAAGGGGCGTGGCTAATGTTAATCAATAGGGGTGGGGCTAAAATGGCAGACAATCAGGATCTGGTAATTCTCAGGCCAAGCTGAGAAAAAAAGTGGTGAATTCTGCATTTGAAACTGGACAACAATTAGAGCACACATAAGAACCCTAATATTACCCCCTGGCCCCTTAAAACTCATACATTCCCTGATCCCTAAAATTAGCCCCTGGCACCCCAAAACCCATAACCCATACCCGCCCTGACCCCTAAAATTGTCCCCCGGGCACCCCAAAACCCCTACCCGCCTTGAACCCTAAAATTACCCCCCAGGTACCTCAAAACTCATACCCACCCTGAACCCTAACATTACCACTGGCACCCCAAAACCCATATCCACCCTAACCCTAACATTTTCCCTGGCCCTCCAAAACCCATAACTGCCCTAAACCCTAAAATTACCCCTGGCTCCCCAAAACTCATACCCACCTTGAACCCTAAAATTATCCCTGCCAACCCAAAACCCATACCCACCCTGGACCCTAAAATTACCCCACTGGCATTCCAAAAGCTGAACCCTACGGTGCATATTTACAAGCCCCTTGCGCCACTTTTGCATAACTTTTAACATGGGAAAAGTGACGCAAAAGTGGTCCAAGGGGTTCGTAAATCTGCCCCTACAAGCTTACACTACATTTGCATATTCGGAGGGGACTGTCCTCCTTGACGTTTCCATTCATGTAAATCTAAAACACCGTAACCTTGATATGCAGCCAGTAGGTAATGCTGGTGATGCTGTAGAATGCATTAAAAGTACTGTAACTTACTTAAAAACTGCTGCCTGCTCTTCTGATACTATTCAGTGGAGTCGGGCTGATCAGCAGCACTGTCGTCCTGGCATCCAGCCCCTCCCAAAGGTCTCACTTTCTAGATAGGTGTGGGTCAAATGTCTCCTGGATTCTCCTTGCCTGGGCCTCCTCTGCTTCTTCGTCGGTGCCCTTGGATGCAAATAGAGACAGATCCATGGCCCTGTTCACCATTTATCAGGTGAGCAGCGCCGTGGATGTGTATCCCATACAAGTGCACAGACAGCAGGGGGAAAGGGATGGCAGTGTAGGTGACACTTTTCCTTTGTAAAGTAATTCCTGCTGGCTTCATAGCCCAGGGAGTGCTGTCTGTGCACTTGTATGGAATACACATCTATACAAGTGCACAGACAGCAAACCCTGGGCTATGATGCCAGCAGAAATTCCTATACAAAAGAAAAGCGTCACCTGCACTGGCCATCCCTTTCCCCCTGCTCTGCACATCTCCCCACTCCCACCCCATGACGAGGCAGCTATAAGTGGTAATTTGTCATTCTGAGGGGTGTGAATGTTTTAAGAATGTGTGTGCCTGGCTGAGACAGCTTCCCGGCACACCACACACACACTGCCGCACTTGAGTACTTCACACAGGTCTTTAAAAGACCATTTACTTGGTAATGAGGCTTTGTTGTGTTTTCACCCCTACTTAGAGCCACTGCATCTCCACTCTGAACATGGCTTTGGCTGAATGAATTAGCCCCCTCCCCGAAATTTGAGGGAGACAAGTTGACTTGAGATTTAAAAGAGGGGTGAACAAGGGATTGAAGAAGCTGAGTGGTGACCGTGATGGGGCAGGCATTTAATGCAGTTTCCCTTTCAAATGGGTTTATTGTGCAAATCTACTTTGACAGACTCGCAGACAGCAAATGCTGCTGCCTTTCCATGGCGTCTGAAAGTTTTTTTCTTGAAGTTGGGTCGACGAACTGATCGGGTTCTTTTCTACCTTCATGTGGTGATGATGAGTGGGTTGCAGGGCGCCTGCACTTGTCACCTCTGTCATTGGTAGCCCCCTGCTTCCATCTGAACACCAAGGATCACAACCCCCTCCCCCAACCACCCGCACTTGGAGGGGTTGCCGTGATGCCTAGGGTGACCAACTGGCATGGGTGCAAATTCAGGATAGTGAGTGTAAAAATTCAGGCCAAAGGGTCCAAATTCGGGACAAAAATTCAGGACAGGAGTTCAAAATTCAGGACAAAAGTTAAGGTTTACAGACACATCAGAGAAGTTGCGCATTAGTATATAAGTAAGTAAATAGACAACCACTAAAGTAAAAGTGAAAATAAGTCTATATTAGGTTGAGACAATTGTGCACTTCATGGTTTGTCAGTATGTGAGCAACGGTAAGCAAATGTGCAGGTCTTTTTGTGGTAACAAAACCGCCCCCACCTTTCCAGCTCCCTGAGAAAATGCCTGATGCCCGGTCTGGCCAGTCTGGCATTGATACCTCCCTCTAATGGCATCCCTCATCTTCACATAGACCCACTCTCATGTGTATTTAATTTCTTCTATAGTGCTACTCATCCCAAGTATGTGGGGCAGAGTTTTGGAGTGCGTTACAACACACACATATTATATAGAGACAATCACTCATATAAATGGGAAAGTCAATGTATAGGAAATGTTGCTTAAGATAATGGGGCTTACAATATGTAATCGTACTTTCATCCATCATTCAATCTTTCACCATTAATTCTGTCCTTCCATCTGTGTGCCCATCCATGTCTATATTCATCAATTTACAAACCTATCCATCACGTTTCCTTCCATCCATCATTTCACTCATCCATCCCTCAATCCACCCTTTTACTCATCCATCATCCATCCATCCACCCTTTCACCCTATCCATCCGTACACTCATTCATCCACTCTTTCACCCATCCATCCATTAACTCATCCATCCAGCCATTCACGCGTTCAGTCATCCATTTACCCACCCCCTTCCTCTTTCAATTCCCCTTTCACTTAGCCATCCATCCTTCCATCCACCCACCCATCCATCTACTCATCCACTCATGAATCCATCCATTGAACCTATCATTCATCCATCCTTTCACTCATCCATCTACCCTTTCACTCCTTCACTCATCTATCCATCCTTTTGTCCATCTACCCGCCCTTTCACTCACTCATCCAGCCTTACATCCACCCTTTCTCTCATCCGTCCATCCATTCACCCTTTCACTCATCAATTCATCAATCCACCCTTTCACTTAACAATTCATCAATCCATCCATCATTTCACTCATTCATCTACCTATTCACTCACCTGTCATCCACCCTTTCACTCATCCATCCATCATTTCACCCATCTATCTAGCCATCTATCCACCCATCCCTTCACTTACTTACTCACTCACCTTTTCACAATAATTATGAGACCATCATGAACTCCACCCTCGCTGTAGTTCCTAAAGCAAGGGGCGGGTACAGCAGGGTTCACTATGCCCCTGCACATAGGCAATCTGAAAAAGTGGAAGGCACGAGTCAAGCATGATGCACAGTGCCTTGACATGGGGTGACTGTGACATGGTGTTGTTTCTAGAGCTTTAAGTGGGATAAAAAACTAGGGGGGTCTCTCCAAAAGGGTGTTTGATGTAATAAAATGTGTGGCTTAAAACACATAAGCTAAAAATCTGTGCTTAATATAATGTGCCACCCGGCTGCTATTTTTGTTGCTTCTGTCATTGCATCCAGATATATAATAAAACAAGTAACGTTACACTTAGAACAAGTAACTTTACACCTACAACAAGCCAGAACTATTGGCTTTGTCAATGGTTGTTAGTTGCATAAAATGAAAAAGCGGCAACCATGGCTGCTATATTATAACTATAATCCTTTCCTTTCAAATTCTTTCACTGCCTTCCTTTGGCTAACTGGGTTCTCACCTAGCAGCAGCATGGGCGTTTTTGCACTTCCATGTGACAGAATGCCCTGCCCTGGACTGAGGCTGGATGAGGCCACCACATGCTGTGCCAGCCAAGACTGACCCATTGTCATTCTGTATGTGGCAATCAGCCCCACACAGAATGATAATTGGTGGGGTGGGGCTGCTCTTGTGCTCAGGGGAGTGCAAAGTGGTCCCATCAGGGAGCTGAGGCCTTTTGCAGGGAGACAGCTCTGCCTAAAATTACGAACGGTTGGTCACCCTACATCAGTGATGTCCTGCCTGAGGACGGGCCCCGGTGTCAGGCCTCCCTCCGGTAAGCATTTGTGCACATGGGCGTGTGCGGGGGAGGGTGGGGGGGCAAGGAGACGTGCTCCAGGGGGGGCAAGCGCCCCTTCTTGCCCCCCCCCATGCAGACGCCCATGGCCCTGTTCGTCTTTTAAGGAGCATTGTGCCTGCATGACCAGTCAATCCAAGCACTGCTTTTGTGCTGTTTAGCTTTATAAGCAGCATAGGAGCTGTGCTTGAGTTGGCTGCGGAGCTCGGGTTTATTTTCCCCGGCCAGTAAACACATTAACATACAGTCACAGCAACTCAGTGAGACAGGTGGATTTAACCACAGGACTCAGGGCCATATTATCAAGAACGGCGATAACATTATCGCTGCTTTAGCGGCAGGAAAATGCAGCTAAAGCGGCGATAAGGGGCTTGATAATATGCCTTAGAGAATTCCAATAGAAGCCCAGGCTAGATGTACTTCCCACCAGAACCTGGGCTCCTATTAGAATTTTCTAGGGCATATTATCAAGCCCCTCAACGCCACTTTAGCGACAGTTTCCTGTCACTAAAGCGGCGAAAATGTTATCGCCCGTTCTTGATAATATGGCCCGGAGTCTAAAGGCCGAAGTGAATGTGTGCTGAATCCCACAAGATCGTCAAGATAAGGTAAGATTTCATAACAGTACTAATAAGGTGCAATAAAAAATAATTTAACGAGGTGAACTGGCACGTTCTATTTATAGCTGTAACTTGATATGCAAGGAATTGACTCAGGCACAGTTCCATGTAATTCCGAGAGGATTATAATGGTGCCAGCAATCAATCCACACTCTAGGCAAATACAGGCTTGACAAATAAGCAACTGTGATCAGGACTTCAGATATTTCGAACTTTCCTGTGATATTTATAAATCCGATTTCAGGCTTAAAGTCTTGGTGAAGGAGATTTTAAAGACATCCAATGGCACTTTGCCAAAAAATGTAGCAGCTGGTGACCTGCACTGGTCAAAACGAAGCATATCTCAATAGAGTAAGTAGTAAACATAAACATTCCTGGAGTGCATTTTATTGAGTTAAATGATTAAGACATGGCAGCCACGAGACTTATACAGTCCAGCCTCTACTATTATTCATCCAGTATTCACCTTTTTACACCACCACTTTCAATGTCAAAGCAGTCGGTACTGCAATGGTCCTGAAGATGCTACCATGAACAACACATTTCCCAGGTACTGATTCTGCTTCTGCAACATAGCGGGAAGAAGCACTCTAGCCACTGGTTACTTCCAGGACAAGCCGCTTCTCTCTGACACAGACATATCCTCCAACTGTTATATTTGTATGCAACAAACAGAACTGACAGCCCCTTGTTTCTTTTGATGGATTGACTTCCAGCACAGTTTTTCTTATTGATTGACAGATTGTCAGCACTTAAACAAAGATACTTTTAGTACTTTGTTTCTGTCTTATGGACAGACCTCCAGCACCGTTTGTTATGAAAATTGACAAGCTGGTTGACTTTGTTTATTTTTGATGGGCACACTTCCTGCACTGTTTTTCTTCGTAATTTCCAGACTGGCTTGACATTGTTCACTGTGTGTATTAGCTGGTCACTGACTGACTATCATCACTGTGTTTCTGGAAGATCTAAAAACGGTGACAGTGTGCCCTCGGTCAATGACCGACTCACTGGGTAGTGTTTATATATATATATTCTTAGTGATGCCACTGCAGTGCATTGCAGGGGCGTAAGATATGGTTAGATCAGGCAACTATAACTGCTGAATTTCACTGGTCTTGTATGAGTGATATATAATCACTGAAAAGACTAGCCGCTATATGTATCAAGCTATTTAGCATTCGCAAAGGCCGAAATTCTGCGAATTTCGGCCTTTGCGAATGCTAATTAGACAAATGGAATGTATCAAACAAGTTTGATGCAAAATAAGGAATAGCAAAATTTGCTAATCCTTATTTTGCGATTGCATTTAAGGAATTGCAAATTTTGCGATTCCTTAAATGCAATGTATCAAACAAATAATATGCCAAAAATGCCATTAAGGATTAGCAAATTACCACCAACTTCTAGTTGGTGGTAATTTGCGAATTCTTATCAAAAAGCTTTTTTGAAAAAAAACAAAGGTGCCATATGACGCCCATACATGCCCTTAGGGCATGTATGTGCGCCATATGCCCCCAAATGTCTTTTTCAGGGGTGCAGCAGGGTGTTCTTGAGACACCCCTGCACCCTTGGAAAAATCCCTAATTTGCGATCAGCAAATTGCTAATTGCAAATTGCACTTTCATTCCTATGGGCCTCCTGGCCCATGGAAATGAAGGGGTAATTTGCGATTGACAATTTGCTAATCTCAAATTAAGGAATGCTAAGGAATCGCTATTGGAAAGCGATTTTGTACATACATACCGTTTTGCATTTCCTAAATAGCGATTCCTTAAAATTAGCTATTTAGGAAATGCAAAATGGTTTGTTGATACATATAGCGGTAAAGGTCTTTTCAGTAAAGGCTGATATATATATATGTATAGATATATATCAGCCGTGATCCGTGCAGGTAATAGCAGTGGGGCTTGGCGGGGATTTTGAAGGACGATGCTGAGGGGAAATTAAATAAATATTTATTTATCCATATATATATATATATCAGTTCAAAGAGGTGAGCCCCTGTGAGAGAGCCCCAGGTACGTGATAATTTTCGAATCTTTATTGGAAACACCTTGTGGCAGACAGTTTTGCACTGACATTCATCCAAATAATGAGCCCTCCAGACGCGTTTCTGAAACAAAAGTTCCCTTCATCAGTGGCTTGGCTCCTCTGTAACATCGATCTCAATCCTGCACCAATTATTTATGTAGGAACCTGCCCCAGTGGGCGTGGCCTGTACCATGGCCTTCTGGTTCTCGTAGTGTCAGGAAAAAACCTCCTGTGAGTTGAGTTCGATATGCAGAAATGAAATTGTTTGTATTACCCCAGTGGGTTGACAAGCTGCAGGCTCCTGTGTCTGCCACTTTTCAACAGATGCTTCCTCGAACACCGCCTCCCGTTAAATAGATGAGGCCAGCCTGCCTTTCATCATCGGGCCTCGCTTCCATGCGGTGGGTTCTCTCGCGGCTGGGCTCCAGCCGCATAACATCAGTTCAAAGAGGTGAGCCCCTGTGAGAGAGCCCCAGGTACGTGATAATTTTCGAATCTTTATTGGAAACACCTTGTGGCAGACAGTTTTGCACTGACATTCATCCAAATAATGAGCCCTCCAGACGCGTTTCTGAAACAAAAGTTCCCTTCATCAGTGGCTTGGCTCCTCTATAACATCGAGCTCAATCCTGCACCAATTATTTATGTAGGAACCTGCCCCAGTGGGCGTGGCCTGTACCATGGCCTTCTGGTTCTCGTAGTGTCAGGAAAAAACCTCCTGTGAGTTGAGTTCGATATGCAGAAATGAAATTGTTTGTATTACCCCAGTGGGTTGACAAGCTGCAGGCTCCTGTGTCTGCCACTTTTCAACAGATGCTTCCTCGAACACCGCCTCCCGTGAAATAGATGAGGCCAGCCTGCCTTTCATCATCGGGCCTCGCTTCCATGCGGTGGGTTCTCTCGCGGCTGGGCTCCAGCCGCATAACATCAGTTCAAAGAGTGTTCGAGGAACCATCTGTTGAAAAGTGGCAGACACAGGAGCCTGCAGCTTGTCAACCCACTGGGGTAATACAAACAATTTCATTTCTGCATATCGAACTCAACTCACAGGAGGTTTTTTCCTGACACTACGAGAACCAGAAGGCCATGGTACAGGCCACGCCCACTGGGGCAGGTTCCTACATAAATAATTGGTGCAGGATTGAGCTCGATGTTACAGAGGAGCCAAGCCACTGATGAAGGGAACTTTTGTTTCAGAAACGCGTCTGGAGGGCTCATTATTTGGATGAATGTCAGTGCAAAACTGTCTGCCACAAGGTGTTTCCAATAAAGATTCGAAAATTATCACGTACCTGGGGCTCTCTCACAGGGGCTCACCTCTTTGAACTGATGTTATGCGGCTGGAGCCCAGCCGCGCGAGAACCCACCGCATGGAAGCGAGGCCCGATGATGAAAGGCAGGCTGGCCTCATCTATTTCACGGGAGGCGGTGTTCGAGGAAGCATCTGTTGAAAAGTGGCAGACACAGGAGCCTGCAGCTTGTCAACCCACTGGGGTAATACAAACAATTTCATTTCTGCATATCGAACTCAACTCACAGGAGGTTTTTTCCTGACACTACGAGAACCAGAAGGCCATGGTACAGGCCACGCCCACTGGGGCAGGTTCCTACATAAATAATTGGTGCAGGATTGAGCTCGATGTTACAGAGGAGCCAAGCCACTGATGAAGGGAACTTTTGTTTCAGAAACGCGTCTGGAGGGCTCATTATTTGGATGAATGTCAGTGCAAAACTGTCTGCCACAAGGTGTTTCCAATAAAGATTCGAAAATTATCACGTACCTGGGGCTCTCTCACAGGGGCTCACCTCTTTGAACTGATGTTATGCGGCTGGAGCCCAGCCGCGAGAGAACCCACCGCATGGAAGCGAGGCCCGATGATGAAAGGCAGGCTGGCCTCATCTATTTCACGGGAGGCGGTGTTCGAGGAAGCATCTGTTGAAAAGTGGCAGACACAGGAGCCTGCAGCTTGTCAACCCACTGGGGTAATACAAACAATTTCATTTCTGCATATCAAACTCAACTCACAGGAGGTTTTTTCCTGACACTACGAGAACCAGAAGGCCATGGTACAGGCCACGCCCACTGGGGCAGGTTCCTACATAAATAATTGGTGCAGGATTGAGCTCGATGTTACAGAGGAGCCAAGCCACTGATGAAGGGAACTTTTGTTTCAGAAACGCGTCTGGAGGGCTCATTATTTGGATGAATGTCAGTGCAAAACTGTCTGCCACAAGGTGTTTCCAATAAAGATTCGAAAATTATCACGTACCTGGGGCTCTCTCACAGGGGCTCACCTCTTTGAACTGATGTTATGCGGCTGGAGCCCAGCCGCGAGAGAACCCACCGCATGGAAGCGAGGCCCGATGATGAAAGGCAGGCTGGCCTCATCTATTTCACGGGAGGCGGTGTTCGAGGAAGCATCTGTTGAAAAGTGGCAGACACAGGAGCCTGCAGCTTGTCAACCCACTGGGGTAATACAAACAATTTCATTTCTGCATATCGAACTCAACTCACAGGAGGTTTTTTCCTGACACTACGAGAACCAGAAGGCCATGGTACAGGCCACGCCCACTGGGGCAGGTTCCTACATAAATAATTGGTGCAGGATTGAGCTCGATGTTACAGAGGAGCCAAGCCACTGATGAAGGGAACTTTTGTTTCAGAAACGCGTCTGGAGGGCTCATTATTTGGATGAATGTCAGTGCAAAACTGTCTGCCACAAGGTGTTTCCAATAAAGATTCGAAAATTATCACGTACCTGGGGCTCTCTCACAGGGGCTCACCTCTTTGAACTGATGTTATGCGGCTGGAGCCCAGCCGCGAGAGAACCCACCGCATGGAAGCGAGGCCCGATGATGAAAGGCAGGCTGGCCTCATCTATTTCACGGGAGGCGGTGTTCGAGGAAGCATCTGTTGAAAAGTGGCAGACACAGGAGCCTGCAGCTTGTCAACCCACTGGGGTAATACAAACAATTTCATTTCTGCATATCGAACTCAACTCACAGGAGGTTTTTTCCTGACACTACGAGAACCAGAAGGCCATGGTACAGGCCACGCCCACTGGGGCAGGTTCCTACATAAATAATTGGTGCAGGATTGAGCTCGATGTTACAGAGGAGCCAAGCCACTGATGAAGGGAACTTTTGTTTCAGAAACGCGTCTGGAGGGCTCATTATTTGGATGAATGTCAGTGCAAAACTGTCTGCCACAAGGTGTTTCCAATAAAGATTCGAAAATTATCACGTACCTGGGGCTCTCTCACAGGGGCTCACCTCTTTGAACTGATGTTATGCGGCTGGAGCCCAGCCGCGAGAGAACCCACCGCATGGAAGCGAGGCCCGATGATGAAAGGCAGGCTGGCCTCATCTATTTCACGGGAGGCGGTGTTCGAGGAAGCATCTGTTGAAAAGTGGCAGACACAGGAGCCTGCAGCTTGTCAACCCACTGGGGTAATACAAACAATTTCATTTCTGCATATCGAACTCAACTCACAGGAGGTTTTTTCCTGACACTACGAGAACCAGAAGGCCATGGTACAGGCCACGCCCACTGGGGCAGGTTCCTACATAAATAATTGGTGCAGGATTGAGCTCGATGTTACAGAGGAGCCAAGCCACTGATGAAGGGAACTTTTGTTTCAGAAACGCGTCTGGAGGGCTCATTATTTGGATGAATGTCAGTGCAAAACTGTCTGCCACAAGGTGTTTCCAATAAAGATTCGAAAATTATCACGTACCTGGGGCTCTCTCACAGGGGCTCACCTCTTTGAACTGATATATATATATATATATATATATATACACACATACATATATATCTGTCTGTATATATATATATCCAGGTATACTGCTTGCAGGGAATCACCATCACCGATTTGGAAAGCAGGCGCGGACCACAGTTCAGTGCTTATTTTCTATTTATTTCTTGTCGGCCATTACGCGTTTCGGTCTGCCTGGACCTTGATAACATGACAACACTATTTGGCATTTTACTTCGGAATAGTTTGTAGTTCCTGCCTTATGGACACTGAAGGCATACTACCCTTAGGTAACTTTTTCTAAAAACCAAGGCCACATTTTCTCATTAAATAAATGGCTTTAGGTTTGCTGAATTGAATTAGAACATTATTAAATATCAAAATACGATATTATCCTCACATAAAATATTTGGGGATTGTAAACATTCAATAAACAAATAACAATAAATATTAATTAATAAATATAATACATATTTAAATACCATAGCAGCAATACATACAACAGGGAAATATGAATAAATAGACAAAAATGATCCACTATTATTAACAAAATCATTGTTAAAACAATGAAGTTGTTAAAACATAATTTAAAATGTTCCTTTGCCAAGCATTCAAGACATCATAGCATAATGTCACTAGTCCATTATATTTAAAACCTTGTGCTTTTTATTTGATCTTTGGTTTATTACTAAAAAGTGCATCCTGCCCAAAGCCTTCACCTAATACAAAAAAGTGCTAGTGCTTAAATGATCCAACCTCAAAGAATTATGTTTAACCTGTTATGACCTATAATAATAAAAACACCTCCTAATGTGTGTAGAAAAGTTTTTAAAAAAAACATTGTTTTGGTTTAGGTCAGAGTGCAGCCTCCTATGGTTACAGAAAAATACTCCTACATCTCCTTCTTTAATGCAGATTCCCCTATAGGATTGTCATAGATATTTCCCATGGTAGGTTATTTATTTCTTTATTCATTTATGAGTCTTATAAAGCGCACTGTCCCCTTGCAGGCATCCTGGCGCTGGGGCTCCATGAGAAGTGAGGAAGAGAGGTGTTCAGGAGGTACCAAAGAACTCAGACCCTGGGGAACAGCCAGGTCTTCACACATTTTCTGAACGGGAGAAGTTTCTCAACTTGTCTAATCTCCCAAGGTAGACTGTTCCAAAGTTTGGCCGCAGTCACCCCAAAGGATCTACCCCCTGCCCTGACTTTCTTGAATCTAGGTACTCTCACCAGTTGGGCCGAAGAAGAACGAAGCGCCCTAGTGGGAGTGTACCAAGCAAATTTAGATTGCAGTGCTCTAGGGCCTAGCCCATAAAGGGCTTTAAACACAAGGCAGAGAGACTTAAATTGTACTCTATGCCTGTGGTTAGATGCATGTGTAAAGATCCTCTGATGTATTTAAACCTCTTGGGGTCTTACAGTTGAGGTTTAGGATATGTTTGGTTTCTAAACTCCTAGGCTTGCCCTCTCTATCTCCTCCCTGTCTTTTTTTGGGTATAGAGTCTATGAGATAGTACGAGAGGTGTCTGAGATCATTGTTGTGTATTTCTTGACAATGTCTAGCCACTGGGTAGGTTGGGTCGTGCTTATTAATAGCCCAGATGTGTTGCAAAATTCTCTTGTTTGCAGGGAGTTTGGTGCTCCCTACATATTTAAGATTACAGGAGCACTCTAATATGTAAATACCATAGTCAGTTTTACAGTGCAGGGAACGTGATATTTCTATTTCCCTGTCGCTGAACGGTGTCCTATATGTTTTATTATTTATTCCGAACTGACGAGCTTTACAGCTTTTACATTTGGTGAAGCCCTTTCTTTGTGACAACCAAGTCTGTTGGTCCAGAACCTCCGGGCTACTTTTAACCAGACTTCTGCTCATGGATGGAGCCCGCCTGTAGGTGATCCCCAGGGTATTTGTTAAACTACCTCCTATAACTGGGTCACTTAACACTATGGGCCAGTTTCGATGCACAGTTGTTTTGATGGTTTTGTTTTGTGCATTATAGGCTAGAATCAGTTTGAGCTCCATAGTATTCTTCTTGGTGTTGGCAACATTGTCTTTTGGTATTAAAAGGGCATTACTGAGTTTTGTTTATAGTTGCATCAATGATCATACTTTTGTACCCCTTGGCTAGGAATCTTTTTTTGCTCTCCTGTTGTGCTCTTTTCAATTCATTGGAGTTGCTGCATATTCTTTTTATTCACAGCATTTCCCCATGGGGGATACTATTTACCAGGTGTCGGGTGAAAACTGGAAAAGTGTAAAACCGAGTTTCCTGCTGTCTCCTTTCTAAACATTCTGGTTTCTAGTCTATCATTACACACATACATTTCAATATCTGAAAAATGAATTTTCTTATCACTGATAATTGACGTGAAACTTAAGTTAATGTCATTTTTGTTGATGTCATTCACAAAGTCATGAGCCTCTGTCCCCCCATCGCAACGCCTTGCATCTGTTGGTAAAACACCTTGCATCTGTTGGTAAAATGTTTTATCAAATAGAAACACGTTGTTTAGACAGAAACTTGTCATATTGCTTAACATTACACAATGAGAGGAGTTAACTTTGTTTGTCCTCTGCCCAAGTAATGCTCAAGTGCCCTTATACCGTCTCTGTGGTTTATGCTTGTGCACAAGGACTCTACATCCAACAACATGAGTAGATAATCTTTTTTCCATTCAAAATTTTGAATCTTGGCTGGAAAGTCACATGTCTTTGATGTAAGAGGGCAAAGAATGCACAAATTCCTGTAAGAAGTAATCAATGTATTCGGAAGCATTTCAAGCAAGCTGTTTTGTGCTGAAATAATAGGATGTTCCGGTGGCTCTGCTGCATCCTTGTGGATTTTAGGGATGAAATATATATTGGGGACCACAGAATTATCTTTTCAGATGAATTTGTATTCATCCAATGTCATGATTTCTGCGCTTTTCCATGGTAAAAGTTTGCCATAGAAATCATCATAGATCATTTTTAGTGCCCATACGTTGCTGGTCGTATAACATGTTTTATTGTTCAATTGGGAAAGAGCTTCCTCCATATAATCCTTTCTTGCCCATCGGGCGACATTTCCTCCTTTAGCGGAGTTCCTGATGATAATGTTATCATTTGTTTGCAATTTAGTTATTAGCTGTTTGTATTGCCAAGCTTTTTTATTTGATTTTCGTTTTGTATGCTGCATTTTGAAATTAATTTTTTTTATTTCTGCAACTATATGTTCGTTAAAAATATCAATGCTGTCCCTGGGCGATATTGGATTAAATGTAGATTTTTTCCTGAAAGGAGTTGTTTTTCTTTTTGAATTCAATTCTTGCATTTCAATATTCAGATTTGATGCTTGATTATCCATTTCAAGACTATATTCCATGGTGTTTGTATTGGTGTGTCCCCACTTGTTGTTATTTCTTGTGAGTTCTCATTGGGACTTTCCATCACTTTGATGCCCTTCTCTTTGTTTTTCTTTTGTCAATGCATGGTATTTTAAAAGTTTCAGCTTTCTTACGGATCTATATATGTCCATCCGGGTATTGGCATAATCGAAGTTCGACTCCGGGCAGTATGAGAGTCCTAGTGCTAAAATTAGCCTTTCCGCTTCATTTAGGTCGATGTCAGTCAAGTTTATTACCGTTTTGGCTGTCATGTCTTTATTATTCATTTACAGTTCCACCAGCCTCTCCCTCGCTTCTTTTTGTTGTTCGGCCTTTCTTCTTGTTTTTCGCCACTCCCGCCAATGGTGGTTTTTCCTCTTCCTGCTGCGTTCTTTTGCGTCCCTGGGCGGTGTTTCGACCGCCGTTCCAGACATAAAAAATCTATTTCTTCCGCCGGGGTACGACTTGATAGTGTCCTGCTTGAGGTTGTTGGTTGTCCTTCAGGTTCTGCCTCACTTTCTACAGTTGAACTTTAATCGGAATTAGATGTATATGTGTGTATTTCCTTCCGGGTAGAGGCACTTGTCCCTTGTTCATTTTGTGCTTTTGCTTTGTTTGCTATCATTACATCATATTTTCTTTGGAACGTGAAAATTTGTCCTGTTTCATAGTCCACCCTATTCCGGTGGAATTTAAAAGCTTTGCGCTCTTTGATTTTATCTTCTTGTTTACGTAATCATAACATCAGTTCTTCCTTTAGTTTAGTTACTTCCTCATCTTTGTTTAATCTGGTAATCTCCTCATTGAGTTTGTCTATTTGATCTTGGAGCTCCGCTCTGTCTGTCTCTGTATATTTTACGAGGATTTTCACAAACCTTTTGGACGACTCCAGATAACTTTGCACCCAGTCGCGCATCATATCAGGGTTTGGTTGATCATAACTGGGGGCAATTAGGATCTTCAAGCCCCACGGGATTCTCCCTACGTTGAGACACCGTTGTAGGGATTTGTGTTCCCACCATTTACCCTGCTCAGCGCACATTAACTTTTCAAGTGCTCTCATTTTATCTTTGACGTTGTTGGTGGTAGGGTTTGCAGTGATGTTCCTTGCTAGTGTGCTTGTACTGCTGGTGTTTCTAAACAGTTTGGAGGCTGCCACCTCCCGGTCTCTTAGCGGGTCCGCCGACATGTTGGTCCTTACTCTCTTCTAAATAATTGTGGTATGATTTTATAGGAAGGATTGTGCTAGTGTAGTCTCCATGCTTACCGCATGCACACTATTCTCCCTGCAATGCCGTTTAGTCCTACCTTTCACGTTCAATCCGCGTCTGACGAGTCCTCCGACAAGGCAAACGCAGAGTCCGCTCAGACAGTCTGTTTCTCTTTGGCTGGGTGGGGCGACAACTTGACTCCTTGCGGATGCACAAACACAATTACTTCCGGCAGGCTGCCGAGAAGTAAAGGCTAGTTGTGGTCGTCTCCTCTTCGCGAATGGGGCTCCCCACTAGACCGGCTGAAGCCTCTTCAGTCTTAATATCCAGGTATACTGCTTGCAGGCAATCACCTTCACCGATTTGGAAAGCAGACACGGACCCCAGTTCAGTGCTTATTTTCTATTTATTTCTTGTCGACCACTACGAGTGTCGGTCCTCCTGGACCTTGATCACATGACAACGCTATTTGGCGTTTTACCCCTTTCAAAGTGACAGTGCAATAGTTTGTGGTTCCCGCCTTATGGACACTGAAAACATACTACCCTTAGGTAACTTTTTCTGAAAACCAAGAACGGATTTTCTCATTAAATAAATGGCTTTGTGTTTACTGAATTGATATAGAACATTATTAAATATCAAAATACGGTATTATCCTCACATAAAATATTTGGGGATTGTAAACATTCAATAAATAAATAATAATACATATTAATTATTAAGTATAATAAATATTTTAATACCATAGCAGTAATACATACAACAGGGAAATATGAATAAATAGACAAAAACGATCCACTATTATTAAAAAAATATTGTTAAAACAATGAAGTTGTTAAAGCATAATTTTACATTTTCCTGTGCAAAGCATTCAAGACATCATATATATATATATATATATATATATATATATATATATATATATATATATATATATATATATATATATATATATATATATATATATATGTATATATATATATATATATATATATCCCTCCCTTCAGTTTGCATGAAGGCGGCGTGCAGCTAAATTGCTGGGGGTGCTTGCAAAATGCGCGCGCCTGGGCTTATTAACCTTCACAACTCTTCTGTCGTAAATAGTAAACTGAACCACACTCCTTGTAGTCTTCAATCGAAGTTTATTTACACAGCAGAATCACACTGAAAGCTTTCAGTGTGAATCCGCTATGTAAATAAACTTCTGTTTACTATTTACGATGGAATCTCCGTGAAAATTTCCAAAAAGGTGCTCTGTTTTACTCATTTTGTGCATGGAACATTTTGTGGAGATCCATCAAGCAGGGGCAGAGAAAAAAGGGGGTCCCAAAATGAAAATTCCCTATGCATTTTCATAGGCTTCTTTAAGTAGGACGACAGCAAAAACTGTTGAATGGAATTACCCCAAACTTGGCAGGAAACTAGATCTTGGTCCACAGGTTGTGCTTTTTGTTATTTGGTATAAATCTGTTCAGTTGTTTTAAAGAATTTAAGATTCAAATGTATGTGTATCTTTGGACAGATCGGTCTGTTGAAGGGTTTCAAGAGTCTCACTGGAGTGTCATTTAAAACATGGAGTGTTCTGATTGGATCATGGAGCTTTCTAACCCTTGAGCCATCTTGCTCCTGCAAGTCAGACTCCCACAGAAGAGAGTGCTCTGATTGGCTGCCAGCAACATGAGAAAAAAGTTGTTGCCAGTCAATACAGGACTCAAAGACTTACAGGTAGATGCAGTAAGCATTTTTGCAAGCGCAAACGGTGCGAATCGCGAAATTCGCCCGTTTGCGCCCGCAAAAATTGCGTTTGAGATGCATTAAGGGTTCATGCACTCGCAATTTAAGAATTCGCAAATAATTGTGAATTCTCAAATTGCGATTGCATTTAAAGAATCGCAATTTGCGATTCCTTAAATGTAATGCATGAACCATTCCAAGATTGCGAATTCGCAATCTGGGGCCGCTATTTACCACAAAGTCAGACTACGTGGTAAATAGCAAAAACTTAGAAATATGCATTTTAGTACATTTTTCTAAGTTGTATATTACACACACACATGTCCTTGGGACATGGGTGTGCGCAACACTAGTGTACATTACCATTTCAGGAGTGCAACAGGGTGTCCTTTGGACACCCCGGCACCCTTGAAATTGCGGCTCAGTTGTGATTCGCTAATTGCTAATCGCAAATAAGGAATGACTCCCCATTCATAAGCCATTCCTTATTTGCGATTAGCAAATAAGGAATCAGTAGGAATCGCAAATAACATTGCGATTCCTACATGCATCCCGTTTTGCGAGTCTTTAATAGCGAATCCTTAAAATTCGCTATTAAGGACTCGCAAAACATTACTTTGAAGAATCTGGGGATTAGTCCCCTGTCCTGAAGTTACAAAACAAAATTGATATAAGTGGACAGGGTAGGGATACACTGCTCCCTGGACCCCCTGGTGGGAACTAGAGGTACCCCCTCGGACCAAACAAAATCAGTGTTTCTTGCTGTGATCCCACAGGACACCCGCAGGATCACAGCAAAAACAAAAACAAATGGCAACCCACTTCCCCAATCATGTTATGCCCTGGGAACCCCATTGTCCAGGGCCCAATATGTTTAAAAAGGTGAGGCGGCCTCAGGGCCCCCTTCTTGAGCCGTAGAAAGGCTCTGGGGACCCAATATCCCAGGGCCTACACTTACAGAAAAAGGTATGGGGACCCATGGCCCTTCTCTTTGAGCCTTTAAAGGACCCATGGACCCCATCCACTGGGGCCATTGCACTTTTTGTGTGCTGACCCTCCTCCCACGGGACACAGTGATTTCCCTGTGTGCACTAGTGTGGGCAGGGAAACTTGTATTTGCTCCTGTCTGCAGGGAGCATTTTCAAATTTCCTGCCAATCAGGAGCAAACACAAAGTCTGCTCCCAGTGGGCGGGAGCTTTAAAAATGCTCCAGAGAGCAATGTCGGCTATTGCAGCATGTGTGCAGCAGGCTGGGGCTATGGGGGTGCTGGGGCTCACTCTATACTCCCCAACGTGCTATCTGTGGGTGCCCTGTGCGGGTATCAGGGCATCAACCATTTTTAAAGGTAAGGCCATGGTGAGGCGGTCCCTGGGGCCGTAATAGGCTGGGGAAAAAAATGGCTTGGAGACGGGGTGCATGACCCCTCCCTTTAAATATAGAATGCTTACAATTTCACTTCGTAAGTACACTATTACAACACCTTGAACATCTAGTACAAGGCCTGAACACACATTGTGCAAATGTTGTTTGTTATTCGTCCATGAGGTAACATGGCAATCAAAAGAGAATAAACAATGTCAGCATGGCTGAACCCTCGACACCAAAGCATACTGTTATTATAAATACACATGCACTTCCGTGTTCGACCAGAGGCTTAAGCTCTTAAGAGGCGGCCTTTCTTAAATACATCATTTGGGAAGCGCCTTTTCATACGGGGATTTGCTATGACTGACTAGTGTAGCGCGATTTTTAAAAAATCTTAACGGAGAGTGTCCTTGTACCGCATACCCTGAAGCGTTTTTGCGTTTTTTCGTCTCTAAATCAATATAAATTATATAATTGAATTTCGATTTACCCACCACCATAGAACCAGAGATAGTGATCCTGGATTCTTATATATCGGCAGCGCCGAATATTACGTGAGATCGCTGACTAGAAGAAGCGGCTTGATCAAATCTGTGGTGGTTGCTTTGTGGATTTAGGAGATATTTATCCCTGTGTCTTTATCGAGAAGGAGTTTTATTAAGAAATAACTGGGAAGACATTTATGTATTCCTGATGAAGGTGGCTTGATTCTAAGGTCCGCCGAAACGCGTCGATGCAAGAATCAAAGAAGGAATATGCTATATATCATTTAGAGAATAATTCTGACGTTTTCGCTGAATCAATTTTCTGTTTGGTACCTTCTTTTTACCAATAGGAATTCCATTGTTTCCTTATGCTTTATGTCTGTCCCATTCTTTTTAATCATTTTTAATCTTTTTAATTATTGTACTGTATTTGAATAAACTGTGTAGCATTTTATCATAATCTAGTTGTTGTTTACATTGCTTTATAAGTATTTTTGTCATGATATTTTGTGGTTTGTGAATGTTTTTTAGTAAGTGTCTTCTACATTAAGGTGTCCCAAAGGGAAATAACCTGTTTGACGAAAGTCTATTGTGGTACTCCATCCCTTTGGTTGCTGGGGTCCCTCTCTTTTATTAGAGATAACTTGTGACAAAGACAGGAACCTGCATACACTTACATTTAGGTAATGGGGAGTTAGATAATCCAGTTGGGGATTCTTGGCAGAACACCCACCCTAGGCAACTAGGTTGGGGAGCGAATACTAGGAGTACACTATAGACAGTACTTACATGACAGCATATATACAATGTTTAATCACAGGCGTCGAATGGTTCATGCTTTTCACTTTTCTTATATTGCTAATCACTTTTATCAGCTTCTGGCTATTAACCATGACAGCGCATTTATATTTTATACAAGAATCACAATGGCTCAATAAATATTGAAACAACCCTTTGTGTATTTCTTGTGTACTTTTCTGAGTGTGCACGGGTACCTGAGCAAAAAGGTTCTAGGTCTGGTACCACGGTTCCTTGGGGAGTCAGGGTTATCATGTTCTGAGGTTGCTCATATCATTTGTTACCTTATTAGGTTTGGGGGTACATATGGTGGCACTGTGACTGTGAGCTAGCAAGACTATGGGCCAACATACTCTGATGGGGTGCTTAGAATCAATCTGGCACTATGCCAAGGCTAATTTTGTCCAACCAATGAACGGTCCCCACTGAGAAAGTGGAAACCATACAATATGACAAGCTATCAGCACGACTGCTGTGTGTGGTAATTACTGGTGGTAAGAGAAGGGGTTCTTGACCTCCAACGACCCTCAGCATTCAAGGGGACTTCATCCCCAATCAGTAGTGCACCAGGAGGCACATTTTCAGTGGTGCAAAAAGGAGAAGGGGCCTGCAACGAGCTCTCAGCAATCCCCCTGTGTGGGACTTACTGGTGGTAACAGGAAGGGTTATTGACCCCAAGTGACTCTCAGAAGCCAGTAGTGTGTGAGGAGGTGTATATGGAGAGGGGTGGAAAAAGTGGGTGGGACCTCCGATGAGCTCTCAGCAATCCCACTATGTGCAACTTACTGGTGGTAACAGGAGTGGCAACTGGTCCCCAATGACCCTCAACAGCCAAGGGGACTTCCTCCCCAACCAGAAGTACACCAGGAGGCATGTTTGCAGAGGGGTGGAGAAAGGGGGCAAGGCCTCCGAAGAGTTCTCAGCAATCCCGTTGTGTGGAACTTAGGGGTGGTAACAGGAGGGATTCTTTGCCCCCAACATCCTTCAGCATCCAAGGGGACTTCATCCCCTAACGATACGTGCGCCAGGAGGAGCATTTGCAGAGTGGGGAGAAAGGGGGCAGGCATCTGATGAGCTGCAGTATTATTCACCATTCCACAGGGGACCCACACAGAGCCACGCTGACCACCACGGGGGATCCACAGATTCCTGCGAATCAAACGAAAAAACATTATAAGGCAATTCTTTGGATTTTAAGGGTCCCCTCTAACATACCTATCGGATCAGGGTACCTCTACCCTGACCCCTGATTCACTGTGCACAGACATTTTCAGTGCTGGGGACCATTTTCCAATACATTAAATGGCGACCACTACTTACCAATCAGGTTGTGGTAAGCCAATCAAGGCATTGTCTTTGGCACGTGGATCTGCACATTGACCTTGTGGATCCTCAGAGGATCCGCGTCCCTAGTTATTCAAATTTGGTTTTCAGAGAATGTTTCTAAAACTACTGAACGGATTTACACCAAATCACAAAAAGCAGACTTTCTGGAGCAGGAGATAGC
Organism: Lissotriton helveticus; assembly: GCF_964261635.1. Taxonomy (NCBI): domain Eukaryota; kingdom Metazoa; phylum Chordata; class Amphibia; order Caudata; family Salamandridae; genus Lissotriton; species Lissotriton helveticus. Next base: position 1,000,320,740 of record NC_136068.1, read on the forward strand.
TTTCAGCTAAATTTGGTGCAATTAAGTCAAGAGGCTCGAACTGTAGTCATGTTCAAAATCCCTATGGGAATTTGCATGGGGAAAAAGCGCTTTGGGACCCCCACCTTTTTCATAGCCCCTGCTTGATGGATCACCCAAAAACTTTCAAGACAGCAGCTGAAATGAGTGGCAAACTGACTTTGAAAATGTTGTGAAGATTTGTCAAACTGCACCAGTAGAGAATATAACCAACGATTAGAGGGACGTTACAGTTAGTTTCAGATTTACTCACAAAAAATCATAGAAATGTAGCAGTTATAGTTAGAGTTATCTCAAGTTACTATAATGCGTGCCCTAAGGTAACCATAACTCGCACCCTCAACATGCACAGTTTTCTCATCAAAATTTTACAGCAAATGTTGCAGCGATATTATCAGTGATGTCTTAGAAGATGTCCTGAGTGATGTAATATGTGGGGTAATTAGCAGTGCATGATGAGAGTGCGAGTTATGGTTACCTTAGGGCAGTTCGATTTTTAGAGAATATCTTAAGGTTTTATGAATTCTATTTCCTGGCTACAATGTGCCAGGAACCTTTGTTTTATCAGTAGATTTCTAGTTTTTTTTTAATGTGTAGTAATTTTTAATTAGCATACATTATTCCAACCGCCAATATGCACGGCCCTTTGGCCATGCAAGATGAGGGGTTGGCAGCAGAACCTGCCCTATCAACCCCCACATGCAGCCAACACAGTGTCGCACATGGCCTTTGGCCGCGGGAAGTGGAGAGTTGGCTACAAGGCCTGCCATGATACCCCCCAAAGGCAACCAACCCAGGAGGGGAGCATGTTCCCCCCTTCCTGGGCTGATTTTTGCTCTGGGGACTCCACCCCTCAGGGTCCGGTGCATTTTTTAAGGGGGAGGGGTTCATGCCACCCCTTAACAGCCCACCTCCCCTGGTCGATATCGGCCACGGGAACCCCATCCCCCAGGGGATGTCCAACTACTAAAGGGGAAGCAGGGCGGTGCCCCACTACCCCAGGCCAATTTCAGAACTAGGGACCCCATCCCCTGGGACTCAGCCAACAAAGAGTTGGTGCCCACACAGGCACCCACCATGTTCAAGTAAGGGGCTGCTCCCCGCATCCAGCAAAAGCCAGCACAGCCGCGGTTTGTAGTGGGAGTACCTGCCGGGCGGGGATGTGGGGAGGCGGAGGGGCAGGGTGGGGGGTAGTAAACTATGGATTTTGTTGCACGCACTGCATCGCATTTGGGGATGCATTGCACACAACGAAATGTGTTTTATTTATTTATATATTTACTTACCTGTATGCCTCCTTAATCCATTGTTTACTACCACCCACCTTGCCCCTCCCCACGTCACCGCCCGGCAGGTACTCCCACTACCGACCGCGGCTGAGCCAGCATTGTGCCAGCCCACAAGGGGCAGCTCAATATGCATCTCCCCGTAATTGGGGACAATATTCAGATCTCTTTCCCTGCCTTCAACACTGTGGACGGGAAAACAGATCAGAATTCCGCTCCCAGCTGGAGAAACCATTTTTAAAGCTCCAGCCAGCTGGGAGAGGACTTTGCCTTTGCTTCCACTTGGCAGGAGCTTTGAAAATGTCAGCCCTGGGTGATGGGGTCCCCAGGGCCATGAATGGCTCCAAGATGGCCAGGTCCAAAGGACCTGTTATTGCCTCGCTGCTACTCGGGGTCAAGTGTTGTAAGGGTTCTTACAGTAGGACAGTCTTAGACCATAAAAGAAAAAGCAAAAGGCCCCCACGGCTGGGGCCTGTGGTACCTGTTTGTTCCGTACCACCTAAATGTGGTGTAACAATACATTTTGTTTGCTATCCCACTGGACATAATTTTAGTATGGAATAACTGGGCACAAATTGTGCATTGTACATATTCTTGCAGAATAATCTGCCTGTAAGAATGTTTTTTGCAATAGACTTCATAGGTGTGCTATGTTGTGCAAAGTCTGCAAAATTCTCAACAGTCTAAAGTTGCAAAATTCTGAACTGTGCACAACTTCAACTGAGGAATATTTACTTCACACAACCCTACTAATGAATTATCGGACAGTACTGTGTTTTCTGATAATTAACAGCTTGTCAGACCTCTGCACTGATTTGTTTTAGTCATGATTCTGGCCTGTCTGTATGCATACCAGAGCAACAAGTAGTTTCTGCTAGCTTTTTAATAGCAAAGGTTTCCAAGTGCCACACGAGCATGTGAGGGCTCAGCTGATATAAGCAGTATCCTACGTCTTCACCAAAAGCACTCTTGTGAAAGGCAAAGATAGTTATAGCCATATAAGAGCAGTGACATGGCAAGGATGCCTTTGTTCCTAATACAAGCAAGGAAAATGAGCCCCCACCCTCGGACTTGATAATAAAAAATGGCTATAATTGAGGAGCAGAGTAACGTACATCCCTATGTCCTGGAACCACTGCACCACCTGCACTATTTATAGGTACGTCACTGCCTAAGAGTTCCTACACATTGAATTAAATTCCTACTCCAAAGTGAGTGGCAGAAATATAACTTTCCTCACTATAACATTTTAAATAAATCGTTACATAATGGACCACTCGATTGGTGGGGTGTTTCTCTTCAGGCATTACACATTTTGAAGGAGCCCAAGTCAGAGGTAGGTTGAATGGGATCTGCACCTGAAATGCTTCCTGGCTCACGTAAATGTGAATTTCGCACTGTGGAAACTGCTTGTGCACATTTTCCTAGTGCACATTTTGTGTGTGAATTGCACAGGCACAAAATGTGTTTTTTTAACCTGGAAAAATCCTTTGTGAATCTGGTTCAATGTATCCAGCCCTGGGCTTTCATTTAACATATTACTCCAATCTGATAGTTGAAGTAAAATTAAACATCTAAACAAACATTTCTCTGTATCATTTCAATCAGATTACCACAAATAACAACAATAGTCTGCGAAATGAAAGCCAGAGCTGGATACATGGTGTTCATCTAGCAAGGTAATATCTGCCATCTCTGTGATACAAGTGCACAGGCCCAATGGCGATTGAGGTGACAACTGCAGTCCAGTTATGGCTGTCTTTTATTGTCCAACTGTGGATCAAAGGACCTACTTCACTAGTCTGCATTAGGTCCAAGGCATCCTTCCTGCCCTATGAAAACATAGTGCTGACTAAGCTTATCGCTCACCACTGCAGTAATAGCAATTGAAGAAACTAAGCATCCACTGGCTGCTCCTCCACTAAGGCAGAGGAGCGTCGACCACAGCATTGAAATAAAGGAAAAATAAAATAATAATAATTTTATTTCTTCCTGTTGCTGCAGCTTTGGAAGCGTCCTGAGCTGCTCTGATGACATATGAGCAGGGGGAGGAGTGGTGGCACACTACAAGTGCGCATGACTGCTTTTCCGGCTGTCTTGGGCGGGCCAAACAGGCATGCACACTTTGCATGTTCTCCACCCAGGCTGTATTACAGCCTGGGTGACAACATGCCCAGGCTCCCACTACCTGTCCGACCACCGAACCACAGTGCTCAGACCAATCACAAAGCTGCATTGCAGTGTTGTTGCAGCGTTGTTATTGGCTTAGGGGAGCCTGAGTGCGTCCTGTTCCGGCCAAAAACGTAGGAGAGATGCAGCAATAAGTTACATTTTTAGGTCGAGGGACCGTTAAGCTGCGAAGCAGCTTCCGGTCCGGAGAATTAATGTCTATCAGTAGCTCAGTAGATCCCGCCTCCTTGCCCCGTCTCTTCTCCATTGGCTGGCTTCCTAAATGGAGGCCAGCCATTGGAGGAGAGATCCGTCACTCCGATGTAGCCCCGTCCTTTTCGGATTTGGGGGCGTAATTTTTGCTGTTCTTTAGACAGTGACGTCGTGCGTCACTCAAAACAGCAAAACCACGCCCCCAATTCCGAAAAATTCAGAACCCTGCGACAGCCATTTTCTTTTCCCCGCAGTGAGGGTGAGGCTCGAGCCTCTGCCTCTGCCCCCGTTTGTGCCGTTTTTAGTGCTCCTGCACCCCTGTTTGTGCCCCAACTATCTCATTGCACTGTGCATCTTTTAATTTGGAAAGGATTGAGCTAAAAAAAATGATGTGCTGCGACCGCTGTCTCTTTAACCGGACAGTCTACGTCCCGAAAGTCACAAGACAACACGCCAGCAAAGTGCCCAAGAGTTAGGATGGGGCGACGCAAAACTTCACATTGTAAGTAAACAGCTCTTTTGTTTTTCAAATGTGGCTGTACGTGTTTGCTGAACATACACAGGACAAACATAGATGGTGGGATGGGATCTTTGTACTGCTCGCAAGGGTGTTTGCTTCCCGTCCGCTCGCCCCGGGAGCGCGCTTTCACCACCCTCATCTGGTGCCGCCATGTTGAGCCTTTATCTTCCGACGGCGTTATACACCATTTCCCTCCGCACCGGACAGCAGCGCAGCCAGGACCACCTCGTCACAATCCTGCTCCGTTGCATTGTAAATGCTTGTTATAGTCTTCAGGGACTTAGTGAGATCACAGGACGGCCGAGCTGGGGAAGAGTCAGCCACACACCCGTCTACCTGACTTTCGCTCCTCGAGGAGCAGCACTGAGTTGACAATCTTGTGTCTGTCTGCCTCGTAGAAGTAACCCCCCCCCCCATTGAGTCATGGGCACTGACCTTTCCCAGTGAATCCGCTCGAAGAATGCCAGGTTGTTGCTATCATTAGCACAGTAAAGGACCGCTTTCTTAAAACGGGCGCCCATTAGTGCAGGTCTGGCAGTGAGCGCCATTACTCGAGTGTGCACGTTTTGGCAGGTGTAAACTTTGCCGCCTGTTAGTTCGGTCTGCAGTCTCTCGGAAGGCATGCTTTAATGTATGAGGTGTTTAATGCTCGCAGACCTGTGGAGCGGTGAGAGGCCCTCAGTTGTCACCCGGGCAGAGTTTCAGTGAAAATCACCTTTTGCACATCCTTTCTCCTGGTCTCACCTTCCTGGCGTAGAGGCAGGTCCATCTCCTTTTTGCCAGCGCTGTGATGACTCTTGGAACTTCAGAAGTAGTGTTTTCCTAATTGTCTAACGCATTTACGACTTGTGTCTTGAAAAAAAAGAACAAAAACAATTTTTGTTGCGGCCTCAAGAGACGCAAGTAAGCTTTTACAGCTCACGCCCCGCAGTTCCCTTCATTCCATCGAGGGGGAGTGGCAGGGCCGATACTGCCAAGCTTTCAGTGCCCGGCACTTCCTGTCAAAGGCTTCGCACCTGCACTTCTAAGCAGATCTGCTGCACTAGACCCATCCCTTCTCAGCAGGTCTTGCATACTAGTACCTGCACTTCTCAGCTTCATTGGTATGCTAGCTCCTGTATTTCTCAGCAGACCTCGCATACTAGCAGCCGCACTTCTCATTGCATTTGCTTTCCCTCTTTCGCACGTAAGCACTTCTCAAAACAGGGCTGCTGCTCTTCTAATGGACGATGTAAAGTAGATTCTAAGCAGGGTTGCTTCTCTTCTAATGGGACAGTGTAAACATAATTCTAAACAGGGCTGCTACTCTTCTATCGGGACTGTGTAAACAAGCTCATAAGCAGGGCTGCTAGTCTTCTAAAGGGACTGTGTAAACAAGCTTCTAAGCAGGGCTGCTGCAGCAGTAGTAGTTTATACAGGGCTTCAAGAGGTGCTGCAGGGCTGCTGCAGCAGTAGTAGTTTATACAGGGCTTCAAGAGGTGCGGGGCTCGCCATTCGCAGACCTGGTAAAAATTAAAAACCAGCGCTAAAATACCGCCCTTCTTGACCCTATAGTCATGTGACCCGAGTCTAGGCCTGGCCCAGAAGACTCTCTGAGGAGGCTGTGTGATGCTGCGGTGGCTCGAGCTCCTGCAGCTTTGAGAAGTAAGTGGGAGTCGTGGGGTGCTGCAATGAAGCCTGTGCGTGTGTGATTATGTATTTCCAAAAGAGAGCGCACTATCGGCAGATGTCACAGTGGGTGCCGGTCGTGTACAAAAATCACTGTAATTCACAGAAGTTTTGTAGTGTCCTGGCATGCCTGCATGTTGCTCTATTGCTAATTTATTATTTACCATGTTTGAAACTGTTCTTATCTGCCTAATTGGGGTGAAAGGTGAAGTGGGCCTCTTTCGATTAGAATGTAGCATTTTCCCTTCCATTTCTGCTTTTGGCCATCTCTCTCCTCCAATCTCAACCATACCCATTCTTTTTATTATCTCTTTCCCTCTCACCTCCTTTTGTCTACCTCCTCCACTCTACCTGCTCCCATTGTCACTCTCCTCCTCTCTCTCCATTTTTTCTCTTCTTCCTTCGCTTTTTCCTTCTGTGTGTGTGTGGGCTCTGGGTGTGTGTGTGTGTGGGCTCTGGGTGTGTGTGTGTGTGTGGGCTTTGGGTGTGTGTGTGTGTGGGCTCTGGGTGTGTGTGTGTGTGGGGCTCGCTGTGTGTGTGGGGGGGGCTCTCTCTCACTAACTCACTCTCTCACTACCACACTATGTCTCTCACTACTTCACTATCTCTCTCACTACTTCACTATCTCTCTCACTACTTCACTATCTCTCACTAACTCACTCTCTACCTCACTACTCAACTCTCTCTATCTCACAGCATCACAATCTCACTACCTCACTAACTATCTCTCTCAATACCACATTACATCACTATCTCTACATACATCACTCTCTCACTACATCACTCTCTAACACACTACCTCACAACTTCACTCTCTCTCTATCTCACTACCTCACTCTCTCTCTATCTCACTACCTCACTCTATCTATTTCGATCTCACTACCTCACTATATCACGCCTCACTCCCTCAAAAGTTCACTATATTACTCTCACTCTCACTAACGCTCTCTCTAACTCACTACCTCACTCCCTCTCTATCTCACTACCTCACTCTCTCTTTCTATCTCAATAAGTCACTTTCACTCTCTCTTCACTACCTCACTCTCTATCTCACTACCTCACAACCTCACTCACTGTTTCTATCTCACTACCTCATAACATCCCTCTCCCTCACTACCTCACTCTTTCACTACCTCACTATCTGTCTCTCACTACCTCACTCTCAATCTCACTACATAACTCTCTTTACCTCACTACTCCACTCTATCTATCTCACTACCTCACTATCTCACGACTTCTCTCTCTCAAAACATCACTACCTCACTCTCTATCTCACAACATCACTACTTCACTCTTTTTCTCTAACTCACTACCTCACTCACTCTATCTCACTACCTCACTCTTTCTATCTCACTAACTCACTACCTCACTCACTCTCTCTCACTACCTCACTCTTTCTATCTCACTAACTCACTTTCACTCTCTTTCACTACCTCTCTCTCTATCTCCCTACATCACATCACTCTCTGCTTAGATCTCACTACCTCACAACATCCCTCTCCCTCACTAACTCACTGTTTCACTACCTCACTCTGTCTAGCTCACTACCTCACTCTCTCACTACCTCACTCTCTCACTACCTCACTCTCTCTATCTCTACCTCACTCTGTCTCTTCTAATGCAATAGGTATCACATATGCAAAACATTAAGCTAATGCCAATAGAAATGACAATGCCATTTATTTAGGGATAAAAAAAAAAAAATTAAATGAGCTATAGAATAGCTCTACCTATAATATTGCCGAGACCATTGCATTGTAAATGCTTGTTTTTTCTTTTTTTACACCTCCGCCCTGCTACTCCCGATCCGTGCCAGCCGACACAGGAAGCATCCAATGACGGAGCGGGGGATTCGCATCTGTAACACAGAAGATAGCCAGGAAGGAATAAAGGCAGAATCTCTTTAACTCCATCCATTGAGGGCGATCCTGGCTTCTGCTGATAAGAGCTGGTTGCTGAAGGGAGTGCAGATTGAGGGGAAGTTTACTCTTCTGCTAAGAGAATGCGAACTGGCATCAGCATGAAAGGTGAATGTTTTCATTTCAGCACCATCACTTCAGCAGATGCTATCTCTTGCTCTCATACATAGGGATATTTCTGGCTGCGTTAAGAAAGAGAAATCAAACTTGAATTTGTCTAATCTCTTCAATCATTTTGCCTCTTCAATTATCAGTTAATTTATTCCAGGTAAAACAGTCTTACGGTTTTTCTTCATTTTTTTCTTCTATCTCACATATTTCTTCCATTCTACTGATATTCCCGTACCTACCCATAGCAATGCAAAAATGAACAGAATACAAAATATGAACACCGCTTTAGAGCAAAAAAATATGTGTTACTTCATCTTGAAATGGTTGCCTTCTTTCATCCAGCGTCAAAAATCAGGCGTCTTTTTAGGCCCGGTTCCAATTCCTGAAAGGATATTTTACATCCAGAACATCAAAGGAGAATTTCAGTTTAAGTTTCAATCCAATCCAAGTCAAATGTGAGAAATAGAGTAGCCCGTAATGTGCATAATTCACGCAATTTCAGGTTACACAAATGTCATACAATGTTGGAAATTATACCGGCACTGCATTTCTCACAATCGTTTGCTGTGGAGGACAGGTTTGAGCGAGAAATTGTCTCGCGTGAGACAGGGTAGAGCAGAAAATTAGTTTAGAGTGATTTTTTTTCTGCCAACCAATTTTCTTGTCAGTAATTCCAGTGACTTGAGATACCTCAAAGTGCATTTTACATAAAGTAGACATAATCTCATGTAGTGTTCCTGACATTTCACATAATTTTGGGAAACAAAATCACATGTTAGCGCAGCCTTAAGGATAAAGATGCAGAAATCGATGTTTGCAAACATAGGAAACAAAACTGCCCACAAAAGGAATCACTGTACTAACTTCATTTTATGACAGCTAATGGGGCAGACGAATTGGAGGAATTGTAATCTCAAGAAACAGCGCAACACAAACTAATGTTTTTTTCAAAGCTCTGAAACTTTGTAGGGCAGTGTCTAAAAACTCAAGTGCCTCAGAAGAAAGTTGAATTAGCCTGAATTTTCTCTGGGGCAGATGAATAAAGGGTACAGAGATCCATGGAAATCTAAAGGATTCGTACTCTTAAGGTAGAAGGGGTGTATGCTTGGTCGGGAATGTTGCATTTTACAATCCGTGCTCACGAATCGCCAAGGCAGTAGCTCAGCTTGCTGAATCCAGACTGTAAGTGGCTGTTATACAAGAGCAGTCGCAGAGAAGTGGGACTGCTTTACCAAGCATCCAACTCTTTATCTGTGGTCAGCCACAGGCCACTGTCGTGAATGGACTGGCTGGTGATGCTCTGACTTTGTGCTTTGTCAAGGACTGAATGCAGAGAAGATCTTTTGAATCTCTTTTTTGATTCCCTGAGGAAAGGGCTACTCCTCCCATGTCAGTGCCTCGTTCCGAGGGTCACATGGCAAGCAGGAGCCAAGCAGGAGCCACTGGGCCCAACTGTGGGGGGTCAAGGCCTGTTACTCCTGATTTCCCAGGCCTGACCTACTATGGATCCTTAACAATTAGGCCCCTTCAGCACTTGACTGTCAGTGGTAGCATGGGTGGAGCAATTCAAGGCTTCTCTGGGTTTAGAGGATGGTCAGAAACAGAGGGCTGACACAGGGTCACAACTCAACATATGTACAGTAGCAGCAATAAATGACTCTTAAAAAAGGAGAATTTATATATGAACGCAAAGTGAAATATGGCATTCACAAACAATGCGCACAGTCCCATCAGGGCAGGGCTCTAGTGTTTTATATGGGTGTGCCTATCTCCCATTCCCCTCTCACTAATGGTAGTGCTTATTTTCCATTCACTATAATTGACATTCATGTTAAGCCCCACTAGGAGTCCCAATCCAATTCTTTATTAAAGTCAAAAGTAATCCAGCGCCTGAAACACTGTATGGCAGGCAAGTTCCCATGGGGCCATCTAGCCTGGCAATCAATCTTACTGCACCTGCAGGATCTGAATGAACAGAGTCTTAGAGTGCACCCACTTCCTGGGTGCTGAAACTGAAGCGTCTGTCTCCAGTAAGTTCTTCACAAACAGTTCAGGAGGGAAAGCAGGGGGTGTTCCTGTGCTACTCGCTCAAGGTCCTGTGGAAGCAGCAGCCGGGAAGTCCTCGCTGCTCCTCCAATGCTGGTACGTTTCCTGGGATCTTTGGCACAGGTTGGGGGAGGGGATGATACTCCCGGTACTGGTCCTCGGTCAGGGATTGGGTCTGCTCGAGTCACTATGGCCTTCTCCTCATGACGACAGTCTCAATCAGACCATGCTCCTATCCTAGCTTGTGGTGCCCCAACATGTAGGGTCACTGCCCTCACTTTGTATATGGGCTACGGCTCAAATGGAACAGCAGGAACTTCACAGTGGCCCCACCTGGCATAAAGGGTCACCTACTTCACTCCTCAGATTGGGCTATGGCCCAATTTGCATGGCAGTCATCTTCATGGCTGCCCCTCCTGGCATATGGGGTCATTAACTTCGCTCCACACACATACTACAGCCTGATCCTTATGGCAGCAATCTTTACAGCAACCTTATCTGGCATATGAGGGCTCCGAACTCAGTCCGTATAAGGGCTATGCCCTAATCGAAGAAGCAGTAAGCTTCACCCCGGCCCAACCGAACATACGGGGTCCTTGTCTTGTCTACACACATGGACTATGTCCCAATTGGCACAACAGTAATTTTCAGAGACCCCACCTGGCAGACAGGTTCACTGACTTCAGACCTACACAAGGCCAATGAACAAATCAGTGAAGCAAAGTTCACGGCTCACTTCACGGCGGCCCTACTTTGGCATATGCTGGTTGCTGCCTTTTCCATGTACTTGGGTAATGACCAAATTGGGGCAATAGCCATCTCCTAGCACATTGCTACAGGGATCCAACTGCTAGGATCCCCCACTGGACCTCACTCCCTCCAGTCCCCGTCTTCCTCACTGGGGACACTGGTCTTGGCAAGCAGGCAGACACTGGTCTTGGATGATTCTTTGTGTGATTTCCTCTCACCCAGCTGGAAGACTGACAGGCCTTGAACCCCAGTCCTGGTAACAGATAGAAGTCTTGCAGAGCTTCTCCTCTCTGTACTTCCTCACTGGCTGCTTGACAGTTGAACCCGAGCTCCCCTTCATATAGACCATTTCCAGACACTAAATGTGATTTAGAGTATGAGTCATTGAAGCTTATGCTGGGGGTCTGCTTCCTTTTGAAGTGCCCTTTGCTCTGCCCTTTGTCCAGATAATAGCCTTTCACCGCAGTAGTGACTCAAAATCTGATAGCTCCACAGCCCAGGCCACGGGAGTGACTAGAGATTCACACCTGGATATCAGTCAAAGTGATATTTGCATCAAAAGGTTTCCCCAGAGCCTCAGCCCTACTCTTTTTGATTATCTTAACAGCCTCATTTCCTCCCTAAGATGTGCCAGGCCCCTTCACAGTGACTTCTCTCTGAATCAATGAGCACCCTTTGAAATATACTGGAGAGCCTGGCTCTCTCTTACTTCAGTGTGTCCTATCGAGCTCACTGGAATGCAGCAGATCACGAATCTGCTTGGGAGGATTCCTCTATTGCCTCATATTCCTCTAGTGAGCTCTTGGAAACCAGAATCTTCCATGTATTGTACCATTCACAGGCACAAATACACCCAGCACATGTATATAACACACACGCACTGTGCAGTGCTGCATCATCTCTATATTGTACAATTCACAGGCACACATGCCCTGTGCAGCACTACACACCAATCCGATGTGGGCCACCGGTGAGTTAAGCACACAGCAGTGGAACTATAAATGAGTGAGCCGGTAGGCCTCTCTCCAGTGAAACAGGTAAAAAGGCCTGTCCACTTCAACTAATCACTACACAGTATGCTTCCAAGCACTGCGCTAACCTGCTGTGGTAACCTGCTAATCTCCAGGCAACAGCAGAAGTCTTTCATCACAGTGAGGTTAGGACTTTAGGCATCCCTCCAGGTCCAACAAGACCACAAACTGTGAGACAGGCCTATGTCATGACGCACACTCATGACTATATTCGCCATGACAACAAAAATCAGCATCATGGATCCTGACATTATTACAGTTGGAGCACTCAGGGCAGGTGTGCACGTCCTTCACTCTGTAAGGGACTTTTCCATTCCAACATCTCAGCAGCCGTAATGTCACCATGCACGTAACAGTGTACGTCAAAGGTGTCAAGTGCATTCTTTTTATTTTTTAAATATCTTTATTAATTTTCTTCCTACATTGTAAATCAAACCATAAACAATCAAGGTATTCAGTCAAGACCATCATTTTAGCTAGATGCATTCCATCGTCATCAGACTGCTCCTGCTGACCAATAGTCACATAGAAAAATGCCAAACAACACCAGCTCCTGCCTCCCTCCCCGTGCCAGTTGTGTCCCGGCCCCTTCAGCCCTCCTATTTCTTGGCGAAAACGGCCCCTCCACAAGCCTCACTCCTGCGATGCATTTCCGTCCGGTTGGGATCGCTGGTCTATCCCCCTCTCCATACCATAATATGTCCTCCATTTCCCCCACTCTTTTTTGAATTTTTTGTGGCAACCTCTAGCTCTATACGTGACCCTCTCAGCTGCCATGTATAGGTCCATCCCTGACTTCCATTCCCCCACCGTTGGTTCCTGTGCAGATCCCCACTTCCTAGCGATGTCTCGTTTAGCGACAACCAGCGCCAGGGCAGCGAACAGAAGGTGGGGACGGCTCAAATCCACATCCCCGGGTCTACCCAGGAGGATAAATTTCGGGTCTAATGGCAATGCCTCGTCCAGTACCTTCCCCAACTCCACCGTCACCATTTTCCAATATTTCTGTATAACAGGGCAGCCCCACACCGTGTGATAAAAGTCCCCCTGTTCATGGCCACATCGTAGACAACATAGGTCGCTCGCTCTGACAATTCTGTTCAGCTGAACTCTGTCATAATAGATCCTATGTAGCATTTTATACCGTATAAGTCTCAATCTGGACTTGATTGCCACTTCCCGGGGATGCATAAGGTCCGATTCTCAGTCCGTGGTGTCAAAAGTCCCCACATTACTCTCCCATGTCTCTCTTAGTTTAGTCAGGCGATCTGGGGCATTATTAATCAGGGTTCTGTAGGTGTGTGTCACTGCTTTTTCCTGTAGGTGTTCCTGGAGAAGTCGTCCCTCCAGTGGCGCGTACTCCTGCAATGGGGAGGGAAAGGGACCTTCCGCCTGCCAAGCGTGTTTCAGTTGTAGATATCTATAGTGTTGTGTGGTGCTAAGTCCAAAGTCTGCTTGGAGTTTCCGAAAGGGTTTAAGGGAGGTGACGTCATGACGTCCCCTAATGTGGATATGCCCAGATTATCCTAAGGTTGGAATCCACGCAGTTTGTGGATTTCTCGCAACCATGAGCAGTGCCAGAGTGTAGTTTGTCTCGTGGGTTTGCGGTGCCATCCCATCGTTTTATTAGCACTATGCCATAAGGTGATTGTTGTCTGAGTGGCCTGAGGCAATACCGCATGCTTTTTCCCACCATATAAATAGTGTAGAGGGGAAAGTTTACCCATTTTGTAGCGTTCTAGTCTATAAGTGGGGTGGGTCGCTTCCGTATGGAGCCAGTCCGATATCGGGGTAAGATGGACCTCCCTATAGTAAGACTCTATGTCTGGGAGCGATATTCCCCCGTTGTATTGATTCCGACATAGCGTAGTGAGGGCAATTCTGGGTTGTTTCCCCAGCCACAGCAGAGACCGCAGTTCCGCGTTGATTGTGCGAAACACTTGTTGTGAGAGGGGGAAGTACTCATTTTGGAGGGCATATAAAAACTTTGGGAGTGTGATCATTTTAAACATGGCCGCTCGGCCTAGTATGGTGAGGGGGAGCGCTTTCCAGCCCTGGGCATCCTCTTTGAAAGCAAGCAGGATTCGGGGCACATTTTCTCTATAGGACCGCTGTTTATCCGGTGTCAAGTGCATTCTTAAGAGCGTCACAAACAGGAGGGAAAAGTCACAAAGTGCTAAAGAAATTTCCTTGGCAATCATGTAGCTCTTGATTGTAGATGGAGATTAAGATATTATTGAATAGCAAAGCATCAAGCTTTCCCTGACACCCAGGAGAAGGAAGAGCTGGCATTAACAATTCAACAGAGTCTCTAGTTCAAAGGCTAAAACATCAAGGACAAGAAGAGTAGCAAACGAGCAATGCATTTGAAATAAAATAGGGGATGAACGTGTTGTTTTGCATCCATCACTTATAGAAGTCTCCTTATGTAAGATTTTAAGAGGAACTGTGAATCTTACATAGGTTTTCCTAGATACACCACCATCTTGTAAAATGAAGATAATAAGTCTTGTCTGTCGTGTTGTCAGTCACAATATGGATGGATGGCACTCTGCTTAGTCTTAACCCCTTTAAGATGAACTTGGGAAAAGTCAGTCTTTGATCACCTTTCCTTTTCTCCTATGAACCCAGGGAGTCCACATATAGCAGCTGAGAAGATTAAAAGTGCGCGCTTCCTGACGGATGAAGATGTTAGTAATCTACTATAAATATACTTCCTGGTCTCGCCATTTGTTTTTCTACTGAGGCTACTTTCTGAGATTTTTCCATTTATTTTTAATAACAGAAAAGTGGCTGTCACTAATGCAGCCATTAACTCTGGGTTAGATTAGGCCAATACCAGGGCTGCCAGGAATAGCCATTCTAAGCTTCAACAGGTGCAAAACTGTGCGGTTACAGCATTTGTATAACATATGTAAGCAGGACTCTGTCCCCGTATTGCGAAGATACATCTATTGGCTGCTGGTGGGGCGACATTTAACGGTCAGAACTGTGTGCCTTTCATATAAAGTGACTTGTTAAAGGACTAATTTATCAAGCAAAGTCTGCTAAAGAAAAACAAAATATCAAAAAATAAATGCCTGATAATCCAGACCTGTTACATGTTTCCAGGGTCAATTATACCAGAATAAGAGGTAACGTTTTTTTCTGTGATGGCAACTGGGGGCTTGTACAAATTGTGTAATCTCCTCATTTGTAATACCCTAAAAAGTTTGGAAAATTATGAAAAATTACACAAAGTGCCAATCCTTCATTTAGTGCTATATTTTAGACCAAAACTGACACATTTTGTGCTCAAAACAAATAGTGAACAGCCACTTAGAGAACAGTCACTGTCAATTTTTTCTGTGAATGGCACGTCATTATGCAGAGTAGCATAACGGCAAAATTTCAGGAATTTTGATGCAACAAGCAGAATGTAAAATGCCCCAAAATATGCAAACTACAATGGCGTAATTCACATTCCACACAGGCCTAATGGTAAAGCGATTGTGGAATGGGCTTACAATGTTTCTTAAAATGCAGAATAGCTTTCTGTGCTTTAGACATGCGCCGAAAACCTATTTGTTTATCTAATTGTGGGTTAGTGGAGATTAAAGTATATTTGATTGCAATATTTAAGTGCCAAGAAGCCTTGGGGCGAAGGCCTGTGCTTAAGAAATTCAAGTTCAATCAATCTAGACTGACCCATGCCTCCTTCCGGAAACAAACAGCTTTAGTTGGGCATAAGAAGAGGGCCACGTTTGACCTCCTTCGTTGCATGCTGTGCTCCGTTGCTCTGCTGCATCCCTTGCTGCTTGACAACTCATGGAGCACACCTCCAGGTGAGTGCAGAAACATCTGTGTAGTGGGAGCATCTGAGGGTGTGCTAAGCACAGCTGTCTGATGCACGCAGCCTGTCTGCCCAAAGTGCATGTCGCCAGCACGTCAGTAGCTCCTGGTAAGCTCTTCACACTTGGGATTTTTTGATATGGATGTAACAGACATTTTCTTACTTCTCAATCATATCGTCCCTGCAGACTTCCATTGGACTGACCGCAGGTATAGCCATGAAGTAATGGGCACGTATTCTCCTTTCAGAACTCTCTGCCTGTTCGTTTTCATTGCAGATCACAACAGCTGTGCCTGTCCCCCTCACAGATTGGAAAACAGCAGTGCAAGTTTCACCTGTGCAGAACACCTGTAGCACAGTTCACAGCACACATACCATGCATAGCACATGCAGCAGCAGTGCACGATTTGTTCACAGAATCACAGCACCGGCAGCATCAGGGGAAGCGTCCCTCACAAAACAAGTACCCCATTGGTTGCAGCAGTGCATAACAACAACAAATAAAACAGGAACAAAAAGGGAAAGCAGTAGAGCAAATATACCTCACTAAACAAAGATACACAAATGTATCAATGCTTAGTTATTTAAAACCATTGCATTGAAAACTGGGTTAATTTAACAGGTTAAAGGCTTTAAATACTACTGGTTGTAAATGGCAAACAAAAAATTGGAAAGTGAGGCCCCAACTGAATCTGTCTCTTTCCTCTGTGCTGCAGAGGCTGCCCTCAAAGGGGGCTCGAGAGCCGGCGCCATAACTAGCGCAGGGCCCCCAGACACAACTAGTAAGGACCAGTTTTTGGGCGCGCAAAGCGAACAAAAGACTAAGGGAACGCCCGCCCCCCACCGCGGTGGCCGCCGAAGGGGCGCTGGCCAATGGAGGCCGAGACGGGATGCGAACCACCCAATGGGCATGGTGCCCACCTGGTCTAGAGGACAAGGAGGGGGGCATATAAGCACTTCTCCCCCAGGAAAGCTCCTAATTTATCGGAGCGGGGGAGCAGCACCGGTGTTGGAGCCCAAAGTTTTTGTCCCACCCACCCGCACCTGAGGAGCAGCTATGTCGCAGGGCTGAGGAACAAGCAAGGCGTGACGAAGAACTACGCTGATATTGGTTGGTAGGGAGGCACACCGGAGGCCGGTGTGCCAGAATAGGTCCACTCACCTTCAGATGTCTCACGGCTGGGTGAGTCGGACTAAGGGCAGGTGTGTAGGACCACTCACTCTGGGATGCCTTACGGCTGGGAAGTTGGCCTACCAAAGATGGGGGGGTAGCAAACGGAGACGGCGCTCGCAGCCCAGCTCCCGCCGGAAGGCAGGGCACAACAAGAATCGAACAAGGTAGCGAGGGGGCCTAACTCCGGGGCAGAAGTTACTCCCTCCCGCGCAAAGTGAGCGCAAAAAACCAACCTACCAAAGAAAATGACCCAGAAGGGCCAAGAGACAATAACAAGGAAGTTTGTAAGGACATAACATGCAAAGTATATACATGTTTCCTTGTATTCCTAATAAACTGCGGCCAATAAATGACCCCCACAAGACGAACGTGTACGTTGGCTTTTATTGTCCCGATAAGGAATACTGTATGGGCAAATGTGGTATACATGTGGGAGTGGGGCAGAGTGCGAGGGTTATTCCTCTCCAACTATCAGTGTTAGAGAACAACAGTTTCAAGACCAGTTATTGATGGTCTTGACAATTAATGCACTTTACCAACATGTATATGAATATGGTCATTTGCTTGGAAAAAGCACTCCAAATTCATTTTTCTAAATCACAAATTGGGTTGCCTAAGAACCGGGTGAGCGTCAGTGGACCAGCGATGCCATCTGGTGTGATTTCAACAAAGAAAAACAGAAACACATCTGCACACTGAGATTCAATCCAAAGTCAAGTCTTTCAGGTGTCACCAAGAAAGAGGCAGGCCTCCGAAGCTGGAACAGTGAATCCAGGAAGTGCAATATCCAAACTGCAGGCCAAGTTCACTTTTAACAATTGTATTTAGCCACGACTAATAGCACAAAACAGCATCGTTCAAATGTCCTCTGCATGTTCTCGCTAAGGAACACCTTAAATGAACAGATCCACATTTTTCAAAAATGGATTATAATGGGAGCCAATAAATGGGTTAAGATTACTCATCAACTAAGACAGCTCCACTTCTTCTCAAGTGCAGAATGCATTCAATACAATGATATTTCTTTAAATATAGTTTACCGCAATATACTTCACTAAATAAAGAAAAACTACAAACTATCCACAGGTATCTACTCAGCAGCTCACCATTACCAAAAATGTGTGTTATCGTTGGATACCTTTGGGTGCCCGGTCATAAGCATGGAATAAGCTCCCTTTTCTTAAGATGAACTACACGAAAAGTGCTCAAGTGTAAGACAGTGTTTTATTTCTACACCTTCCCTCAAGCAGCTTTTCATGTCACTGTGAACGTTATCTTCAATAAGCAAGAGCATGTACACCTCAGGCTAACAGCGTCATATAAGAGATTCTAACAAAACATGTAGCCACATTCATTGCCCTTGGGTCGAGAGGCAGAGTGGGCGCCTAATCTGTATATATGTCTCTTACATCAAAGGAAAGAGCACAATACGCGTGGACGAATTATGCATTTCCCCTCCGCTTGTTACAGACGCACACAGTACAACAAGTATCTTCTCCTTCTAATGTCAAGATTTCGAGGAGACACGGAGTGTGGGGGGAGGAGGGGGGGCTTACAAAGCACCAGGCCAGGGTGGCATCTAAAAGATGGGAAATTTACTCCAATAAAACTAGTCTTACATTTCCGACCCTTAAGACGTTCACAAAAACTGCCCAAATGCACTCCTTCATATCTAAAAAGTCATAGATTTCCAGGAGTGATCGAACCTGCAAATTTATGCAGGCAGATTTTCCAGTAGGGCCCTCATTGCGAATTTGCCTGGAGTAGAATGCCCTGGGCGGATATCCTTTGGGGTAACCATATGTGGGCCAGTATTTTCCCACCCGGAATTACCAGGGCCGCAGATACCAGATCGTAGAACTCTGGGTCCAGAGATGTCAAACTTGTTTCCCCAAGTTCATCTCCCCACCCGGTGATGCCGTGGGCCGGGCAGCTCTCCGAGCTCCAGCCTGCACTTCTTGAGCGCCGCATGCAGCAGATAATGCTCCCCATCAGCATTGTTGTGACTTGGTAAGCCCTTGGTAGCCTGGAATCAAGTAACAGGAAGTTCGTAATTAGGCTCCAGGTGGAAAATGAATGCATGAATCACGTGATATTACGCCTCTGCACAATTCCCTTTTTTCTTTCATTCATACAAAGACAAACATTTTTGCCGATGGAGAAACTACTTCTCCCACGCCGTATTACAAGTAGAGTCCTTCCCTTCTGTTCTCGAAAGGCACTGAATCCTGAATTACATATGAATACATCTATGTATGTTTCTGGGCCCATAAACTTCCTGTGAGACCTAATGAATGTAGTAACTACCTCAATCTTTCAAGTTTAGGAGTGTTTGCCTTCTTTTGCACAGAGGCCCACATAGATCATTTCCTTTATGCTGCCTCTAACCCTAAATTTCGAACGAAAGAAAATCTGCAACACATTCATATTATTATTTCCGAACAGACATAATAAAAATACCATCTGACATAAACATCGCACCCTACGTGTTGTTTAAAAATAGTTCCATTGGATGTAGATTTTGTTATTATTAAATGCAATGGGATATTTTTGTAAACGGTATGTAGGACACAATATATTTGTCAGACGATATTTTTGCCACCACGTACTGGCATCAGGGCCAGTTCTAGGATTTTTGGGGCCCCAGGCCAAGGAGAATGTGCGAGGCCCCTCAAATTTAAATAAGTGACACCTTCAGAGCTCCAGAAGCTGCTTTGTGCAGACTCCTCCTGGGCCACAGCTCCCCTCTCTGCCCCTTACAAGCACCTCTTTCAAGGCTTGTATTGGGCTGAAGGTGTGAGAATAGCTTGGGGGCTGAGAGTTAAAGTAGTGCAGACTATAAAGTGCTGACAATGGGTGTCCCGCAGTGTCCCTCAATGGGCAGCCAGGCAGGAGGCCTAATTGCAGGACACACCTGCAAAATATGTCTCCTTGCAACTGGCACAAGATGTAGTGTCCCCCTCCCCTAGGCCTCCCGACACCATCCCTGAGATGCCCAGGTAGGGGGCCCCGTCCTGTAAGCCCAATTGCAAACAAACACTTTTCTTCAATGGGATCGACAGGGGCACAAGAGGTTTGGTGGTGTGTTGCACTGGTGCTCAGGCCCCATGCTGGTGGGCTGAGTGTGAGGCCCTGGGCAGCTGACCATGCTGCCCATGCCTAGCGCCGGCCCTGACTGGTAACATAGCATCTTGTTCACCTAGATGAGTGCAGATAAAATTCTACTTATCCTGCATATGGGAACTAGGTTGTAGGATGTATGATCACAATTTATTTTTTTTATTATTTATTTTTCCCAAATTGTGAATTAGGCCCATAATAGTTGTCTCGGAGATGCGCAGAGGTGCAAATAAGGCAGTTGACTCAGTTTGTGTTATATAATGTTATGACCTAAAATGCTTTTCAAGAGCACCTACAATGAGACCGCGTCATGTTGCTAGGGGAAAGAGCTTGCGCACCACAGTTCCAACCTGTAATATCCTGTTGAAGCAAATCTTTTTTTTAAAGATTTTTATCAAGTGCAGTAAGACATTGCATAATATAGCAAGTAAGCAAGCAGTCACATGAGTACAAGTAAATTATACAGTAAGCCATGGCCTACACATAACACAGGTCTATCTAAGGAATGAATGTTTCGCCGAACTCTAGGACAGCAATGGGCAGTGGTTGGTCCAGCCTTAGAAAAATTAGTCAGCCAGCCTCTGGATTAGCTCTTGAAGTAAAATGGGTCACTATTCGGGGGGGGGGGGCGTCCACCACTGTGGATGGTTAAGTCAGGGAAGTGGTTAAACTGTCTGAGCTAAGCTGTGCCAGTAATTTATGAGGGGGGGCCAAATGTCCTTAGGCCTGGATGTGATAGGTTAAAGGGATGCATATATATCAGGGTGATCATTACAATCTCCTAACCATTCGTCCTTTGTCGGGACCTGCGATCTATACCAGCACATGGCTACGCTCCACTTAGCCAGTAATAGTACCATAGCAACATATCTACGGATGCGGGGAGGGACCATTTTAACATAGCCGAGGAGACGGTCAACAATTAATCTGAGGCCTGTCACGTCCATGAGCATATGGAAGATCTCTTCCAATATTTATTAACAGAACTGCACATCCAGGCAAGATGAAAAAATCTGCCCAATCTGCCTTATCTGGCATTTATGGGATCTTGAGTGATCAATCCTCTGTTGTTTTAGCAGGTGTGATAGAGTCTTGATATATGCACTTAGAGTGTAAACGTTTATGACAATGATTAATTAATATTGATCTTTGTGTACAGCAGTATGTCCACTTGGTTGCTGGTATCTCGCCCCAATGTCCCTTTCCCAGAGATGAAGAATTGAGTCCCCAACCTGGAGTCCAATCATCATTGCACAGAGCTGAGAAACCCACCTAATTGCAATGGAGGACTTAACTATCTGCGTCAGAGAGGTCATTTCCTGTGTTTCTTTGGAACCCCGGTATATTCTCCTGAGCCATTTGCTGAAGCCTCATGTATGTGTAGAAGGCTAAGGGTGACCAATCACTGTGATGTAGCAATTCATTAATAGACAAAAAAGTCTAGCTGGGGTATATGTGGCCGAGTTCTGTGAGCCCCGCATTCAGCAGTTGATGCTGAACTCAACTTCTTTTGTCAAGGGCAGAGGCCTGGGGACTACAAAAAAAGAGAATCCTGCAGTATGTTACATCCTCATCCAGGCCCAGGACAAGGCAGCAGTGGTGACAATCTCGGTTTTGGGCTGAGGAAGAGGCCCATCAGTAACAAAGACACCAATGGGGTGGCTATATTTTGTTCTTTCTTTGGAACAGTACATGGTAGTCTGTGATGTCATATGCAAAAGAAACAATTGATGGACGGAATGTTGAACAGTGCAAACATTCACCCCCATTCACAAGGATATGGGTTTAATCCATCATTCTTTTGCTCACCACACCACCCCGAACTGCCATGCCCGGTCCTCCCTGGATTGTAAACAAGCAACTTGGTACCGGTATGAGGGCATCACCCTTCATTAGCCAGGCTGGCTTGAATCCAGTGGTGTATTGAGCATGGGACCCAGGTCTGGGCATACCCTTCTCACTTATGGCAACATATGTAAAAGAAACAATTGATGGACGGAATGCTGGACAAAACAAATATTAACTCCCAGTCACAAGGATCTGGGTTTAATCCATCATGCTTTTGCTCACCACACCACCCCAGTTTGGACCCAGCCATAGGCAAATCAGTCTTGACCCTGTTTCTTGTGGGAACATGTGAGAAAGTGGCTCTATATATACTGGACCAGAATGAGGTACAATGTGTATAGAGTCCACAAACCCCAGAGGTATAACAGAGGTTAAAGTCAGGACTGACCTTACTCTCAAAAGTGGTAGATTGGTCGAGCAGTAAGGCAGTACCAGAGGACTGTGTAAAGCATTTGTTGTACACACTCAGTCAGCAAAGGATTTCATACACTCAAAGACTGAACTCCAGGCCAACTGTTTTTATATCAAAAGATATAGTTGTTTTAAATTTAGAAACAACAGGCATAAAAATATACTTTTCTTGATATGAGTACTCTCGTGTAATTACTTTGCAAGGAAGCAATACAGTCTGTGAACACAATAGATATAGGGGTTGCAGAAGGCTACACAATTCTAGACACACTTTAGCATTGAGCTCAATGGGTTTTCAGCATATAAGTAGAGTTGATTACTATACAGATTACTTTAGTAGTTCCAGGACTAGATCCTAGATTCAGTCCTGGGGTCTAAACTGAAACCAATTCAGTAAAAACGTTTTAGTTACTGTAGTGAATTTTCATGAATATAAAGCTTTTTGAAAAGTTCACACTTAGAAACTCTTCAATGAAAATCTGACAATGTTATCCAATAGGAGAAAATTCAGGTTTCAGGTAAAGTACGATCTCATTACTTTTGTAATCCAGTACTGGGCTCCTAAGTCCAGCACTGGGGTCTCAACTTAAAACAGGTAGGTAATTGCGTTTCAGTATTTCGGATGATTTTTAAAGAATATTGCAAGTTTTCAAAAGTAGACAGAAGAAGTTTCATAGAAAAACAGACAATGGATTCCTATGGAGAAAATACAGATTACAAGTAAACCTGGTAAGGATTACTTTTGCGGTCCAGTACTGGGCTACAAGGTGCCGTACTGGTTTTTCCCCTGATCACAGGTGAGTACTTCGGAATTTGGAATTCGGGTGATTTTATATGAATATTTTTAGTTTCCAAAACTTCACACTTAAGTCAAATAAGTCAATGTTATCCAATGGCAGGTAAGTGAGTTACCGGTTTCCAGGTGAGTACTTGGCTGGTGAAGTTAGGGTTCTGGGCATAGACTCAGGGGACCCCCAGGGTCTGGTAAGTACAGTTAGTTCAACCCTAGCGGCACAGGGGTGGCCGGGTGCAGAGGTAGTTAGGCCCAATGAGGGAAAGGGGGCCTCCGGGTTGGTGGCTACTGGCTAGCAGGCCACGCGGCTGTGGGAGCTGGGCTATTGGTCACTTGCTTGAGGCAAAGGGGAAAGTAGAACAGGACAAATGTGGCACAGCCAGCGGCACTACACCACCCCCAGCAGCGGCCTGTGGAGGGAGTTACGGTGGGGCAGGGAGTCGGGGAGGGGGAGGGGCAGGGTGGAGGGTGCTAAAAACCGGCATATGGATAATTGCAGGTAAGTACACAATTTAATTAATAAAACGAATTTCGTAGTGCACACTGCATTGCAAAATGCGTGTGACCCCGGCTGGGTTTCTGAAGCCGCTCGTGCATTAACTTAAGACTTGAGCTCACAACAAGGACTTGGCCGCTGGCAGGGGCATCCCAGTAAGCTCAGGTTGAATTGTTTTTATACAGGGGCCCGAAAGCCAGTGCCATGTTTTCCGGTTCATGGGACACCACCAGATAGAGCACATGATTGCTCAGGTGGATGAGGAGCTCAAGTGAGCCCGGCCATCTTAGCTGTACGACAGGCCACAACCCAAGAAGAGAAGCAAAACTTTAGGTCAGAGAGTAAGGGCAAGTGATCACAATAGAGTGGAAAGAGGAAGACAGTCCAAATGAAGGCTCAATTTGAAGGGCCACAAACTGAGGTTAGAGGTTGCAACGTGGGCAGTACTGAGAAATTGTTTTCTTGACAAATGAGATAAAGAGCGGAAAGGTTTTTTTTGCAGGATATGCATAGATGTAAACGCTATGGAGTCCTGTGCAGGAGAGAAACCTTGCTAGTGATGAAAAAAAGAAGAATCACTTTTTTCTTTGGTAGACCCTCACCCACTCTTGTAGTGGCATGCTTCGTCATCGGGTCTCATCCTGGTCCATAAAAACCAGGATGTGCTCAACTGTATTTCAGGGAGCATTTTGAATATTTTTCGTAGCTGGGGTACCTGAAAACATAAAAATACCACAAACCAACCTTTGTGTCCCTTTATTAACAGTTGTTTGGGTACGGTTAAAACTTACATCCGAGTAAGGGGGTTAAGGATGTTATGGTCCTATTACCCTAAACTACTAGTCAACAAATTTCTCCCTGAAATACGGTTGAGCCCACCCGATGATGAAGCATTTCACTACTAGAGTGGATGAGGGTCCACCAAAGAAAAAAAGCATTCTTACTTTTTTCATCACTAGCAAGGCTTCTTTCATGAAGTGAATTTGTAGCCAGGTAAGGGAGTCCACTTTGTGATTTTTAGATCAAATAGGGAGACTGTATTTAACTGCATATTGAAGTTCTCTCTTCCCTTCCCAGGAGCATGACCCCGGTGGATCCTTCAGCAGGGTGTTTGGTTTGTAAGGCCCAGCACAGGAACGCAATGAACGGATTTCATCATTCTTGGGGAATGGATAAAATGAGAAGAATCACTGATTAGGCCTGCTTCCTGATTGTGCATTACATGATATACTGAAAATGGATATAAAGGAAGGCCAATGTACAATGAGTAAGCCAGACCTAAAATACCAGACCAATTTTCATTGTGAAAGCGTATTCCTCATGGCACTAGGCCACGAGTAAGTTCCTTGTTTGGGACTTACTATGCCTCTGAGGACATTGTTTATTTTGCCTGATTTACTGGCATTTCAAAGCACGCTGTGTGCAACATGCACTAATATGTCATGGTACACATAAAATGTCCGAACATTACCCACACGTGTGTTTTGCTTCAAGTCGAAGGGGTCCGTTTCACTTAGTGCATTTTTGCTCCTGCAATGAAAATGATTCTGTGAATCGGACAATACATTCTCTGTCATCACAGTAAAGTAATATTTAATTTTAATTTCAACGGTGAATACATTGACAACCTCTCTACCTTTAATGCACATACATCATGTCCTGGGTACAAATGCAAACACCCTTACTGTAATGAGTGCGATAGCAGACTGGCGTAGCCGGGGAACGAAAGAATCCCTTAATTACATTTGAATTATTGCAGCCATCCATCAGTTTCAATGTAATTAATGCAGTGGTGGTGCTGTTTGGGCGCTTCTGTGTGCCGCACCAGCAGCTTCTGGCGCATAGTCTCCGTCCACATGAAATACAAGGGGGGACAAGACTGACTGGTTCCACTGGGACTCAGTTTTCGAACGCTATGTGCATTCCTAAGAATGACCATTCCTGCTAGGACGACTAACAGACCGACGTCTGCTATATATTGAGGTCAGTGACGCCCTAGACTGAACGCCTGAGCAATCCCATTTAGAACTGGCATTTACAAAACTCCCACATCTCTCATATCCGTTCCAGTTCAGGAACATTTCGAAGGAAAAATTGGTAGGGAGTCGAGATTGCTTCACAGGCGAAGACGGGATGCGTGGGCCCATTTATATACAGAATCTTTAGCTGTTGTTGCCAAGCAACCGATGCATTGAGCTTCTGGAAGATGTACTACTTCTGCCTAAATGCACTGGACTACAGGTACCGCCGTGCACTCATGCCCTACGTTCTAACCGCAGGGGAGGCGCAGGGTATCTCCTTGGGACACTCCCACGATATGTGCACTTGCTCCTTGGACCCACAGCCATTAAACCTCTCCCAAGGGGAGCGCAGGCTCTGTCCTGGTATGGGGTGATCACGCAGTGGCCCACTCAAAGCCCCGGGTAAGGTAATTCAGATATTTTGCTCACCACACTCCTCCCCATATTGCATTGTTATGGCATATCCATGATATTTTATTGTTCTGCATGTTTTCCTCTTACATTTTTCATTTTTATTTAGTAGTTAATGGAGCAATCTGGCTTTTGAGTGTCGCAGCTCTTGAGCACATCTGCTCCCGTTCCACGCCGTCCCCACCTTAGCGGTGAGACCCGGCGTTTACGAGAAGATTTACTGCTGCTCGAGCTCTCCGTCAGTGCCAGCTGTGCCAACCGCTGCACGGCAGAGCGGTCCCCTCTCAGTCTCCTGCTCTCAGAACGGCGGAGATGGGAAGGGGCGGGCTCCCCTGTGTCTTGTTTTATTCAAACCTGCAATTAGCCGCCCACGGTAAACTGACTCTCCGAGGGCCCAACGGGATCCTCGCTTGGAAGAAGCCTCGGAAATGAGGCGGACGAGGCTGTAGTGCTTTCATCCGCGTTCGTCTCTTTGGTCAACGTTGTTTTGAAACAGGGTGTCCTACAAAGGTTCTGGGGTTCGAACCTGTGCCAGAGTTTCAGGAAGTAATGACTATGAATATAATTCAAACTGGATTAATTATATGTAAATGTATTGTCCCTGAATATTCTGAAAATATGGAATGGGACTACCGCTTCTGGACTTGTGTGGCAGACCATTGTATCAAAACAAAGATACTGAAGCTATTTAACAACTCTGCACTTGTGCGCTTTGTGTGGATGCAAACGGTGGAATTGAATGCTGCATAGGCAATTTCCGGGAGAAAGACATTTTTGGAAGCACTCAACTCATCATCTTTGTGTTTCCCATTGTGATGCCTTCCGGTTGACAGGTATGCCAGACAAGAATCCCGTGCTTACTGTGCAAGAGGAGTCAAGTTTTACCTCACTATCAAGGACTAACTCGGTTTAAACTGGTTTAGGGGACCATTGCTGTCCTGTTCAGAGGGGACTGGCCTGATAGAGTGGGCTGGATAGATCCATTTGGAGCAGGGGCGAATATGATTTTCATATAGCTTGTCTCTGTATGTGGTGGCATAGTGGGTAAACATTGATGGACTAGAATGAGGCCTGGACTAGTTGCCTATGGCTCTAAAAAAATTTTCAAGCATTCAACATATCACGTTTTTGTTTGCTAAGTGAACATTAACATCAACAACAAAAATAAGCTGTTGCAATAGTCTAGGCGGGAGAGCACAAGGGCTGTCACCACCGTTTTCCTACTCTCCTCTGGCAAGAAGGGGAGGATCTTCCGGATGATTTTAAGAGACCAATGGATGCAGGAGGTCAGTGCATTTACCTGGGGTTTGAATGAGAGCTTGTCATCAATCAGAACTCCCAAGTTTTTCACCTTTGTGACAGGAGTGGGACGAGTCCCCATCCCTTCTGGCCACCATTTGGGACTCAAAAAGTTGACATCGGAGCCAAAGAGTACCACCTCAGTTTTAGATGAGTTCAGTTTAAGACAGTTTCTGGCCATCCAGGAGCCGACCGCTGCCATGCATTCCTGAAAATTGGAGGCCACGCCATCCTCTGTCCCTGGGAGCAGTGATACCACAATCTGTGTATCATCTGCATAAGATGTTAATTCAAACCCGTATGCCCGGATGATCGGGGCAAGCGAGGATGTGATGTATTCTTATAGCTTCTGTATCGATCCCCCTATTCCTGACCCTGTTCTGGTTAACAAGTTAACTAACAGCCATCCCATGATGCAGAAACCGTTATCTGATTAAGCCACACTACGGCACAGGAACGTGTTATCTGATTAGGTCATAACGCTTGCCATCTAAATAGACAAGCGATATTCCTCCAGCCCCCGATAAGGCATACGGAGTTCTCAAAACAAATCAAACCTATGACAACCTGGGAAAAACCCTGCGGCCATTGTTTTGATTTCATCGAGAACTTCAGCAAAAGAATGTGCTAACGACCAAGTCGTATGACATCCTTATTGACGTATCTATGTCCATCCTTACGTCAATCTCGGCACCTTACAGGTATAAATATTACCGGTATTGCCTTAAGCAAACACACGCGGTGGTGACGAGATCGGAGCAGCCAGACTTGCCGAAGCCCAGAGCAGAGCAGACCCCGCTGGCGCAGCCCCGCCTTCCTGACACGCTGAGAACGAGACGCTGCTTTCTCCTGCCGAGAAATCCAGCTCCGGCGCTTCCGGGTAGCCCTCGCAGGCAGCCTGGAATATCGAGACCAGAGACCAGAGATACCATCCCTCATTCATCCTAGATTCCAGGTACAGAACTGAATAACCCCTTGCAGAGAATTCTTGAGTCAGTCACTTGGCAAAACAAACTTAACTTAAACTGCTGCTTTCTATTCCCGCCCACGTATTAGGCTTAGGTCAGGTACACTGGGGTAGGCGTAGTTAGAAACACCAGTTGAGTACGATTAGTCAAATGTATATGTGTATGTATCTATTTTATCCATTTTAAACCACCTTATGGCTTAGAAACCATATAAATGTTTTTACAGTATTATTTTATACTTCTGCTTTTATTGTATGCACTTTACTTAACCATAAGTATTGCGATAATATCGATCCATTTCTCTTGTATGAGAAAAGAGACTGATCAATAAATAACATCTTTTATTGAACACGCCCGTCTCTTCATTTTCTCTACAATCTGGTGAGACTAAGAATGCACGTACTGACTGAGTAAAATAAGTTGTCTTTTGTTTTCACACGACTCTAGAGATACACTCTTGATTAGGGGAGAGCAAAGTTGTCATGTTCTATGGTTGTCAGAAACTAAATCCCTTCTTGTCTATCCAGGGAGGTTCAACTCCTCCTTGCCTATTCGAGAAAGTTTCTAGAGAACTCTGAGCTAGCTGGCAAACCCAAAACTTTAAGTCTAATATCGACAATAGAAGACCTAGTTAACGTCTGGTCTAGGCCTATACTATTGAAGGTATTATTCCAATGCGCAGAGCCTATTGGGATAATAGGAACTACACTACATGGCGCCCAAACGTTTGGAAAGGCGATAAAACTAACGCAAGACATTAGAGTAACTCAGTCGTGCTTTTTCACTCAGACCCCTTTTTACCCATAATACTCCAAAGACGTCTGGAGTGGGTGAAAGGTCATATCCGCCAAACCTCGCAGGAAGAAACTCCTATGTATGGTTCTTGGTATAGTCAACGTTGAAGGATACACTGTTCCAAAAATATTGTGCATCTAATCTTTGTTTCCAAAGAAACCTGATCTGCAAACAAACAAAATAACCTTCCTGACAGTAGAATGTCAGACACTGAAGAAGAAAGAGAGATAGCTAGAGTAGCAGCTGAACTCGTAACAGCTGATAATACTATGCAAGAAGCAGACCCGGATATAATACTCATCCCGGTCAACAAAAGGAAATCTATAACATTAAAACTTATAGAAAATGGACTGACACCTAGAGGTGGCACAGTCATATTCGTAATAGAGGCACACGAATATCGGCAGACAGAGGTATTCTATTCATTGATACACTTTCCAGCAGCAAATGCTGTAACAAAGGTCTTCCACTATTACAAAACAGAGGAACCTCCTGATGAATACACTCCTTTCGAAGAGGTGGAAGTACCACTTAAATTTCAAGAGCACGCGCTCTTGTTTAATGGCGCCCTAAAACACAACAATCACATCACCAGGCTCGGTCCATCAGGTAGACCAGGAGCAACGTGGCCGGTCCTAGCCGGATACACACCACATCCAGACATCGAAAGAATGTCTGCAGCAGATCTTCTAATACAACTAAAACAATTAATAAAAGTACATAGACAATTAGTCCAATATGTAATGCGGACTTCAACAATCCAACCAGCAATTAAAATTCCACAGCTGCCCCCTCATCAGGGGAACACAAATAAAATTACACCACAGAACATACAGTCCTGCCTAGGTAAAGTACCAGCTAAAAGGGAACAAATACCATTCTGGTTAGCACAAAAAATCACCCAAATAGAGGCGGTGTTTCCAGACACCACTCCTGTGGATAAACACAGGATTCTGACTATCTGTCTTCCAATGGGAATCGCACCACACGTGGAGGACTGTGACACTTGGGGTACAGTCTTTGCTTCCATTTACACAAAAACGCATGGTGTTCCATCCATCTCGGTAATACCAGATGTGCTAAAACAAATTCAAGATGAATACGGTCCAGAACCCGCTTTAACTCTTGGTATGAACTTACTGAAAGACTTCAAGCAGGTCTCGGCTATATTACTAGCCAATATAAAGGGAGAAGCAGCAAACGTGGCGATCCGCCAAAGGTTAAAAGAAACAGATATAGCAGACCAACCAGCTGAAATTGCCAGAATTATAGAAAAATCCTATGAGGAACTAGGTAGAGATAGTTTAGGTGGAATACCAGTAAAACCCCAACTGATTGAAAGTCCTGAAAAAATATTTATTAAAAATAATCTAAACAGTCAAAAGAAGAACTGGGATGGAAACAAACAATCCAATCCAAAAGAAAAGAGATTCCAGTCCAGAGGAAGGTCTCCTCGGCGGAGAGAAAGATCTCCGGACCAAGGACCCAAGTCTCCCCAAAGTGAGCCCTCTGGGAAAAAATACAACCTTAGAAATAGGGATAATATAAAGAAACCGGATAGATATCAAGATTTTGATACACGTCCCTCTCAATCTTTTCAGACTTCCTCGCAGAAATCGGAAAGAAGAGGACGATCGGAACCCAGGGAAGGGCACGTCAAGTCCAAAGACAAGGAACCTGCTCATCCAAATAAGAAATTACAATTTCCAAAAAAGAAGGTAGCCAGTATTAAAGTAGTTAACAATGCCGAGAATACTGAGGACACAACTGAAAAACGGAGAATGGGCTCAGACAATGCTAGACAGCGCAGCAGAAGTGAGCATAGCTCGCAAAGTCCTTATGAATCATCTGGAGACAGTGGACACAAATGAATATCTTCAAGTGGAAACTGCAGACACCAGAGTTAGCAAACCTCACAAAATATATGAAATAACTTTATGTATAGAAGGGGATAAGACTAGAAAAATAAGGGGACTATTTTGGGATAATCTCTCGAAGGGCTATGACATCCTTCTAGCTGAAAAAGACTGGCCACCAGAGTTTGTCAGGGACTGCCCTCATGGCGAAGAAATAATTATGCCTGCCTTCTCAAATCATATCCCAATTCATAAAAAATACACACTTGCTAGAAAGTGGGCAGTAGCTCAAGCTCCTGCTTTATATAAAAATCACGTAGGATGGGATGAGGACTCTCCTCCTCACAAAATCCAGTTAAAATCACAACCTACTGCACAAAGACAGTACCCAATTAAGCAAGAAGCTAAAAAACAGGTAAAAGAAATCCTAGATCAACTAGAATACCAGGGGGTGATTGAAACTTGCACCTCACAAATGAACAACCCTTTGTTTCCTGTCTCCAAACCAGACAATTCATATCGTCTAGTTTTGGATTACAGACACCTTAACTCATGTTGCAAAACTTTTGCAGTGCAAAACTCGCATAGTGCGGCATTAATGAATAACATAGTGCTCAAAAAATACAAAACAAAATTAGACATCTCTAATGGATTCTTTTGTCAAAATATAGCACCAGAGAGCAGATATTTGTCCGCGTTCTCAATAAATGGCGCTCAAAAACAATTCTGTCGGTTACCCCAAGGGTTCAAGAACAGCCCAGGATTATTCTCAGCGAGAGTAACAGAGTTACTACAAACATATGATGACGAAGCATTATCTTATGTCGACGACATATACCTAACAGATGATGACTTGGATACTCACTTGAAGAGAGTGAACACCATAATACTTGGGTTCGCAGCAGAGGGTTACAAATTCAACTTTAAAAAATCTAGAATTGCCCATCTAACAGTCCTGTTCTTAGGATATGAATTATCAAGTGAAGGCAAAAGCCTGGCTGACAATTTCCTAGAGAAATGTGGCGTACTCCAAGCACCTAGAACACTAAAAAACCTACAGTCAATTCTAGGCTTCCTAAATTTCGGAAGAACATACATTGCAAATTACGCAGAAAGGGTCAAGCCCCTTTATGATCTAATAAAACCAGATTTTAAAAGAACCAATTGGACTCAAACACACACAGAAATTTTGATATCCTTACAAACAGACATGTTAATTAAAACAAAATTAGAAACACGTGATAACACACGCAATCTTGTGATTCGAGTCATCTCAGGAAGATGCGGATTCACATACCTGACCTCTAACGAGGGAGAAAAGGTACCAATTGCATTCAAATCACACTTGTACACAGAAGCTGAAAAGAAATTCAGCATTAAAGAAAACATTGTTCATGCAGTTCAAACCGCAATAGCTAGAGAAAAAGATAAAGCTGACGGTAGACACATCACAGTCAGAACAGCAGAATCAGCCTTTGAGGCATTAACAACACCGTGTAATTTACCAACAACAGCATTGAATCCGGAATGGATACAATGGGTGAACTCAATTACAACGGACAAAGTAAAATACTACTTTGATCCAGAATTAAAAGAATTGAAAAATCTAGAATATAAAAGAACATTCCCTCTGCCAATCGACATTCTGCCCTTACGACAGTACGCTTGTGTAATCTATACAGACGGACATGCTCAACCCTCCGTTTGGGGAGAACAAGCATACAACCCCATATGTGAGATTACAAAAGAAGTGTGGCGCGGAGGTAAACTAAGACCTCTATTAACAAAAACACACTCAGTAGAAACTAATTCAGAACAACAGACTGAAATAATAGCATTGAAAATGGCGCTAGATAATGCAGATCGCGAATTCCCGACACTCATAGTGTCCGATTCATATTACTGCGTCAAATCATATAACAATGATTTGCAGACATGGATTCAAAACGGTTACAAAGATGATACAGGTGCAACAATAAAGCAAAAACTGCTTTGGGAACAAATAGTTCTGTTACAAAAAGAACTACCAAAGACTCACGTGATACATACACTGAGTCATCAACGTGATGGCGTTCACGTTGCAGGGAATTCATTGGCTGAGACAGCCACAGCGGTAGCAACTGAATCGGCTTCCGTAGCTAGAAAAAAGCGTACAATGAAATACATTGACGGTGAAACAGTGCTGTCGGTAAAAACGTCATTAAAAGGCGACTGCTCAGCGCTACCGATCAACTATCCACTCAATTATACATACATAATCGATGCAAACTCCGTCCCTTTTGCTCGAATCCCTGGAGTGGGGGATAGAGTAATTCCAAACATGGACAGGAGAACTTTGTTAATTGCAGACGCACATATGGGCGAGGGTCTCAGACACCTCAAACTAAAAGATTCTCTGGAAGAATTACAATCAGTGTACTGGTGGCCAGGCATGAGCCTGCAGCATCACATTTTTGAAAAAAATGCCAGAACTGCAACAGAGATCGCAGTGGCGAGAGAAACGGTATACTCCTGTGGCGTTTCACTCCAGAAAGGATCAGCAGTAAAAAGCAAAGCGTCCGATTAACATATACAGGCTAGTTTCCACTTATAATGTAGATCCCCAGCACTCGGCTGACGTCTGGACTGTTATACAAAGATTTGCGAGTCTAAATGGCATATACGCTAGGAGAATGCTACGTTTGACCAATGTTTTCACTTTAGCCCTCAAGCTTGTGGGGAAGCACGGCCAAATGAGCATAGCGATGCGGGATTCTTCTCACTTCCTTCCTGAGGGATACGGGATGGTGTAAAGAAAAAACCAAGGCATAAAGCTATCTATAACAGGAAGGATATTAGGTTCGGGAGCTGGGTGGGTCAAACATCTAATAAGTGTCCAACGTAGTCTAAATAACCTGCCAAGAAATTCTCTGAAGGGATTCAGTCCGTATGAATTATTGTTTGGAACTAGGATGTAAGTCTTAGATCTTGACAGTCAGACTTCAGTGGTAAAGGAAAAAAGCTTTGATATCAAAGATCGTTTGGCTATTTACAGGACTTAAACAAAACAAGAAAAGACCTGAGCAACATAAAGTTGAAACAACAGCCAACAACCACTGAAGAACCACCACCTGTCCCAGCAAGACCTGTCTGGATTCCAAAAGTCGGGGATCTAGTCAGAGAAAAGATCGCGGTAAAGAAGGAATTTGGGCCTTCTTACAGAAAAGCAGTTCCTGTCTTGTCTATCAACGGGACAAGATCAGTTGTACTACCGCCGCTTGCTGGTAAAAAGGAGAACCAAGTTGTATCCATCGACCTGGTAAAACCACAATCATGTGGCCGATAACAAACAGTAGGCCAAGTGGACTCCCGATAAGTAGTAGAACACCAAGATTTGCTACCAATACAGAGGTCCAAACTAAGAGGCTAATCACATTCGAAACGCCTACAGAAGAACAACAAGGACTATGCAACAATGCATTGGAACTTAAACCTCTGAAAACCCAAATAAAAATATTTAGTAGAGACATACCAACCTACAATAAAGTAACAAACGAATATGCAAGAAACAGTAATCCTGAAGCAATTGGAACAATTGACAGAACTGCATCCGGCTACTTCATAAACTTCGATGATTCCTCTGAAGACCTAAGTGAATCAAAAACACAGCCATCAACAAAAACCTTTAAAGATAAAGCTAAAGAACTTTTGAAACAACTGAAAGAAACATATCTGATTTCTCCATGGATTGAATTTTGGGTGGGCTCTGGTGTATTTATCCTCATACTTTGGCTCATCATGGTACTAACTTTGGGACGCTTCATTGAGGGAAAATATGCTAAAATGGACACAGCAAGTCAGAAAATCAACTTGATCCTCAAGCCACACACATCTTCACACGTCGAGAAAAGAGAACTTTCTTCAGTCAACTTCACAGCCAATCCTATACCGGGTGGGGTAGCATGGGACAATACTGACTACGATATTTATGGTCCGGTTGAGATCCTGAAATATCCACACCAAATTAAGATCTCGTTGAGTGACTTTGTAAAAACAAGCTCATTTGCTGATGATTGGGACTTTGAAAGTATAAATAATATGATGTCTGACTTAGTGATGTCTGCTAAATTTACCAAACATGATTATTTGCAGGATTCGACTAATTATGATAGTATGTACTGTTACAACCACTATGGTAACCATTTCCTACATAAATCTGCACAACCTAGAAATGTTTTAAATTATAATCAATGGGAACATTGTGCAACCCCTCCAAACGGAAGCTCAAGAACCTTTTACGACAAATATTCATACTTTTCAGGGTTCAACACAAGTAATGCTGAAACATTTTATTTCAAATTGTCAAATAAGACAGGGACAAAGACCATGCTAACAAACACGAAATTGATATATTCAGACTCATTTTCTGAACAAATGAATACTTTTGGTTTTGATTATTGGGACAAAAATGTTGAAGTTAAAAGTGTTTGGGGTACAAAAGAATGGCAAGTACAAGGTATAGAATCATTGTTTAGAGCCTGCATGATCCCAGAACAAATTATATTTTTAAATGACACTGTTCAACAAACTACCTGTCTTGGCCTAGCCAAAATCAAAGACTTAAATAAACCGTCTATTCCAAAGCCAACAATGAACAGCAATAGCTCTACAGATGAAGAGATAGACGTAAACTATATATTAAACCAAAACAGAACACATCCTGATTGGAAACAATGGTTGATCTGGCCCACAGATACTAATAACTGTCAAGACAGATTCCTGAACAAAAAACAGGGGTTCAAATTGACCAGGCCAGACCCTAGATATTCCCAAAGACAACACCCAGGGATAATAACCATCTACAGTGTGGGCAAATTATGCCTTCAATGGCTACAAACTTCCACACTGACCGAAATTAAGCAAAACCAAACTGTACTTACTGATGGTGCTGACGTGCGTGATTTCATTATGGGACCGCACAAACAGCGTCAAAAACGCTTCATAGCAGCCTCTGTATATGCAGCTTACAATGAGGCCTGGAAGGTTACTCAAATTGAGACAGCAGAAAGTATACGGGAAATTGACCGTATTAATTTGGAAAAATCACTTTCTGTAGTGGACAATGGGTTAATGACTCTGTCCTCCAGAATTTTTTCTTTGGACAGCATTGTGTCTTCAGCAATCGACATAATATCGCAAGACTTACTGTTGTTACAACACGGTCAGTCTCAATTGCGTTCTATTGTACAGCTTGGCTGGACGTTACAAAATCTGCGTTCAGGCTATGTACCTTGGCGTTTAATCAACACAACGTCACTATTCAATATCTTTAACCTTACTGATAAACAAATCAGTATGGCACAGAAGGGTGCTGATTATACAATCCTGAGCATTGAGAAACTCGAGAGATTACCAGTGACAATGTCAGAACGACCTGTCAGTGAATGGATAATACATGGGATAATTAATATTCTAATATCAACCTTCAGGTTTCAATACTGCCAAAAATATATACAGGCTGGCATGTACGAAAAATTGGGAAATGGGTACATTAAGACAACATGGAACTTGCCCTATTCACATGCATGTGTCAGTAATAAAGGACAGAAAGTGTTTCTTAGTGGCAATAATTGTGCGATGTCACTAAGCGGTACACTTCTGTGTAATGGAATTAGTTTGCATGGAGCCTGTGAAGGGAATTCAAATAACCTTTCATGTCACCAGCTAGGCGCACCTGCAACAGAGATAGAACCATTCCTTAAAAGACTCTATAACGGGAGTTACATTCTAATTGTGGATCGCAGATGTTGTAGTCTTATGCCCGGGACTCCTTATCTCGTAACTACGACTGCGAAGGTCATGTGCTGTGGACACTCATTGTTCCCCAGCTCCTTTCCAGACAGGGAGGCAAGGGCATGGCCTAACTTGAAAATTACTTCTATTCGAATAGATACTTTAAGCAGAATGAAAACAGTGCTTCTTCAGACGCCGACCAGACTCACGTCATCAAAAGAAACGTATGATCTCCTAGTCGCAAGGACGACTGCAGAGATTCATTCATTGTTATCAACTAATTCCCCCATACATTTCGCAGAAATCCTGAATGAAATCTTAAATATTTCTGATACCAGTGGAGTCTCAAATGTATTTAAGACAGCATTTTCGATGGCATTAACACCATTCAAAGCCATACTGGGTATTTTTCCAGATTTCGTCCATTCGATTTTTGGCGGACTTCCCCTAATTTTGGGACTAATTGCAGGAATCCTATTCTTGGTCCTAATATTCTGTTATGGCAAACCATGTCACAGACAAAACACCTGCGACAAGGGAAGAAACAATCCGAGCCATTGGATACCGGGACCGGATATCAAAAATCCTGGGACTATCCCGGCTTAGAGACCTGAACATGACTTGGTTTCTTTCATTTCGACCAATGTGGCATCGATGTGTTTTACCTGTATTAAGGTGCCTGCTGTGCGGAGAAGAATGCGTGTTGGACACCTGTCTGACGCTACAATCGGATGCCCCTATGGATGCAGAAACATTGTTGAGTCCGATAAAGGCTCATGCTTTGTGCTGCCCTCAACGGCTGCCAATCCTGATGACGGCATTCGTGGAAACTTCACCACTACGATTAAGGGGTAGTGGAGTTGAAGATGAAAGCAGCATCGATCAGGTACGACCTTCTGTCAGCAATACTAATCAAAACGTCAATGGAGACAATCATGCGCACGAATGCATGGTTACACCTTTTTCCGAGTTAGTGGAACTCTCTCAGGAAGCTGTTGACAGCTTTTTCGAAAGTCTAAATGATATGATGTTCTCACCAGAGCAGAAATAGAGACTTTTCAGCAAGCTAGCACACAGCGTTCCCAACACCCTGAATTTGGCCTTCAACTTTAATAGCAAAATAACATGAACAATTTTCCCTCCGGTTCACGGACAGCGATTTTTTCAGCAGCCCCAAAATATTTTTACGATTTTTCGGGACACTTATCTTCTGCTTAGAGTAAGAACTATTCTTAGAGAACTAAAATTTCTATTTTTAGAAACTTTATAGACAATTAGCTGCCCGCTGGTATGTTAATAATTATTTTTATTCTGTGATGAAATGGTCGCGAACCTTTTTCTTCTGTATTAAGAGCCATTTCATGTGTAAATTCTCATATACCAATTAGCAATAATGTATACATATGCGTGATTACTTTAGCATTATTCTACAGCTTAAGTGCATATAGTACATGTGAATATTTTTTTCCGTATATTACATTATTCGAAATGCATTATATGTATTTTGGGGTGGTAAGGTATACACGATACTCTACAGTATGTTTTACTATGCCTAGATTCGTAAACATGGCCATAGTTAGCGTGGAGTGGGTGTGATGTATTCTTATAGGTTCTGTATCGATCCCCCTATTCCTGACCCTGTTCTGGTTAACAAGTTAACTAGCAGCCATCCCATGATGCAGAAACCGCAGGTCATAACGCTTGCCATCTAATTAGACAAGCGATATTCCTCCAGCCCCCGATAAGGCATACGGAGTTCTCAAATACAATCAAACCTATGACAACCTGGGAAAAACCCTGCGGCCATTGTTTTGATTTCATCGAGAACTTCAGCAAAAGAATGTGCTAACGACCAAGTCGTATGACATCCTTATTGACGTATCTATGTCCATCCTTACGTCAATCTCGGCACCTTACAGGTATAAATATTACCGGTATTGCCTTAAGCAAACACACGCGGTGGTGACGAGATCGGAGCAGCCAGACTTGCCGAAGCCCAGAGCAGAGCAGACCCCGCTGGCGCAGCCCCGCCTTCCTGACGCGCTGAGAACGAGACGCTGCTTTCTCCTGCCGAGAAATCCAGCTCCGGCGCTTCCGGGTAGCCCTCGCAGGCAGCCTGGAATATCGAGACCAGAGACCAGAGATACCATCCCTCATTCATCCTAGATTCCAGGTACAGAACTGAATAACCCCTTGCAGAGAATTCTTGAGTCAGTCACTTGGCCAAACAAACTTAACTTAAACTGCTGCTTTCTATTCCCGCCCACGTATTAGGCTTAGGTCAGGTACACTGGGGTAGGCGTAGTTAGAAACACCAGTTGAGTACGATTAGTCAAATGTATATGTGTATGTATCTATTTTATCCATTTTAAACCACCTTATGGCTTAGAAACCATATAAATGTTTTTACAGTATTATTTTATACTTCTGCTTTTATTGCATGCACTTTACTTAACCATAAGTATTGCGATAATATCGATCCATTTCTCTTGTATGAGAAAAGAGACTGATCAATAAATAACATCTTTTATTGAACACGCCCGTCTCTTCATTTTCTCTACAATCTGGTGAGACTAAGAATGCACGTACTGACTGAGTAAAATAAGTTGTCTTTTGTTTTCACGCGACTCTAGAGATACACTCTTAATTAGGGGAGAGCAAAGTTGTCATGTTCTATGGTTGTCAGAAACTAAATCCCTTCTTGTCTATCCAGGGAGGTTCAACTCCTCCTTGCCTATTCGAGAAAGTTTCTAGTGAACTCTGAGCTAGCTGGCAAACCCAAAACTTTAAGTCTAATATCGACAATAGAAGACCTAGTTAACGTCTGGTCTAGGCCTATACTATTGAAGGTATTATTCCAATGCGCAGAGCCTATTGGGATAATAGGAACTACACTACAAGGAGACATAGATATTAAAGAGGGTGGGGCTTAGGGAGGATCCCTGTGGAACCCCCCCCCCGGCAGTTCGAAAGGTCTTGACTCGAACTCCCCCAAGGCCACCACCTGAACCCTGTCAGTCAGAAAGGCTTTCAGGATGCTGAGGGCCTTCCCCTGGATCCCACGGTCCTCCAAGCGGTCCACCAACCTCCCATGGTGGACGGTATTGAAGGCCGCGGAAAGATCGAGAAGAACCCTGGCCGCTCTGCCCCTGCATCAAGCACCTTCCTAATCTCCTCTGTTGATTTGATCAGGGCAGACTCGGTGCTGTGTCCTGCCCTGAAACCATGTTGCGCTATATCCAGGCCATGTGTGGCTACTAGGAATGCACAGAGCTGCGAGTTCATAACTTTTTCTATAAGTTTGGCTGGCAACGGTAGTCTGGCAATCGGCCGGTAGTTGTTGG
Organism: Lissotriton helveticus; assembly: GCF_964261635.1. NCBI lineage: Eukaryota > Metazoa > Chordata > Amphibia > Caudata > Salamandridae > Lissotriton > Lissotriton helveticus. The sequence goes on from NC_136068.1 coordinate 1,000,360,611, forward strand.
GGTCGGCAATGTCCAATGTGGGTTTTTTTAACAAGGGGACAATTGAGGCCTGTTTCCAGCAAACTGGAAAATCACCAGCTTCGAACATCTGATTAAAAAGCTTAGCTAAGACCGCGGCTATCGAGGCCGCTGCCAGCTTTGCCACAGACGCCGGGCAGGGGTCGTGAGGTGAACCTGATTTAAAGGTAAGTAGCAGCTCTTTGATAGCCTCAGAGCTCACCGGCCCAAATGCTGAGAATGTAGCCTCCTGTGATTTGGCTGTGCAGTTCCCAGGTGAGAGTTCTAGCATGCTCTTTCTCACATGAGGCTCTAGTGATGTAAAGATGTGCTCCACCTTACTCAGGAAAAATTTGGACACATTTGGTGGGGTCTGCTGAGAGCGAGAGGATGAGCTGGGTGTCTTCGACATAGGAGGTGATGTTGATGTTGTGGGTTCTGATGATGTCTGCTAACAGTGTCATGAAGATGGCCAGACTGAGGGATGAACCTTGAGGGACGCCACTGTTGGTGCGCTTGAGCTGTGATTTGAAGGTAGTGAGGGGGATGCTCTGGGTGCAGCCCTTGAGGAGGGATGCCATCCACCTGAGAGCATCTTCTTTGATTCTGATCTGGTGTAGTCGGCCGATGAGAGTGTGATGGGAGACGGTGTCAAAGGCTGCGGAGAGATTGTGAAGGATCAGGGCGGCTGATTATCCTATGTCGATTAGTGTGTGGATGTCTTCAGCTGCAGCGATCAGGAATTTATCAGTGCTTTGGTTGGCTTTGAAACCTGATTGGGAGGGTTGGAGTAGGTTGTTCTATCCAAGTGTTTGGTGGGTTGGAGGTTGATGGCCTTTTGCAGGACTAAAACAGGAGTAGGGCGATAAGGTGGTAGTTCTGGAGATTGTTAGAGTTTACAGAAGGTTTCTTGAGGAGGGGTCTGACCTCTGTGTGTTTCCTTACATCCGGAAAGGTGGGCTGTGGTGATGGAGGTGCTGAGGATGGTGTTAAGTTGGTGACTGATCTTGTTGCTTCAGAGGTTGAAGAGTCGGTGAGGGCATGGGTCGGTGGGTGCTCCAAAGTGGATGGAGTTCATTAAGGAGGTAGTGTCAGGTGTGCTGAGTTTTTCCCATGAGTTGATCTGGTGGTTGTCGCCTGTATTCGTGGAAGTGAGGATGTCGAGTCTGAGGAGGCCAGTGAATTGGGGATTGAAGTTTTTGTAGATGTTAGCAATCTTGTTGTGGAAGTGGTCTGCCAGGGCGTCACATATTTTCTGTGTGGTGGGATAGAGCTTTCATTGGCTGGGGGGCAGTTGGACTCTCTGACGATAAAGACGAGTTTCTTGGTCTGCTTGGCATTGGCCTCAATGAGGTGTTTGAGGGCCTCCTTTTTCCTGACTTTGAGTTGGTGATGGCAGCTGCTCAGGGCAAACTAGAGAGTGGCTCTGTCAATGTTGTTTCTGCTGGTGCAGCCTCTTCCTTCCAGTTGTGTGCATCATCATTTCTCTGCACTGAGTTCCAGGGTGTACCAGCAGGCTCGTTTTTGTTTGGTCTGTGTTTTCTGACTGGTTTGGTGGGGGTGACTTGGTCGGCCACACTGGTGATTCAGGCATTGAAGTTCTTTACCACTTGATCCAGGCTGTTGGGATGTTTGGCTGGGAGCTGCTGAGGGTGTAGGTCCATTGCTGCTGTGAGATCTTGGTCCAGCTGTGCAAGGGGGGTGTTGTGGTGACTGGGGGTGGTATGTGGGGCTCCGGTGATGGTGAGGTTTACAATGGAGTGATCCGACCAGGTGAATTCAGAGGTGTGGCTGTATCTAACTCTGTCACTGGATATAAAGATGGGGTACAGCATGTGTTCTGCTCTATGAGTGAGGTGAATGTTCATTCATCAAAACACACAAGATGGCATATGGCCATGTCTGAACTGGGGTGGTGTGGAGTGCAAAAAATGAGGGATTTAGGCCCAGATCTCTGTACTGGGGTGAATCTATGACATTGTTCTGCATTCTGTCCATCAACTGTTGTTTTTGCATTTGTCACCCCAAGTGGGACGGGTATGCTCAGACGTGAGTCCCGTGCTCTCCACGCCACTGGAGTCAAGCTATCCTGGCTGAAGACAGCTGATAGCCAGAAACCGGTCCTAGGATGCTTGATTCCGGTCCAGGGAAGATATGGCTTGGCAGTTCGGGCTGGACTGTTCCCATGAGGCACAGGGTCAAGGCTGATTTGAATATGGCCATGTCTGAACTGCGGTGGTGTGGAGTGCAAAAAAATTATGGATTTAGGCCCAGATCTCTGTACTGGGTTGAATGTATGACATTGTTCTGCGTTCTGTCCATCAATTGTTGTTTTTGCACTTGTCACCCCGAGTGGGACGGGTATGCTCAGACGTGAGTCCCGTGCTCTCCACGCCACTGGAGTCAAGCTATCCTGGCTGAAGACGGCTGATAGCCAGAAACCAGTCCTAGGATGCTTGATTCCGGTCCAGGGAAGACATGGCTTGGCAGTTCGGGCTGGACTGTTCCCATGAGGCACATGGTCAAGGCTGATTTGCATATGGCCATGTCTGAACTGGGGTGGTGTGGAGTGCAAAAAAATGATGGATTTAGGCCCAGATCTCTGTACTGGGGTGAATGTATGACATTGTTCTGCATTCTGTCCATCAACTGTTGTTTTTGCGAATGTTCATTCATTCCAGAAGGTCGGTGGAGTTGGGCTTGGTGGGGTCTGATGGGTCGTTCAGGTGGAAATTGAGGTATACAGCTTCTGCAGCAAAGAAGACTCTTAGATAATTCAGGACCGCACTGGAAACCAAAATCATTCCTGGCAAAAATGTTTAACTAACCCACACACTGCAGGCTGCTGCAACAAGAAAGGGGACATCAGGCCTGGTTGAGTCATGGGAGCCCACTTTGCTCTGAAAACAATCCCATAGTTTGCAACCTACTGGGGAAATGACAGGATGGTAGAATGGCCAGCCGGTCCCTACTGCTTGTTGCAAACACTACATAGGACAGCCTTTGTTTCATAAGTGGGTTACCAGGGAGAAAAATTCTGGAGGTGTCGGCTGAAGACATGAGCTCTTGGCCTAGCCAAGGTAAACAAACCAGTGAAGGTAAGGTGAAGAGCAGAGGGCATCAATGAAATAGCTGTGCACATTGTATTGCTCAGAGATCAAAGCATCCAAGAAAATAGAAAATAGTGTGTCGTTAACACATCTTCATAGTTTTGCTTTTCACAGCCATGGGAACAGAACACACATCATTCAAACTGAATACTTTTTTCTCCCTGGCATAAATTCCCTAATTGACTTCCCTTGGAGACCTAACCTTTGCCATGCACAGTACACATCATATTCAGAATGCCATTTACACTTGCTTCATCTCCTTAGCTATGATCACATCATTCTCGCTTTCGAAGCTTTTGCAAGTCCCAGTGTCCAGGTGTCTCTACTTCACAGGCCTCTGAGAAGTAAGGGGTGTGGAATCAAAATACTGGTTAAAAAAGGTGAAGTTTATTCACCACTGACAAACACGTCATGACCGGCATCCACACAGCCATAGAATAATGTTCAACCATTTAACTGGAATGTTTGGAATCAATGCTCTAAGCTACACCGTCTAGGAAAACTAAAAGAGAGACAAAAATGGAGAGATGGAAAACATGAGAAATTGACAACATTATAAAAGACGCCTTTCCCATAGAAAATGAAAATGGAACACAATGACAAAAGAAAGGAAAGCAACATTTATTATGAAAAAAAGACAGTTTCTTCAAGAGGGACTTCTACTTCTAAGACAGCTCTGGGCACCTTCAGCAACAGTACTATTTTCATCAATAATATCAAATACTGAAGGAATTTTAGGCTGAGATGTGTTGTAGGCCTGAGGGCAACCAGTACTAATGGATACACCATCTCCAGAAGATCAATCTTGAATAGTAGCGCCAGTGGGGAAATCCACTTTACTAGCAGTGCTTCGAGAATCAAAGTCTTCCCAAGAAACATCAGAAATGGAAATTTGCACACATTGGAACACTCACCGTACACTGCAACATTTGCCATCTGAAGTGATCGCATTTCTCTTGTTGACTTTAATAACACAAAGAGGCCCTGAGAATGTGGTCTTTCCTCTTCCATCATGTTTGGGCAACTGAATCTTGATGCAATCTTCCACTGAAGAATTGGGTAAGGCAACTTTATGAACAGTCATAGAGGTGCTTTGACTTCAGCTATTTAGAATGTACTTTGGTTCTTATGCCATCCATAGCTGAGGACATGTTCTTCCCAATTTCACCTCAAAACTTGGATTTGAGCCACTAGGGGCAACATTGGATGTAGAGAGTCTTCCTCTTAAGAAGTGGAAAGGAGAAAATCCTGTAGTAGATTTAGGCGATATTCTGTAGGACCTTAATCTTTCTCTGATCACTTTACCTTATCGAATACTGCCTTGACTAGCCAGATGTACACTTTGATTGAAATATCTAATACAGTGCTCAATCTGACCATTTCACTGCAGTTCAAATTGTGCACTCTTTATGTGATTTATGTTGTGAAGGCGAAGGAAATCAGACCTTTCCTTTAAAGAAAGTTGAGCTCCATTGTCTGTTACAATAGTTAAAGGCACATCTTCTCTACTGAAAATGTATCTTAAGAAATCATGGATTTGTTTAGTGGAAATCTTGTGAACAAATTTTACTCTTGGTAATTTTGTGTGATAGTCACAAAGAATAGGAGCAAACTGCATATGACTTGATAGACTTTTAAACAGACATCATCTATCCAAATCCAACTTCTTCCAAGCAGAGTCAAGCCATGGAACTGATTGCACACAAGGATTGATCATTTTAAAGTTCTTGTCACAAGAAACACACAACGCAATCCCATACCAATCAAACTGCCTCTGTATCCATGCTTGCCCAACATATGGCATAGGCATACCCATATGTCCTTAGTGCCCAATACTGAGGAGTGACTCACACATTCCTTCAGGTGGAATACACTTTTCATTATGGAAAACAAGATCTCTCGCTACACTCATTTTAGATGCAATAAAGGACAAATAATGCAAGGGACCTCTCTAACCGTTGCTAAGTGACCGAATTTCAATGATATACCAATTCTCCAGAGTAAGGAAAACATATTTTTCATCCTTTATCTTCCATTTCACCTCACCAACATATTTTCCATGCAAAAGACTCATGTCTATAACATATGCAACTACATCTGATTCCCTGTGTTAAAGGTCAGACTCATGAACATTTAGTCAAGGAGGACGTGATAAGCAATCAGCAGTTTGCTTCTTGTTACCTGATAATAACAAAATGTCATAGAAGTACACTGGTATAATAGATCATAATCTTGCTATACAAACAGTTGAGGTTACACCACCCACAGGCACCATAATATGCATTAAAGGTTTATGGATAGTCTTAATGATGATCTTGATTCTCATATTAAAATGTCTTAAATGGTGGGTAGCCCAAACACAAGTTAGTGGCTTTCTTTCAAAACAGCATCATTCCTGTCCATATTGCTTGAAATCCTAAATGTATATGCCACAACACACTCAATATTGCCAGAAGTGTGTGTAAGAACTGCCCCTAATCCATCAGCCTTTTGGCTAGGTTCGAATTATAAAAGCATTAAATACATACATGAAGTAGGTTACAGTTCAACTGACAAGGTATTGTCATTGGTTCAAGTATAAGTGCAGGAGTCAGCCCTAAGACAACCCTGCTAGTGCTTCCCTGAGACTGACAACCCTTTAGATGTCACACAGGATGTATGACCCATGGCCCACACAATGAGCCTCACTCCTGATTTTCAAGCACCCTCAAGTCAAGTCACACACAACAGTTCACTGTTATTCCGACAAGGACAAACCAGCAGCATTCAAAATCACTCTACTGCTAAAAAAATACATCACCTGACAATGTACCTTAATACCACAACTGACCTACCGCCCAGCTCTCTCTCTCACACACACACACACACACACACACACACAAACACACACAAACGCATTCTCTTGGATACACACATAACATACTCACTCTCCTGGCTGATACACATAGCTGGGTTGACCCGTCTGATTGTCTGCAGCCCACACCAATCAGTCAAGTAACACACATTTATACTAGTACAACTGAGAAATGACCTGCAGCACTCCACATCACTTTAGTTTTGATGTAAGGCACATTGTTCTGCTGGTACACTCTCATTCACTTCTTTCCTGCAGCAGTCACAGCTGAGCCTATTTCTCTACTGACACACACAAGCCCACACATCTCTACCAATACATTCATCTCTGATCACTAGCAGGCCAATATTCTACACCTGGCAGACGAATGGCTGCACAAGAGCTCTTTAGTAATGGGCTGCTGAGATACAGACAATAACATACACACACATACACTTGTTACTCCTGCTACCAATGTCTCACTGACTCACGATGAGCTTTGCTAAGAGTCTGCTGATGGACAGTGCCCACTGCTATTTAAGACCTCTGCAACATACACAGAGGTACCGACACTGTGAACATTTTACCTGGGGAAGCTATTCATTTAGCTATTCGTGACTGACAAACTTATTCTTTTGTCACTTACCTCAATTCTGAACTGCTAGGTGGTACTCCAGTCATAGTGATACAGACACAGACAATCATGTGTGCACACATACAGACACAAACACATTAACATGCACACATAGCATATATATTTTTATGGCAGTGCATGTTTACCCTTTGGGGTATCTTGTTTCTGAGCAACAAATTTCATTTCACCCAGCTGATTTCACCAACCTTAAAATGATGAAAGGCTGAGTAGACCTACCAGGATTTGAACCTGTGGCCATAAGGTTAAACATATTCCTGTACACACACATTCATGTGCACAGACAGGTATGTTAGCACTTGCTTAAGTAAACACACACTCGCATGCGTGCACAGAAACACGCAGACGCTCACTTGAACATTCACTCAATGAATTTATGGATCTGGTCAAATGAAGCAGACCTGCTGGCAGCCCTTTTATCCATGTCCACCACAAACCTTCAAGAAAATTCTTCTAACTACCTCTGCTGCCTCACCAGTAAGAAGAATCATCAACAATTCCTTAACTAGGGGAATATTTCCAGAATACCTAACAAAGTCATACATACACCCATTACTAAAGAAAACAAACCTTGATCTGCATAACCCCAACAACTACAAACCAAGTACAAATGGAGCTTTCCTGGGCAAACTGATAGAAAGAGCAGCATTCGCCAAGATGTCACAATTCATTGAAGATAATTCCATACTTTCAGATTTCTAAACAGGATTCCATCCAGGAAGAGGTACAGAATCTGCCCTCATTGTCATCGGGGATGACCTTAAGAACACAGTTGACCGGAACGGAGTGGCTTGACTACTTTTCTTGGACCTCTCAGCTGCCTTTGACACAGGTGATCATGACACTTTACTACAAATACTCTATGAAGCCAGCATAGAGGGGACTGCTCCTGACTGTATCACATCATTCCTTCAAAACAGAACAAATATCATCCACATCCCCCCTTTCTCATCCAAATCATACTTCAAAATCGCAGGGGTCTCTGAAGGCTCTATCATCTCTCCCATGCTTTTCAACGTCTACAAGAAATAATTACCGGCACTGTTCAATGAATTTCACCTCACATGCTATGCAGATTAGACACAAATACTCCTAAACCTGGAAAGCCCCAAAGTCATTGGAAACTCACAAATGTTCAGTTTCCTCAAAGCGGTTGATCAGTGGATGACATGGATCCATCTCAAATTGAATGCTTCCAAAGCAGAAATACTCACATGTGGCGACTGGAAAAATTATGTCCCACTTGCTTCCTACCCTGGCAATCTGGGAACATCGCCTAAAGTATCTAAGGAAGTAAGAAGCCTCAAAATTACCATGGACTCCTAGATATCAATGAATGCCAAAGTGGCCAAACCAGCAAGATCAAACTTCATCATTATGAAAACTCCACAAGGCATCTTCCCCCACCTGGGATTTCTAGACAAGGTCCAAGCTATTATCTTTCTTGTACTTTTCAAACTCAACTTCGCCAATAGCCTCTACCACAGATCATCTTTAAAAACTATGAAAAAACTATAACACATTCAGAACTCTGCTGCCACACTACTCTTACATATAAAACCACAAACCCACATCTCCCCTGCCTTGAAGGCCCTACATTGAGTACCGGTTGCCAGAAGATCCACATCCAAGCTGCTTTGTATCACCCACAAAGCAATACATGGAACAGGGCCATTCTTCATCAGGAAAAAAATAACCAAATACATTCAACAAAGGAACCTCCCCTCTACATTGGCACATCGCCTCAAAATCCCACCATACAATAGAAAATCCATAGGCGGCACATCCTTCTCTGTTCTAGCAGCCAAACTATGGAACTCTTTAACCCCACACATAAGATCTATGAATAACTATCTATCTTCAGAGGTCTACTTAAGAGTTGGCTCTTCCGCACATAGTAGCCTCTAGGCTACAAATCATAGATTGAGGATAGCCCTAGGATGAATTGAGGACCACTAGGGTGAATGGCAATCTGAGAAATTCCTGGGCTGTTGGCACAGCTCTGATTCTGCCTTGAACAACAAGAACTTATGATGGGTCACAAGGGTTCCAGGATCAGTGAGTCTGTGCACTTCGTCAATGGAACAAAGGTTTCCTTCAATTGCAAAGTACTTTGTGGAGCCACGAGAACTGCTTGTACACTATAGACTTGATGATAAAGATGCGGATGGGAGATGCCTATTCCGGCAATAAAACCCAGTTTATTTGGAGGTGCCGCTATATTAATCCCCTCACTCTCAACCTCAGAAGTGAGGTCAATGTCCATCAGCAACACTTAGAGACTGGATGGAAAGTGCGATGTTCCCCAGCATAAGCTAAAATAGCAGGATGGGAGCATGGGACATACAACTAAAGTGCCGGTTAGAGTCGGGGGTGGGGGAATACTGTAATCTCTGTACTAAATGGGAGCAGTAGTTAAAAGAATCCTTCCAAATAAGGAGCTTGAAGGATTTTGCAGTTTGAACAGTATCAGCAGGTTCAGGCTGGAAACATGACAGTGTTGGGTGGTATTGACAAATTGCCAAGCCAAACAAATCTCAATCAGGTTTTAGACCCGAGATTCACATGAAGGATACATTTAGAGCTTGACAGAAAAACTAAACACTTAAAAAGAAGAAAAGGAAATAAAGGTCGGAGACAAGGACAACAGGCAAATAAAACCCTGTCAGCACAGGAAACTGGTGTACAATTCTTCTCGCTTACTGACATCACATCAGATCCTTCTGAGAATAATGACAAGAGTAAATCAACAGACTCTGAGAGTGACTCGTCTCCTAGAGTGACATGAGAAACTGGCATGTACAGTTTCTTGGCATGGCTGGTGATAGAGAGGACATTTTTTGCATAACAGAGCTCATATTTAGCCTTATATGTCAACGTGAAAAAACTCAGTAAAATGACATGAAGAAAAATTAGAAAAATGCACCAGGAAGCCATATTCACTGGTAGGCTGCTGTTAGCTGTCTTCTTTAACTTTTAGAAATTGCTGAACCACTTATAAATGTTTTTGATAGTTTGACTTCAATGTGACTTACTCAGAATCTTCGTCATAACTGCAGAATGTTTCAACTTAAAGTATTGTAATCTTTAAATTACATATTCTTGCTGAGCTGAGCTTGAACTTCCTATCTATCTTGTGTTTGGACAATAACTCTCTCTTACATGAAATACACAAGGCATTACCTAACTAGATATCTGCAAGTAAATTTTTCTTTCCTTAGTATGGTTCATTGTAACACAGTGAAACACTGAATAAATGATAGAGTAGACAGCATGAAGCTTCCCTGGGAACCAAGGTGTTAGAACTGGCTATTTCTGGTAGGCTAAGGCTGACGCCAAAGCCAGGCAGAAACCACCATTCTAGTCAGGGCAAGGGAGTCACACGCCAAGATAACCCCTGCTCACCCCCTTGGTAGCTTGGCACGAGCAGTAAGGCTAAACTCGGAGGCAATGTGTAAAGCATTTGCGGCAGCACACAACAGCAACAACATCCTAGGCACACCACAAAAGGAACTCCACGCAAGGTTATATAAAAATAACTTCTGTATTGTCAAAACACATCAGATAGAAATCACACATGTACATTGTGCTAACTGGCACGGGCAATATTCACAAGGGATTATTTACAAGACAGGGCCACATGGGCCACTGTCAGAATCAGCACTTAGTAGAAATAGCACTTCTAGGACATAGAATATAGGATATAAAATCACGGTAGCACAAATTAGCAACTATAGCACACAACCTTAGGAGAATGTCACGCAGGGGACCAGGACCTCACTAGGACCACCTGTACTGGAAAGAACAACCACCTAAGAATAAAATAGATTTAGGGGTGTCAGCGAGAACACATTACACATGATGCATCACAACATTCAGAGGTGTAGGGAACAGGTAAACACATGATGTATAAAAACACATTCAGCGGTGTAATAATAAGGCACATGATGCATCATAAACACATTCAGAGGTGCAGGGAAGGAAAAACACATGATGCATAAACCAACACATTCAGAGGTGTAAGATCAAGGAAGACACATGATGCATAAGAACATTCAGAGGTGCCAGAACATAACTCAATAGCGCAGAAACTCACATAAGCCACCACTTGTGGCAGTCCCTAGGCCAACTGGCCTTGTTGGGGCTAGGACGCCCTGTGTCCCAATGTCAGGGTCCTAAACAAAGCAGCTGCCCACTAATTGCTGGGCAGCTGGAATATCAATAAAACTATGGCATGGGCTCTCATTAGCCCTTGAACAGAACTGCGCGAAAAGGTAGGAGCCACACAGGCTCTTACACAGATATGCCCCATGAGCCTCTCTGGCTCTTAACTGCAAATGCCCCGTGATCGTTGGAGCGGCCCTCTGCCAACTGGGGCCACTCTGAGAACAAAGAGAAAGACGCCCCCGCACTCACCGGGACATCGCTGGTGCTGCTCGGCGTTGCTCTGGAAGAAGCCCGGGGCTCTCCCTCATCACTCGGGATCCCCGGCAGGACACGGCCGGCTGCTTCCTCCTTCTCCGGGGCTCCCTCAGCACAGGGGAGCCCCGCTACAGGCCGCAACACCCTGGGCACATCTCCGGTCTCCCTCCATCGCATGGGAGACTGGCAACGTCGCCCAGCCTTCCCTCTCCGGCCGGCGGGCGGGACTTCCGGTCCTTCTCCTGGGCCGTGATTGGCCGGCCAGCAAGCGGCTTCCGGGTCGTCGCGGGCAACGCAGCGGCCCGTCCAGGCAATGTAGGCGGGGGCTGAATTAACCGAGGGGTGGGCTCCCTCGAGTTAAACTAAAAATATAAAAATAGCGGCCAGGCCCCTGGCGGGGTGAGCACCTGCCAGGGGACAAAATCATGAAAAATAAGCGAGGTTGGCACTTGCCACGGCACCCCCAGCAGGGTGGGCACCTGCACAGCTAGCAAAGCGCTCCCAAGCGCTTAGGGGCAGAATAAAGCGCTCTCAGGCGCTAAGGGTCAAGATGCAGCGCTTCCAGGCGCTGGAAGCCAGCAAAAGTCCAGCAAAGTCCTTCAGCATCCAGGACAAGTCCATCATGTATCCAGGGCAAAGCAAAGTCCCCCTATCAGCCCAGGCAAGGCAGAGGGGTCCCCCAGAAGTCCTCCAGGCATCCAGGGGCTGGGCAGAGCCCGCCCCTGGCAGATTCAAGTCAGAAACAAGAACATTTTGGAAGGGGACACAGCCCCTTTTTATCCAAGGAAATCCTTTGTCTAGCAGGGTGCAGGCAGTGTGAGAACCAGCTAGAACTGGTTATAGGGAATTCCTTTCACTGGCCAGGCTAGGGACATCAGACGCACCCCAGGGGGTGGAGCCAGCATTGTGTGGGGAAAACCCAGCCTCACTCAGGACCCTCAAACCAGACGGTCAATCCACAAGCAGGCCCAGGCTCACTCCTCCCCTCACATCAGCATGCTAAACACTCCATTCACCACCGGGGCAGACCCTCCCAGACTCTTGGAGCCAGGCTCACCAGTCAGCCTCAGACAATCACCCGCCAGACACAAATTACACAAATATGCCAACTTCTAAAAGTGGCACTTCTACACTAGACACAATCATGCCGCATATACCATTGCGCAGCATTCAGTCTCACGAGTTCGCACATACCAAACTCGACCCTGCACTCCCCACACATCAGGAACTACCATGGGCATACATATTCCCCATTCCCATGGGAGGGCAGGTCACTCACCACACATACACAGAGAGCTCACGCACTTTACACTGTACCACAGTCAAAGAGTGCGCAAAGGCCTAAAATCACCAACACCAAGTCACAGAAACAGGTTAGGAAAAAGCAAAAAGTTTTGGGGTGAACCTGCCAAAAAGGGCCAGGTTCAACACAAGGTTAAATGTTTTCAGTTATACAAATGTTTAGCGATGTCTGTTACATATTTGATAGCAGAAAGAAAGGAAGAAGCTGCTCACCATCAAAAGATGTCTTCCCTTTGGACCATAAGGATTGGACCAAAAACTGTTGATACATGTGTTCTTGTCTTTTATATTAGTGCATGTTTCCAACTGGGTGTTTAGGTCTTTTTAGCATTTGCTTCATAGCGCCACTTTTGATGAGATGCTCCTAGACTCAAGGGCTTCGCTATAGAGTTTTAACCAACCTTCCCTTGCTCACCTTTTTTGATGGGTGTAGCTACTCCTGCATCTGTTTGCTCCATAAGTGTTGGAAATGGCCTTTTCTGGGGTGCTTTCCCTTGACTTTTTGCATTTCTCCTTCCCAATTTTCCACAGCTCTGGATGCTAGCCTTAGGTCTTGAGCACATTTGGCACTGCAGTGCCATGTCAAAGCGCTGTGTTTGTCCTTTACATATCGTGGAGCGATTTATATATGATTGGCTAATTCAAGTTAGCTGTAAGTTCCTGGGTTAAGGCCTATAGCAGGGGCATGTATCTCGAATGTGCCACTATGGGCCTGACACCATGGCTGGGCCATCCATGGAGGTAGCTCACTGATTGTCCCACATGTTTGCACTGGTGGGGCCTGTGTGCACGGGTTACTGTTACTTGGTTTGGCATTTAAAAAGCTGCGTACCAAGGTTCTGCATGTCTCCCGCTATATCGGAGTTCTCCCTGGTGACAGGGTGAGGTGTTGGAAAAAGGTTGGCCATGTGTGTGTGTGTATGTGTTACCTGCAAGAGTCCTAAATGTCACCGGATGGTATGTTAGGTACGATGGGACATCCTTCTCGCATTGGATTAGCATGAGGGGGTTAGGGAAAGGCTGTTGAGCATTATTTCCTACAGGCAGAAAAGTAACAGTATAGTGTTTGGTATCGATAAGTTCATAAAGGCAAATACTCTCAGGGGTATTTTACCTTTACTACGTGGTCATTACTTCGTATTTCCATTACTATGCATATTTTAGTTCGCAGATGCCAATACTTAGCATGCACCTACTTAGCGGGTTCAGGGTGCGTTTAAGGTTTTGGGGTGCTGGGGTATTTTTGGAGTTCAGGGTGTGTTTAGGTTTTGGGGTCATGGGGTATTTTGAGGGTTCAGGGTGCGTTTAAGGTTTTGGGGTGCTGGGGTATTTTTGGGGTTCAGGGTGCGTTTAGGTTTTGGGGTGCTGGGATATTTTTAGGGGTGAGGGTGGGTTAGGGTTACGGGATGTAGGGGGTATTTTTAGGGTTCAGGATGCGTTTAAGGTTTTGGGGTGCTGGGGTATTTTTGGGGTTCAGGGTGCGTTTAGGTTTTGGGGGTGCTGGGGTATTTTTGGGGGTCAGGGTGGGTTATGGTTTCAGGATGTAGGGGGTATTTTTAGGGTTCAGGATACGTTTAAGGTTTTGGGGTGCTGGGGTATTTTTGGGGTTCAGGGTGCGTTTAGGTTTTGGGGTGCTGGGATATTTTTAGGCGTTAGGGGTGGGTTAGGGTTTCGGGATGTAGGGGATATTTTTAGGGTTCAGGATGCGTTTAAGGTTTTGTGGTGCTGGGGTATTTTTGGGGTTCAGGGTGCATTTAGGTTTTGGGGGTGCTGGGGTATTTTTATGGGGTCAGGGTGCGATAGGGTTTTGGGGTGTATGGGGTATTTTTAGGGTTCCGTGTGCGTGCCAGGGGATAGGTTACTATTAGGATTAATTTTTAGTTTTAAAGTACCAATAATGCGTTGTAATTGTATGCGTAATAATTAACTGCGAAGTAAAAGCATTTTTAATGGATTTGTGTATATTTGCGAAGTAAAAGCATGCGCACTAAAATCATGCGTAGTAATGGTTAATGGTATTTGCAAAGTAAAAACTTCGAAGTAAATACCTGCGGAGTAACGGTATGCTAAGTAACATCATGTATTCCCTCTCAGGTAGTGGCAGGGGTTTGACATTATGGTGCTGAAAATGTCACTTTGGGAAATTGAACATTTTGATGCTTGGGGCTCTGGGTGCCTGGCAACCTGTCTCCTAATTCAAAACTGGATGCTAGGAGGGAGCCCACACCGACACATTCCTTATAGAGGGCCATGAAGGAGGAGTTCACAGGAAACTGGGGACCTCCGACTCTTAGGGGCCTTTCTGGAACAGTTATGTGGTGGTGGAATAGGCACCTGCATTCCAAGGGGCAGAATCTTAGCCGCACTAAAGATTGTGATCAAACCTTCTGGAGTAGGGGGCGTGGCTTGGCGGTCAAACATGGAGGACGCGCCGTAGCCAAGCTCCCTGTAGCCCACTCAAAATCCTTCAATTATCCTGACACATCTTTACCACTACCGAACTCTTTGCTTGAGGAGACTTCATAGCGCCTTACTGACACGCGCTGCTGGCTCCGGACTGAAGATCAAGGTCCATGGTGGGCGTTGCAGGAGCCGCAGGTGTGCAGGCTTCATGAGTGGAGCTGGCGACTTCCCGTAGTGAGGGGCCGGTGAACAGAGGCTCGAGCACTGTTTGTTGGGGACAGCTGGCGCTGCATGAAGAGCCGAGTTTCTGCAGGTAGGAGGGCCTGCGACGGTGATTCAGGGCCCCGCCTATGGGCATCTGCTCTCTGCTGCTGTGGTAGCCTCTGCGGCTAACTCAAGCCACGGCAGTCCTGCGGACCCCGGTGTCCCCTGGGTCCTAGACAGTGCGGTCGGTCGCACGGAATTAGGGCCCCCTCTCCTGCTGGACAGCCTTCCTTTGCCAATCTGCGGTGGAGGGATGGGCGGGTGTGCGCCGTGTCTCTGCCGCTTGCCGGCTGATTCTGCACTCCGGCGGCCTGATCGGGCAGCAGTGGACGGCCAGACGGCCTTGCTTGCTGTGTTGCCTGAGGCCCCGGATCTTGGCAGTGCAGTGCCCCAGAGTTGCTGCAATTGTGAGCGGCGGGAGGACCCACCTATAATTTTGGTGGCAGTGAAAAGTGAAAAGGGAAAAAATCTTTGTTTCAGTTAATAAAAACCATACAATATCAAAATAACTTATATTCTCTGTATCTTAAAAAAATGTTTGTAAAAGATTTCATAAGAAGATTATATAAAAGTTATTTCGTATAAAAGTATACAGTGTTGCTGACTTTCTAACTAAGAACAAAACATAAAAACCTTTTAAAACCTATCTAATCTATTAAAACCGAAATACGTAGACCAATTTATAATTGCCAAGAAGCTGGCCTTCCATTGCTACTTATTTTAGTCCCAATATTAAAGTCGATAATGCAGTCCCTACTACCACTTCATATTTGTTCTTTGCTAATGTACTTAAAGTTTTTTGTTGTTTTAATACTTGCCAAACACTACCCCATCAATGGCATAGAGTTTTTGTTATCAATTTTCATTATTATCTGTTCGTATTGTATCAGAAATGTCATCTTACAATTTAAATGGGGATCCGTTGTGTCCCAACCCTTGATGATTGCAGTTCTACAAGACCTAATACCTCTCTCATTAAATGCCTTTTTCAAAAACCACACCGAGTCAACCTTAAGCCATGACATATACAAATAAGATGAATGAGGTCTTGCTTCTCAGTGCCACGTAGTGTGCATGATGTAGGCCCATTGGATCTCCATTTGGTCTGATCTGTTAAACTTGGTAGTAGCCCAAACCTAGTGGCCATGAGTTTCCATTTTAGGTAGTATGAATATGTTGTGCTCAAATATTCTGCCGTACGTAATTTTGTATAGGACTGTATTAACATCCAGGCATGAGACCTCTTTGCAAACTTATTTTTATACTCTATTAATGCATGTAGTTTGACCATTTTGTTTACCACTTTATGAAAAACAGGAAAAGAGGGGTACTGTGACCAGAGTTCTTTGGACTTTGTTTCTTCCATGGCCAATTTCAAAAACTCGCCATCAATGGAGTGCTGATCTTCTTCCTGGGCTCGCCACAAGGCATCGTGTAAGACATTGGCTCGACTCGAGATTTTAGACCAGCTTTTGACATATGCATAGTTTCTCCTAATCCCTTGATGAATAAGGCCAAATTCCAACCTCACCTGTTCTCATGACGCATTCTGCAGAAATTTAAAAACCCTTTTGTGTGCTCTCACTTGAATCTTCTCCAACAGTTCAGCATTTGTTCCGTGTAGAAGGACACTTGTGTACTCGACTGTCGGCATCAATTTGGCAGCCATTACATCTAACAAAGGCTTTAAAGATGGACCCTTAAGCTTTTTTGAGAGGGCACAAAATGTGTATATTAGACCGTTACCTTTCGTTTCCAAATATTGTTTATGTTTTAGGAAATTTAAGCGAAAATGAATGTACAGCTCTAGATATTTGTAGCTATTAACTACACCTAATGTTATTTCTCCCAGTCTGACAGGGAATTTGCGTCCTGCCCACTTTGCAATAGTCATTGTTTTCATTTTCTTTATGTTGATTACCAAAGCGTTGACCTTTGCAAATGTCGCTAGCTCGTTTAATGATCTTTGTAAGCCAACTCGTGTCTGACTGAGTAGAACTATATCGTCAGCATAACAAAGATGTGTTATCGGCAATGGACCCAGACGAGGTAGATGAGCATTTGTCTAGTTTAATTTTATAGAGAGATCCACCATAAAAAGATTAAATAAATGCGGGGCTAGTACACAGCCTTGCTTTAGCCCTATTGCCATGTGGATTACCCTTGTATTTCTCGTACCATTTGCAATTTTTATTCGTATCAAAGTTCCAGTATACAATTGAATAATGGCACGCAATAGTAATTCTGGCAGACCCATTTTCTTCAATTTATCCCATAATAGACCTCGCTCTATGCTGTCAAATGCTGCTTTAAAATCAATAAACCAGAGCTGTAATTTTAAATTCAAACGTTTACACCTTTCTGCAATCATGGTTAAAGCAAGTATATTAGTTGTTGTACTGAACCCCTTGCGAAATCCGGTTTGATTCAAAGGAATCAACTTATTTTTAGTAGACCATTCTACTCGGTCCTTCAAGATTAATGAGGCCCTAATATTTTCCTTCCACATCCAATAGAGCTATGAGCCTATGATTTGCAGGATCTGCTCTGTCTCCGCCCTTGAATATTGGTTTGAATATTGCACCTTTCCAACTCCTCAGTAGATTATTCGATAATTTTGCCTCCATAAAAAGACCTGACAGCGGAATCACCCAGTATTCGTAGTCACTTGAAAAGATGGCCTGCAGTATTCCATTAGGCCCCGGGGCCCCATCCCTTCGAACCCATTTGACTATTTTCACTACCTCATCTTCTACCTGACAACCTGGCGTTATTTGGGAATCCCTAATTTTAAACTTTTCTTTAGGTGTATCTGGAGAGTTAGATTCCAAGCCCATGTAACTATTTTTATTTTCACCACTTGTATCTTTCTTAAAAGTGCTCCTCAAGTAGTTTACCCAGTCCGACTCCGTCACACACGAGCTATTTATAATTTGGGAGAGTCCGGATATTCCATTTATTATTTTCCAAAATGCTTGGTTGTTAGATTGTTTGGCGCAGAAAAGAAGCTTTGTCCAGAACTTCTCCTGGTTCAATTTTTGATCCTTCCAAATTAGTTTTTTATATATTCTTTTAAGATTTTTTTTATATCATTCCAGGAAGTCACATAATTATTTATCCTGTTCTTTCTAACCGCCTTCCTAATTTGTTTCCTTAATGTTTGAACATTGTTTGACAATTTTGCGATCTCCCTGGTTCTTTTATGTTTTACATGCTCCTGTTTAGGTGCGAGCCTCATGAGCTTTGTAGTTAAAGTTGCCCAGTTTTCAACTTGGTTGTTTTCTGTAGCTGTGTTTGATTCTAATACCTCCTTTACTAACTTTGTTATCTCAACTAGATTACTCTCCAAACATTTTATACGCTTCAAATTAGTTGTACATAGATTACCTATCCTTGTGCGGGCTCCCTGATGCTTATTAATATTAGTTATTATTTCCAGATGATGATATGAATGATCACTTTGGGGTCGATTCCGATTCGGGAAACTAATCCGTACGACGATTCGAATTCGTAGCCCCTTCCGTACAAATCGTACAAATCTGCCCGAATTGCGAAGTACGATCCGTAGGAAAAAAATACATCCGAATCTTTGCGAACCGTATGAAAAGCAAGGGAAAATCCGTACAATACAGACCCTCATTGTGAACCGTACGAATGGTAAACATGCTGCATGACCCGACAAGTACGAACCGGGGAACGAGAACGCGATTCGAACGGAAAACATCGTATGAGCAATTTGTACAGAGAGACACACAATCACATATGCACCGTACCCCTGCAATCAATTGGGTACGCACCGTACCCCTCCGCATCGTACCCCTAAGCACCGTACACCTATGCACCGTACCCCTAAGCACCGTACCCCTGCAATCATGGGGTGTACTTGCATACCCGGGGGGTCCGTTTTGTACCCGGTTTGAGTTGAAATCTGCTTTTACGGACGTTTTGAGCTTCCGTAAAAAAAGAGTCGTACGGAGTGTTGACGTGATGAATTGTACTTGCTGGGTCGGAAAAACCTGCTTCAATCCGTATGGACATCACGTACTGCATGTTACGAATGCGATTTGTACGGATTTTTAAGTCGTATGGTCTTTCGTACGATTTGTACGGAGATCTGATTTGGGTTCGGATCGTACTTCATCGTACGTACGGGGACGTTTAAGGTGTACAATTTCTACGGGAAATATGCTCCGTACGGCTATTCGTAGGGGATTTTACAGAATCAGAATCAGCGCCTTTGTGTTGTAAACTTAATCATGAATTTCCTCACTTGGTTCAGTAAAGGTAAAGACAGAATTGTAAAGTCTATTATTGACTGAGCATTTATGCCTTGATATGTCCAACATGGAGGACTATCAGCTTGCGTTTTTCCATTTAATATTCTTAGACCTAGATGTTCCATGGCCATTACTGTTTTTTGGCCATTTAAATCCCTGTGTTTTACCATTGCCGGTGTTTGTATTGGTACAGACCAGAAAACACTTTGTGCAGTTATTAACTCATCCTCCTCTGGGGTGTAAATAAGATTGGGTATTTATATCCACTGTTATTATGATTTCCCACTCTGGGTTCGTCAGTCTGTATTCTGTAATGATCGAGAATAGTTTATCCAACTGCTGTCGTTTTTTCCCTACATTTGGATGCAAATAGACATTTATTAATAATATTGTTGTTAAATCATGTTTTGACAAGTTGTCTAATTTGATAACCTGTATGTCTGGAGTAGTTGTATTAAGTTGCTCCGAGCCTATTGTGACTGCAGTTGAAATGTATACTGCTAGAACTCCCTTTGCTCTCCCATATTGATTTAATCTTACAGCATTGAAGTGATGAAGTTTATAATTAGCTACTTCCTGCAACATTAGCAACCAGGTCTCTTGTAATTCAACAATATCATATTTACTCCAATATATTGGCGCCACACCCTCCTAAATTTCACTTTTAGCTCCCGCTATATTCCAAGAAAGCAGCTTTAAACAATTGAAATAGGGACTGTTGTCTTGATTGACAAGTCATTCCCTTGTCGGAACATTGAGAGTCACCGCTAACCATCCCCATTGCATTGGACCCTGTCCCCGTGTTTGTGTAATAGTACCATTACTGATGACATCGTTTTTACCTCTTCATTTTGTAGTACTGAAAAAACCTGGCTTTTTTCAGAGTCCAGTGAACGATACTTCAGGAGCTTCATCAATGGTGATGGGTAACAAGCTCTTAGGGGTTTGTCTTGGTGGCAGTGATCAAGGATATGGGCTCGCCCCTGCGTGGCACCCCGCTAATTAGAGGATATAACGGAGGGCTTTTCCCTGCATAGGCTGCTTGGTGGGCCAACCCCCCCTACTGCAGGAGTTCAAGGAGGGGGTGGGATACCGGGCCCCACCTTACCGTACCATTTGCCAGCACAAGCCTTGGATGGGGGATTAGACCTCTGTTGCCGCTTCTCTGTGCTTGTTAATTGGGGAGCTGACCGGGGCGGCTGCTGGACTACTACTACCCCAGGAGGAGTGTCATGAGGGGCCTAGTCACATTCAGCCATTGTCCCCCCCTGAAATCTTGGTTCAATATTTGCCAGAAACAGCAGGTTTGTGTGGGGTTTGAGTGGGGTGGCACCCGCTAGGGAAGGGTGGGGGTGCCCGGCTCACGGAAGCGACTGGATAAGTTTCAGTGCGACTTGTGGATGTGGCGTTTCCCACCCGGCAACTTCATTGAGCTATAGGAGTTGAGGAGTGCCAGCGACTTGCTTTTGACTGTATCGTGGAGACTGAGCTTGCTGGGCTCGGATGCAGGTGAACTGAGACTTGTATTTCCTCACAGCATGGCCAAAGACAAAACTACCAGAATGCAGTCCAGACAAAGTACAATCTATAAGTTTACCGGGCGGTGTCGCAGGGGCCAGGCCAAGGCGATATTGATGCAGCTATACCGAGCTATTAGCGGCAACACACAATCCCGGAAGACTCTTGAGGCCAAGATCGCATGCTCCTTAGACAGGACCTTCCGAACGCCATGCAACGGATTACAGAGACAGAGTTCCGGATCTCCACTATTGAAGACACAGTGACCGGCCTTAAAAAGAAAGTTCACACTCTCAAGACACTAACGAAAAGGCCTGGCAACGAGAGTGGAATATTCGGAAGGGCGGGATCGCAGCAATAATCTCAGTTTCATCGGATTTCCCCAGGGCTGCAAGGGCAGCCACATCAATGACTTTCTGACCAGATGGTTGCTGGACTGGCTCCCCCCATATGCGATCTCTCCCTGCTTTATAATCGAGCGTGCACATTTGGCTCTGATGCAGAGGCCACCACCTGGTGCACATCCTCGGCCGATAATCCTACGACTCCTCAACTATAAATATTGGGACACCATATTGCCACAGGCTTGCCTTAAAGATAAGCTGGTATTCTACTCACAACGTATCATGATCCTTCCGGATTACACTAGACTGGTACAGCAGCGTAGGAAATTGTTCATGGAGGTGAAGGCACGTCTCCGCGGCCTTAAGATTCAATCCTCTCTGCTCTTCCCTGCTCGCCTTAGAGTGATCTACCAGTAAAGAACGCACTTCTTTGATACACTGGAAGAGGTGTTTCGCTGGACCGACGAGACCAATAGGCCCAAGCCTAGATTTGACTCCAATTCTTCCTCCAGGGTCTGTGGACCTAATTCTCTGGGGGCGGTTGAAAAACAGCGCCGCCGCTCACGCTCCAAGAAGCGCTCCAAGACCCGTAGCCAATCTCACCAGTGCCTGACAGAGGGCCGACCGTGGCCAGCTGCATCATGAATCCTGTTCTGGTCTGCTATGAATGTGAACTGAACTTATCTTGGGATGTCAGTATCACTTTGGCTACTATGTGCAAGTTTCCCTCTGCTATAAAACACTAATATGTGCAGGGGTTTGTTTCAGGGGATCCATTGACTGCATGCTGCTACCATCCCCCGTTTGGTGTTGGCCGCACTGCATGCAGCAATAGATCCTTCTATGTTTATGAGGTATTTGGGTGGGGGGAGGAGGGGTTGGGGTTTTCTTTGGGAGTTTTTGTTGCGATTACTTTGGGTTTGTGCTATTTCAATCCACTACTGCATAGTCTTAGACAGGTCAACTACATCTATAGCTCATACTTTCCTGTGAGATTCCCATGGCCGGCGTGTCATGTAATCAGGGGATGCCAGAAGGCTGGGACCTCAAAATCATCAGTTGGAATATCCATGGTCTCCTAGACAAAATTAAACGGGGGCAGTGCTGTGGCAAACAAAGCGATACAAAGCGATCTCACTGCAGGAGACCCACCTATTGGGCACCAAGACGCCATGCCTAGCGCGCTTCGGATTTGTACAGATATTTCATTCCTGGTTTACCAGGGACTGCCGAGGTGTAGCGATCCTTGCTCAATGCAACATTCCATTTGTCCACAGTAAGTCATGGTGTGACCCCCAGGGGCCGTATATAGTGGTCCCTGGATTGCTGTTTGGGGAACCTCTGGACCTTGGTAGCATGTATGCTCCCCTATTGGCCTGGAATTTGATAGAGAGATTGACAGCATTATGGACCGATATCCCATTGGGATTCACGGTGGTGGGTGGTGATTTGAATGATGTGATGTGTCCGGCACTGGATAGATGGCGGTGGGAGGCAATCATTGACGCGGGAATCAAAATTGCTGCCCATGATTCAGGGCATGGGCTGGACGGACAGCTAGCGGGCTATGCACCCGACTGCCCTTAAATACACATATTTTTCCAGCGTACATGAGTCATTTTATCTTGGTTATCTGTTTATGTCAGAAATTCATGTTCATAAACTAAAATCTGCCAAGACATTGCCACGAGGTCTATCGGATCACTCACCTGCATCTATTGAGTTGACCTGGGTCTGAGGCTATCCTCATTCCAATGACGGCTCTCCCCCTGGCTCCTCCAGGATAAGCAGTATTGGCTGCAAATCCACACTTCCATTACCGACTATCTTTCACTCAATGGCGGGACAGTTTCCTCCCCTATGACACTATGGGAGGTTATGAAGCCTACACTTAGAGGGATAGACATCGCCTTTTGTGCAGCAAGACGTAGACAACGTCGGGAGATGTTAATTCAAGCCAAGGCCAGACTGATAACCTGGAACATAGCAGTCAGGGGTTCGGGGTCTAGTGTAGTTCCTATTTCCCTTATAGGCTCTGCGCATTGGAATAATATACACTATAGATTTGGCATAGGACTGAGGTCAGTATGCCTCTATCGAGTACATTAAACTTAATTACTTTGTGTGCCAGCTAACTCAGAGGTCACTAGAAACTTCTCGAATAAACATGAAGGGAGTAGTTTTTGAAAACCGCCTAAACATGACAACTTTATTTCAATCTGAACATGTCAAAGAATTGTGGAAACAATAGATAACAGTTTCACTCAGTCAATCGTGCATGCTTAGTTTCTTCAGAGTTACACATAAAATAGGTAGACGGGCGTTTTAATAAAAGGATTTATTGAACAGTCTTATTTCTCAGTCAAGAGATATGAGCTGTTACAATTGCTAGACAGTATGCGAAATATAATACGTACAGCGTGAGCAGTAAGAAGAAATAATACTGCAATAGCATGGTCTTTTAGCTATGACATATATTCATATAAACATACATAAATAAAACAGGCTAAAATGTGAATACTCGTCTGGGGCTTCTAAATAGTTCTACCCCGATGTACCTAACCTAAGTGTAGTATGAGGTAAGAATTGGGTGCTGTTTCCTATAGTATATTTATACTAAGTTTTGTATTGCCAAGAGTCACTATAGGTTCTACCCAGCTCCATACATTAGAATGAGAGAGGTGGGAATCTCTTTCCGGATCTCAAATTCTAACATCCCGCGAAGGGAGTCAGAACACTGGAAGCTGGATTCTCTGCAAGCAGGGATGACAGCGTCTTGTCAGTGCATCAGGCGGGGACTTGAATTCCTTCCAAACTTGCCATGGCGAACTGTGTCGTGCAAGTATGCAGCTGAGCCAAGCCGTGCAAGTATGCAGCCGAGCTGTGCCGAGCCCTGCAAGTGTGCAGCCGAGTCGTGCCCAGCCGTGCAAGTATGCAGTCGTAACTTGCCATGGTAAGTGAAGGTATATTTATACCTGGAAGGTACTTAGGAATGCTAGCATTGACGTAAAGTCGGGCAGAGGAAGACGTCATGAATGAACCCATAGGGTATAGCGGTTCATGCATAATAAATGAGTTCTTGGACAAACCAATAATCCAAGCAGGGAATGTCCCAATGGCTTAATGGTCTGTTTTCTAAGAACTCGTTGTGACGTGGGATGGATGGATGTAGGTGACCATGCCTGTATTTGGATTGCATGGCAAATGCCCAAACAGGGACTGGGATACTACGTCTTTATAAGGGGAAAAAGATTTGTGCCCATATAAGGACATGATTCAGTAAACCTATGTAAGGGCATCTAAATCGACACACAACAGGGGGGGCACTGCACGTAGACAGCTGCTCAGTGCTCAACAAACATATGCTAGTGAGCTCCTGGACAAGGCACATCCTTATTGGCTTGCGATGCGTAGCTAGATATACCAGTGGGGAGATAAGTTGAGTGCTATGTTACATCGCTTGTATCAGCAACCAGTGCAGCCCTTGGCACTCCCAATGATACAGGACTCTAAGGAAGTGACTTTTACAGATTCACAGCTAATAGCGACTCGTTTTGCTTCATATTTTCTCACCCTATATGCTTCCCGGGAGACGTTGTCTGCTGACATTATATATAAATTCATTGACGAGATTCCCCCACGGTCCCTCTCAGACACAACACGGACATCTTAGATGCCCCACTGTCAATAGATGAGCTACAAACAGCCATAGCTAGCATGAACTCAGGCAAGGTGCCGGGCGCTAACGGTTTCCCCAGTGAATTCCTCAAATATAACCAGTCCCAGTTAATGGCACCATACCTCGAGGCCCTTAATGCAGCAGCCGAAGATGGTTGCCTCCTGCAGGACTGGAGACACGCCAAAATAGTAGTCTTCCTCAAACCAGGTCGCCCACCGGGACTTCATTCGTCCTATCGTCCGATCTCGGTTCTAAACGTGGAAGCCAAGCTATTGGCCAAGGTAATCGCAAATTGCCTTGTTCCATACCTTTCAGTTCCTATATATCCTGATCAATCGGGATTTATGCCCGGCTGGGCTACACACCCCAATATTCGTAGAGCGCATAATGCTATTGCGGCAGAGGACGACTTGGGGGAGCCTGCGGCATTACTTCTGGCTGATATGGACAAAGTCTTTGACTCGCTTAGTTGAGTCTATCTTTTCGCCCTGCTCAGTCGCCTAAATATTGGCCCTCGCCTGCTAACACTCATATGGCTGCTATACACTAACTTATCTGCATCTGTTAGGATCGCGGATTCCATCTCAGGCGCCTTTACTATCGCACAGGGCACTTGTCAGGGCTGCCCTCTATCTCCATACTTGTTTGCCTTGGCCCTGGAACCATTGGTGGCGTGGGTGAGGATCGATGTCCAGACCAGGGGCTTCGAGTGGTCGAGGCAGGTGTCTGACCGTATCATGTTATACGCAGATGAGGTTCTGTTCTTCCTCACCCGACCTGAGGCGAGCAGGCCGTATCTTCTTGTGGGTAATCCAAATATTCGAGGCGACCTCTGTGCCTCCACATGAATAGTAGCAAATCGTATTTGTGGCTGTTGCATGGCGGAGATCGGGTGGGCGCCTGGTCTCAAGCAGTCCCCATAGTTCGGGATGGTTTTAAATATCTGGGGGTGTTTTTATCCACATCCCGATCTATTTCATTGGATAGGATTTTGGTTCCCCTGTGGGCGCAAACGGCGGGCCAGGTTCACTTGTGGTCTCATTTGCGACTCTCATAACTTGGCAGATCTGCAATATTCAAAATGGTGTCCATGCCCTGCCTGCTTTATCAGCCACGTCGCTACACCAGATCCTTTATTCCAGCTCGCAGCTTAAGGCATTACCGCCCGCGACCAAGACGGTATTTGCGGTCTGGAAATGAGTGCTGCGTGCGATGAGCTGGTGGGGTAAACTGACGAGGGAAACCCCCTTATGGCACAGTGGTCAGCTATCCCAAGTGATACAGCTATCTGGTTTTCGGGGTTGCGAGGCCATTGGCATTGATACAGTAGGGGCAGTTATACGTGGAGGTTGCTTGAAATCTTTCCAAGAACTACAGACAGAATTTAATATGCCCCACACACAATTCTACAAGTAATTACAACTGAGACATGCCCTCTTACCATATTTGGCGCAGCTAGATAGTATACCTGAACTTAACCCCATCGAGGCGAAAGTCTTTATGGGCGATCTGGGGATCTCAAAATCACAAACATCTACTGTACAATCATAAATAATACCCCCACCACACTACACAAAACACGGGAGGCCTGGCAGCTAGACCTAGAACCCCTTGACAAGGATGATTGGGTGGATTCGCTCGAATCCCCACGTGGCGCAGCGATAGCTGCCCACCGGCGGCTGATCCAATTCAAGTAACCTGCATCTGCTGTATGTCACCAGACTTACCAGTAGGGGGGCGGGGCTGATTGCATCCCCTAGATGCCTGCGATGTGGGGCAACTGAGGGCAACTTCTTCCACACATTATGACAGTGTACGTCCTTGTCGTGGTTTTGGAGGGGGGTTGCTGCATGCCTTTCGGAGGTCCTGGGTTAGGACATTCAACCTACACCTCGACTATTCATGTTCCATATAACTGAGGGAATAGGTGGCAATAGATATAACGGCCACCTACTGTTTCTCGGCCTCATGCTGGCTAAGCTTGATGTGGCTCGGGTGTGGAAGTGTGAGTCTCTGCCATTAGTTGCAACCTGGAAGAAAGGACTCCACTTTTGTATGGGTTTAGAAATCCTGTTTTTTGCAGCAAGAGGGTGCCCCCAGAAACACTATAAGACATGGAAGCGGTAGGCGGAATACAGGGGACTAGACTTAGATCGTCCTCCTTCTGTCTCTGCTATCAAAGAATTGTTGGGTTAATGGTATTTTGCTACACTATGGATATTGACCTAATGTATGTATGTATTAAATTGCATCAACCTACATGGCTTGGATCATTGGAGGCTCCCAACAATATTGTTATGGCACTATTGTTTGTTGTTAAAATGTTATTTTCTCCTTTCTCTGTAATGTGTTTTTTACACCAACACAGATATTTTATTATGGAAAATGTTGAAATGAATGCTGTTGGTCATTATCTTTTGTTGGCACTCAATATGATGTTGGATCTGTATCGGCTTTCAACAATAAAATTGAGTTGTGAAAAAAACCTTCTGGAGTAGGATGGCAGACAGGACAACATTTAGAGAGAGCCTGAGGCCATGGTGGGTATAACTACTGGGGCTTCAGCATCTGAAAGTGGGGACACTTTTGAATTAGGATCCAAACTACACTGGTTCAATACTGGGACATTGACACGAGGATTCATTAAGGCAGGAGGGACTGCAACTGGACTATCCGCAGACTTGTGGTGGCTTGGAGCTTGTCGTGCTCCAAGAAGGGGACTATCACTTTCTGGATTTTGTCTGGATGTTTCTGGCTTGCAGCTAAGTGCTAACTGTTGTGGACTGAGTCTTGAAGTACTCTCTGAAGTACGGTGAGGTGGCTTACAGGCCACGGGATCCCAGAGACACAAAGGTTCTCACTGTCTCTACAAGATCATAAGGACCGCACTGGGTGCTGCAGAGACAGATGGAAGTGATCATGTTTGGGACAAGGACTGTCCTGACATACACTATCATATCGCTGTCCAAGAGGAGTGTCTGTGCAAGATCAGCAGCTCTCTGAGGTGCTAGGATATGAAGCGTTCAGGGACTGCAGGGGAAGCTTGAAGAGTCCTGGGACCTGTGCTCACTTGCGCTCCAGAGCTTGTGGTGTCAGAGGAGTTTTGGGGGAACCTGAGCCGGGAGCTAAGACTGTCTTCGGCTTCTAAATCAGGAGGATGACAGTGCCTGACATTTTGCCCTCTGTCCGAGGACGTTTGCTCCCTCTCCCTAGACTCACGCCACAGGGTGCTTTGTTTTGGAAAACGCTGTGTTGAGACCTGAATGGTTTTGTGTGCCTTGTGGGCATCTGCAGCTGACTGTCGGGGGTCTACAGCAGGTCACTCCTCTGGTTGAGGGGAGAGCTTTTTACCAGAAGGGGTAGAGTACCAGCTTCCTGGGTTAGAACATTTTGTCTACAGGAGGGCATAGTGATCCGCACTCATGTTGGTGCCATTGTGCGCCTTGAGATCTAATCTGGATGGGCGAAACTAACTAACTGTTTCTTTCCATGTTAGGTGGTTCCGACTGTCTAGTCAACAGGGCACCAACTAGGGCAATGTATATCGTTGGCTGGTGCAGTTGAAGACTGATGGGCTCGGCCATGAGGCACAGTCAAAGAACTGTGACTGTTGAACCTTTATGCTGATGGGAAAGTCTGAAAATTCCATAGAACTGTAGTGTATATATTTTGTGTGTTTTGTTTTGATTTAAATAGAGACGTTTGACAATTTTGTATAACTGTACAATGTATGTACAACATGTGTCTGATTATGACCACAGTGTGTGTATGTGTGTAATTCAAAGACAAGTGTTTTATACATACGGTGTGGAGTCTTTTGTGGCATACGTAGTGTGGTCTGAGAGGGTGAGGTTCTGCTAATACTTACACTGAAGCCCTGAGAATAAACCTGACTGCCCGGTACCAAGCTACCAGCGGGTGACCACAGGTTATCAGACAAGTATTTCATACTCATCCTATTTGGAACAGTAGATTCTGAAATCGCTGAGTCAACAAATAATCTCTTCCCTTTTTGAGGCTGATTTGTACAGATCACTACCACAACTGTATTTTGGTGCTCTCTGAATATTGAGACTAGGCTGAGTTTTAAGTACTACTCTTTATGGAAAGTTCAACTATTTCATTTGATTTCAACTTAAACGCTCCTTTAATCTCACTCTTTTCAGGAACTCTTTATCAGCTCTACTAACTTTTAAGATCTGACTTTAGAATAGGGATTACCTCCTTTATGGCACACACTTGACATTTTTTCATTAATATTGACTCTAACCATGACTTTCTTGATATTTCCAAAAATGGATTTATCTAACTTACTAATTAAATAAAAGACAAAAAGAACTTTACTATCCTCGTCATGAGAATAAAGGTATTCCCCTAAATCCTAAACTCAATCCTAAACTCTAATTATTGACTGAACATAATAACTGGTGATGGTGATGCAATTTGTGACAAAGATCCATTGCTTAGAAGAAGAATATGGCTCTGAGTTGGAGCCCGTTCTTATAAGTCACAGGTTGAACTGGCATGGTTCAAACCTTGAATGGACCTATAAAATAAAATAATTTCCCAAGTTAGAATATATTACCCAATTTTTGAAATCCAATGCCCATAACCAGAAGATCTGACAAGGCAGTATTTGAAGGCGGTGGCTGTTTGTAGGTGTGAGTATTATAGGGTGATGTGTTGTCTATTGTTATTGTGTTAGTGGTATTTTGTATAACTAATGAATTGTGATTTGTAGTTGAATGAATAGATGGATTGATGTGTTATTTGTTTTAATGTTAATAGGTTGAAGAGTTTCAGACTCATTGTAGTCTAAGATCCTGGGATAAGATAAAATGAATTGAGATAGGTGTAGAAGCTTGTTTTCAGGTTTAAGGTGTAGAGTGTGAGGCACATTCACCTACACAATTAAGATAGAGATACAAAAAATTGTTGTAATTCTTTCAATATTGATTGATGTTAGCATAACCTAATTGAGCAAACGGGAAGCTACATTAATTAGGATGGTTTTGCGCTGGTCGAGATTTAGATTTGCGATTGTGGAATTTACTTTGGTGATTGTAATACTGTTATCTGTTCAGTAGAGAAAACAATAATTTATATATATTTGTTGTGTGATTTGAGAGTTTCTGTTGAAGTTTGTGCAAATACAAGAGAAATTGTAAAGGAGGATGAGCTTCTGCGAGGAGTCAAGTCATACGTCAGATTGTTTTGCACTGGGATTGGTCAGTGTGTGTGCTTTCACACTGCGATTGGTTGGTAATGTCAAGGTACCACTGTAGTGTAGTTCCAATCATACCCTTTCATGCAGGACCTATGCTGTTCACGGATAACATGTACAGTGGGCTTGGTGGTAAACTGACTCAGTACACCCCTGCCGAATACGTCAGCGTATGTTTTCACATTAGCTAGCTCACACTGCCACTAGAATCTCCTGTTATCAGAGAGATTAGTTTTTGTCAACCTCAGAACATAATAACCTCAGACTCGTGGAAACAATAAACTACTTTTCACCCAGTCATTCGTGCTTGCTTGTTTTGCTCTCAGAGAGATACACAGAAGAAACATTTAAACGTGTTTACAATAAGAATTTATTTTACTGTTGTTCTTCTCATATAAGATAAGTATGCTGCTACTACTGTAACACAGTAGCAGAGATATAGAACCAGCAGTACAGTGAATACAAAGAAATAGTATTGTTCTACCATTTTGCAATAGTCATGAACACATACATGAATACAAAATGCATTTATAAAACAAAGTGCGTACTCTTAAGATGCCTATCTAGGTGTACCTAAGTGTACCTAGCATGTGAGTGCGAGAGAGCCTAAGTCTAAGAGCCAAGAATCCCACAAGGATATAGTCAAACCCCCATACCTGAATTGTGAGAGTGTGGGACTTTGTCCTGGACTTGAGCTGGACACCCCGCAAGTGATTGTCAGACCACTATCAGCTGGAGCCATGGCATGCCGGAGCAGCAGCGCCTCTGGTCAGTGTGTCGGCCTTGAAGTCTCGGTTACCTGCTGCCTACTGATAGCAAGAGATGCTGTATTTATATTACAATTCCAGTATGGAAATGTGAAGAGACACCCCCTGAGGGTATGTCTGCATACATTATGACTTCAGAATATGGGCTACATACATGTCTTTGGCTTTGTCTGTGGTGCAAGACCACAGAAGAATGACGCAGCATTGAGTTTTCCAAAATACGGAACATTTGAAACTAGAATTCTTGACATTTTAAAAGGGAAATTGTTTGAAATAAAGTGACCTCTTAAACCTGCTTAACATGAAGCTCTAATTGATGGGAGAAAGCTGCACGAGACAAACAGAATAAAAAATTTGAGAGAAGGACACAGTTAGCAGTGCATATTTATGCAGATTCTCAATGGTATGAAGGACAGCATAGATGGAGAAAAGCCGTGATTGAGGGAACAAGATTGTATCCAGTTATTATAACAGAAACACCAGGAATGAGAAATAAGAGTAAATCAAGAGAAAAGGGCAAATAGAAGAAAGAGGAGCCGGAACAAACAGACAGTGATTCAAGGAGATGGTATTTTAGAAGAAATGTTAGCTGCTAAACCTCTACCTTTTGCCACATCTTTTGATCAAAAAGAACAAAGTACAGTGACTATTGCCCCTATAGACCAGACTGTACCATAGATTGAAAAACCTACACAGATAGTCCATCAGTTGTGGCTCAGTCAGTTGCAGTTCCTACTGTGACTGGTACACCTGTTTGTGCACAGTACAGTATAAACATTACCAGAAAATGTATGGACTGTACCTAACCCAGTTACTAATGCCCCCAAAATTTGTAATTCGAGACAGACGCTCAAGGAGCTGCAGTGGGACTACGGGTGACAGGATTTATTCCCACATCAAAACAATCTCAAATTGTGGTATGAAGAGTGAAGACCATCTCAGACACCACAAGAACTCATAGATGGAGGAACACTTGTTTTTAAAGCATCTATAACTCCACAAGAAGCACATTTGGGTGAGGTTGTAATTTTTTCACGCTGGTTTGAGTAAGCAGTAGGATTAAGAAAGCCAGAAAGCATCAATTTACAGGTAAATTTGAATACCGAAAAAGAAAGACCATTAAGCATTTCCAAATTGAAAGTGGAATTGGAGGAAATGATAAGAGGGTGTTTGGAATTAGAAAATGTGTTACAAAAGTAAGAATTGATTTAAATGTGTATAGAAATTACCAGACTAGGAGCTGTTATAAATGATAAACTGA
Organism: Lissotriton helveticus; assembly: GCF_964261635.1. NCBI lineage: Eukaryota > Metazoa > Chordata > Amphibia > Caudata > Salamandridae > Lissotriton > Lissotriton helveticus. The sequence goes on from NC_136068.1 coordinate 1,000,392,664, forward strand.
CAGAATTAGCCCAGAAATATCACATTCTAAAAATGTACACTTGCAGAGGAGCTATAGGGTTCAATTGGATGATGCAGCAATTGAAAATATGCGGAATACAGGAATGTGTTTCCTTATTATATAATTGATCGAATGTATTCATATATGGAGTGAAACTGAAAAATTTGAGTTTAAATGGGCAAAGAAAGATGAAAAGAAAAAGAGGGAAACTGGAGGGACAGGAAAAAAGGATGAGTAAAATGAGGGCGAAACTACATATCGCTTGTGAGAAATAGCACAAGGAATGTATGTGCATGTACCGTGGAGTAGAGACAATCTTGCTACATTTACAAACAATTCTCACAAGTTGAGGGAGAAACCGGTGCAGTGACACTCACAAGTCGAATAGTTTATAATGGTTTCAAAGATGTTATGGGCTGATTTGGATAGATTCTTTGATATTGTAGTGCCAACAGACCTGTGGGCTGAGTGTAAGACTACTGTACAATGGCCATGAGAGGAGCAATGAGGAATGTTAGTACTAATGTATTATATCATGTAGCTATAGAGAAATATGAAGCAGTGATTACTTTCCTGAAAGACCGAGTGCTACCAACAGTTTGTGATGAGGTTAAAATTAACGGGATAACTCAAGAACCAAAAGAATCGGTTCATGAGTTCTATGACCAACTGGTACAGGTGTTTCAGCAGTAGAATTGATGAGAATTCCCAGGAAAGCAAATGGGGTTTTTTGTGTCACAGTTGGTATTAGGGCTGAAACCAGACATCAGTTCACATATAGCACAGAGTAGTTTGACATGCTGGCAGAAGATATTGCAGTGATGAATACAAGATGAAGCAGAAAAAAATAAATGTATATTGACACAGACAAGATTGGTTCAAAATGGTTACCGGTAATCAAAGAAGTATGAAAGGTGTTACTGTTCCACAGGTTGGTTTCCAGGGTAATCAAGGAGGGTTTAATGTGCCTCTAGGCAGAGGTAGAGGTGTTCATGTTAATCCAGGTTCTGGAACAGATATTGTGTTGTACCACAAATTCATTTATCTAGTGAGCCATACTTACCAATGGCTCACGATAGGTATTTTACCAAAATAATCAGTCAGTCGGCAGTAAAGAAAAGGCAATCGTTTATTATTCAATATACTCTATAGAGGAGCCTCTCCACCCACACCCAGCCGGTGCACCGAGAAGACTGACTTATCACACTTAATACACATTATATATACCTTTGTTACAGTACATGAGATCACCTTACAAGGTAAACTACCAGTTGGCACAGTAATTCGAGGAAGGACCATATATGGCACACAAAACTTGTTCAGAAGTCTGCTTTTGCTATTTGTTTGGCCTCGGCTAGAGGCAAGATGGCTGCCGTGCGGGAGGCTGTGTAGCCAGCCTGCTCCCGTGCTCCTGGCGTCCTATCATTTTTGAAAAGAAGGAGAAGACTTGGGTAACTGACGCTATGGATAGCTGAAGTTCAGCAGGCTTAATGAGCACATTTTACCTGGTAAAAGCCGCTGAATAATATTGGCCGGCTGCTGGAACCGTCATCACTGCCGTGGTTGCTGGCCGCGTAGCGCTGTCAGCGTCGGGCTGGGCTCGGCTGGGCTCGGCGGCTCGGCTCGGCGGCTCGGCTGCTCGAAAAAAACGGAAACCGAGAACGAAAGCGGCCTTTCATTTTTTCATTTCCGACCACCCCAGGCTGGGCTCTGTGAAAGTTGGGGACGGAGAACGGAGCTTTTCTGGCGTCTGAAAGCAGCTTTTCACTTTCTAATCGGAGGGCTGGACTTGATTGCTCCCGGCTGGTGGAAAGGCGTCGCCCACCCTCGAGCGGGCTCTAGCAGAGGGGGGAATGCTTGACAGACGCTGATACCGCTGGAGTTCGGCTTGAGCAGATTGTACAAAACTCAACTTACATCGCCACGCAGAAACTGGGAAAGATACAATTATATCGTGCTGCTCCACTAATCTGCTACAATTTGCTACAAGCTATCCCAGCATCAACATCAGGCGGTGATACGAATGTTGCTGAATTTTTTTGAGTTCAACCGGCGGTCACCGCTGTGGCGTGCTACACTCTGTCTGTGCTGGGCACAGAGTAACGTTTTTCCTGGCAGAGGTGGCTCACGGAAGAAAAAGAGGACACCGCTTCCACCTTCTATTACCACACGCAGTAACAGGAAAACTGTCCTTGGGTCTGAGTTGAGTAACGCGGCGCAAGAGAACGAGAAGATTGAGATGGCAGAGGCAGCACCATCGATCTCTGGCAAAAAAACTACTACTAAACAGGGTAAGAACTCTAATAAAGGGGCTACTGCTAAATCTAATGAATCCATTGGCATAAAAAGTCCAGTATTTCAAACTTTACCAAATTTGTTTGAAAAGCATGCTGCAAGAAAGAAAGTAACTGACACTGATAACCAAAATACTGAGTTAGTTGATATAACTGCAGTACAACCTATTAATCAACTATCTGTAAACGGTGACAATCAACGTAATCCTATTAATTCTGCCACTGTGGCCGCTACTCAGTCACCGCTGGACTCATCAAGGAGTGGTGTTATGGGACTTGTAGTTCCAGCTTTGGGTGGTGCTATTATCAATAGAGCATGCTCTCTTCCATCGCTGGCATTACTATTGAATGAAGCCCCAAATGAAACAGTGAAAGAAACTATTGTTCAGCAACATGGTCAAGAGCTCCCTGAAACTTTCTATTCACTATCAGAACTTTCATCCGATGAAGTGAATAAAGACTGGGCAGATCTTAGTGGCGAGAGTATATCCTCTGTGAGCGAGACTAGTGTGAGCCCTGATAATGCCAACGCGGCTACCACCATAAAAAAGAAGCGGAGAACAAAGAGACTTTCTTGTACAACGAGCCAAGGGGCTGCCTCTAATATACTAAATAATACGGTTAACAACACGAATTACCCATCTTCTAAATCTGCTGCTCCTGCTGCCTATGACACTTTAGGGTCGAGTCATAATGTCACGCAGGACTCTAGTTCACAGCAGGAGAATAGTGATGAAATCACGTTGAAAACAATATTCGACACCATGATGTGCCATAGAGCAGAAAGTAAGGCCGAGAATCAACGTACGCAAATGACATGTGCTAAAGTAAAAAACGTAGTTAGACGTGCAATGAAATTATGCTCTGAGACTGCTGACAGGGTCACCGAAGCAGAGGCCAGGATAGCTATACTTGAAGAAGAATGTATGGCCCAAAGACAAGAAGTGGGAGACTTTAAAGTACAGAAGGATGATCTATCCGATAAACTGGCTAGCTTGGAAAACCAGGCCCGCAGAAGTAATTTGCGTTTTTTGGGGATTCCAGAAAATAAAGAAGGAGGGGACCCGAGGAAGTTTATTATTAACCTTTTGATTGAAGCTTTTCCAGAAGTTACTGACTGGGACTGGGCTCGTGAAATACAACGAGCGCACAGGTTCCCATTTATAACTAGGAAACCGCGACAAGGTCAGGAAAACTATCCCAGGGCCATATTGGTCTCATTTAATAATTTTCTTGCCCGAGAACTGATTTTTGCAAAAGCCAGACCAGATAAGAAAGCGGATGGTCTTGGCTGTCAGTTTTTTGTGAGACCAGACTATTGCCAAGCAACTGTGGCTCAACGTTGGCAACTGAAACAACTAATTCCTGATTTCCAAAAGAAGGAAGTAGCAGTATTTTTGCAGGGCCCTGCAAAACTAAAGACAGTATATAAGGGCCAAACGAAATACTTTATCTCTACTATCAAAGCTAAAGAGTATCTGGACTCTCTCTGAATAAATGAGAAGGATTGTAATGTATAGTAGGATAAACTTAGATCCTGGGCATAATTATATTGTTTAATAATTACTCAAACATTGGACTATTATCTCCTTTATACTCTTGTCTCGTTTTTCTGCCTCTCGGCATTTCCTGTATTTCCTCCTTAGTTTGTCTTTCCTTCTTCCCCTCTTTTTTTTTTTTTTTTTTTTTTTTCTTTTTCTTCTTTTTTCTTCTTCCTTACTTTTTCTTTAGCAAGGACGCCATGGGTTAGGGACACGGCACCCATACGTTTCAGGAACTGATAGTTCCTGTGCCTCATGTAGTGGGGAGGGTGGGGGGAGGGGTTCGGGGATCAAGGGTGGGGGTGGGTAAGGGTAAGGGTTGGTGGTGGGGGTGTAAGGCAGAGGTGCTCAATGCAGGGATGATTGCAAGGCATTTAAATGATACTATTAAGGAACAATTATTTGTGATGCTGGTCGATAAATTTCTTTTTTTTGCATTTTTGACATGCATAAAAAGGTGAAAATATGTACTATCAATATTAATGGTCTTAACGACGTCAAGAAGATCGCTATGTTTCGAACAATGCTCCAGGTGTTGAATATTGATCTGTTATGTATACAGGAAACCCATATTTCATGGGACAAACGCTCTCTTTTGAATAATTTGGGACTGGAAGTTTTGATTACCTCTAAACAAATGGGTATCAAAAGAGGTGTAGCAATTTGCATGCGAAAGGGAGTAGGGAACTGTATAAAAACACTTTCCGATAAATGGGGCAGATGGGGACTGGCCGAGCTAAAAATTGGAAGTTGTAAATTTACTTTATGTTGCATCTATGGCCCTAACCTGGATGACGCCGACTTGTTTAATACTATGAATACAGAGCTGTCAACTTGGACTCAACCGATTATAGTTTGTGGAGATTTAAATATACACATACCAGCTAGTTGGAATATTCGATCAACGAAGAGATATACGGGCCGAAAGGTTAAATCATATAAAGCTCTTAGAGATCTAGTACTTAGTAATGGCCTAACTGATGTCTGGAATAAATTTCATTCTAATGATCCCGGATATACTTTCTTTTCTACTCCTCATCAAAAATTTGTCCGTTTAGACTATTTTTTTGTATCATTAGTTCTTTTAGAAAAAATTCGTATTGAGATATTACCACAAGTTATTTCAGATCATAACCCAATAATGGTTGAGATACAATTTTCTGCAGACTGCCAAAATGTCATTAGACCCTGGTCATTTCAAAGAAATCTATTATTAGACGAAGATTATCTTCAAAATATGGTCAATATTATTAAAGATTATTTTCTGATTAATAATGACACTGCCTCTCCACAAGTAGTCTGGGACTCTTTTAAATCTATTGTACGGGGTGAGACTATTAGTTTTGCAAACTATAAGAGGAAAAAAAATCAAACAGATTTCAGGGATAAGCTAAATAAGATTAGACAGATCGAGCTGGATTTATCTATCGCATGCAAAAATAAGGCTAACATAGAGGATGTACAAAGGCGATTAACCATCGAACGTTCAGGTCTCCGCACGCATATTGCTGAAGAAGTAGCGGCAAAATTTAAACAATATAAAACGGAACGCTACGAATTGAGCGAACGTACGGGAAAAATTTTAGCCCAGCGATTACGACAAAAGTCATCGTATAATGAAATACAATGCGTTAAAGATACAAATGGGATTCTCTGCGAAAGCAGGGAAGGAATATTAGCGGCGTTTCAGGGTTTCTATAAGATGTTGTATAATGACTTTAATAATGAAATTGATAAGACTCTGGATCCCATAGACTACCTCCAACTCACTAACCAACCCTCTTTGTGTATAGATGACATAGATCTATTTACTAGCCCAATAAGTTGGGAAGAGATCGAAAGGGCCATTATGAGTCTTGCTGCTGGTAAAGCCATGGGGCCTGATCAGATTCCCCTCGAATTCTATCGGACATTTAGGTTTTTGCTGAAACCAGAGCTGATAAAAATTTTTAATGTGGCATTTCAAGATAAAGCTCCTGATTCCTGGTCTATAGCTACCATAGTTGTATTTGTTAAAAAGAATAAAGATCCAAAGGAATTAGGTTCGTATCGTCCTATTTCTTTGATTACAGCTGACAGCAAGATCTACTCCAAAATTCTTGCAAATAGATTAAACGATGTTATGCCGGGTTTAGTTTCTAACATTCAACATGGGTTTATAAAACATAGGGACACCACAGATCACGTGAAACGGGTTATTGCACTATTGGATTGGGCTCAGGCAAAGGAATCCCCAGTCGGAATTATCTTGCTTGATGCTGAAAAGGCGTTCGACAGAGTCGACTGGGGGTTCCTTTGGTCTGTGCTAAAATGGAAGGGTTTTCCACCACAATTTATTAAAGCTATACAATCACTTTATCTTAACGCACAGGGTGTTATAAGACTAGGTACGGATATTTCTAACCCATTCTCGATCACAAGGGGGACCAGGCAAGGATGCCCTTGCTCTCCACTTTTATTTGCACTTTATTTAGAACCTTATTTAAATAGACTAATCACAGAACCTGGTATTCCATCTGTTCGTCTTCATGAGAAAGACCACAAAGTTTTAGCTTACGCAGACGACGTGGCCATCGTAACTTCTGACTCCTCTTCTGCACTACCTAAAATAATAGAAATTGCTAGCGAATTTGGTAAACTGTCCGGATACAAATTAAACATCTCAAAAACCCAAATTATACATTCTAAAACTGGTATACCCACCGATATTCCTATCAATGATACTGCTACATACCTCGGTGTAACTATATCATCGAAAGTAGAAGATATTGTTGGACTCAATTTGGATCCATTACTTATATCTACTAATAGAACCCTAGAAAGAATAAATAATTTACATCTATCTTTATTTGGACGGACTAATGTTATTAAGATGCTGATTTTCCCAAAATTTCTTTATTTGTTCCGAACCATTCCCTTATTTTTTTCTATGCTTCTTTTTAACAAAATAGATAGGATGCTGTCTAGATTTTTATGGGGGTATCGTCGCTCAAGGAGATCGCTAAAATGGTGCACTTTACCACAAGGATGTGGCGGGTTGGGACTTCCGAACTTTAGAGTGTACTATTGGGCTATAACTCTCAAAACAATTAAGGTTTTATTATTTCATGATCATGTTAATGAAATTTTTGTTTCACCCTCCATTTACGAAATGCTTATGGGTACTCACGCACGCCAATGTTTATTGATTTTTATGGAACAGAGCTATTACAAAAAAACAAAATTTAAGGTCTTTCTTTCTGCTTTTTTGGTTTGGAGACAAATCAATAAAGCTTTACGGATAATTTCAAAATATAATTTCTATTCACCCATCTGCTGTAATATACCAATACCTGATATCCCTGAGGATGCTCCTACGAATCGATTTCGTTTGGGACAGATACATTCAATTGGGCAACTCTACCATAATGGGGCTTTGATGTCCTTCTCCGAACTCCATGATATATTTGGCCTCGATAGAAAGGAATTTTTTAAATACCTACAAATCCGTAGCTTTTTGGGGAAAAAAAACCTTTTATATAATGACGAAATGGAGGCTAACGCTGTTATGGAGAGTGGTAGGAGGGATAGCCGTATTGGCACAATATACCAATTAATGGTCAATAGGTTGCACGATGATCTCGACCAACAAACACAAAAATGGGAAAGGAAGCTGTGTATAGAAGGGATAGATCTGGCAAGGGCATTTGAGACTAGCAACAAAATATTAATCAATAGTTCTCTTAAAAGCCAACATTATATGGCTTGCTTAGATCTTTACTATACGCCGGCAAAACTGGCCAAATGGAAAGCTACTAAAGGCACTAACTGCAGCCGATGTGGTACTGTAGCAGCAGATTCTTGTCATATGTTTTTTAGCTGTTCTAAATTAATTGTATATATTAATAGAATAGAAAAGTTTTTGACTAATTTGCTCAATATTAATATCAAGCTATGTCCATCTGTGATTATTTTTGGTTTATATTTTCCATCCAAGAGTCTAACGGCCGACCAAGAATATTTCATGTTTATCGGAATGTCTATCTATCGTTTCTGTATTACCTCAAGATGGTTAGATGTCGATCCACCATCTTTCGAACAATGGCTGGGTAAGCTGTTAGATGTGTATAGAATGGACAAAGCAGTGTATAAATTGAAAGGACAGAGAAAGAGAATATTTGCTAGGAAATTATGGTCTCCTATTGATAATTGGATTTAATTTAACAATGTTTCTTTGGTTTATTTTCTCGTCTCTGGTTCTTCTAATAATGTATCGACTGCTACGTGAATGAGCATTATTATGTCAAATTTAAAATGTTTCTTTTTCATCCCTGTACCTTGTATGCCTCTGCCATTGAAAACAAATAAAAAAAAATAAAAAAAAAAAAAGAAGTCTGCTTTTGCTATTATTTGGGAAGGTCAGGCGGGGTGACTCCCTTTCATCTCGGTGTATGGGAGTACCATCCCGGCGCCTCCGAGAATGTGCTTATCTCCTTGAAGGCCAGATGCGGCCTTGGGCCTCAGAGCAGAGAGAGAACATCATGAATTCAGCTGTCCTGTGTAACTCAACTAATTGGAGCCTGCTCGGCTACTTGACAAAAAACACGTGATCATTGCCCAGGCCTAGTTCATGTAAATGCAAAATGGCATTGGTGCGGTTCTTAATTCGTAAACGAAGAATACCATATAACACGTGCAAAGGCCATTTAAATTACTAATGTACTATAAAGCATGATATACGAGAATATATAGGTATAGATGCATCATGCTAACAACTAATATGTTTGTGAATACAATAGAAATCGATTTTTTTCTCTCAATTGCTGCCATGAAAAGGTTACTCCTTGTCACATCTGTTACAGAGTCGGGCATTGAAAGAAGTGTAGATATAACCCTGAAAATGTTAATGTAAATATACAAATGCCAAAAGGAGTGCAGATGCAAAATGTGCCAGCACAGCAGATGTAATTGCCTATGCAGGGATAGGTCCCAATTATGCTAGTTCCAACAGTTAAAATTAACTCCCCAAATATGGCAAATCCCAGGTTCAATTTAAACCAAATGCCAAAAATGACCACTAGCACGTTTCAACAATTCCAGAATCCAAATCAAGACACTTTACAGCAGTATCACATTTTGAAAATGATGGTTCAGGTTACGACGCTTCTCAATGTAGTTGCCTGAGAGGCGAGCAAGATTACATACTTTGCGCAGTCTTTGAGGTAGACCAGAGTCGCTCATATGTAGATGCTGAAGTGGATGGCCACCCTGCATCATTACTTATTGATACTGATGCTACCCGATCTACTGTTAGAACACTGGAATTCCCGAGGCTGCCTCTCTCGGGTAAAAATAGCCAAGTTGTAGAAGTAGTGAAAAAACACGTAACTAATCCTATTCTAAAAAAGGTCCTGGTTAAAACAAATTTGTTAGGGGCAGATTTGTTATGCAAGTTAAATTGTACAATCTACTACACAACATTTAATACAAGATTGAGCAACGAATAAAGAGCAAAAATGATAATAATAAATTCATAAAAAGTGTACAATTTATTTCAGTATATGCTTAAAAACATAGTATACAATGTTAATCAATACAAATACAATAATCCACATAAAAAGATTATACATAAAGTGGGAGACAAAAATAAGGAAAATGATTCCATTTAAGATGAGGTGAATACACTAGTCCAAAACACAATCAAGCTCCAAAACATATAATATTATCATGGTTGGAGTAGTTGTTCCATAGACTTAACGTATCGTAACTCAAAATTTGCATCGACACGTTTCGGTTTGGCACATATTTATAAAGCCAACACCTTCTTCAGGATTAAAAATCTGAATCCCACATACAAATAATAAATCTGAAATAAAGAATATAGTACACAACATAAGATACATAATTTAAAAATTATCAAAAAACACATTATATTATTATAAACAATGTTACACCTTTACAAGTTGCTGAAAACACCAAGACCAGTCTCAAACACTCAATTGCATAACACACAATTTAATCATTGTTTAACAATTGCATAGCAATTTGAACAGGGTGCACAATATTACTTTCCTCAGAACACAATAATTCTTAATCTCCCTAGTTTATATCATACATAGAGTGAAAAGGCTTGAAGGATTTTACCTTTAGCACCTTTTTAAATTCACGGTTTTAATTCTCCATTTGTAGTTGACTTCATTACCACATAACTACCAGCCTATAACGATAGGCACCTAATTACATATGATATTTAAGCCTGCACAGATCGATAATATAATTATGGGAAAAGCTTCTTACTAAAGTATGCATCTAAACTGCTGAGTTTAGTTATGCCTACTCTGATTCAGGAGAAATGTGTTGCATTAGAAATAACTGGGAATATATTATGTGATCACTCTTCGTAATAACAGTAATATTGATCACTATAGTACTAATAGGATTTTATTTAAGAGCAGAAATAGATCATGCAATATTATTTCAGGATGTAATTTTGACTTTTGATATTTTCACATGGCTAGCTTTTCCTCATGCTGTTTAAACTTGCATTGAGAATATGGGTAGTTGGTGGTATTAAAGCATTTCAGTAGTTCCAGTTTTTACACCAAACCCCCACTCATATCTATCTTGTGTGAGCTTCGCATATTTTTGTACTTTCTGCAAGAAATAATCAAGGATTGTGATTTTAAAACATTGTAACTCTGTACTCCCCTTCTTAGCAACGCTACCACTAAACAGTAGCATTTCACCTAGCTATTTTTAAGAATTCTATTTCAGCTGTTGTTTATTATTGAGACTGTCATAATATTCAGCGCGTTTTAGGAAGAGGCACAGGAGATTGCACAGGACCAGAAATGCCACCTAAAGTAACTGAAGCCTGCGGGCCACACTAGGACAGGTGTTGGATCTCAAAGACTCACTGGGTGATGGGAGCAAAATACTGATTGGATGCCAACTTCCGCTGATGTCCTGCCATTCCTACACTTTGTATTGGTTGTCATCCGACACTAAGCTGGTTTTATTTCCTAATGTGAATAGTTTGTTCGGATTTAGAGTCAATAGAATTAAGTGGATTACTTCATGTCAATAACATGGCTGTTAGAGCCTCAGAGGCTAAGTAGATTGCTCCAGATGGAGAAAAAGAGCTGACGGGATCAGGAGTCGCCTGTTTATCACTGACTGCCAAAGGTGCCAGGAAGCTTCTGAACTTACCTGGTTCATATGGTGTCAAAGCAATGGTCTATGCTGAGAAATTAAACCCAGGTAACATAGAAGCAAGGAAGCCAATGTTGATTCATACATCTCTATTGATGTGTTTGAGTTGCAATACTTCGGGCCTTATAAGAGAGCCCCGTTATTTGAATTAAGGACATCACACTTGGTAAATACTGATACCACAAGATACTTAATTTACTGGATGTGGTATTGCTAAATGATTGTGAGTCTTGCAAGATAAGAATGAGAATAAAGTGGTAATACTGCATGTTTTCCACACTCTGTGATACAAAACTTCGAATGTTCAGTATTTTCCCTGCAAAAATCCCTGACACATTTAATGGAGGAAAAAAGTGTGATATTACCACACCAACTTTGGTGCATACTTGCCATTATAGCACGCAACACAGTAGCCTTGTTCGCATCTCAAATAATATGCAGGTTATGCATCACCTCACTGGTGACATCTCAGACCAAACAGGAGACTGATTTTTCACATTTTAGTCAGATGCAATCAGTACAAAGCAAGGACTTTCTAAACTTTTCAATCAATTTGCACATGTGGACTTCCTGGACCCTCAGTATTTGAAATAAGATACACTCTGGGCCAGGTTTATCAAGCGCTTGCATAGCCCTTGCACCACGCAAAGTGATGCAAGGGCAATGCAAGCCTTTAATTCAGATTTACTATGCCACGCAGAGCTACCTTGCTTGGCTGCAAGGCATAGTAAAACTGGAGTAACGCAGAACAGTGCAAGTCGCTGCTTCACATTACTCTGCCATGGGAAGACATTCCATGGGTGGTGCGTGGGTATTCCCATGCACCCACCCATGGGTTTTGCCTGATTCCCAAATTTACTAACACTAGTACACCTGAGAATGTGTCAAAATGGTACACATTCTCAGAGGAGGCATAACAAGGAGAAACATGTTTATTTCTCCTCGTTTTTTCCTCTAGAATGCAGCACACATATAAAAAGAAAAAAGCCTCAGAGGATTGTTTTTGTGCAAGAAGGTGTCCTTCCATGCACAAAAACAATCCTGCTTATAACGCAGGCACCTTTGCAACATGGCGCAAGGATGGATGGTGTAAGGGTATCTGTGTTGGTGCTTGGCAGCCACCATAGTGCCCCAGTTCATAGGGAGAGCAGGAATGCACCATATCTTAGTAGATATGACGCATAACTACCCTCTCCATTTGATGCATTGCACAAATATTTGTAAATCCGTCTGCTTCTGTGACTGCATCCTCATGGATTTTTCTGGTGCATAGTCGAGCGACAGTGTTATGTTCTTGTAGGGTATAAAGTGAATTCATGGTTTTTTTTTGTTAACAGATTTTTACTAGGTTTTCAGCGTAGCAATACAATTAAAATTTGTGACATCTTTCTCATCTTCCTAATCATAGTGTAACTTAGAAAATAGTTGTTTTTGACATAATATCAGCATGTTATGTGTCATTGTGAGTCTCGAACTTTAAATCTTAAACACGTTTTTTGAATCCTAAAACTTGCCCCAACTTTCCACCCCCACCCTTTCCTCCCCCTCAGGTGTGTCTCCTTAATCATTTACTTGCTCAGTTGATTGCTGGGCCACACAGTCTGACTTTGAGAGTCGCTAACATATGTTCAAGGGACTTTCTCTCAGCTCCGGGGGGTTTAGCTAACATAGGGCCATTGCAGTTAATAGGCCTAGTGCAGGGGAATCAGCCAGCTTCCTCTTGGTCATTGCCCTCGTGGTCACTCTCTCTCACAACATTTCGATTTTTAAGTATGTCAAGTAACGCCGTCCACACACTAGCTACTTCCAAGGATTTCTCATTTCTCATTCTTTTAGCCATTCGCAGTCCGACAATGTTCTCCCATTCCGCCCATTTAATGAACTCTTTTTTCCACGCTAGGGCCCGGTCTCGATTTCCAATGACTGGTAAAGTCAAATAAGTCTTTATTTCGACACATGTCATAAAAGACTAGACAATTTATAAAATACACATTTTAGAAAGAACAGAGACGCAAGATAAAACCCCAAAAGTATCTGGGACACAAAATTCCTACCAGAAAACAGATATGCTGGTTATTCCATTACAATAGAATAATAAAAAAAATGTTTTAAAAAAGAGAATATACAAAATTTAAAACCTAGTCAATAATTTAGTTTAAATAGGAAATTTGAGGTCATTAGGCAATTCGCGACACAGTAATGGTGATACAAAGAGTTAAAAAAGATTAACCCAAATTCAATTAAAACGTAACTTACTCCTCCGTATGGCCCACATCCAATGCAAGAATTTAGAGACAGCAATTACAATACTTTCAGAACAGTCTGTTTTGAAGATCCTTAATGCCTCTGTCTCGTTAGTAATGCCTTTCATCAAGCATATAGACTTTAACCACTTATGACGTGGGTGTTTGTACTCTGGACAAATGAAAAAGATATGGGCTATGCTCTCCGGCTGGGTACTACAGAATGGACATGATAGATTATTTCCTGCAATCCATTTACCGGTAAAGGAATTGACAGGAAGAGTACCCACCCTATACTGATGAAACCGTTTCCTATCTTCGGGAATTGTGATGATGTCCCAGTAGCCTTCATAAGCTGAATCATGCTTGAGCTCTGAAAAGTCTCTTGTTAGTGATGGGCCAATGCACGTTCAAAAGTTTCGCATTGACACCATTGACCAATAGTGCTCTTTTAGGACCTTTCGAGGTGGAAAGGGATTAGCTGCTGGATTCTCCCACAATATACTCAGACCCATGGCGATATAGACAGCCTTCACCTCTCTAAACCATGGGATTCTGTTAGCTGTATCAATACTCCGGACTTCGAGGAGGGCCTGGGCATACTGGGAGAGTTCCGGTGTTACCCAGAGCCTCCTCCAATATGCCACTGGTCTATACCTCACCACATCCTCCAGTCATTGGCATCTCAGGTCATATTAGAGAGGCAAGAGGGGCGTAGATGGTGGCAGACCAACGAATCCCCTCACAAACTTGTTTTGGTATTTGGCTAGTTGGGTAATGTTGCTAAGCCCCCATAATTCGGCCCCATACAAAATGGAGGCACTTATTTTTGGTGTTATAAATTTTAAGTGCTGGGGCAATGGGTTTTGTGGCTGAACGGCACAGTTCCCTTAATAGTGCTCCTGCTAACTGGGCATGTCTGGTGGTTAGATGATTAGTGTGGGGTTTCCATTCTAACCTCAAACCCAATGTAATTCCAGGGTAGGTGAAGGATCGGGTCTGTTCCAGCAGTTCACCGTTCATACTGGCACACACTTTCACAAACTTATGTTTGTGCATGACCATAAATTTTGTCTTTGACACATTGATGGTAAGGCCATAGTCTTTGCAGAATATTTCAAAACGCCCAATGGCCTTCTGTAGCCCTTGTTGCATCTTAGAAATTAAAAGAGTGTCATCTGCAAACATTAACAGGGGTACTGACATTCCATTCAACTTAGGGGCGTCCGTTGGGTAGTCCTTGAAATAGTCAATAACCCTGTTAATGTACAACAAACAGTGTTGGGGCCAGGACACACCCTTGTCTTACCCCTCTAAGGATTGGGAACCTATCTGTATCTTGGCCTTTTTCTCCCCACCGAACCTGAGCAAAATTATCATCATGTAATTTAATTAATAAAAAGAGTACCTCCGGTGGCATACCTTGCTCTTGAAAGACACTCCACATCTTAAGGCGCGGTACTAGGTCGAAAGCCGACTTGAGATCGACAAATGCCGCGTATAGAGTGCCACCTCCAAGAACAACCCACCGCCAGTATATCATAACGAGTCTAAAAACCTGATCTACAGTGCTTGTGTGTGCATGGAACCCAGCCTGGAGAGGGGACAAGACATCAGCCTCATCAATCCAGTTCAGGATCCTAGACAACACGAGCCTGGCTACCACCTTCTGGACACAGTCTATCAGGCTATTTGGCCTGTAATTTGTGGGGTCAGAACGATCCTCCTTCTTATAGATGGGGATTATCTCGGCCCCCTTCCAGGTGTCAGGTATAGGGGACTCTCTGGCGATGGCATTTACAAGGGACTGGATGTAAGGTGCCCACACTCCTTTCCCGTGTAAAAAGAGGTCCGCAGGAGCACTGTCCAACCCGGGCGCTCTGCCCTTTGGGACAGAATTAAGAGCATATTCAACATCATTTACACTGAAATATAGTGGCGTGAAGTCTGCATCAGAGATGGAGATGTTGAGGCTCATCCCCGTGTCGAGGACGGGCAGGCAAACTGCGTCTTGAAGTGCGAGACCCACACATCTGGGGGAACATGATTTTGTAGGTGATCCCTGGGGCGCCCCTTCCCCCATTTCACCAGATCCCAAAATGCTACTATGTTCCTAGTTCTACTCGCATTATATAGCTCTGACCAATATTGTTCATCCCAAGATCGCTTTGCTTCCCGTTGGGTTGTCTGATACGTCCCCCTGGCGACTCGAATTCGATCCCTGTCTTTAGATCTAATTGCCACGGCTAATGATTTATATGCGTCCCTGCAGCTTTTACCATACCATGATTCTGCCTGGATTTTGGGACTTCGATTAGGACCACTGACCTCCTTAATAAAGAAGTCTCTTAACCTATTAAAAAGAGTTATATGAATTGGAACAACCTTTGACGTGAAATCTTGGTCCGATATACACTCCTTGAGCTCAATTGTGGCCTTTGCCGCTAGTTCTCCCATTATAGCTAGGCGTTCCTCTTTAAGAAGACATTCATCCCATTTTACCCTCCTGGTATCGTTTGAGGGGTATATGTCAACAGTAGTGGGTCTGGGATCTGCCGGCATCCCGTCATGCAACTCCGCTGTTAATATTAGTGGATTATGGTCACTTTCCACCCGTTTTACGATGACCATGTCTTTGATAGATGATCAAAACTCTATGTTAAAAAGAATATAGTCTATCCGACTGCTTTGTACCCCATAATTAAATGTGGGATCGCCATCTCTGTCAGATTTAGTTCTGCCATTTGCTGCCCTTAGCCCCTGCTCTAGACATAAGGTTTTTAGCTGCAGTGCAGCTTGCGTCCATCTCTTAATGGGGGGAATAGTCAGTTGCGGAATATCCCATGTATGGTCTTCCTCCAATGCTAATTCGATATCATTATTATCCAGTGGTTCGAAGCAGCAATTGAAGTCTCCAGCTATCAGCATGTTCCCTTTACCATTGTAATAGCTGAGATGGGAATCCAACAAGGAGACTGTCACTGAAGGTTTACCCCCGGGTTTGCCCCTTGCGTATATATTAAATATATACAAATCTCTCCATTTGAGGCTTTGTATTTTAATAATTAGGATGTCGCTACTATTGGAAGTCAGCTGAGTAACTATATGCCTGGCGTCCTGTCTGACCCAAATTGTCAGGCCCCCCATTGGTCGTCCCCTCGTACTAGGCGTTGCTGGGCTATAAAAGTTCAGAAATCCCTGTCTAAACTGGGGTTCTATCTGCCAAGTCTCCTGAAATAATATAACGTGGTGGTTGTCTATAAATGTTAGCCAGTCTTGAGATGATAGTTTATTCTTTAGACCAGCAATATTCCAGGATACCAGAGATTGTGCTATGGATAGATTATTAGCGGAACCATTGGTCTGGGGCTGACTACCTTGAAAAACATTAACGTTTGTCAGCTGGCCTAAATTCGGGGCGGCAACAAATGGACTCTGAACAATAGGGGGGCAACTTGGTTCCGTGGTAACCATCCCATTACAATTCACATCACTGTGATGCTCCAGTGGACCCGGGTTTATGAAGGCAGTATCTTCCTCTCTTGTAGTGTCGACATCAACCTTGCCGAGATGGGTGGCTGTTCTCAGGCTATTACGAGCTATAGAGTTGCGCAGTCAATCATTGGCATCCAGTGCCTCGTAGCGGTTAGACACCATAGTTGCCCTTGGATTGCCACTTGACATATCGCCCAAAAGTCTATAACGGATCGGTCTTTTATACAGATCAGGCTAGAAAAGAAGCCCAGAGGGAGGATATTCATACCCTCCTGAATAGATCTAAATTGGGCACCCCGATCCAGTATATCCCTAACCAGGGCTGGTGATCTAAAGCTAAGGACGATGCAATCTCCTTCAAAGCTCTTCTTGGATTGCCCTACCCATGGGACCCTTCTAACCATCATAAATTGTTTGAAAAGATGGTTTCCAAGCCCACGTCTCTGGTTTAAGTAATGTAATGATTTATGCTTTAGGGTGGACCAGTGCTCCTCGTCATAATAGGCACATTTCGGGGCATTTGCAAGAATGATTATGTAAGGCGTGGCCTCTGGTGGGAGGTGTAAGGAGGGGCTATCTAGCAGCTCCTCCCCGTCACTCCTGAGTTTACCTCTGGGGCCCTGTGGTCCCGCCCTCCCCCTACATGCCTGCTGAGCATTATGATTCAGTTGGGTTGCTGGGGCTGGGGCTGGGGCTGGAGCTAGAACTGTGGGGCGTTCCACCAGCCTTTCGCCCTGCGAGCTAGTTGGAAGTAATAATACACTATCCTTGGTCCTAATAGTATTACTGACTCCCTGGCTGATTTCCTGACGAGCAGGTATATTTTCAAATAGGTGTTTCTCGATCATGTTTAGTCTCTGGGAAATAGCGTCAAGTTTCACCATGACGGGGTTAATCAATGATAGCAGCCTTCCTTCTAGCATGTCAACTATATCCGGTGGCGATTGTAAACAATTTGGGCCCTGGGCGGCCACGAAAGTATTAAGGTTATTTGTTTCTCCCCCTTGCCCCTCTATAGTACTAAGTGTCACCACAGGGCTTCTTGGATTGGGTGCGTGGTTCCTATTCTTTGGCTGTTTTAAGGTCTAGATGCTCGTCTTGGGGGCACCACACACCTTTCTTTTTCTGGACTGAGCTTTCCTTGTAATGCCATGTGAAGATTTAGATTGCCCGGAGCGGGTGTATGGCGGGGAGGGGACCATGATCGGACAGGGGGGACAGGTATATTTAACGCTCCTGGGGTGCCCTGCTCGGATATGGATGGAGTATGATTTGTTGGGCTAGAACTCATAGCTATAGTTAGATTAGCCTCACTTATAGGAGCAGATGTTGGCGGTGGCGGTGGAAGCCTTGGCTCTAAAGAGAGCCTCCGCTCTGTTAGCTGTATTTTGTGCATTAGCACGCTCTCAGCCCTAATGAGGAAAACATCCAATGTGCCGATAACCCCTGCCCCATTACCCCTCTAGCGATTCGTCTTACTCATGATCTTAGCTAACAAAGAATTGAAATAACCGCTAAATTACACAGTACACAGTTTTGGGTCCCGTTGCCTGACCCCCAAAAAGCCTCTCACTCCCTCACGTTGACAAAATGAGTCTTGTTATAGATATAGTGTCCCCTTTGGCCAAAGTCACAAGTGTTTGGTTTTTCTTACTTGGGATCCCGGAACAAGCTTCAAGAGATGTGGCCCAGCCCAGCCTTATCCGGGCTTTGACGGGCTTTGACGGGCCCACCCTTGGCCCGGGCACGCCCGTACGCGTCCCGAGCCACGGAAGTCCCCGAGGATTTTTAAAAGACTGGGGTCGCGGGGTCACGTGAGGCGGCTCCTCTCCTATCGCGAGACCGCGCTGCCCTCTGGGTCTTGTGGTCCGGGCAGCGTGCGGTCCGCGATTCAGGAGGAGCAAGGAGCAGTGACCCCACTGTGTCAGGGACAGCAATGTTTCCCCCGTATGCCGAGCTTCACTGCAATGCTGCCATAGATGCCACCATGAGTCAGGTAAGATACTTGCAGAGGCGCGTCACGCGCCTCGGAAGTCCCCGAGGATTTTTAAGAGCCCGGGGTCACGGGGTCACCTGAGGCGGCTCCTCTCCTCTCGTGAGACCGTGCTGCCCTCTGGGTCTTGTGGTCCGGGTAGCGCGCGGTCCGCGATTCAGGAGGAGCAAGGAGCAGTGACCCCACCCTGTCAGGTACAGCAATGTTTCCCCCGTATGCCGAACTTCACTGCAATGCTGCCAAAGATGCCACCAGGAGTCAGGTAAGATACTTGCAAAGGCGCGTCCCGCACCGCGGAAGTCCCCGAGGATTTTTAAGAGTCCGCGGTCGCGGGGTCATGTGGGGCAGCTCCTCTCCTCTTGCGAGACCACGCTGCCCTCTGGGTCGTGTGGTCCGGGTAGTGCGCGGTCCGCGATTCAGGAGGAGCAAGGAGCAGTGACCCCACCGTGTCAGGGACAGCAATGTTTCCCCCGTATGCCGAGATTCACTGCAATGCTGCCAAAGATGCCGCCAGGAGTCAGGTAAGTTACTTGCAAAGGCGTGACTGGTAATGTCTCTCTTAGCAAAACTAACCCAAGGTCTTGGAACTTACTTGTCACCTTGTTTTTAGCAGTATGGGGGAACCAATGCAACAGACGGTATTGTGGGGAATTCACTATTTCTTTTTCATTCACTTCTGCCAGTGTTAGGATTATCTCCTCCCAATAATTCCCTATGCTCGGACAGTTCCAGAACATATGCAAGATGTCAGCTCCCACTCTATGACATCTTGGGAATGCTGACGCTTGCATATTGAAATATTTATTGAGCTTATCTGGGATAAGGTATGCTCTGTGTAGTACATAGAAGTTGATCAATTGGAACCGTGCATTTCTAGTGCTTTTCCATGTCCTCTTCACCAGTATCCCCCAGTCTTTACCAGCTATAGGCTTGCCCAGGTCTGTTTCCCATTCGCTATGGATTTTAGTCGGGGGGGGGGAGGGTGTCATATATGTAAGTCGCTTGTACAGGCATGTGACTGCCTTAAAGGTGCCCACCGCAGTGAGCATGTATTGACAGCCTGTCAGTTCCTGGTTCAGTGAGTCCCTCCCTCCAGTGTTTCCTCATGGCTGCCGTAAGTGTTGTGTGAAAGAGGAAGTCACCTCCTGATATGTCATGGCGTTCTTTGAGGTCATTAAATGGGATCAGTGTGCCTTCCTTATAAAGGTCCCCTATCGTAGATACTCCGAAACCTGCCCATGCTTGTAACCTATGCCAGTCTCCGCCATGGGGGAGTGCCTCGCACATAATCAATGGGATTTCTGGCGCATTTGATTGTTTGTGATCTTGGCCCTCCCAGACTCTTATTCCAGCATTCACGTGCTGTACTGAGGTCCGTGGGAAGGTCCCCGGCATGGCAAGGAAGTCTCAAAATTATTCTCTACAGTGGTCTCCAGTCTGGGGCCTCTCCTCTCTTTTCCCTAGGAACCCTAAGTTTATCCGCCACCCACCTCGTGAGCCATTGCAATTGCGCAGCTATATAGTAGTGCTCAAAGTCAGGTGCTGCTAACCCTCCCTCTATTCTCGGCCTCATAAGTGTATTAAGTGCTACCCTCCATCTGCCAAGTCCCCATATGATCTCTGTCATCAGTGAGTTCAGTTGGGTGAACATTCAGGTTTGGATCCAAACCGGCAGAACTCCGTAATGATATAATAGGTGCGGGACCGTCACCATTTTTAGGAAGGTCACTCTACCCTTCACCGACAAGTTCCTCAAAAGTCAAAGCTCTTTTTAACTCCCCATAAGGCGCGCTCTATAGTTCCCTCTAATAAATCATTAGGACAGTGATATACCTGGGTGCCCAGGTAGGTCAAGCAGTGGGACTGCATTGGACCCCTTCTGTTGCTAATGGGAACTCCGCATTTGCCCTGACTGGAAACAGGGACATCTTTGTCCAGTTGACTTTTAGGCCAGCCACTTGTCCCAGCCCATGGAGGAGATCCTTTGCCCCTCTACATGCTTTGCGCTCATCTGCCAGGAACAGCAGCAGGTTATCTGCGTTGTGATGGATCTGGCCGGTTACCTCCAGTCCCCAAAAATATTGGCCCATGCGGACCCTAGCTGCCCATGGCTCAATACCCAGGGCAAATAATAGAGGAACCACGGACACCCTTGTTGTGTGGCACGCTCTTTTCAAAAGCTTCTGGAAATCAGTCTGCCCATCTTGACCCAGGCATATAGCAGGGCCGTCCACTTAATGAATACTGGACCTAACCCAAACTTCCTCATCACCGCTAATAGGTAAGCCCATTTAAGGTTATCGAAGGCCTTTTCAATATCCACTACAAAGATGGTCTCATCATCCTCACAGTTGAATCTCACCTCTAGGATCCGAAGGAGACATCTAAAATTTAACGCAGTGTTTCTGGTGGGAACGAAGCCCGCCTGATCTTGGTGCATTAACATTGTCATATGAGGGATAAGCCAAGTTGCCAATATCTGGCTCACACCTTAAAGTCAAGCTTTAACATAGAGAATGGTATGTAGGCTGCTGTGTCCCATGCCGGCTTCCCGGGCTTTAGAAAGGCAATGATTACTGCCTCTCTTGTGGTACCAGGTAGATGTCCCTCCTGTATTGCTTTTGCTATACAGCTCTACTAGTTTATGAGTGAGTGAGTCAATATAGGTCAAATAGAACTGCACTGGAGTCCATCTGTGCCTGGTGTCTGGTGTAAAGTGAACTCATCTAGCCCAATATTACTCTGACTTAGTGCCTTAGTTTCAGACAGCACAGTTCAGCGCAGAAACAGAATGTAGCAAACCTTGCACACTGTGTATGAGTTGTGCTATGTGAAAATGAAGAGCTAAATCAGAGGAAATATAATGTTAAATAAATTCATTTTTTCGCCCTCTAGGCACATAAAACAGACGCTGGGGTCTGCAATGAGCCAGAAAAGCCCATCAAAATACGGCCCCTGATTTCACATTCCAAGTTCAGGGTAAATTATTTTTACTAGACAGGTTTTCTACCTGCATGGGAAAAACCGGACTTGAAAGTGGAAAAGCAGGTAGTGTCTCCAGTCAGCAGAACTAAAACCCATTATTCTTCATTCCAATTGTAAAAAACTTGAAATTTGGTGCCGCAAACATGAGGGGTAATGCATATCCTTACCTCCTGGTATATTTTTTTTCAGAGCGAAAAAGAGTATCATTGTTTAAGACGGTATTTGGATGTGCCTGGGTGTAACTCGTGTACTTCGGTCTATAGTAATCATGCGGAAATACTCAGAAACTCTGCAAGATTATGCGGAATTATGCAAGAAGAGTAATACTGCATTTAGCTCTATTTTCTTTGTGCAAAAATGGACGTAAGAATGCATTCAGCTCTAAGAAATAGCACTAAATGCAACAGAACATGAATAGTGAGCACTGGCAGCTGTTTGCACTCCCTAAATGTGCACTTGCTGTAGGATTTTCCCCCAAAATACTCTTGGCATTTGGTGTTATTTTCTGGGTGCAAAATGCACCCTTGCACCAAAATAGAAATGGATGTGAGGATTCATTTTGCACTAGGAAATAGCGCTAAATGCAACAGAACACTAATACAGCCACGGCCGGCAGTGGGAGTGAATGCAGGGCAGTGACGTGGGGAAGGGGAGGGGCAGGGTGGGGGGTAGTAATGTATGGATTACGGAGTTTTACAGGTAAGTAAACATTTAAATAAATAAAACGAATTTCGTTGCGCGCACTGCATCGCATTTTGGGATGCAGTGTACTCAACGAAATTCGTTTTATTTATTTAAATGTTTACTTACCTGTAAAACTCCGTAATCCATACATTACTACCCCCCCACCCGGACCCTCCCCCTCCCACGTCAACGCCCTGCATTTACTCCCACTGCCGGCCGCGGCTGCACTAATAGTAAGTGTGAGCAGTTGCTCGTGCGTGCTAAATGTGTTCTTGTGGTAAGTTTTGTTTTCCCCAAATTATTCTTAATTAGCTAAGTGGGCGTAATCTTGTTATTATCAATAATTCTGCATCAAAGATTAATGCACAATTACCCCAATAACCCAGATTATTCCGGCCTAGCTGAAATTCCACCCAGGTCTGTATTTCAGCTCACTAATCTCTTAAAAAGATGTTGGTTTCCCTGGATGTTGATGGTTATGAGTATATTACTGTGTCATACTGTATTACATTTCAGCCACTCTACCACTACCTGATGGTTAGCGATGGCGCCGCGCAATTGCTAACCTAGGAGTGTCAAGTGCTTAAAAGGCATTAATTGGTTATCCAATTATGAGTATTATTCTGTTTTGGGTTCTGGGACAACAATGGTAAGCACAGCATCTACCACGAATAAAGCCCTCGGTTCATTGGAAATGCCTTAAATACAAGTTTGCCTTTATTCCCTTTTACATGAGGATTGCCAGCACATAAATACAGGTTAAATTCTGATAACTCGTGCTATAAAAAAAATGTTAGGATCCTCAACAGTGTGTGCAGTGCACTTTGATGAACAGTGACATCTAGTCGCTGCTTTGCCAATGTATTAAACTATGCTGGTATAAACACCTGGGCAAGGCCCCAACCATGATGGCAATTACCTGGGTATGGCAATTCCTTGGGATCCCCATCGGTGCCACTACAATGGTGGTTAGTAACCAAATTAGAAAGTGTGAGATCAGTGTACATTTTTAGCTCATTCCATGAGAGGAGATTTTGAACTTCTCATTTCTCTGTTCTAGTATAAGATTGGGTGTTATAGGTATTTGGTTAAAGTTGTATTTAAAGTGTGTGACAAGAAAACTCTACTGGAAGCCAAGACAATTTCAATATTACACCAGGGGAGACAGTACCGTGAAGAAGGTCTAATCACCAAGATGTGGTATAACATGAACATTATAGATTGTAGAACAATTGCTCTTTTAGTGAAATCTTGGTTCTCCTACTTTAGCAAATTGAAATTGTTGGATCTTGTAAGTCATGTCCTCCTTTGCCTCTGTCTCCTTGTAGGGCATTATGCCTTTGTCTCCATGTAAGGCATTAAGTTAGAACATTAAGCAGACTTGTCACAGGAAATGAGTACCAAACATGTATTTCTTGGATAGGCCCTAGCACAATTGTAACTCATATAGGATTACGATTCTATAATACTTGTATGTCTAAAGATGCAGAATGCAAAAAACATAGATGATGGACGGAATCCGCCATGCCACCCCAATTTAGACCTACCCATATGCAAATCAGTCTTGACCCTGCTCCTCTCGGGAACAGTTCAGCCCAAACTTCCAAGCCAGGCCCTGGGAGCGAATGTTTGATTTATTCATCATTCCGTCCATCATTTGTTGCCAATGCAGAATTGACACAAGATTGGGAACTGGTCAGCCACGATCCCTGATTTTTTTTAAATAAATGACAATTAATACAATGTTTAGTTTCCAGATTTGTCTCTGGTCTTACAGTATGATTAAAATAAAGGTATGAAATATACAATGCTCATTACATCCGAGAGAGATGGAAAACAGATTCCCAAGAGCCCTAAAGTCAAAAAGATGCATTTTCTTTTTTCATTCAGATGCAATAAAATTAATCAAACACGTTACTCCACTAAACAATGAGTCCCAAGAGAATGTCTCCAGGGAAGAACTGCCCATTAGCTCATTCTAGCTAACGATGAACAGGCCAACTTCATTAAAGATTTGAAGGCCTTCCACTGCTGGTTTAGTGTCGGCACCCTGCTGATTTAGGGCTCTTACTGCAAGTGTTCATATCCCTCCTTATTAGTACCTCTTATGGTAAAATAGTGTTTTTAAAGATGCATTAACCTCTGGGCACAGTGTGCAGGGCTCTGAAAGGAACATCTCTGGCTGTCCAATGCATTCTATACCATGCATTTTTGCTATACAGTGTCCTGAATGACGAGTGTTTCACACCCCCTTCTCCTGCAGCATACCGAACCTCGTGGCTCTCTGGGGCCACTGCATGCAGGCCACAGGCGGGGCTTCTGGCATCAGCCGTTTCTATGACACAGTACAGAGACCTGACCACCCTTATTCTGAGCATTGATTCATGGATACAATCTCTTGATAACTGGCTGCACTGTGCTGCGGAATCTTAGGATTTCCTGTGGTAGTTATTCTTATTATCCGCGCACGAGAGCAAATGAGACTCGCTCCCCCACACCTATTTTTGCACTATCAAAGCATTTAAATTTGCTTTACAAAGAAATTCACAAAGGTCGGGTTTCAAAGCCGTACCAACATTTCTGTAACGCATAGATATTTCAGAGGTATAGGTGCCATTATACACCAGCACCTGCGCCGACATTTGAGCTGGCCAATACCATATTGGCCCAGCAAATATGAATAATCTCAAACCTGTTCCCAGGAATTAAGTTACATTTCAGAGGGAGTGATCTGCTCTTGAGGAGGCTAAAGAACCTGAGGAGAACAAACGAACTTTTCTCTGCTGACGCTGTTCCTGCGGCTCACGCCTCGTGCAGCTCAGGTGAGCCGCGCGCCGGTGATGGGCTGATAGGGCGCGGGACAGGTCCGTAATGAATAGCGCACATCGGCCGCTGCCAGGCCCGCGCGGGCGCACTCTGATAACAGGCGCTGCCGCACTGATCAATGCCGCTCTGATTAAAGGCTTTAAAAAGCTTTTAATAAAAGATTCCACCTCTGCTGGGTACGTTTATCGGCTACTGGACGTGGATATAAATGAGCCCGCGCAGCTAGGCGCGGGAGATCCAGCACAGATAGGGGCCCATCGACGACCCTCTTTGCCATCGTCAATATCCGGAAGGTCATCTTCATCCTCACTAAGGCGTTTGTCTCAGTCGGGGACATTATTACGGATGGAGAAACAAAGTGTGTGGGTTTTAATGGTAGGCAGATAAACCTTCTAGGATTGTTTTCAAGGAAGGGTTCGTTCAAAATTGAAAATGTTAAATTACTTTGCAGCACTGAACAATCTCTCTCTTTATCACCAGTTCGCCCAGTCATTCATCTTGTGGGTGCCAAGGGGACAATTTTCTGAAGTTAAAATATGGGATTATTTACAATGTTTCTACACGTGGCTCATGTGAGTAATAACCAAGAGGAAAATATGGGTACGTTTAGGTTTATAGTTAATGCTCAGCCACTTGTTAGTAACGCAACCATTAAGATCTGGTAACTCAATCTAGTGACCAAGGTATTGTCCGACAGAAACATTGTGCCATAAATATAATTTAAAACATGTACCCATTGGAGTTTATAATATAACCTACACTGAATGGCACATTTTAAAAACAAATATTTATGATGCAATATTTTGCTAACAATGCCAGTCATAAAAGCACAGTTGACTCAATAGTCATGGAAGAGGTTGCTCAGAGTGCATATATTGTGTAAAATATAACAAACGCTAATATTTAGACAAAGAGTGTGAAATGTAACAAACAACTATCAGCTTCCGACTAACACAACTGAGAAAAAAGGGAGCACGTTTCTGCCCAAAAGGAACTAACTAAGCAGGAGTCTCCCAGCAGGCAGCAGTGCCACCCTGTTCTTGTCTGTTACTTGGGCTTTTTCTGCCCTTCCCAGCCCCTGAACTTCCTGTGAAAAGTGCACCAGAAGTATCATGCCGGTTGTATCAGGAGTGATGCACTCCAAGGTGACAATATTGTTAAAATGAATCGCACGCTGGCAAAAGGATACCATATAATGGTATTTATTTAAATATAAGCCACAGGTACAAAACTGCAGCAGCACCTGACACAGGCTTCCACTAAAGTCATTGCGGAACCTTACAGAACCCTGCAGCACAAAGGCATGAGACCAGCAGAACATACCAATAAGGTATTGATTTAGACATAAGGTTTTGTTTTGAGCACACATGGCACATTTTACCACCAAAATAATAATACAGCAAAAGAAAAACGAATCTACCAACTGGACAAAATCAAGTTAATAATAAAGACAAGATACATCTACAACAGGCTTTATCATTTTTAAAATAGGATAATCTTGAAACCCTTCCAGATTTTGTTCAGGGCAACTCAGTCTCTTCTGAAGTAGAATTGCTGGTTTCTATACTTCCTTCCTCTGTAATATCATTGCTGGCTCAAATCCTACCCACTTCAGATTGACCAGTTCGATCAATATCACCATCAAGAACAGGAGATCTCTGGGGTGTTGCAAGATCACTCAATACATGAGTACGAGCACAATGTAAGAAAAAACAAATATCATGAAGCACAGAGTCAAACTTGCCACTTCTCACCCGTGCCACTCTGCTTTTGCCAATCCAGTTATCAATCTCCAGTCTCAGGTACCCGTTGCTGACATTTGTCAAACAGGTGACCTCAAAAAACTTAGATTGTCCTTTATGAATGAACCATAGACCTCTGCGCGCCTTCTGGTGGAATACCACGAAGCCGCGGATAGGGAAGTACAACACCTGGGCAAATATGCCACGGCCCGGACTTACGGCGAGGGGGAGAGGCCGAGCTCCGTCCTGGCGAACATTGTCAAGGGCCAGAGGAGGAAGGCGCTAATCCCTGAGGTACAGACCCCGGACGGTGTTAGGGTGACGGACGACACGAGTATCGCCGGGGCTTTCCGAGACTACTATTCGGAGCTCTATTCCTCCAAAAGCGGCGACATGTCGGCCGCCATTTTGGATTATCTGGAACATGTCCGATTACCGTTTCTCTCGAACTCTGACAGGGAGTTCCTGATGTGCCCTATACAGCTGGACGAAATCAGGGATGCGTTAGCCTCCATGAGTTCGGGCAGTGCGCCGGGAATTGACGGCCTATCGGTCGAATTCTATAAGGCGTTCCAGGAACAGCTGCTGCCACACGTCCGCACCCTGTTTGACTGTATCGTTGAGCAAGGTACGATGCCCGGTTCAATGAGGGAAGCGATGATAGTGATGATTTTAAAGCCGGGTAAGCCGCCAGACGATTGCAGTTCGTACCGCCCAATCTCGCTGCTCAACGTCGATACCAAACTGTACGCCAAGGTGCTCGCGAATAGACTGGCACTACTGGCTCCTGCCCTCGTGGCTCCAGAGCAAGCGGGTTTTATCCCGTCCAGGAACCTGTCCTACAACATAAGGACGGTCCTGGGGACAATCCAACATGTGAAACAGGACACATCAGCGGTGGCGCTCTTTCTAGACATGGAGAAAGCATTCGACTCCGTCGAGTGGCCGTTCCTGCTGCAGGTATTGCGCCGTATGGGACTCGGTGAGCCCTTCGTCCAGATGATTGGCGCTCTTTACGACGGCCCCTCGGCGAGGGTCCGAGTCGGAAATGCAATCTCCAGCCCTCTTTACATAGGGCGCGGGAACCCGTCAGGGCTGCCCCTTATCCCCTCTATTGTATGCCCTCGCCGCAGAACCTCTGGCCTGTGCACTTCGAGAGTACCATAGCCACGAGGGGATCCGTTTCCCTACGTATAAAATTGTGGTGTCCATGTACGCAGACGACACGCTGCTGTATGCCCACGACCCCGCGAACACGCTCCCCCCTCTCCTGAGAGAGGTAGTCCGCTTCGGGGCACTTTCGGGGCTCCGAATCAATTGGGCAAAATCGGTGGCGCTACCACTCACCCCAGTGACCACACGTGTGGAGACGGAGTACCCTATTCAGTGGACGGACGACCCGATAAGGTACTTAGGGATCCAGATCCACACGGACCCGGACCAACTGATTAGCCAGAACTACGGTAGGGCGGTCGGCAAGCTGGAGGACGATATCGACATGTGGTGCAAACTACCCCTTACGCTAATGGGCCGCATAGCAATCATGAAAATGGTAGTTTTGCCCCGATTTTTATTCCTTTTTCAGGCGTTGCCTATTGTGCTATCCAAGGCCTTCTTTCACCGCTTAAATAGCCTAATGATAAAATTGGCGTGGGCTGGGAAGCAGCCGCGAGTCAAATGGGCTACGCTCACCCTCCCGTACGCCCTGGGGGGATTGGCGGCATGGGATCTGGAATTGTACTATAGAGTAGCCCAAGCGTCACACCTCCACACCTGGGTCCACGGGGAAGCACTCATTCCCCACGTCAGGATGGAGCAGCTCTTCGCCCGCCCGCTCCCTCTCCCGGCAACGATCTGCCAATCGCAAGATCGCCGGACGGGAATTCTGGACTCCATCTCGGCTACCAACCACGCGTGGCACTCACTCCTCTTCCGCCAAGGCGGAGCGTTGCTTTATTCCCCAGAAATGCCGATTGAGTGGATGCGATGGCTTTCGCCGATGACGGACACAGCCACCACGCGTGAGCTGAATAAACTGGGGTGGTGCAAGGCGGGTGACCTGTTCCAGGATGGCGTTGCCAAAACCTGGGACCAGACCCGGGGAGACAACGCTGACCCTCCACTACTCCAGCGATTCCACTTTCAAAGAACCCGGCGTGCCCTTTCGGAACTCCTAGGCCCGGACATGGCGGAGCCGCCGGAAGTCCCGGAATTATCGTACGTCATTAAACACAAAGACCCCAAAAAACTTCTGTCTAATCTCTACAGTGCGGCACAGTCCCATGCAGCACACCAACTCTCGAAGGCCCGTCTGCAGTGGCAGAGCGACCTGGCAATCACGCTGGACGACGTGACATGGCGCTATTGCTGCGAAAACACCAAGCGTATCTCCCTTAATGGGAAACACCGGCTCGTACATTTTAAATTCCTACAGAGGGTGTACTACACCCCGGCGCGGCTCCACCGTTATGGCCTGCGCCCGGAGGCTCACTGTGAACGTTGCAGAGCAGCAGACGCTGACTTTCTCCACCTGTCTTGGAACTGCCCGGGGATTCAGGCGTTCTGGCGCGAAATCTTTGCTGAAATGACTAACATACTGGAGGTCGACTTGGAGGTCGACCCGGGGCTAGCTCTTATTGGTAACTCAAGGAGGCTCCCGGTAGCGATCCGTAAACTCACTGACATGGGGATGCTAATAGCCAGGAAACTGGTGGCGCGATGCTGGATGTGAGGCCCCCTGCCGACCAAAGCTGGCTGGGCCCGAGACATGCTATACTGCAGCACACAGACGGACGTGTACAGTGAACTTCTACCCCCAAAGAGCCGGCCGAAAAACTTCTGGGCCCTGTGCAACACATACATACAGAGACGACATTCTGACGAGACGAATCTCACAGATAACGCTGACCACGAATTAATGCCAGACCCTCACTGTGCTTCGGCATGAACCCCTGGGGTAGGCGGGACATGGGGTGGACAGCACTCAACGGGTAGGCGGGGGGGTAGAGCTCAGGGAATGGGGGGTTGAAGAGGGTGAGGGGCACTCCGGCAGGGGTCTATTAACAAAGTGACACTCCTCCCGAGGATGCAGTACGATGTAGCCCGAGTGGTAGGAACGGGGCTCGGACCCTTGCCTGGGCTTAGCTATTAGCGATCTCACAGACACACACTGGGACGGATTCTGGAGAGGGGGGGCGATTCCAAACAGGGTGGCGGGACGCGGGGCAGGATTTGCTTGTTTTTTTTTACGGTTGGGGATTCGGGTAGAGACACGGGGGGGGTGGGCATTGAGGGGAGTTCTGGGCTCAGTTGGGGGGAGAAATAGTTAAAATGCGCAGGATTGTTGACTGTTATTCGTACTACTGACCACTTCAGAGTTCTGAAACTTACAGTACCATTTTACGCCGCCAGACCCCCGGGTTGTTGGCCTCCAGGCTGTGTGTCAGTCGCAATGTGGAGTGTTGTCCTTCAGGTGGCGAGGCCGGCCCTCGAGGGTTGTAGGCCAAGAGCGGTGTTCATTGCATTTATTACTATTGCGCAATAAAATAAATAAAAAAAAATAAATAAAAAAAAACATAGACCTCTGCTTCTTAACTCATCACTTACATTAAATAGACTAGCCTTAGTGTGGTGAAGCAAATACTACCTTCAGTTACTGCAATCCCGTGAGTGCTGCTCTCTTGCTTCAACCATCAACATATTTACTGGATCATGACTGAATAGCACTTGAGATATATATCCCGGAGCAGTTTGGTAAATGGTTCCTCCAAAAGTAACCCTCTAAAAGGGCTGATGATAGTAGTGGTGTGGGAAGTGCTGTGGTAATTCCAAAATATGTCCCTGAGAGTGTGCATGACTTCAAGTTCAGCAGATAGTGGCAATTGTATAGTGTTTTGATAACTGTTAATGCATTCAACCAACCCAATATTCTGAAGAATTTATAAAGCCACTCTGCGGTGCCCGAAGGACGACAGGTCCAAGGAGGATCTAGACCGGCAATTCCGGTCTCTTTCTCTGCATGGTGACCCAAGGAAGCTTTTTACAGCAAATAGCCTGTCAAAGCAAGAGGGAATCCCCCTCTAACATATAACGCACCTTAGGGAGTGCGACACATAGAAAAACACAATCACTATAATTTAGTAATTTTATTTAATTGCACTTTATTCACATACTCACTTGGTCCTGAGGAAAGCCAGTTTTAAAACAAAAGGCGTGGCTGAAACATGTAGACCACACAGGACGCAGGTGGTCATAATTCGTACTCCAATACGTCCGTCTGCCTTTTTAATAGCTAACAGGGGCCCAGTAATTAAAGTTTTTTACTCATTTACCCTCGGGTACTGGGACCCACTGTATAGCTTTTTAACCTTCACTTTCTCACTCACTACACTGCACACTCAGCGAACATACCAGCTCGCAGTAACCTGGCGTTGAAGCACACCTGGGACACATTCGGTGTCACTGTGGTGGGCCCGATGATGAAGCATGCCACCAACAAGGTTGGTGGGTGAGGGCTTCATGAACAAACCAATGGGTTTGCTGGCACGCGTACTTCATTGAGTCTCCCCCCCCTCCCCCTAAAATAGCTAGTCCTTTTTGATATTGACATACAATCCTGGGGATTCGGACTAGCTTACCTAGTCCTCACTCTCTCCTTCGATTCGGCGATATCAGAAACAATAACCAAAGGATAACCTTCA
Source organism: Lissotriton helveticus (assembly GCF_964261635.1). Classification (NCBI taxonomy): domain Eukaryota; kingdom Metazoa; phylum Chordata; class Amphibia; order Caudata; family Salamandridae; genus Lissotriton; species Lissotriton helveticus. The sequence goes on from NC_136068.1 coordinate 1,000,424,358, forward strand.
ATAGTACAGACATCTTTTAAAAATGTAAAAACCATTTCTGGTGGAAGGTTTGTGCAAAACATGTACTGCACCTACTTTGACTTATAATCCTCTAGGAAAATAACATACTCATTACCATGGGTCAACCCACGGATAGCCCCTTCAAAATCAGTTGCTGCTCTCTACCCTGCCTTTTGCTGAAACTCAGTTGGAAGAATTGGCCAATTCCCTGTGACTAAACAATTATCAGGATTGTCGGTAACTATCATGTTCTAATGTGCAGCTGCACTAAAAATCTCTAACCCTGGCCACCAATCATACCTTTTGAGCCTCTTTTTAGTAATTACCATACGATGATGACCTTCCTGGACCAGCAAAATCAGTCTTGAACTCAGACAGGTAGAAACCACAGCACAATCACTCTTTGTCAGAAATGTAATTAATAGTTGACTGGGGTGTGAGCCCTAGTCAAGTAGCAATGACAATCCCTGTCAGTGTGAGGCACAAGCAAGTCCCAAATTAAGCTGTGCTCAACACTCTGGTAGTTTGGCACAGAGCAGTCAGGCTTAACTTAAAGGCGATGTGTAAAGTATTTGTGCAACACTTAAAACAGTAAAACAGTAAAAGACCCACACAAAGAAGATCCCACATCAAGTTAAATTGAGCTGACCTTAATAAATATTACAAAACCAAAATGACAACAATCCAATCAGTAGAACCAGAAGCATTCATTGTTTAGAAATAAAGTGTAAAAAAGCAACTAAAAGTTTAAATGCCAACAGCGGATTTCTGGTCAAGCTGGAAAGGGTCAAACGTTTAGGCTAACTGTTGTGAGTGTGGGTCTGATACAGTTCCAGATAAGTCCAGCAGAAGTTTTACCTTTTCAAGTTTTGCGCCAAGAGCCCCGCTCGTGTTGGAAAAGACTGCAGGGAGCAAGGAAATGATCATGGGTGGTGGTCGACATGGTGTGAAGAGCAGGCTGGCATCGCGGATGGGTGTACTGGAGGTTCGCGTTGGCAGTCCTCCATGGGTGATTAATGCTTGCTGTGCAAGGAGTTGGGCTGGCGGGAGATTGAACTGAACTTCTGTGTGAGTGGCATGGTCTCAGTGTGAACAGGCCAGTTCATGGTCATAAAGAGCCAAAAGCTTGATTTCAAGAGTGCATGACCAGGCCAAGGGTCCAGGACCCGAGGGGCACCATGTTAGGGTCAGGAACTCACTGCAGCCGGGTCCAAGAGTTGTTGGAGAACCTTTTATATACCTGAGGTTCAGATCAGGAAGCCAACTGACTAGCCCTTTGAGTCACTCTGGGGTCCTGGGATTAAGATGAAGTTGGAGGTTCAGTTCTTCTGCCCCAGGCAAGACAGCAGGCCAGCACAGCAGTGCAGCAGTTCCATTAAAGTAGCAGTCCAGCCGAGTGGCAGTTCTAGTAGCAGCACAACAGTCTTTCTACCTGGCAGAGTATTCACAGGTCCAGAAGTGTACTGAAGATGTCATAAGCCACCTGCCTGCATCTTAGATGATTCAATGGGACGGCAGCCATAGTTCCTGAATCCTCCTGTGACTTGTCCTTGGTTTACAGGAGGAGAGACTGCTCCTGTGAACGTATATATTTTATTTTATTGTTTAGTTAATAAAAACCGTAGCAAATTTTCTTTACAGCGTTTGGCCAATATAGCTTAAAACAACCAGAACAATGAAAAACAGTAAAAATAGATTTTCAATAAAATTACTTTCAATCGTGAACTTTCTTAAAAACCTTAAAAAGCAATTCTTAAAATGTGTTTACAAATGTAAATGACAAACTTCCTTCTGACTTAGTCCGCAATGCTAAAGAGACTTTATAAAATTAAATCGTTATGGGCTCGCTAGCTTTCAAATGTTTTTCATGAGCTTTCAAGAACTTTATCATTTTGCAGTTCATTTGGGTGTCAGTTGGATACAGGCACCCAATAATAGCAGACCTGCATGTACGTATTCTCCTTTCCCCAAAGACTTTCTTCAAAAAAGTTACTCGCTCACCGTGCAGCATCTTACAATGACATATTATATGGATAAAATCTTCCTTTACGTTCCCACAGAGACGGCATTCCTTTGACTCAATATGCCTCCAGGATGGTTTGTTGGCTAAGGTTGGAAGTTTGCCAAAGCGAGGGGCCATAAGTGTTTTTTTTAAGTAAACAGGAAACGCTGTGTCCAAATAGGCCGCAGGTTTAAGAGTTTTATAATTGCTAATCACAGTCCGTGAGTGGGTGTGATGAGAAAAGATATCTTTGTCTGTTAGCAACTAGTGAAATTTGGCAGCTCTATTCAGTGCCTTCTTGAATGGTATAAAAGGCAAGTTTTTATTCCAGAGGTTATAAGAACATGTTGCCTCCAGTGCTCTGGTCAAGAATTTATTGGCCTGTGATCTTTTTTGTGTTTCTAATTCCTGCCATAAAAATGTATTCAGGTTGTTTTCACTTGCACTTTGCTTGATTCGATACCACACCTTTATGTAAGTATAGAATCTTCCCAGTGATTCGTTCATTAGTCCGAATTCTAATCGCATTTGCGCTGGTGAGGCTGAACTGGGAAGTTGAAGCACCTTTTTATAGATTTTTGTTATTAAATTGTTAAGAATTTCGGAGTCTTTTCCATGCATGGCAACGCTAGCATAAGATAAGGTGGGCAATGCTTTGCTAGCGATAACTGTTAGGAGAGGCCTCAATGATGGCCCTTCCAGCTTATTTGCCAATGAACTAAATGCAAATATTAGGGCCCCCACTCTCTGTGTCATATAGTTTTTCTGATCTTTTAAAGACAACTTATCATCTATGTAGTATCCCAGGTATTTATAGCAGGATACTTTTTCCAGTTGATTACCTTCTAACCAGATGTTATGATTTGCCACTCTTCGATTGGTAAGTAGCATTGTTTTTGTTTTTGATGAGTTAAGGACCAACTTGTTTGTAAGCAAGAAATCTGAAAGTACAGTTAAGAGCCTTGTCAAACCAACTTTCGTTAAGCTCAATAGCACAATGTCGTCTGCCTAGGCTAAGTGAGAAAGATTTAGCTTACCTAGTTTCGGGGAGTGTGCATTGCCGTTATCTAATTTCCCGGAGAGATCTGATATGAAGAGATTAAATAAATGTGGTGCCAGGACACACCCCTTTTTTAATCCAATAGTTGTATACACTTTTCTCGATAAGCTCATTCCTCCCCAAGTTTTACTTGAGTCCAGGTGTCGGTGTAGAATAATAACAAACTCCTCAGTAATCTCGCTGGTATTTCCCATGCTTTTAACTTTGCCCACAGCAGATTCCGGTCCACACTATCGAAAGCTGCTTTTAAGTCTATGAAACACAGGTGCAGGTCCTGTTTCTCACACTGGCATTTTTCAGCAACCATTACTATGGACAGGATGTTAGAAGTTGTTCCAATCCCTTCTCTGAATCCTGTTTGATTGATTGGAATCAGTTTTCTTTCCCGGGACCAGTTTACCAGGTCTTTCAGAAGTAGTGATGCAAAGTATTTAGCTTCAACATCCTGCAATGCGATTAATCGTTAATTAATTGGATTTGTTCTTTCTCCACCTTTATAAATGGGTGTTATTAATGAGCCTTGCCAGCTATCCGGTACTTGGTTGTTAATCTGTATATCGGCAAAGAGGTTCTCAAGATGAGAGCTCCAGTATTCTGATTCATATTTGTAACTCGCTTGGGGAATGCCATTCGGCCCAGGAGCCCCATTGCTTTTACCCTTTTTGATTATTTTTGCTATCTCTTCTGCTGAATAGATGACATGTTTTGCTACTGGCGTGGATGTTTTGCTTAGGTCTGTTGTTAAGGACTGACGGTGACTTTCTTCATCTGTGTTCTTTTTTATCAGATTTTCCGATGTTAATTGTTTCCATGGAGCTTTTGATACATTTTCTTTAAATTTTTATGAAAGGAAGCTGACCCATTCAGTTTCCTGCACAGTCGATGTTACGGTATTTCAAGGTCTAGTCAAATGATTAATTATTTTCCAGAATGTATTTGAGTTTGGATGCTTAATACTAAATAGCAATTTAGCCCAAAAGCTCTCGGTTTTCCTTTTTTTGAACTCCCAGATCTTCTTTTTGTATTCTTTTCTTTGTTGGAGAAATGTCTCCAGTAGTAGACCTTCTGTGTTATTTAATTGTAACTTCTTTTGTGATCTTCGTAAGGCCCTTCTTAGATCTTGCACCTCTTTCGGGAGTTTACTGTTTGGACCGGGTCTTTTGTCCTTCGTGCTCGAGACTTTTGTTTTTGTTTTTAGTTTATCTATGAAGAGTGACCAAGCTTGGATCTTATTTATTGAGGCGTTTCCTGATTCAGCCAGGATATCCGTTATTATTGAAAACCACCCAATTTTATTTGTGTTTGTCCAGTTAATACGTTTTTGAATAATTGTGTCTAGTTTGCCCTCCAGTATGAGAGATGGTGGAAATCTTTTTCTGAAAAAATTAAATTTGATGTGTTGAAAGGCATGATCACTCAAGGGGGTGTAATCTATAAGAAAACTGACTAGTAATGGGATTAACGAAAGGCTTACAATCAAATGTTGATTGGGCCCGCGGGCCGTAATAAGTTTTTTTGGCGGACAGTCTTCGTCTGTCCTTCCGTTAAGCACTCGCATACCTTGGTACTCAAGATCTATCGCTAATTGCTGGCCAAGTCGATCCTTTCGAGTTCTCGCCCCAACTTGAGACTGCTGTGGGACACACCAATACATATTATCTGATGTCAATATTTCATCATCTTCCGGCAAAAATATCAGGTTTGAATTGAAGTCTCCAGTCACTATTATATTCCATGAAGACTCCGTACTGCGCAGGTCTGTAATTACTTTGCTTAGTAGGGCATTTTTTATCTTTTAGACTTGAAGCTTTGGTTGTGTATAATAATTAATCAAGATTGTTGTGCTATATTTAGTTACGTTTTGTTCCGAGAATTTAATTAGTTGTATACTAGGGTCTGGAGATTTAAGCTGTTCCGTTTTGATTATTAAGGCTGTGGATACGTAGACTGTTAGGCCGCCTATTGCGCGACCGGAGTACTTGCATTTTTCTGCTGCTACCGAGTAATAGACGTAGCCTGCTATTGGGATTTCTTCTAGCAGCCACGTTTCTTGTAGGACAAATACATCACAATTAGCCCACTCTTTTAAAGCCACTCCCTCCTCTAGCAATTTTTTTGCCCCAGCAATGTTCCATGATAGTAAATGAATACCATCGGTTTCTGCGTGTCTCACCCTTTCGATCTTAGGTCAGTTTTTCCTCTTATCATTTAACAAGCTGGGAAGCCAGTTCTATTGCTCCATTGTTGGAATGGACTCCCCTACCCTTTCTTCATCTACTCTTGCCGAGGAAGTGGCGGTAACACTTCTGCCTTTAGCATTATGTAAAATTGAAAAGAATGGCTTATGAGATGCTCACTTGTCTAAATTTCTGTTAGTTTGCTGTCCGTAAGGTTTTTTCAAGGGAAACGTATAATGTGGAGTACTGGGCATTGATATTTGTATGCCCCATGTTAAGAATTGGTCCAATCTTCTTAGTATAGTTTGCACTATCCCTGGCGTTTTCCAGGTAGTTAATGTTTGTTCCTTTGTATTCGCATTGCTACTCTTAAGAAATTGTACTGTTACTAGATCTATTGATTGAATGTCTCTTAATTCCTTAATTTCAGCCATAAGTTTCAAAATATTACTCCTATTTAAAGTGTCATGACAACCCTGCGTCTCGTATTCCGTTGTCCATATTATTTGATGATGTGTGTCGTCGGGCTTTGGAGAACGCCTCATTATGTCCTTACCATCGTGATAGCTAAGTTGTAAATTTTCCTGATTTGATATACAGAAGCTTAACTTGCCTTGATTCAAATTACATTGTTTTCCTGATGTACCTATTGATGTTTGACGTTGAGGTACTTCTACAGGATCTTGATCTCCCATTTCTTTCACAATCTGTGTTGATGAGGCCATCTTTATCTTATCCTCTGCATCTATGCGATGTTCCATGTGTGCTTGGGCAATTCCACAATCTGATTCCTCGATTGTAGGTGGGTCCCAAGCTGGTTTATGTACAATCGCCTGGATTTGTGGCTTTAGTATTGTTATTTTCTCAGTTGTTTTTGGGTGCCCCTCAGCCATACCCTGAAGTTTTATGATCTTCTGAGTTTCTATTGACTGCGTATTTTTTTCAATACAGGAATTACTGATTTTTTCATTTGCCCGCTTAGTGGTTCGTATATTATTTTCAGCGAATCCTGTCGTGGTTATTGATTTGCGGGTTGACGCCTCTTTCTGCTTATCCTTCGTCATGTGTGGGGAACAAACCTCACTTTCTAATGTTAATGAGCCCTTGGGCTCTTTTTTTGGAATCTGAATTATGTCGATAATCTTTTCATCTCTTCCTACGGTAAGAGAGGCTGAGATATTTAAATTTACTTCCTCTCTAGTTTTGCTGGTGGAATCATCGTTTGATCTTCCTGCTTTAGATTTAGAAAAAATAGGGTATAATCTATTACCGGGCTGGGACTCTGAGACAAATTTTTTGTTCCTTGCTTTTCTTTCTTTCTTTCTTTCTTTCTTTGTCTCCTGGATTGTGTCGGCTTTGTTTCTTGGAGATCGTTTGCATTGTTTGTTACTATTTCGTTTATATTATCCTTTCTTTCAACATTTCCATGTTTAGTGATTTGAACTTCATTGTTTTGCACTGAGCTAAGGTAAGTTTCGGTTTGGGGTTGCGGCTTAATTACAGAGGCTCTGAATTGTTCTATGTCAGATGCTGGGTTTAGGAAACGTTTATTCAAGGTAAGGATCTGTTCTAGCATTGTTGGTAATAAGCTCAATTTATCTACAATTGGTCCACAGGTACAGACTGGTTCCGGTAGGGGATTCATTGATTGTGCTCTTTTAATTAAATTATTGAGATTGTCCAATTTCGTGTTTATCCCAGCTATGTATGATGCAATTACATTCATTAAGTCTATTTGTATGTCCAACTTATCTGATTGCATTATTATTGTTGTTGTTGATGTTTGCAATGCTTGTAGTAATGGATTAACAAAATCCGATTGCCCTTTAGTATTGTGGGAATTTGCCTTATCTTCATGTTTTGATGTCTGGTGATGTCTTTTGTCTTGTAATATTGACGTATTTACACTGACGTCTGTTGGCCTATATTGACTGTTATTGTGACATATGCTGGATAATGTATTATCCGCCTCTTCGCTTCCTGTTTCTTCCTCTGGTGCTGCCTCTTTGTGTACTGTTTTATTGTCGGCCAAAGAATCATCCGTTTTGTCCAGCATATTGCATGAATTATGTCAAAGGTGAGCAAGATCCTCAATACTAGAATGTGTAGATTGTGTAGAATTTGATTGATCATTCCTTAATGCTTCCGAACTGGGACTCGTTATGGGCTCCAATGTAATCTTACTAGTTAATGTGCTGTGGCCCTTATTTGTTCTTGAGGTTGATGGATGCTCTTCCTGCGCGGTTATATTTTTAAAGTCCTCTGGGACCATATGCACTGTTGCTAGAGTGATAAGACTATTTTGTGTTAGAATTTCCTCGTTAGGGTTTTTTTTGTTATCTATGTCTTCCAGATGTTCTGTCCTTTTAAGCAAGTTACCTTTTTTCACTAAAAGATTGGTTTGATCATTCAAAAGATATCATTTGGGTCTCATCTGCCCTCCTCTGATCGGTCCCCGCTAGATGATTCAAGGGAGCCAAAGGAGTCTTCAAACCCGGAACGTCCCTGGTTGATGCAAAAAGAGAAGATCCAGGATCCTTTAGGAATTGAAATCGTAAATTCTGTGTGTTTTTTTCTATTTGAATACCCTTTTTCAAATAAGGAGGCTATTGGTGAGATTAGTGGGCTTTTTAAAGTGTCACTTGCCTCATTTGCACTCGTTTTTTCGATTTTTCTCAGTTTAGTCAGTCCCTTTAAGGCCGCTGCTTTCCCTCCCGGGGCCTTCCTCACTCTACCCGACCGCATAATTGCTCTAGCTCTCACTTTGGCATTGACTTTGGCACTGGCTATGCTCCTGCTCCGCTCGCCGAATTCCTCCCTCCTCTCATACCGCTGCCCTTACGTGTTTAGCCTTAACTACGCAGGAGGCCCGTGCTGAGGGTCGGTCGCAACGTGAAATGGTTTGAAGAGCGACCCACTAGCCCGTTAGGTCTGGTCTGGTCTGATCGGAGATCTTCAGTCCTCAGTCTTTGTCTGTCTGGGTTCTGGATTTTTGATTCTGGGTCAATTTTAAGTCCTCTCTACATGCCTTCTGAAGCCGTTCTTTCTTCGGGGGTACTTAGAGGCTCCCAGGAGGCTCCAAACCCGAGCCTGAATTATCGTACACTAGCGGCTAGCGTAAGGCTCCGTCACAGTTTGTCCAAGATTTTTCCTCCATACTACTGCCTTAGCCACCCCTCGTTCAGGGGTCCCGATGTCTTTCACAGCACTTGCTACCTTCGTGCTGGGGCTTGAGTAGCTGGCCTGAACCGTAAGCTGATGAGTGCTGATGTGGTAGATGTGGGCTACGTATTGACCTACGGAGTTTGGGTATAGTACTGGTATAGGATGCAAGAGCCGCCACTGGCTTCTCAATCCTCACTCCTCACAGCCATTCCTCCCCCCGTCGATTCCTCCTCCTGTTTGCTGGCTCCCAATGTTCCTGTCTGCTGTCTTCCAATGCTCCCAGTGCTCCCAGCACTCGCCTCTTTGCTCACCTGTAGTTGCAGGATTAAAGTGGAGCTAAGGCTGCTGAGGCTGCGCAGTCCGATCTTGCCAATGCTAATGCGGGGGTAAGGCTCTGTCAAGGCTCTCATCCAATGCACTTGTCTAGTGCTGGGGTCGTAGCTGGGAGCTGGGACTAGGGCTGGATACCCGATTACAAGCCAAATAAGCAAGCCTGTGATGGCCCGGCCTCTGAGAGTTGGCAATCCGCCAAAGGCCGAAGGCTAACGGCGGTCGGTGGTCGGCGGCCGGGAGACAGGGAAGAGTGATTTGGAGCTGCGTCAGCTGCCCAGAGCCCGGAGCAGTGCTCCGGCGGTACACTCCTGCTCCGCAACAATGCTTTGGAACTTTAGTTGGTTCCCGCTCTCTCTGCTGCTCTGCTGCCCCTCTGCTGCCACTGCAATCCACGGATCGGCAATCCACGGATCAACAGCTCCGGATGCCAAACTCCTGCTCCTGCTCCCGCACAACGCAACAATGCTTTGGACGCTTTTGGACTTCGGTTGGTTCCCTCTGCCGCTCTGCTACCGCTACCACTCTGCTGCTGCTGCTGCCGCTGAAAGTCCGCGGACGAGGTCCAAAGTCTGACTGCTGGGGTCTACTGAGGTCTGACTGCTGACTGCTGACTGATGACTGATGACTGCTGTGGCTGCTCCTGTGGCAAATCACAGGGGGAAGGGGATTGGGATTGAGAGAGCGTGTAGAGTCAAGGATGATGTGGCTCGTCTACTCAACAGCAAAACTGTAGCAGGCATTCACACCAGTCTGATGAATGGTACCCATTTTTTTGTTTTCATTTACATTTGTCCATAGAGGCTCCTTTATCAAAATGTTCAAAACTGTAGTGAGTATAAATTCAGCATCAGACCCACAAACAAATTTGGATGGGGTTCGCTTCACCCAAGTTCTCTCTGGCAGAGCCCTGCCAACAGTATGTACAAGTTGTACAAAACCACTGGTCACCTTTGTTTGCAGCACAATGTTGCGACTGAGCTCAGTGGGCAGTAAAATCAAGTTTGTTAATGCATATCTCATTTTCGTCTTGTTGTTTTTTCCATCCAGGTGGAAGACTAATGCAGGACGTTCTTTGAGGTGAGGTTGAAGTGGGAGGATCAATGGAGCTGGCAATACAGAGTCCTGGAAGCCGCGAAACAGGTAGGTGGCAGGCAAAGAGGCTATGCGAAGGGGAGGACGGTGGACGGTCTTTCAATAAGACTGCTGTAGAATGTTCATAAAGGTCACACTCTAATTGTTTGTAACAAGGAACAGGTGCAGATATATACCTTGATGAGGCTGCCTTCTAGAAGGTGCTTTAGAATTCACAAAGGTTGTGTTCTAATTGCTTATAGCAAGGAACATGTGGAGATGATTAATTTGATGAGGCTGCCTTCTAGAGGGTGTTTTAGAATGTTCACAAAGGTCATGTTCTAATTGCTTATAGCAAGGAACAGATGCAGATGATTACTTTGATGAGGGTGTCTTCTCCAAGGTGTTTCACAATGTTCACAAAGGTCACATTCTAATAGCTTATAGCAAGGAACAGGTGCAGGGGATTAATTTGATGAGGGCTGTCGTCCAGAAGGTTCACGTTGAGGTCATCTATGCTGGTTGCTTGATGCTTATTCCTGTGGATTTTCAGGATGTTTCTGAGACACCTGAAACCTGACATTGTTTATGGATGGTAAAACATATGGAAAAGCTATTAAGCCTTTTCAAACAAACCGGGGTACACTAGCTCCAGCTAGCTATTATAAACAACATGTAATATGTTGAAAAATCAGAGTACAAGACGTTCATTCTTCAGTGTTGGGAGGAATGATATGAGTCATGCTAGTATATTGTAAAAATAAGCTATAAACGGTTCTGCGGATTAACAAAATCTCCTCAAGGGGAACTGTACAATAATGTTTTTCATTAAATATTATGAGGGCCTATAAATGATCCCTTAAACATGAGTGAAACGTCTCCTACTCAAAAAACATAAATCCTTAAAGAAATGTGATTTCTGAAAACCACTGACACAACCATTTACTTGTTTTAAATATATTATTTTTATATATCAAAACATGTATATCTATCTCTTTTCATATTTCTTGTTTCTACGGCTGCCAAGAGAACATAAAGAACAACACATCACAATAACATATACATAATAAAAATCACAAATCTCCCAGTGATCACAAACAAGAGACCTTGGAACCACAAATAATCAAAATAACTCAAACATATTTTGTTCAGTGAATCCATATATCTTCTTTACATTTCCAAGGATAGCTGATATAGGACATAACGTAATGTTGTTGACATTTCGACCCTGTGATCAAGTGTTATTCACTATACATCATGACGGGTCTGCCTCAACACTAAAACAGACCAAAGGGCAGCCTTAAATGCATTCAAAGAAAGACACATATGGCATTTCCAAAACCGTATCCATTAGTTATGTAACATGACATCCCAGACCCCAGGCGGGGTTCACTCGATATGGGGATGGGGTTATTATCACCCTCCTTCAACTATAGTCCTCTTGGCCCAATCATGGCTTCAATTAAAATATACAGCAGCAGCTCCTGTCTTGTCTGCTGTCCTCCTGCCTGTGATGATGACGCCTATGCAGTTTCTGGCAACTCGCTACTAATGCAACAGTTGTCAATCTTGCAGCAATAACTACAACTAGAGACTAACGGAATCCCATGATGAGCACTTCCCCCAGTATGATGACTACCACTTGAAGGTCAATATTTTTTGGGAGCACCATTAATTCTGTTTGCTGCTCTACATGGTTCTGGAACATATGACCAGTTTCCTTATGATTCAGGGTGATCAGTACACACAATAATTTACGTCCTGAAGATGGTCTTATAGATGCCTTCACACCAAAGACCGAAACGTCGACAGTTTGACACATTTTCATTATTGCTATTCTCTCAGGGATTGTTCATTGCAATGCCTATAACGTTTTACTGTTAATCACGGCCTATGGCAAAAGAGTTTTGTGATAAAAGATCTGTAGGAAAGACTGTCACTTCAGTCGCTTTTGATCTTATGTGATTTGTACCCTTATTTGCAATAAAAAAAGTACCTAAATTTGGACTTTATTGAGTGTACACCTGTGTCGAATTGCTTATTGCTGTTGTGTTCTGTTTAGCTTTGCATTCGATTCGCTGTATAATGAAACTTCCTAAAAGTGGCATTTTATAATTATGATCAAAATCCTGACTTTACCATTAAATAGGGCTCATCACCACAATTCCAAAGACTTCAAAAATGAAACGGCTACCAGCTCCCACTTGGAATTTGCAGTTTATTAAGTGCAATACGGATTCCACAATGTTATCGAATGGAAGGTGTAGGCCTCACAGCAGTAAAAAATGAATTTAGGAGTTTTTCCCTACCAGGACATGTAAAACCTAAAAGTATATGCCCAGCCGCTTAATTACACAGCACCCTGCCCTAGGGACTACCCTAAGGTGACATATGTAATGAAAGGGGAGCTTAAGGCTTGGCAAGAGGGTTTACATGCTAAGTCGACATGGCAGTTTAACACTGCATTTAGGCTGCAATGGCAGGCATGGGACATGGTTTAAGGTATTATTTAAGTGGGTGGAACAATTAGTGCTGCAGTCCCATTAGGATATACAATTTACAGGCCACGGGTAGATGTAGTACCATTCTGGCGGGGACTTATAAATGAATAAGTAAATTAAATATGCCATTTAAGTTTGAGCCAATTTAACCATGTCGTGGGGAAAGAGCACAATTACTTTAGCACTGGTTAGTAGTGGAAAAGTGCACAGAGTCCTAAGGCCAACAAAACGAATTAAGCAAAAAGTGAAGGATAGAAGGCAAAAAGTTTGAGGGTGACCCTGCAGAGCTGGCCAGGTCCAACACTCTTCAACTTAAAGTCCCCTTCAATGATCAATATATCTTGTACCTTACAAAAGTATTACATCTCACATTGAAATGGACACTTCTTAGGACAACCTTGAACACTTCATACAGAGCTCAGTCCTCTGACCTGGCACTTAAAATTCTCCACATCCTCAATTACATCGTCCTGTTCAGCATTTCCCAACAATAATCGGAACAAAATATCAGCTCTTGCAGTCTTTTTTCATATTGTATCTCAAAGTTTAACTCATATATTCTAGACAACAATCTCACTAACCTTGGGGACACTTTGCTCATTCCATTTTCTACCAACAAGAACACTAAGGGTTTGTGTGATCTGTACACAGTATGAATTGACATCCCCACACATCAGAACTAAATTGCTCAACTGTCCATATGTATTCATGAGCCTCTCTCTGTTGTACTATAGTGTGATTCAGACTTTTTTTTCAAAACATCTGGAAATAAAAGGGATTGGTTTCTCATATCCATTACTTCCTTGATGCAGTACCACATTTAGACCATACAAACTGGTGTCAACAGTTATACCGCTAAAATCCCCTTCAACATAGGGCAGCAAAGTTGGAGCTATAACAATCAATTCCTTGATTATTTCAATGGATTCACAATAATTTTCCGCCAATACTAATTCCCTGCTTTTTGTAAACAGACACATCAGTCAAAACACAAAACCCATCTATGAACCATGAATTATATTCAAACATACCAGGGAACAACCTCACTTGATTAGAACCCTTTGGTTATGGAAACTCTGATATAGTATGTTGGACCTGCGATGGGCAAGCCCAGCACAAAGGGGGTAGCTTGGCTCAAGTGACAAGGCAAGTGAAGGCTGTAGTGTTAAGCCGGCTCTGACCCAATAATAACTCCTTGTACATCCATACCAAAAAGAAGGACACCACACCACTGCTGTAGAAAAATACGATTCCTTTATATAAAAGTTCTTTGTTGTAAATAGGATTGACTGGGAAAGCACATATACATTTCTTTTGGTCATACAGTTCTGGTAATAAATAGTATTAATAAATAGAATAACTTCAGGGATGAGTATCACAATAAATATCAGAATAAATATCAGGATAAATATCAGAATAAATATCAGAATAAATATTGGTTCATTTAAATAAACAACCACATGTTTCTTCTGGTATCGCTGCCACCAATTAAATACTTTAAAATCATTACATGTGCAATACGCTTCAAATGGGAAAGATAACTCTTACAGTTTATGCTGTTTTCAATGACCGGGTATACGGCTTCTCTGAGCACAAAATTATTATTATTATTTATTATTAATCGGGTTTTATAAAGCGCAAACAACCCGGAGGCCTCGTAGCGCTATGTACCGTCATACTAATGAGAAGGGAAGAAGATTAGGTGAACAGGTGAGTTTTCAGATCCTTCCGAAACTTTAAAAGGCTAGGTTCACTGCGAAGGAGAGTTGGCAAAGAATTCCATTCCTTTGCAGCATTCCAGGAAAAGGAACGTCCACCCCATCTAGTGCGTCTGATCTTATTGACAGTCGCTAGGAAAGCAGTACTGGAACGCAGAGATCTGTGAGGAAGGTAGGGTTCGGCTAGGGAGCAAATCATAGTGGGGGCAGTCTTCCACATGGCTTTGTGCATGATACACAGGGATTTAAACAACACTCTGGCCTTAATGGGCAGCCAATGTAGTTTCCTCAGGGCCATGGTACCTGATTGTCGTTTATTAAGGCCTAGTAAGAGGCGGGCTGCAGCATTTTGTGTCACCTGTAACTTCCTTATTGTAGAGGTGGGAGCCCCTAAGTATAGGGAGTTCCCGTAGTCCAGGCGGGACAGAATAATGGCTTGCACCATTATTCTGCGAGCTTCAAAAGGGAGCAGTGGTAACACCTTCCTCAGCATACGCATGAGCCCAAAGCATATGGCGGACAGAGTGGTGGCTTGCTGCAGGAAACTGAGGTTTGTGTCCAACCAAATGCCTAGGCTCTTTATATGGGATTTAGGTTGGGGCGGGGGGCCCATACACGAGGGCCAGTCCAGTAGAAGGCTGGGAATGACTGAGTTGCCCAGCATCAAAAACTCCGTTTTCTCGCCATTTAATTTTAAATGCGAGGCGGCCATCCACTGAGCAACTGCTACCAAGCAGTTGCTTAGATTAGAAGAGGAGGAGTCCGCCTGGTTCATAGATACGACCAATTGCGTATCATCGGCGTACGTCACTATATCAAGGCCGAACGAGTGCACTATGTCAGCTAAAGGCTGCATATAAATATTAAAAAGTGTTGGGCTCAAAGCAGAGCCCTGGGGTACACCTTGATCCAGAGGCCAACATTTTGAGTGGGTAGTTCCCTCGACAACCATAAAAGAGCGATTCTCCAGGAACGACTGGAGCCAGTGCATGGCCTTCCCAGAAATTCCCATTTCATAGAGGCGGTGAAGGAGAATGCTGGTGTTAACAGTGTCGAAAGCGGCACTAAGGTCAAGCAGCATAATTGCTGTAGTGCCGCCTTGATCCATTTGTTTCCTGGCCAATTCAGTTACTGCCAAGAGAGCCGCCTCAGTTCCCAATTTGGGACGGAAACCGGCTTGGGAATCGTGGAGAAGATGATGATTTTCAAAAAATTGAGTGATGGACGTGTTAATATGTTTTTCTAAAAGTTTACTAACCCACGGAAGGAGAGAAATAGGTCGGTAGTTAGCCATGTTCTCCGAATCCAGGGTGGGCTTTTTTAATAGGGCCTTCACTTGTGCACATTTCCACGCTAAGGGCACTGAGCCTGTAGTGATAGATGCATTCAAGATGTTAAGAATAACCGGTTTGATGGTATTCTCAATTGTTATTAGCTGGCAGGGGGGGGCAGGATCCGCAGGAGATCCGGATTTAATTTTCAACATGATAGCCCCAAGTGAGCTTGCATCCAACAGTGGAAACTCCTCTAGTGTTGGTGTGCTGGTGTTTAGTAAAGTAGTTCCTGTGTCCTGACCCAAGTCAGGTGGATTAAAAGCAGAGGCAATTTTCTGTATTTTACTGTGAAAGTATTCAGCTTGACTATCACAGCGGGCCTGAGCTTTGCTAGGATCAAGAGGAGTCAGAGGGGTATCTATCAGGAATTTAGCTATCCGGAAGATTTCTCTAGAAGAGTTGGAGGCAGTTATAATTTTTTCCTCGAAGTAAGATGTTTTAGTACTTCTAATTTCTGTTTTGTATTTTTTGATGGCTTCAAGATGAATGATTTTATCTGTATTATTACGGGAGATCCTCCAGTTTCTTTCAAGTTTCCTACACACCCTTTTTAGTTCTTTAAGTTGGGGAGTGTACCAAGGCGAATCCTTAGATTTAGTCTTTTCTTTGAGGGCTTTGATAGGTGCGATAGAGTCCAGGGCTGAGCACAGCCAATTAGTGTAGTTCTCATACTGCAATGCCGGATCTGTCTCATTTTGAGGGGGGGCCAAGGAGAGCAGATTGGTCCATTGAGCAGAGGAAATTTTGGACCAGTCTCTCCCTTGTAGAATAGTACGAGGGGAGGGCTGTAAAGACATAACTGGTGTCCACTGTATAGGGATTAAAAAGTGGTCTGTCCATGTAAGGGGCAATGGAGTCCCTACTTCCAGTCTATGGTCCTTGCTAAGTATCCCGTCAAGGAGATGGCCCTTATCATGAGTGGCTTCAAAGCCCTTCTGTATGATCTGGAGAGCTGCCAGACTGTCCAGGAAAGACCTAGCCGTAGAATTATTAGGATCGTCTAAATGGATATTAATATCTCCCAAAATCGAGAAGTAGGGTTTACTAACCACTAGGTCAGCTATCTTAGATTGTAGTGAATCAATAAAATCTCCTATTTGATTGGGGGGACGGTAAATAAGAGCGCCAGAGAATGAGATTGTGGATGAAAAGTCCAACGTGAAGAGCATACTTTCACAGTTAGAGATAGCGGCCGATGAGGTCCTACAGAGGTAGTGATTTTTAAGAAGAATGGCTAAGCCACCTCCACGACCTTCTGGTCTATCTTGCCTTTGCAAAGCATATCCCATTTGTAAGATAGAAGTGATGTCAGTGTCAAAGGCATCTTTTAGCCACGTCTCTGTCAGAAATATGACATCGGGGTCATTCTCCTCTAGCAGGAGGGACATTTGAACAACGTGTTTAGTCAATGATCGGCAGTTTAGGAGGAACATTTTGTAAGTTTTAACAGGGTGCCGTTGGCCCTCCTGACTGGAGAGACTGAATAATAAGGTTTGGGACTCTTTAATAATCACTCAGGGCGTATGCGCGTATATCTAGAAGGCAAGGAAACACAGTAAATACATCATTTGCACTCGGCGGTCACCGGGATAGGATCTCTGCTTTGCCGGTGAAGTCTATGCGCGCCTACGGGCATTAGCACCACTTGAGCACAGGCGGCACCAGTTCAAAGTCTTTAGACTGACGAACGGGCTGCCGGCGAGGTCACACAACCTTCGCGCACAGTCAAATGAATGCCGGTTCACAGTTCCTTCACAACGCTGCATTCACTATGAAGAAACGGGCCCACCTCACATCGGCTGCAATCCAAATACGATTCAGTCGGGCACAGCACTTCTCTCGTTAGCGACGGGGCTCTCAGGGGCTCCATGGACCTCCCTCCGACTTCCGCATACAGGGGGTTCCCGCCCACAGCTACAGCTCCCGGGTCACTGGGGAGTGGCAGAAACGCTAGTCCCGCCCAACGAAGGCCGGCCTTTCCCCGCCCCGGCGCACCACCTCACCTTCAATCTGCGCAGGAAGCGCTCTACGCTGGTGGGGCTCGGAGACGTCCGAGCTCCCCTCTAGAGGCACCTGTCGCGAAGGGGGCACAGCTGATGATCGCGGTCGCAGCGAACTTGCTCTCGCCTCGCGACTCGATAAGTCGATCACAGTTCACCACCGGGGGGCGGGGAGGCACATGAATCTGGCCACAGTCTTTTGGGGGCAATGAGGTACTCGCTGGGCAGGCGCTGTAGGCGCTAGATCACTTCTCACATAGCTGACTGGAACGCCAGTCAGACACAACGCCAGCAACCCTCTGCTGCTCTACTGCCTGCGCTACCAGCCACCTCAGGGGTCAACAGGGCAGGTGTCAATCTGGTGTCAAGTCTGGAATCTCTTAATCCTTCATTCAATCTAAAATGGCCGCCAGGGACTGGGCCTTATATAGCCAGTGCCCTGGGGTACTGGCACGAGCCAGAAGGTTCTAGAACCTTCTCTGGCGGTGACAATGACAAGGCACTCTTGAGGGGTATTTAGGACACTCACAGCCACCGTACTAGGGTTCTAGAGCAGCCATTTTGTGTACCTGAGGAAAATAAAGGAATTCCTGTCAGAAATGCGCGCCAAACAAAGGGCGCCAAAACCTCAAGAGGCCAGGGTTCATGAAGGCTCCAATGGGAGTCACTTCACATGAGGAAAAAGGGTGTCCACCATTTTAAGTTCATTTACACAGGTTGACAACCCCAGCTTGTAATGCCACAGGTTTGGGCCAGGCGCCTTGTAAATAGGTGCCACAAACCTTGTGAGCAACTGGGCGTCAAGGAACATCTAACCCCATGAAACAAGACATAAAAAGTCCTGGTAGACAAATAAAAAGCGACGAAATTTTGGGAGGTACAGGGGAACAAAAGAAATCATAGTGGTGAGGGGACTCTCAGAAGCAGACGGGTCTAACACGCGTCCCCCCCAGCTGAAAGTGGGGAGAGCTACCCAACCCCTTGGGAGTCCTCAACACTAAGGCGGAAATATCTGGAGAGACCGTCTGCATTGGCGTGGTCCACTCCGGGCCGGTGTTCCGCCCGAAAGTCCATTCCCTGTAGGGAGATAGACCACCTCAACAGTTTGGGATTTTCCCCCTTCATTTGCATGAGCCAACGAAGGGGTCGGTGGTCTGTCTGAACAAGGAAGTGTGAACCAAACAAATATGGTCGCAGCTTCTTCAGTGCCCAGACCACCGCAAAGGCTTCCCGCTCGATGGTACTCCACCTCTGTTCCCGGGGAAGCAGTCTTCGTGACAGAAAGACCACGGGCTGATCCAGACCCTCTTCATTGAGTTGCGATAGCACCGCCCCAATGCCAATGTCGGATGCATCTGTCTGGACAATGAACTCTTTTGAAAAATCTCTAGTCTTCAGGACTGGAGCTTTACACAATGCTTGTTTCAGAGCGTCGAAGGCTCGCTGGCAAGCCTCCGTCCAAATGACTCTCATGGGTTGCTTTTTGGCCGTGAGTTCTATAAGGGGTGCCACGATAGTGCCATACCCCTTCACGAATCGTCTGTAGTAACCTGTGAGGCCCAGGAAGGCTCGGACCTCAGTCTGGGTCTTGGGGGGTTTCCAGGCCATGATTGCCTCAATCTTCGCCTGAAGGGGCTGCACCGTTCCCCGGCCCACCAAGTGTCCTAAGTACACTACCGACCCCTGTCCAATCTGACATTTGCTGACCTTGATCGTCAAGCCAGCCCGTTCCAGGGCCTGGAAGACGGCTTGCAAGTGCTGCAAGTGATCCTCCCAGCTGCTACTGAAGACAGCTATGTCATCCAAGTAAGCAGCAGAGAATGACTCCATCCCAGTGAGGATCGTGTTCACCAGCCGCTGAAAAGTGGCAGGAGGGTTCTTGAGCCCAAAGGGCATGACGCAAAACTGGTAGTGTCCATCAGTTGTGGAGAAGGCTGACCTTTCCTTGGCTCCATTAGACATGGGAATCTGCCAGTACCCTGCAGTGAGGTCAATGGTACTGAGATATTGGGCAGCTCCCAACCGGTCAATCAATTCATCCGCCCGAGGGATCGGATGAGCATCCGTTTTGGTTACCGAATTTAGTCCTCGGTAGTCCACACAGAATCTCAATTCTGGGGTGGTGCCAGGTGGGGCAGCTTTAGGAACTAACACCACTGGGCTAGACCAAGGGCTACTTGAAGGTTCGATGACTCCTAGCTCCAGCATCTTAGCTACTTCGCTTTGGATACTGGCCTTCACCTTGTCAGACAGCCGGTAAGACTTTGACTTCACAGGTGGGCTGTCCCCTGTGTCCACGTCATGGGTACACAAGTGGGTCTTACCCGGGACAAGGGAGAACAGAGGAGCGAATGACCCCAAGACCTGGCGACATTCCTCCTGCTGCTCAGGAGTCAGGGTTGGCGAGAGTTTCACTCCGTCCACTGACCCATCCTTTTCTTGAGACGCAAAAAGGTCGGGGAGAGGCTCCGTGTCCTCTTCCTCCGATCCGTCAGTCACCATAACCAACATGACTTCGGGCCTCTCGTAGTGGGGCTTGAGGCGATTGGCATGTAACACCCGATGCGGATGCCGAGGGGTCTTTACGTCCACCAGATAGGTAGACTTGCCCTTCTTCTCCAATACCTCGTAGGGGCCTGTCCAACGATCCTGGAGGGCACTCAGCTCTCCAGGCTCCATCACCCACACCTTCTGGCCAGGCTCCAACTCCACTGGGTGAGCGTTGTGGTCATACCACGCTTTCATAACTGCCTGACTGGCTTCCAAGTTGTCAGAAGCTTGCTTCCACAACTTAGCCATTTGGCTTCGGAAGGCCAGCATGTAGCTCACCACATCCTAGGGAACTTTCCAGGGAGACCTTTCCCAGGAGTCCCTCACCAGGCTGAGAGGTCCACGTACAGGGTGCCCGTACAAAAGCTCGAAGGGGCTGAAGCCCACTCCCTTTTGCGGCACTTCCCTGTAGGAAAAGAGCAAACAGGGTAGGAGGACGTCCCATTTCCTCCGCAGGCTTTCGGGTAGACTTCTGATCATACCCTTCAAGGTTTGGTTGAACCTTTCCACAAGACCATTGGTCTGTGGGTGATAAGGAGTGGTGAACCTGTAAGTCACTCCACACTCCTTCCACATGGCCCGCATATATGCTGACAGGAAGTTGGTCCCCCTGTCAGACACAACTTCCTTGGGGAATCCCACTCGGGTAAAGATCCCCATCAGGGCCTTGGCGACTACTGGTGCAGTAATGGTTCTCAGAGGAATTGCCTCTGGATACCTTGTGGCGTGATCCACCAGGACCAGGATAAACATGTGACCGGATGATGTAGGTGGATCTAGGGGCCCGGCAATGTCGATGCCCACCCTTTCAAAGGGGGTGCCAACAACGAGAAGTCGTACCAGGGGAGCCTTCAGCTTCGTCCCTGTTTTCCCACTGGCTTGGCATGACACGCACGACCGACAGTATGTGTCGGATGCCACCCTCATTCGAGGCCAATAAATGTGGGGGACAAGCCGGGCAAAGGTCTTGTCCTGACCCAAGTGTCCTGCCAAGGGAATCTCATGAGCCAACTCTAATAGGAAGGCTCGGTAACACTGTGGGACTACCAGGGCCCGTGACAATCCGTGCACTGGCGCCCTGGGTTCACTGTAGAGGAAACCATCCTCCCAGTAAACACGATAGTTCCCAGACTCGTTACCTGCTGCCTGGGCTTCAGCCTGTTGCCTCAGTCCCTCGAGGGTGGGACATTCCCTTTGTCCCTTGCTCAGTTCCTCCCTGGATGGTCCTCCTTCCACTCGCCACTCAGCGGGGATAGGCAAGTCCTCCAACGGAACTATGTCCTCCTCCGCGGGCTCCGGGTCCACCTCCACAGGTGGCCTATCCGTCTCACGGGGCATGGACATCGAGGCAGGCTCCTCCTGTCCTCGAAATGTTCCCTCATCAGCAGCTGGGTGGGCCATTGTTCCAGGCTCCAACCCACGCGACTTCTCCTCCCGAGCAGCCGCAGACCAGGTACTCACACAGGCCCAATCAGGTGTACCCAGCATCTCAGTATGAGTCCGGTATTCCACCTCCTTCCAAGCATTGTGCTCCATATCATTGCCCAGCAGACAATCAACTGGCACGGCGGGGCTTACGGCAACTCGAAGTGAACCTGCAACCCCTCCCCACTCAAAGGGAACCTCGGCCACAGGATAGTGGCCCATTCTGCCGTCAGCCATCGCGGCTGGATGAAGTACGCCTGGAATCACCTGCTCTGAGGACACCAGATGACTCCTTACCATAGTCATACTGGCTCCTGTATCTCTCAGAGCTTCCCCTCTATGGCCATTGATGGTGACCCATTGCCCATACTTGGTAGTATTTGAGGGCACCTGGATCTTTGGAACCACCTCCCGATCACCCAGGGACACTAAGGTGACAACTGCCCACTCCCCCCCCTTAACTAAGGGCATCTCCTCCCCGAGCGCTACGCTAGCGACTCCCGGGGCCTTTCCTCCAGTGGGAGGGGGTGTTCTCTTTGGGCATTTCACGTCTCCCTTATAATGTTCAATACCACCGCACTCATAGCAATGGATAACCCTTGGCTGCTGACTCTGGCCAGGATTAGGGTTCTTCTGCGGGTTAGCCTTAGAAGTGGAGAAGAAACTTTTCCCCTTACAGGTATTTTGGGGGCCTTTGGAGAACTCCTGCTTCTTGTTATCTCCCCCCTCTTTCTTCTGGGGAGCGCCCTGTCCGGACTTCTGAGAATCTCCTCCCGTCCCCTTCGTGGTCACTCGGGTACTTGCCCAAATGTCCGCCTCCTCAGCAATCTTACGGGGGCAAGTAAGTTTGCTGTCTACCAGGTGTTGCCTCAGCTCTGGAAGACATTTCTCGAGTAGATGTTCCTTGAGTATCAGGTCGTACAACCCTCGATAGTCCTCCACCTCATTACCTTGGACCCACCCATCCAGGGCTTTCTTGGCAAAATCCAGGAAGTCAACCCAATTCTGTGAGCTCAGCTTGTGGCTGCCCCTAAACCTTTGCCGGTATTTCTCGGGGGTCAACCCAAACTTCCTGATGAGCGCCACCTTCATGGCGGGGTAATTAACCTGTTCCTCCCGGTCTAGGGCCAATAGGGCATCCCTACCTGTCGGAGGCATGTACCGGTATAATCCACCACCCCAATGCTTCTCATGGATCCCATGGGCTCTTAAGGAGACCTCATAGGCTGCCAGCCACTTGGCTATGTCATCTCCAGCGGTATAACTGGCGACTACGTCCTTGGGTAAATGGGGCCTGGGCTCCCTGGCAAATTCCTTTGCCTCTACACCCTTCGGAGTGATGTTAGGGGCCTGGAATTCGAGCTCTCGTAGCTTGAACTCGTGTTCCAGCCTCCTCCTTTCCATCTCCAGCTTGGACTCATGTTCCAACCTCCTCCCCTCCCTCCTTTCTTCCAACTCCATTTTTGCTATTTCCCACCTTAACAGTCTTTCCTCTCTCCTGTCAGCTAACTCGGTTTCTGACAACCCTCTCGATGACACACTGCTGCCCTCCCGTGAGGTTGCCTTGGGGCTGATTGACATCTCACCCACCCCCGGGGGACATTCCGCAGTCCTATCAATGACAGTACCTCTGTCCGATTCCTCCTCCTCCACCGTTCCCTCCGTGTGTGCTTCCACCCATGCTCGCAGACTAGTACGGAGCTCCTCTCTTTTGGCCCCTCGCCTGACAAACACTCCCCTCTCCTGACAGAAATCCTTGAGCTGTGCCACAGTATAGGTCTCCAGCTCTGACATTTCGAATTCCATCTTGTCTGTGAAAAGTGTGGACCACCACCCCGAAGTAGGTGACCAGGATAATAACTTTGAGGGTCACTTCCACCCACCTCCAGGAAAGAATTTGGAAAAAGCAAAACGTTGAATTTGAGGGCCGCTAGGAGAAAACTCCGGGTGTGTACCTGTGGTGCACACTGAATTATTATGGGTTTCAAAACAAGCACGGCTCGCAATCCCACCCGCTGAGCACCAATTTTATGTTGGACCTGCGATGGGCAAGCCCAGCACAAAGGGGGTAGCTTGGCTCAAGTGACAAGGCAAGTGAAGGCTGTAGTGTTAAGCCGGCTCTGACCCAATAATAACTCCTTGTACATCCATACCAAAAAGAAGGACACCACAACACTGATGTAGAAAAATACGATTCCTTTATATAAAAGTTCTTTGTTGTAAATAGGATTGACTGGGAAAGCACATATACATTTCTTTTGGTCATACAGTTCTGGTAATAAATAGTATTAATAAATAGAATAACTTCAGGGATGAGTATCACAATAAATATCAGGATAAATATCAGAATAAATATCAGAATAAATATCAGAATAAATATTGGTTCATTTAAATAAACAACCACATGTTTCTTCTGGTATCGCTGCCACCAATTAAATACTTTAAAATCATTACATGTGCAATACGCTTCAAATGGGAAAGATAACTCTTACAGTTTATGCTGTTTTCAATGACCGGGTATACGGCTTCTCTGAGCACAAAATAAGGTTTGGGACTCTTTAATAATCACTCAGGGCGTATGCGCGTATATCTAGAAGGCAAGGAAACACAGTAAATACATAATTTGCACTCGGCGGTCACCGGGAAAGGATCTCTGCTTTGCCGGTGAAGTCTATGCGTGCCTACGGGCTTTAGCACCACTTGAGCACAGGCGGCACCAGTTCAAAGTCTTTAGACTGACGAACGGGCTGCCGGCGAGGTCACACAACCTTCGCGCACAGTCAAATGAATGCCGGTTCACAGTTCCTTCACAACGCTGCATTCACTATGAAGAAACGGGCCCACCTCACATCGGCTGCAATCCAAATACGATTCAGTCGGGCACAGCACTTCTCTCGTTAGCGACGGGGCTCTCAGGGCCTCCACGGACCTCCCTCCGACTTCCGCATACAGGGGGGTTCCCGCCCACAGCTAAAGCTCCCGGGTCACTGGGGAGTGGCAGAGATGCTAGTCCCGCCCAACGAAGGCCGGCCTTTCCCCGCCCCGGCGCACCACCTCACCTTCAATCTGCGCAGGAAGCGCTCTACGCTGGTGGGGCTCGGAGACGTCCGAGCTCCCCTCTAGAGGCACCTGTCGCGAAGGGGGCACAGCTGATGATCGCGGTCGCGGCGAACTTGCTCTCACCTCGCGACTCGATAAGTCGATCACAGTTCACCACCGGGGGGCGGGGAGGCACACGAATCTGGCCACAGTCTTTTGGGGGCAATGAGGTACTCGCTGGGCAGGCGCTGTAGGCGCTAGATCACTTCTCACGTAGCTGACTGGAACGCCAGTCAGACACAACGCCAGCAACCCTCTGCTGCTCTACTGCCTGCGCTACCAGCCACCTCAGGGGTCAACAGAGCAGGTGTCAATCTGGTGTCAAGTCTGGAATCTCTTAATCCTTCATTCAATCTAAAATGGCCGCCAGGGACTGGGCCTTATATAGCCAGTGCCCTGGGGTACTGGCACGAGCCAGAAGGTTCTAGAACCTTCTCTGGCGGTGACAATGACAAGGCACTCTTGAGGGGTATTTAGGACACTCACAGCCACCGTACTAGGGTTCTAGAGCAGCCATTTTGTGTACCTGAGGAAAATAAAGGAATTCCTGTCAGAAATGCGCGCCAAACAAAGGGCACCAAAACCTCAAGAGGCCAGGGTTCATGAAGGCTCCAATGGGAGTCACTTCACATGAGGAAAAAGGGTGTCCACCATTTTAAGTTCATTTACACAGGTTGACAACCCCAGCTTGTAATGCCACAGGTTTGGGCCAGGCGCCTTGTAAATAGGTGCCACAAACCTTGTGAGCAACTGGGCGTCAAGGAACATCTAACCCCATGAAACAACACATAAAAAGTCCTGGTAGACAAATAAAAAGCGACAAATTTTGGGAGGTACAGGGGAACAAAATAAATCATAGTGGTGAGGGGACTCTCAGAAGCAGACGGGTCTAACATAGTACGTGCTAGATTGCCCTTAGGTCTTATGTCATAAGAAGATAATAGATGTCCCAAATATTTCACCATATTTTTTAAGAATGTACATTTTCCTTTCTTAAGTGTAATACTATGTTCTCGTAAATTATTTGAAACTTGGTCAATAATGTGATTATTCTCCTTTACAATCCCATCATGTATTAAGCTGTTGTCCTGGAAAGTGTAGGCACCATTGATGCCTTGACACAAATTAAACATTCGTTTTCGAAAAATAGATGCCAATGAAGTAAGCCAGAATGGCATGTGTATTAACTGACAAAACAGTGTGTTAAAAATTGCAAGAGAAAGGTTCTTCTGCTGACTCAATTGGGTGGTATGCGGATCTCAGATCAATAGTGATGAAAAATATTGCACACCCTAACTGTGCAATTTGAAAGTGTTTAGATAGAGGGTGACAATCTATATATATTTGGTAAATCACCTGAGACCTGCATAGAGACACAGCTTGGCACTCTTCTGCTTGGCACTGCTATCAGAGCGACCCACTCTAGAGACACGACAGAATCATTTAGGTTGTCACTCACCAGTTGTTTAAGACAAGCATGTAGATCTTACCTAATGCACATTGCATACTTTATGGTGATCAGGTATACAATCTTTCTTCAAAATAATAATAATCAGCTAGATTTTCTCATAACACCATGCCCAATGCATCTTGATCCCACTAATATCAGCGGCTTCTGGTGGGAGTGCTGCTGGGTGGTGAGGTGGGGTGGGGAGGGGCAGTGTGGGGGCTAGTAAACCATGGAATACGGCTGAACGGAGAGGTAAGTACATAAATAAATAAACAAAACTAATTACATTGTGCATGCTGCATCGCCATTTGGTGTTGCAGCGTGAGCGATGTAATTAATTCTATTTATTTATTTATGTACTTACCTCAGTTTGGCCGGATTCTGTGGTTTACTAACCCCCACCCTGCCCCTCCCCTGACCCGCCCCGCCGCTCTGCAGCACTCCCACCAGGAGCCGCTACTGCCCACCAACCCAACCCACTGACCCTCTCTTTGCCTCATATATTTTCCTGTCGACATCTATTAAATATTGTGATAAATATCCTTCAGGTTCCACCGGGACCTCATAGAATCTTGGCAATGCAAAGGGTTGAGAGCAGCATACCATGCCATCAAAGTATTGAGCACACATAAGGGTTTGAGCCCACACAATCCATTTTAAGAGCCTATTGTTGGCCACCATATTTGATTCAATTAGACTGCTCCAAAAAATGTTTTGTCAATGCTTGAAGAATGACTAGGTGTGTACCTCTGAGAATGTGATAAGATAGCTCACCTGTGATATTTCAAAATTCTTCAAGTTTATGAATGCTGTAGCATTAATGAGCGGCTTTTAAACCTCTTCGGATTTTTTGTGTGTTGGTAGTCGATCACATGTGCTACAACTTGAAGAGTCAGGTATTTTTGTGCAAACTTAATATTCACTCTCAATATTCACTCTACTCAGATTTCTGTCTTATCAGAATTAAATTTGTATCCAGAAGTCATAGAAAAATTGGAGAACTCTTGCAATAAAGAGGGAATAGAGGTTTCAGGATTAGAAATAAAGAACAAAATATCATCTGCATAAGCTGACAATTTCAAATGAGAATCTACGTAAATAAATCCAGAAATAAAATAATTTTGACGGATACGAGATAAAAATTGTTCAATAGATAAAACAAAAAGAAGATGGGATAGGGGACACCCCTGATAAACCCCGCTCTGTAGTGGAAAGAATTGAGAAATAAGGTCAATAATTAAACAGAGGCATGAGGGGACGAATAAAGTAAAGAGATAAGAGAGATAAATGTGGGACCAAAACCATGCCAGTGTAGAGCTTTGAATAAAAAAGACCAGCTGACACTTTCAAAAGCCTTCTCTGCATCAATAGATATTGGAGCTAGAGAGTAATAGAGAGTGGAGGCTTTTTTTAGGACATTGAAAAACAGCTGGGAATTGTCAGAAGTTAATCTGCCTTTAACAAAGGCACATTGTCTGAGCCAATCAGAGCAGGCAAAAGAGGTTCAAGACGAAGAGCAAGTAATTTGACAAACATTTTTTTATCAACATTTACGTGACAGATGGGACGATAATTCTTACAAAATTTTGGATTGCAACCTTCCTTATGGATTAAACAGATTATGGCTTCTAAAAAAGTACCCTCTGGCTTACCAGTGTTACAAAAGTGTTCAAAGAGATGCAGAAGTTTGGGGAGTAACAAGTTGGAGAAATGAAAATGAAAATCTACCGTGAATCCATCTGGACCCGGAGTTTTCTCTTTTTTGAGTAAATTTAGAGTTTTAAATATTTCTGTACTTGAGAGATCTGATTCTAGAGCATCAAAATCAAGAGTATCATGCACAGAAGAGGTAATTTGGGCAAGATTGGTATCAATCAGAGAAGCAGATGAAGGGGATTTCGGCACATATAAAGATTTATAAAATTTTACACATTTTTCTAAGATATCTTGTTATTTAAAAAGATGTTTCCCTTCTAAAGTTTGAATGGAATCTATTAACACACAATCTTTTCGAGCTTTGAGATAATTAGCCAAAAGCTTGCCTTCTTTATTTCAGCCGCCGTAATACCGGGCACTACTACGCAAAAGAATAGATGAGGCACGGTCACTGGTTATTATTTAAAAATCTAATTTTGCACAGACAAGCTCCTATATATTAGAGCCGGAGGAGGAAGAATACAATTGATGTTCTAGACATTTAATATTGGCTAATAAACTATTATGTTGAATACGAGATTTCTTCTTCTTCCTGGAGATAAAGTTTATAATAAAACCGCAAGTAGCAGCTTTTATCCCATATCAATGAGGAGGAAATCAGAATCTGCAAACACTGGGGCATGATCGGAAATTATAGTAGGTTCAATTGAAGTAGAGAGAGTGTTCTGGGATAAGTGTTTGGAGAGAAAAATGTAATCTAACTTTGTGAGAGAGCCATGCAATGAGGAGGGGAGAAAAAATAAAATTCTGTTATATCTGGATTACATAAATGCCAAGCATCAATAAGGTGTGTCTGAGAGACAGTGGTATGAAATTGCTTATGAGCTTTATGAAGAATAAAACAAATTTGGGATTTGCGATCTATAAAAGGATCCATAGGGGGCATGGCTAAGATGGCGGCGGAGTAGGACGAGCTTTCCTGTCCCTCCGGCGTCGCCAGCATATTGCGTTGTTTATCGCCCTACCAGGTGCTCATCTGAGGAATCCACGGTGCTCCCCGGTGTCTGTGGATGATCCTGCTATCGGCGGTGTGTTTCTTTGTGAGCCGAGTGCAACTTTGCAGCTGCCTCCCTCATTGCCGCTGGTCCCAGCCTTGCGGCGCCCCTTGGGTCGTGGGGCGTGGAGCTCCGGGGGCTATCTTCTGGCCGACCGAGCGATTGCCTGGTGAGCCGGTGGAGGTGCCGGCAGTGTATGGACCTTTGAATTGCTGGGGACCTGCTGGGTGATGCAGCGGCGATGTCTTGGCGGGCCTGAGCCCCGGAGCGCGGCCGCCATTTTCTCCATTTGCGGTCTGTCTTGCACGGAGCGTGAGACGCCTGAGTTTACGGGCGGCCAGGGGAGAGGCAGTTTGGCGTCCTGGTCCTTGAGTGGAGGCAGCGGTTGAGCCCCCCCTTGGGTCGGGTGTGTGCTCCCACGCCACCATTGCTGTCTCCGAGTGCGGCGGATCACACATCTGGTACAGAGAGGTGAGGAGCGGGGATTGGCTGGCGGCGATCCCGGGGCTCGGTCCGCAGGTCGGAGGACGGTGGGGGGCCTGAGGAGAGGTGGCATGAGGTCTCTTTGGCGGTGGTGGCATTCCGTGGGCCCTCTTCTCCTTGTCAGCTGGTGAGGTGCGGCTGGGGTGGTGCAGGGGGCCTACCAGCGAGCTCCGTGAGGTGGGCAGTGTGCGTTGCTGCGGTGGGTCCCGGCCCCCCGCTGGAACTGTTGGACATAGCTTGTTGTCCCGGGCCCCTGCAGAGGGAGTGTGCGGGGCCCCTGTCGGCCCAAGCATCGGCGGGCAGAGCCCCTCTCCACCAGTTTGCTGTTTGGCATCCTGGGCCCTACTGGCTGGAAATTGGGGCTACAGGCGGAACCTAGTACGTGATTGCCCTCCCGATACAATAGCCTAGTGTGATCAGTGGTCCTGAGTGTCCATTTGGTGCTGTTGCTTCGCGGGCCCTGGTGTGTGGCTGGGGCCTGTGCCCTGCGCAGAGAGGGGGGTTCGCTTTCAGCCCGGGGATCGGCGGGCGGTGTCCCACTGGCGACGGCTGGGCCTGGATTGGCGGGAGTGGCGGTGGGCGCTGCTGAGGCCTGTTCGCGCCCTGATCAGTTGACTGTAGTGGCTGGAGTGCGGAGAAGGTTGCTGACCGGCGCAGAGCTTGGTGACCTACACTTGCTGGACGGGGCCTTCTTGCATCCCGGAGGTGAGGAGTATGGGGCCGTGCAGCCAGAGGCCCAGGACCCGGTCCGCGGGTCGGCGGACGGCGTGAGGCATACGCGGGGGCTCCCGGCGCAGGGACCCAGCGTTGGTATTGGCCCTTCCCCCCCGCAGACTGGACAGCGCAGCTACAAGGGGCTGGTGTGGAGCCTCCTTTCGGCCTTCATTTCGGCGGGCGGCATTCACCTGCATTGGCGCTTCCCTGCGGGGCCCTCCTCTAGGCTAGTGGGCAGTGAGTCACGGCGGGGCCCCAGTAGTGGTCCGGATGCGACGAGGGGGAGAACAACTCTGAAGGACCCTCAGAGGAGCCAGCCTGAGGGCTTGTGAGTGAAGAGCTGGTGAGGGGTGCCAACCTGCCTGCGACGGGGCCTGGGTGGAGCCTGCGGGGCCTGAGCCCAGTCGTTAGTACTTGTGAGGTCCTTTGTGAGGCGAGTGGGGCCCTGGATAGTGGAGAACCACGACGGCCGGGGCGGCGGAGAGGCGTGCAGGTGGCAGCCCTTGCAGACCCTAGACCGGGGCGGGCCTTGGCGGTTGGGGATTTGGGGGCCAGCTCCCCCACGGCGCTGCTTGGGTAGGGAGATGGCTGGAGAGTGGAGGGCGCTATGGGCCCGTGCATCGGCGGGCAAAGCGTTCCAGTGGTGCCCCGGGTTTGGATTGAGCGGGAGGTGCACTTGCTGCAGGAGCTTGTTTGTGCCCCACGGGGCTCTCATCATCGCTGCTATGTCGGCTACTAGGGGCAAGAAAGATAAACCCCTGAAAGATGTACCGCAGAAGACGGTGTGTCCGACCACCTCGCACTTTGATACCAAGTCTGCACGGCCTGCTGATGCGTAGGCGCCGACGACCAAAGCCTTTATGTTGGAGCTCTTTGCCGCCATTAAAGAGGACATCTTGCAACTCCGCTCCCAGCTCTCCTCAGACGTTCGGGAGATGCGCTGAGACGTCGATGCCATAGGGGAGAGAGTGGTGACTCTAGAGGAGCATGACCTGGGCGCCGCTGAGGAGATCCATCAGCTCCAACAGGACGTTCTCCGCCTGACAGAACAAAACCTGGACTTGCAGGCACATACCGAAGACTTGGAGAACCGCTCGCGCAGGAATAACATCAGGATCCGACCTGTCCCCTGGAAGGGGGAAGGGGATAGCCTGCGGGAGTATGTGATGTCGCTGTTCTGCCAGATTCTGGATGAGGGGGAGGACCTGGACATTCAGCTGGACCGTGTGCATCGCGTTGGCTTGCTGAGGGGTGCTAAGGCCCCTCCACCAGACATTTTAGTCTGCGTCCAGATGAAGGAGGTTTCGCGGTCACCAGCCTGCTCTTTTTCAAGATTTGTGGCCTCTACTCTCATCAAACTTCGTGCCTTCAAACCTATCACCACCTACTTACGGGAGCATGACATCCCTTACTCGTGGGGGCACCCATTTTGCATAATCTTTAAGTTTAAAAGTAAACTCCTGCAGATCCGCTCTCTGGAGGCAGGTTAGGAGGCACTGCGTTTGGAGAGGTCTGATGCTCAGGCTGGATCAACTAGGTATCCTCCTCGGCAACGTAGACGCTCCACGGAATGACAGAAAGTGGGAAAGTCGCCTTGGTGGGGAAGCCAGACCTTTCTGCAAGTCTTTTGGAGAGGGAGGCAGCTGTCTCCTCGGTGGCGTTGGTGACGGACAGCGAAAGTGTTCCTTGAACGTTACCTGCTTGGCCCAGGCAGGGTCGCACAGCGGTGTCGGAGGGGGGACGTGGGGGGATAAGAGTGTGACTCCTGCTCTCCTTTTTGCTCTTGGTGGGTGGTGGTGTCCTGTATCAGGGTTGGGTAAGGTTCCAGAATGGCGCCATGTTTCCCTAACGGAGTGATTCCTCTGACGAACGTTGGTCACTTCACAAGACCTTTCTTACCTTCCATCTTTTTTGTGGTTCAGTTCTTTTGTGGGGCTGTTGGGGATGGGTTTTGGGTAAGGGGTTGTTTTTGGGGCTCCGCATCAGTACTCCGGGGGGTTAGGCATAGGTGTGATGTGATGTAATGCCGCATTTCTATAGCGCACTTTCACTCCAAGGAGGATCTTGGCGCTTGGATCATGATGAAAAATAAAGGTGATCCGCAACAATGCTGTCCCTGGGCGCTGCGATTCATACTAATGCTCTGCATGTAGTGTCAGGAAGCTTATATATCCAGGTCTTAAGAGATTTCCTGAAACATTGTTCAGATGGGATCAGACGAAGGTAGAGGGGAAGTTTGTTCCATGCCTTGGAGCCAATCACTGCCAGGGATTTGCCTCCATTCGTCGCAAGCCTAAATCTAGGGACCCTAAGCAGGTTAGCTGTGGTGGACCTAAGATTTCGTGCAGGGTGGTACCGTGTAAACCTTCTCCAGAGGTATGTCGGACCCTGCAGGTGAAAGGCCCTAAAAGTAATAACTAGGACCTTGAACAAAATACGTTTGTGGATGGGAAGCCAGTGGAGAACATCTAAGGCAGCTGAGGAAGAGGACTTCCTGGGCCATCTGAGCACCAGACGGGCGGCAGCGTGCTGGACCATCTGTAGCCTGTGGAGGGCCGCTTTATTTGCTCCTGCATAAAAGCTATTACAGTAGTCCAGCCTTGATGTAATTAGTGCAACCACCACCGTCCGCCTGGCTGCCAGGGGCAACAGATCGAAAAATTTCCTCAGGCTCTTTATGATGTTAAAACAGGTGCCTGCTACTGCCACTGCTTGTTGTTTGAATGATAGGTTGTCATCAAACGTAATCCCTAGATTGTGTTTGGCGGGGCTTCCGCATCCTCTGGCCAACATTTCTTGGGCGAGAATGGGTTATAATGCCCGAATGGCAAAATTTCCGTTCTGCCGGAATTGCACTGCAGATGATTATCTCTCATCCACGTAAACGTTGCTGATAGACAGTTTTTAAGATTTTGTTCTGCATTTGTCATACCCTTGTCAAGGACAAGGATCAGCTGTGTATCATCAGCATATGCAATAGTGCTGATGTTGAAGGACGAGGTGAGATTTATCAGGGGGACCATGTAAAGATTGAAAAGCGTTGGGCTCAGACTTGAGACCTGTGGTACCCCTGTCGTTAGTGCCTTTTACCCGGAGCAAAAATGCCCCAAGATGGTTACTTGACGTCTAAGCGTCAGGAAATTCCTAAACCACTCCAATACGGTTCATGCTATGCCATCTGTTGCTAAATGATCTAAAAGGATAGCATGGGATACCGTATCAAAGGCTGCAGATAAATTCAAAAGGATCAGGACAGCCTTCTTGCCCTGATCCAGAGCCGCACGTAGAGTTTCAGTAGTAAACAAAAGGGCAGACTCAGTGGAGTGCTGAGCTCTGAACCCCAATTGATTAGTGTGTAGTATATTCTTTCCTTCCAAAAATGTGGTGAGCTGCCTATTTACAAATGTTTCCGCCAGTTTACAGAGTACTGGGAGAAGTGATATGGGGCGTAAATTGGACAGGGTCGTGGGGTCTTAAACCTGCTTCTTTTGAAGGGGTTTAACGGCTGCGAGTTTCCATTGCGATGGAATCTCCGCTGAGAGGAGTGACGAATTAATAATAGTATTTATGACAGGGTTTGCTACGTCAATCATGGCTTTCAGCAGAGCTGGAGGGCAAGGATCAAAAGGAGATCCTGACTTAATTGAAGATATGGCTAGATGGGTTTCCTCCAGACTGATCGGGAGGAAGGTCCTCATACTAGCCATATTAGGGTCAGTCCTGAAGGTTTCATCCAGTTCAGAGGGTTCACAAGGAGGGAAATCTTTAGTCAGGTCCTGCACTTTGTGTTCAAAATAGTTGGCTATGGCATCACACAGAGACTGAGATGGCGGAATTTCCTGCGTCAATATTTTGGGATTCCTGAAGATATTAACAATTCTAAAAAATTCCTTCTGTTTGTTATTGGAGGCTTCAATCGCCGCTGTGTAAAAATCGACCTTCGCGCGTTTGATCAAGCCATGATAATGTCTTCTAGCCATCTTATACACATCATGTGCCCTGTCATCATAGTTATGACGCCATCTGCGTTCAAGTGATTTTACTTCACCTAGTGCTTCTTTGAAAGACCTGGAGAACCAGGGTGCAGATTTCCTCTTACAGGGTGGTCTGGTATCTGGGCCTAGGGGATCTATCCGCTTCCCTATTTCACTGATCCATTCTCCAAATCTCTGATTATCTATTTTTGTGTTCCCCGTCAAAGTGGGTGTACTCTCATTAGCCCATCTAAGAAAGTCAGGGTGCTCTATAATTC
This sequence comes from Lissotriton helveticus, assembly GCF_964261635.1. Lineage (NCBI taxonomy): Eukaryota > Metazoa > Chordata > Amphibia > Caudata > Salamandridae > Lissotriton > Lissotriton helveticus. The sequence continues at coordinate 1,000,458,403 of NC_136068.1, forward strand.
TGTTCCAGCAAGGTTTGTTCACCCCATTTCCTTGCATATCCCTCTTTCCTACCCTAGTACTGCCCGCTCAAAAGTGAAACGCAATGAATTTATGGTCTGACCAAGTTTGTGTCGGGGGGGTCTACTTTGATCGAGTCTAAGTTGGAGCTGATACAGTCCAATGTATGACTCGCTTTGTGGGTGGGATCTAGAGTGAGCAAGGTTAGCCAGAGGACATTCATAATGTCTCTGAAACATATTACACTCGGATCAGTAATGTCCTCTAGGTGCAGATTTAGGTCTCCCAAAAGCGTGAAATTTGAGAACCTGAGTGTCAAATTGCTAAGTACTTTCCCGATGCTTTCCAAAAACTGAGTCAGCAGGCCCGGTGGGCGGTAGACTAAAGCTCCAGCAAAGGTAAATGAATTATGGACCTGGAGGCAAAAACAAATACTTTCTGCCCCTTTGATGTCCGTTAATTTCATGATCGTGCATTTCAGATTGTCTCGATAGATAATCGCAAGGCCTCCCCCACGTTGTACCGGTCTATCCATCCTTTGGATTGAATACCCTGGGGGAAGGGCGTGCACAATGTCAGGATTACACCATTCTCTTAGCCACGTCTCCGTAATAAACAGACAATCTAGTTCCCCCTCCACTATGAGATCATAGACATGTAATGCGTTCTTACACATAGATCTTGCGTTTATAAGTCCTCCAAATATGGTCCTGGGTACCCCTTTTCCCTTTGATCTTTGGTAGGGCTCTAGTGCTTGTTTTCAGCAGACGCAGCTAATAGGCCCTAACCAGGTATCTACATTAAGAGCCTGGTGGTAGGAATTGGTCTGCTTGTTGAGAGACAATATGAGGTCTCTAGTCAATTTGATTTTAGAAGTTGGTAGGGTAATGTGTCCGGCCCTCGGCCCGGCCGCAGTGCGGACGGGCGCAGACGGGCTGGATTTTGGCTTGGCTTTGGCGCGACAGAGGTGCGCCCGCTGACCGCGTCCGCTGCGCGGAGGCATGTCCGTCTGCCTTTTTTACTGTCGTCTAGAGCTCTGTCAAATTACTCCCCTAAGATGGCCGCCTTCGTCTCCGTCAACCTCAGCGCCTAACTCTGGCTGAGTGAAGGATGATTACAGGGGTAAGTAGGATTTCGATTTTAAAATACGGCGAGTAAGCAACAATGAAACAAAAGAGTTAACAAGCAATTTTAAAACAATCAAGCATATGATGCGTCTCCAGGCTTCCGCCTCAGGAGGACAACAGAGTCTCGCGATGCCCTGAGACTCCCCGCTTTTATACTGTCGTCTAGAGCGCTGTCAAATTACTCCCCTAAGATGGCCGCCTTCGTCTCCGTCAACCTCAGCGCCTAACTCGGCTGGGCGAAGGATGACTACGGGGTAAGTAGGATTTCGATTTTAAAATACGGCGAGTAAGCAACAATGAAACAAAAGAGTTAACAAGCAATTTTAAAACAAGCAAGCATATGATGCGTCCCCTGGCTTCCGCCTCAGGAGGACAACAGAGTCTTGCGATGCCCTGAGACTCCCTGCCTTTATACTGTCGTCTAGAGCGCTGTCAAATTACTCCCCTAAGATGGCCGCCTTCGTCTCCGTCAACCTCAGCGCCTAACTCGGCTGGGTGAAGGATGACTACGGGGTAAGTAGGATTTCGATTTTAAAATACGGCGAGTAACCAACAATGAAACAAAAGAGTTAACAAGCAATTTTGAAACAAGCAAGCATATGAAGCGTCTCCCGGCTTCTGCCTCAGGAGGACAACAGAGTCTCGCGATGCCCTGAGGCTCCCTGCCTTTATACTGTTGTCTAGAGCGCTGTCAAATTACTCCCCTAAGATGGCCGCCTTTGTCTCCGTCAACCTCAGCGTCTAACTCGGCTGGGTGAAGGATGACTACGGGGTAAGTAGGATTTCGATTTTAAAATACGGCGAGTAAGCAACAATGAAACAAAAGAGTTAACAAGCAATTTCAAAACAATCAAGCATATGGAGCGTCTCCCAGCTTCCGCCTCAGGAGGACAACAAAGGTGGGGCCGCTGTTCACTTCTGATGCTTTCCCCATTGCTCCTGTTCTAGATGGTTGGGCTAGAGCCTCCTTCCCCCTTAGGGATTATGGGTAGAGACCTGAAAATTGTAAGCCTGAATGTTCGGGGCCTAAATAACCCTGTTAAGCGTGCGGCCATCCTTTCTCTGTTGGAAAAAGGCAGACGTGATGTGTGTCTGTTGCAAGAGACCCATCTCCTCCCCAAAGATACTAGGAGGATGAAAGACAGGCGATTCCCTGTGCAGCTATGGTCCTCAGGTCCAGCAAAGAAGCATGGGGTGGCTATTCTCTTCAGTGCGCGGGCGCATTGCAAGATCCTATCCCACGTTGTTGATATTAGGGGGCGGTTTTTGGCGGTCCGGGTTCAATGGGGGAGCACACATTTGACAGTGGGCTCACTGTATGCGCCAAACGAACGCCAAGAGCCCTTCCTGAAAGCTGCTCTCTCCAAAGTTCTAGTTTCCCCAGATATGTTTGTGCTGGTGGGGGCACCCCGCCTGGCTCACACCAGGGGGGAAGGCAATGGTTGCAAGACGGGGGGCTGCATGATGTTTGGCATGCTCAACATCCACTAGCTCGGGATTACACATATTACTCTGCAGCTCATAAAACCTATGTGCACTTAGATCACTTTTTGTCTACGTCCTCTCTTTTGACCCATTTGACCGCGGCAACTATCACCCCGCGCTCTTTATCAGATCACGCCCTTATTTCAGTTCAGCTTACCTGTAGTGGGCGGTGGCTGCTGTCGTCTGGCTGGCGTCTCCGAGATTCTCTCCTCCACTCGGAGTCTGCAGTCACTCGCATTAAGGACGCCATCACCCAGTACTTCGCCACCAATAAGCAGGATGGTATGTCCTTGGAGTCAGTTTGGGAGGCCCTCAAGCTGGTGGTTCGGGGAGAGTTTCTTGCGCTGTCTGCGACATATGCTCGGATGCGTAGGGAGAAACGCGCGGAGCTGGAGACGGAGGTGGGTGATCTTGAGGTGATACATAGGAGGACGGGGGATCCACGCGTTAGGAGGGAGGTGGAAACTAAGAGACGCATGGTAAAGCACCTTGACCTGGATCGAGCGGAATATGCCCTTTTGCGCTTGCGCCACAAGTTTTATCTTAGCGGGGACAAGGGGGGGCCGGATGCTAGCACACAGGTTGAGGGCACGAGCGCAGCAGTCAGCCATTAGGGATTCTCAGGCAGTGGAACAGACTACTGATTCCCTCATTGTAGATTCCTTTCGGCAGCTTTATCAAACCTTGTATGAGGGGGAGCCTTCGGACCCCGAGCGAGTAGCGGCTTATCTGGCATCTTGTGGTGTTACGCCTCTTCTTAAGGTCTCGGCAGAGGCTCTGGATGCTGAGATACGTATCGAGGAGGTCATTTCTGTGATTGTGCGTCTGAAACTGGCCAAATCCCCGGGGCCAGATGGCTTCTCGGCAATCTTTTATAAGACGTTTTGTGTGGAGCTGGCTCCCTTTGTAACGCGCCTTTTTAATTCCTTTCTGGAGGTGGGGGAGGTGACCCCCTCCATGTCGGAGGCTGCTATCACAGTTATTCCGGAGCCCGGGAAAGACCCTGCGGAGTGTGGATTGTATCGCCTGATCGCGCTCCTTAACATTGACGCAAACCTCTTCGCAGGCAACCTGGCCGCGCGACTCAGCCTGTTGATGGACGGCATCATAGATCCAGACCTGGCGGGATTTATCCCAATGCGACAGGGGGGAGACAATGCTAAAAGACTTCTGCACCTCGCGGATTAAGTCCATTGTTCTTGTGCGCAGGCCCTCTTCTTATCCATAGATGCGGAGAAGGCCTTCGACTGTGTTGATTGGACATATCTGTTTGCGATATTGAAGGCCTTCGGTTTGGGAGATAACTTTGTGCGCTGGGTCCGCTGTCTATACGCGGCTCCGAAGGCAGCGGTACGGGTGAATGGGTGCAAATCTACTCTTTTTCCTATCACTAGAGGGACGAGGCAGGGGTGCCCCTTGTCCCCGCTGCTTTTTGCACTCCATATGGAGCCCTTTGCTCAGCGGGTACGGTCAAACTGAGGTATATAAGGGATTCGGTTTGGCGCAGATATGCACAAAATCAGTCTACGCAGATGACGTGATTCTCTCGCTGATGCAGCCCCATTCCTCCTTGCGGCACCTGTCGGCAGAACTGCACGAATTTAGTAACGTAGCGGGATTTAAAGTTAACTTCTCCAAATCACAGATACTCAACGTATCGGTCCCTGCAGCTGACGTACTGGATCTGCAGCAGGACTTTGCCTTCCAGTGGGTCCACTCCGACATCCGTACCTGGGAATCCACCTTGCCAATACTATAGCAAAGACAGCTTCCATTAATTACAAGCTATTAGTGGACCAGACAACCAAATCGCTGTCCGACTGGTCCCGTCTCAACCTGGCCTGGTTCGGTCGACTGGCGGCAGTTAAAATGACGGTGCTCCCACGCATCTTGTACCTCTTCCAAATGCTTCCTCTAAGCCCCCCGCCGGGTTCCATCCAAAAACTACAAGGGCTTATTAATAAGTTTTTATGGAATCACAAGCGACCACAGCTTGCCTTATCACTGATTACAGCTCCTAAGTCCAGCGGTGGGATGGGTTTCCCTTTGTTGAAGGCATACTTCCAGCCGGCCTGCCTGTGATACATCCTTGAATGGAACAGGCCATGGTCCAGTAAACACTGGAACTTCATGGACCAGACGGTAGCGGGGTGCAATATTTGGCACGAGCTGTGGCTCCCTAGAAAACATAGAGCATGGGGTCTTTACTCTTCTCCTGTGACATCCTCCACATTGAAGGCGTGGGACCAATTGGCGCAGCATATCGGTTGGACTACTTTCCCGTCCCCTATGACGCCCATTGTCGATAATCAGGACTTCCCGCTGTGCGGCCCCGATCTTCCAGCGCTGGAGGGAGGAAGGATGCAAGAGAGTGGACTCCCTCTTTGATCTTGATGGCCTAATTCCGTTCCCCCTGCTTCTCCAGGAGTACTTCTCTCTTTTAGAGTCCGATGCATTTCCTTACACGCAAGTAGCACATTGGGTTACTCAACCCCCTAACATTGCCAATATGTCCCGCCCCTGACGGCCTTCGAATGATGGGTAGTCTGCAAGAAAGATGATCGCAAACTTATATTTGATCTATATGCTATGATCATGGCGCGCCCCAAAGCTGCACGTACAAAGTGCAGGTGCGGTGGGAGACAGAGCTGGGGCGCCCGTTGTCTCACAGGGAGTGGGAGCAGGTATTCTACCGCATGCACCACATCACTGCCAATGTAGCAGGTACAGAGTCAGCCTATAAGGCGGTTACTAATTGGTACGATACCCCTGCTCGTATTAAAGCTTGGGATCGGAAACATTCAGGCCTGTGTTGGAGGGGGTGTGGTTCCCCGGGCACCTTGACACACCTTTAGTGGCACTGTCCGAAACTGGAGCGGTATTGGAAGACGGTCCTGGATGACCTAGACCAGGGGTACTCATAGTAGGGCCCGCGGGCTGGTGGCGGCCCGGCAAGCCTGCCCTGGCGGCCCGCGGACCTCGCAGACATCGTACCCGTGTTTTAAGAACACATTTTTATTAAAGAATGTCTGCAAACACTGCCGGGTGCAGCAGCGACACTCTGATAGACTCTTCTCTTCTTAGGCCCCTGCAGCTCCGCTCTGCCTATCACTGGAATTCACCAGGCCCCCACAGAGCGGAGCTGCAGTGGCCTAAGAAGAGGTGAAATCAACAAAGCTCCACTAACATGCAAATGGTCTTTCTAAAGACGTGTGAAGTGCTCGGGTGCGGCTGGAAGCGGGAAGCTGTCTCAGCCCTGGCAGACACAGTCATGTTAGCAGTCTACTCAAGGTGACATTTTACCACAGAGTTGCACTGCTCTAAATGTAATGCAGCTAATTCCTTCAGTATCGAGTCAAGGGCAGTTTCCGATATGGTGGTGGGGGTCATGCGCTTCTTCATCCTGCTTGGGAGTGCCCAAGAAGAGGATTTGTCTATGCTGCTTTTGGAGAGACATGCAATGATTTTAGCATTAGAATATAATGCATCATAGTGTGGCAAGGGTCTCGGAACACCTCAGGGTTCACAAGGTTGGTGGCACTCTGTCTGGAGTGAGGGCACGTAAGAGATGCTACTTCCAGAAATTGAAATGAATCAAGATTAGCCACTGCTGAGAATTAGTCCTTTTGAATAGGAGTTCATGGTGCAAGAGCATTCTGAAGTTAGTGAAACTCTTTACGTCGAGGGAGGGAGGGAGACAGAGACTGAGGGAGAGGGAGAGGGAGGGAGACCGAGAAATGGAGACAGAGAAAGGGAGACAGACAGAGGGTGGAGGTCGACATAGGGAGGGAGGCGGGGGAGGGAAGCAGAAGTGAGGGAGTGAGGGAAGGGGAGTGAGGGAGGCGGGGGAGGGAAGCAGAAGTGAGGGAGTGAGGTAGTGGGGGAAGGGGAGTGAGGGAGTGAGGGAAGGGGAGTGAGTGAGTGAGTGAGGGAGTAAGGAAAGGGGAGTGAGGGAGGGAGTGAGGGAGGGAGAGGGAGGGAGGCGGAAGTGAGGGAAGGGGAGTGGGGAAGGGGAGGGAGAGAGAAGGGGAGTGGGGAAGAGAGGGAAGGGGAGTGGGGAGGGACAGAGGGAAGGGGAGCGGGGTAGGGGAGTGAGGGAAGGGGAGTGAGGGAAGGGGGAGCGGGGGAAGGGGAGTGAGGGAGGGAGTAAGGGAAGGGGAGTGAGGGAGGGAGCGAGGGAAGGGGAGTGACGGAGGGAGTGAGGGAAGGGGAGGGAGAGAGGGAAGGGGAGAGAGGGAAGGAGAGAGAGGGAAGACGGAGAGAGGGAGAGATGGAAGGGGAGTGACGGAGGGAGTGAGGGAAGGGGAGTGAGGGAGGGAGAGAGGGAAGGGGAGAGAGGGAGAGTGGGAAGGGGAGTGAGGGAGGTAGAGGAGGAAGGGTAGTGAGGGAGAGGGGAGAGGGGAGGAGAGAGGGAAGGAGAGAGAGGGAGAAAGAGAGAGAGGGAGTGAGACAGTCAGAGTGAGGGAGAGAGAGTCAGAGTGGGTGAGACAGATAGAAACAGGGAGAAAGGGAGAGAGAGGGAGACAGAGAGAGAGAGAGAGAGACAGAGAGAGAGAGATAGATAGAGGGAGTGTGACAGAGATAGAGAGAGGGATGGAGGGAGGAAGACAGAGAGAGAGAGAGAGAGAGAAAGAGATAGAGAGAGAAAGAGAGATGTGTGTATGCTGGGTCTGGTGGCTCAGTGGACGAAGGCGTCCGCTGCAGGGACCTGTGTTCAACCTCATGGCCACAGTTTTTTTGTTGTTGCTCTAGCCCCGCCCCCTCCACCACTGACCCCGCCCCCACCGGTGCGGCCCTCGGACCCAAACCACAATGTAAATTTGGCCCCCGAGAGAAAGTTTGTGAGTACCCATGACTCAGACGATGCTTTTCATATCACGTTCCCTCGAGCTCCTGAGCATACGCTATTAGGGCTTCCACATGTAAAATCATATCCCTTGCGCTCGATGAGGGGTAGACAGATTGCTCTAGCCTTGGTGGCAGCGCGCCTAGTTTTTCTTGTGTGGTGGGGGTCCCCAGACTCACCTGACCCGAAGGACTGGGTTCGTCGGCTGTGGCATCTTCTAGCGATGGAGCGGCTATCGCTGGGTATGGATGGAAGGGGGGCGGAGTACGCGGAACTGTGGGGCCCATTCTTACATCTTCTATCCAGGGATTTGCGGGAGGTCACGTGTCCAAAGTACTTACAGATTCTTCGACTTATTCCTTTGGAGCCTCGGGGTCAGGCCAAGGGGATTTTATTGGTTTGAGCAGGGCTAGGGGGGGGCCGCGGGGCGGTGGGGAGGACAAGGGGGTAGATGAGACTGATGCGGAGGTGAGTGGTGGGTGGTGGGTGGTGGGTGGTGGGGGGAGGTCTGTTCTCGTTCCTATAATTAAATGCAGTAGATTGGTGTTTGAACGGGCTGCTCATCACGGCTTTGCATTCTCCATCGCGGGGCCGCCCTCCGGGGTGTAGGCCCGAACGCTGTGTCTAATGCTAGTGGATCTTGCTCTGCCCGCCAGTGGATGTAGGCAGCTGAGCTGTGTTATGTGATGTTATGCTGCTCAATAAAACTGATTGATTCTAAAAGGATCCATAATCTGATTGCAACCACCTCCTGGAATAAAACATTAATCTTTACATTGGAAACATTTTTTTGTAATGTGAGGCCAAAAAGAGTACTCTGGTTGAGTTGGACCATAAATATTAAATACAGTTAAATATATATTATTAACAAGTAACTTAGCTAATATACATCAACCTTCTGAATCCATTTCTTGAGACAATAGAACAATTTAACCTTTTGTGACAAAGAATAATTACATAGTTTTGCTTGTTAGAGGTAGGAGAAACAAGGACTAAGCCAACCCAACTTCGCTTGAGCTTCAAAGCCTCCAATTTCGTCATATGAGTTTACTGTAATATAATGAATTCTGGATTATAGGAGGCTAAATGAGAAAGTATTCTCTGCCATTTTATGGGGTTAATAAAACCTTTCACATTTCAGTATACGACTCTGAATGTGGATAAATTGAACAGTATATGAAATATCGCAATCAACAATATTAAACATAGAGAGATAGAATAATGAGAGAGGGAAAGATAGCTGTAAAATGAAGGATAGTGTGGAAATAAAGGAGGAAGCAGGAAAGGGTGATAGGTAGATTGGTAATAGAAGACAGTACATGCCAACCATTGAGAAAAGTATATAACTGTAAATTAAAATAGAAGAGGACAGATGACTGAAATACATACCTTCAGGGAGAACAAGATGAACAATACAAGGAGTGGCAACCCACAAATGAAGACAACACATCCAATCAGGGAGAACATACCACAACAGGTAATCATAAAAGGCGACCAGGAAATGGATAGACAGGAAATCCCATAGAGAACAACTGTAAGAATATAAAAGACACAAAATAAAGTTAATATGTTATGAGACCAATATTGAAAAACAACCTGCAAGAGAAGCTAACGAATGAAACAGTGAGACTAAACATGGTTACAATATGAAAGAGACAAATCAAGGTATGGAAGTCGCAGAAGGACCAGCTGTTTCTGTCAAAGATGTGGAGTGTGAGTGGATACATTTCTTCAAGTCCATCGGGTCTTCAAAAGTAGAGGTTCCTTTTTGAAAAGTAGCCTTAAATAAACATTGGTGGAAATGCCCATATCTTTCACCCTGGGAGAATAAAGCAGGATGTAGATAAAAAAATTATTTTTGACGTTTGGCTGTTGCTGAAGAGACGCCTTGTGAGATAAATAACCTGGAGCCAGATCACACAAGTTGCTTTTTGAGTTTAGCTGTGTTCAAGACTTGTAGAAGGTCAATGAACTTCAGAAATAGAAGAATCACGCCCCGTGGCTTCGAGGGAGCAGATGAATAGGACAATCGAGGGCCGAGTCTATGATAATGTTGAATATTGAGGTTTGTAGCTGCAGGAAGATCAAGAAGCTTTCAAAATAAGTGGTGAAGAAATGGACGGGGTCATCACCCTCTGGAAAACCATATAAGTGAAGGTTATTGAGTCTATTTCAATTTTCAAGATCTTCAGCAGATGTCTTTAACAGGAGGACATTGTGATAACCTTGGTGGAAACATCCTGTAACTCAACACAACAGTTGTACCTTGGCACTCTTACATTTTGTATTTCCATTCATGTATAAAAAAACATATGTCTTGATCCCAAATCAATATAGCAACTCACAAGAAAAATCAATTTCAAAAAAGGTCAACTATACAACAAAGACTCCTATTTATTTATTATTGACAATGTTTCATTTTAGAAGTAGTATTTAAATATGCAGTGTACAAATAGACCAATCATAAAGATTATACCATATCCTGCGATACATTTTATAGTTCAACATGTAGAGCTCCCATTCTTGAACCTTCTTAGTTAGTATATGAAGATGGCAGCCGACACATGTTTCGTTACAGGCGTAACTTCTTCAAGTCTACAAATGATGTTAATATGTACATAAATATCTCAGAACAGTATCAATCATGTTACAAGTAGTGCAGTAGTAGTAGTAGTGTGTTTCTCAGATCACCTTATATCCAAGAAATAAATAAAAAGTAGTATCGGAGAAGAAAGAACAACCGTGTGTTGCAAGAAAGCCAAAGAAAAGTCACTAGAAACCTAAAAAGTAACCATCTTGCCATATTGGCGAAGTATTCAAGTTAAAAAGTCTTAGATATATGTATAGAACAAAAAACAGAACGGAATGAGCGATTGAAAGTATGAAAATAGAAATTGTAAAACCCAGAAGCCTTTAGAATGAACACACTGATACAGAGTGTACTGAGACCACCTAGCATACAATGGAAAAAACTACCTTGTATTCATATAATTTGTGGACTCTTTGTCAGTTGTCCACCCAAAGTGATAAGTTAAAAGGTGATCCCAAAGAGGAATCCTAGAAAAAGTGGAAATTGTAATTACAACAAACACCGATACTGATGATTCCAAAACGTGAAAAGTGAGCACCATTTCAATGAATTATATGCACCTGATAATCAGAATTGCTGATATCTATGTATTTATTACTGAGCATCCACATTCAATCAAAGTGGACCTGAAAGATGATCTCACTAGCCTCCATTATTGGACAAGTAGTTTTTAATGTTCTTATGAAGAGAAAATATAAAACAAGAGTGATTCAGAGAATTTTTTTAAACTAAAATGCAGTAGTGAGGAAAATATATCCTCACCATCAAACAAGTGACCAATTATATTTCTTTCTTCTGCTGGTACCTCCTATATGGCACATCCCCTTCTCAAGTCAGCTGGCGAGGAACATTGCTCGGGAACAGATAATTATCCTAGGAAATGGGTGTAGCAAACCTGGACACGAACAAACAATAGTAAAGATCCCGAAAGAATTATTTTGAGAAACTAGTGTCAATATGTTTTCATATGTCTAATGCTAAATGTGAGATAAAATGAGATTTATTGTAAGTACATAATCTTAATAAAAACGAGTATCAAAAACTTTAAAACGTATGTTGGACATACGTAATTAAAACCAGAATGCACGATAATCAAATTGATAAAGGATATCGAGGAAACTTATTTCTATCTTAGTATGTAGAGGTAACGGGCTATAATATGCCTTATATGCCACCACTAACTCCTGTATATATTGTAACATCCTGTAACTCATCAACATGCTATTCCACCACAGAAAGACAAGTTTTCAAAGACTACCATTTAGTGTGTAGGACTTGCAGACAGAAGTTTGTTTCCTCAATAAATGGACATAGAGCACGTATTTCCTCCAGAACATTGTCCAACGACACAGGAGAAACAGATTTCGGCAGAGAAGAGGATCCTGTTTCAGACGCTTATTGGTAGAAAAAGTAGTTTACAGTTTGATTGAAGAAGTGGGTAAACCACCGGTCGTGAAGAACTAGACTGTGCCACCTTACCAGCACTATGTAGAGAGGAACTAGCATTGGAGGAATCAGATGCTGGACCGTGAACTGTAGACTTCTTGTTGATAAGAAGCAGTTTGTTACTTCTACCAATAAGTTAAAAGCAGAGGCAAATTTGTAAGAGTGAGGGGAGTATACAGCCTGTGTAGTAATTCTTCAGATTCACTCTAAAAATAATACTGCACTATATAAAAGCTGCAGAGCTGAGAAAAGTTGTTTAAACATATTTTCAAGAAAACAAAAAATCAGTAATACACTGGAACACAACCAAACAGACTTAAGGAAGATGAGGAGAAAAAAAGGGGAGCGCTCCAGAATAGTACTTGCACCAGAAACCACAACATTCTACAGCCTCTGCACTTCACTAATCCAAAATGAAAGGAGAAGGTAAGTAGACACCTAATATGCAGGAAAAAACAGGTATTGCATGTTATGCTGAGAGTCTCTTCAGGTGTAATGTTTTTGAGGAGAAGAACATCATCGCGAGAAAAAACAAAATGGTAGTTGTTTATAAGGAGTTACCATTGTTCAAACAAATGTTCCCAATGAAGAGAGAGAAGAACCATAACAGCACCAGACACATACTGTGGGACTTCCGACCTGTAGAGAATTCCTCTTCAAGCAGAATGAGGTGCTGGAACAGCAAACATTACTGCAGCATTTCCCATTGTGGGACGGAGCTCCGATCTAGGCGGCCATCTTGGTTGGTGCAGCGCACACTCCTCCGCTCAAATGCACTTTTAATGATAAGTTTTGACCTACTTCTGAAGTGACCACATTCTTCATATTTATGGCATTTGCCATCAGATACAAGGCATGCACCTGCATGTGTGGGCATAGCACACTTTGACACAGTATTTTAGAAACATCTAAAATGATGTGAAAGATAATATTCAGTTCATAGTAAAAGCCCCTACAACTTCAAGAAATGAACTCCGCTTTCTTGTGAAAAAAATCTGATGCACAAAGAACACAAGCACAACAAACATGGTGCACACTTGCAAAAGTTCAGTACCTTCAATGGAACGATAGCATTGGCAGCTCAACTAAAGGCAAAGAAATTCTGACCTGTGTAATGGGAATCGCTAGATTTTGCTTAATAGTTCTCCACCTGCCTGGGAAGTGGAGCCATGACCTCTGCTCACCTGGCAGGCCACCTACCAGTATCCACATAACACGTACATCTATCAGAGGGTTTGGCAGACTGAGTAATGACAGACAGGCTGGTGGATGACTTTATATCCACCCCCTGCCTTTGATCTACCCACCAGATTTAGAAATGTCCTCCTCTCCCAAAATAAGTTTATTTTTAGGAAATACAAAAACTAACGCCCCCCTAGTGTGGGGTGATAGTTTATTTTTTCCTGTCCCTCACCACCAGTTTTTACCTTGGGGTGAGAGACAGGAAAAAAAACACAACACCTTCCAACTTAAATAGGGTGGCCAGTGTTTTGTTCTTTCTCATTTGGCCCCTACTCCATCGGGCTATGGGAGGAAGGTTCATGTCAACAGAGTATTTTTTACTCTGTCGACATAAACCTAGCAGTCTGCCAACTGAGAATTTGGCAGAGAGGGCACTCCGTTCCGATGGAGTACCTCTCCGCTAAGCTCTAAATTGGACCCAAATTCTTTTAAATAGATGCTCTTTGAATTTCACAAGTTCTTTTTAAATATTTGATTCCCTATTAATGCATGCTGCTACACTACTACTCAGCAAGGGGTTTTAAGGAAAATTTGGAAAATCCAAAATTTTTGACAATGGTGTGAGATATGAATGGATGATGGAGGAGTAAGGAGAGTAGAGGTGGTCGGAGAAACAGGTAGGAAAGGGTTCGGAGGGAGTTTAGCTGGGAGCAAAGTGGTTGACAGACAATTAATTAATAGCATTAAGGAGAAGATTAAAGCATGTACAAATAGAGTGGTGCGAAGGAGAGGGAAGAATAGGGAATTTGCATGAGCAGTAAGAGACACAGCAGTGGGCAAGATAGGAGTGGACTCAACGCAGTCAGGTGCAACCGGGGTTAGCAAGCAATAATTTAGCCAAGGGAATTGTAGGAGTGTACACTCTTTTGGTTAATTATTGACTTCCTAAACTTGCACATAATCAGTTATCGATGGTAGAATTTGCATACTTTATCAAAACAATGTATTTCTATCCCCAATGGATCCAAAGTTAGTAAAAGAAATGGTATGCGTGGTCAACTCAGTAGCAAACATTTTGGAGAATTTGTCTGAGCCGCTTTTAGCTTTTGAGTTCGGTAAAATGGGGCTAACCAGGTTCTCATGAGCCATAAATATTGCATAGAAAATAATAATGCTGGACTAAGGAATGACTTTTATCTGTAACCTGAAGAAGTGCTTTTTAACTTCAAACGTATTAGTCATGGTGGAAATAATAGTTCCTTCTTTATCATGAGCATATTTTATGTGCAAACTCGAGTTACACTACAGACATTATTATGAGAGAAGCAGTTATCTCAAAAAGTTATCCAGACGTTTTTTTAAGTTCTAATGTTTGAGCTTTACAGTGTCTCCACTTGACACACTTAAATAATATTTTAAGCCACGCATTTTTCTGCAGGGCTCTTTTCTGATGGAACTCGGGGTCACATGTACAAACCGTTTTTGTTGTCGCAAATGGCCCGATTCACAGAATTGGGCAATTTGCCAATGAAAAATACTTTCTGGCATGTACGAAACCCAAATAGAGATTCAGTAACTTTTTAACAAAACGCAATTTGGGTTTTGCAATTCGTTATTCGGAAAGGGTGTGTTTCGGGCATCCCTTCTTTTTTTTTTTTTTTAAACTTGTTTTTATTGGCATTTCGTTATCATAGCAGTACAGACCATGTAAGTAATCGCATATGCTAGAAAATGTAGGATAAAAAAAAAAGTCAAGGAGAAAGGAAAAAGCGCAAGCATGTGAATCAACATCATGGGGATCATTGGAGTGGGTCTGCAGAGGCTGTACAGCGGTGTTGCCAAGTAACTGGGGGGACAGAACTCGCTGAAGGAGCATCTGGGCGTTTGCACGGGCATATCGAGAAGAGATGGGGGCAGGGCGCTAGAGGGGTTAAAGACTCGTGCTTACAGTGAGCCGGGTTGTTAGAGGGCGGGAGTGTTATGCTGGATTGGGCAGCGGGCCAATCGCCCCGGGAGTGGGGTAGAAGTGTGGGACCGTGGGTCGCCAACGTCCGGCACCAGTCGTTGGTCAGGGGCTGCAGGCTCGCGGGGGTGGGGGGGGGTCTGTCAGGGTGGGTGTAGTTGTAGGTGTGGGCGTGGCCAGGTCATAGTGGCGCGTCAGCTGTCGGAAACGATGCATTAGCATGGCCCATTCCATAGAGATGGGGTGTTTACGGGCGCCTTTAGCTTCCTCCTCTCGCAAGGCGTCCTCTTCCGCCGCCGCCCATTTACATACTGCCCCTGTCCATGCTGCCGTAGGGGGCCCTCTGATGACCGCCAGTGCATAGCTATACATCTTTTCGCTAGTAGTAACACTAGGGATACAAAGCGCTTGTGTGCCGGGAGCTGTTTCGGAATGTGGAAAATGCCCAACGCGCTGGATTCCCAGGTGTCTAGGGTTGTGAGGCCAGTGAGGTCTTTCAGTGTGTCGTGTACCGTCCGCCATAGGGGGTGGAGGTCTGGGCAGCTCCAGGACATGTGACGGAAATCTGCGTCTGGGGAGTGGCATCTGGGGCAGAGGAATTGAGTAGTGGGGTAAAATTTCTGTAGCCGCGCCGGCGTCAGATAAGCCCTGTGTAATATGCAATATTGGATGTTTTTAAAACGGGCGTTCCTGGACGTA
Source organism: Lissotriton helveticus (assembly GCF_964261635.1). Lineage (NCBI taxonomy): Eukaryota > Metazoa > Chordata > Amphibia > Caudata > Salamandridae > Lissotriton > Lissotriton helveticus. The sequence continues at coordinate 1,000,473,739 of NC_136068.1, forward strand.
CGTTTTGGGGCTTCTAGCGCCTTGATCCATTCCGAGTCGTGTAACGGGCGCCCGATGTCCTCTTCCCAGGTGGTGCGCAAGGACACTAGGGGGGCATTCGAGAGTTCTCGTATCGCCTTATATAACCAGGTGACCAAATGGCGTCCTGCACCCATGTGCAGGATTGCGTGTATAACTGGAAGCGTGTCTGGTCGTCGGTCTGGAGGTTGTGGTAAGGACGGAAACATTCGAGGAGCTGGCGATTTCGGAGGAATTGACCGGGGGGGAGATCGAATTCGGTGATGAGTCAATCAAAAGATTTAATCCGACCCTCCTCAAAGAGCAATTCCATGTCCGTAATACCGCACCGTGTCCATTCGGCGAGCATGGGGGCCGGGAAGTATGAATATGACCTGGGCCAGCTGATCAACGGGAGCAACGGGGAATATGGGGTTGTCCTGGGAGACATCCGGTGGACCCGGAGCATACATTGACACGCCACTGTGACCTGTAGAGGTTATGTGCGCCGCGGTTTAGTGCCCGGAAGAAGAAGACGGGTGAGCTCCGGCGCCGTAATCCTACCCGTTGGGGTATTGGCCTCTTGTGTGTGCCGGTCCACTGTCCAGTACGACAGCCATTGGAGCTGGGCCGCTAGAAAGTAGGACTCGAAGGACGGGGCTCCGAGGCCCCCCTGGGTGGTGGGAAGCTGAAGCGTTTTCAAGGCTACCCTGTGCCGGTTCGACCCCCAAATTAGGGTACCGAGGAGGGAATTGAGGTCCTGGAAGAAGGACCTGGGTGGGACCACCGGCAAGTTGGTAAAATAATATAGGAGCCGAGGAAGCATTACCATTTTAGCCAAGGCAATGCGTCCTATCGAGGCCAGTGGGAGTCTGGTCCAGAAAGCAACAGTCGGTCGAAGACCCGCAAGCGCCCTGCAGTGATTGCCCCGAGGATGTCAGCGGGAGAATGGTAAAGTCGGACCCCTAGGTATCGGGGGCATCTGTGGACCATGAGATCTTTTGCGTCCCCAGCCAGGTTTCGCGGGGTGGTAGGTCCGGGTGAAAGGGATATACCGTGGATTTATCCCAATTAACTCGGAGGCCCGAGGCGTCCGCAAATTCGGTAAGTGCCGTCCATATGGGAGTGAGGTCGGCCATAATATCACGGACATAGATGAGGAGGTCATCCGCGTACATAGAGACGCTGTGTGTGACTTCCGCAAGTGGGATGCCCCAGTCCAGACCTCCCTGGCGTAACCGGATCGCTAGTGGCTCGACTGCGAGGGCGAAGAGGAGAGGCGAGAGGGGGCACCCTTGCCTCGTGCCCCGCCGGACCTCGAACGCCGCCGATATGTGTCTCCCAATCCGGACCCGTGTGGACAGGTCGGTATAGAGGAGCCGCGTGTACGCCATAAGTACTGGGCCAACATTGAGGCGGTGGAGGACCGAGAAGAGGTACGGCCACTGGAGAGTGTCCAAAGCCTTCTCTAGGTCCAGGATGAGGCAGGCGGAGCGAGGATATCTGTCCCGTACCTGGTCCTGAACATGGAAGACGCGACGGATGTTCTGTGAGGTGTTTCTCCCCGGGACAAAGCCGCACTGGTCCGGGTGGACCAGCGGGCGTATGACCTGGGCGTATCTGTCTGCCAATACCTTCCTGAGGAGTTTACAGTCTGCAGACAGTAAAGTGATAGGGCGATACAAGCCCATAAGATGTGGGTCCCAGTGTGGTTTTAAAAAGGTCACGATTACCGATTCCCGCAGGGAGCGAGGTAACACCCCCTGATCGAGGGCCGTCGCGAACACCTGCGCCAGGCGTGGGATCACTAGAGGGGAAAACGTCGAATAGTATTCTAGCGGGAAGCCGTCGAGACCCGGGGCTTTATTGCGAGATAGGGTCCGCAGCGCCTGAGTAAGTTCTGAAGCCGCTATTTTGGCGTCGAGCGCGAGTTTGTCGGCATCCGAGATCGTGGGTAGTGGCAGCGGGTCAAGGAAATGGGCAACAGACGACGTAGAGAGCGAGTTCGGGGCGTCGTACACTACGGTGTAATAGCGTTGGAACGCCAGAAGGATCTCCGCCTGGGAACGCACGAGCTCGCCATCCGGGGTGACGATGACCGTGATCGGTTTGGTTTCGGTGTCCTGTCGCGCCAGCCATGCGAGCATCGCACCCGTTTTGTCCCTGTCTCTATGGACTCTGGAGGCATAGGCCCTGAAGTTATATTTCCTAAGATCTGCACAGGCAGCTTGGTAGGCTGACTTAGCTTCAGCCGTGAGCGCAACGTGTTCCTCAGAGGGATCAACTTGTTTAGTGAGTGTAGCTAAGCGCTGTTCCGTGGTTGTGAGTGCCTGTTCTAACGTGCGCCGGACCCCCGTGATTTGTTTAATGCATTCCCCCGTGCCACTACCTTGAACGCATCCCACTCTATCAGTGTCGAAGAAGCCGTATTCGTGTTGTGTGTAAAGTAGTCCTGTATGCTGCGTGTGTGCGAGTCTCGGAACACCTGATCAGTCAAACATTCCCTAGGTAGTCGCCAGGTAAGGACTGGTGGGTGTGGGGGGCGCCAGGTGAGTCGCAGTATGTGAGCGTCATGATCTGAGATGACCCGCCCCAGGTAGTCTGCAGAGACGACTGTTGGGAGGACCTGCGCTGAGCATAGAAACCTGTCAAGGCGGACCCGGAGGTTGTGAGGGATAGAGTGGAACGAATAAAGGCGGGCATGAGGATGTAGGTGTCGCCAAGCATCGGGGAGCGCCCAGTGCGTGGCCCAAGCTCGGAACAACTCTGATTGTCGGGGGCTGGGGAGCGCGGAGGGGGAGGGTGCGATCGGTCCAGGGAGGGGTCAAGTGTGCAGTTGTAATCGCCTCCCAAGATCCAGGAAATGGCAGTGAATTGGGCCAGGACTCCCGTAAGGTGATCCCAGAACTTGTCTTGCTCATAATTAGGGGTGTATATGCTGCCTAGGAGGATCCCCTGACCGTCTACAAGCCCCTCCAGTAGAGCGTATCTGCCCTCCCTGTCCACCACCCGCTTAAGTTCCCGGAAGGGGGTGCCTGGCCTAACCCAGATTAAAGCGCCGCGCGCAAATGCCGAGTAGGTCGTGGCACAGAACGTCCCGCGCCATTTAGCCTGCAGTCTGCCTAATTCGGTGCTGTTAATGTGTGTCTCCTGTAGGAGAGCAATCCCAGCTGTCTTGCGCTTGATGTATGAGTAAACAGAATAGCGCTTACTAGGCGTGTGGAGGCCCCGTACATTGAGTGTGAGGATCATGGAACTGCCATCAATCAGAGGTCGTGTAAGCTGCTGAGAGCGCCCAGGAGGCCCGGGGAAATGTGAGGTTGTACACCGTGTGCATGCCCGTGTATGCCTTGCTGCTGAGGGGTAGGGACAGGAACTGACAGGAGGGAAAACTGTGGTAACAGGGGGCGGGAAACAGTCCCAATGCAGGGGATACATCACCGGGGGCGGCATATTCAAACTAGTGTCCCACTAGGGGAAGAATAAAACAAGAAACTGCGGGGGTGGCAGCGCGCGTGTATGCGAGGCTGGGCGCTGATCGGGCTGTTGTAGAAGTGACGTGTGTCGCGCGTGAGCCTACACAGGAGAAGCAATGGAGTAGAGTCAGAGCATATTCGGTAAGTAAGGTGTTCACAAAGAGGATACAATCCAGTCACACATCACTCGGAGGTGCTAGGTCGTCCATCCAGGATAGCGTCCATCGTTTGCGCGATGACCAGTGGGGAGGAGGCCTGCCCTATCCCCGACATTGTGCCATCACTGTCGCGGTCTTTCTCCGGAGTGAAGAGGTGTGGCTGGCGTTCCAAGTCTGGAGCTAGAGGTGACGAGTGCAGTTCAATCACCGCTCTCAGGGCATCTCGTCGCTCTCGCATGATCTGCGTTAAATCAGGTGATCTCGAAGGGGATGATCCGTGGCTCTTGGAGGGGCTCGCTTGGGGGTGCTTCAAACCACGTCTCCTGGATCTCCGTGAGCGACTGTTCTGGTCTCGTTGGGCTCCCGCCTTGGGTAGTAGTGGGCAGTGGAGCTCAGCCCAATCTTGCGCTTCCTCGGCGGTGATGAAGAAGATGGCCTTACTCTTGTGTAGGACCTTGAGGCGGGCTGGGAACAGCAAGGAGTATTGGACATCGTCTGCGCGGAGGCGCCTCTTGACCTCGAGAAATGTGGACCTCTGCTGCTGAACTCCTCGAGCATAGTCCGTGAACACCATGACATGTTGGTCCTCCACCTGGAAAGGGGCCAGCCGCTCGGGCCGCACGGACCACCGCGTCGCGGTCACGGAAATGCAGGAACTTGGCTAACATGGGTCTAGGAGGGAAGCCTGGTCTTGGCTCCCGGGCGGGGACTCTGTGGGCTCGTTCAATGGAGAAGAACGCCGAGCGTTCCGGTTCGGGGGTGAAGGATCTGGTCCATGACTTCATATAGGTCAGGGGGTCTGAATTCTCATTTCCCTCCGGAAGGCCCAGGACGCGGATGTTACAGCATCTCGACCGCCCCTCCAAATCGACTGTGCACTCTTCCAGGGCCGCCACGCGACGCAGGACCTCCTGCAGATCTGTCCCTTGCACCTTCACGATGGGTCGTAGGTCGGTCAGTATCTTCTCCCCCTCCGTCACTCTGTCCGCCAGTTTGCGGTGATCGTCGCGGACCAGGCTGATGTCCGTCGAGAGGGTGCCCAAACGTTCCTCCATCGACAGTCGGGACATCTCTATGGCCGCCAGCACCTGTTCCAGCTTTGCTGATAAGGTGGGGTCCGTTTGTGGCGCGTGGGTTTGCGACCAGGTCCGGGTGTGAGGCATATTCTCGGGGGCCGTTTCTGGGGCGGCGGTCGCCTGTGTTCCCTTTGGTTTCCCCATGCCGACAGCAGGTGGGGCGCTGTGAGTCAATGAGGGCAGGGAGAGGCGGGCTCTTCGAGGAGGGATCCCTTGAGCAGACCCACGCCAGGAGAGGATGCGTGGACACAGCAGGTGCAGGGCGGCCAAGGGCTAGCCCACCAGGTCTCGGGCTCTCGAGCGGTGCAGTGCTTGCACTGGAGTGGTGGAGCAGGGGCGCAGGCTGTGGGGTCCCCCCGCTGGCCGTTCAGACCCTCCAGGTGTATCCAGCAGGAGCGTGAGGGAGGCGCACGGTGATCCGGGGCTCCGGAGGCGCTGCTGGGAGCCCCTCAGACGCCGTCCCGCTCAGATGAGTGTGGGTGCCATGTTAAGGTCAGGCACCACCGGGGAACAGGCGTCGGGTGGCCGTGGAGGGCGCCCCAGTCACGCAGGCAGTCTCCGCTTCGTGCCTACCTCCGGTGACGGGCATAGCGATGTTGGCTGGCTCCGCGGACTGCCCGGTGTGTCCACCGAGGACCAGGACACAGCAGGGGTGAGTCCCTAGAGTGGCGGGATGGCTCCTGTAGTCGGGGGGTGTTGCGTCGATGGGACACAGCAGCGCCCAGCCCCCGCTGATCTCGCCGCCCGATCCGGGAAATCCACCGGCGGTCACTCCACCGCTGTGCCGAGGGAGTCGCAGGAAGATCAGTGTCTCCGGGCCGCGGCCGCCATCTTGGGTCTCGGCGTGTGGCTCCGGCGGGAGCAAACACGGAGGAAATTCGCCTCTTTCAGTGACGGCAGAGTCACTGTGGTCGGCGCTCCGGGGTACAGGGGTGCTCCGGTCAGCAGTTTTGCATGGTGGGGCCCACGGCGATCCTCGGGGCTAGAGGTATTGTTAGCCCGATCGCGGAGCCTCAACAAGACACGGCCGCCATCGTGGCTTGCTTAGCCACGCCCCCGGGCATCCCTTCTTAATACTGAATCACAGTGGTATGTGTGAATGTTTTGTGACCGAAATGTGGTCGCAAAACATTCACAAATTACCCCCATTTAAAAAACAGTGGCAACCCATTTACGTATGCGAAGGGGTCCCAAAGAGATCCATTCCCCTTTGACAATAGTTGGTAAAAAAAATTTAAGATTAGGCAGTGGTCCTATGGACCACTGCCTACTCTTAAAAAATAAAAGATACTCTTTTCATTTTTTTTTTTCAAATGCATCCTGTTTTCCTTTAAGAAAAATGGGATGCATTTAAAAAAACAGAATGCTTTATTTAAAAGCAATTAGACATGGTGGTCTGCTGACCACTGCAGGCCACCATCCCTGTAATGGATGAGATTTCTATTGGGAAATTGCAGTATCTAATTGCGAATTACTAAGAATTGCAATCAGGAAACCACAATTTTGAAGTTTTGTACATGTGGCCCTCGGTGTTCCTAAGTCCCAAATTGTGGACCCAGAATAAACCTGAACCTCGATACCAGTTTAAAAAAATATTGGAACACACCATTTATTACACAAAGTGTAAATAGATAGACATGTTTTCTTCTGATTGCAGCACTGCATAATTTACATAAACTTCGGGAGTTAGAAAGCACTGTTAATAAAATGGGGCCGTTGTGCTCCCATGCAAAACAAAAACCTTATTTTCAATAGGATCCGTTGAACATGTATACGTTTATTTTTTAGAAAACCTTTGTATTTCGTATAGCACTGGGATCCCCACTCTATCATGGTGTTGCAACAGAATACCTCAGAATATGCTGCAAAATGCTGCGTAATATGCACTGGTGTGCATTTTTGGTGTCTGTTGCCACCAGTAAGTCCCCCACAGCTGGATTGCAGAGAGCTTGTCAAACGTTCTACACCATTTCTCAACCACTCTGTAAACGGGCCTCCTGGCACACTACTAGTTGGGAGATGAAGTCCCCTTGGCTGCTGAGGGCCGCTGGGGGAAAAGAACCCCCATTGTTGCCACCAGTAATTCCCCCACAGTGGGATTGCTGAGACCTCATTGGAAGCCCGCCCCCTTTCTCAACCACTCTGCAAATATAGAAATACTGAAATATAATAGAATACAATGTAATGCTCTTTTTAGGGGAGGTTGTGTGATACTAGAATGGGGTTTATTAATCCATGTTCTAAGAGCAATCAACATAGTAAGGAGAATTGGTGGTCCAGGAAGCAAACATTTAGTGAAAAATGTGCAGAGTGGCAGAGAAGCAGGCCTTATTTGCAATAAGTGAGAAACACTGCTTGAGTTATTGGTGTAAAATTACAGGCCTGCTTGGGCTTTTTACCAGTTTAGCAACGTAATGAAGGACGAGCTGTGCAAATGTGAATTGGGACACAGAAAAGTTACGTTTGGTTATTTAGTTAAACATGTTTTGTTATGGTAATTAAAACCATTGCACATACAAAGCATAATTAAGCAGATTACAAATACCACACAGCATTTTCTAAAAGCACTATTACAGGCACTTTCACAAAAAAAGAAACCATTATGTGTCAGGAAACCAGAGCTTTGATGGTTTCGTTGATAAATCTAAAATTCCGAACGACAATATAGAAAGGCAGCAAATAGGTCAGAACATCCTTCTGAACTCTACACAGTAAAACAGCTGGTGCTGTACTCCCTGAGATAGCTGACAAGATACTAGACAAGTAATCATAATCATGGGAATAAACATTGCTACAACCAAGGAGAGAGAAGGGCACAAAACATCTGTAAATCCTGAGAGTAGGTCACAGAAATAGCTGTGAGTTTCAATCTTCAAACATTAGAATGTCCATTCCAAAATGCTCCAAGAAAGGAGCCTATACTTGCAATCTTCAGATATAAAAACTCCATATACAAAAGATATTTCTTCACTTACATTGATCCAGCCCATGTGTTTGGCTACAAAGTACTTACTTCTTCAGGCTGTGGGTTTACTTTGAAATAAAAAACGTTCTTTTACTAATAAAATTGCAAATCATTTTCATTTTTTTGTCAATCTAATTACGTATAAGAATATTTGAGCTAGATCTTTCCTAATAAAATAGCGGATCATTTTCTCTTTTGTTGCAAATAGAATCACGTATAAGAATCTTTGATCAAGATCCCAAGGGAAAAGCATGACAAGACGTGTCGCGCACCACAACAGTACTACCTGTTATATTGTTAACAGAGTGATGTGAGCTTCATCACAGTCACCAGTAGCAGTGAACAGGAGCTGATGGTTCTGCAAAGTGCAAGATATCAAGTTGTTGGTGGGTAAAATCCTTGAATTACCCAGGAACGAGCTATGCATGGGATTGATAAACGTGTAAGTACTTAAATCTCAGGAATTAAGGGGCATAGTTATGAGTGGGGTTTTATCCCACTTGCACCACTCAATGTGGTGCCTTGATGATGCAATCCCAAAATGCAATTTATAAAGCGACCCCAGGCCACCTTGCATTGCCCTGAGTGGTTTCATAACTTAAGAGTGACTCAATGCAGCACAAATCACTGCTTTTCTTTACCCTGCGCTAGGGAGACATTCATGAGTGTTGTGTGGGTGTTCCCATGCAACATCCATGGATTTTAATGCATTCCCAGATTTACTAAAATTGGTAGATCTGTGAATATGCCAAAATTCTATCCCTTCCCAGGTGAGGTGTGACGAGGAGAAATATATTTATTTCTCCTCTTTACTTCTACTTTCTATGTCATAGAAAGAGGGAAATGCACCAAGAGATTTTTTTTCATGCAGGAAGGTGTCCTTCCTGCACAAAAACAATCCTCCTTACTACGCAGGCACCATTGCACCATGGTGCAAAGGTACCTGGGTTGGAGCTAGGCAGCCAAAATGGCACCAGTTCAGTGACAAAGGCAGGAATGTGTTGTATTCTTTAAATACAGTGCATTCCTGCCCATTTTCTGTCACGCAGCACACCTCTGCAAGGTGACTTGCTGCACCGCACTGCATGACTTTGCCATAAATATGGCCCTTAAAGTTTAAACTCTAAGAGAATGGCACTTATTTCAGAAACACTTCTATTTATGAAGCCAATAAGATTATGACCTTTAACCACAAAAAGTGTGCTGTTCCTCATGAAAGAGGGAAAAAAATGAGAGAGGAAGCTGTCGGTCTGAAAAGGGGCTGATCAACTGGACTGGGGGATCCGATTTATCAGAAGCAATGGCCCTAAAAGCACCCAGAAGGGTGTCATGCTTCATCATTGGGCAGGTCCTTTTTGGGCCGGCGCTGCAATGCCCAATGGACACCTCGAGGTGCTCTTTGCCAGATTTTTGTAGAGTAGGATACTGTAATGATGAGTATAAGTGAGGTTGTTGTGAGTGTAGGGTGGTGGAGCGAGTGATAAAAAATGTGTAAGGGGTACCAAATGAAGTTTATTATGGTGGCCCCCTTGACACAAGTAAATACCGACAGTGGACGTCATGGAAAACTAATGAACCTTGTAAGCGCATAAAATGTGAATCGGGGTCAACATGTTTCATGCCTTGGTGTCAATATGATTACATACTTTCCCATCTGCAACTGTTCAGTTTGCTGCGCAAACAGAATTCCTGCATGTTCTAGTAGCGTGGCTACAACAACAAGGTCGTGTTGTTGTCAAACCTGTATGGTTTTAAAACACATACGGTCAAGTTGCTGAACATGCAAGTGCAGACCAAAAAAACAAATAAAACACGCACATTATAATCATTCGCTGCGTGAGATCAAAACCATTTTTGTAAGTTCTTACTAATATCCTAATGGTGAAGCTCAGACCTCTTTGTTAACATTGTAGCGCTCTCTTTCAGTTCTGCAGTTTCCCTTTCGTCATATAGGTCATTCTTTTTGATGGTTGACAGACATCCATAAACTTTACAATCCACCGACTAACTGTGGGTTAGCTCCTACAAACTCACACAGTACTGAAAACTCGTTTGACTAGTTTGTGCTCCTAACTGTTTGAACCACGATCTTAACCAGGTTTTTTGCTTTTTGTCTAGTTTCAGACATACACACAACATATTTAGTAAAGACTCCGTCTTGCAACTATATTGCTGGCATTCTTCATTGAATCGAACTCTCTTACAAACTGAAATAAATTATCGCAGGCAATCATTAATAGTGGCCCTCAAATTGTAATTCTGCAGGGGGGTAAAAAATAGAACTTTTATAGGTTACTTGTAATTCTGCCTTTAGATGAACTGTCATAGCCAGTCTGCCGTCCAGATCTCAATCATATGCATTGAACAAAAGGGGTGCAAAATCGCACCCCTGTCCGAATACATCTTTAGCCATCATTATGAGTTTAACCAATTTTAGTGCAAGGATACTAAGTGCTGGAATCTCTGATTTGACAATTATCCCCACACCAAATTCTCTCATTTTTTAGCCTTTTCTCCACAATGGGGAATAGATAACTGGACCTGAGAATAGAGTGTCCTTTTTCACTGACATTTTCTGAACCTGGGGACACATTCACAGACGTTTTCCACCTGCTTGAAATAGGTGGAAGATGTCAGCAGAAGGTTCGACTGGGGCTGGAAATGGTGGGTGGGGCCTTGAGGCTCTGGTCAGGCCTTAGCTGGGTGGGGGTGAGCTGTGGGAATGTTGTATACCTCTGTGGTGCTGCAGGGGTTGGGTGAGGGTCTGGCTGTGCTCCTATCTGCAGGTGAAGATTTGTAAATAGTAAAACCGTTCTTGATGTCCTTGAAGCCAGAATTATATGATCCCAAGACAAGGGGCTGCATATAATGTCCCGGAGTAGACTCACAGCTGGAGATAATGCTTCCAGTGTGATACTGCAACTCGTAATGTGGATTTTAGTTGTGAATTTTTGCAGCGATCACTACATTTCCCCACAACCCATGTATCTAATAATAAGGCTTATATAGCCTCTTTAGAACAGTTCATAGATACCCCCATTTTGAAAGATTGCTCCTCAAACGTGTTCTTTCTATACCACCAATATCAGTTGTGACACTGAGGAAACACATGTATAAGGAGACATTCCTATTGGGGGTGGAGTGCAGGACTAGCACTGGAAGAGAGATAATGTAGCCTATGATACCACAGTTTGCTTAGAGACTTATTTCTTTAGCTGGGAAGTAATTTGTGTCTTTGAATCCAGCATGATAATTAATTTAGTACCAGCCTAAGCATACTGCTTAGAAACTGTGTCCAACAAATCCCTCAGTGGTACTCTTATAACCCAACTATGACTGAAGAACGATATAATCGGGGATCGAAGAGAGAACTTTACAGGACACAAAACCCTGTCTCCCTAGTTCAGTATCCACCACACAAAATCATTGGGCTCATTCACCTAAACTACAGACAAGCCCATGAATGAGAACCCAAAGGGAACCAACTGGGATTTTTTCTTAGATCCTCACCCACTCTAATAGTGGCATGCTTCATCATCAGGTCTTATCCTGGTCCTTATAAACCAGGATGGTCTCTACCATATCCCAGGGAGCACATTAGATATTATCCTGTTGGGGTATTTTGTTGAAATATCCTTGGACCGCCCAGGTATTCGTTTAATAATGAGAGTCCGAGGCATGAATAAAACAGGTATACGTTGCTTATGGGGATTAGTGACCCTCCACCCTGATGATAGTGTTGACATGTTTCAGCCTTTATGATTGGCAACTTTGGGTCCTAGGCTTTCATCAAGACTATAATTTGTTTACTGGGATCACTAGTATGGTTAGTCAGTGTCCAGTCCTTTCCCTATTATGTTAAAACATATCATTTTAGATACGAAACATGCATGGGGCTTACTTACCTTCTAATTTTTGAGCATGCTTCTTATTTCTGCAACAAATAATTAAATCAATCAGCTGGGTCCACATTAGTACCATAAACTCAGTTTTGCTTAATGTGCAAACATACATGAATCCATCATTCACACAGGCATAACACGGCGAAACTTGCATGCATCTTGATGCAATGTTCTAACCAGTACGGATTGTACATGCATTGTCATGAGAGAGAAACAAACATAATGTTATGAAACTGTGTTGGTTCACTACAAACAGCATGGCACACAGTGGACAGTGTACATAGCCAAATCGTTTCTTGTTCTCTTGCCCTATTGTGGGATCATTTTCGGTGCCATACCCCTGTCCTCACACACTGATAGAAATCACGATATATGTATCACCATGCCTCATAGATAATGGTGGGGAGGAAACAGAACAAACATGCACACTATAATAGTGGTTATTCATAGGTTAAATGTGGGATAAAAAAATTTTTTACCTCCTCACTGAACTTTTTTTCTCACTTCATCAAAGGTACTATGTCACCTTTTGTTCCTATTTCGCAGAGTTGGTATAAAATGTAACTTAGTACCCTTGATGGTACCCTTATTGAAGTGGTTATAAAAGTTTGATGAAGAGACAAAAAAATGTTCTCAGACCTGATACCTTTACGCCGAGAAATACTGGACCGCTTGTATTGAACATTGATGTTTGTCTGGGAGATATAACACATTCCAATTACATTCTTTCCAACCTATCAGAATTTCAAACACTTTAGGGTCTGTTCTATACATTTTCATACTTTTTCAGCTGTGGACCATTTTGATATGTCTTTTATCCAGTATTCCAGTTTCAGGGTTCTATTGACCAGCCAATGTATGTTGGTTTTCAGCCAACAATAGGGCAAAATGTGATTCTCCCATCATAATTGTATTATTTGTATGACATGGTGACATTCCCAGCAGGCAGCTCTGTGGTTCGATTTCTAGTATCGAACAGGCTGTTGTACACTGTGTTGTACAATGCATCCTCTTCACAGGTTCCCAGTTCCCTGCTGCTCAGCCAGTGTGTGTGGGATGCAATGGAATGTTGATGAGGGCCTTGTTGGTAAGAATGTCAGTTAGAGAGAGTGGGCTGAGCAGCAAGGGCGCTGCTCCTGGAGGGGTAAAACAGCCTGCTGTCAGTGGAAGTGGAAGGGTGTTTGACCGAAGTACGCAGATTGAGTGTGACTGATAATCCTGTAACCTGTGCAAACAGTGTGGAGATGGAATATACAACATTTCATCGCGTTGGCAAAGACATGCATGTCAGTGGGGAGGGAACTGGCAGTTCAGATGAACTAGAATGTAGCATCCGGGATGTGAGTCAACTGGCCGTAAATGGAATCAGTCACTTTGACGGCTGAATTGCAGTTTAATGGCTTACACTGTGAGTGATACTAACAGGGAAGAGTGGTTTGGAACTGCTTAACTATCAAACGTATGTATTGTGACTTTTTATCATGACCCTGGTGCCAACAATGAATTTACAGTTTCATGGTGAGTAACAGGTAGCAAGAGTGGCAGTGTAACAGACGAGGGCAGCATGAGACTCATGCAGAGCGCCATCATTAGCAATAACAGTGTGTATTTACATTTGGTTGGCCCCAGCGTACCATTATCAAGATGAGCCGTTAGTTGGTGAATGTGTCTTTATGCAAGCTACGGGGGAGCCAAGATTTGAGTGCAGTCAAGGTGGCATGAGCCACTACTGGGCACTAATAAGCTGACATCTGATGGTACCTGGTCAAATGACGAGGAAAGACACATTTGCAAGTTAGCCTTTAGGGCATTTTGTTTCCCTAGCAGGATTTAGTCTGTACAATATGGTAGGTGTAGCGTATACTCAGTGAAGAATATGAAAAGTCAATCAATTGAAATCTGGTGGTACTAGTTGCATTAGGAACCGGCAGTAGAAGATTCTCCCGTTCCTTGTCTAAAAAAGATACCGGATGCTCGGAAGTCTGTTTCCCATTTTCATATGGATTTTAACCAACTAAACTCAAAATACATCTAGAGTAGTATAGAAGCTGGAAGAAAGCTCAATGAGTCAACTCTGGGCTTCCTAGAAACATTTTTAGACAAGGAATGGAAGAATGTGCATATTTTGGTTCTTAGAGAGACCTAGGGCCCGATGTAGGTAAAAGGGAATTTCCGATTCCAAAATACCGAGGCGGGCCGAATCGGTATTCTGAAATCGGAAAACGAGATGTAGGAAACAAACAGCGAAATAATAGGGAATCGGTCGGCATCGGTAATGTGAATCGGTACGTACCGAATCTGCATGGACCGAATCGGAAAGTACCGAATCGCCTACCACCGAATCGGAACTAGCCGAATCGGCTACCACCGAATCGGAATTAGCCGAGTCGGAAAAATCAGATTCAGCAATTACCGAATCGGAGGTATGAAAACACACCCATGGCCAAAAAGCCCATAGGAATGCATTGAAGAAACCGAATCGGCTGTATCCGATTCGGATGATACCGATTCGGATTTCACCGAATCGGTAATATCCGATTCGGAGATAGCCGATTCGGTAAAAGCCGCTTCAGCCAATGAGGTGGCTCCCCCTCCCAAACAGGGAGTGGCAACCCTGGCAGGTGCAGCCAATTAAGAACTTTCTGGAGAGCCAGCCTGAGCTGAGCAGTCACAGTTAGCAGCAGTGGGAGTAGGAGGTAGTGAACTGTTCAGAGCAAGATGGCAAACCAGAGTGAGAGCCAGAAGTCCAGCCAGAAGAGGAAGCCTAAGTTCAGCAGCACCGAGCTGCAGGTGTTGGTTGAGGAGGTGGTGAGGGTGCACCGGCAGCTATTCGGAAAGCTGTCCCTCAATGTGCCAGAAAGCACCAAGAGGAGGCTCTGGAGCGAAATCGGCCAGAAGGTCAACGCTGTGGGTGTCACCCCCAGGTCCCTGGATGAGCTGAAGAAGCGCTTCTACGACATCCGCAGCCTGACCAAACGGAAGATGGCAGAGATCCAGAAGCAGGCTGGAGTCACTGGTGGTGGCAGGAACCCGGCGCCACCCCTCACCGAGCTGGAGGGACTGGTCTCCAGCACCATTGAGAGGGAGAGCGTGACCGGAATTGGGACCCTGGACAGCTCAGCCAGAGCTACAGCTACAGGTAAGAGGCATGCGCATCAGGACACACCCTACCAGACACCTCCCCATTAGACACAATGCATAGCCAAACCCCAGCACAGTACTGTAACCAACATACAAGAGACAAGCATCATGGTACATCCAGTCAGCAGTAGGTATCAAAATATGGCAGTGCAGAATCACAAGACATGAAACAGTGGAACACATTCTACGGAGATGCTAGGACATGTGGAATGCTTTAATTGTACTGACTGTAATACATCGGCACTCTATTTACAAATGCTTCTTTGTACCTAGGGGCACCATCAGGCGGACAAACACTGCCAAAGGAGGCAGCAGCACCATCTACCACTGCACTCGCAGGGCCGAGCACGAGTCAGGCTGCCGAGGAGGAGGAGGAAAACACCATAGGGCTGGATATTGAGGGAGACCTGGAAATTGACTTTGATGCACTTCACTCCCCACAAATGCAAAACACACCCTCCTTGCAGTTCTCCCCAGAGAACTCCCCGACAAGGGAGCTCTTTCCACCTACACCAGCTCCTGCCACTGTGGCTCCAGTACACCCTGTCCTGGGAGCAGGGGCTCAGGCCCCGGCCAGCACCACACCCCCACCAGTGGCACCCCAGCCCACGCAGCAGGCGGGCAGCAGCAGTACCCGGCGCCGTGCCATTCCCACCACTGCAGACCCAGCACGGGAGGCCAGTGTGTTCCGGGGCCTCGAAGGCAATATGGTGAAGATCCAAAGGCAGCAGGCGAAATCCATCATGGCATGCCAACGCCAGCTCCTGCAGCACAACCTGCAGATGGGGGAAATGGTGAAAGGATTTCAGGCCTTTGTGGATTCCAACAAGGAGGCAGTAGCAGGTTTAGCCAGGCTAACCACTGCCATCACACAGTTATGTGGCAGAATGGAGGAGCAAGAGGTGGTGCGCAGGCGGGATGCCCGGGTGCAGAACCGCTCCTTGAGCCGCCTTGCTGCAGCAACGGCACAACTCTGTCAGCGCGGTGCCAACATGGAGTCTAGTCTAGCACAAAATACCGCAGAGTTGACAAGGGGAATGGCCCGCATCACGACAGCAATGGAGGCCTTGATCATCTCTAACACTGCCGCAAATCCTGCCCTGGACCTGGGGGATGCTGGGGACAGCAGCAGCCGCAGCAGCCCGGCCAGCGCTGCGTCAGAGCCACGCAGGAGCACCAGGCGCTCCGCAGATGCCGCTGGTCATTCTGAAGGGGGTGAGGGACACCACAGTGGGGCTGCAAAGCGCTCAAAGAAATAGCCTAGCAAGGGCGGGTGAGGCAACCTGGACCCTAGACTTTTGTTTTCATTGACATTACACCTTTTTTTTGTTGCACATCAGTGCAGTAACTGTGTAGCAACAGTATTAAAAATTGCTTATTCAACACAACCATTCACCTGTCTGTGCATTTGTACTCACTCAGAAATAGTTTGCTGTTATCTCCTCACGTCTATATCTGCCATCACTTGGCGTACACACCCCAGCTGGCTGTGTTAGTGGCACAGCTTCGTCGTCATCATGGTCCTCGTAGTCACTCAACTCCACCTCAGTGCCCTTCTTCACCGCAAGGTTGTGTAACATTGCACAGACAGCTATGATTTTGCAACAGGTGATGGGGGTGTACTGCCTTGCACCTCCACTCTTGTGCAGGCATCTAAACCTGCTTTTCCAGATGCCGAATGTCCTTTCCACAACATTCCTGGTGCTTTTGTGGGCACGGTTATACCTCCTTTGGCTGGGTGTAGAGGGGTTGAGGTAGGGGGTGAGAATGAAAGAGCGGAGGGCATATGCACTGTCGCCTAGAAGGAAAAGGGGTAAAATTACTTACATGCATACATGTATTTCACTTTGCTGTTTTTGGTTATGGGGGGCTGATGATGTGTCTCACCTAGGAGGTATCCTTCTCCAAATTCCCCAGCCATCAGCCGTGCATAGATGCCGCTCTGTTGGAAAATGTAGGAGTCGTGGGTACTACCCGGAAATTTTGCTACCAGGTCTGAGATGGTGCATTTCGCATTGCAGATCACCTGTACGTTGATGGTGTGAGTGGACTTCCGATTGCGGTAGATGTATTCTGTGTCAGATGGTGGGCAAATCGGAATGTGTGTGCCGTCTATGCAGCCAATGATGTGGGGGAATCTTGCCATCTGGTAGAAGTCTGCTTTGGTCTGTACCAGTTCTGCCTGGGTTGCAGGGAAGGAAATGTAGTGGGCCATCCTCTGGATCATGGCATCAAGGAACTTGTGGAAGAACCTTGACAGGCTGCTCTGGGTCACCCCTCCTGCCACAGCGACTACATTTTGATAGCTGCCAGACGCCAGCAGGTGTAGGCAGCATAGCACCTGCACCTGCACAGGGATTGCGTGTGCCCTTGGGGTGGGGTGCTGCAACAGGGGTTGGAGGTCCCTAATGAGGTCTGTGATGGTCTCTGAGTCCAGCCTGTACCGCTGTAGGATCTCTGCATCTGTCAGCATGACCAGGGTGATACGCTGTCTGTATACCTGCTCCTCTCTTTGCCATTCCCTCTCTCCTTGCTGCTGTAGCTGTAGCCGCCTCGCTATGACATAAAAAGCTGCCATCCTGCAAGTTGCAATGCATTTTGGGGCTGTTTTTATGGGTTGGAGTTGGTTACCACCTGATCGTAATCCATGGTAATTGCCGAGTGGATTCTACCGATTTTGAGCCAAATTCGGTGTTTCTGTGCCTCCCTACATCTCCCCATCTGTCCGAAGCGGGGATTTTCCCGATCGGTGATTCTACCGAATTGGTAGGTTCTCCGATTTGCCTTCTGTCCGATTCGGTGTCTCTACCGAATCGGTACATGGACCGAATCGGCTTATGTCCGAATCGGTGTCAATATCGATTCGGTACATGCACCGAATCGGCTTATGTCCGAATCGGTGTCACTACCGAATCGGTACATGCACCGAATCGGCTTATGTCTGATTCGGTGTCACTACCGAATCGGTACATGCACCGAATCGGCTTATGTCCGATTCGGTGTCACTACCGATTCGGTACATGCACCGAATCGGCTTATGTCCGATTCGGTGTCACTACCGATTCGGTACATGCACCGATTCGGTGTTTGCATCCGATTCGGTGTGTTACCGAATCGTACTGTATCCGATTTTCGGTATGTACGTATCGGATTCTTTTACATTCGGTAATCATTCCGATTCGGTTTTCGCTCCGATTTGTACTTTTTTTTAAGCCCTACATCTCGATGCCAGTATACCGATCGGTAAGGGCCCTAAATCGGTATTTTCGGCCGTTACCGATCGGTAACGGCCTACCTACATCGGGCCCCTAATGTCTGATTTCAAGTAATCTATTTTTATATTCTGCACAGAACTTACCTTGGCAATTTTGGATACATGTGATATGGGCACACTCTTGAGAAATCGGGTCAATTGTAGAAAGTGGAACGTTACTTTGGAACAGGGGCTGTTCACACTTGTATATTGAATCACAAAATGTCTAAGGGTAGTCGAAGTGGCAACATATGTCCTCTGACCACCATAGAACATCACAAGAAGTGACATCATATGGCATTTGACAGGAGGATGGCATCACAGGAAGTGGCACAATATGACATTTGACTCTGGCAATGTTACAGGAATTGTTGTTACATGATGTTTGACTATGTGGGCATTACCGGAAGTGGCTTAACTGAAGTAAAATACTTACAGTAAGTCATAAACAGAAAAAGGATACTGAAATAGATAGGAGCACATTTTACTGTACTGAGCTGGCTGATGTCACAATATGCCAGTGGCACAATTGTGAAGAGCCAGGGGGACAGGCACCATGAACTACATAAAAAGACATCATAGACAAGCTACAATCATAATATTCCTAAAGATAGCTTCAAAATCCAGGTCACAACCCCAAACTCCCAGGCACTGCCATCATTTGTTAACTAAAACCACCACTTTCCTATGCACATTCACAGTGTGTCTAGACATAGCCTCAAATACACCTGCACTGTGGTAAAACACCTAGGCAGAAACATCACCTACAAACAAAAAAAACAAGAAAGGGTCAGGCATAACTCCATATGATAAGTGCTGTTCTGTAAGGGCGTATTAATTAAACACTTTTGACCACATGCATCAATGAAAATAGATGGTCGCAAACGGGCTGATTAGCAGAATCTGCCTATTTGAGACCAGTATTTTTGCATTTGGGATGCATCATCCCAAATGCAAGAATCGCAATTTAAGTAATTGCAAAAGGTGCGATTACTTACATTGCGGTTGCATTTAAGGAATTGCAAATTGCGATTCCTTAAATGCACTGCATTAACCAAAAAAAGTTTGCGATTTTGCAAATAGGAATCGCAAATTACCATCAATCTCAAGTTGATGGCAATTTGTGATTTTTTAGAAAAATGCACTAAAGTGCATTTTTCATAGTCCCATGTTACACACACACATGCTCTTGGGGCATGTGTGTGCGCAATATGTGGTGAAATGGAAATTTCAGGCGTACAACAGACTGTGATTTTGGCACCCTTGCACCCTTGGAATTGCATGCACAATTTGCAAATACCTATTTGGTACTCGCAAATTGCGCATGCAATTTCCATTCATTCCTATGGGCCTCTAGGCCCACAGGAATAAATGGGAAGCAATTCCTTAATTGCAACTCGCAATTTGCGAGTCACAATTAAGGAATGTGTAGGAATCGCAACATTGTTTGTGATTCCTACATGCATAGGCAATTGCGATTCCATAATTGCGAATCCTTAAAAATCGCAATTATAGCATCTCAATTGCCTATTTTGATGCATGTGCAACATAGTTATCTTACATGTGTAGACTCTCCTGATCAGAGCCATTCTGTTCACAGACCCAGCTTTACTCTGGGCACAAATATGCACACCAAAAACTGCATATACTCACCTCATATGCACTTGTCAATCCTTTTCCCTTCTCCTGTCAGAAGTATATCTGTGCACCAAATATGTGGGAGTCGAATTTGTGAATATCATGTTTAGTTTATTAAAAGATTTGTGTGGGATGTTAGTAACCCATTAAATGTTAATAATTGTAATTGCTTTGTTTTATAAGACTATTTAACATCAGTCCAGGAGGGGTAATCATCCTGCAATCCAAACTCAGATCAAGACACCCAGGAGGCTCGATCTATGCCAGATCTTCAAAATAACCATTGATTCTTTAAATATATTGCATTTAGATTACTTACATGTACATTTATTTTAGTGGCTTTCATAAAAGCTGGTATGGAGTCAGCATGCACTGACCTGTGGGGGACAACCTAGATATACACAAATGTGTTTTGACGTCTGTAGCTCATGTCATAAACTGATCTGGGACTTGCTATTAATAGATGTCAACTAACAGAATGCATTTTAGTACTTTAAACCAGTGTGCAATTAGTCAATCATACTTCAGTGGGCCATGTACACACCTAACCACATCTCAAATGTTTGCACCCATGCAACTCTTGCTTGTGCACACCTTGTTCATTGGCACATACATTCACCAAGCCATAGGTCACCTGTGTACATATACTTGCCCTTACCTTGCATGTGCCCACTAGCCATACCCTCACCTGTGTGGATTAAGCCTCATTTCACCTATGTGTGCCTAGATCCCTTTCAATCGAGTAAACTGTGTTTGTTTTATGTAACTGCTTGTATCAACTGCATCCACTTGACATTATTTACCTTTAAACACATAGAATGCATTCATTGTTACACATGTCAGCCTTAAGGTGGCCTCCCCCCAAACTTACCTTGCCTTACTCCTCCATTTTTTGCAGATTTTCTTTTTGTATGCTCTGTCATTCAATCAATCAATCAACCAGGATTTGTAGAGCATGGCCGCTTTACTCGGGAGGGTCTCAAGGTGCTGTCGGATCATGCTGTTTGTTCTCCTATTGGTTGAACATCCAGGGCTTGAGGTCCTTCCTGAAATGCTGGAGCGATGGTAAGGCTCTGATGTGCAGGGGGAGGTCCTTCCAGGCATAGCCACCAAATCAGAGAAGGTGCAGTCTCTGTTCTTTGTCCGTAAGATGCGAGGGGTGGCAGCTAGGATGAGGGATCTGGATCTGAATTTCCTGGTGGGCTGGTGAAAAAAATCACAAATTGGTTGAGGTAAGCAGGTCCTTCATTGTGTACTGCCTTGTATGCATGGGTGAGTGGCTTGTACTGGCATCTCTTCATGACTGGTAGCCAGTGGAGTTTCTTGAGTTGAGGGGTTATGTGCTTCCATATGGGGAGGTTGAGGATGAGCCTGGCAGCTGTGTTCAGGATCATCTGCTGTAGTCAAGTCTGCTGGTGACAAAAGCCGGCGTGATAGTTATGCTGGTGTTGGTTGGGAGACATCTGAAAATAATCTGGAGCATTTGGAGCGCGAGAAGCAGGCGGTGAAGAAGGTGCAGATTTACTTCTACATGGATAGCTGGAAGTCAAGGATGATGCTGAGGTTGCGGGCATGTTCTGTGGGTCTCAGGGTTGGGCGCAGCTCTGGGAGCCAACATTGGTTGTTCCAGTGTGTGTCCTTGTCTTTCCTGAAGATGAGTACATATGTCTTGTCAGTCTTGCTTCTGAGAGAGTTGTTGTTCACCACACATCTTTAGGACTTGTCTTTGATGGTTCTTGGATTGTTAGTCACGGAGAGGATGAGTTGGGTGTCATTGGCATATGAGAGGATGCTGAGTCTCTGGTTTTTGATGATGTTGCCCAGGGGGGTCATGTATGTGTTGAAGAGAGTTGGGCCGAGGGATGAGACTTGAGGTACACAGCAGGTGATGTTCTTAGGGAGCACGGAGTAGGGAGGGATATATTTTTCTGCGTTCTTCCTGTGAGGTATGATGTGCGCCACTTAAGGGCGGCTCTTCGGATTCTGACTTGGTTGAGCCTATTGATTAGTACCAGGTGGGATATGGTGTCAAAAGCTGCAGAGAGGTCGAGGAGGATGATGGCCACTGTTTCTCCCTCCTGGTATAACAGCATTCATATGTTATCTGTGGCAGCGACTAAAGCTGTCACAATGTTGCCGTTTGGTCTGAAGCCGGCTTAGGAGTTGTCCAGGAAGTCGTGGTTCTCCAAATGTCTGGTGAGCTGGATGTTGATTGCTTTCTTGATGACGGAAGTGGAGCTGAGAGATGGATTGGTAGTTGTTCAGTTCTGCTGGGTCTGCAGATGGTTTCTTCAGCAAAGGCTTCACATTGTTGTGTTTTCAATTCTGGGGGTAGTGGGCTGTGGTGATCGAGGAGTTGGGGACCTTGGTGAGTTCTTTGCTGATGAGTTGATTACCGAGGTTGAAAGCATGGTTGAGGCAGGGATCTGCAGGAGCTCCTGAGTGGATGGATCTTGTTAAAAAGCAGTTTCTATGGATGACCTTTTCTGTTAATGCTTGGCATTAATCGCCTCTAAACCATTAGATGATTATCAAATAAAGAGGCAGGCGCTGGAAATTGGAAAGCAGGAAACAGGTTTTAATTCTCTCCGGAGCAGAACACGTCAGATCGGACAAACAGGGTATCTTCTCGAGGTGCTCTAACCGCATCTCTGAGGCCTGGCCTCTTATACACAGGTTTATTGCTTTATTACATACAACACATTCTTGGCAATACTTTGATGTTCGGAAAGACATCCTCGGAATCCCAGCTCCAGGCCTGTTCCCACACATATCTACAGTAGAAGTCCCCACCCCAATTTCAGCAGGTGATGACTATCGTGCAGCCGGGCATTCCACTGGGAACAGAAATATGTGTGATCGGCCGGATCTTGATTAATCTCGGCCCCTTTGAAGGGAGGCGAGTTTCTACTGTAGGGGGCAATAAACGGCATCCGCAGGGCTAGGTGATGGCCTGGGATCAGCTCGGACAATCGGGCATAGAGGAAGGGGGTTATCAAAGGGCCCGTTCGCGTGAAAGGGATAAAAGGGTTCAGCGCGGGATGTGGCTCTGGGGCTGGGTCGCGCTGAGGATGTTTTATGACTCTAACATGTGCTTGGGGGTTGCCAGCGAGCGGGGGATGATCGCAAGGTCGGGGAGACGCGCAGGCGATCGGCAATGTTACGAGAGTGGCCACAGTCTTAAAATGGCTGCCGTTTACGCGCTTGAAAAAGGGCCTAAGTGGGACAAGATGGCGCCGGTAATGTTCACTTTGCAATCTAATATTCAACAGTGTGCCCTTTGAACATACCCTGACATCTTGCTAGTTTATGTCAATGTTCATTATGTGGTGGATCTCTGTCGCGTACAATGCTTTCATGTGTTCAAACTTATTGTCCAAAGTCTTAGGGCATATCGTATTCGCAAAAAGAGAGCACAAGGGCGGTATGCATTGTATCCCCAGGCAACACCCACATAATACAAAAACTGGCACCAATACTATTATCAATGATTTCCAGCCCTAGTCTTTCAAAGTAGTCCAAAACCAGCCTCCGAGTAACCAGCCGTCTTGTTCCTGGTGGATTTCCGAAGATAGTCTGTGGTGGTGTTCTATTGCTTTGTAGACAGAAGGAGAGTAGTCCGGGACGAAGGTGCAACAGTTGGCATCGATGATGCAGCATGCTCCTCCACGGTCCGCCAGTACCACGTCGAGCAAGAGGCGGTTCTGCAAAGCCACGAGGCGGACCGCTTGCAGCTCAGCTGTATTGTTAGCGAGGATGCCAGCCGTGATGTTCAAAGCTGTTTCGACTGCTTGGGTTAGATGACGGATGGCTCGACTGTTTGACATCGGGCCCCAGAAAGGAATTAGTCCCCTTGCAGCATCAAGGAACTGCAAAGAGGTGAAATCCGCTTGTTCTGTGTCCAATGAGCGCCTCTGCCTGTGGTATGCTGGTGGAGCCACATAGGTGGGGGGAAGAACAAATGAGATGTAGCAAGTGCCTCCCCAGCCTTTAGGGAGCCAGGTGTAGGCTTTAGTGCCGCAGACTAAATACATGTTGGGAGACGCTACAAATTAAGGGGGGTCGGCAGTATTCAATGTCCTTTTTATGGGGCAGGAGCTGTGGCCCACAATTTTTGTCCCATGGCCCTTGTTGCAGACAAGGCCGGAGACATTTACCACAGACAGGGCCATGGTCAGTGTTGCAGCAGTCCGTTTGCGTAGGTATGAAAAAGTGGGTATGGCTGGATTATTGAATACCTGCATCTCGAGCCGTTCCTTCTCCTGGATGTCCATTGGAAGCATTGTGTTTGAGGTCTGAGGGCAAAAGGGAGTGGAAGTCTTTTCGGTTTTTCCCAGCCAGAACCCATCGTAGAAGTGTGAAATGGTTTCGCCAGAAGTTGCATTGTCCTTATAACTCTCTTGCAAGAGTATCAGCCAGGCAAGGCAGGACTCATGAATGGAGAAAGGCGAAGGGACGAAGGGGATAGAATGTTCAGTGGCATGAGGCAACAGCCCACAGATCCAGCTGATCGTGGCGTTGGCAGAGAGGTTGTGCTGGTGTAGTACTTGTACAAAGGAATTGTTCCAGAACTCCTTGCGTCTTTCTCGGAGCTGGGGTGGAAGTGAAATGAGATAGTGTTCTCTTTTGGTGGTGGGTTGCACAGTGGGTATCAAAGTCTTATGGGCAGGTATGCTTTCTTCCACGATCCAGAAGGTGGCCATGAGGAGGAGGCAGAAGAGAAAAGAAATGAAGAAGGCAATTGTCTTTGTTTTATGCAGCGTTTCAGTCTTGGGACTCTTACAGTGGATCTTCGGACGTTCGGTTGCTTCCATCATCTTCATGCCGGGAGCTTCCATCACCTTCAAGAGAGCCCGGTAGCGGGCAAAACCACGTACTTCGTCTGGCGTCTCTCCTGGTAGCCTTTGTAGTGTTAGCTACCGCTCTGAGACTGTTGACTCAGTTAGTGGTCTGCTTTGCCGGAGCCCTCTCCTTTTGTCGTAAGTTGTACCCTTCCCTGGATGGCACAGTGGGATCGGGAGATTTTGCCAATTCGAGTGTCTCTGTGTCAGGGTAGCAACTCAGGGCTGGTCTGTCTTTGCTCAGGAGCTCTTCTTGGGTGTCCACATCTTCATTTGTTGTCAGAGTTGGTGATATTCTTTTGCAATGGTGCGCATGTAGCCAATTTCGTTTCCCTTCCACTCGGAGTGCAGTTCGGGTGGTGATCAAGACTTGCCAGGGGCCCGTCCACCTGGGTTCTAGACTCTTCGTCCTCTGGAAGTTTTTAATCAATATGAACTCTCCGGGTTGGATGTCGTGTGCGGGGCCCCTGGATGTGTCTGGGATGGCTTGCTGCACCTGTTGGTGAATAACAGTTAGTGTTTTTGTCAAGTTATGCAGGTAATCAGACATCAGGATGTCCGGGACATCATGGATGGATGCTGGCTTCGGCGCGGTCCAGATGTTCATGGGCCGGCCAAAGACCACTTCATACGGGGTTAGGTGATGCTTGGTAGGAGTGGAGTGCATCGATAGCAATGCCAGTGGGAGGGCATCTGGCCATTTCAGTCCTGTGGTGGCAACTATTTTTGCTAGCTTGAGTTTCAGTGTGGCGTTATGTCGTTCTACTAAGCCTGCAGATTGGGGGTGGAAGACCGCATGAAATTTTTGTTTTACACCCAACCCTTTTAATATGAGCTGGATAACTTTGGCTACGAAGTGGGGGCCGTTGTCGCTCCACAAAATCCGACAAAGGCCGTAGCGTGGGAAGAATTCCTTCAACAACACCTTAGCAGTAGTGATGGCGGTGTTGTCTCGAGTGGGGTAAGCTTCCACCCATTTGCTGAACGCACATACAATGACAAGCACGTATTTCAGACCATGGCATCTTTCTAGCTGAATGTAGTCCATCTGAAGGACTTCGAAGGGATGGTCAGGGACCCCAAACCCTCCCCGGGGTACTACAGTCCCTTTCCCTGGGTTGTGTTGTAGACATATTAGGCATTGTTGGACCAGGCGTTTCACTGCGTCGGCTATTTTGTCATTGTGCCAAACTCTACAAACGAGCTCAGTCATGGGGGCAGATCCTATGTGTGCAGGGGAGTGTGCCATGGTCAGTAAAGGGATCAGATAGGAATTGGGTAACAGCCATTTGTCTGTGTCTTTCGTCCGCCAGCAGCCTTCATCATCTTTTAGTCCCACCCGTGCCCATTCAGTCAGTTCCTGTGGTGTGCTAGTCATTTGAATGTCCTTTATAGTCTCTCTTGCGTCTTTCCATTTTTCTGCTTGGGACCTGGTTACATATATGCGTGTTGTCGTCCTATTTTCAGCTGTGGTTCGGGCAGTGATGTCGGCTAGTGCATTTCCTTGTCCTACAATGTCTGTGACTTTCTTGTGTGCCTGGCACTTGATTACAGCAAGTTGTTTGGGGAGGAGAACTGCTTCGGTCAGGGCAGAGACTAGGTCTCCATGTAGGATCGGCGTGCCATGAGAGGTCAGGAATCCCCTCTCCTTCCAAAGGAGCCCAAAGTGATGAACCACCCCAAAGGCATACTAGCTGTCTGTGTATATGTTAGCGGTCGTCCCTGCTGCTAGGATGCATGCTCGTGTGAGGGCAATCAGTTCTGCTGCTTGTGCGGATCGCTGTGTGATGCGAGCTGTCTCACCAACAGTTCGGGCCGTGGTAACGGCGTATGGGGCGGAAGTGGTGCCGTCGGGGAGTTTAATGCACGAACCATCTACCCAAAGTTCACCGTCAGGTTCTGGGAAAGCAGTATCTCGGAGGTCCACTCTGCTCCTAGTCTGTTCGTCAGTGAGGGTCACACAGTCATGGAGGGGAGCGGAATTGGGGTCATTCTCGGGTAAGGGTAGCAAGGTTGAAGGATTCAGAGTAGTGCATCTTTTCAAAGTTATGTGGGGTGCCAGTAAAGTCAGTTCGTACCCGGTCAGTCGTGCGCTAGTCAGATGTTGAGTTCTGGTTTGGTTCAGGAGGGTATCAACGGAATGGGGTACTAGCACGGTGAGGGAATTAGAAAGTACAATTCC
Organism: Lissotriton helveticus; assembly: GCF_964261635.1. Lineage (NCBI taxonomy): Eukaryota > Metazoa > Chordata > Amphibia > Caudata > Salamandridae > Lissotriton > Lissotriton helveticus. The sequence goes on from NC_136068.1 coordinate 1,000,500,368, forward strand.
TTCACTCTGTCATATGGAGACAGCAGCGGCAGCTACGGCTCGAAGGCAGGCAGGCAAAGCTCTGGCTACAGGGTCAAGAGTGGCAGAGAAGTAGGCACAAGTGCGTTGTTTGAAGCCAATGGATTGTGTTAGGACAGATAAAGCGCATCCCTCCCTTTCGTGGGTATAAAGGGAAAAAGGCTTGGAATAGTCTGGGGTTCCAAGAACGGGAGCTGAACAAAGGGCATCTCGTAATTCTTTGAAGGAAGATTGGCATTCGGGGGTCCAAGGGAGTGGGAAGGGAACATCTTTGGCCAGGAGGGAAAGTAATGGTTTAACATTGAGGCTGAAGTTTGGCAACCACTGTCGACAGAAGGAGGTGAGGCCTACCAGAGAGCGGACTTGCTTCTGGGTTTTGGGGACGGGAGTTTCCAATATGGTCTGAATTCTGCCGGGCGTAAGTTTCCTCCCTTCTTTGGACAAGAGGTGGCCTAGATATGTTACTTGGGGCTGACAGAACTGTAATTTCTTCTTGGAGACCTTGTGACCATTCTCTGCGAGGAAGTGTAGGAGCTGGATGGTGGCTGTGACTGCAAGTGGGGTGGTGTCGGCTGCTAGGAGGATGTCATCTACATATTGTATCAACACCACTCCATCCGGCAACTCGACTGCGTCTAGCTGTCTCTTGAGGGCCTGGCTATAGATGCTGGGACTTTCAGTGTAGCCTTGGGGTGCTCGACAAAATCTGCACGAGCGGGATTTTAGGGTAAATCCGAAAAGGTAGCGGCTGTCTGGATGGATAGGGATAGAGAAAAAGGCGTTTTTTAGATCAATGACAGTGAAAGTGGTGGCAGTGGACGGGATCAGGGTCAGAATGGGGTATTGTGGCACAACTACTTTATTAACCTCTCGCAGGTCGATGATGAAGCGGTACGCTTTCTCATCTCCCTCTCCTTGCTTCTTGATAATCGGTAAGATAGGGCTGTTACAAACATTGCTGACCACCTCTTCTACCACTCCTGCATCTACTAAGGATTGAATGATCTCTACCAATGCCTTCTCGCCTTCAGGTGATATCCTATATTGTGGGAGTTTTGGGAGTGTTGCGTCCTGTCGTACAGTTATATGCACAGGATTGATCATCATCCGTCCTACATCTGAGTCGGTCTTTGCCCATAAGTACGAGGGTAAGGTGTCGAGCAACGATATGCCGGCGTCAGTCACAGAGAACATGTGTCGTGTGGGACAAGATCTGAGCAGACTGGGGTTGTCGTACAAAATGACTCGGACTCCGTCCGGGGAGCATCTGATGGTGGCTCGGAAATGTTTCAACAGGTCAAGACCCATAATGGCATCAGGGGTGTTGGAGGAAAGTAGATATGTTGTGTCAGTGGTGTTGTTTTCCAAGGTGAAAGGGATTGGTGTGGACAGGGGATTAGTGGAGGACGTTCCATCAAAACCTATCGATGTTACATGTGAGCCAGATAAGGGTGCCCTTGGAATCAGTCGTTTAGATAAAGCACTACGTGTTGCTCCTGTGTCTACCAAAAATGGAGACTTCGTGCCTAGGATCTTAGCGGTGACATAAGGGCCTTGCTGGTCAACATAGAGCTCAACTGGATCCATCCCTTGCCTTTGGCAGTCCTATGCAAAGTCGTACGTGTTGTCGTAATCAGACTGTTGGCACTGGTTCTGTCGGGCACGGTCAAATGTCTATTTCTCGGTCCATTCACTGAGTCTCTCGTCTCCTTATTTCTGATCATTTCTAGTAGAATCGGGCACTGGAATTTCCAATGTCCGAGTCCTTTACAGAACGCACACTGAATTTCACTCAAATCTCTACGTCCAGCGTAGGACGTGGGTGCATTATCTCTAGGAGGTGGGTTTCTAGGGGCATTCGGCTGGTAATTTCCTTTGTAGGGTTCCTTTCTTATAGTCACTCCCTGCAACTGTGCAATCATAACCCTTTCTTTGAGGTCTTTCTTCTTTTTCTCTGATGCCCTATCATTTTCGTTCTTTTGATGCTCAAAGTACTGGGCCATCTGAAGGATAGCCGCGGGTTTGGAGGCCACCCAACTACTTTCGCTGGTCTGTAGTTTCTGTGAGACCTCCTGCAACAGACCTTTAACATAATTTTGGACAAACAGGTGATGTCCGGTTGCAGTGGTCATATCCTGACCACTATAGTCAGAAAACACCATCTCGAATCGAGAAAAGTATTCCGAGATATCTTCTTGGGGTTTCTGACGGCAGGCCGTTACAATCGACCAGTCTACCTTTTTCTCAGGGATTAGTGTCCTTAATTTTTGAACGACTTTGTCTGGAAGTTCTAAAATAGCTTTTAAGGGTTTGTGTCTGGGATCTCGTTGTTTATCTATGCCATCGAGTTGTACCCAGGTATGTCCGAACAGCTCAAGGTGGTCGACTTTCCGGATTTGCTTCCACACATCGGCTGGTAGACATAACCCGAAAAACAAGTCGATGTCTGCTAAGGTCATGATTGTCGAACCTAATTCTACCTAGTTCTGTATAAAAGGCTGCGGGGTTCTTCCGCAAGTCCGGTAAGGATTTTCAGAATGTTAGGATGTCTTGTCGATCCCAGGGTTGGTATATCCAGTTATAAACCACCCTTCCCTTTGCGTCCTGATGGTTAATGTCATCATTAGTGCCCTGACCTCGTGGGGGGACCCAGTAGTGAGCGGCTTCCTTTATTGGCATCATGGTGTCAACTTTCTCCCTTGGGGGTTCGGTCGCTACAGGAGTTGTGTTCCTAGTTACCGGTTCTTGTTCCGTGAGGTGGCGGAAGACTTCCAGCGTATGTGAGAAGAGTTCCGTCACATCACACTCGCTCTCATCTCCTATGCCTACCTTCCTGTACAAGTCTGCAAGGCGTTCGGGTCTTTTGTTGTGGTATCTCTCCTCATAGGCTTTGAGGGTGTGGTAGCAAAAACGTACAACAAAGTGTCGTCTATGGCTGCTGGTATATGAGTTGCACATGTCCGAAATATATTCCTCTGTTTCTTTTTGTTCTATTATTGTTTTTACAATTTTGTCAATACCCGCTCGTTCATGGCTGTTCAAGCGGTTCGCTCTCGTAATCTCTTTTCCTATGGCTTCAGACTTGTTTGAAGCTTCCGTTGATGCGGTATTTAGTACGAGAGGCTCGGTCGGTGCAGAGGCCGTGGGTACCGAGGCCCTGGCACTACCTTCATTTGGGTTCAGGGATTGTTGGTGCTGTACTAAAGGATGGGAGGGGGCATATGGAGGGGGCATATAGATGATCGGGGGGGCCTAAGAGTAACTCATTATTTGCCTTTTGTTTTGAGGGTAACTCGGGGTAGGGCACAGGGGGTGTTCTCACAGGGCATTGGCCCGATGTCTCGGACTCTCATTCCTTCTTAATTCTTTCTCTTTCTTTGATCTCTTCCTCTAGCTTTTTACCAGCTAGGTGAGATGCCTTTCGTAGCTCCTTATCTGTTTTTGCTTTGTCTCTCTTTTTACGTTACGTTGCTTCTTTGCACCACATGCCGAGACTATCAAGCATGGTTGGCGTTGTTTTATGTTTACGAAGGGCTGTTTCTAGTGCTTCTATTTTATTTATAGTATTTTCAAACAATCAAACAATAAGAGTCGTGCTGCACGACCTTACCCGGAACGTATGCACAGTTTCTCGTCTTCCACTTCCAGCGCCCGATCGTCCTCTATTCTCTGTTATTGCCGCGGCACTCCTGAGGGTTCCCAGTCAGGACCGTAGATCACCCGAGAGAGGTCTGATTGGAACCAGTGAAGTTCGGATGATCGGCCGCCAGACGAGGGTCTATCAGGTGTGAGCTCTTCCCGATCGTTGCAGTCGTTCACTCTGTCGTCAGGACCTCTCCCACTGGATCCACGTGTCGCTGATGAGCCCCACGTTGGGCGCCTATTGTTAAAAAGCAGTTTCTATGGATGACCTTTTCTGTTACTGCTTGGCATTAATCGCCTCTAAACCATTCGATGATTATCAAATAAAGAGGCAGGCGCTGGAAATTGGAAAGCAGGAAACAGGTTTTAATTCTCTCCGGAGCAGAACACGTCAGATCGGACAAACATGGTATCTTCTCGAGGTGCTCTAACCGCATCTCTGAGGCCTGGCCTCTTATACACAGGTTTATTGCTTTATTACATACAACACATTCTTGGCAATACTTTGATGTTCGGAAAGACATCCTCGGAATCCCCGCTCCAGGCCTGTTCCCACACATATCTACAGTAGAAGTCCCCACCCCAATCTCAGCAGGTGATGGCTATCGTGCAGCCGGGCATTCCACATTGATTAATCTCGGCCCCTTTGAAGGGAGGCGAGTTTCTACTGTAGGGGGCAATAAACGGCATCCGCAGGGCTAGGTGATGGCCTGGGATCAGCTCGGACAATCGGGCATAGAGGAAGGGGGTTATCAAAGGGCCCGTTCGCATGAAAGGGATGAAAGGGTTCAGCACGGGATGTGGCTCTGGGGCTGGGTCGCGCTGAGGATGTTTTATGACTCTAACATGTGCTTGGGGGTTGCCAGCTCGTGGGGGATGATCGCAAGGTCGGGGAGACGCGCAGGCGATCAGCAATGTTACGAGAGTGGCCACAGTCTTAAAATGGCTGCTGTTTACGTGCTTGAAAAAGGGCCTAAGTGGGACAAGATGGCGCCGGTAATGTTCACTTCGCAATCTAATATTCAACAGATCTCATGATGGTTTCCGTGTCTTTCTCGGTGTGGGGGTTCCATGCAGTGAGCTGGTGTGGATGGGTGTCAGTCTGTGTGAGGAAGTTGATGCTGTCAGCGGTGGGGAGTTTGGGTGCAAACTTTTTGTAGATACTGAAAATTCCAAATAAAGTCCGTAAAGGCGTCACTGTGATCTTGCAAGGGAGTGATGTTGTTTTCTGTTGCTAGAGGTGTGGTGAATTCCTTGATTATGTTGAAAAGTTCTTGCAGTTGCTGGAGCTGTCAGTGATGTGGGTGGCTAGGCCAGTCTTCCTGGTGTTTTTCAGGAGGGGGTGGTAGCAGTTGAGGGCCGCATATCTGGTCCTCGAGGGACTTACTGGCATACCATCTTCTTTCTGTCTATCTGCAGTTGCATTTCTGGGTTTTCAGTTCTTCCATGAACCAGTGCGGGTGTTGTGTTTGTTGTTTGGGCTTGGTCGGTTTCCTCGAGGCAACTTTGTCAGTGCTTGCTGTTATCTAGTTTGTAAAATTTGCCACTGCTTGTTCTATGACCTCGGTGGTGGTGGCTAAGTGGGAGTTGAAGGCATTGGTCCAACGTTGTTCTGATACCTTGGCCCAGCTGCATCATGATTCCCTGGAAGTGGAGGTGGGGGTATTGAGGTGTCCCGAGATGATGAAGTAGACTCAGAGGTGGTCAGTCCAGGTGAGCTCTTCCATATGGATGTATTCTACACTGTTGCTGGCTGGGAAGATGGGGTCAAGTGTGTGTTCTACTATGTGTGTACGGTCGGTGACTAGTTGTTTCACTCCAAGGTTGGCCATATTTCCTTGAAGGTCAGCCGTGTTGGTGTTGTCTGTGTTCTCAAGGTGAAAGTCGAGGTCTCCTAGGAAGATGTACAGATTCGAGTAAATGGCGAAAGGAGCTATTAAGTCAGGGATGGCGATGCAGAAGGGTGGGTGGGGTCCCGCAGGTCTGTAGACAAGGGTGCCTTGGATGGTGGTTTAGCTGTGTTTTTGGAGTTGGAAAGTTGATGTGTTCCATGAAGAAGGTGGTGTCGTCAGTGGTGGTTGTGCATTTGAGGATCTCTTTGTAGATTATGGTGATGCCGCTGCCATTTCCCTTAGTGTGGTCTCGATGTGTGATTTTGTTTTCGGCCGGAGTGGCTGTAGCGATTTTGGGTGATGATGCGTCGGTCCAACCAGGTTTCTGTGATGAAGAAGGCATCTTGGGCATGGGTGTTGATGGTGTCCCAGATTTCGATGGCATGTTTTCCAAGAGTGTGCTTTGAACAGCAGGGAGTTGATCTCTCTGTGCATGTTACCACTGCTAACCAGTACTAAAGTGCATGTGCTCTCTGCTTGGAAGATAGTCTAATAGGCCTACACCCAGTAGGCACATTTAATTTACTTATAAATACCAAGTAAAGTGGTACTTCATGTACCTAGGGCCTGTAAATTAAATTCTACTAGAGTGCCTGCAACACCTATTGTGCCACCCATTTAAGTAGGCTTTTAAACATGGCTTAGACCTGATATTGCAGACTGTGTGTGCCGTTTTACACTGCCACTGCTACCTGACAAAATAAATCTTTTTCACAAAAAATGTGCTGACCCCTTAGGACTGGGAAGCGTCCCCAAACCGCACTCTACGTTTTCAATATCAAAAATAAATTGTTCAAGTTGTATTGAGGTTGTATTGAGGTAATGAATAAAGTTCCTTTTATTTTATTTCCATGGATAACATCCTTGTTTACATGGTAATACTCATTTTATTATTATTCCAAACTCATGTATCCATAAATTAAATGTGCCCAATGCATTTCAGGCTATGCCCTTTGTCAGGGGATAAATCATGTGAAAATAGAAAAAACCTAACTCGAGTAGAAGCAATACATAATATATCCCCATAACTCAACCAGATTATGAAAATTGTGTTGACTGATGTGTGTTAGTAATCAGCAATTTGAAAAACTCCTAAATGTTATGACCGGTAAAAGCGTGCTCCTGAGAAATCTTAGAAATGTAGCACGTTATAGGGAGTTTTATCAAAAATAGTACCCGATAAGTAAGGAACGTGCCCAGCCGATCTTAGATGTGTCCTCATGCTATCATCGTTCATGTGAGTATTTAAAGCACCTCGTGGAATACAGACCATAGTAAACCTTGAGAAAGTGATGGTATGTACCGTATTCTGTAAATGCAACTTACTAGTCACAGCAACTTCGCATATCACAAGTTCGATTGTTTTGCCTTAAAGAACAACGTGCACCAATTGGTATCATCAACTAGTAACTTTGAAAGAATTAAAGAGTACTATCAGGCTGTGACTGAAAACTTGCCAGATAAGTTCAAAGTGTGACTGACACAATTCACGCCGTGTAAAAATCAACTTACTCCATCATGTGCAAGTCCGGATATAAGTCACCCCAAAATGGAAAACTGTGATGAGTGAATCAACTGAACATCGAAAACCGACGGTGACAGAACAGAAAATTTGAAATGCCGTATGGAGTGCTGAAATAAGGTTGCAAAACATGCAGTGAAAAATGTAAATGATGTCTGTGTATGAGAATATACATCTTTAAAGAGTAAGAATTTTCAAAGCGAACTCCAATAGTCCAGTTGTGCACATCCTTCCCCCTGTATGATAGGTAATAAAACCCTTTGGAGAACATGTGATCCATCTAGTCGCAGTTTCATGTGACCTAGGAAGTTTAACAATGTGGTATTCACCAGTCTTCTCAGTACCTTGAATATGCCTGAACAGTAACCTGATGACAATAAATCCTCAATTACAAAATGTACTTGCAGGAAAAAATAAGATTTAGTAAAAAGGTCATACCATTAATGATGGTGATCATAATAAATCACTGTCAGTCATAATTCACTCCTGTGTAATTATTTGGGTACAGTGCCATACGACCTGGAAGGTGTTAACTTTGCAGTTTTTTTTAAACTTCTTGGTACATTAGCTGTATCTGAACAGTAACCTAATAATAATGAATCCTCAGTTACGTAATGTCCTAGCAGGTAAAAGAAATATGATGTGAAAGTTCATGACATTAATGGTGGTAATCATATTAAATCACTATCAGTCAAAAAGTCAGTTATAAATAAAATTCACTATAAGCATAATACTTTTGATGCAGTGGATGTGTTTGTGTCTTTTGTACTGTGTTTCTACATTGAAGTATACAGCCATATGTTGAACCTTCTCTATAAAAAGCAGCTTAAGTCAATACATTCATTTAGTCCATTGGGGTTTACTGTGTCCAGATAGTTAATCCAGTATATTTCTCTTTGAAGTAAGAATCAGGTATTATCTCTTTCTGCTAGAATCGAAAGTTGTTCAAGGATCAAAAACCTGAGTTGGCTTATATTGTGATTGTTGAGATTAAAATAGGTTGTGACAGTCGATTTCTGTTTTTTGGTCGGATGTTGCTTTTGTGTTCATTGAGGCGTATCTTGATTTTCCTCCTTGTGTTTCCCACATATGCATATCCAAATGACCATTTTAACCTATAAACAACGTTACTAGTGCCACACATAGCAGTTTCTTTAAGTCTGATAATTGTGCCTTTAGTAGTTTGTAAAAAAGTGTTGCCTTTGATAATTGAGTTGCAACTCCTACAATTCATGCACGGTAAAGTGCCTCAATGGTTTTGATGCTTCAGCTCTTGTTTTTTGTTGAGAATTTGTTTAAGATTTTTTATGTGCAAATAAGCAAATCTAGGTTGGTTTTCAAAAATGCCCCTGAAATCTTTCTCGATATGTAACATTGGCCAGTATTTCGATATAATTCTTTTGATCCTATAACTATGAGTGGAGTATTTAGATTCAAAGACTATTCTACTCTTGTTCTCTTTGGATTTGTTTGGTGGGTGTAGTTCGCGAAGAAGCGCTACGCGAAGCTACGCGAAGTGCACTTCGCACTACGCGAACTTCACGTAGCACTACGCGAGCTGCGTAGTAGCATGTTCGCACTGTGCAAGATGCGTTTTCAATGATTGCACAGTGCGGACAAGCATCCGGCACTGTGCAAGCATTGAAAACAGCATCTTGCACAGTGCGAGCTGTAGTTTTCTGCTGCTCGAGTAGATTATTACTGGAGCGGCAGCTTTCTCAACGCGAACAGGTAGTTTCTCATTGAGAGCGGTCGCGAGCATGCGCAACCACTCACAATGAGAAACCTGACCTCCTCGCGTTGAGAATCTCGTTGGGATGTCATTTTGCTTGCTTGCTGTCAGGACGCTAAGACTTATCTGGCTCACCAAGGTCTTGCACGGGAACAGAGATGCTAGAACCCAAATCCCTCTGAGCAATGTCGGCGGGTCAGGTCACTGAACCCTTCCTTCATTACCCGCAGGGAAGGGGGTGTGGATAAAATAACAAACAGAGAAGAGAATGGTCCTGCGCTGGTTCCTTCTGGATTCTGCCCTCTAGTGGTTTGATGGACTTGTGGAACCTAAAAGCAATAACATATCATTACACTACTAATATAGCTTTCTCATAGTTCACTATTGAATGTGCACTTGTCTCTACTCATTACCCTTATCGCTGCTGGACCTTGCCTCTCTTCTTAGATATGATTAGGGCTGCTGCTCATCTATCAGTTGTCACTAGTATCACAAATAACAGCAGATTTAGATTAGTCTTTCTTCTGGAAACTATGACTAAATTCCTAATTATCTAAGTAGGGGAAATACACTTACTTCACTGATGTCTAAGCCCCTTGTTAATATGGGTTTCTGTCTTTTAGAATTACTTCTCTCCTTATCTTCTTATTAGGTATTTAACTGTTATAACCTATCTCCTTTTCTTTCTTTGTAGGTTCTCACAGCCTCCAGACAGTCTCTTGAAGTAATGGTGAGTAATGGTGAGTGTTTATAACTTTTTACATGTAGACTTTTCTTTTGTGCAATGTCATTTTGTTTTATAAACCTCTATGTTGCAGAAGAACAGTTTGTGAGTTGTAATGCCTATATATATATATATATATATATAATTCACATTTAATTTTGAAACTTTAAAGCACTTAGCTTGCTTCTTTCTGTCAGGCTCTGTTGAAAACGCTGAAGGCGCTTTCCACTTGCTTCCGCTCTCTTTGGTGAGAAAACGCTGAAGGCTTGACGAGCGGTCGCTTCAGCTGTTCTGGGATTGATAGCGATGTTCCCTCGTTGACAGCCTTGAATGAGCGGCGGTTCTTCAATTACTCAGCGGCGGCTCCACAGCTGCTCCGCAGCGGCTCCTCAGTCTGTCAGCGGCTCCTCAGTCTGTCAGCGGCGGCTCCGAACACTTGGTCTATACTTGAGACTCGCGCTTGATTAAACGCGCCGGGTCTCACTCTAAACAGCTCCTCTTTATTCCTACGGTACTCCGCTCCCAAACTAAATTACACTAAGAACATTTCTTTGTCACTTCAAGGGAAGCGACTCTCCACGGCTTCAATCTTTAGTGAAGTGCGCGTCTCTCAGGACGCTCGCGCTCCACATAGGATTCTCGGCAGCTAGGGTCAGAAAGACTAGAACGTCTGCTGTCGTTCTCGGTGGCAATGACGGCGGCCATCTTGCATCTCCACAGACGTACCTTATTCAACCATGTGTCAGCAGTGCTTCTTGCTTTGCTTGATCGCGCAAGTAGGTGGGGAATAACAAGGCCCACTGATTGAGTCCTGACACTTGCAGTCGCGAACATGACGTTCAGGACCGCGAACAAGCAAAAAATTACCGCTGCACTACGCTACGCTGCACTACGCATGTTCGCACTGTGCTACGTGCAGCTCGCGTAGGGCGAAGTTGCGAAAACTTCGCAAACTCCGCGAGCGTAGCGTAGTGCTTCGCCCAGGGTTAGTGGTAATGAGTAAATCTTCACCTGTCTTGTTCTCTGCTTTTGTTTTCACCATTTGTAAAATCAAGTTAGGGTATACACCATCACTTTCTCAAGGTTTACTATGGTCTGTATTACACGAGGTGCTTTAAATGCTCACATGAACTATGATAGCATGAAGACACGTCTAAGACTGGCCGGGCATGTTCTTTACTTATTCTGCATTAGCTTTGATAGAACTCCCTATAACATGTTACATTTCTAAGATTTCTCAAGAGCACGGTTTTACCGGCCATAACATTTCTAGACCTCTTCAGATCGGCAATCCCAATCATGCTTATACCGGTTTATAACATTTAGGATTTATCCAAATTGCCGCTTGCTAACACACATCAGTCAACATGCTTTTCATAATCTGGTTGAGTTATGGGAATATATTATGTATTGCATCTACTCAAGTTAGGTTTTTTCTATTTTCGCATGATTTATCTATTGACGAAGGGCCTAGCCCAAAATGCATTGGGCACATTGAATGTATGGGTACATGAGTTTGGAAGAATAACAAAACGAGTAGTACCAGGTAAACAAGGATGTTATCCATGGAAATAAAATAAAATAAAAAGATCTTTATTCATTACCTCAATACAACTTGAACAATTTATTTTTGATATTGAAAACTTAGAGTGCGGTTTAGGGACGCTCCCCAGTCTTAAGGGGTCAGCACATCTTTTGTTGATTAACCATACCTTATACTCAGGAGGACCTACCAACCAGCACCATTAAAAAGGTTTAACAAACCACCAAGTTTACCAGGAAGTGCATGAATCTCACCACTAGTTGGATCACATACAAAATAAACCTTTTGCCAGGGCTAAGCTTTCCTTTTATATGCATGTAAGTCACCCCTAGGGTAGGTCTAAAAACAACAATTAGGGCAGTGTGCAGTGTATTTAAAATGTTGGACATGTACGTATAACCTTTACATGTCCTGGTGTTGAAAACTGCTTGCATTTCTTTTTCACTATACTGCAAGACTTGCCTCTCCCTAAGGATAACATTGGGATAACTTATTACATTTAGAAAGTGATCGCTTTAATTGGGATTAGGTGAGAATGTTGAGTTTGATGTCTAAAGAATTGTAATTTAAAACCATCTTTAATGGTAAAGTCAAGGCACAATTTTGAAAATGACACTTTTAGAAAGTAGGTATTTTCTTGACCCAACCATTTGTCGCTTGCAGCCTGCATCATGGGTCACATGACTAGGCAAAAAAGGGTACCTTAAACAGCTACTTATGGTCAGAACTAGAGCAGAACCCAGCTTCGCCATCCGCCATGTACTTGAATAACAGCCTGGCGAACCTAGGGCTACAGGAATTGTGGAATACCCCTACTAATCATACTACGATCAAAAGATTAGTAAAGAAAATAATAAAACACCTTTCATGGGTTGAAGATAAAGCGTGTGTTGCCAAGAGTTCACATGGGTGGATTATCCTAAACTCCTACTCTAAACAAGGTCAACAGAGTTACCTTGACTTCGGGTATTCAAGATCTACCAAATTGAAGTTTTTCAAATATAGACTGGGCCTGTTACCTTGCGCATGCCATCTACCACACTGGCTTAAAGATAATGGGGGATCCCTCTGTCGTCTATGCGGCATGGAGCACAAGGATATTCCACATTTGTTGTGCTCCTGTGATAATCTGATGGAGGAAAAGAAACGCTTGTTGAAATTCCAATTTAATCAGCAAGGAATACGTACACGAAGAAATGCAGTCCTTGCCTGTTTCGCACCTAATGACCCGCAGTTGAACTGTAGCTTGGTGAAGTTTATGAAGGAGGTAGAAAAAAAGATGCAAAAACTTGACCCTTCGTTATATTTTAGAGGCTATTAAATTAAGAAGAATTTTTAACGGTTGTCTAGAAAGTATTAGATTTATGAAGGAGGCGGAAAGGAGAATGACGGAACCCGACCCTTTGCCAAACTCTTGGAGGACATTAAAAACAAACTGATTATTACTTAAACAATGTTTTTTTAAATGTATTAACCTTATGATTTTAATAGGAAATGTGAAATGGAACATATATTTTTTATAGATGTGATTTTTTGGCTGTGTAGAAAAATGTATTGTGTGTAGTAACAGTGTTTTTAAAGGAGAAATTGCAATGGTTTTAATTAACTATGCAAAATAAAAAAATAAAAAATTACTTACATGACTATGTGCAGCTGGCAGCTGGTCTTTGTGTATTCTTCCTAGACAGTGAGACAAAGGAGCATAGATGTTGGCAGGATGGCCCATCTCTGACTTGATGAGGGGGAGGAGCTATCACCTTCACACTCACACATCACAGTGGCTCTGCCTTAACATATTCACAAAGGGTTTGTGTTGGAAAGTGGATTATTAGCAGTGATAAGTGGGCACCTACCACTTATAATAAGGCCACAATCACAATAAAAGGTTCAGTCAAAGTCTCAAAATATTATTCTCTTGCTCAGACCTTGGTAGCTGGCAAAAAGCAGGCAGGCTTAAAACAGGAGATAGGCATGCAAAGCATTTAAAAACACCAATACATTAAATAAGTAAGACATAATACACATTAAAATCCAACACCAATTTATAAAAATAGGTTATACTTTTATGAACAAATAGACACCAAAAGAGGTGGGTCCAAGATGGTATAGACTTAGATGATGAGGGCTGGCAGACGGCCGTGTCCTCCCAAAAGAGGTTGCCATTCCAGCTCGGCTGCGGCTTGTTCAACTTAAGGTACTGCATAGAGTCTACATTACGGGGCCCAGGCTGGTACATATGGGTTTATCTGATTCCGGTTTGTGTAGACGAAAGTGTGGTACTACAGGTAAATTTCTGCATATCATCTGGGAATTTAAATATATTACAGAGTACTGGCGCAAGATTCATGACACTATGCATGAGGTATTGGGGGTCTCTTTGCTGCCAGAGGTGAGGAGATGCCTCCTAAGCATATGGGAGCCCACAGACCTAAACTCTGCACAGACGCAGTAGGCTACATTGGGCTTCATGATAGCGAAAATAAATATTGCCCAGCTGTGGGGAGCCGAACAACCTCCCACCTTAGAGGTATGGGAAAACAACTTAGATTGGAGTATGTTTAGGGAAAAAAATGTTTATCTGGCGAGGGGACTCCCTCGAAATTGGTCATTGATATGGGACCCTGGAATTGTCATAGAGGAGAATTAGAGACAAAACAACCACAACAGCTGCAACAAAAAAGAGGAAATGGATTAGAAGGAAACGTAGGAACACTGGTCCAAGAGAAATCAGCAATAAAAAAATGGCTATTAAAAACAACAGAGCGATACAAAAAACAACAGCACAGATACACAAACCTATATTCCAACCCATGACTATGCTGGATAAAGGGAATGAAGAAGAGATAGGAAAAAGTCAAATACTAAAAAAAGACCTAGGTCAAATCGGAGCCCAAGTCAATCCTCAAGGAAACACCCAAAAGATAGATTGGACAAGATCTTTTTCAATTTCCGAGGAAGAAGAACTCATAAAGGTGCTAGAGCTTAATACTCATAGGGATGAGGAATTAGGGGCGAACAGGAAGGGGAAATACAAAAAAACTGGCCCGCTGGAAAAAAGGGAAAAGGGAGTAGAAAGGGGAGTTGTTTCAACCCCCATTAAACACACCCCCAGTCCCAACCGATGGGAAGAACAAAACAAGGAGAAAAGCGGTCTACCACAAGGAAACATAAAAACACAGTCACCAATGTTTATCTCATCAGTAAGCGGATTCGACTCCATATCAGGGATTTCTATACAACCGAACAACATAGAGCCTGTTACTACCTGGAGTGAATCGCTATTAAGACGTTTACAGCAAGCAATTGACGTTCTAAACTTCCAAACGGATAAATTAGATGCCCAGGTAGATCTAATGAACATTGCCCTGTTCCACTATGAGAACTTCTGGAAACTGTCACAAGTTGAGTATTTACTTTTTGCAAATGTTCACGAGGTGTGAACACAAAGGCTGTTGTGCCCACTGTGGCGCAATGAGTATCATTGTCATGTACAACCCCCTGCATATGCTGATCACTAGAAGAATTTGTGGAATTGGAAAAGTGAATGACAATGTCCCATAACAGTGAAGTGACAGCACCTGTCCAGGAGACTGCATGAGTGGACAACCCGGGGATAAGTCATTTGCCCTTTGCATTTTCTTGTGACACAAACAGAACTACGTCTGCAGTTCTGCTTGCTATAAAATGCTTTTTTCACAATAATGTGATTAAACTCCTGAATGTGAAATTCGCCTACATGGCTGCTTAAAGCATCGGTCCTTACACTTTGTATATCTTACCCAGTCAGTGGTATGCCTATAGCCACATCTGTTTTATGGCACAGGGCCCAAAGCCCTGTGATAATCTTGATAAGATACTATCCCTCTTTGCTTATTTATGTAAATCATTGCTGTGCTGTTGTTTATGTGCATCATTCAGACTTATATTTGAATTTTGAAGCACTTTACAGCTAAGAAGACAGTCTTTAGATTCGGAAAAATTATGTTTTATCGTGCACAATTATTTACTCATATGACCTGACGATTCCTGACCAACAGGAATACCTTGGGTGCCTTCATTGGTCAATATCATCTCCGGTACAATGCAACAGTAAATGCAATTGGTTAGCCACCTCAGACAAGTGTCTGTGTTCTCTGTATTGCATCCTCTCTCATGATGTATTACAAGGACAGTGATATGTGCAGACCCTCGCGCCAGGTCCACACTCTACAAATATTTACCTTGGTATCTTAAATGAGTTAAGTCCGTCCAACAAGAGGCACATGGATCGAAAAGAGGGTGAGGGCTTGAAGCTACTTGAAAGGAAGAGATAAGAGTGAGGGGTCCAGGCATAATGGGGCTCTGAGTGCCTACGGCATCCCCTGCTTTCTTGGAAAAGTGAAAAATACAGAGGGAGCTGGTGAAAGGTATAAAAGATGTGCCTTCCAACCTACTGTGTAGCCTTGGACCATGTCCTATATGTGCATGTAACTTGCATGATCGAGGTAACCGATTAGCGACGATACTACGTGTCTCTCTCAAAAGTGCTCACCTTCCTTTTTCCCCAGCACCCTCCCTCCTCCCACTACCTGCCATGGGCGGCAATCTGGTGGATAGCCCCGGGCGCCAGAAGCTCTAGCTACGCCTCTGAGCAAACTATTAAGAATAACTGAAGAATAATGAGCTAATGGAAGGGTCTTGAAAAAGTGCATAAATACTGTGTTAATGTTAAAAGGTTTGCTTCTTGAACAGCAAGTACAACGTCAATGGAAATAAACAAATATGACAGTGCTTGACTGAGTACTAAAGAAATAATGAATAGTGAATGTGCATGAGAAGACAGCCATTTTGAACAAGATAGCGTCTTGGCCAAAATTGAAGCTAATTAACGTAAGCCAAGAAGGCTCACCTTCACAAAACATAACCATGTTGTTTTCAAATGCATTAGCAGCATATTAGCATGTGCATGTAAATTTGAAAGTAAATCCAGATTCAAAATTCTGTTAATAATGCACAAAAATGGAAAAAGCACAAAAACTTTAACACTAGCAGTAAGGCAGACGAGATATCTTACATGTTTGTGACTGATTATTTGTACACTAAATTCTAAATCAGTACCAGTGTTTGATGGAACTGCAGCAACTGCCTTTTTGGGGTTTCATGTGTTGTTTTATCCTTATACACTCGTTTTCTTTTACAACTTACTGATATTTTCTAATGTGCTGTTTACATACCTTCTGTGCAGAATATCTAATCGTGTTTATTTTACAATTAATACATGCAGAAAACGCAAAAGGAGGCATATGTTGTAATATATGTGTCATATGCAGTTGTGTTGCTATTCCTGAAACTGTAGGCATAATATCTGTTACCTGGGTAATCAAACCCGAGGTGGGAGGTAATTAGCTGTGCATAACATGCAAGATTAGCTGTACAATCTGTTGATGAATTCATGCAACTTTCTTTATTTACATATGTGGATGAATACAGCGAGCATGCACTACGTAAATTGCTTTATTACTCCTAAAATCTACATATTTGCACTCAGCCAACAAAAGCTATGGCAGCAATAAAATCCCGTAGAGGACCAAGAACTTCACTTTGGAAAAGAAAAGATTTATCAGATGGAGTATCCCAACACATTACTTTTCCATGTCGGCTACCTCTGTATGTAACTCCCTGCCAAAAACTATTAGATCGAATCTCAATTGATCTTTCGAAGAAAATTGAAAAGCTTCCTGTTTCATCTTTACCTGATATAATTGTTCTTTGAGATGCTCCCTCCGTAGACTGGGTAATTTCTCTCTTTTAGCTCTCTTTCTTCTTAGCAACCCCTCATTCAGCTTCTTCTGCCTAGGTGCTAGCAATGCGATCTGTCCTCATGCTCTTTCTACTGCGTCATGTCCTCCACGTCATTCTTGTCCATTTCTGTTCCCTTCTCAATCTGTTCACTTTGCCAACTTCTCCTCACTTTCTGATTTTGTGTTTATTCACATATTGCTCCCATTCAACATGTCCTAATATGCCCTCTTTCTACACATTTATGTCATTTGTTTATTGCTCTACGGCTTCCAGTCTCCCGCTGAACCTTTCACTATATCTGCTTCCATTCCTGAAGTACCTTCCAATTCGGTTATTCAGAATCGTTGTTTTTACTTGACGTCATGTTTGATGACTCACTTTCTCTTTAAGTTGATGACTAACTTCACCTAGCATTGCGTACATGACACTGAAACACACAGATTGACTATGCTCCATAAAAATGAGTAATTAAAAATGTACTCTTGATTGGATGAATGGAACGCATATGCTAGCAAGACATCAGTCACATTAGACACCTTTGATATGAAATTGAATGTATCTTTATTGGCAGCCAGTCCACCTGAATTAGAATTAATGAATGTGTGGATTCCGTGAAGCATCAGCATAGACCTGTTTACTACTTACATGGAGCTGCTGAGGATCAGATCTAGCATCTTCTGTCCATCAGTGTGTAGGCGTCCAGGGAAAAGGGCTAAAAAACGAAGTGAGGGACTAACCGAGTTAAGAAGTATGAAAGTGACATCATGATGCATGACATGACAGCGCGACATCACTGTGCAACATCACAGTGCTGCATTACTGGAAGCGACATTACCGGAAGTGGTATCATAACCTATGACCTCACAGGAAGTGACATCACAAGAGGTGACGTTAGATCATCACATATATGCTACGCTAGTCTATCACGAGTACATTCCTGATGCAAAATGTGAGACTCAATTAAAACATGTATTTTGTAAAACCTCTGCCACAAAGAAATTAGCAACAAGGAGAAAAATGTGGCAGTAAATTTATTCTGCTTATTTGGGTATGAAGCCTGCGTTTTTAGCTGCCTTTGGATTTAAGGCACCTGCTGCAGAGATCTTTGTGTATCCAGTAAATCACAGGGAACAATAATACTGGTACGGTAACTTCGGAGGGTAATGCATATGCTGGAGAGAGCTGTTTTTTCTCTAGTTCCAATTTTGAATCAATTCAAAGAATGTTGTTTTATGTACCAGGTAAGTAGATTACTATTTTTAAAAACAGATAATTTTGTTACTTGCAGTTAATTGCAGTTCGTAAATTGCAATCCTTGTAATATAGCACATCTTATGAAGCACACTGTCCTATGTAACACATCCTTTAAATTGATTTACATAGTTATATGATTTATTGTAAAAGCATAATGTGTATGTGTGATGTAAAACGCTCTGACACCCTGCATTGTGAAGATTAGCACTATAGAAAAATAAAATAATGGTATTTCAAATATTTGTGTAAATACTGGGACAGACCAGCACATTTGACATTTGCATATCTCTTCTATACATGGATGGAACAAGCTGTGTACTTATGTTTCCCCTCCTTTGCATGTAGGTTTGACTCTCAGATAGCTCACAGCCAGGATTGTGGAACAAAAGAAGACCTAATGGCCCCTTAAATTCGGCCTTTGTTTTGGGCCGAGCTGAAGTCTGAAGTAGGAAAGGCCCCTTCCTGCCTACACCGTGGCCCTCTGATAGAAAGCAGATAACATGCACGTGCTGCTGAATGTGTCGCGGTGCCCGAAAATTCCACCGGGACAAGTTCAGCATAGTTCACTGGGCCCACTTCCACCCTGTAAAAATAGTGGGTGGATGCTGTGAACCTGTGTGTACCCCCGACTTGTGGCCTGCAGGCGCCACGCTATTCTGTTTGTAGGTGTCACCTTTGGCCGATGCCACTGCCTGAATTACTGCCTCTCTCCCAATAGCGATTGGATGCCGCATCACTCCTAAAATTCTCCAAAGCGGAATGGATTTTCTACACCCTACACTTGAAATGTCACTGGTTCTTGCTATTTCGGTTCGCTGTTTGGCCAAGATTCTACATGGACTATTTAATTCTATTCCCTTTGCAAACATGTTTGCGCAGAGAAAGGATTTCTTTGTCTTTAGTCATCACTATATCATGCAATTTTCCTGAAGGAAATCTTGGTAGGTCAAACCTACTGACAATTACTAGTATAATAATATATCTAGTCAATACAGAGACGTGGGATGTGTCACTAAAATCACTAAACTATTAGTGCAATTGCTCATTTTATTGAGGAAATTCCCTAACCAAAGGTATTTACCCACTGTGTTAAATACCTCTCAACCCCCATAAATACCTCTCATCCCCGATAAATACCTCTCATCCCAGAAACAGCCCTTTGATATTTAGGACGTTTCAGCCACAGACCGTGCAGGTAACAGCGTTGGGGCCAGGTGGAAGGGGATATCGAGGCACAATGCAGAGGGAACATTAAATAAATAATTAATTTTCCCTCTGCATCGTCCCTCTAAATCCCCCCTCAAGTGAGCTCACGGGCCCATCGATGTTACCTGCACGGGCCGCGTCTGGGGCGTTTGTGTATATAGGTTTATTTCCTCCAACCTTTCACTCTAGAATTTCTATGTTGGTTCAGAGATGTTGCCTAGGCGGCAGCGTGGTGCTGCCCTGTGAGGCCCAAGGAAGGGAGGGGGCCTCCTTCCCTGGGCCTAAAAGCCATGGGCTAGACGGCTTCAGATATCTAATTGCTGCTTCTGCGTCAGAACAGCAATTAGATGGGTACTTGAAGTGCCCTTAGGTGTGAAGAGATGACTGCCTCCGCCTGAATGAAAACCAGTGTTTGCGACAGGGCTCACAAAAAGAAAAATACACCCAGAAAGAATAATCTTACACCACAATGGGCACTGCTGACCTAGGAAAAAGGAAAAGGGAGAAGCTCATAATAAGGAGAGACAGTGAATATACAGGGTGTGTAGAAAATTGGGTTGTTGGTTGACTGGGGTGGGAGCCCTTGTCAGGCAGAAACCACAGTCCTTGTGAGGGTGAGCTACTAGCCAAATCTAAATTAACCTGTGCTAAGCCCTCTGGTAGCTTATCGCAGAGCAGTCAGGCTTAACTTAACAGCAATGTGTGAAGGATTAGTGCAACACTTCAAGGACTAAAAAAGTGAAGAGAAAAACAACAAAGAGGACCCCATTCCACGTTTGAACAACAGAGTAATATTCAGTATGTAAAACAAGACCAACATGACAAAAATCCAATCAGTAGAACCGTAGTTATGCGTTTTTAAATTTTTTATTGTAAAAAAGCACTAAAAAGCTCAATTCACCAACTGCAGCTATCTGGTCGCCCTGAACTGGGTTACAGGCATGCTTTCAGACTGACTGTGATGGAGCGCAGGTCGGCTACAGTCACCAGGTTGGGCCCACTGAGGTTTACCTTCCCAAATTTGTGTCAAGAGTCCGGTTTGCAATGGAGTCAGCCGCAAGCTGCAAGCTGCAAGCTGCAAGCTGCAGGGAAAGCTTCACTGGAGGCTGTTTGCGTGGCCCAAAGAGTATGCCGACATCCCAGGCTGGCATTGCTGAAGCTTCATGTGTGAGGTTCTCCACTAGTGGTCAATGTTGTAGCGCAATAGGCAGCTGACAGAGGTTCATGCTGAATCGCGTGTGGGCGGCGAGGGCTAGATGTGAGCCTAAAAGGATTAATACAGTTCCCTAGAATCACTCCAAGGGTCCAGTGGGGCACCACTTAGGTCCAGCTGGCTGTTGCAGGATGTTGGGGAGACTTTTTTATGTCCCTGAAGCTCAGATCAGGAGCCATTGAAATCACTTTGGAGCCCTGGGTTTCATGATAAAGTTGAGGGTCCAGTTCTCTTCTCACCCAGGCAAGAGGGCAGAAGGAAGCAGGTCAGCACAGCAAGGCAGCAGTGCCTTCAGTGTAGCAGTCCGGCAGAATGGCAGTCCTTTACAGCACCACAGCAGTCCTTCTTACTAGCACAGTATCCACAGGTCCAGAAGTGTCCTGATGAGTTGGTGCCTAAGGTCCAGTATTTATAACCAGCTGTGCCTTTGAAGTGGGGAGAAGCTTCTAGAGGAATGCCTTTCAAGTGCACAGGTGCCCTGCCTTCCTGGCCCTGGAAAAAAGGGGGTCCCAAAATTTATTTTTCCTGTTCATTTTTCCATAGGAACTTTAGACACAGCTACAGCCCAAATCGCTGAATGGATTTACACCAAATTTGGCAGAAAGCTAGTTCTTGGTACAGAAAGAGCGCTTCTTGTGATTTGTTGTGAATCTGTGCAGTAGTTTTTGAGCAAGTAATGCTCATAAACTTTGTATATCTAGGGACGCAGAGCCTCTGTGGATACGACAGATCTCCTGCTGAGATCTGATTGGCTGCCGCCACCTCAACCAGGAAGTGGTTGCAGCCATCTTAGGACTTGGGACTCTGTCCTGAGTCCTTAAGTTAAGCAAAAAAAACAAGACATAGGGGGCAGGGTAGGGATACCCTGACCCCTAGTGGTGGGATTCCAGAGGGAACCCATTTGGGGGCTAACATTTTTTATTGGTGCAAATTTGCAGATAATCTGTGAATCGGCAGGCAAATTCAACAGAAACAACAGGTGCAGGCTCCTGCGCTTGGTTATACAAAAACCCCTCAGGGGTTTGCCAGGGCCCAGGAGGTGATGCATAATGGAGTCTATTGGGGAATGGGGCACATGGCCCTCTTCCAAAAGCCTCTGTGGAGTCATGGGCACTCCATGCCCCAGGCCCAAGGAAAACAAATATGTTTGGGGCATACTGTCCACTCCTGGAGCCTAATTTGGTTCTGGGCTCCCCATCCTCCAGGGCCAAAATATAAGTGAAAGAGGAGGGGGACCAAGTGGCCCCCTGCCCAAGCTTCAAAGAGGCTCCAGGGACCCCATGCTGAGAGGCCATAACACATTTTGAAAGGGAAAGTACCCCATTCTCTAGTGTCAACTCACTTGCTGTGTCCCATGGAGCCACCCCTGAACACAGCAATTTCCCTGCCTGCACCAGTGTTTTTGATTGCTCCTGCTTGCAGAGAACATTTTCAAAATTCCTGCCAAGCAAGAGCAAACACAAAGGGCCTGATTTCAATGTTGGTTGGAAAGCCTACGACCAACACTGTAGGTTTACACTCCGATCACTGGACTAAAATGGCTGCAGTTGGAGTGTAGAGCAGCCGGGGAAACCGACTCGGTTCACAAGTGCTCAATGAGCCCATTGGCCAGTTGGAATGGGCTAATAATCCCTTGAGCACTGTGTTTCTGCCGCTAGGATTAGGATGTTGGTTTTCAACAGCCTTTCAATGTCGGCCTTTCCGACATGGAAAGGCTGTCGGAAAGTGACTTTGGCAGGGCCTCCTTTCCCCCGGCCACACGGTGCAGTGATTGTCACACACTCCTGTTTCTCAATGGTAGTTGGTGTTGCGGGTGTTTTCTGTCCATGCACAAGCTCCCACAGAGAAATGGGAGTTTGTGACCGCACCATGTGCAGTTGCATCGTGTTAAGGTTTGCGGAACCGCTGACCTATGGTCGGGCAGTTCACAAACTGAAACGGTATCGGTCAGAGGCAACTCCAACTGACATCTAAATCAGGCCCAAAGTAAGTAGATTCGCGATCTGTTTCCCTGCCTGCAGTGATGGGATCAGGGGATCAGCCCACCCCAGCGTTTCTCCCTGCGTGTGGGAGCAATGTTGGCTCCCGCAGCATGACGGGAGTCATCTGGTACCACAGGGCCTTTGGAGCTCCCCCGGCAGCCCCCTAGATTGTGTAAGGTGAGTGACCTAGTTGGGCACCAGGGCACCTACCTATATTAAATGTAGGCTTAAGAGTCCCCAGGTCCAGAATAGGCTTGGGAATGAGGGACTGTCACGGGGGAAGGGTTCCCAGGTCCTCATAAGGCTCAGCGAGTGGGACCTCCTGTCCCACCCACTTTAAAAAACATAAAGCCCTGGGGGATAGGCTCCCCATTGTCTGATGAGGTTCGGGGGAGGAGGGCCAAGCTGCCGCTCCCCTTTAAAAGAAAAGCTGACATGGGTAATTGGGCCTCCAGAGCCTGATGAGGCTCGGGTTGTGGGGCCAGGAAGCCCTCGTCCACTTTAAAAAAAATGGCCCTGGGAGATGGGGTCCCCAGGGACAAATTAGCCCCACTCTTCTTTTAAGAAAGATACAGGACAAGAATCAGGGGTCCGGGGTATAAGGGATGTTGATGGCCAGGAATGGGCTACTGATGTGCGCATACTTGATACCTTCAGGAATTACTATCTGACTCTGTACTCAGCACAGGCCCTTCTCCAAGAAACAGCCCCAGCGTCCTTAAAGGAGGCCAATGTCACTTCCCTGACACCCGACCAGGCATCAGAACTGGACCGACCAGTTTGCATTGATAAAGTCATTTCCATTATCTCTCTCCAAAAGTTATCTATGTCGCCAGGCCTGGAAGGGTTTTTGGCTTCCTTTTATAAGGTTTTTCATCAAAGCATAGCACCACTCCTCACCAGACTTTTCAATGCAATTGGAGACACAGTTTCACTTCTTCTCTCTATGTTTTAGGTGGCGCTAGTGGTAATCCCTAAACCGGGAAAGGATAAAACCCAGTGTTCTTCTTATCACCCTATTTCCCTCTTTAACATAGATTTTGAGATTTTTACAGGTATTCTTGCTGCCAGATGGAATCCAGTGCTTCCGGGACTTGTGGACCCGGATCAGGCATGTTTTGTACCCCAACAGCAGCAAAGCAAGAACATCAGATGTCTTCTACATCTAATCAATAAATCCGAGAGATACGCACAAGAGAGGATACTTCTATCTATCAATGCCGAGAAGGCATTTTTTTTTTTTTGGTAGAGTTTTATATAGCGCGAACTAGACCCGAACCGAATCAGGTATCAGAGCGCTTTACATAGCACAAGTTACGTTTTTTTTTTTTTTTTTACATGAGGACACACACTTTCATTTTTAGGCATTTGTTTGACAGAGTCCACTGGCCATACCTCCCAGCAATTCTGGCTCATTTCAGCATAGGAGGTCGTTTTCAAAAATGGATCGTTAGCAGCTATGCCCAGCCCACAGTGGTGGTTCGGGTCAATGGATGCTCTTTCACCCCATTCAGCATCGGTAGGGGAACGAGGCAGGGGTGCCTGCTGTCACCCTGCTGTTCGCCCTCTACCCTAAACCTATTGCCCACAAAGCCTGTAACAACCCACAGATAAAATGATTTTAATTCGGATGGGAAAGGCATCTTATAAGCCTATATGCGGGCAATGTCATAGTGTCCCTATAAGAACCTCTGACCTCTCTACCCATGATAATTGCCGAATTGGAAGCATTCGGCCTGGCGTCGGGATTTAAAATAAATGTACATAAATCACGAGCCTGTGACCTTACCCTTCTCCCACACGTGCTGGAAGTTCTAAGTCGCACACTCGCTCTCAAATAGGCCCCAAAATCCATCTCATAATTAGGTCTCCTTCTCTACACTACCGTAGCTGAGACTGTAGCCTTTAATGATCAGTCTCTGACCCAACAGATTAAGTCGGATCTTCACCGCTAGCGTTCCTACTCTCTGTCCCAGATAGGGAACATTTCAGCAATCAAAATGACGACCCTCTCCAAGATCTTGTTCCTCTTCCAGGCACTCCTTCAACAGGAGATAAACAAATTCTTGTGAGTGGAGAGGCACCCCCACCTCCACTGAGACCTTAGCTACAAACCCCCATGGAAGCGGGCCTAGGCATCCTGGACTTTCAGCGCTATTATCAAGCCACTCAGCTCAGGGTTTTTGTTGAAGGGTCCTGTTCGAAATCTGAAAAGCGCTGATTATTTATGGATAGGGAACCGGCTGGACAGGCCCTATGGGGCATCCCTTTTCTCCCTAAGCAGGCCCTACCCAAATCCCTTTATCTCTCCCCTATAATCAGGGCATGGGCTAGTGACACAGAGGGACCTGATGACTTTCCCCTCACCTCTCACACCCATAGTAAAAATTCCAGACTTCGACCCGGGTTTCAGTGACCCAGCATTTCTGATATGGAAGCAGATAGACTGCAGGTCAGTAGGCCACCTTCCCTTTCATTCCTTGTGCATGGACTTTGCGTTCCCAGAATCTGAGCGAAGACACTACATGGCACTATATGCAAGCCAATTATTGGGTAATGCACCCCTCTGTTCGCACCGGAGGTGAGCTGCAACTTACTCCCTTTGAGCGGTGGCTCCTAGCCTAGAAGTCTGACAAGCGCAGGATCTCATAACTGTACCAACTAATAGACCTCTCTACAGAGACTCCTAAGCCTAAGAGCCAGCTCCGATGGGAGACCGAGATAGGTAGGGAACTAACTGTACAAGAGTGGGGTGACATTCACTACCGGGCACGTCACACGGCCCACAATATGGCTAGCATCAAAACCGCCACTAAAACCATTACCTACTGGTACTACACACCCCACCAATTACACAGCTATAATCCATCCAAATCACCGGAGTGCTGGCGCCAATGCAGGCAAAGCGCCACGTTGTTGCACATTCTATGGGATTGCCTGAAAATACAGCAATATTGGGAGCATGTACCCAGAGATCTAGCTATGCACTTCGACACAGAATTTCCCAGATTCCCAGCCTACATTGTATTAGGACTCCCCAACCCTCACACTTTCCCTTTTAGGTCAAAGCGAGGCAGACAGATTGGCCTGGCCCTGGCCTTACACAATATCCTATCCCACTGGGGCTCATAGCTGCCACCCACACAGTTAGGATTGCTGCACCGGTTATAGCAAATATTAGGGATGGAAGGAATCACTCTCTCCTTATCCAACGAAAGTGCTTTCTTCTCTGAAATATGGGGGCCATTTCTAACCATGCTGACATCGGAATTTAGGGAACGTGTCCCAAATATCTATGGCTCTTGAGACTGGCTGAGGCCCAGTGCCCCTCGTAGCCTCCACATGGTGAGTATGAAGTGGGGCAACTCAGGGCATAAGTTAGGCTAAGATCTTCCCCCCTCCTTCATCCTTCCTTTCATTTTCCCCTTCTTTTGCAGCCACCAGGTCTGGGGACGGGGTGAGGGAGTTGGGGGGGGGGGGTGTTGAATGTTGACACCCTACAGCAGGGCCTTACTTGTTAATGTATACCTTTAATTTATAATTTAGACCCTGCAGTTGAGGTCTCCCGGTGTCTAATTAGGCTCAGAAAGCTCTGCTGGGCGCCCCCTCCCTTTATTAATTACAGGCACAGCCCGTGCAGGGCGTTATATCGGGGCGGTGACATCAGGCGGGGGAGGGTCAGGCTGGGGGGGTTGTAAAAAGCGGGATATGGACCATTACAGGTAAGTACCGGGGAAAAAAAACGAATTTTGTTGCCCGCGCTGCATCGCCAAATGTGATGCAGCGCAGGTAACGAAATTAGTTTTTTTTTATTCGGTACTTAGCTAAAATGGTCCATATCCCGCATTTTACAACCCCCCACCCTGACCCTCCCCCGCCTGACGTCACCGCCCCGGTATAACGCCCTGCACAGGCCGTGCCTGATTAATTACTCAGTCCTGGGGGATGGGATTCCCAAACCTAATAAGAATCAGGTGAGGAGGGCAGCAGAGCCCCCCTCTCCTTTAAAAAAAGGTACAGCCCCTGAAGATGGGTTCCCCAGAGTCGAATAAGGCTCAGAGAGTAGGGCATGTGCCCCCTCCCCTTTTTATTATTTTGGGTCCCAGGGTCCCTTATTCCCAAAAAGGCTCAGAGTGGGGGCTGCAAGCCTCCTTCCCTGTTTAATTGAATTTGTCCCCTGGAAATGGGGTCCCTGGGGCCCAAAGACCAATCCTACATTGCATGGCAAAGGCTCTGTGGGGCATGGGATTGGCTGTTATATATTAACATTTTGCGGCAAGTTTGCATCACAATAATAACTTAAATCGGCACAAAACTTTATTTGAAATTTCCTAGAAAGTCACCTAAAAGTAAAGTCAAGCCGTGCCTAACGTTGCTTTGAATTTCTTTCCATCAAAGGGTGGTACAAGGGTGTGCACAAGCAAGTACCCATGGGTTGTGATGGAAAAACTCTACCTACCCAAAAAAAAATGGACAGACGTTTGCATTAAAAAAATGCTTTTATTTCTCCAATGTTTTCCGTCTTTTGAGGTTCCGTGAATTCTGAATCCCTTTCATAAAGGTCATGGTTTCGTTACGAATTTGATATTAGTGAACCGTAACTAGTTAGTACGACAAGTATGAGTGTTTTCATCACGTTAGACCGATGGATTCACTACGTATTTAGGGATTTCGTTCTGAACCCTTGGGTTCCATTTTGTGTATGGCAGCCATTTTGGGGTTGCCCTCACATAGGCCGATGACTGTGGCTGAACAAGTCCTTTAAGTACATGTACCTCCAGTTCGTGCTGACTCCTGTTTGACCTGAGTGAACTGACCCTGTTGCCTGAACCTGACCTTTTTAAACCAGTTCCTGCCCTTTAGCTGATCAAGATTAAGGATCAGAGCACAGGACATCGTAAAACTTTATTGCACACAAATATGCCTTATCCTACTCGCACCTGTTTCTGCTCCTTACTTTATGGTCTGTTTACGATTGGGAAGTGCCCTTTTTTATTATGGGTTCGTTCGACCTGTCTTAAGAAGAATGTTGGGTTTGACCAATGATTGATCATGGGCCGGGTAACTGAAAAGTGGGTTTTACCGTCATGCGATACTTTGGGTGTGTATACATGTGATTGGACAGTTTGTAAATGTTAGGTATTCGTCTGGAATGTGATTTTTGGCATAAAAAGGGATGACTTGCTTTGTAAAATTGAGCAGTCTCCTGAGAACTCATACCGTGATGACTTCTAGGACTTCTGTTACTGGCTGCAGCCAATAAATTTGATATTTAACGCCACCAAGAAGAGTCCCGTGTCTCTGTATTCGAAGACAGGTGATACCCGAAGACTTTGGGCGTGCCCCTGGCGCCGCCGGGTCTTAAATAACCCGATTCTTCAGTTGGCGCCCAACGTGGGACGACTTCAGCGGTACCAGTCCAAGCCTGAAGATCGTGAGGAGCTTCGTGAGGAAATTCTGGAGGACGGCCACCACTTCATCGACCCCGGCATGTCGAATGTGGACTGAAGGTCTTTTCTGCGAGGCTTCCCGCTTTCCTGACGGCTATGAAGGACTGCTGCCCTGACTGTTGCCCTGTCTTGGACCCATTTGTGATGCTTTGTATGGCGAGACGATAGACAGGTCTTCTGGTGGCGTGACTGATACCTCAGTTAAGTATAAGTGGGTCGCTCCCAGTCCTTAGTTTTTGGTCCTTTGGTTCTTAGTTTGTTTAGTCCTTAGTTTTGATTTGAAAATTGCAATTTCCAAACCTGAGGGTCTTGTATATTTACGAGTGTATCGGTAGAGATAATCCCTTGAAGTTTGAACCTCGATTAGTGAGCGAAGATGCCTAATCGTAGCAAATTTGGTACTTGGTTTGGTTGTGGTTGCAATAGGGATTCCCGATTGGAAGATTCATGTCCGATACCTCCAGTTGGAACTCCGACTTATGAGCTCTACTCTAAACACGGCGTGGGCCCCATTGCGTTCAATAAAGTATGGGTCCGATACACTAGGAAAGACGGTGTTTTAAAATGGTCACATCATGGTAGCTATGACACAGAGATTCTAGATAATTTGGAAGTTAAATTATTTAGGAAGAAAGCCCGGCCGGCAATGTTTAACTCCTTTCGCCTTTGGCGTAAAGAAGCCAGACAACGAGAAATTAAACAAGCTAAAAGAGATAAAAGAGAAAAGGATGTATCAATAATGCAAGCTGCTAGACAGTTTAAAGTAAACGAAGAAGATAAAGCAATTGAGGTGTCAGAGAGGCAACATAATACGGCTATTGATAAATGTTATCCAGCTTTGCCGTCTCTTCTTGAGAATGCAGCGAAGGACCCTGAGAAGGATCCTGTGATGTCACATTTGTTGAGATTACCACCCCCTTATGCACAGAGTGCTACGGCACCTCCCCAACCTCCAGTTGCACAACCTCCTGTTGCTGTTCCGCCACCGGCTCCTCCTCAGCTGGTTCTTCCTCTTACGGCACAGCCTCCTCTGGGGCCGCCGACTTTGCTATCGGTTTTGTCTGGAACTACTTTGCCTTATTCTCCTGTACCTTCAACTTCTCTTGCTACTAACCCTACACTTCTATCACCTAAAAATACTTTGTCTCCTGTCCTTATGACAGCTTCTCCTTCTGTTCGACAACGAATGACTGATACTGTTACTGGTCTTTTGTCTCCTTTCTTTGGGTCATTGAGTAGGACCCCTGTTTCTGCACGTAAACAAATGCATAGTCAGCTACCTGGTCCCGAAGAACGGGCAGTGTTAGATCTCTTGGCTCGCAGATGGGTTTTGAATGTTTTGAGGTATAACTTAGAATCAGTTATGGATGTCTTCCAACAGTGGGAGGCACCGAAACAAAGGTACGTTTTTGATGTTATGTGTACTTTCCTTCGTGAGGAATGGGAAGATAATGATTTGGGTTCAGTTCCTGTAGAATTGCTAAATGTCCAGTCTGAGATTGCGAAAGGGATGATAGTGGGTCCCGGAATTGAGAATGCAGTTGCGATGGTACTTGCGTTAAGGAGCGATTTCCCTTCTCAGCAACTGTTTGAGCCTGATTCCGCAGTTAGGAGGAAAGTGAGACAGTATCTGATGAGAGAAGTTCCTCCAGTGTGGCGTGATGCGGTAGCTGCTGGTCCGAATAATGTTCCCCCAGCTATACCAGCACATTTTCAAAGAGTATGGGTACATGTGCCATGGAAGAGAGTAGAAGTCTTGGCCCTTAAACAGTCTTTACCTGATCCCCGTAAGAATCCAGCTGGCTATTACAAAGAATTGTCCCAGACAGTTGACGCATGCATCATGAATTTAGCCGACATAGATATGCTGTTGGGTAATGTAGTACCTCAACCTTTGTGGGCAAAAATCCGTCATGAGGATCATGCAGTTGAATTAGGTGACACATGGCTCAATATTGCTGCTGCAGACGCTAGACAGGTTGGTGGTGCTAAACCTGAAACTCTAGTGGCAGATCTACCTGGCAGAATTATAGATCTTATGAAAACGATGATGCCAGCGTTACGAGTAAATTGGGACAAGTTAGCAGCATGTAAGCAAAAGAAGGACGAAAGTGTATCTGATTTCTTCACTAGGTTTGAAGAGACATTTATAGATCATAGTGGTCAGGATATGAGTACGGAAGGTGGGCAAAGATTGTTCATAGATAAGTTCGTCTTTAACTTACTGCCTGAACTATGTAATAAGTTGAAAGATTCTGAAAGTTCTTGGGCTGTTTCTTCGTCGGCCCAGATATTGGCAACTGCACAGTACTATGAGAATAGGGATAAGGACGAGAAAGATAGAGTAGAGAAATAGACTAAAGACTTAAAGACGAAGGTTCTTTTACAGCAGGCGTGCCCACCTCGCTCGAATCAGCAAGAATCACAGCAACGCCCACAGTTTCAGCAACCTCCGCCATTTCAGAGACCGCAACAGAACGTTGGGTATTTTCCTCCAAGACCACCCTTGGGTTTGAATCAGTGTGCGTATTGTAAGGAGGAAGGTCATTATAAAAATGAGTGCCCTGTTTTACGACAACGTGCAAGTGGTATGCCGGGCCCGAGAGGCCGTGGTGGTTTTCAGCAAGTGTCAAGGGGTAGAGGACGTGGTGCGTCTCCTCAGAAAGAACGTTCCTTTCCCCCGCAGAATTCTATGAATTGCTTTGATCAACAGAAAATGACATCTGGTCGGTCGACTCAGTACTATGCCGATGACTATTATGTCGAAAGTGAGAATGCTGACTATAATGATTGCTAGGACAGCCATGGACAAAGAGAGGGAGTAGTGTTGGTTCCAGTAGATCAGAGTGGGCCTTATGTTGCAGTAGCCACATCGGGTGTGGTAGAGCCTTTTCTTTTGGATACTGGTGCAGCGAAGAGTTCTATCATGCACTCTAAACTCTATGGCGCACATTTGTCTGGCTTAACGAATGTTTTGGTAGAATTCTCTGACGCCCCAGTTCATAATCCAATTTCTAGTCCTTTGTCTCTTTCTATAGGGCCTTGTGAATTGGAAGCACCTCTCATTTTAACGACAGGTTGTGGTGAGAATTTGTTAGGCTTGGATTTGTTGAAAAGGTTGCATGGAACATTACGTTGTTCTCCTGCGGGAGTACAGCTTACATTGGGTAAGAAAGTGATCTCTCTGATGTATTTGTCTAAAGATCGGCTTCCACCAGAATTGCGTTCTCTCCCTGATACTCTTTGGGCTACTGGTCCTAATGATGTGGGTCTTTTGGAGATTCCACCTTACGTTGTAACGCTTAAAGCGAATGTTAAATTGCCGCGCATTCCCCAGTATAGGATTTCTAGCGATGGTGAAAGAGCGCTTTTAGCGATCATCTATGATTTGATTGAAAAAGATGTGATTGAAGAAACGAGAGGTAATGTGTGTAACAGTCCGGTTTTGCCTGTCCTAAAGCGCACTGACTCTTCTCAGCCACCTGTTTACAGGTTTGTGATCGATCTTAGAGAGGTTAACAAAATTGTCGTGCCACAGTTTCCAGTTGTTCCGGATATTACTGCTTTGTTGACTTTGATTCCTGCTTCAGCTGCTTGGTTTTCGGTTATAGATCTGAAGAATGCTTTCTTCAGCATTCCAATTGCCGAGGAAAGTAGAGATATTTTTGGCTTCTCTTTAGGAGGCCGAAGCTTCCGGTATAAGAGAGCTCCTCAAGGCTATTGTGAAAGTCCTTCTATTTATAGCCAGGCTTTGAAAACTCAGCTTGATACTCTTGCGTTGCCTGCTGGTAGTGCTCTTTTTCAGTATGTTGACGATTTGTTAGTGGCTGCTGATGATGAGGAAACTTGTAAAGAAGCTACTCTTTCTTTGTTGCGACATTTGTCGGACTTGCATCATAAAATGTCACCTTCTAAATTGCATTATTGTCGCCAAGAAGTGACCTACTTAGGTCATCTCTTGTCAAAGGAGGGAAGAAGGTTGACCCCAGAACGAATTCAAGCGATTGCTCGAATGACTGTGCCAAGTACACAGAGAGAAGTGCGTGCTTTCTTGGGTATCACGTCGTATTGTAGACAGTGGATTCCAAATTTCTCTCTATTGGCAAAACCTCTGTTGGCTTTGACTTGTAAAGATACACCTAATCCTCTTCCGTGGTCTGACGATTGTCAGAGAAGTTTTTCTGAGTTGCGTGATGCATTGTGTTCTGCTCCTGTGTTGGGTACTCCAGACTATAACAAGCCTTTCACGTTGTATGTGCACGAGAGAGAGGGATGTGCGTTGTCAGTGTTGACACAATCTTTTGGGGACAAGCAGCGTCCATGCGCGTATTTTTCATCAACGTTAGATCCGGTAGCTAGAGCGTTGCCGAGTTGCTTGAGAGCTACAGCGGCAGCGGCTGTTTCTATCTGACAGTCTGCTGGACTGGTGATGGATAATACGTTGATTGTGATGGTTCCGCATGCAGTGGATACCTTATTAAACAGGACTAAGACACAGCACCTTACTAGTGCACGTCTTTCAGGCTATGAGTTGACACTGTTGGCTAGCCACGTCCACATCAGAAGATGCAACGTGTTGAATCCAGCTACGTTATTGCCGATCTCTACAGAGACGGATGCTCAAGAACAGCATGATTCTTTTCTTTGTACAGAGGAAGAAACAAAAGCTAGAGTGGATCTAAAAGACACTCCTTCTGAGAATGTGGATGGTACGCTGTGGGTTGATGGTTCGTGTTTTAAGCTTCCGAATGGTGAGACGACTGCAGCGTATGCTATCACAACTTTAAATACAGTTGTTGAGACAGCACGTATACCACAGAATTCTGTGCAAGCAGCAGAGTTGATTGCACTGACTAGAGCGTGTGTGTTGTCGGAAGGAAAACGAGTGAATGTTTATACCGATAGTCAGTATGCGTTTGGTGTTGCTCACAGTTTTGGGCGTTTGTGGAGAGAGCGTGGGTTCCTTACTTCCCATGGAACTAAGATCCAGCATGGACAGTTGGTGAATGAGCTTCTCGAATCACTTACTTTGCCGAAGCAAGTTGCGATTGTGAAGTGTAGTGCTCATCGGAAGGTTACGGATGATGTTGGCCGTGGTAATGCGTTTGCGGATGAAGTTGCGAAAGACACAGCAAGAAATCTGATGTGTCGAATGTATGTGGCAGGCCCTGCGAGATGGATTGGTGATGTTGGAATGTGCGAAGATATGATTGAGAGTGTGAAATCGATACAGGCTGAAGCTACTGAAAGTGAGAAGAATGTTTGGAGAGAAACTATGGGTAGATTGGATTCGACTGGTTGTTGGGTTGAATTGTCAGAACACCAAAGATGGATGTTGCCAGATGCGTACGTGCTTGCAGTGGTTACTATGGCACATGGTTTGTCTCACATCAGTGTGAAAGGGATTTGTAAGTTGTTGGCTCCAGTATGGCAGAATGCTGGAATTCCCAAATGTGCGGAGAATGTGGTCAAGAATTGCATGGTGTGTTTGATGTATAATCCTGGCAAGGGAACTCCAACTCCAGCTGGTCACTTTGCACCTCCGACGTATCCGTTTGAGGTTCTGCAATTGGATTTTATCCACATGGAAAGGTGTAACAACCTGAAATATGTCCTTGTACTTGTTTGTGCCTTTTCTAGATGGGTAGAGGCATACCCCCTAAAAGACACTACTGCCTCGTCCACAGCCAAAGTCTTGCTCAAAGACTATTTCCCTAGGTTCGGATTGCCAAGGATGGTGTGGAGTGATAATGGAAGTGAGTTTGTGGGGAAGATCATGAAGAGAGTGTGTGAGGGTTTGGGAATACGACAGAAGTTCCATGCTGCAAATCACCCCCAATCAGCTGGACTAGTGGAATGTTACAATGGCACTTTGAAGCTAAAGTTAGCCAAAATTCAGGAGAGTTCTGGTCTTCAATGGCCAGATGCTTTGCCGTTGGCACTTTTGTCAACTAGAACTACAGTACATTCCCGGATTGGCCTTAGTCCCTATGAAATTGTTTTTGGCCGTCCGGCGAATGTGTGGGGAGTGCCGAGGCCAGTGAAGTTTAGTGACATCGAATATCCTGTGTTGGTGGACTATTTGTATGATTTGACGGCTAAAGTGCGTGTCTTGCATCAACAGGTTCATGATAACTTGCCACCAGCATCTGTGGATCCAGGTCACACCATCAATCCCGGTGACTGGGTCCTAGTGAGGAATTTTCAGCGGACCAAAAACGAGCAGCCCCGCTGGACCGGCCCCCACCAAGTGCTCCTGTCCACAAGAACTTCGGTGAAGGTCTTCGGGAAGAAAAATTTGGTTCACGGCGTACATTGTAAGAGGGTGCCTTCACATCTGCCGTACGACCAGTGGATCCGTGATGGTGTTGGTGATTCAGAGACAGAACGAGTACCGGAGTTCATGCCGTTTAGCGATGCACATCTAGTAGGGACAAATTCTGAACGAGAGGACGACGACATTCTACAAGCAGCTGTACCTCCAGAATTGAGATTGGACACCACTGAGCCTGAACTTTTATTTACAGATCACACAGTGCCTGGTAAAGGCCGTTATAATTTACGACCGAGAAACAATTGACAATTAAAGTCAATTTTTTTTCCCTCCTTTTGCTTTTGGAGAACTGCACTCTCCCATCCAAGAAACTGTTTTGGCCTATATTTCTTTTTCAAGCTGCCATCCGAGCTCAGCTGTAGGGTCGCAGTATAAAGACTTGGGATTGCAGGCCATAGACACAAGGTCGACGGTTCTGGTTGGTTTCAGGGCGTTCCCTGGACTGACAGACGCATTCCTTAGCACGGAAGAACCAACTGCCGCGAACAGCACGGTTAGAGGATGGAGTTTCCTGGGACAGAGAGAGCTGCTGAGAGAAAGAACTCTAAAATGAAACTGTGTAAATTAATGTACAGCAAATGTTTTCTGATAACATGTGTCCTGATGTTTTTAAGCATGACGTTAGCATTGGCGGTGGGATTGTTTTCACTACCCAATTGACTTCTGCACCCACCTCCCAGCCTATGTCTTTTTCTACTGCTACTTCTGTGCATTCTTTTCATGTCCTACCTGAACACGAGCAGATTAGAAGGTCAGAATTTGTACATAACACATTCATACAGCTACTACACCAGCATCAGTTGGTAGTGAACATTACTAATTGCTGGGTGTGTGGTCTTATGCCACATACTACAGGTAGAGTTGTTCCTGATTTTACCGTTTAGTCAGAATGGGCCGATAAGGGCTTTTCAGAGAATGTTCATTTACGCCCTGGAAGTTTATCCTCTACATTCCATGAGAGATAACTTAAGTAATCAAGCTTTGGTGAAGGGAGTTATGAATATGAGCAGAGATATCGACACGTATAGGACTATTCCTAAGGAGTTAGCGGCTTATGTTGGATGGAACACAACTGGTTACAGTGTTAGTCTGAGTGAAAGGCATAAATGAAAGAGGTCACCTCCGATTTGGGTCGTACCCCACCGAGGTCAATTTTGTCTGCAAGGTATTGGCAAAAATCCGAAAGCTCTGCTGGGAAAGAGTGTTTGTACTCAGACGTACGTTTTTACGTCTCAGTCTTCCCCGCCGTTTTTAGCAGCTAAGGGCACATATTTTGTTTGTTACAACAGAGCATATACATGGTTGCCCCCTGATTTTTCGGTAACGTGTTATGTTGGATACTTGTTGCCTCCTATGTATACTGTTGCTTCAGATTACCACAAGACGAGAGTTGTTAGAGGTGTCTTCGATCAGGAAGATACTGCTGGACAAGAAGTGGGAGACTTCTTTAAGGGTTTCTTACCGTTTTGGGGACCTATGGCTAACAGTAGAGGTTTACGACATTTGACGAGGGTGGTTGCATCCACCATAAACGAAACTGCTGGTGCCCTTAGTAATCTGACAGCTGAGCTTCAAGCGGATCGCCTTATGACGTTACAAAATCGTATGGTTTTAGACGTCATACTCGCAGATCGAGGTGGAGTATGTAAAGTGATCCAATCGAGTTGCTGCGTTTTTATCCCAGATAATGCTCCAACAGTTTACGAGGCCATTTGCAGGTTACATAAGATCTCCGAGTCTATACATGTGGACAAAGGAGATTGGTGGTTTTGGGAACTGTTATCTACCTGGGGATGGAAGATTCTGATGATCATTGGGATGGCTTTAGTGATTCTTTTCCTGTTCTGTCTTTGTGTGCAGTGCGCTCCTGCTATATGTGGCCTCTGTGCTACTACGTGTGCAAGGAGACCTGTCCCAAGAGAGGTACTAAGTAATAGGATTATGCTCCAGCAACATCTTGATGATCTGATGAATATAGACCTGGACTCATATTGAAGTGGAGGGTCTGAGGTTCTGTGAATTCTGTGAATTCTGAACCCCTTTCATAAAGGTCATGGTTTCGGTACACAGTCAAAATATCGAGTTTTAAATTTCGACCTACCAAAATATCATGTTTGAAATTTCGAAGGTACAGAATATCGATGTCAAGAATATCGTAGGACAGAATATCGACCCTAAGGTAAGTAATATCGAATTTATTTATATCGATGTAAGTAATATCGAAGTTAGTAATATCGATAGCATATATATCGATGTAACTAATTTCGATGTCACTAATATCGATATTTGTATTAATTCTGTTTTTTATTATGTATGTGTTATATGTTTCTGTTAAATATTTAAATTAATTTATATTATATGTGTATTATTTTTATATATTAATACATTTATTTTTAAGTAAATTATATGTTTTAGTACCGGAGCGGGTTGTGGGTTTATAGGGGAATAGGGTGGGAAGTAATTTAATTGTAAATAATTAATGATTTTTTTATGTATAAATACTTTTTTATTTAATTATTAATTGGCAATTAATTATTTTAATTGATAAATTAAATATTTAATTGGTAAATTAATTATTTAATTGGTAAATAATGTTACATTTTATTAAATGTTATGTTTTAGTACCAGAGCGGGTTGTGGGTTTATAGGGGAATAGGGTGGGAAGTAATTTAATTGTAATTAAATATTTTTTTTTATGTATAATTTATTTTGTAATTACTTATTAATTGGCAATTAATATTTTTAATTGATAAATTAATTATTTAATTGGTAATTAATGTTAATTTAAATTCAATATTATGTTTTAGTACCGGAGCGTGTTTTGGGATTATAGGGGTATTTGGTGGGAAGTAATTTAATTGTAAATATTTAATTATTTATACATTTTTTGTTATGGATAATTAATGTATTAATTAATTATTAATTGGCAATTAATTATTTGAATACATAATTAATTTATTTAATTGGCAAAAAATATTTGTAATTTGTAATTATATTTTAATCAGTAGAAAAAATCATCAATTAATTGTTAAACATTTTTTTATTTTTTTAAAATTTGTATATTGTTTCTTTAATGTTTTTTAATTTTGATTTAAATGTAAAAAATATATAATATTTTTATGATAAATTGTTTATTTTTTTATATTTATTAATTGGTGAGTAATATTTAATATTTATTATTTATTGGTGTTTGTTGTTAATTTATTGTCAAATAATTCTTCTAATGTTGTTGGTTTTATTAATTATTAATAGTTTGTTATTGATGTTGATGTATTAAAAATTAATTATTCATTATTGTAAATATAAACATTAATTATAAGTATTTTAAAATAAAATTCTACGCTATTAAAAGCTTTCACTACTGTTGCACCCTTTGGAGTTGGAATAGTAATTTTTCCCCCACGCTATCCCAAGCTTTCCCTACTGTTGCACCCTCTGGAGTTGGAATAGTTATTTTTCACCCTACGCTATCCAACACATTCCCTACTGTTGCACTCACTGGAGTGGGAATAGTAATTTTTACCCACCCGCTATCCAACGCTTTCCCTACTGTTGCACTCTCTGGAGTGGGCAAGATGGCAGCCGGGACGCTGTAGAGGAGAGTCGCATCCGACCTTCCTCCTGATGGTGTTGTATGCGGTGCATTTGGTGCTTCTCTTTTCAGACGGCTACCCCCACAGAATCCATGTCTTAATGGGATTCCAATTGGAGTAACCTCTCAGAGTTGGATTGTCACCCGATCGGATTGATATGAGGTGGGGAGAAAAGTTGGCGACGCTGAAGCGAAAACTGAGGAATACATAAGAGAGCAGCTGCTGGTGGCGATGTTGGGAGTTCTTGCTCTTTGGCCTTTATGATCGGATTTTATTGCTCAGTTTAAGGAGAGGACACTCTCTAAGGTTAGCTCTCTCTTTGCAACGCGGACAGCGCAGCCTGGGTGGATCAACTGGAAGGAGCTACTCAGAATAATGGCTCCTAAACTCCTGTGGTCACCTAAGAAAACCCGCGATCCTCAAGATAGATGGGGCAATGAAGACGACGAGGAAGCGCCCACAGATGGCTCCGGAGCCCCAGCCTCTAACTTGAGAGGAAAAGCGAGAACAAAAGCGCAACAGAGACGAGAGGCAGCTAAGGAGAGTAAAATGCGCAAGATTCGAGAAAAGGAAATTGAGAAGAAAAAAATGACGGCTTTATCTAAAAAAAGTAATGAGGTGCAGGCCTCCGTTGGCGAGGTAGCAGGGAGAGAGACTTTGCTTCGACAAACCACGATTGTGGAAACATTCTCACCCTTACCGAGTGTCCAACCTGTTCTGCAGTCTGCTCTGCATCGAGTGTTCATGGTCCCGTCGTTGGTATCGCTGTGCGGTATAATCAGAGAGAAACAGCTTCATAGCCTCGCGGGAGCAACCAAAGAAGTGACCTGCTCGGCGGAGCCTGTCAGCGGCAGTGAAATTACAGAGCCTTCGAGGTCGCCAGACTTTTCTATGGACCCGGTAAGGGGCGGGGCCGAGTATTCAAAGGCGGAAGGCAATGAGAGTGAAGCTGCAGTTAAAGAGACAGAGTCAGTTATTGTATTTGTTACCGAACCAGCTAATGATGATGCTCGTGCTAATGTACACCTAGTTGGTAAGAGTGGGCATATATATGTAACATCAACATCAACATCGGAGCTGATCCGGGGAGATGGAGACAAAGAAGTAGTCCCTGACCTGGCGAATTTCGGGGCTAAGAAAACCACAAACGCAAATATAAATGTGAGTGTAATCTACAAGGTCGGCAAAAAAATACCAACCATATTGGGGTCAGTTTTGGCCTCTCCTAGCGAGGACGTTTTCTTTACCGGCAATGATGAGGCAGATGACGAGGACGAGAGCGAGAACAGTAATTCGGACTTTGTGTCAGACTCAGACCTGGAAACATCTGCAGGCTCTGAAGTTGGTACTGACTCAGATATTGATAAAGAAGTAGAATCGGACAGTGCTTCAACCCCTTTGGATAGCGATACGGAGTCTATTGATCTGGAGCATGACACAGTCCAAAAAGGTCCTAAGGTGATACAAAAACCCGCTCCCACAGAGATGAATAAACCAGTAACGAAAAGTAGAACCAAGTGCAAGAGCAAAACTAAAAGAAATAACTCTAGGCAAAAGAACCTGGTCAGAGCACACCGTGGGATCCCGGTGAAATCAGTTGCAAAGAAACTTGAGTGGGACAATACATTGGAAAGCCACGCAGTGTCTATGGGGGGGCCCGACAATACGAATGCGGGCAGTTTA
Organism: Lissotriton helveticus; assembly: GCF_964261635.1. NCBI lineage: Eukaryota > Metazoa > Chordata > Amphibia > Caudata > Salamandridae > Lissotriton > Lissotriton helveticus. The sequence goes on from NC_136068.1 coordinate 1,000,539,937, forward strand.
GATGTTAACCCTCAGGGACCTGAGGGAAATGCCTCTAACTTTGAAGTTTTACTATCTACCTTAAAGCAAATATAGGAAGAGGCTCGTGCTGAGAGCCAAAGGGCAAGTAGAAGAGCCAGACATGCTAATACAAAAATGAAATCCTCATTGCATAAGATCAATAAAATGTATGAAGAAGTGGTTGGGAGAGTATCTGAGGTGGAGGACAGAACGGGCAAATTGGAGGACGATGTGGTGAAACTGCAGGACACTAGGAGAGACCAGGACAAGACCACAACTGATATGCTTTGGAAATTGGAGGAATCCGAAAATAGACAGAGGCGCAATAATGTCAGACTACTTGGTGTACAGGAAGGAAAGGAGGGGGGGATGTATGAGGGTTTGTGGTCGAGTTACTAAAGGGTGCTTTCCCGGAGATGGCCTCATGGGATTGGGAACACGAGGTACAACGGGCACATCGGTTCCCAATGACGCAGAAAGAGTCACAGGGCAAGCCTCGTGCAATATTGATTTATGTAGGGAACTTTTTACTACGTGAAGAGATAATCAGTAAGGCAAAACCACAGGCTAGGCGTACCTATAAGGATGTTGTTTTCTTTGCCCGCCCTGACTTCTGCCACGCCACCGTGGAAAGGCGATGTCGGATGCGGCAGATGATTAATCCATTTCAGAATATTGGCTGCGAGGCTTACCTCTTGTTTCCAGCACGATTGAAGGTTGGATTAAATGGAAACTTTAGGGTCTTCTATTCTGAAATCGTGGCGCAAGAGTATCTTAGCTTCTTGCGTGAAACCAGAGGTAAACATAAGGCACAACATAAAGAGCTTGCAGAGCATGACGCTCAAGTGGTAGCTACTAGAGACATTCCCCGGAAGAAGTAGAAAGTGAAGAGATAACGATAACAACAATATTACGCTGTAGCAGAAGCTTATTGTCTGGTTAAATGTTTATTCTATCTGTTTTATTTGCCTTCTCTGCCTTATGAGCTAAGATTATGACTTATTGCTCCTTTCTTTTCTTTACTGATGGATTAGGGACAGGGGTGGGTGTACACTGGTGTGAACTGATGTGATTTGGTGTGTATTGGTGTGTGTTGACTGGTTTAGGTGACACTGGGGGTAGCTGAGTTGAGGTTTATTGGCATTATAGGGGGGAGCACCATGTAAGAAATTTATGGTATACGAGTATCAGGGGGAGGGAGGGTGGGACATCCTGTTGGCATCGTCGGTCAGACATAGGTCCCTCTGACCTAATTGCCTGTAGGGGGGTGGGTATCTGTGGGAGGGTTGTCAGGGGTGGGGGAGGGGAGGAAATGGGGCAGGGCACATGAGCATTGGAGATGAAGAATTTGATTTAGACTGGAACTATGAGTATAGGTGCTGGATTGAAAGGTATAAGAGTGTCAAGACAGTTTCTGAAATGGAAGTAGGGAAGAGCAAACTGGTTAAGTTGGTTACTAGTAGTGAGCAGTCAGCCGGTAGCCCCTTTAAATTTAGATATGTCACTTAGATTTGTAACATGGAATGTCTGTGGGTTGAATGACGCCCAAAAAAGACAGAAGATAGCAGTTCGATTGCGGCAGATGAATGTAGACTATATATTCTTACAAGAAACACACGTAATGAGTACCCAGGAGTTCTGTCTTAATCAGTTGGGGTTCCATTTAATGGCAAGATCTAAGCTTGGGCGAAAAATAGAGGGGTAGCTATCCTCTCAAGAAGTAAAAATGTGGTAACTGGAAAAAAACTAGAGGATCAATGGGGTAGATGGGCTATGGTTGAGATCTTAATAGAGGGTGTATGGACAACCTTGGTGGCAGTATATGGTTCAAACCAGGATGATCCAGAAATTTTGCAGTTTCTGGATGCATAGTTAGCAGGATGGGCATCTCAGGTTATTATAGGAGGTGATTTAAATATTAACGGGGCAGACGGGCTGGGGGCAGGGTTGACTGTAACCTATAAAGGCAGGAAGAAAAGAGTACATAAGGCACTGGTCAATCTTATAGAGAACAATATCTTGCAAGACGTCTGGGGTAGTATTAGATCAGACCAAACAGGTTTTACATATTATTCTGCACCACACCGTATTTGTGTTCGATTAGATTACTTCTTGATATCTAATGACCTAATGACCAGAGTAGAAATCGATAGGCTCCCACAAATTTTTAGTGATCACAACCCCTTAGTATTAACAATGAAGTCAGAAGGGAGAACAAGATTAAGCAGGATCTGGACCTTTGAAAGAGGGCTCCTTTTGGATAATAACTATACACAACATATGTCCAAATGGATCAGTGAGTTCTTCGAGAACAACAGAGGGAGTGCTCCAGTGGGAGTTGTATGGGATGCCTTCAAGGCTCGTGTTCGTGGAGAGACATGCAGCTTTAGCGCATACAAACGGAAAGTAGCACGACTTAGGGATAGTGATATAGAGAGGGCCGTCTCAGAGGCGGAGGAGCAGCTCAATAAATGCGTTATAAGGGGCGAACCGATTGAAGAATCAATTATAGAATTGATGAAAGTAAAAAGCGAAGCTGAGGATGATATGGCGAATAAGGCAGCTCAATACTACACTACTAAAAAGGAGAGATGCTACGAGTTTAGCGAAAAAGTTGGACATGTACTCGCCATGCGTACTAGACAGATAGCAGCAACTGGGACTGTTAGGGAGATTAGGGATGAATATGGAAGGTTACACTCAGATTCGGAGGAAATAAGGGAAGTTTTTAGGAAATTTTATCAGACACTATACGATGAACAATATTCCAGTAATGCTGAAGAGACAAGGGAATATCTTCGGAATATCCCGGTCGAGAGGGTTTCTATCGAAGACGCAGAAGGACTGGAGAAACCCTTGGATTACACTGAAGTTAAAGAAGCTATGGGCAATCTCCCCTCTGGAAAGGCCGCTGGCCCGGATCAACTGCCTTTAGAGTTTTATAAAACTTTCTGGGGGAGTCTAGGGCAGGATTTAATTACAACGATTCAAACTGCACAGTCTGGCGAGTCTATCCCCAAATCTTGGAGTGGCGCAGATATTGTTTTAATATTAAAAAAAGGGAAGACGGCGACTGAGCCAGGGTCTTATAGACCAATTACGCTGATGAACAATGATACCAAAATATATTCGAAAGCACTCGCAACGAGATTTGCAGGAATAATAGGTGCCCTGGTTAGCAGTAACCAGCATGGCTTCATTCCCGGTAGAGGGACGACACATCACACCCGGAAAGTCATAACCATGTTTGATGCCACCGAAGTCACAGGAGACCCGATGGCCGTAATGTTGTTAGATGCTGAGAAGGCGTTCGATCGGGTCTCCTGGGACTATCTGTGGCACATCGTAACAAGAGCTGGGATAAAGGGGGGCTTTCTGAAAGCATTACAGACTCTGTATAGGGAACCGGTTGCAGCTTTCAGAGTTAATGGGGGCATCACGGGACAATTTCAGATTAAGAGAGGCACACGGCAGGGGTGCCCTTGCTCGCCGCTTTTATTTGCCATGTACATGGACCCACTAATCCGTAGGATAGAGTCATGTCCAGATATTACCCCGCTAAATACACTACTGGGTCCCTGTAAGATACTTGCTTATGCTGACGATGTGGCGGTGATAACACCAAACCCCACGGAGGCGATTGGGCTGCTAGAGGCAGAGGCTTGCAAATTTGGGCATGTATCGGGTTATGCCCTGAACACCTGAAAGACTCAGATCATTAAAAATTCCATGACTATTTGTGATGATAACCGAGTGGTACAGGAAGGGCTCTATCTAGGTAATAATATTTCAGCTGACCTTGACAATCTGGTGGAAAAAAACATCGTCCCAATAATAGATAAAGTAAAGAAAGATCTTGATCGATATGAGAATCCCCACTTATCACTAGTAGGACGAGTCAACATTATTAAAATGCTGGTTTTGCCAAAAATGTTTTATGTTTTTAGAGCAATCCCACTCTCAGTCGACAATAAGTGGTTTAAAATTTGTGAACAAATGGTCAACCGTTTTGTTTGGGCAAAAGGCAAGACGCGGAGGGCATTGAGATTCATGTCGCTCCCGCGGGAAAGAGGAGGTTGGTCACTACCAGATTTAAAGCTTTATTATTGGGCAGCAGCATTGCAATGTATGGTGGGCTTGACTGGTGGTGCCGAAGCGGAGGGTTGGGATAATTTTGAGTTGCTTGCTATCTATGGCTTGGTCCTTGGCACGAATGCTGAAAATGTATTCTTAAGATTCACGGAGGGTAGCTATTTCAAAAGAACACGTTACAAGACAGTAATGGCTCCATATAATATATGGAAAGAGTTTTCTAAGAAGGTGGGAATTGGGAAGTATAACATATATACCAGACTAAAAGATAACCCTTCCTTACCTAGCGAGGTTTTCTCGGGAACTGTTTTTCAAGAGTGGGATAGGCGGGGGATAAGAAAAGTTGGAGACATGATGGGCCTTCACGGTATATTACAATTTACGGAATTGCAAAACAGTTTTACTTTGGATACAAAACATTTCTTTAAATACCTCCAAATAAGAAGTTGTCTTTTAAATAAACAAGGGGGTGCACTGGGTTTTGAAAGAAATACATTGTTGGATCTTATAGAAAGTGGCTCTGACTGCACTATTAAAAGGTTCTACTTAGAAATGACGAATCTAAAGAAAGATGATTTAGAGAAATGGGTAGATAGATGGTCTTTGGATCTAGATATGGGGAGGGATATCTTTACTGAGTCACTGGAAATGGGGAGAAAAATGCTGTGTTCTTCGTCCCTTCAGGCCCAACACTATAAGATATTATACCATCTATATTATACACCCGCGAAGATTGCTCAGTGGGGTGGTACATCTGGTATTACCTGTTTTAGATGTGGAAGCACAGATGCTGACTTGATTCATATTTTTGCAGTCTGTCCCCACCTGGATAAATTGAAACAGGATATCGTGAATTTCTTTCGGATCGCAATGTCAACAACAATAGTGTTAACACCAGCCATTATGTTATTGGGGTTAAGCGTTGACGAGCAGCCGAACTGTAAAAATTTTATATTTGTGGCAATGGCGATCCTGAGATTGTTAGTGGCTTCTGCTTGGCTAGATCCTAACCCCCCATCATATCACCAATGGTTAGGCAAAGTAATGTCAATACAAAAATTGAAAACAGCCATATACGCTAGAAAGGGAAAAAAGGGTAAGAAGTTGGGTATGCAAATTTGGGAACCTTTTAATCCGATGGAAGCTCGGTATAGACTCTTAAAAGACTAAGAACTTGTCTAGATTTATTTTTGAATTTGTATGTATAATTCTGAGTTTCAATGTATTGTAATCACTGTGCCCTGCTCATGTTATATAAAAAAAACAGGGGAAAAAATTCTTAATAAAAATTATTTAAAAAAAAAAATGGAGTGGGAATAGTAATTTTTCCCCCTACGCTATCCAACTCTTTCCCTACTGTTGCACCCTGTGGAGTTGGAGTAGTAATTTTTACCCGTACGCTATCCAATGTTTTCCCTACTGTTGTACCCTCTGGAGTTGGAATATTATTTTTTACCCATACGCTATCCAACGCTTTCCCTACTGTTGCACTCACTTGAGTGGGAATAGTAATTTTACCCCCTACTCTATCCAACGTTTTCCCTACTGTTGCACCCTCTGGAGTTGGAATAGTAATTTTTCCACCTACGCTATCCAACGTTTTCCCTACTGTTGCACCCTCTGGAGTTGGAATAGTAATTTTTCCACCTACGCTATCCAACGCTTTCCCTACTGTTGCACTCTCTGGAGTGGGAAAAGTAATTTTTTCCCCTACGCTATCCAACTCTTTCCCTACTGTTGCACTCTTTGGAGTTGGAATAGTAATTTTTACCTGTATGCTATCCAATGATTTCCCTACGGTTGCACTCACTGGAGTGGGAATGGTAATTTTTACCCACTCGCTATCCAACGCTTTTCCTACTGTTGCACTCTCTGGAGTGGGAATAGTAATTTTTCCCCCTACGCTATCCAACGTTTTCCCTACTGTTGCACCCTCTGGAGTTGGAATAGTAATTTTTCTACCTACGCTATCCAACTCTTTCCCTACTGTTGCACCCTTTGGAGTTAGAATAGTAAATTTTCCCCCTACGCTATCCAACGCTTTCCTTACTGTTGCACCCTCTGGAGTTGGAATAGTAATTTTTACCCGTACGCTATTCAACGCTTTCCCTACTGTTGCACTCACTGGAGTGGGAATTGTAATTTTTACCCACCCGCTATCCAACGCTTTCCCTACTGTTGCACTCTCTGGAGTGGGAATAGTAATTTTTCCCCCTACGCTATCCAACTCTTTCCCTACTGTTGCACTCTTTGGACTTGGAATAGTAATTTTTACCCGTATGCTATCCAATGATTTCCCTACTGTTGCACTCACTGGAGTGGGAATAGTAAATTTTACCCACCCACTATCCAACGCTTTCCCTACTGTTGCACTCTGTGGTATGGGAATGGGAATTTTTCCCCCTACGCTATCCAACTCTTTCCCTACTGTTGCACCCTTTGGAGTTGGAATAGTAATTTTTACCCTTACGCTATCCAACATTTTCCCTAATGTTGCACTCATTGGAGTGGGAATAGTAATTTTTCTCCCTACGCTATCCAACGCTTTCCCTACTGTTGTACTCTCTGGAGTGGGAATAGTAATTTTTACCCCTACGCTATCCAACATTTTCCCTACTGTTGCACCCTCTGGAGTGCCGTACCCCATGTACGCTGGTGTACGGCACGTACCCCCATGATCGCAGGGGTACGGCACCTACCCCTGCGATCATGGGGGGTACGCGCCGTACGGTGTGTAGGTGATCGTGCGCTTTTCCGTACGAATCGACGTGGACCGTACGAATCGCGTCCGGGTCGCCCGATCGGAATCGTCCGGTCGTACGGCGTCCGTACGAGTCGTACGGAAACGGCTCCGGATGCGAGTCGTACGGACGGTGATTTTAACGGATCGGAATCGAGCCCATAATGTGGTCAAACAGGGAATGTGGGATTGATCCTAGATTTTCCAGTTTCTTGCTGTGCAATTTAGCCAGTAGATGAGTATCTCTTTATGACATTAAAGCTCAATGCTTCATCTTTAATTCTTGGAGGATGAGACTTAAATATGGGTGACAGACGGGTCCACATTGTCTTTTTGGCAGTTTTACATATCAGAAATGTTGTCCAAGGGCATAGAAGCACTTCACACCAGGCACAAACTACGTTCTACTTTAGTTTTTTCCAGCAGAGAGCGAATTGTCTGGATTCATAGGATGCTGAGCCAAGTCTGATATTCGGCTACACATGATGGATGGTGGACAGCTGTACCCAATAGGCCACATCGCCTACTGTAAAAGGGCGGCTTGTTTTGGGCTCAAGGTTCCAATAGGACCTTGAGCTAAGCCACAAGCAGACCTCTGGCTTGTGCTTTCAATAGCTTGCCCACCTCAAATAAGATGCAAGGAGAAAAATGTTAAAAGGAGCAGAATCCCCACAAAAATGTATGAGCCTTTCAGAGAGTGGCAGGGGGCAAGGAGGGAGGTGGATGTAGAGGAAGAGAAAAGCTGGAACAAGGTAAGAGACTGTGGGGACAAAAGTGGTGTGAATAGCAGCACATGCATGGAGGGGAGATGTGGATTTTAGAAAGGAAGAATCAGTGATTAAGGTAAAAGACTGTAGGAGACTTACCCTCAGATTCATCATGCTCCTCTTTTGCGAGTCCTTAATAGCGATTATTAAGGAATCGCTATTAAAGACTCGCAAAACAGGATGCATGTAGAAATCGCAAAATTAATAGCGATTTCTACAGCTTTCTTATTTGCGATACGCTAATTGCTAATCGCAAATAAGGAATGACTCCCCATTCATTCGTATGGGCCAAAGGCCCATAGGAATGAATGGGGAGTCATCACTTATTTGCGATTAGCAATTAGCGAATCGCATATAAGGAAGCGATTTCAAGGGTGCCAGGGAGTCCAAAGGACACCCTGTAGCACCCCTGAAATGGTGATTTACACAGGTGTTGCGCACACACATGTCCAAAGGACATGTGTGTGTGTAACATCCAACTTAGATAAATTAACTAAAGTGCATTTTTCTAAGTTTTCGCTATTTACCACAAAGTCAGACTTCGCGGTAAATAGCGGCCCAGAATTGCGAATTCGCAATTCTAAAATGGTTCATGAATTGCATTTAAGGAATCTCAAATAGAGATTCCTTAAATGCAATTCCTTGCAATTTAGCGATCTCAAAATTTGCGATTTTTGCATTTGGGATGATGAATCCCAAATGCAAAAAAAGCGCTCGCCAAGGGCCAGATTCACACAATCTGGCCCTTTGCGAGCCGATTTTGGCTTCAGGAATCCGGCTGTTAAAGTGTAATGTAGAGCATGGAAGGGGGTCGAGGATATTAGATAAGAGAAAATATTGAGACAAAGTAAGAGACTGAATGTGTAAAAGGGTAGAGGTAGGTGTAAAAAAAGATAGACCAACAAACAAAAATTAGCAGACTAGAGGGAGCAATGAGAGCTGAAGGGAAGTACATGGATGGGAGATGTAGATTTAAGGGAGGGAGATCCAAGAGGAGGAGTGAAGTGGAGGGGAGAGAGAGTGAATGGTAAGAGGTGGAGAGGTGGATGTAAAAGCACACAATCAAGGAGACAGGTACAAGGAAGGGGAGAGAGGTGAGTTGAAGAGTTGAACATGGGGGAGAGAGATGGATAAAACAGGGACAGAACCAGAAAGAGAAGGAATAAATCTGAAGGAAGATGGATGTAAGATGGGCATACTCCACAAGATAAGGTTGGAGGCTGGGAAGAGACAGGAAAAAAGAAGAGTTTATCATGCAGAAAAAGGAGTGTAAAAGGGGCAGAATCAGAGAGAAAAGATAAGAGTCTTCAGGAGGATGAAAGCGGAGAGATGGATGTAAATTGGGTGGAACCAGTGAAAAAGAGGCTAGAGGATAGAGTGAGAGGTAAAGGCAGTACATGGAGAAGAGGCATGGATTTAAGAGGCAGAACCAGCAAGGTAATACACGCTGCATGGAGAGAGAGAGATAGTGATAAGATGTGAATAGAGAGGTTAGAACAATCAAGAGATGGTAAGAGGTTGGTGGGAAGTGAAAGAGAGGAAAAATAATAAGGATCTTAGATGGGCAGAAAAAGCAAGAGAAGATAAGAGGACAGAGGGATGAAGGAAGGCGGAGACGATGAAGAAAAAGGGGGGGGGCAGGTAAAAGGATAGGTTGATTTAGGATTGCCAGAACCTGCAGAGAAGATAAAAGGCTGCCTGGAGAGTTGAGAGGTGAAGAGTAGGACAGGAAAGGTAGAAATAATGAAAGAGGGACAGTACCAGGAAGAAAAGAGGAGATACTGAGTGGAAAAATGAGAGGTAAAGAATAGGAGATGGATGTAAGAGTGGCAGAATCAGAGATTTTGAGCGTTTGAAAGTACTTGCTGTGTTTAAGTGCTCAGGGGTATGTTTAATTACATTTCAGGAAAATCAGGGCAGCAAGCAAAGTTGCTGCAATGTAATCGGTGAAAGGGAGGCAGCAGAAATGTTCTGTATCTACTAGGACATGGCACATGTCTGCTGTCTGCTATGCACCATGGTGAAAAGGTGCCTCTGCTACAGGCAGAATTGTTTTTGTGCAGGAAGGGATATTTTCTTGCTCAAAAACAACCTTTAGAGGCATATTCTTCTTTGTATGTGTGCTGCAGAAAGAGGAAGGAAATAAACATATTTCTCTTTGTTACATCTCAGTGGGGATGGTGCAGCATGTTGACCCATTCCCAGGTGTATTTGCTTTATTATTTATGCGGATGCATGTGACAGTTGTCAATCAATCAATCAATCAGGTCATTTGTAGAGCGCACTACTCACCCGTAGGGTCTCAAGGCGCTGGGAGGGGGGGGGGGGTGCCGCTACTGCTCGAACAGCCAGGTCTTGAGCTTCTTCCTGAAGGAGAGGTGGTCTTGGGTCAGGCGTAGATTGGTCGGAAGTGAGTTCCAGGTCTTGGCGGCCAGGTAGGAGAAGGATCTTCCTCCTGTTGTCGCTCTTCGGATGCGGGGGACGGCGGCGAGGGCGTGGTTGGTTGATCTGAGGAGGCGCTTGGGAGTGTAGAAGTTGATCCGGTTGTTGAGGTAGCTCGGGCCTTGGTCGTGTAGGGCTTTGTGCGCGTGGGTGAGGAGCCGGAGGTGATTCTCTTGCTGACCGGGAGCCAGTGCAGATCTCTCAGGTGTCCGGAGATGTGGCTGCGACGGGGGATGTCGAGTATGAGTCTCGCCGAGGCGTTCTGGATCCGCTGGAGTCTCTTCTGGAGTTTGGCAGTGGTTCCGGCGTAGAGGGCGTTGCCGTAGTCCAGTCGGCTGGTGACGAGGGCTTGGGTGACCGTCTTCCTCGTCTCGGTGGGGATCCATCGGAAGATCTTACGTAGCATGCGCAGGATGTTGAAGCATGACGAGGAGACGGCGTTGACTTGTCTGGTCATGGAGAGGGAGGAGTCCAGGATGAAGCCCAGGTTGCGTGCGTGGTCCGTCGGTTTGGGTGCGGTGCCCAGGGCGGGGGGCCACCAGGAGTTGTCCCAGGCGGAGGGCGTGGGGCCCAGGATGAGGACCTCCGTCTTGTCTGAGTTCAGTTTCAGGCGGCTGGTCGTCATCCATTCGGCTACGTCTCTCATCCCTTCGTGCAGGTTGGCTCTGGCGGTGGCGGGGTCGTTGGTCAGGGAGAGGATCAGCTGGGTGTCGTCGGCGTAGGAGATGATGTTCAGGTTGTGTTGGCGTGCGATGGCCGCGAGGGGGCTCATGTAGACGTTGAAGAGGGTTGGGCTCAGCGAGGATCCTTGGGGTACGCCGCAGATGACTTTGGTGGCCTCTGACTTGTACGGTGGTAGGCGGACTCTTTGTGTTCTTCCGTCGAGGAAGGAGGTGATCCATTCCAGTGCCTTCTCCTGGATTCCGATGTTGCTGAGGCGCTGTACTAGGGTGCGGTGGCAGACAGTGTCGAAAGCCGCGGAGAGGTCCAGGAGGATGAGGGCCGCTGTTTCTCCGTTGTCCATCAGAGTTCGAAGGTCGTCGGTGGCGGCGATGAGGGCGGTCTCGGTGCTGTGGTTCGCTCGGAAGCCGGACTGTGAGGGGTCGAGGGATCCATTCATCTCGAGGAAGGCGGCCAGCTGTTTGTTGACGGTCTTCTCGATGACTTTGGCCGGGAACGGGAGGAGCGAGATGGGACGGTAGTTCTTGAGGTCGGTGGGGTCTGCTGTGGGTTTCTTGAGGAGAGCGCTGAGTTCGGCGTGCTTCCAGCTCTCAGGGAAGGTGGCGGAGTCGAAGGAGGTGTTGATGATGTCCCGCAGGTGGGGTGCGAGGACGGCGTCGGCCTTGTTGAAGACGTGGTGAGGGCAGGGGTCAGTTGGAGATCCGGAATGGATGGAGTTCATGGTGCGGATGGTGTCTTCGGTGCTGATCGGGGTCCAGGTGCGGAGGGTGGTGGATGGTGGCGTCGTTGCGGTTGTGGCTTGCGTTGGTTGGTTGTTGAAGCTGTTGTGTATGTCCGTGATCTTGTTGTGGAAGTAGGACGCGAGGGAGTTGCAGAGGTCTTGCGACGGTGTGATGTCGTTGTTTCCGGCGTTGGGGTTGGAGAGCTCTTTCACGATGTTGAAGAGTTCCTTGCAGTTGTGTGCGTTGTTGTCCAGCCGGTCCTTGTATGCATTTTTCTTGGTGGCGCGGATCAGTTGGTGGTGTTTCCGGGTGGCGAGCTTGAGGGTGGTCATGTTGTCCGTCGTTGGTTCCCTTCTCCAGGCTTTCTCGAGGGCTCGACATTTCTTCTTGGAGCACTTGAGTTCGTCGGTGAACCATGGTGTTTTTCTGCTGCAGGATCTGCTGGGCGGGGTCCTCAGAGGGGCGAGTTCGTCCGCGCAGTTGCTGATCCACTTCGTGAGGTTGTCGGCGGCCTGGCTGGGGTTCGCTGAGTTGGCGGGAGGGTGCTGGCTCAGGGAGGCGGTGAGCTGGTCGGCTGTGATCTTGTTCCAGCTTCTTCGAGCAACCTGTTGCTGGAGGTGGTGGATCGTCGTTCTTCTGAAGGTGAAGTGGACGCAGCTGTGGTCCGTCCAGTGGAGTCCTGTTGCGTGGCTGAAGGTGACGTCTTTGCTGGACGAGAAGACGGCGTCGAGTGTGTGTCCGGCGAGGTGGGTGGGGGTGGTCACCAGTTGCTTGAGTCCGAGGTTGTCGAGGTTGTCGAGCAGGGTGATGGTGTTGCGGTCGTTGTTGTTCTCCAGGTGGAAGTTGAGGTCCCCCAGGAGGATGTAGTCAGCGGAGGGGAGAGCGTGCGGGCTGACGAAGTCGGCGATGTCCTCGCTGAATCGTGTGCGCGGTCCCGGGGGTCGGTAGATCAGGGTGCCTCTGAGGGTGGTCTTCGGGTTGGTGTGGATCTGGAAGTGCAGGTGTTCAGCGGTGGTGAGGGTGTCATCGGTGTTGGTCGTGATGCGGATGGTGTCTCTGTGGATGATGGCGATGCCTCCTCCGGTCTGGTTGTCGCGGTCCCTCCGGGTGATCTTGTAGCCCTCTGGGATGGCGATGGCGATGTCTGGGGCTGAGGAGGCGTTCATCCAGGTCTCGGTGAGGAAGGCAACGTCAGGGGCGGTTGTGTCGAGGAGGTTCCAGAGTTCTACGGCGTGTCTGTGGATGGAGCGGGTGTTGAGCAGGATGCACTTGAGGTAGGTGCTGCTGGAGTTCGGTTTGTCGGGTGCAGGGAAGGTCCGGATGCAGGTGAACTTGCAGGCGTGGCAGCTGAAGGGTCCGTGGGTGTGCTTCGGGGCGGCTTGGTGACATCCTGGGATGTGGCCGGTGTTGAGTGCGGTGAGGTCGGCGGCGCTGTAGGTTCGTCGGGTCGGCTTCCGTCGGTGGGGGCCAGGGGTCCTGGCGCTGGTCGCGATCCGGTCGCGGACGGGCGCAGACGGGCTTACCTTTGGCGCGCCTTCGGCGCACAATCGGCGCGCCCGCTGCGCGTGACCGCTGCGCGTTCGCACGGTCGCCATTTAAGGCGAAGTGCGCGGGTGGGCGGGGCAGCTGGGAGGCGGGAGCGGGGAGGGAACAGAAGGAAAGAAGGGGCGGGGTCGGCGGTGGTGGCGGGAAGCGGGGGCGGCGAGGGAGGCGGGAAACAGGCCGGAGGACGGCCGGAGACTTAAGAACAAGCACAAGTTACAGGCGAAGACGCTAAACACGGGAAAAGGCTAAGGAAACAGAAAACAAGCACAAATTACAGGCACAAAAATGCTAAACACGGGGAGAGACTAAGAAACCAGAAAACAAGCACAAATTACCGTCAGAAATTGCTAACACGGGCAAAGATTGAGAAAACAGAAAAACAAGCACAAATTACCGTCAGAAATTGCTAACACGGGCAAAGATTGAGAAAACAGAAAAACAAGCACCAATGAATGGCAAAAACAGCAGGGTGAGGCAGGCAGCGAGGCAGGGCGCAGCAGAGGGGCACACGCAGCAGCTGGTGGCCGTGCGGCGCGGGGGTGTCCCACAAGTGGGTCACACTTACCTGTGTCGCACGGTCGCCTTTTAAGGCCAAGTGCGCGGGTGGGCGGGGCAGCTGGGAGGCGGGAGCGGGGAGGGAACAGAAGGAAAGAAGGGGCGGGGTCGGCGGTGGTGGCGGGAAGCGGGGGCGGCGAGGGAGGCGGGAAACAGGCCGGAGGACGGCCGGAGACTTAAGAACAAGCACAAGTTACAGGCAAAGACGCTAAACACGGGAAAAGGCTAAGGAAACAGAAAACAAGCACAAATTACAGGCACAAAAATGCTAAACACGGGGAGAGACTAAGAAACCAGAAAACAAGCACAAATTACCGTCAGAAATTGCTAACACGGGCAAAGATTGAGAAAGCAGAAAAACAAGCACCAATGAATGGCAAAAACAGCAGGGTGAGGCAGGCAGCGAGGCAGGGCGCAGCAGAGGGGCACACGCAGCAGCTGGTGGCCGTGCGGCGCGGGGGTGTCCCACAAGTGGGTCACACTTACCTGTGTCGCACGGTCGCCTTTTAAGGCCAAGTGCGCGGGTGGGCGGGGCAGCTGGGAGGCGGGAGCGGGGAGGGAACAGAAGGAAAGAAGGGGCGGGGTCGGCGGTGGTGGCGGGAAGCGGGGGCGGCGAGGGAGGCGGGAAACAGGCCGGAGGACGGCCGGAGACTTAAGAACAAGCACAAGTTACAGGCAAAGACGCTAAACACGGGAAAAGGCTAAGGAAACAGAAAACAAGCACAAATTACAGGCACAAAAATGCTAAACACGGGGAGAGACTAAGAAACCAGAAAACAAGCACAAATTACCGTCAGAAATTGCTAACACGGGCAAAGATTGAGAAAACAGAAAAACAAGCACAAATTACCGTCAGAAATTGCTAACACGGGCAAAGATTGAGAAAACAGAAAAACAAGCACCAATGAATGGCAAAAACAGCAGGGTGAGGCAGGCAGCGAGGCAGGGCGCAGCAGAGGGGCACACGCAGCAGCTGGTGGCCGTGCGGCGCGGGGGTGTCTCACAAGCAAACCCCCATATCTTCCTGGTCAATTATAGTATCCAATACTCAGCAGAAAGGCTGCTGCAGTGGAAGCACACCTGGGGCCCAGAGAATGGAGCCTGCCTCTTCCTCCTTCAGTAACACTTTTGCCAAAGGGTTACTTTCTTCATTTGTCAGGATTAGGGCCAGTGTTTATTCTGTTACTCACATGACTGGTGATTGCTTCCTCACATGCCTGGTGATTGCTTCTGACAAATGTGCTTATATTATATGGATTCTTTGTCATCTTCACTTGTGCCCATCTATTTTAAAATGTATTAGCATTAGTTATTATTCTAACTTTACTTTTAGAGTTGTATTTATTTTACCCAGTGGTTGCTTTTTTAAGCTACGCTGGAAAATACTGGGTAAATCAGTAGAGTGAAATTTGAAAATGTGTCAGTGGTATTGTGAAATGCTGGGGGAATAAGCGGGATGTGGGTCTGGGAACTGTGGCAGAGACACTGAGGAAAAGTAAGGAGTTTGTGTTGGAATGGAATCTAAATGTGTGCATTGATCGCAGTCATGAAATAGCAGGTGAAATAAGATACTAATAACCAAACTATGATGTTCCAAATTATATCTATCTACAGGTTAGTTTGCGATGAACAGACTAGGTGAGTCCACGTATGGAATAGTCCCTGAATTTGAGCTTTATTCAGTAGGTTAAAGGGACCCTCATCCACCGATGTGGCAGACTTCATCATTGGGTACTCGTTGGGTGGGTGTAATTCCCAACGGTTATTGGAACTCTTTATGGAGATCTTTTGACCTACGTTCAACAGGTCAAGGTGGTCTGTTGCACATTCCACGTCCGAGGTTTCCTCTTCTGTTCAGAGGACTGATGGATGAAGATTGGGCCAAAGTGAAAGACAAAGCACCTTAGAGTATCATTTAAATCAGGACACAAGACTGTTTAGATACACCTCCTTCTGTTGTGAATGCCATCAACAGTATATAAAGATGGCACCTTTGGTGTTTGCCAAAAGCAGCCTCTACTAAGCAACATGGGTGCATCACGTACCTGCAGTTGGCCACACCCCTCGACTGGTAAGACGCAGCAGACAGCACTGACCAGGCTCCTTTTTAATGACTGGCATAAATACCTCATATTCACCCTTTGGGGGCGTTGAGGAACTAATGGAGGTCCAAGTACTGGTCCACTACTTTGGAGAAGTAGATGTGTTTATTAAAATCAAAGCTGTGGGAGAGGTGAATGGCAGCATGAAATTATAACTATTACTCATTCTACTTGACAGAATCCTACAAACAGACGTGACCAGAACCACATACAACCATGAAGTCTTAATTAATTTTAGTTTGGTTGCACTGATGATTCAGCCTGCACTAGCCTCAAGATATTTATAGACAACACAAACACAAATTCCATGTGGTAGGAGTGTAGTGTGTGCTGCTTGCTGTGTAATGGAACTCATGATTAACAAATGCGTAAAGATATCAAACGGATATCAACAAAATGCTTCTTATCATTTTGTATCCACAGACGTGCTTGTATGTACTTTGCTTTCATGTTTTTTCTATTTGTTACTGACCAGGTGACTCTTAATAAGGAAAATACATGTGAGTTACTGGAAGCATGATGTTTTGCACTCAATAGTAAAGCATGTGAGGAACGGATACTACGATATTGTTTGCTAGCTAGACATTAGGGCTGGACGCAGGGCCGGATTTAGATTTGGTGCATTTGATCCCGCCGTCACTTTTCCGTTGGTTATTCTGTCCACTTATCAGTCATCTCGATCAATTTAGATGCTGGCAGGTCTATGGACAATAGTGTGTCCGATTTCTGTCATCTCCCTCAGAATTTCCTCCTGCATCGATTAAATCATAGGCAAAAGTGGCTGTCAGAAGGAGTTCAGCCAATATTTCAAACCGTCCAATTACTATGTGCCTTCCTGTTGAAGTAACTGTGACGGGTAAACCTCCACACCCGAGTTGGAAGTTCCAAAGGGATTTAAGGTAGAGGGATTTAAGGTAGAAGCTTATCTTTTTTTCTTTTATCCACTTCCCTTTCCATCATGACTCGAAAGTCCAAGTCCTTCCTTTGCTGCTGCTACTTGACCACAAAGCAAATCAACCTTAATGCCACTGTAATTGAAGGTAAGCTTCTTTTTTACTTGCTTTCTTTTAAATTGTCTATTTACATTTGTTCTGAACTCGTGCATTTTAAAATTTGCCTTACAATTTTTTTTCTAATGGGTATATGTTTGTAATGTTGTCATTTAAGAAATGTAAAGAAACACACCTGTCTTAACTTTTATGTTTTCAAATTTGGTGCAAGCCTTCATCATGATAATGGACACATACAAAATTTGACGTTAATTAAAATTCATAATGTGTTCATACAGATGTTTAATTATTTTTCTTAACCTATCAAATTATAAACATATGCATTGCACATGTTTTTTTATTGAAATGTATTATAATTCAGTAATTGCACTAGACAAGGTAAAACTTTTTTGAAAAAATAAATGTAAATTTAATGTTAGTTCTAACCTCAAACAATTTTTATTATTTGTGTACGTAACATTTCCACTTGTATATTGCATTGTAAGTATTTTGAAACATTTTAAAAAAAATGTTTTAAGGTGTAATGAATATATGTTTATTTTTTCACTTATTCAGTTAAAATAAATGCACGTTTTTGGTGTAACATAATGAATGCTTGCACCAAAATTTTAATGTCCATTAAATCTTTTTAAAATGTTTTGACTTTACAAATATGTCATTTAAAAAATATTTGTTTATTGTCTGTGATAAATGTAAGTATAAATAAATATTTAACATTTTCATAATTAAAATTTTTAATAATCAATGAATTGTAAATTAATAAAGTTAGAACAAACTTTGTAAAATTACATTTTTTATTTAGTATTTAGATAATTCTCTCATAAGCTCTTTTTTCAATTACAAAAATGAAGAAAAAAACACATATCGACAACATATACAAACAATTAGTAAAACAAGAGAAAAAACAATAATGAGACATCTTGGTACACACCCGCCTCAAACCCCAAACAAGAAAAGATAAGACCCAACAAGTACTGAGTACGCTATTGATGGGCCACCAGCCTTGCGGGAACTGCAGTATGTGTCACCTCACCTACACTACAAAAAAAGTAACCTATAACAACAAGATGAGTTGGGAGTTACGCAAATTCACTAACTGCAATACCACAGGGGTTGTATTCTTGATCACACGCACATGTAACCTACATTATGTGGGTATGACCACCAGAAAGATTAGCACCAGGATAGGAGGACACCGCAGCAACATCAGGTGCCACCGGGTCACCACAAAAATGGCATCACATTTCAATGAAGTAAAACATACCCCTTACAATCTACACTGGGTAGTGTTAGAACATCTCAAACACATTGACAATCTAGAGAAAAGATTGCTACAGAAAGAGCAGTGGTGGGTGTATGAATTGCCCATGGACACTGAAGGACTGAATGATGAAATCCCGTGGGGGCAGTTTGTTAAATGAATCAGGAATACACCTTCTGCCAGACTTAGTAGATTGTTTGAGTACACCACTCTACTCACAATGTAACAGAAGTAAAGGTCCAACCGCACGTGGTACTCACATTAACGTAAATCATAACGCTAATAACACATGGGTATCACTTCATCTAGAAGGCCCTATTACCTAGGAAGACCCCATCACCATTCCACTAGCAGCTGCTCTTTTGTGAACAGCAGACTGCCTATCAGTGGCATTCAGACTCCAACTGACAACTACGAATCTACTATTCCATACATGATATCTTGCATTATCCATTAATTGGGCACTATTTATGACTTCCACCTAACAAGAAATCAGGTTTAGTCATTACATAATGTACAAACAAGCAATTCTGAGAAGAGCACAATCGAGCTGTTAGGTCTAAGGGTCTTGCACATAAATCAGATGTACCGTTGCACACGCAACATACTGCACAAATTACCACTCTACATGGTACTTGAGTGTCGAAATTTATCCCCTTTGTTCAGTTATCCCCCTTGTTAGTTTTATTGGATTTTCAGCCTTTTGTCCACAATACCCGACAATTTGGTCATTCGCCTAAGATGGCCCCGCTCCATTACCAGTCCCAGCGGCCATTTTGTGAGAGACACAGTCTAGTTTTTAACTAAGCATGACTATGCTGATCCGGGTCTATTTCATTCACCCAAGATGACCCCCCTCCATTGCCACTCACAGCTGCCATTTTGTGAGAGACACTGTCTTGTGTTTTTTAAGTAAGCATGATTAAGCTGATCCAGGTCTATTTAATGGCCACCGGGAGACAGATGCAGTAAGATGCAGTCTCCAGGGGTGCCATCAGTCTGAGAGGAGTGCTTTGATGAAATAAGTCCATCCAGAACCATTTGACCTTATTTCTCATTTGTCCAAGGAAATAATAAGGTTTCTATTTTCTTTCCAGGAAAGCCAAGGCACTGGGAATTCTCTCCCTGGTTCCTATCTCCTTTAACTTTTGGAATCTCTAATGACTATCTCTATGTCCCCATTACCATTTTAGGGTGTTACTACAAGCCCCTCTACCCCTGCATATCATGAGGCATATTTCTACCTAAACAAAAGTATGTGTCATTGATATGTAATACTATTATTTTGTTATATGTTGTATGTCACGTGGTGTCTTTTACACTAATGCTTTTAAACTGCAATTTGTACATATCAACTTTTCTTCACAAAGACATCATGTGTGATTGATTTCTTCCACCACATATGATCGCACAAAATAGCTGCTAAGTACACCCACTATAAAGGAGTACATTGATCGAGATACAACGCTGCATATATAAAGGGCATCTTTTTCCTGATTTTATACCTAATCGATGGTGTGCCAATCCCAACCGGGACGTCCACCTTTGTGAAAGAGATTTTGCAATATTGTTTAGGTTACCAAATTTCCAACTAAATATATTAGACCATCAGTATCATGAAAAACCACATATGCATAAAATGTGTCATTCATTTATTTATAAAGTTTAAAATTCATAGTACCACAATTCTGTTACACAATCAACACAAAATGTATATTCACTTGATGCAACAATATTTCTTAAACACTCTCTAAAACAATTTATAGTTTAAAAATTGCTTATACAGCAATGTTTTCCGCAAACATATTAAAACATCATAATTGTAGAACAATATATTTTTAGGAACAAACTGTCGACGCGGCGTTTCGGTGCCTCTTTTTATCTTGCACCTTCTCCAGGACTCGTTCCCTGATTTGTCATATCTATAAAAACATATATCACAATACATCTAATTAGGTCCCATTTTATAACATCAGTTACACTTTCATTGTTGTACATCATCAAATATTCCCTAATATTTGGTAACCCATACAGTTCGATCTGCAAAATTCACAAAATCTTTCTTCAACATTATTCACTGTCTATTGCCATGTCTTGTAGACAGATTACCTCCTGGGCATGGACAATACCAGAGGGATGTGTTTTATTAAATTAACACTGGGGACTGACTGAGTCTTCTTTACTCTACTGTGCAGTTCCACCCCCACCCCTTTCTCAGATCTTTATCTTGTGTCTACTATCATGGATCCATTTACAGTGACACTAGGGGTTGACTAAGTTTTCTTTTACTTAACTGTACATTCCTGCCCACAGAGATTTCTCAACTTACCCAGGTAGTTTTCCCTGGATCTATTTTTCAATTATTATGAGTCCGTTTTACATCTGCTCATGTTTTTCATTACCTTTAAAATTTCTGTTTTAAGAAAAGAAAAAAAGAACCTCATGTTTGGTTTTAATTACATATTCTGTTGTCTAAGGTGTGAGCTTTAGTTGTGCCTCTAATTGGTTACCTTAGGTCTCGATATTCTTGGTCTTTCCCTCAGACTGTATGAAAATTAACCACTTCAATTCTACAAGGCAAAAAAACAAGTTTTTTTAAAATTGGCTTTTGCCTCATCAATTTTCACTGAGCATTTTGATAGCTGGAATCTAGCTTCCTTACCGGTCCTATCTCCATATTCCCTTTGATGGTTTGGAGGACGCCTCTGGGACCTCCCTTTCACTGTTGCTTCTCCCAGCTTGGTCTAAGGATCAAATTGTCTTATTAATATATCTACTCCACCTGGCTTACTTAGATATGTCCCATTCCTATTTGGATTCTTACCTTGCTGTATAAAAAGAGTTACTTTATGTTTAATTCTCTCTTTTCGTGTGGATCAACTCTCAGGTTGGCAATCTTTTAGCTGAAGCCTTTGTGACTTGGCTGGCAACTCTAGAGAAACAAATATTACATTTGTACTTAATCAGAAGAGTCTCTACTTAATAGTTCCTTGCTGTCTGTACAAAATTTCCCATTCCTACTTACTTGATGGTGGGAGCTGAACTGCGTGGCGTCCTCCTTCTCTCTGAGTCTTCTCGATCTAATCAGACTTGTTCCTCTCTGGTATTTATACCGTCACTGATTAGTTGATCAGTTTCACCTGACCCTTGTTTGTTTAATCATTTATTTCGAGTCCTAACTGTGGTCGCCATCTTGTAATGGGTTTATTTCCTTGTGGTTTCCCTTAACTTAGTTTCAATTCTTATTGTATTCAACCTCCCTTTTTTTTAATAATATTTATAGTTTTTATGGTATCACAAATGATTTTAATTTATATAGCGCAGCGCATTTCAAACTCCAAAAAGAATTTTTGGGGATATTTTTTGCCGATATTTATTCTTCTTTTCCTGTACTCTTTTAATCTAAAACTAGTTTAATTTCTAACCCCACCATGTGTTGTGCCACATTTCCTCTTCTTTTGGTACTTCTTCGTGTACTAGGAACTGTTGTTTATAGTCCTACGTTCATACCCGTCTTATCCCGTGGCCGCCATTTTAGATTGGGAGACCGTGTTTCACGTTAAGTCGCCCCTATTTTTATATTTTTGACGTATTTCGGGTCTGACTACAGTTATATTCCTGATCGTGTTACGAATTAATACAATCTATTTGGTTATTTATAAGGGCCAAAGTGAGATCGATTAGCGTCATCTTTAATCTATCCCCTCAGGTGCGCGCCATCTTAGTTTGGGGAACATGGAATGATATTATATTGTTATAATGTGGGTTTAACACATGCATGCCCTGGCAGTTTGTTGTCACCATATCTAATTGTTGTCTCCAATTATCTTATGTCTTTACCCCCAAGCTATTTATCAACATATCGGTGTACCCATGTTTCAGTATTTATTTATTCCATCAGTCTTCGGATAAAATAAGATCTGATGTGAACTCCTCTCGTTCTAAAATCATACCTAGTTCCATATGAAAAGAAAAGGTTATTCTCTAATGGGAATAGTATTTAGAAATTATGAAGTTTCTCAATGCATTTACTTTGGATAATTACGTTTGGGGCTACTACATCACCCTTGTCTCCTCTGTTTGATAAGAATCTTATATAGCTAATCATGACTGCAATATACGCTAAAGAATTTTTTCCCACTCTTCTTTGTTGTTAAGTCCTGTTTTGTAGGAGCTGAACTTCGACATATAGTATTGTTCTCTTTGTCTACGTTTTCTCGTCGAGTCTCCTCCTCTCCTATTTAGACTGACAGCTTCTAATACACACCACCGTAGATCCTCCACTTGGTGGCCCATCTCCATCCAATGAGCCACCAATGGTGCTGTTGTCTTTTTCGTGCGGATGGCTGACTTATGTTCAGTTATTCTTATTCTGATCTCACGTTGAGTTTCTCCTATATATGCTTTGCCGCAGGGACAATTAATCATATAGATGACATTATGGGTTCGACAATTGAATAGTTCTTTGTGTGTATGTATAATTTTACCATAAGTTATATTTGGACCTGGTATTATTGATGGGCAATTTTTACAGTTCCCACAGGCAAAATTGCCTGTTGGTGTTGACCCATCTATTGTTCTAATTGAATTCCTTTTGTTTTTATTAGGATATGTTTCAACTAGACAATTTCTAATTGTTCGATTCCTTCTGAAGGCGAAAATGGGTTTTGGTATTGGTATTTCGCCGGGGTCATTTATCAATTTCCAGTTACTGTTGATACAGTTTTTCAATTTGTTGGATATATATGAAAAATTTGTGACAAATACAATAGGTTTAGTTTCATTATTCCGTCTAATTTCCGGTTCGAACAAACTTTCTCTATTATAGTACTTGGCCCGTTTATAGCCTTTTTTTATCATTTTCTTTGGGTACCCTCTCTCGACAAACTTATGAATCAAAACATTTGCATGTTTATCGTACTCTTTTTTGGTGGTGCAGTTTCGCCGCACCCTTAAGAATTGTCCAAATGGTATATTATTTATTTGGGCAGCTGGGTGGTGACTATCAAAGTGGAGCATTGTATTCCGGTCTGATGGTTTTGTGAAAAGTTCCACTGCTAGAGCGCCCTCCACATTCTTTATTTTAATATCAAGAAAGTCACACTCCTCGTTGCTATACGAGGAGGTGAATTTCAGGTTCTCATCACCAAGGTTCAGCCATGTAATAAATTCTATCAACTCCTCTCTATCTCCTTGCCAAATAAAGAAAATGTCATCAATAAACCTTGACCATTTTTGAATATTTTCAAAAAATGGCGCCATAGGATTAAAAATATGTTTGGTCTCAAAGTCCGCTACGTATAGACACGCCAGACTGGGAGCACAAGTGGCTCCCATGCTGGTCCCCTTAGTTTGTTTATACATATTTTCTTTAAATAGGAAAATATTGTTTTTAAGGATGAGTTCTAAACATTCTATTATAAAGATTGAGTGTTCTGACAGATCTTCCTCCCCCTTTGTCAGCATCTTTTTGATTACTTTGATGGTGTCATTTTGGGGGATGTTTGTATAAAGCGCTTCTATATCAAGCGTTACCATCCATTGAGTACAAGGGTTGAACTCAGTTCCTTCCACTTTTTTAATCATTTCTGTTGTGTCTTTTATATAGGCTGGTTGGGTTATAACCAGTGGTTGGATAAATTTGTCCACATATTTACTTAGTGGCTCTGTAAGGGAATTTAGACTAGAAACTATCGGTCTCATGGGTGGGTCGTTGATGTCTTTATGTACCTTAGGTAACCCATAAATCGCTGGGATTGTCGGAGTTTCATTGTTAAGGAAATTAAATTCTTCTTGATTAATTACGCCATCCTCTCTGGCTAGTAGGAGTAGGCTCTTAATCCGTTTGCCCAAGTCCTGCCATTCTACCATGTTTGATTTTGTGTAGTGGTTTGGGTTATCTAGGAGATGATTCATCCTCTTGTCGTAATCTGTTGTCTCTAGTACCACTATACTCCCACCCTTATCTCCAGGTTTAATGGTGATTTTATCATCTTTTTCTAGATTTTTTAGGGCCTTTTTCTCTTCCCAAGTAAGATTGTTCTTTACCCACATCCTTTGATCTAATATGTCCTCAAGTCCTCTTGTTATTACTTTTTCAAAAGTGTCTACATTTTTGTTTACCATAGAACTCAATGGAGTCCATAGAGACTTGGGGCGTAAACCGGATTTATTATCTGTAGGCATTCTTTCTTTGCCTTCAAAGAATTTCTGTAGTCTGATTTTCCGTACTAGATGCTGAAGGTCTCTTTCTAATGTGAATCTATCTGGCGGTCCCGCTATCGCGAAGCCTAGTCCCTTCTCTAACAGACTAATTTCTTCCTTGGTCATGTCCCTATTTGCTAAATTTATTATAGGTGCTTTCGTATCATGATTTAATCCCATGTTTTTTGACTCCTTGTTCTCATGTAAGGACGTTGTTGGCCCTGGTTGGTCTGATAATTTCCTCTCCCTCTCCCTCGTCCCCTCGGGGTTGGGTTTTGATTTTGGTTTCCCTTGCGTCTGTCTAAAAAAGTGAGACTGTCTTTAGTTTGTTTCTGTGGCCTATCCCCTTCTGTCTCAGTCTGGTTTCCTGTTATGGTTTCATTCTCTGACTCACTACTCGTGTAGGATGTATCGGAGAATGTTACTCCCTTTCTGGGGCCCTGACGTTTGTTAGCTTGCCAGTTATTTTTGCTTGACCAATCTTCCCTAGGTCTATCAAAATAATTTTTGGGTGTGTAGGGATACACTAGCTCCTGCTTGCATTGATTAAGGTCTTTCCTAAATTTATTGCTTTTCTTGCTAATTAGGTAATCTTTATATCCATCAAGGTCCCTTTGAATTTCCTCCAATTTTTGTTTAGCATCTTCCACTGAGGTGTTGTCTTTGAGTTTCCTTTCCATCTCATCTAGTTCTACTTTTTCTATAATTAGGGTGGCTTGTGCAGTTTCAATAATAAGTAAAAGCCAATCTCTGCTACATCTATTAGCCTATATAAAAGACACAACAGAAATGATTAAAACAGTGGAAGGAACTGAGTTCAACCCTTGTACTCAATGGATGGTAACGCTTGATATAGAAGCGCTTTATACAAACATCCCCCAAAATGACACCATCAAAGTAATCAAAAAGATGCTGACAAAGGGGGAGGAAGATCTGTCAGAACACTCAATCTTTATAATAGAATGTTTGGAACTCATCCTTAAAAACAATATTTTCCTATTTAAAGAAAATATGTATAAACAAACTAAGGGGACCAGCATGGGAGCCACCTGTGCTCCCAGTCTGGCGTGTCTATACGTAGCGGACTTTGAGACCAAACATATTTTTAATCCTATGGCGCCATTTTTTGAAAATATTCAAAAATGGTCAAGGTTTATTGATGACATTTTCTTTATTTGGCAAGGAGATAGAGAGGAGTTGATAGAATTTATTACATGGCTGAACCTTGGTGATGAGAACCTGAAATTCACCTCCTCGTATAGCAACGAGGAGTGTGACTTTCTTGATATTAAAATAAAGAATGTGGAGGGCGCTCTAGCAGTGGAACTTTTCACAAAACCATCAGACCGGAATACAATGCTCCACTTTGATAGTCACCACCCAGCTGCCCAAATAAATAATATACCATTTGGACAATTCTTAAGGGTGCTGCGAAACTGCACCACCAAAAAAGAGTACGATAAACATGCAAATGTTTTGATTAATAAGTTTGTCGAGAGAGGGTACCCAAAGAAAATGATAAAAAAAGCCTATAAACGGGCCAAGTACTATAATAGAGAAAGTTTGTTCGAACCAAAAATTAGACCGAGTAATGAAACTAAACCTATTGTATTTGTCACGAATTTTTCATATATATCCAACAAATTGAAAAACTGTATCAACAGTAACTGGAAATTGATAAATGACCCCGGCGAAATACCAATACCAAAACCCATTTTCGCCTTCAGAAGGAATCGAACAATTAGAAAGTGTCTAGTTGAAACATATCCTAATAAAAACAAAAGGAATTCAATTAGAACAATAGATGGGTCAACACCAACAGGCAATTTTGCCTGCGGGAACTGTAAAAATTGCCCATCAATAATACCAGGTCCAAATATAACTTATGGTAAAATTATACATACACACAAAGAACTATTCAATTGTCGAACCCATAATGTCATCTATATGATTAATTGTCCCTGCGGCAAAGCATATATAGGAGAAACTCAACGTGAGATCAGAATAAGACTAACTGAACATAAGTCAGCCATCCGCACGAAAAAGACAACAGCACCATTGGTGGCTCATTGGATGGAGATGGGCCACCAAGTGGAGGATCTACGGTGGTGTGTATTAGAAGCTGTCAGTCTAAATAGGAGAGGAGGAGACTCGACGAGAAAACGTAGACAAAGAGAACAATACTATCTGTCGAAGTTCAGCTCCTACAAAACAGGACTTAACAACAAAGAAGAGTGGGAAAAAAATCTTTCGCGTATATTGCAGTCGTGATTAGCTATATAAGATTCTTATCAAACAGAGGAGACAAGGGTGATGTAGTAGCCCCAAACGTAATTATCCGAAGAAAATGCATTGAGAAACTTCATAATTTCTAAATACTATTCCCATTATAGAATAACCTTTTCTTTTCATATGGAACTAGGTATGATTTTAGAACGAGAGGAGTTCACATCAGATCTTATTTTATCCGAAGACTGATGGAATAAATAAATACTGAAACATGGGTACACCGATATGTTGATAAATAGCTTGGGGGTAAAGACATAAGATAATTGGAGACAACAATTAGATATGGTGACAACAAACTGCCAGGGCATGCATGTGTTAAACCCACATTATAACAATATAATATCATTCCATGTTCCCCAAACTAAGATGGCGCGCACCTGAGGGGATAGGTTAAAGATGACGCTAATTGATCTCACTTTGGCCCTTATAAATAACCAAATAGATTGTATTAATTCGTAACACGATCAGGAATATAACTGAAGTCAGACCCGAAATACGTCAAAAATATAAAAATAGGGGCGACTTAACGTGAAACACGGTCTCCCAATCTAAAATGGCGGCCACGGGATAAGACGGGTATGAACGTAGGACTATAAACAACAGTTCCTAGTACACGAAGAAGTACCAAAAGAAGAGGAAATGTGGCACAACACATGGTGGGGTTAGAAATTAAACTAGTTTTAGATTAAAAGAGTACAGGAAAAGAAGAATAAATATCGGCAAAAAATATCGCCAAAAATTCTTTTTGGAGTTTGAAATGCGCTATATA
This sequence comes from Lissotriton helveticus, assembly GCF_964261635.1. Lineage (NCBI taxonomy): Eukaryota > Metazoa > Chordata > Amphibia > Caudata > Salamandridae > Lissotriton > Lissotriton helveticus. Next base: position 1,000,567,116 of record NC_136068.1, read on the forward strand.
AAATAAAATCATTTGTGATACCATAAAAACTATAAATATTATAAAAAAAAGGGAGGTTGAATACAATAAGAATTGAAACTAAGTTAAGGGAAACCACAAGGAAATAAACCCATTACAAGATGGCGACCACAGTTAGGACTCTAAATAAATGATTAAACAAACAAGGGTCAGGTGGAACTGATCAACTAATCAGTGACGGTATAAATACCAGAGAGGAACAAGTCTGATTAGATCGAGAAGACTCAGAGAGAAGGAGGACGCCACGCAGTTCAGCTCCCACCATCAAGTAAGTAGGAATGGGAAATTTTGTACAGACAGCAAGGAACTATTAAGTAGAGACTCTTCTGATTAAGAACAAATATAATATTTGTTTCTCTAGAGTTGCCAGCCAAGTCACAAAGGCTTCAGCTAAAAGATTGCCAACCTGAGAGTTGATCCACACGAAAAGAGAGAATTAAACATAAAGTAACTCTTTTTATACAGCAAGGTAAGAATCCAAATAGGAATGGGACATATCTAAGTAAGCCAGGTGGAGTAGATATATTAATAAGACAATTTGATCCTTAGACCAAGCTGGGAGAAGCAAAAGTGAAAGGGAGCTCCCAGAGGCATCCTCCAAACCATCAAAGGGAATATGGAGATAGGACCGGTAAGGAAGCTATATTCCAGCTATCAAAATGCTCAGTGAAAATTGATGAGGCAAAAGCCAATTTTAAAAAAACTTGTTTTTTTGCCTTGTAGAATTGAAGTGGTTAATTTTCATACAGTCTGAGGGAAAGACCAAGAATATCGAGACCTAAGGTAACCAATTAGAGGCACAACTAAAGCTCACACCTTAGACAACAGAATATGTAATTAAAACCAAACATGAGGTTCTTTTTTTCTTTTCTTAAAACAGAAATTTTAAAGGTAATGAAAAACATGAGCAGATGTAAAACGGACTCATAATAATTGAAAAATAGAACCAGGGAAAACTACCTGGGTAAGTTGAGAAATCTCTGTGGGCGGAAATGTACAGTTAAGTAAAAGAAAACTTAGTCAACCCCTAGTGTCACTGTAAATGGATCCATGATAGTAGACACAAGATAAAGATCTGAGAAAGGGGTGGGGGTGGAACTGCACAGTAGAGTAAAGAAGACTCAGTCAGTCCCCAGTGTTAATTTAATAAAACACATCCCTCTGGTATTGTCCATGCCCAGGAGGTAATCTGTCTACAAGACATGGCAATAGACAGTGAATAATGTTGAAGAAAGATTTTGTGAATTTTGCAGATCGAACTGTATGGGTTACCAAATATTAGGGAATATTTGATGATGTACAACAATGAAAGTGTAACTGATGTTATAAAATGGGACCTAATTAGATGTATTGTGATATATGTTTTTATAGATATGACAAATCAGGGAACGAGTCCTGAAGAAGGTGCAAGATAAAAAGAGGCACCGAAACGCCGCGTCGACAGTTTGTTCCTAAAAATATATTGTTCTACAATTATGATGTTTTAATATGTTTGCGGAAAACATTGCTGTATAAGCAATTATTAAACTATAAATTGTTTTAGAGAGTGTTTAAGAAATATTGTTGCATCAAGTGAAAATACATTTTGTGTTGATTGTGTAACAGAATTGTGGTACTATGAATTTTAAACTTTATAAATAAATGAATGACAAATTGTATGCATATGTGGTTTTTCATGATACTGATGGTCTAATATATTTAGTTGGAAATTTGGTAACCTAAACAATATTGCAAAATCTCTTTCACAAAGGTGGACGTCCCGGTTGGGATTGGCACACCATCGATTAGGTATAAAATCAGGAAAAGGAGCTCTGTTTTTGTATAATTGTTGACCCAATCCTTTTCCTGACAGAAAGGGTAGCTCCCTATTCACAACTTTTTTGATATATAAAGGGCATGCCAGCTTGGCTGGTAGGCAGACTTTTTTATTTTCATTTCGCTTTATTTCCTACAGATACAGTGTGTCAGTGTACAACTGTATGTATTAAATAACCGGTGAATGTACATTAGGTGTCCACCCCATTGTTTTCTATTCCCAGGGTTCTTTAGGAGTGGTATGCACGGGGCTGGCCCTCAAGAAGAGCTTTAGGGGAAAGCTCGAAACATGTTGACCCAGTACTGACACCATACTCATTACATTTAGGTCATTCCCTAGTATTAACCCCTGATTTTAAAACATACCAACTAGGAACAGGAATAAAATATTAGCTCACCAGCTAGGTATTATTAACCTATTTTTTCCCACTCCAAATCAATACACCACACATATTTTCCAAAAACTAAGTAGTTCGCAAGTCGCAGCACGCCTCAAACCGCAGCGGATTGAGAGGACCCCAATGATGAAGCATGCTACCTTGAGGTAACCCTGGTGGGTGAGGGGACTATAGGAAATAAGTTTTCTATCTGGAAAGAGGGGTTTTCACACATTGTCAGTGGAATCACTGTTCTTCCAATAGTTAGGTTACCTTTAAAAGTATGGCTTACCAGTCTCCACTCCACCAGGGATTCCTGTTAAGCCTTCAAGATGTATGATCTGCAAGACCTTCTCTTCCCAGGGATATAGTTGTAAGGGGGGCTGGTAGAACCACTACCAGTCCATTGGGGCTCCAGCTGATGCTTGGAGGCCAGGGTACACACTCTCCCAGCAGGTTATTCCACCTCTTCCTAAATTCCTCCTTTGTGCACAGGTTGCTTGCTACAGCATTCACTTTGTCAACCATTCAAGCCCAAATTTGTCTTTTCTGAGCTATAGTTTTGTTTTGTACTTGGGCTCCAAACAATTGTGGATTTCATCCACCATGACTGACAAATCTCGCTCAGTAAAACTGGGATTTTTCCTCCCTGTCATTATCAAATATTAAACTTAAATACATTTCATAACCCACAAAAAAAAATGAAAAGAAAAAATTAACGAGAAACAGAGAAAGTGAAAAAAAACAGACTTCACTGAAAAAGTCTCATGATTAATGTTCTGCTGCAGTGGAATGACAAAGGATTATAGTCTGATATGGAGTGTGTTTTATAGTGTGGTATGCTGCTAAAACAATTAGCCAAAACACATCAGGTGTGTGATGCTAGAATCCATCCAAAAGCCACAGTAATAATACAGTGTTGAACGAGTCCAGTGATGGAATCCCTCCATCAGGCATCCGCCGCTAGGACAACGCCAGCGCAACTGAGAAATGTGAATTAGGCTCAGCACAATCCTGCCACCCTGACGGCGATAGGGCAATGTTAACCAACAGATGGAAAGCACTCTGTCAATATGGACGGAGGATCAGTCTGCCCACATCTAAATAAGGCGGGCAGGAATCAAACAGATTGATGGAGTACTTGTATTGACCACAATGGAAGGAGGACAGGAGTCCTACTACGATCTAATTAAAGCTTTTGGTCCTGAGGAATGCAGCAGGCACTACCGTCCCATCAAGGACAAGAAACGTGTCAACCCATCTGAGACTCTAGGAATGGTTATGTAGAGAGAGTTTTTTTAATGTTTTTAACCTTACCATGAAATTCAACTGCTAATACAAAATGCCCCTATGGGTTAGGAATGCTACACCATACAATTGCCAGAGGTTGGACTTATTGTAAGCATTCTCCCATTACCTTTTGTGGGTTTGCATGGATCGTATTCGTATATGCAATCAAGGTTCTTACTTGTGAAAGACTTTACCTTATGATGCAGTCCTTTAAGTTCTAATGCACCATAGGAGTACAATTCTGAGGCCCTCCATTACATTAGGGGAGGCACTTAGAGACTCACGGGGTGTCCAGCAGAGGCCAACAGCATGACCCAGTCCAGGTCCACTTGCCAGTTGTCAGCTGAGCAGTTGCAGGAAAGACTTCTTGTACCATGTTGTATCCATTTAGCTTGAAAGGATGTCAGCCATATGATCCTTGGAGTCCAATTCTTTGTCCTCAGTACGAAAGCTAGCAGGTCCAGTCCTTCAGGGCTTCTCTCAGGTCACAAAGAACAGGTCCACTTCTCTTCTTCCTTCAGTTCAGGATGTTCCTGAATTGGGTGCCTGGAGATGCCACTTTTATGTCCAACACAAGCTAGTGGGTGGGAATGACTCCACACCTGGGCGTGCCCTTACAAATGGGGTAAAAGTTCCCAGAGCCAGCTCTACTCACTTTCAGCATTTTCAAGATAGCAGAAGCTGTCAGCCACTCCATATTTGGGCCCTGAACCCTGCGATGTGCGTGGGGAGTGTACTGTGGTAATTCTAATGCCAACCCATGTTTTTGTCGGTAAAAATTAATGTTCTTAACCTTTTGTGTTTTATTCTGGATTGTAATGATTTTTATTAATCGACAAATAAAGTATACATCTCTCACATCTAACACCAAACTCAAGTTTGATGCAGCCACTATAAGCACAGTAAATCCAGAGATAGAAGTCTCATGAAACAAAAGTAGGGGTATCCAGCAACCATACAGTGGATTCTCAAGAACTGACATCCAGTTTCCCTTCTTTTCTAGTGTGCCCACAATGTCATATGTAAAAGACAGAGACAAAAGTCTAGTAGGACAAAGCAGAGTTCATCAGTAACCAGACAGTGGATACAAAAGAATTGTTGTGCTATTCTGTTATTCAATTGCGTCCCAAAGAGTTATAAGTAGGGGTGGGTAGAACTTGTGGATTTTTATATTCTGTTGAGTTACCTAAAAACTGTGCGAGATTCCACGCTGGTCCAGTGCTGTAAAATCATTGCAAACTTTACGACGCGGCACAACAGAGTGCACTGCTTCTTTCTGCTGCTCAAATTGATTTTCTACTCCAGCAGCAGCTTTCACAATGAGAGCACCTACTTACCACGAGAGGTAGAGACCTGCTGCGACCACCTGGGTTGAGAAACCTCAACAGAAGGTGGTCTAGTGCTTGAATTTTTCTCACTCACCAACATAGCACGGGCAAGCCACGCATGAGAAAAACTCTGCCACGCAGTGGTTGGAGCGGAGTTTACAGCCCACTCCTAGTTATATGTAAACTCAGCAGAACTGTCAAGCAGGATTTGACACTCAAGCAAGATTTGATACTAGAATGTCAAAAAGGATGCTCACAGCTCCCACCCTGCATATTTGTGAGATTCAGAGAAGTCTCCTCCACCCATTCAGGTCTCCTATTTGTTTGCTCCTGGAAGGCATTTGAGACCTTTTTCCAACCAACAAGTAGATTATTTTAATTTAATAATTTCCATCCAGTACAACTATATTGATACCAAAACATACCTGAAGAAGACAGCAATCAATTCCCTGATATGCATAGATAGCTGTCATCCTAATTCTATCATCTGTAGCATTGTGAAAGGTGAACTCATTCTTGTATTTGCCCTATGTCTACTCAAATGTTTTCTGCACACAAGACACTAATGAGGTTTTCACTCCAACTGGTACAATATCTCAAGTTTTTTTCTTGCCTGAATATAATAGTAGGAGTAGGCTCTTAATCCGTTTGCCCAAGTCCTGCCATTCTACCATGTTTGATTTTGTGTAGTGGTTTGGGTTATCTAGGAGATGATTCATCCTCTTGTCGTAATCTGTTGTCTCTAGTACCACTATACTCCCACCCTTATCTCCAGGTTTAATGGTGATTTTATCATCTTTTTCTAGATTTGTTAGGGCCTTTTTCTCTTCCCAAGTAACATTGTTCTTTACCCACATCCTTTGATCTAATATGTCCTCAAGTCCTCTTGTTATTACTTTTTCAAAAGTGTCTACATTTTTGTTTACCATAGAACTCAATGGAGTCCATAGAGACTTGGGGCGTAAACCGGATTTATTATCTGTAGGCATTCTTTCTTTGCCTTCAAAGAATTTCTGTAGTCTGATTTTCCGTACTAGATGCTGAAGGTCTCTTTCTAATGTGAATCTATCTGGCGGTCCCGCTATCGCGAAGCCTAGTCCCTTCTCTAACAGACTAATTTCTTCCTTGGTCATGTCCCTATTTGCTAAATTTATTATAGGTGCTTTCGTATCATGATTTAATCCCATGTTTTTTGACTCCTTGTTCTCATGTAAGGACGTTGTTGGCCCTGGTTGGTCTGATAATTTCCTCTCCCTCTCCCTCGTCCCCTCGGGGTTGGGTTTTGATTTTGGTTTCCCTTGCGTCTGTCTAAAAAAGTGAGACTGTCTTTAGTTTGTTTCTGTGGCCTATCCCCTTCTGTCTCAGTCTGGTTTCCTGTTATGGTTTCATTCTCTGACTCACTACTCGTGTAGGATGTATCGGAGAATGTTACTCCCTTTCTGGGGCCCTGACGTTTGTTAGCTTGCCAGTTATTTTTGCTTGACCAATCTTCCCTAGGTCTATCAAAATAATTTTTGGGTGTGTAGGGATACACTAGCTCCTGCTTGTATTGATTAAGGTCTTTCCTAAATTTATTGCTTTTCTTGCTAATTAGGTAATCTTTATATCCATCAAGGTCCCTTTGAATTTCCTCCAATTTTTGTTTAGCATCTTCCACTGAGGTGTTGTCTTTGAGTTTCCTTTCCATCTCATCTAGTTCTACTTTTTCTATAATTAGGGTGGCTTGTGCAGTTTCAATAATAAGTAAAAGCCAATCTCTGCTACATCTATTAGCCTATATAAAAGACACAACAGAAATGATTAAAACAGTGGAAGGAACTGAGTTCAACCCTTGTACTCAATGGATGGTAACGCTTGATATAGAAGCGCTTTATACAAACATCCCCCAAAATGACACCATCAAAGTAATCAAAAAGATGCTGACAAAGGGGGAGGAAGATCTGTCAGAACACTCAATCTTTATAATAGAATGTTTAGAACTCATCCTTAAAAACAATATTTTCCTATTTAAAGAAAATATGTATAAACAAACTAAGGGGACCAGCATGGGAGCCACCTGTGCTCCCAGTCTGGCGTGTCTATACGTAGCGGACTTTGAGACCAAACATATTTTTAATCCTATGGCGCCATTTTTTGAAAATATTCAAAAATGGTCAAGGTTTATTGATGACATTTTCTTTATTTGGCAAGGAGATAGAGAGGAGTTGATAGAATTTATTACATGGCTGAACCTTGGTGATGAGAACCTGAAATTCACCTCCTCGTATAGCAACGAGGAGTGTGACTTTCTTGATATTAAAATAAAGAATGTGGAGGGCGCTCTAGCAGTGGAACTTTTCACAAAACCATCAGACCGGAATACAATGCTCCACTTTGATAGTCACCACCCAGCTGCCCAAATAAATAATATACCATTTGGACAATTCTTAAGGGTGCGGCGAAACTGCACCACCAAAAAAGAGTACGATAAACATGCAAATGTTTTGATTAATAAGTTTGTCGAGAGAGGGTACCCAAAGAAAATGATAAAAAAAGCCTATAAACGGGCCAAGTACTATAATAGAGAAAGTTTGTTCGAACCAAAAATTAGACCGAGTAATGAAACTAAACCTATTGTATTTGTCACGAATTTTTCATATATATCCAACAAATTGAAAAACTGTATCAACAGTAACTGGAAATTGATAAATGACCCCGGCGAAATACCAATACCAAAACCCATTTTCGCCTTCAGAAGGAATCGAACAATTAGAAAGTGTCTAGTTGAAACATATCCTAATAAAAACAAAAGGAATTCAATTAGAACAATAGATGGGTCAACACCAACAGGCAATTTTGCCTGCGGGAACTGTAAAAATTGCCCATCAATAATACCAGGTCCAAATATAACTTATGGTAAAATTATACATACACACAAAGAACTATTCAATTGTCGAACCCATAATGTCATCTATATGATTAATTGTCCCTGCGGCAAAGCATATATAGGAGAAACTCAACGTGAGATCAGAATAAGACTAACTGAACATAAGTCAGCCATCCGCACGAAAAAGACAACAGCACCATTGGTGGCTCATTGGATGGAGATGGGCCACCAAGTGGAGGATCTACGGTGGTGTGTATTAGAAGCTGTCAGTCTAAATAGGAGAGGAGGAGACTCGACGAGAAAACGTAGACAAAGAGAACAATACTATCTGTCGAAGTTCAGCTCCTACAAAACAGGACTTAACAACAAAGAAGAGTGGGAAAAAAATCTTTCGCGTATATTGCAGTCGTGATTAGCTATATAAGATTCTTATCAAACAGAGGAGACAAGGGTGATGTAGTAGCCCCAAACGTAATTATCCGAAGAAAATGCATTGAGAAACTTCATAATTTCTAAATACTATTCCCATTATAGAATAACCTTTTCTTTTCATATGGAACTAGGTATGATTTTAGAACGAGAGGAGTTCACATCAGATCTTATTTTATCCGAAGACTGATGGAATAAATAAATACTGAAACATGGGTACACCGATATGTTGATAAATAGCTTGGGGGTAAAGACATAAGATAATTGGAGACAACAATTAGATATGGTGACAACAAACTGCCAGGGCATGCATGTGTTAAACCCACATTATAACAATATAATATCATTCCATGTTCCCCAAACTAAGATGGCGCGCACCTGAGGGGATAGGTTAAAGATGACGCTAATTGATCTCACTTTGGCCCTTATAAATAACCAAATAGATTGTATTAATTCGTAACACGATCAGGAATATAACTGAAGTCAGACCCGAAATACGTCAAAAATATAAAAATAGGGGCGACTTAACGTGAAACACGGTCTCCCAATCTAAAATGGCGGCCACGGGATAAGACGGGTATGAACGTAGGACTATAAACAACAGTTCCTAGTACACGAAGAAGTACCAAAAGAAGAGGAAATGTGGCACAACACATGGTGGGGTTAGAAATTAAACTAGTTTTAGATTAAAAGAGTACAGGAAAAGAAGAATAAATATCGGCAAAAAATATCGCCAAAAATTCTTTTTGGAGTTTGAAATGCGCTATATAAAATAAAATCATTTGTGATACCATAAAAACTATAAATATTATAAAAAAAAGGGAGGTTGAATACAATAAGAATTGAAACTAAGTTAAGGGAAACCACAAGGAAATAAACCCATTACAAGATGGCGACCACAGTTAGGACTCTAAATAAATGATTAAACAAACAAGGGTCAGGTGGAACTGATCAACTAATCAGTGACGGTATAAATACCAGAGAGGAACAAGTCTGATTAGATCGAGAAGACTCAGAGAGAAGGAGGACGCCACGCAGTTCAGCTCCCACCATCAAGTAAGTAGGAATGGGAAATTTTGTACAGACAGCAAGGAACTATTAAGTAGAGACTCTTCTGATTAAGAACAAATATAATATTTGTTTCTCTAGAGTTGCCAGCCAAGTCACAAAGGCTTCAGCTAAAAGATTGCCAACCTGAGAGTTGATCCACACGAAAAGAGAGAATTAAACATAAAGTAACTCTTTTTATACAGCAAGGTAAGAATCCAAATAGGAATGGGACATATCTAAGTAAGCCAGGTGGAGTAGATATATTAATAAGACAATTTGATCCTTAGACCAAGCTGGGAGAAGCAAAAGTGAAAGGGAGCTCCCAGAGGCATCCTCCAAACCATCAAAGGGAATATGGAGATAGGACCGGTAAGGAAGCTATATTCCAGCTATCAAAATGCTCAGTGAAAATTGATGAGGCAAAAGCCAATTTTAAAAAAACTTGTTTTTTTGCCTTGTAGAATTGAAGTGGTTAATTTTCATACAGTCTGAGGGAAAGACCAAGAATATCGAGACCTAAGGTAACCAATTAGAGGCACAACTAAAGCTCACACCTTAGACAACAGAATATGTAATTAAAACCAAACATGAGGTTCTTTTTTTCTTTTCTTAAAACAGAAATTTTAAAGGTAATGAAAAACATGAGCAGATGTAAAACGGACTCATAATAATTGAAAAATAGATCCAGGGAAAACTACCTGGGTAAGTTGAGAAATCTCTGTGGGCGGAAATGTACAGTTAAGTAAAAGAAAACTTAGTCAACCCCTAGTGTCACTGTAAATGGATCCATGATAGTAGACACAAGATAAAGATCTGAGAAAGGGGTGGGGGTGGAACTGCACAGTAGAGTAAAGAAGACTCAGTCAGTCCCCAGTGTTAATTTAATAAAACACATCCCTCTGGTATTGTCCATGCCCAGGAGGTAATCTGTCTACAAGACATGGCAATAGACAGTGAATAATGTTGAAGAAAGATTTTGTGAATTTTGCAGATCGAACTGTATGGGTTACCAAATATTAGGGAATATTTGATGATGTACAACAATGAAAGTGTAACTGATGTTATAAAATGGGACCTAATTAGATGTATTGTGATATATGTTTTTATAGATATGACAAATCAGGGAACGAGTCCTGAAGAAGGTGCAAGATAAAAAGAGGCACCGAAACGCCGCGTCGACAGTTTGTTCCTAAAAATATATTGTTCTACAATTATGATGTTTTAATATGTTTGCGGAAAACATTGCTGTATAAGCAATTATTAAACTATAAATTGTTTTAGAGAGTGTTTAAGAAATATTGTTGCATCAAGTGAAAATACATTTTGTGTTGATTGTGTAACAGAATTGTGGTACTATGAATTTTAAACTTTATAAATAAATGAATGACAAATTGTATGCATATGTGGTTTTTCATGATACTGATGGTCTAATATATTTAGTTGGAAATTTGGTAACCTAAACAATATTGCAAAATCTCTTTCACAAAGGTGGACGTCCCGGTTGGGATTGGCACACCATCGATTAGGTATAAAATCAGGAAAAGGAGCTCTGTTTTTGTATAATTGTTGACCCAATCCTTTTCCTGACAGAAAGGGTAGCTCCCTATTCACAACTTTTTTGATATATAAAGGGCATGCCAGCTTGGCTGGTAGGCAGACTTTTTTATTTTCATTTCGCTTTATTTCCTACAGATACAGTGTGTCAGTGTACAACTGTATGTATTAAATAACCGGTGAATGTACATTAGGTGTCCACCCCATTGTTTTCTATTCCCAGGGTTCTTTAGGAGTGGTATGCACGGGGCTGGCCCTCAAGAAGAGCTTTAGGGGAAAGCTCGAAACATGTTGACCCAGTACTGACACCATACTCATTACATTTAGGTCATTCCCTAGTATTAACCCCTGATTTTAAAACATACCAACTAGGAACAGGAATAAAATATTAGCTCACCAGCTAGGTATTATTAACCTATTTTTTCCCACTCCAAATCAATACACCACACATATTTTCCAAAAACTAAGTAGTTCGCAAGTCGCAGCACGCCTCAAACCGCAGCGGATTGAGAGGACCCCAATGATGAAGCATGCTACCTTGAGGTAACCCTGGTGGGTGAGGGGACTATAGGAAATAAGTTTTCTATCTGGAAAGAGGGGTTTTCACACATTGTCAGTGGAATCACTGTTCTTCCAATAGTTAGGTTACCTTTAAAAGTATGGCTTACCAGTCTCCACTCCACCAGGGATTCCTGTTAAGCCTTCAAGATGTATGATCTGCAAGACCTTCTCTTCCCAGGGATATAGTTGTAAGGGGGGCTGGTAGAACCACTACCAGTCCATTGTGGCTCCAGCTGATGCTTGGAGGCCAGGGTACACACTCTCCCAGCAGGTTATTCCACCTCTTCCTAAATTCCTCCTTTGTGCACAGGTTGCTTGCTACAGCATTCACTTTGTCAACCATTCAAGCCCAAATTTGTCTTTTCTGAGCTATAGTTTTGTTTTGTACTTGGGCTCCAAACAATTGTGGATTTCATCCACCATGACTGACAAATCTCGCTCAGTAAAACTGGGATTTTTCCTCCCTGTCATTATCAAATATTAAACTTAAATACATTTCATAACCCACAAAAAAAATGAAAAGAAAAAATTAACGAGAAACAGAGAAAGTGAAAAAAAACAGACTTCACTGAAAAAGTCTCATGATTAATGTTCTGCTGCAGTGGAATGACAAAGGATTATAGTCTGATATGGAGTGTGTTTTATAGTGTGGTATGCTGCTAAAACAATTAGCCAAAACACATCAGGTGTGTGATGCTAGAATCCATCCAAAAGCCACAGTAATAATACAGTGTTGAACGAGTCCAGTGATGGAATCCCTCCATCAGGCATCCGCCGCTAGGACAACGCCAGCGCAACTGAGAAATGTGAATTAGGCTCAGCACAATCCTGCCACCCTGACGGCGATAGGGCAATGTTAACCAACAGATGGAAAGCACTCTGTCAATATGGACGGAGGATCAGTCTGCCCACATCTAAATAAGGCGGGCAGGAATCAAACAGATTGATGGAGTACTTGTATTGACCACAATGGAAGGAGGACAGGAGTCCTACTACGATCTAATTAAAGCTTTTGGTCCTGAGGAATGCAGCAGGCACTACCGTCCCATCAAGGACAAGAAACGTGTCAACCCATCTGAGACTCTAGGAATGGTTATGTAGAGAGAGTTTTTTTAATGTTTTTAACCTTACCATGAAATTCAACTGCTAATACAAAATGCCCCTATGGGTTAGGAATGCTACACCATACAATTTCCAGAGGTTGGACTTATTGTAAGCATTCTCCCATTACCTTTTGTGGGTTTGCATGGATCGTATTCGTATATGCAATCAAGGTTCTTACTTGTGAAAGACTTTACCTTATGATGCAGTCCTTTAAGTTCTAATGCACCATAGGAGTACAATTCTGAGGCCCTCCATTACATTAGGGGAGGCACTTAGAGACTCACGGGGTGTCCAGCAGAGGCCAACAGCATGACCCAGTCCAGGTCCACTTGCCAGTTGTCAGCTGAGCAGTTGCAGGAAAGACTTCTTGTACCATGTTGTATCCATTTAGCTTGAAAGGATGTCAGCCATATGATCCTTGGAGTCCAATTCTTTGTCCTCAGTACGAAAGCTAGCAGGTCCAGTCCTTCAGGGCTTCTCTCAGGTCACAAAGAACAGGTCCACTTCTCTTCTTCCTTCAGTTCAGGATGTTCCTGAATTGGGTGCCTGGAGATGCCACTTTTATGTCCAACACAAGCTAGTGGGTGGGAATGACTCCACACCTGGGCGTGCCCTTACAAATGGGGTAAAAGTTCCCAGAGCCAGCTCTACTCACTTTCAGCATTTTCAAGATAGCAGAAGCTGTCAGCCACTCCATATTTGGGCCCTGAACCCTGCGATGTGCGTGGGGAGTGTACTGTGGTAATTCTAATGCCAACCCATGTTTTTGTCGGTAAAAATTAATGTTCTTAACCTTTTGTGTTTTATTCTGGATTGTAATGATTTTTATTAATCGACAAATAAAGTATACATCTCTCACATCTAACACCAAACTCAAGTTTGATGCAGCCACTATAAGCACAGTAAATCCAGAGATAGAAGTCTCATGAAACAAAAGTAGGGGTATCCAGCAACCATACAGTGGATTCTCAAGAACTGACATCCAGTTTCCCTTCTTTTCTAGTGTGCCCACAATGTCATATGTAAAAGACAGAGACAAAAGTCTAGTAGGACAAAGCAGAGTTCATCAGTAACCAGACAGTGGATACAAAAGAATTGTTGTGCTATTCTGTTATTCAATTGCGTCCCAAAGAGTTATAAGTAGGGGTGGGTAGAACTTGTGGATTTTTATATTCTGTTGAGTTACCTAAAAACTGTGCGAGATTCCACGCTGGTCCAGTGCTGTAAAATCATTGCAAACTTTACGACGCGGCACAACAGAGTGCACTGCTTCTTTCTGCTGCTCAAATTGATTTTCTACTCCAGCAGCAGCTTTCACAATGAGAGCACCTACTTACCACGAGAGGTAGAGACCTGCTGCGACCACCTGGGTTGAGAAACCTCAACAGAAGGTGGTCTAGTGCTTGAATTTTTCTCACTCACCAACATAGCACGGGCAAGCCACGCATGAGAAAAACTCTGCCACGCAGTGGTTGGAGCGGAGTTTACAGCCCACTCCTAGTTATATGTAAACTCAGCAGAACTGTCAAGCAGGATTTGACACTCAAGCAAGATTTGATACTAGAATGTCAAAAAGGATGCTCACAGCTCCCACCCTGCATATTTGTGAGATTCAGAGAAGTCTCCTCCACCCATTCAGGTCTCCTATTTGTTTGCTCCTGGAAGGCATTTGAGACCTTTTTCCAACCAACAAGTAGATTATTTTAATTTAATAATTTCCATCCAGTACAACTATATTGATACCAAAACATACCTGAAGAAGACAGCAATCAATTCCCTGATATGCATAGATAGCTGTCATCCTAATTCTATCATCTGTAGCATTGTGAAAGGTGAACTCATTCTTGTATTTGCCCTATGTCTACTCAAATGTTTTCTGCACACAAGACACTAATGAGGTTTTCACTCCAACTGGTACAATATCTCAAGTTTTTTTCTTGCCTGAATATAATTAGATACTGTGAATATGTATACTTGGGATTTCGTCTCGCATGTCCTGACCTTTCCAAAATACACACCAAAATGCAGCTTATGATCTTTTGCATCCAAGTACTACAACTCTCCCTGATCGGTTATGCATGATTATATACTGCACTCCCCAATATGGCTGCTCTCTTGCCCGCCCTTGACTCATTTCAGCCCATCATTGGTATAGTTTGGTTCTAGAAATATGTATGCTTGGTATTTCCCCTCTCACATCCTGAAATTTTCAATGTGGCCACCATAATGTGGCTTTTAATTGGTTGTGAATACTCATATACTAACTTCCCCAGCATGGCTGCTGCAATGTCTGGCCTTTAACCTCACATCCGCTCACTAGTGGCACATTTGCACTTTTGGGCAAAAGTTGGGTCCCTTCTGCGCACACCACCATTCAGACTTTTGCCTTCTTGCTCTGTGATGGATTGACTATATGCCATACATGTTTCTAGATGGAATAGAGTTTGGGTACTCGGGGGTGGCCAGACCAGAGGGATTACTGAGCTACATTACTGTTAATTATTTCCCAAAATGTCAGTAATATCCGTAGTATATTTTTTTTTTACAACAGATTCATTCATTGAATCAAGGTATTCATGCGACATTAACACACTTTTACATCTTAACACATATACTTTATCTTTTACACCTTGACTGAATAGATACAACCTTTGTTATTGAGAACCATGGACAGTAAAGTGATACTTGTATAGCGCACTACTCACCCGCAATGGTCTCAAGGCACTTGTACGAATACCACTGTGGAACCCATCCTGGCTTTCCCTATGAGGTGTCCACTCCTTGGCACCCCCAAGGTGGAGGCCAGGCATCCTTAGCGTTGTGGGGGCCGTTGTGAAGATTAAGCAAGCTATTGCCCAGAGTTGCAGAGTGGGACTGCATGATTGGAATAGGCACCGAGGCGAGAATTATCAGGTCCGTGGAATTTTGAGCCCAAGACCCGCCAAGGCGGGGAATTGAACCCTAGTCCCGGGCTAGACCTCTGCATCAGGGTCTGCTGCTCTAACCATTGAGCCACACTTCTCCACAGTACTACCTAACTCCGTTCATCCTTTTCAAGATAAATGTCACATGAGATACCACTCCTTAATCTGCATTTTTTTCTTTTATATTCTACCTAAAATTAGAAATTTAAAGTCCATCATGTTTGCAAACCTTGGCAAGAGCATCCTATTGTGTCCTAGAAGCTTCAGGAATATTGGCTATTAAGCGGATGTGACTGTGTGGCACTTACGGCTGCAACAGGAACTGAGGTTAGTGGTCCTGCTACTAACCTCACTACTTAAATTGATGCCTGGCACGACACGCAGCGGACGTGCCTAAGGCAAGCACGTCAGCACCCTGGTCGTTGCCAGGTGTCAGGACCTCTGCTGGTTTTGTACAAGATCTTGATAACAGAATTTGTGAACCGAGTACCTACACCAGCAATGAACTTCTTAAAATTAGGCATAACTGCACCAACTATTGCAGGCACCTGGTAAACACTACATCATATACTCTCCCAGTTTTGGTGGGCCCTTTTGCGTGCAGGTCCTGTAGATTCCAGAGACTGAAAGCGGAAGAGTGTTTGACCAAATCTGTGATACTGGATTATAGTCAAACCTGTTGCTTTAATACAATAACACCTTCTCCCCAGATTTCACCAGACATTCACAGTTGGAATTTCATATCGTGCAATGTTAGATCACTGCCAAAACATGCAGTTAATATTTGGGATTAGTTTTCCTCCAAATTCCCACAGATTGGATTCTTTACGGAAACCTGGATCAAGCATAGTTCTAATCTTGCAATTGCTGTGGCACTCTCTGAAGGTTTTTGCATTCACAAATTGGATAGACCAAATAAGGTGGAGGGAGGTATTGCCATTATTTATAATGACTGTTAGACCTGGCATCTTTGGCGTGGTTTCCCCTATATTTTTGCCTCTACCTCCTGTATTTTGATGCTGTGCTGGATTTCGTTTTTGTTGGTTTAGATGCTTTGGACACTCTGCCACTGCTGATCAGTGCCAGAGTGTAAGTGCTCCCTGTGTAAATTGTTATTCTGATTGAATATACATGTTTGGCATATTTGTATCACCATGAAGTCCCTAGTAAAGTGCACTGGGTGTGCCAGGGCTGGTGATGACAAATGCCACCAGTGGGCCTGCAGCACTGATTGTGCCACCCACAGGAGTAGCCCTAAAATGATGTCTCAGGCCTGGCACTGCAGTGCCTGTGTGCAGTTTAGAACTGCCATGTCCTCCTGGTCAGTGTCCCCACTGACCAGGCCTAACCCTTCCCTTTTTGTGCACATCAGTCACCCCTATGGAAGGCCCAAGGTACCCCCCTGGGCAGGGTGCAGTGTATGTAAATGGCAGAACATTTACTAGTGCAGGTGACATGTTCTGGTAGTGAATGGCAGCCATTTTCGTTTTTCACTACTGTAAGGCTATCTTGCTCCATAGGTTAACATGGGGGATGCTGGCTACAGTGGTTAACAGCATTTCTTCCCATAGGAACAAGATAGGACATAAGTATCTAGTATCCCTGAACTCAGAATTTAATAACACATCTTTTAGGAAAGGTTGTTTTTAAATCCTGTGTTTGAGAACAGCACTTTTAGAAAGTTGCTGTTCTCTTGTCTGACCCTTCTGTGTGCCTGGGCCTGTTTGTGTATTGACTGTCTGGTTTGAGAGTGACAGGGGCTGGGGGATTCCCCAGGAGGCTGGATGAGTCAGCACTAGGCTGAATGACTGCAATTGCAACTGGAGTGGTGGGAGGAGTTAGCACCTGGGCCTGAATAGGGCTGTGCCTGCCTTCCACAATGCTGGCTCTACCTCCTGCTGGGCGGCTGAGGACCCTGCCCCTCACTCTGAAAGGAAAGATGCAGCCAGCAAAACAAAGTACTCAGGAACCACCCAGATCTGGTTCAGACCGGGCTCAGGGTCCACATGCACCAAGAGAACAAAGACTTTAGGGGTATAAGTACAGGACCCCCGACAACAGAAAATTAGATCATCCTGGAATCAAGAAGTAACCTCTGCCAAGGAGAAATCTGAAACTGAAGAAGGAAGACTGTCCTGCTGTTTCTCTGCTGGACTGACCTGTTGCTTTGCTGCCAAGGAGAGGGGAAGGACTTTGCTGCTGAGCTGTGTCCCCTGTCTTGAAGGAATCTCCAAGGGCCTGAGTAGAGCTGGCTCCCTGTTTTGAAGTCCCAGGAACAAAAGGACTTCACCCCCAGCTTCCCTGAACTCTGCTGAGAGACTTCTGTCCTTCCTAGAGTGTTCGATCCAGTTGTGGGGCCTCTGGAAGTTGTACTTGTGCTGGCAAGCTTGAAACTAAGCTTGAGAGACTTTTGCAAGTGAAAAGTGTTGCATCGCTCGCTTGCGGAGCGCATCCCCGACAGTGCGAGAAATTTCCCGCCGCAACGGAGGTCGAGATCGTCGCAGCACCTAACGCCGCTGCCAAAGACGTTGCATCCCTCGTTTGCGGGACGCACCAGATCGGTGCGGGAAAGTCGAACATCGCTGCGAGTATCGTCGCAGAGCCTGTCCTCGCTGGGTGAAACCGCCGCACCGCTTGCTTGCGGACCGCATCACGTCGCTGCGAGCATCGTCGCAGAACCATCGCATCGAGGTGCTGCGAGAGAGAGGATCACCGCTGGACCGCGCATCGTCGCCCCGGAGATCGTCGCAGCCCCTACGAGATCGTCGCATTGTGCCTTTTGCGAGAACAAACTTCCTACGGAACCTCCGCACCGGAATCCATACAAGTGGCCTCCTTCCCCATACAGACCGGATTCGTCGCAACACGCCCCCTGCTGCAGCGGGGCTGTCGCAACCGCTTTCCCAGGGTCTCAGGAGCAACGCATTGCTTGTTTTCCACCGCACCAGCTTCTGCATTTGGAACTTTGTCGCAACTAAAAGGTACTGTGAGTAAACGTGACGCAACTGTGAACTTTTCACGCATCTGTGGATTGTTTTATCGCAACCTGAAGAATTTTTATCGCAACCTTAAGAACTCTTTTGAAACCATATTCTTGAACTGTGTAAGTTGGATTTTTGTCGTTTTGGTCTTGTGTAGTTTAGATTAAAATACCTTTATTTTTCTAAACTGTTGTGGAGTCAGTTTGTGGTGTTTTCACTGTGTTACTGTGAGTGTTGGTACAAATACTTTACGCATTGCCTCTGGTTAGCCTAGACTGCTCGTGCCAAGCTACCTAGAGGGTGAGCAGGGGTTACCTCAGAGGGTTATCTCCTTGCCCTGACTAGAAGCAAGGGTCCCTACTTGGACAGTGGTACCTGCCTCTGCCAACTAGAGACCCCCAGATCTAACAATGACTCTATTAAAATCTCCATTTTAGATCAAGTCAACAACAACGCTTTGGAAATTTGAATTTTTAGAATGGACTTACATTCCTAATATAGTTGGAAAGGTCCCTCGCTTATTGGCCCCCAGGACCCCTTTTGGATTTCTCACTCCAACTGATGGAACTTATCACCCCGCATGTTATGTCTTTGAGAAACTTTCTGCTCCCAGGAGAATTTAATGTTCACAGTGAAAACACTTATAATCAAGATGCCGCATCACTACTGACAGATCTTGCCACACTTGAGCGCATTAAGATAATAAGGGCCCCACTCAATCTGCTGGTCATAAGTTAGATCTAATTTTGACCAACTCCCACAATGTTCACTGTGGAGCTACTTGCCCTCTGACACGGGCTGACCGTTCATTGGTCGAATTTCAAATTATAGGCCTTAGATCTCACAATGTCCAGCCCACTAATGCAGTCAGATGGCACCGACAGTGCGACAGTGCGATAACTTAGCTAACCAGAAAATCAAACTAATTTATAATAAAATTACTGCAGGTGGTGGCATCCTGAAAGACACTTTGCCAGACCCTCCAAAGACTCCACCAAATATCCAGCTATTGGATCATCTTCCTGATCTCATGCCTGAAGAAGTAGAATTATTACTAAAACCAGTTAAGTCTGGCTCTTCCTTAGATATTATTCCCGCTAAGATTACTTCTCGGCTCTCCAAACAACTCGCTACCCCCATTTGTTCAATTCTCAATTGCTCCTTGAAAGAAGGCCATCTCTTTCTTGAATTGAAAGTGGCGTAAATAGTCCCAATTCGAAAAAAAACACAGCGCCCGTGGAGGACTTATCCAACTATCATCCTATTTTGCTGCTTCCTCTTCTGAGCATGCTTCTAGAAAACATATCAATAAACATCTGTCCGAATTTGTCAAAGCCTCAAACTGCCTTGATCCTTCTCAGTCGTGCTTTCGACCTAGACACATTACAGAATCAGCCTGGGTTGCAGTTACTGATAACATCAGAATGTCATTGGACAACGTTCAAGCAGTACTCCTTGTGCTACTTGACCTATCTGCAGCCTTTGACACTATTTCCCATAAGATTCTGCGTAGGGGACTTAGGGAAATTGGCCTCCAAGGGCATGCTCTCAAATGGATGATGAGTTTCCTATCAGATAGAACTCAGGCCATCAATTTGGGCTCTTTTCGCTCTGCGACCTCAAGGCTGACGAAGGGAGTGCCTCAGGGCTCTTGTTTAAGCCCTACTCTATTCAATATCTACATTACTTCCTTAGCGGTTGTTAGATTTGAGGGTCTCTAGTTGACACAGGTAGGTACTTATGACAAATAGGAACCCTTGCCTCTAGTGAGGATAAGGGGATTATACTCCTAAATAACCCCTGCTCACCGTCTTGGTAGCACGAGCAGACAGGCTTATCTCAGAGGCCATGTGTGAAGCATTTGTGACCACATACAGTAACCCAGTGACAACACTACAGATGGACACCACACAAGGTTTTATATTAAAAATAAGTATACTTTATATAGAGTTAGCACAAGACCATAAACGACAAAAATACACAATACTGTTACTTTAAGATGGTAGATTTAGCGTATTTAAGTTCAGTTCTTAGGATGCAACACTTTGTGTCAATGTACCTTACGATGCGTTGAGCTTCCACGGCAAGCAATGTTGCAGCGAGGGAAGTGTGGCAAAGTTCAAGTACAAAGAAATAAAGACACGAAGATCTTCCAGATGCGGCATACTTCTCCAGGGATGCAAGAAGTTTTGGGTTTGATGCGTGGACTGCAGCGGCAACACCCTTGTTCAGAAGTGCGATGGCAGCAGCTCCGACGGTGGCGCGCTTCTCGGGGATACGAGGTGCTTTCCTCGATGCGGTGCAATGCGACAGTTCCAGTGGCGGCATCCTCGTTCAAAAGTGCGACGGCAGGCACAGTGACGGCGACATGCTCCGACCTCGTTGCGAAGCTCTTCTCTCGATGCGGTGCAGTGTGACAACTCCAGCGGTGACACTCTTGTTCAGAAGTGCAACGTCAGGCAGCGACAACACGCTTCCTCTTCGTTGCGGCACGATTATCTCAATGCAGTGCAGTGCATCAACTCCAGCGGCGACACCCTTGTTCAGAAGTGCGACAGCAGCAGCAGCGATGGTGACACGCTTCACCAAAAACAGCAGCAGGCACTTTCACAAGAACTCTGGGGAGCTGGGGGTTGAAGTCTGTTGTCCCTGAGACTTCAGCAGGGGGCAAGCTCTTTTCCAAGCCCTTGGTGGTCCTTCACAAGTTGAAAGCACAGAGGCCAAAGTTCCTTTCTCCTTCCTTTGGCAGTAAGGTAACCACTGCAGGCCAATCCCCCAAGCAGCACTTCAGCCTGGGAATAGTCTCTCCTCACTTGTTTCAGGTTCCTCTCCTCAGTAGAGGTTTCTCTCTTGTAGTCTAAAGTGATCTAATTTCATGGGATCGGGGTCCAAATATTTATTCCCCAAAATCCTTTGTTCTCTGAGGTGAGAGGGGCCTTTGCCCAGTCCAAACCAGTTCTGAAGCACTCTGTTTACCAGACTTCTCCTTCCCTTTCACAGTCCAGGGCAGAAACATCAGACGACCCACAAGAGGTGGAGCCAGCATTGTGGAAAGCAAGTACAGTCCTGGAGCACTTTGTTTTCAGGACTCCTTACCTTCTTTCAGTGTGCAGGGCAGAGACATCAGCCGCACCCCAGGAGGTGGAGCCAGCATTGTGGAAGGCAGGCACAGCCCTATTCAAGGTTCGGGCGCAACGCCTCCCTCCGATCTAGATGCAGATCTGTCTATTCACCACAGGGCTGACTCATCCTGTCTCTTGGAAACCCCCAACCCTGTCACTCACAAAACCAGACAAGGAATACACAACCTTGCAGAGGCAGGCTTGAAGGTTAGACAAGCAAATACCTACTTTCTAAAAGTGGTATTTGCAAACACAGAATGTTAAAACCAACTTCACTAAAAGATGCATTTTATCATTCTGAGTCCAGGCATACTAAACTCGAATTTCTACCATGTTCTTTGAGTCAGTTAGGATTATAAGATGTAATAATTTTATTAGCTCATTCTGGCCTATGGAGAACAGGCAGCCTTGCAATAGTGAAAAACAAAAATGGCTGTAGTTCACTATTAGGACATGCTACACACATCAGAGCTTGTCCTACCTTATACTTACAATGCACCCTGCCCTTGGGCCTACCAAAGGGGTGACTTATATAAATAATAATAATAATAATAATAATAATAATAATAATAATAATAATAATAATAATAATAATAAGCTTATAAAAGCGCCTGGTTACACTTAGCCAGTGTGTCCCCACGCTGTGCCGCTGAGGAACCCGTCCTGGCCTGTTCCTGTGAGGGGCCCACTCCTGGGCACCCCAAGGTGAAACTAGCTATTTAGCGGACAGATGCACAGCAATGTTAATTGGGAAAGTTGAAATAAAGATCAAAAGTCTCTGATATTTTATAGGTGCTCAACAAGGTGGCGTCGAGGGCCCAACGACGTCAGACAAGATACTGAAAACGTGAGGCCAGAGGATCTCTGGTCTCATCCCTTCGTTGGCACACAAATTGTTGTCCCTCCTTAAAGCAAGAAAGTGACTTCCATTCAATGTTCGTTGCAGTTCACATTTATTTCATATTAAAGTTCTTATTTGCAAAACTAATTGATAGTTTTTCATGATCATTTGCAACATTAAACTCTTAAGCACTGTCTTTTGAGGCGTGTCCAATGCATTTCGGGCATTTTTGCTATGCCCTTCATCAGGGAATTGACACTAAAAACAACAATATAAACATGCATTAGAATGGTTGTAAATAATGTGTCAAAAATCATGCTAAATTAAACATTCTGCAAAACATGACGGTCCGTATGCGTTAATAATTAAAGAAGAAAATAAAACAATCAACAGATGAGCCTTCTTGTAACAGTGCATGACCAAAATCATTTTGCATAGCTACCTATACACATGAAGGTTTAAAAGCGACGTGTCACTTACGTGCTTCTTGTAAGAATTTGTGTCAAAATCTAAAAGGGAAAGGTGCACGAAACGGTGTTACACTCAGTGGTTTAAAGGACCGCATTGTGCCGCGTATGGTATATTGGGACGATGGAAACTAACCTGAACGGATTCGTCAATGTGCGTAGGTCCGATGTTTGTCTCCGAAGAAACGCCGGCGGGAAACCTTCGTTTGCCGCGTTTATTAAATTCAAATGGGGGAGTGTCACAGGTGTGGTGACGAGCTAATAAACAAGGTGGAAAGACTAAACTTAACAGTGGTGGTCAGGCTGGTCATGACGAGGTATCTGGCTACTGACTTCAAATAGTGTATTGACAATAAAAATGGTGATGAGATGTATGAGATGCTGGCAAAATAAAAAATGTGTTTCAAATAAAAAAATAAAAAATGGAAGATAAAAAAAGATGAACTATGTAAATCTAAACCCACCGTGGGATCGAACCCGGGTCTGTGCAGTTGTAAGCGCAAACAGCTAACCAGATGGCTACGTTGAACGGTGATGAAAGCATGCTGTTTTAAACAGTGTCAATGTTCTTATGAAAGGGAATACACACAATAACATCACAATCGGTATTCAGAGCAATTAAATCATAAGTAACAAGAAAATTCGATTCTATCATTGAGGCCCATTGGCTTCTGGGTCGATAATCTGTAAATCCAGTAGTTCTCTCTCCTAAGGAGAAATTTATTGTTGTCTCTACCTTCTTGCTTTGTGACTGTCTCAAGGATGATAAACTTAATTTGAGATACGTTATGTTGAGCTTCAACAAAATGCGATGATAAAGCTGACTTGGAGTTTTTGAGTCTGATGTTAGACTTATGTTCCGTGAGTCGAACCTTAATGCGGCGCTCGGTTTTACCAACGTAAAGCTTCCCACACGGACATTTTATTCCGTATATTAAGTTACTGGAGTCACAGGTGGCATTAACATGTAGTTTGATGGAATTGCCGTATCTCGGATGTTGAATTGTGTTGCCTTTAATGATATTATTGCAATTGCCGCAATTTAAACAGGGTCTAGTTCCATGAAATGAAGTGCTCTCTTTGGGTTTGAGTTGTACAATTTCACCTAAATTTCTGGCCCTGGTGTAGGCAAATATTGGTGGTTGGTTAAATGAGTTCCCAAAATCTGGTTCCAAGTTAAGAATTGACCAATGTTTCATGATACTTTGTTTGAATTTCCTGCTTGATGTAGAATATTTGGAAACTACAACCGTCCGTGTTTGTTCAGGCTTGCTGGTTGGTGTTAGTAACTTGTCTCTGTCTGTCTCAACAATCCTACTTTTTGTGTCTTCTACTAAGGGTTTAGGATAGCCTCTGTTGGTGAACTTTTTAGACATTTCGTTGAGTCTCACTGTCAGGGTAGTTGAGTCTGACGAAATCCTTTTGACTCTCGCCATCTGCGAGTATGGTAAGTTCCGTATTAGGTTAGGTTCATGGAAGCTGGAATGTAGTAACATATTGTTCCTGTCTGTGGGCTTCACGTACAGATCAGTGATGAAGCCTTGTGGAGTTGCACTAATTTTCACATCAAGAACGTTAACAGAGGTGTCTGAGATCTCCCAGGTCAGTTGAAGCCGTTGGTCAATGGTATTGAATTTGTTAAGTTCCATTCTTAGTGACTCTTCAGTGCCGGTCCAGACGATGAAATAATCATCGATGTATCGAGTTATCATTTTGAGGTGTTTGGTCCAGTCGTTGTTCTTGAGGATATGTTGTGTTTCATACCATTGCATAAAAATGTTCGCATACACAGGGGCTGCTGAATTGCCCATTGCCATCCCTGTAAGTTGTTGGTACCACTCATCTTTGACTTTAAAATAGCTATGGTACAGAGTAAAGTACATCAGTTCCATGAGGAACAGTTGGAAGTCTTGTTCTAGATCGGTCTTCAAGAGAGCTGCTTCTATTGCTTCAATCCCCATATCATGGGGGATGCTAGTATAGAGACTGCAGACGTCTGCCGTACATAGTATCAACTTCTCGGTTGGATCCAATGATAATTTTCGTAATTTAAGTAAAAAATCGGTTGTATCCTTAATATATGTTTGCATTGATTGTACTGAGGGTTGTAAGTATTTATCAATAAGTTGTCCTGTGGGTTGATGCAGGCTGCCTCTGGTGGAGACTATGGGTCTCATGGGAGGGTTTTTCAAATCCTTGTGTATCTTGGGTAGCATTCTTAAAGATGGACTTTTAGGGTTGGAGGTCGTGAGAAAGTTTTTGGTCCTCTCTGTAATAGTACCTTGTCTCAATGCTCGTTCAATGATGTTCCTCAAAGTGATTGAATACTCCATGGTGGGGTTACAAGTTAATTTACTATAAGTACTCAAGTCACTGACGTGTTCCATTACTTTGGCGTCATACATGCTAGTGTTCATGATAACGATTGCTCCCCCCTTGTCCGCTTTGGTGCAAATGATTTGATCATTCTCTGCAAATTTCTTCAATGTATCAAGGTCTTTTTGTGTGATGTTTCTGGATTTTGGTTTGGTATGTTTGAGTTTGTTGAGATCTTGTTTAACTAGGTTTTCGAATAGATCCAATGTCTTGTGACTCATGGGTGCTTGAAATGAGCTCTGTGGTCGTAAGCCCAGCAGTTGATCCTTTTCTTGTGGTGGACGTTCAGGTATGACATTGTCGAAAAAATGTCTGAGTCTAAGTTTTCGCATAAGCTTAAAGAAACTCACTTCGAGTTCCAGGTGGTCCGTGGAGGTTGTGGGTACGAATGACGTACCTTTCTCTAGTAGTTCCAATTCATAGGTGTTAAGATTTTGGTCGCTAATGTTGATAACAAGGTGTTCTAAGGTTGGTTCTTTTTGGGTTTCTTCTCCTTCTCCTTGGTTGTGGCAGTAGTGCTGCGGGTATTTGGAGGGTCCCTTTCTTTCTCTTTTTCCTTTTCTCTTCCCTCGCCGGGGTCTCCTCTTTGAGATTGGCCCTGTTCTAAAAAAGGGCTGCTATCAGGAGTTTTGCTGGTAGTGGGTTCCACTGAGGTGGTTTGCTCCTGTGGTGTTCGTAATGGTTGTTGTTTTCGTGACTTCTGACTGGATTCGCTCTCAGTGGATGAGGTGTCCGTGTTCGAGTTATAGGGACGATTTCTGCGTTTTTGAGCATAGATGTCAGCCCACGAATAGACCTCTCCCAGTCTATAGTCCAAGGTATCCCGCTTAAATTTGCGTATTTTTCGTTCATTGATCTCTCTAGAATGACGGTCTAATTGGGTTTGTATATCTTCTAAAGTTGTTTTGAGATCATCTTCAGACATCAATGTAGAAAGTTCTGTTGACACTTCTTGGATTTCCGCCGAGAGTTCCTCCAATATCGTAGAAAGTTCTTGGATAATTAGGAGAATTAAGTCTAAAGAACACTTGTTTAAGATCTCATACCAACGTTCTTGGAATTTTTTTGAATGCTTGCATAGAGATGGTTTTAATGCTATTCTTAGGCCACGTGGTATGCGCTGGTTCCTGTGATATTTAATGAGTGTGCTGGCATGAAGTTGTTGGTTGGTGCGCCTCTTGGATAGATAAAGTAGTTGTTTAATATTTTGCTCTTTTGACCGACTTGGAGTTTCTTGTGTGAGTTCCTCCCTGATTAAAGAATAGATTTGATCCACGTCTTTAGCTTCAAACGCGAATGTTGAGGCTCTGGCCTCGGTACTTTTCGAAATATCTTCATAGTTGCTCATGATGCGATGTTTTAATAGGACCTGTTGAAAAAGTGCGTGCTACCCATCCAGTGGACACTGAAGAGGATACTAGCTATTTAGCGGACAGATGCACAGCAATGTTAATTGGGAAAGTTGAAATAAAGATCAAAAGTCTCTGATATTTTATAGGTGCTCAACAAGGTGGCGTCGAGGGCCCAACGACGTCAGACAAGATACTGAAAACGTGAGGCCAGAGGATCTCTGGTCTCATCCCTTCGTTGGCACACAAATTGTTGTCCCTCCTTAAAGCAAGACAGTGACTTCCATTCAATGTTCGTTGCAGTTCACATTTATTTCATATTAAAGTTCTTATTTGCAAAACTAATTGATAGTTTTTCATGATCATTTGCAACATTAAACTCTTAAGCACTGTCTTTTGAGGCGTGTCCAATGCATTTCAGGCATTTTTGCTATGCCCTTCATCAGGGAATTGACACTAAAAACAACAATATAAACATGCATTAGAATGGTTGTAAATAATGTGTCAAAAATCATGCTAAATTAAACATTCTGCAAAACATGACGGTCCGTATGCGTTAATAATTAAAGAAGAAAATAAAACAATCAACAGATGAGCCTTCTTGTAACAGTGCATGACCAAAATCATTTTGCATAGCTACCTATACACATGAAGGTTTAAAAGCGACGTGTCACTTACGTGCTTCTTGTAAGAATTTGTGTCAAAATCTAAAAGGGAAAGGTGCACGAAACGGTGTTACACTCAGTGGTTTAAAGGACCACATTGTGCCGCGTATGGTATATTGGGACGATGGAAACTAACCTGAACGGATTCGTCAATGTGCGTAGGTCCGATGTTTGTCTCCGAAGAAACGCCGGCGGGAAACCTTCGTTTGCCGCGTTTATTAAATTCAAATGGGGGAGTGTCACAGGTGTGGTGACGAGCTAATAAACAAGGTGGAAAGACTAAACTTAACAGTGGTGGTCAGGCTGGTCATGACGAGGTATCTGGCTACTGACTTCAAATAGTGTATTGACAATAAAAATGGTGATGAGATGTATGAGATGCTGGCAAAATAAAAAATGTGTTTCAAATAAAAAAATAAAAAATGGAAGATAAAAAAAGATGAACTATGTAAATCTAAACCCACCGTGGGATCGAACCCGGGTCTGTGCAGTTGTAAGCGCAAACAGATAACCAGATGGCTACGTTGAACGGTGATGAAAGCATGCTGTTTTAAACAGTGTCAATGTTCTTATGAAAGGGAATACACACAATAACATCACAATCGGTATTCAGAGCAATTAAATCATAAGTAACAAGAAAATTCGATTCTATCATTGAGGCCCATTGGCTTCTGGGTCGATAATTTGTAAATCCAGTAGTTCTCTCTCCTAAGGAGAAATTTATTGTTGTCTCTACCTTCTTGCTTTGTGACTGTCTCAAGGATGATAAACTTAATTTGAGATACGTTATGTTGAGCTTCAACAAAATGCGATGATAAAGCTGACTTGGAGTTTTTGAGTCTGATGTTAGACTTATGTTCCGTGAGTCGAACCTTAATGCGGCGCTCGGTTTTACCAACGTAAAGCTTCCCACACGGACATTTGATTCCGTATATTAAGTTACTGGAGTCACAGGTGGCATTAACATGTAGTTTGATGGAATTGCCGTATCTCGGATGTTGAATTGTGTTGCCTTTAATGATATTATTGCAATTGCCGCAATTTAAACAGGGTCTAGTTCCATGAAATGAAGTGCTCTCTTTGGGTTTGAGTTGTACAATTTCACCTAAATTTCTGGCCCTGGTGTAGGCAAATATTGGTGGTTGGTTAAATGAGTTCCCAAAATCTGGTTCCAAGTTAAGAATTGACCAATGTTTCATGATACTTTGTTTGAATTTCCTGCTTGATGTAGAATATTTGGAAACTACAACCGTCCGTGTTTGTTCAGGCTTGCTGGTTGGTGTTAGTAACTTGTCGCTGTCTGTCTCAACAATCCTACTTTTTGTGTCTTCTACTAAGGGTTTAGGATAGCCTCTGTTGGTGAACTTTTTAGACATTTCGTTGAGTCTCACTGTCAGGGTAGTTGAGTCTGACGAAATCCTTTTGACTCTCGCCATCTGCGAGTACGGTAAGTTCCGTATTAGGTTAGGTTCATGGAAGCTGGAATGTAGTAACATATTGTTCCTGTCTGTGGGCTTCACGTACAGATCAGTGATGAAGCCTTGTGGAGTTGCACTAATTTTCACATCAAGAAAGTTAACAGAGGTGTCTGAGATCTCCCAGGTCAGTTGAAGCCGTTGGTCAATGGTATTGAATTTGTTAAGTTCCATTCTTAGTGACTCTTCAGTGCCGGTCCAGACCATGAAATAATCATCGATGTATCGAGTTATCATTTTGAGGTGTTTGGTCCAGTCGTTGTTCTTGAGGATATGTTGTGTTTCATACCATTGCATAAAAATGTTCGCATACACAGGGGCTGCTGAATTGCCCATTGCCATCCCTGTAAGTTGTTGGTACCACTCATCTTTGACTTTAAAATAGCTATGGTACAGAGTAAAGTACATCAGTTCCATGAGGAACAGTTGGAAGTCTTGTTCTAGATCGGTCTTCAAGAGAGCTGCTTCTATTGCTTCAATCCCCATATCATGGGGGATGCTAGTATAGAGACTGCAGACGTCTGCCGTACATAGTATCAACTTCTCGGTTGGATCCAATGATAATTTTCGTAATTTAAGTAAAAAATCGGTTGTATCCTTAATATATGTTTGCATTGATTGTACTGAGGGTTGTAAGTATTTATCAATAAGTTGTCCTGTGGGTTGATGCAGGCTGCCTCTGGTGGAGACTATGGGTCTCATGGGAGGGTTTTTCAAATCCTTGTGTATCTTGGGTAGCATCTGTCTGACGTCGTTGGGCCCTCGACGCCACCTTGTTGAGCACCTATAAAATATCAGAGACTTTTGATCTTTATTTCAACTTTCCCAATTAACATTGCTGTGCATCTGTCCGCTAAATAGCTAGTATCCTCTTCAGTGTCCACTGGATGGGTAGCACGCACTTTTTCAACAGGTCCTATTAAAACATCGCATCATGAGCAACTATGAAGATATTTCGAAAAGTACCGAGGCCAGAGCCTCAACATTCGCGTTTGAAGCTAAAGACGTGGATCAAATCTATTCTTTAATCAGGGAGGAACTCACACAAGAAACTCCAAGTCGGTCAAAAGAGCAAAATATTAAACAACTACTTTATCTATCCAAGAGGTGCACCAACCAACAACTTCATGCCAGCACACTCATTAAATATCACAGGAACCAGCGCATACCACGTGGCCTAAGAATAGCATTAAAACCATCTCTATGCAAGCATTCAAAAAAATTCCAAGAACGTTGGTATGAGATCTTAAACAAGTGTCCTTTAGACTTAATTCTCCTAATTATCCAAGAACTTTCTACGATATTGGAGGAACTCTCGGCGGAAATCCAAGAAGTGTCAACAGAACTTTCTACATTGATGTCTGAAGATGATCTCAAAACAACTTTAGAAGATATACAAACCCAATTAGACCGTCATTCTAGAGAGATCAATGAACGAAAAATACGCAAATTTAAGCGGGATACCTTGGACTATAGACTGGGAGAGGTCTATTCGTGGGCTGACATCTATGCTCAAAAACGCAGAAATCGTCCCTATAACTCGAACACGGACACCTCATCCACTGAGAGCGAATCCAGTCAGAAGTCACGAAAACAACAACCATTACGAACACCACAGGAGCAAACCACCTCAGTGGAACCCACTACCAGCAAAACTCCTGATAGCAGCCCTTTTTTAGAACAGGGCCAATCTCAAAGAGGAGACCCCGGCGAGGGAAGAGAAAAGGAAAAAGAGAAAGAAAGGGACCCTCCAAATACCCGCAGCACTACTGCCACAACCAAGGAGAAGGAGAAGAAACCCAAAAAGAACCAACCTTAGAACACCTTGTTATCAACATTAGCGACCAAAATCTTAACACCTATGAATTGGAACTACTAGAGAAAGGTACGTCATTCGTACCCACAACCTCCACGGACCACCTGGAACTCGAAGTGAGTTTCTTTAAGCTTATGCGAAAACTTAGATTCAGAAATTTTTTCGACAATGTCATACCTGAACGTCCACCACAAGAAAAGGATCAACTGCTGGGCTTACGACCACAGAGCTCATTTCAAGCACCCATGAGTCACAAGACATTGGATCTATTCGAAAACCTAGTTAAACAAGATCTCAACAAACTCAAACATACCAAACCAAAATCCAGAAACATCACACAAAAAGACCTTGATACATTGAAGAAATTTGCAGAGAATGATCAAATCATTTGCACCAAAGCGGACAAGGGGGGAGCAATCGTTATCATGAACACTAGCATGTATGACGCCAAAGTAATGGAACACGTCAGTGACTTGAGTACTTATAGTAAATTAACTTGTAACCCCACCATGGAGTATTCAATCACTTTGAGGAACATCATTGAACGAGCATTGAGACAAGGTACTATTACAGAGAGGACCAAAAACTTTCTCACGACCTCCAACCCTAAAAGTCCATCTTTAAGAATGCTACCCAAGATACACAAGGATTTGAAAAACCCTCCCATGAGACCCATAGTCTCCACCAGAGGCAGCCTGCATCAACCCACAGGACAACTTATTGATAAATACTTACAACCCTCAGTACAATCAATGCAAACATATATTAAGGATACAACCGATTTTTTACTTAAATTACGAAAATTATCATTGGATCCAACCGAGAAGTTGATACTATGTACGGCAGACGTCTGCAGTCTCTATACTAGCATCCCCCATGATATGGGGATTGAAGCAATAGAAGCAGCTCTCTTGAAGACCGATCTAGAACAAGACTTCCAACTGTTCCTCATGGAACTGATGTACTTTACTCTGTACCATAGCTATTTTAAAGTCAAAGATGAGTGGTACCAACAACTTACAGGGATGGCAATGGGCAATTCAGCAGCCCCTGTGTATGCGAACATTTTTATGCAATGGTATGAAACACAACATATCCTCAAGAACAACGACTGGACCAAACACCTCAAAATGATAACTCGATACATCGATGATTATTTCATGGTCTGGACCGGCACTGAAGAGTCACTAAGAATGGAACTTAACAAATTCAATACCATTGACCAACGGCTTCAACTGACCTGGGAGATCTCAGACACCTCTGTTAACTTTCTTGATGTGAAAATTAGTGCAACTCCACAAGGCTTCATCACTGATCTGTACGTGAAGCCCACAGACAGGAACAATATGTTACTACATTCCAGCTTCCATGAACCTAACCTAATACGGAACTTACCGTACTCGCAGATGGCGAGAGTCAAAAGGATTTCGTCAGACTCAACTACCCTGACAGTGAGACTCAACGAAATGTCTAAAAAGTTCACCAACAGAGGCTATCCTAAACCCTTAGTAGAAGACACAAAAAGTAGGATTGTTGAGACAGACAGAGACAAGTTACTAACACCAACCAGCAAGCCTGAACAAACACGGACGGTTGTAGTTTCCAAATATTCTACATCAAGCAGGAAATTCAAACAAAGTATCATGAAACATTGGTCAATTCTTAACTTGGAACCAGATTTTGGGAACTCATTTAACCAACCACCAATATTTGCCTACACCAGGGCCAGAAATTTAGGTGAAATTGTACAACTCAAACCCAAAGAGAGCACTTCATTTCATGGAACTAGACCCTGTTTAAATTGCGGCAATTGCAATAATATCATTAAAGGCAACACAATTCAACATCCGAGATACGGCAATTCCATCAAACTACATGTTAATGCCACCTGTGACTCCAGTAACTTAATATACGGAATCAAATGTCCGTGTGGGAAGCTTTACGTTGGTAAAACCGAGCGCCGCATTAAGGTTCGACTCACGGAACATAAGTCTAACATCAGACTCAAAAACTCCAAGTCAGCTTTATCATCGCATTTTGTTGAAGCTCAACATAACGTATCTCAAATTAAGTTTATCATCCTTGAGACAGTCACAAAGCAAGAAGGTAGAGACAACAATAAATTTCTCCTTAGGAGAGAGAACTACTGGATTTACAAATTATCGACCCAGAAGCCAATGGGCCTCAATGATAGAATCGAATTTTCTTGTTACTTATGATTTAATTGCTCTGAATACCGATTGTGATGTTATTGTGTGTATTCCCTTTCATAAGAACATTGACACTGTTTAAAACAGCATGCTTTCATCACCGTTCAACGTAGCCATCTGGTTAGCTGTTTGCGCTTACAACTGCACAGACCCGGGTTCGATCCCACGGTGGGTTTAGATTTACATAGTTCATCTTTTTTTATCTTCCATTTTTTATTTTTTTATTTGAAACACATTTTTTATTTTGCCAGCATCTCATACATCTCATCACCATTTTTATTGTCAATACACTATTTGAAGTCAGTAGCCAGATACCTCGTCATGACCAGCCTGACCACCACTGTTAAGTTTAGTCTTTCCACCTTGTTTATTAGCTCGTCACCACACCTGTGACACTCCCCCATTTGAATTTAATAAACGCGGCAAACGAAGGTTTCCCGCCGGCGTTTCTTCGGAGACAAACATCGGACCTACGCACATTGACGAATCCGTTCAGGTTAGTTTCCATCGTCCCAATATACCATACGCGGCACAATGCGGTCCTTTAAACCACTGAGTGTAACACCGTTTCGTGCACCTTTCCCTTTTAGATTTTGACACAAATTCTTACAAGAAGCACGTAAGTGACACGTCGCTTTTAAACCTTCATGTGTATAGGTAGCTATGCAAAATGATTTTGGTCATGCACTGTTACAAGAAGGCTCATCTGTTGATTGTTTTATTTTCTTCTTTAACCCCTTCAGTGCTAATGACAAGGGTAACTCGTCATGGAGTTTCCATTGATTTCAATGGAAAGTCAATGGAAGAGCATCAGGTGCCTTAGCAGCCAAGTGGTTAATTATTAACGCATACGGACCGTCATGTTTTGCAGAATGTTTAATTTAGCATGATTTTTGACACATTATTTACAACCATTCTAATGCATGTTTATATTGTTGTTTTTAGTGTCAATTCCCTGATGAAGGACATAGCAAAAATGCCCGAAATGCATTGGACACGCCTCAAAAGACAGTGCTTAAGAGTTTAATGTTGCAAATGATCATGAAAAACTATCAATTAGTTTTGCAAATAAGAACTTTAAAATGAAATAAATGTGAACTGCAACGAACATTGAATGGAAGTCACTTTCTTGCTTTAAGGAGGGACAACAATTTGTGTGCCAACGAAGGGATGAGACCAGAGATCCTCTGGCCTCACGTTTTCAGCACCACAAGGTGAAGCCAGGCATCCTAGCATTAGGGCCAGTGTGGAGATTAAGCAAGCTATTGCCCAGAGTTGCAGAGTGGGACCCATGATTAGAGTAGGCACCGAGGTGAGAGAATTATCGGTTCCGAGGACATTGAGCCCAAGACCCTGCCGCGACGGGAATTGAACCCTGGTCCCAGGCCAGACCTCTGCATCAGAGTCTGCCGCTCTAACCAGTGAGCCACACTTTTCCACAATATGATATAAAGAAAAGGGAAGGTTTAGGGACTGGCAAATGGGTGCACTTGCTCAGTCAGCATGAAAGTACCAGACTGCAGGCAGGCTCTGCAATGGCAGACCGTAGACACATTTTACAAGGCTGCTTCTGTGGGTGGCACAACCAGTGCTGCAAGCCTACCAGCAGCATTTGGATGTACACGCCCTGGGCACACTCAGTGCACTAGACTAGGGTCTGACAAGTAAACCAAATAGCTAAACATAGAACCACTGATTAATACATCAATTTACAATAGGGAGCACTTGCACTGTGGCACTGGACAGCAGTGGCACAGTGCCCAAAGCATCTAACACCAGCAAAAATACATGAGACAACAGTAAAAATGGAAGGGAGACCCACGCCAATGGAACATGTGTTCCCTCCAGCTGAAATGTAGGGAGAACTACCCTAACTCCTGGGAGTTCTATTCACTAAGGTGGAAAAATCTGGACAGACCATCAACATTGGTGAATTCTGTACCAAGGCGGCGTTCCACTGTAAAGTCCATACCATGTAGGGAAATAAACCATCTCAACAGCTTTAGATTCTCACCCCTCATCTGCATCAACCATCTGAGGGGCCTGTGGTCTGTCTAAACCCAGAAGTGAGTCCCAAACAGGTATGGTCTCAGCTTCTTCAGTGCCCAGACCACAGCAAATGCCTCACGCTCAATAGCACTCCATCTCTGTTCCTGTGGAAGTAACCTCCTACTGATGAAGGCTAAAGGTTGATCTAGGCCCTCCTCATTCATCTGTGACAAAACCTTCCCCGCACACCATTTTCTGAAGCGTCTGTTTGAAAGATGAACTCTCTTGAGAAGTTGGGTGCCAGGAGCACGGGCTCTGTGCACATGGAAGCTTTCAGGGCCTCAAAAGCTTTTTAACAGGTGTCAGTGCAAATCACATTCTTGGGCTGCTTCCAGGAAGTCAGCTCTGTCAAGGGTGCAACATTGTTGCCATACCCCTTGACAAACCTCCTGTAATACCCTGTGAGTCCTAAAAAGGCCCTCACCTACGTCTGGGTTTTGGGTGGCTCCCAAGCCAGGATGGTTTCAATCTTGAATTGTAGGGGCACCACCTGGCCGCTCCCAACTTGGTGTCCCAAGTACACCACGGAACCCTGCACGATCTGGAACTTACTCTCCTTGATCGTGAGGCCTGCCTTCCGCAGCGCCATCAACACTTCCGAGAGGTGGCACAAATGTTCCTCCCAACTGGCACTGAACACGTTGATGTCATCCAGGTAGGCACCACTAAACTCATCTAGTTCAACCAACACCTGGTTGACCAACCTCTGAAAGTGGCAGGGGCATTCTTCATCCCAAAGGGCATAACACGGAACTAGAAATGACCATCTTTTGTGGAGAATGCTGACCTTTCTTTTGCCCCATCTGTCAAGGAGATCTGCCAGTACCCAGATGTTAAGTCAAACGTGCTGAGGTACCGTGCAGCCCCTAGCCGATCTGTGAGCTCGTCAGCTCTGGGGATGGGGTGCGTGTCAGTCTTTGTGACTGAATTGAGCCCTCTGTAGTCCACACAGAACCGGAGTTCGGGTGTGGCTCCCGGCACTGCAGCCTTCGGGACCAAGACCACTGGGCTGGCCCAAGGACTGCTAGAGGACTCAATCACCCCTAGTGCAAACATCTTTGAGACCTCCTCTTTGATGCAAGCCCTCACCCTGTCATTTACCCTGTAAGTTTTATGCTTCGCAGGTAAGCTGTCTTCTGTGTCCACTTCATGGACGCACCAATCTGTGACACCAGGGACCAGGGAGAATAGATCAGAAACATGTCCCAGCAACTGGCTGCAGTCATTCTGTTGCTCATGGGTCAGGGTGGAAGAGAGGTTAACACCATACACTGACCCATCTTGCTCTGAGGCTGGCAGGAGGTCAGGAAGAGGCTCAGTCTCCTCCTCCATCCCTACATCTGTTGCCAAGAGCATGCCCACTTTTGACCTCTCTAAGTAGGGCTTAAGGCAGTTGACATATAGGACCCTCAAGGATTCCTAGGAGACCGCAAGTCCACCAAGTACGTAACTGGACTCTTGTGCTCCACAACCTCAAAAGGTCCGGTCCACTTATCTTGGAGCACACAGGGCTCCACTGGGGCCATGACCCACACTTTCTGTCCAGGTTGAAGCTCTACCAGAGTGGCATTATGGTCATACCACCGCTTCATCTCCTCCTGGCTGGCTTCCAGATTCACCTCAGCGAGTTGCCTGAAACACCTAGTCTGGTTCCTGAAGGCCAGCATGTAGCTACATACATTCTGGGGAGGTTTCCTGGGAGATTGCTCCCAGCCTTCTTTGACCAGACTCAGAGGTCCTCTGACTGGGTGTCCATAGAAAAGCTCAAAGGGACTGAACCCTAGAGATTTCTGTGGAACCTCATGGTATGCAAAGAGTAGGCATGGTAAAAGGACGTCCCATTTACGCCTCATGCGTTCCTCAAGACCCATTATCATGCCCTTTAGGGTTCGGTTGAACCTTTCAACCAACCCTTTTCCTTGGGGGTGGTAAGGAGGGGTGAACTTGTAGATTACACCGCACTCCTTCCACAGGGACTTCATATACTTAGAAATTAAGTTGGTTCCCCGGTCAGACACTACCTCGTGAGGGAATCCCACTCGGGAGAAAATCCCCATCAGTGCTCGTCCCACCACAGGGGCCGTCACTGTCCTCAGAGGTATGGCTTCCGGGTACCGGGTGGCATGGTCCACCAAGACCAGGATGAATCTGTTGCCCATGGCTTTCTTGGGGTCCAGTGCCCCACAATGTCAATCCCCACCCGCTCAAAGGGGGTATTGACCACAGGGAATGGCTGGAGAGGAGCCTTGTGCTTCCTCCTACTCTTTCCACTTGCCTGGCAAGTCTGACAGGTCCTGCAATGAGTGTCTGAACTCTTGCACATTTGGGGACAATTAAAGTGGGTGACAAGTCTCGCAAAGGTCTTGTTCTGCCCCAAACATCCTGCTAGCGGCATATCATGAGCCAGCCCAGTAGGAAGGCTGTGAACTTCTTGGGTACCACCAGCACAAGGGCTGACCCAGGTTCAGCAACCTTAGGCTCACTATACAGACCATTCTACCAGTAAATCAAGTGTGATCCTGACTGATCCCTTGTCGCCTGGCTTGCAGCCTATTGCCGCAAGCCCTCAAGAGAAGGGCATTCTCTCTGCTCCTGGCAGAATTCTTCCCTGGAGGGGACTCCTTCTCGCTGCCAATAGGTCACCTTAGGCAGGTCCCCCGGTTCAGCTACTTGCTCCCCGGTAGGCTCCAGGGCATCCCCCTCAGGGTCTACCTCCTCCTGGGCTGTGGAAACTTCGGGGCTGGTTTCCCGTGCCCCGCCACTTCTCTCTAAGGCAGGTTCCTGGGCCTCCCTCCCAGGTTCCAGGTCCTCTTGAGCACCCCTACTGGCTGATATTGACCGGGTGGTCACGCACCCCCAGTTAGGCAGTCCCTCCAAATGGTTCCCCTTCAAACAGTCAACAGGCATGGCGGGCCTCACAGCTACCTGAAGAGTACGAGAGACCCCCCCCACTCAAAGGGAACCTGAGCCATCGGACAAAGGCTCTCTGTGTTGTCGGCTGCAACAACTCGGCAAAATGCATAAGGGACAATCTGCTCTTGAGACACCAGGTAACACCTGACAGTTGTCACACTGGCTCCTGTATCTCTAAGAGCCTCCACCTTTTGGCCATTGATGGTCACCCACTGCCCATATTTCTTAGTGGTCCTGGGCAGCTGAGCTTCTGAGACCATCTCACAGTCTCCTAAAGAGACAAGGGTCATCTGTGCGGGACCCCACCCACCTTGGACATCAATCTCCTCCCCCAAGGCTACACTAGCCATCTGCCGGGGCGGAGCACCAGTGGGTGCTGGTTTACCAAACAGGCGGCACCTGGTATTATTCGCCTTATGACCAGGTCGCCACACTTGTAACATTTCAGCGGTCCCTGTGGAACAGGACTACCTGTCGGACCCCTTGCTGTCTCTCAGGGGGAGGCTGGGAACCTTTCCCTTGGGGACTACTTTGAGGACTTTTGCGGAACTCCTTTTGTTTACCCTTGTCCCCCACTCTTCTGCTGGGGACCCTGCCCACCTTTGGCAGAGACTCCCATGTGACCCTTGTGGACCCGGGTGCTCACCCAGCGGTCCGCCTCCTCAGCATGCTTCCTAGGGTTAGTCAGCTTGCTATCTATCAGATGCCGGGGCAGCTCTGGAAAACAATTATAAGACAAGTGCTCCCATGCAATCAAATCAAAGAGACCTTGAAAATCATTAACCTTGCTGCCCTTCACCCAACCATCCAATGCTCTGCAAAAGAAAGTGACATATTCAACCCAGGTACTGTTTTCTACCTTTTTGCATTACCTGAAACTCTGTCTATAGAGTTCAGGGGTCAAACCATATCTAGACATTAGTGCATCTTTCATGTGGCTGTATGAATTGTGGACTTCAGAAGGCAAGTCTAACAGTGTGTCCTGCCCCTCACTAAGGAACTTTCCCCACAACCCCGCTCCCCAATCTCTCTCAGGGACCCGGTGGGAAGACATGGCTACCTCATAGGCTCTGAACCACTGACCAATATCATCATTTTTGTAAAACTCCTTCACCACATCTTTGGGAATATGCACTCTTCTCTCCAAAGTCACTGACGGTACGCTGCCACCAGAGGGAGTAACCTCGAAACTCCCTCAAAACTTTTATATGCTCAAAGTGTATTTTCTTTTCCTCTGTATCTAACCTCCTATTTTTCTATTTCTAGTTGCCTATTCACCTAGAACTTGGTCATTTCCATTTCATGCCTTCTTGATCTCTCTCTGTCCTCCAATTCCTCTGGAGACAATCTCTTGTTAGAAGCATTGCTACATGCGGGGGAAGGTACTCTCCTTCATCCTAAGCCCACTGTCCCTTCCTGCTGTACCTGTGCATGGTCATCCCTCTCCTCAATTTCAGAGGTTTTCCCTGCTTCTACACAGGCCCTCGGCGCCTTGTAGAACTCTTCCTTCCTTTTGAATCCAGCAGTGGAAACATTGAATTTCTTGCAGAAGTACTTAAGCTGTGATACCTTGTAGCATTCCAATTTCTCTTCTTGCCATTCAAGATCAATAGAGGTTATGGATTCTGCTTTCTCCACTACAACTGAATCAGGCATCAAAAGATCCAAAAAGGAATCTACCAAAAAGTATGTGGTTGCGTTATGGTCTGCACTCACTAAGTAGTGTTTACCAATCACTGTGCATGAGTCACAAATGCAAGTCCAGAATCCTCACCGCTGACCACCAATGTTAGATTTGGGGGTCTCTAGTTGGCACAGGTAGGTACCTGTGCCAACTAGAGACCCCCAAATCTAACAGCGGTATTAATGAGAAAGTTAGGACTCATTCCAATCTCCTGTGCTGATGATACTCAGCTCCTACTTTACTTTGATAAAAAATAATCCCAATACTCAGCTCACCTTTCCATGGAGTATGTCAGCTATCGCTGGCTGGATGAGGGACAACTTCCTCCAGCTTAATACGGGGAAATCAGAGATCCTGCTCTTTGGAGAAGCAGCAGTGAGGTGGTCCCCAGGACGGTGGCCAGAGGAGCTGGGCTCCGCTCCTACTCCCAAACTAGTAGCAAAAAATCTGGGTGTCCATCTGGCTCACAAACTAACATTTAAAGAGCATTTCACAACTACTGTTGGGGCATTCTTCCAGTATTAAGTCTTCTCCAAAGAATATTCCATTTCCTACCTCTAACTACTCGGAAAACTCTGATCCAAGCACTTGTGCTAAGCCGCCTGAATTACTACAATGCCCTGCTGATCTCAGCTTACAAAGCTTCCTTAAATAGACTGCAGGTGGTCCAGAATACTGCAGCTCACCTCATTTCCAATGCTCCCCTACCGAACGGCCTCTGTCCCCCTCTTGCGACATCTACACTGGCTTCGGGTCAAGAAGCGATTCAGATTTAAAATCTGCTGTAACGTCTACAAAGCTTTAAATGGTCTCGGTCCCAGATATCTCTCAGAGAAATTCAACAAATATATACCACTTAGGTCCCTCAGGTACGGGTCTAAATCTTAACTTCTCCTCCCGTGTTACAAAAAATCCTGCCTGGGTGGTAAAGCTTTCTCCTATCTAGCCCCCTACTATTGGAACCAACTTCCCATCCATTTGCGCCATTGCCTAGAATATCTGAAGTTTAGAAGGCTGCTTAAAAGTTTAAAACCTCGTTGTGCTGATTTGTGTGTTCTCTTGGTTAGCTGCAGCAATCCAGAGTGCGGAGATACCCCTCTGGGGTGATTCGGGTGCTTTATACATGAATAATAAATAAAAAAATAAAAAAATATATATTAGGTCGGAGTACAAGGATTTGGGGCCTGTTTTCCCTACTGTATACAAATGGATTTTTAAGTCTAGCTTTGAGACAGTTTTAGTTGTTTTAGTTGTCTCGCCAGGCTAATGTTTTTCAATTACATTTATACACAATATACATATACAGAGGGGTTTTAGTCAGCAGCTTCATCTATTGGTCTTCAATTTTCATTCATCCTTTAATTCCGCCTACCACAGCGTACCCCATGTGGCATTGGGCATCCCACCTTTCCCTTTGGCTTCCTTCCCTTTTAGTAACTTTTACTAACTACACAAAGCCTGTGCACATTGTTTTCTTCCACCTCATAATATTTCTTTTCTCTTCAGTGACAAATATGGTTCAAAGTGCGCATTTATATTTTATTTTTAAATTAACTTTAAAAACAATGTCATTTATTTCACCTAAATTTGGATGCACAGATAAATGAGGATTTATTTGCCATCTCTATCTTTGTGTAGTTTACCTCATAGCTGCTTGAAATTTGAATCTTTAGTTAGGTGGCAATTTATTATTGTCTCCTTATCAAATAAAAATAATATGCACTCCTCAACTGAAAGGCTTGCTATTTAAAAAACATCTCTAATAAAACTACTCAACAGTGATTTAATAAAAAAGAAAATAGAAATTGTATTGCAAGCATATGGCAGCCAACCTTAGGAGGATGCACGTTTTATTTTTATTCTTATTATATTCATGCACGTGCTTGCAAAAAAACGAAACAATTAACCAGGCCACGGGCTTTCCTAGGCCACGGGCTTTCCTAGGCCGGACCTACGAGCTTGGACTAAACTTTGTGCACTGTCATTGGTACATATGTTATTGCAAAATTGCTTTTCATCAGAACACAATTGCCTGGAACCATTGCAAAATTGCCCTATACTGTAACATTTTTGTGATCAGACTGTTTGATTTAGGTGCGTTAGAAAAGCTGTCTTTCAACCAAATGGATGACGCACGTTAGGAGTGATGTGATTTTGTACAGTTATTTACGTGACCGCTTGTGGAGAGAAGAGCAGCCCAGGAGTTCTTTTTAGCATTGCACCACTAGCGAACCAGTTTACACTTATGATGGGGACATTTTGCAACAGCATGTACCCTAACATTCCAGTGTGAAATGTCATTTTTTTCCCAGAGGAAATGTTATTCAGGCATTGATCAGTCAGCCCCAGTGCTTAATTTGTAAAAGAATGAGTGTCTGAGCCCAAATCTTTGCT
This sequence comes from Lissotriton helveticus, assembly GCF_964261635.1. Classification (NCBI taxonomy): domain Eukaryota; kingdom Metazoa; phylum Chordata; class Amphibia; order Caudata; family Salamandridae; genus Lissotriton; species Lissotriton helveticus. The sequence goes on from NC_136068.1 coordinate 1,000,608,774, forward strand.
CTGGTTGTGATATAAAAAGTCAGCACGCCGAATACCCAGGCTGTGGTGTGTTGAATGTACCTTAGGCCACTTTACTCAACTACCAGACCCTGATGCCCCTTTAGCTCACTCTTGCTTGTCTCTTCTTTCTCCAATTTTCCGTCTTTCTCTTCCTCCCTTTTTGCATTTGTGTGTTTTTCTCCCTCTTGCTAGCGGTCAATATTTGATGAGGAAAAATGAATGTCAGTGATTCCGACTGGATCCCCAGGCTCAAACTAAGCACTGGTCGGTCCAGATATTGTTCCATACTGACTGGTCAATATTAATGCTGGTACAAAGTTGCCCAGAGTATGAAATTGGAGTATTAGTTGAGGTGGGAGTAAGAGCCCACCTGAAATAATTATCACAATCCTCGTCAGAGTAAACCACTAAAGTCACTAAACACATCTGTGCTTAACCTTCACGTAGCTTGGCACAAAGCAGTTAGGCTTAACTTAAAGACAAGGCCTAAAGTATTTATGCAGTACTCAAATAGTAATAAAGTGAAAGTACAACACAAGAAAAATTCCAAACCAATTTAGAAAAATTGACAATATTTTTATAAATTGAATGACATCTAAAAGACAAATATCTATTAATTGGAACCAGATATATACATTTGTAAAATTTTAATTAAAAATAGAGCCAAGAAGCACAAAGCAATAACCATGGTTACCTAGTCGTGCTAGACTGGATTACAGTCAAACATTAAGGTCAAACGTGATGGATCGCCAGTTGGATACAGGTTTCGGGTTTAAGACAGTGGAATGTTTAACTTCTGACTCAGAAATTTTAATGGAAAAAAGTGGTTGTCGATGAGTAGTCGATGGGGCAAGCTGCAGCCAATGCGGGGTGTGATGATGGTGGGTTGTTGAAGCATGGGGTCCCAGTGAAGGGGGTAAAGGCACAGAGTGGTCAATGTCTAGAGTTTGTGCCCCGGAAAACCTTAACAATGATCAGCTTTGGATAGGTTTTTGGTCTCTGTGAAGCCCTCTATATTTGGACCTTTGATTCGATGTTGGCAGCTGTGGCTTCAACGGTGACCCCGGTCTCTGTTAGTTGTTCAGGCAAAGGTTAGAAACAGTGTCAAAGTCCCACATCTTGCAGTTTGGAGACAGGAGAAGTACAGTCTAACACCAGCCAAAGGTCCAAGAGGGCGCCAGTTGGGGGTTAGGACTCACAGATGTCAGCAGAAGTGTTAAGAGCAGGTCCAGTTGGAGGTGGTCAGCTGAGCAGTTGCAGGGAGAGAGTCCTCTGGAAGTCTGTTGTGTCCCTGTAGCCTAAACAGGAGATCAAGCACCTAAACCATGGAGTTACCTTTGCCATCCTGGGTTCAAAGCAAGCAGGTCAGTCTTCCTCCAGGCTCTTCGTTGGGCTGAGCAGTCCTTTTTCTGATTCCTCACAGGTCCAGGAGTCTTCTGAGGAGAGGTCTGTTTGGTCCACTTTTATGAGTACCCAGTTCTGGTCAGTTTCTCTACTCCTGTTGGAGTGCAAGCCTGACTAGAGAGACAAAGAGGAGGCAGGCCTAGGGGTGCACTTCATCTAGTAATGAGAAGGTAGGCATCCTTTGAAGTTCAGGAATGGTGATGGGCATATCCCCATGGGCTATCCTGTGAGGCTGCCTCTACCCACACCCAGAACCCTTTGTCTAATATCTTGGAGTAATACACATTTCACCAGAGGGGAGTCCTCATTGGTCAGGTGACAGCTGGGCACTGAAAGGAAGCCCTTTTGATTTTGGGCATGAAAATGACACCTTTCTAAAAGTGTTATTTCCAAAATAATAATCCTTGCTGACATAGCAGGTGTTCTGCCGGTCAGTATTTTCTGAGCTTTGTATGTGACCCACCAGGTGCATGGGAGTGCTGCTGATCAGTAATGGGATGCATTGAAAGAGCAATGTGGATCTAAGTACTGACAATGACATAGACAAGTTTGATTGAGTAGCATTTGGAGACGGTGTTCCAGAGTGCTGGAATAGCAGAGGCACCAAAAGTTCGGATTGATGAACATTGATACAGCTATGTGCGTCTCACTATAGTGCAAAGCCAGGGCTTTAAGTGGGATGAAAAAAGTGGAGTGTCTCTAATAGGGGAATGACTTAGCAGCGCATCAAGGAATCCTTTCCAAGAGCCAGGCCCTATGTAATTAAGGGCATTGACTTAAAGTATGTACATTAACATTCTATGCTTTCCATAGCTACTATCTGATAAGTATTTACATGCCCCATAATGATCTTTCTGTTATTGCATCAAGGTATATCACATAATAACAGATATGCACCTAAGCAAGTCAGGCCTATTGGTTTATCTAATGATTGTTAGTAGCATTAGACAAATGTGCAACAACAACACTTTTGTTGTGAATAATAAGAATTTACAATGTTTCGGTTCTGAAATTAAATTTTACTGGGTTACTTAGGTCTGCAGAAAGGGTATTGGCTTCAGAACGTCACATTCATTCCTGTTTTAAAATTGAATCCGCCTTCCTATGTTGTCTGTGTAACAGATCATTTCTGCAAATCTCCTAACATCTTTCTGAAATTCTGTATCTTCATATTTCACACCTCGTCCCTTTTTCTCTGCTGCACCCTCTTTTCACTCTCTCCCGTGCACTGCTTTGCCTCTCTATCATTTCACCATCCCTCTACACACATACTGTTCAACAAGGGGCAGATGTATCAAGCTATTTTTTAGTCGCAAACGCTGCGATTCGCTAAAAAACAGCGTTTACGATTAAAAATAGTAAAGTGGTATGTATGAAGAAAAATGCCTCGCAATATAAAGGAATCGCAATTTTTGCGATTCCTTAATTTTGCGTAAGCATTTAAGAAATCGCAAATTGCAATTTCTTAAATGCAATGTATCAACCATTTAAGAATTGCTAATTTAGGCTAAGAAATTACAAATTACCACCAATTTGTTGTTGGTGGTAATTTGCAATTTCTTTTAAAAATGCACTTTATGCAATTTGTAAAGGTGGCATGTGACGCTCATACATGTGCGCGATATGCGCACACATGTCATTTTCAGGGGTGCAGCAGGGTGTTCTTGAGACACCCCTGCACCCTTGAAATTATTCTCAATTTGCGATTTGCAAATTGCGAATAATTTCACATTCATTCCTATGGGCCTCCTGGCCCATAGAAATGAATGGGAAATTATTCCTCAATTGTGATTAGCAATTTGCTAATCGCAATTAAGGAATTTTAAGAAATTGCTAAAAAATAGCGAATTTCTACATACATACCATTTTGCGATTTCTACATAGCGATTCCTTAAAAATCGCTATTAGGAAATCGCAAAAGGGTATGTTGATACATCTGCCCCCAACTCACTTGTAAGCATTACATCTTTTTAAACTTTTGCACTGTAAATAATCTGATAGCTTTGTATCTCTTACACACATGTTTACCTCGCCATCTGCAGAGAGGCCAAGGACCGGATGAGCACGTGTTCTAAACACCTTGATGTCCCACTGAACTCACAGCGCATTTAGCCCCAGCACCAGAGCTCTCAAATTTGACAAGAACATTCTTGTGTGTTACTTTAGTTGAGCATGCAGTCATGGCAAAAAATTCTACTTTCTTATGGCAATTGTGTAACAATTTACAATAAACTTTTGCAGTTTATATAAAAATGGAACCGTCGGGGGGCATGGAATATAATCTTGATGGAAAATCAGCATGAATTTAATGCCAGTAACAGATGGCGTTGCAGTGCGCGCAATGTAATTTGTTTTATTTATTTATTTTGTTACTTATCTCCGTGCGGCCGTATGCTGCCGTTTACTACCCCCCACCCTGTCCCTCCCCAACCCCACCACCCCGCACCACTCCCTCGAGGAGCCGCTACTGTTTAATGAACTATTATTATCAGTTAATATTCAAATAAAACATAGCGTTATAAACCGCCACCCACACAGTCTGAGTCATACAGACCCTGTTCACTGTATATGCTATTAAAGAGTAATATACTCCGAGAAAAGAAAAAACACAGAAAAACAGACCCTTGAAAAAAGAAAATACTGTTGTGAAGGTAAATTAAGTTAAGGAGGGTGAAATGTAACAAGAAGCTTTGTCACTGACATGAATTGTTGTAAAAATGTGTACAACCGTCATTCAGGAATCACTCAATGTATTTCCCTGTAAAGTTTTTTTGTGTTTAATATTTCTTTATTAATGATTTGAGAACCATAAAGGAGATAACATTTAACAAAGAATTCTGTAGTACACAATACCGGCATGATACTTGTTTTTTCACCTATAACAGGATTATCACATTATACTGTGTTTATACCTTGTACATTGCTTCTCCATCTGCGTATCTACATGAAAACGCGAAAACAAAAATTACCATTATTAGAATGACATTCCAAGAAATACTCAGAGCATACACCATGTAGAGGAATTAAGGGCCTTATTTATGAAAGCCTTGCGCCGCCGGTGCGTCACTTTTTCCCATTTTAAAAGTGGCACATCGGCGGCGCAAGGCCTTCATAAATAAGGCCCTAAGTGTGTGACCGCAACGGAATGCTGTATATTGCCAAGAATTATGTGGAGTGTGGAGGAGAAACCTGACACGTGCGGGAACATTTTACGAAGGACCAGTGCCACCATGGGTAGAGTGACAAGGTGCGATCTGAGCAGTCTGCACCCTCCCCCAGTATGTGTGAGCCCCAGTGCGTTCTATCATTCATGAGTGAGCGCCCATTAGCCTCAATTACTGCCAGATATGTTGTCCAGTCTGGGGGGTTGGGTGTGACCGAGTGTCCTGACAGGGCACCATGCAATATCTCCAGTTTGGCTAAAATACCACTACGTAGGTCAGTAAGCCATAATTGGATGGGAGGCGCTACCTGTGATTTCCAGCTAATGGCTATCCAACTTTTGTCTACCACTTGCGCCAGGTCTAGAAACTTATTAAGGGCCTTGTGCACTGCCACTCGGGACGTGACCACAAAAGAAAATGTGGACTGCCAATTGGTACAGTGCCACCCGCAGCCTCAGATAAAAACGCTGCTATCACTGCCCAATAGGATGTCAAATATGAGCTCGAGCATACCATGTGGATGAAATCAGCGTCAGGGTCTTGGCAGCGTGGACTAGAGTCTGAAGAGCCTTGATACATCCATGCAAGTCTGTGGGGCTTTAGGTATGTGTGATGAAGATAATTGAATTGGGTGTATTGAAGTCTTGCATTCATAGAGGTGCATTTCGGTACCCCCAGACCCTGTGCCCATTGCTTGTTGCTGAACGTTCTAGAAAGCGCTGCAACCCAATATGTGTGCAGCGTGGTAAGAGGGACACCCCTGCCCCTGTTTATAGAATTATATAAAATTAAAAAGCATGACGCCAGTCCCGTGCATAAGTAAGGTTTGGAGGATTCTAGATATTTAGGTTTCATTGTGTATTTTACCCCAGACTTTATGTAAAGCATACAAGAGAAAGGAGCCTGCCGAGATCCCATAGTCTTCCATCAGGCTCTCAAATGTGGAAAGAATCTTGTCAGAGAACAGGTCTTCCCAGGAAAGTGAGGCACACATTGATCCAGGCAGTCGCTTCTGGCCTAGAACCTAGGTCTATACAACCTGGCAACACCCAAAGTGATAACTCTGGGGCTTAAGGGGGAAAGGGACTCTTCTTGTGCTGTTAAGTAGGTTAAAAAGAACAGGCCGTGGACATAAGGATGTCCCTTCACTTTTTTGGGATTGTACCCTCTGAGCCCAATAGCCATTCCAACACCTTAGTTGGGTGTGTCCCAGTCACCCAATAACCCAGTTCTGTTACATTGCAATTGCGCAGCCGTATAGTATTATTCCAAATTTTTGGCCTTCAAGACTCCCTCTGGCAGGGCGGCATTTAATTTTATAAGGGAGAACCGCTTTCTACCTTTTACCACATATTAGGTCAACTAAAAATGCCCAAGGTGCTGAATTTTATTTCGAAGTAGTAGGATGGGGAGAGCAGCAAAACATTACAATAATCTGCTAAGCACCAACATCTTTAAGATATCTATGCAGTCCATAGGAGAAAGCGGTAGCTTTGTCCAGAATGATAAAGAGGACCTGGCGTTGGCCACCACCCTACCCAAATTGCCATCCAACAGATCTTTTGATGAGTGATTTGTCCGGACTCCCAGATATTTGAAGGCATCACAAGGCCACGGAAGTGCCGTGACTGGGATGGCCCTCCTTTGGTTGCGAGACAATAAGGTCATCAGGAATAGTTGGGATTTATCTGAGTTCACCTTCAGGCCTGAAACATGGCTGAAGTAGTCCAGTAACACCATAAGATCTGGTAGTATTGCTGCGTCTCCCTGCGAATACACCAATTCATCATATGCATACATTGATATTATATGCCAATGATTATTTGCTCTTGTGCCCCAACTCGTAGCACATTGTCTAAGTGTTCAAGTGAGTGGCTCCATCGCCAGCGCGAAGGTAATCGCGGGGATAGGGGGCCTCCATTTTGGGTGAGATTGTAGTTCCTATTTTTACCCATGCCACTGATGAGTTATCCAGTAATGAGATCCATTTGAGGAAAGTGGGGCCCATTTAAAACGTAATAATTACTGTCATCAGGTAATGCCATCACTGGGTTTCAAAAGCCGTCTCGATGTCGAGGGAGGCGACCCATGAGCGTGCACCCGTCACACGTGCCCAGTCCATCAACATAGTCTGTGCAGCTTGTGAAAGGTGTTCCTGCAAGGTACAAACCCATTCTGGTCATGATGCACTACAGTTTGCCCTACTGGGATCAATCCGTTGGCCAGCACCCTTCCAAGTATCATATAGTCTCAATTTAGAAGGAATAGTGGTTGATATGACCCCAAAAGTAATGGGTCCTTGTCTGGTGTGAGCAAGACCACCATCATCGCTTCCCGAAGGGAAGGGGGAAATTCCCTCTTAGCATCTGCCTGAGTATAAATATGGAGCAGGCAGGGGACCAATTGAGCACTGTAAGTGGAACAAAATTCCAAGGGCCAGTCATCTACCCCAGGGGTCCTGCTCTGTGCCATCTGCTTAATGGCACTGGTTATCTTTGTTTCATTAATGAGGGATTCCAGCTCCTCCCACAGCAAAAGCTGAATGGGGGGGACTCCCTCTAAAAAGGACTGTACTGCGACAGGATCCTCCGCTTGTGGGGCTTTGTACAAGGAAGCATAATATGAGTGAAAAGCTGTGTTGATGCCTTTCTGCATATTAATGATTTGTGCACCGTGCAATCCCTTCTGGCCGTGACTGAGTTCCTAGGTGAGTCCGAACCTAGCAGCCTACCAGCATTGTCGCCCTAAACATGTCGTCTAGCCAAGTGTTCCCTGTGATCAAGTGCTCCCAGTTTTTCTAAGGTGCTTTTATACATTAGTCTGTCCCCAGCCAGTGTAGCCGCAACGAATGGCCAGTAGGGGATAACTGCTCGTACATGCATATGTCAGTCTCCAGGGTACTGAGCTCGCAGCGAAGAATTAATTTAGTGTCGTAAACCGCTTTGACCATGTAGCCCTGGAGCATGACCGTAAATGCATCTCACTCAATGCCGGCTCCAGAAGCAGAGGCATAATTATCCTGAAAGTACGAAGTGATGTGTTCGGAGAGGGCAGACTGAAGTGGGATGTCACAGAGTTTTTCCAGGGGCAGACGCCATGTTGGGATTTCAGGTTTATTTCTCCCCAGGTCAATTGTAGTTGTAAAGGACAGTGACCTGAGATGGTGCACCCAAGATATTCTGCTTGAGACACCTAGCAAGTGCATCCCGTGAGCAGTAAAGAAGATCAATTCTGGTGTGCAGGGCCGGACTGGGAACCAAAACCTGCACGAGCCATGTCTGTCCTCTTCGCCACGCGCCCTCGTCCTGCAGTCAGAGACGAGCAGCGCGTCCTGCAGCAGAGCCCCAAAGATCAGCGAGATGAGTGGGTACTGTGTACTGGGCTAAATGAGGGTATCTTAACTTTCCAACCACATGTGGATCAGATTAGATCTGGGTCTCATTGTCAAACAACTTCGATTCAATTGCCCCCACATTCTTGCTTTTTGTATCAGACTAGGTAATTCAAATTATATAGACATTTACAATGTTTATGCTAGAGGGGTCAAGAGAGGTTTGAGGTCAGAAACTATCTACATCCTACAGGAACATTTGGAGAAACATCGAGGGGAAGCACACTTAATCATAGCAGTTAATTTTAATGCCACCTTCCAACCCTTAGACATTGACTATATTCACTTTGAAGTAGACGAGTTTGCAGTTTGGGGTACACTGCAGCTTGATCTGCCCCCGATTCATAAATGGACAAAGGTATCCCTCCAGTTAAAATAAATTACATTACAATATGGATTAAGATTAGTGAATGGAAGAACCAGATCTGATAAGAGGGGGGGCAGTACTTTTAACAAACCACCTTATTCAAGCACCATTGACTGCATTATAATTGGCTTAGATCTATGGCCATGTCCTAATGATATGATTGTCAACCTGAGGGACTAAAGTGACCACAACCCATTGTGTCTTACTATATAAAATCTCTTTGCCTCAGGATGATTAACCAACATCAATTTGAAGCTAGCACTAGAAAAACATTTCTAATGATACATGTCATCTTAAATGGTCACAGCTAAGAGAGACCCCGACCTTTTTGTTGCAATTGTTGCTGACCTACTGTCATCTCTAGCAGAGATGCATGAAAGCCCTAGCAGTGATAGAGGGACTGAGGCCAAAGCTCATATTCACAACAAAGTCTAAAAGATCACAACAAAGTCTTATAGAAAATCATAACCCATTTCACTATTCTGGCTGTCAATTTGCCAAAACATCAGACTAAAAACAATACTTGGTATAACAGTAAGTAAAGGCGTCTGAATTGCCAGCACGGCGGGCATTGAGATCTATGGATACTCCCTACATCCATTTAGCCAGGAAGGATTAAAAACTGAAGCAGCTTCATTCAAAAAGGGATTGGGATGATGGGAGATGGCAGGCTCTGAAAGGGGCCTGCCTTGCTAAAGACTCTAACAAATTTCGGGCCTCAGTCACATAGGGTAGCGAGGGTCATTTGCCTACTCCACCCAATTTTGTAGCTCCTTCTGGTTGGGTAGAATATTTTTTCAGCTTTGTACTTACCATCCAAGATTACTCCTTCAACAGACAAACTAGTGATTGTCCCCTTCCTACATGATCCCACTGCACAATCAGAGCTCACTTTTGAACTGGCAGAAGTCGCCCTTGCCTTGGAAGCATTAACTAGAGGCAGGTTCCCTGGCCTGGATGGTATACATGCAGATCTATTTCTGCAGAACAGGAAGAACAGGTCCTGGTGCCTTCTTCTTCTGGCTGATGCAATTGCAGGGGTAGCTTGTATCCTGGAATCCTGGAAGGGAGCTGAAGTATCCCGATACACAAGCACAAGAAAGGTGACAAAGTCCTGTCATCCAACTACTGGCCAATTAGTTATTTTGACTGTGTACATAATCTCTTTGTGTGCTGTCTATTGGGTAGAATACAGGGCTGGATTGATGACAGTCATATCTGTCTCCCTTACAAGCAGCAATGGCTCCTCAGCTATGGCAGAGGAGCAACACCCCCACCCCGCCACGCCCTTGTTAGCAGCTGCAAAAATTGAAAAACTAAATGATAATAAACCAGGTTTATCATCATTTTATTTTTCTCTCCTGGGCAAGTCCTGGGGGCAGGGCCATCTTGGGGGCAGTGACGAAGGGGGAGTGTCATCACTATTGTCAGTGTGCTTGTGGGTTTGGCCAGTTGCCTCAGGATGGCCAAACCAACATGCGCATTAAAGCCGTCTCCAGACGATCCAGGCTGAGATTGGAGCTTGGTCTAGCGAGGCCAGACTTGATCTGCCAGGGGGAGCTTATAAAGATGTATCTAAGGATATTAAGGGCCCCGGCAAACTCCCTAAAATTCCACTTGAGATCCATCTTCGAAGGGCCAGCCTCGATATAGCATATCAGGCTGGGAAATGCAATCAAAGCCTTGAAGATTGACGAAGCTCCCACTTGGATCCATGGAATAATTCATACACTGTAGGAAAAGCTCAACAATATCTAAGCGAGGCCCTTACAACACAGGCCCGAAGTAAAATTCTTTACATGAGACTGACCATGCTTGGGATAGCAGACTTCAATCCCGCATGGGCTCAAAGAGAGGAATCCATAACTTGCAAGCTATACACCTAGAAGAGGGAATCTTGGCTGCACCTTCTCTGCTGCTGTCCACATCTCTACAATGAACGTCGGCGATTGCTGCGTCCGATCTGCCTCAATCGGAGTATAAAATCATGCTCTGAAGTATCAGCTTTGTGCTGGTCAACCACCGACACAATGACCCTAGCGAGATTGGCGAAATTCGTTCACCAAATTAGGTCAGCTTTAAAGGTCAATATTAAAAGTATTCCAACACATGGGAAGCCCACGGGGAAAGCAGCGGACTAAAGCTGATGTGATCTCGCTATGTAGGATCATTGACATTGCACCTCCTGCAAGCATCTTAAATAAAGAAACGTCCCCTGCACAGACTAATTCCAAGGCATATAAGGTTGTAAAAAAATGCCAATCATTTGGGACTCAGTCAGGGGTGCCGTATCCTTTTAATACATTCTGCTTTTTTAAATTGTTTTTTAGCTTCTTTTTTTTTATCCTCCTCCTTTTAATTCCCTAGTCAAGTAACGCACACCTTACCAAGCAAAGAAGCTTACAACCATTGGACTCTGTATTTTTGTTTCATTTTACTGTAAAGATTTTAATTAATTGTACAGTTAATAATAAACTTGAAACTTGAAACCGTCTCCAACCCGAGCTGCATTGCTGGGTTGCATACAGTTTCTGTACGATCGCAAATCGAGGGTACTCAAGTAAATCCTGTCACCGCTGTCATGCAGCATTAGAGCAGAATCAGGTTTGCTCGCAGGGGATTCTGGGAACCTGTGCTGGTGAGGAGCAGAAGAGCGGGGATGTGGCAGGTAAGGTATTTTTTCTTTTTTTGTTGTTGTTTTATTGTTGTTCATCCCCCTCCCTCCCCCCACTCCACCACTCAGCCTCAACACCAGCCGCTACTGCTTCCAGGCTTGGTTCCATTGCAGGGTAAGCACCACAGATCAGGTCTTCGGCTTCCTCCTTATATATTGGAAGCCAGTTGTGATGTTGATCTCAAATCAGCTTTTTTTGACCTGGTTCCTCGCAAGAAACTGTGACATGTCCTTTCTTGTATGGGCAAGCCTTTTGCTTTCCTGACTTTTCTTACTCATAAGCACGAGGATAACTATGTGCAAGTACATTGAGGGGAACAGGGAGAGTTAATGTAATGATTTCCCATTCTCAAAGTGGTTAAAATTACATGTTACAACGTCTTTTGAGTCTTCCTAATAATGCCCCAACTTTGGTTGGCACTAAACACCTATTTTACTGTTTGCTGACAACACTTGCTGATCTCTAAAACTCCCAATGGTCTCCAGCAAGCGGAACTTCTCTTTGAAGACTTCTGCAACACCCGGGGACTTGAGAACAACCTGACAAAAAACAAACATATGACCCTTCAGAAACGCAAAATGTTCAATGGCAGATTAGAGCTGGGGGGTACTTTTTTAGAGAGGATAGATATCTTTACCTCTTTGGGGGGTTCCTTATCCTCAATCCTCACTTGGAAGCCCCAGGTGTATCTTTCATCTCCTAAACATAAACAGATTACAGGTGCCATAAAAAAAAAGCATAGCTCCTCTCACAAAAAACCCGTCAAACCCAGCCTAACACTGATATGATGCTAAAGCCCTAGGCTCTGTGCTCTATTGCTCTAAATTGTGAGGGTTTTCTCATTTAACTTCCCTCGCAAGCTTTGAGAACAAATTCTTAAGAAGCCTCTCAGCTAGTACTACTCTGCTTCTACTGATGCTTGACATGGGCAGGAATCCAGTCATAGGTAAGGCTAGACTTCGACCCTTATTGTTTTGGAGATGGCTTTGGTCCCAACCTGAATTGACACCTTATAGATTGGCACTAATTGATGTCTTAGAGGCAGACACACATAACAAAAATCCCATGGCTTCACCAGATTAACAAATCTCTGACATCCATTGGCTTACGTATATCATGCAACAAACCTTCATCTGCCATATCCATACCAGCGGTGTCCTTAAAAAACACTACTGGTTTTGGGTCAGACAATTGGTTGCTAACTCAGTTGCCAAATCATCCCTAACTGGAAAAATTTTAGACTTCAAATCAAATAGCATCCTGAAGCCACACTGAGAAGCTATCACTGTCCCCTTTGACAGGAAGCTATATTTCCAAATTAGGGTTGGTACCCTCCCTTTAAAAATATTTTCCATCAAATGGACCCCAAATGGCGGCCTATGGTATCCTACCTGTAAGACCTCTAAAGAAACAAGTGGCTATGTTTCTTTGCCTGTCCAGGATACATTGCACCTTGTCAGACATTGATTAAACCTCTTTGTAGGCTTTTAGGGACTTGCAGCAGCAGGTCTACACTGAGAATTTTCAGATTGGACCCAAACTTAACTTACACCTGTGCCATTACAAAGTTTTTGGGGTGGATGTGGGTAGTTAGAGCAAGATCTGTATTAATAAATGTAAATGTATGTATTGCGACTTATATAGCACACGTATCACCCGAAGGCATCAAGGCGCTTGCTTAGGGAACCCGTCCTGGTATTCCCCTGTGAGATACCCCGGCAGGGTATCCACAAGGTGAAAGCCAGGTATCCCGCCGCGAGGGGCCGTAGTGGAGATTAAGCAAGCTATTGCCCAGAGTCGCAGAGTGTGACCCCGTGAGTCAAGTAGGCCCCGGAGCGAGAATTGTCGAGTCCGTGGAATTTTTGAGCCCGAGACCCGCCGAGGCGGGGAATCGAACCCTGGTCCACGGCCGATCTCAGCTTCCGGGTCTGCCGCCTCTAACCACTGAGCCACGCTTCTCCACTAATAAACGTACTCGATTTTGTGTTTCTATCATATAACACTGGCCTTAAATGGTGAATAGCAACTAAGCATGGGCGAATTTTGCAGATTCGCAATCCGCGAAATTGCGTATTTACGGATTCGCAATCCGCAAAATTCGCGAACTCTCGCGAATTTTGCGGATTTTTTATTTTTGCGTGTTCGCGGGTGTTCGGGGGCACTTTGCGTGTTCGCGGGGCGCTTTGCATGTTCGCGTTTTTTTTTTTGCCTGATTGATCACGGCCACCCTCTCGTTTTTTATGCCCTTCTGCCGTCTGTATCACTTGTTTTTGTGCTTTTCTGCCCTCTGCCCCACTCTTGTTTGTGCCCTTTTGCCCTCTGCCCCACTGGTTTCTGTGCCCTTCTGCCCTCTGCCTAACTCATGCCCTCTGTCCCACTGTGTGCCCTTCTGCCCTCAGCCATAAGTCAGCTTCAACAGGAAGCACTAATAGATAAAGTAAAGCAGGTGCTCGAGTTGAAGGTCAAATTAAGTTACACAGTCATTAATCACCCCAAGTTTGGGGTGATTAATGATTTTGTAACTGAATTTGAGCTTCAACTCTAGCACCTGCTTTACTTTATATATTAGTGTTTCCTGTTGAAGCTGACTTTTGTAACTATTTTAGAGGCTCTGGCAGCTTGCCGGCGCCATTCTAAAATAGTTACAAAAAGTCAGCTTGAACTTTTGACCCAATCCGTTCCGCTTGCGGATTTTGCGGGGAATTCGCGAATCTCGCGGATTGCGAACTTACCGAAAATCCGCAAAATCCGCGAGCGGAACGGATTTTCCGCCCATGCTTAATAGCAACAAACTGTGTTTTAATTAAGCCCTATCTTTGGCCAATCGGCCCCAAATCAATTGGTCCTTGCACCAGAGTTGTTCCTCTTCTCTGCTCAGCTTTTATTCCTCCCCCACCTATTTTAACTGTTTGTTTTGCATGTGGATCATGATTTATTGAACTGTATTTCTTTATGTCAACTTGTTGTGGTCCTTGGCTATCATATAAGTTGTACACTTGCACTTTAATATTTTATTGTGCCTATATGTGTTTGTTTTTATGACTGAATTGTCAAATAAAGCTTATCACATCGAAACAATCAGAAACACGCAAGATCCTGAGCCCTCTGAAGGCCTACCTAAAACATACAGCACTATGAAAGAGGTACATTGATGTTGTCCTGGTCCTATGAGAGAGAAGAGAGGTAACGGATATCCAATTCATGAGCTGGCTGAATATGTTTTTAGAATTCACTCACACCATAAGTAACAAGGACCTAGTAGTCCTTGACCTCAATATAATCGCTGATCAAGGCACCCATAGAACTACCACACAAGAGCACATGTGAGAAACCAATGGGAAAACACTGTCTACTGCTTTACTACAGCTTCCACCTAAGTAACATAAAGGAAAACCTCCCGTTTGGTCAAGACAAAGGAGGAATTGTTCAGATGTAGGTCTTTGAGACACCCCTGCACCCTTGAAATAATTCTCAAATTGCGATTAGCAAATTGCGAATTCGCAATTTGAGAATTATTTTGCAATCATTCCTATGGGCCTCCTGGCCCATAGGAATGCATTGGAAATTATTCTTTAATTGCGAATTCGCAAAATGCGAATTCGCAAATAAGGAAGATTAAGGAATCGCTAAAAAATAGCGATTTTTTTTCATACATACCATTTTGCAATTCCTAAATAGCGATTCCTTAAAAATCGCTATTTAGGAATCGCAAAATAGTTTGTTGATACATATGGCCCATAGACACTTAGTAGTACATACACACTCTCTGAAAACGACAGCAGACACAAGACAGACATAGGGCACAATATCCCCAGTTGTTGGACACTACCCATGTGGTGGGTGCAGTATATGTCACCTAACAAAAGGTACAGAATTAGTATCCTTCATTATAACACAATGTGAGGGCTCTGGAAATGTACAAATTGCATTACACTGAGAGTGGGTTGTTTTATTACTTGGCCCTGTAACCTACATAAAGTAGGTATGACCACCAAAAAGGTGAAAACAAGAATAAGCGAACACTGCAGTAACCACAGATGCAGACGAGCGATAACTAAAATGTCAATCCATTACCTTTAGAAAAAACACACAGTCCAAGACTACCAGTGGATGGTTCTTGAACACCTGAACAACACAGTCAATTTCAATTCCAGACTGTTTGAGAAGGAATAATTTAAGGTGTTCAAGCTCAAGGCGCACACGGAGGGCCCCAATGGCAATATCCCTGGGGGCCAATATATGGCATAATTGGTGCCATAAAATGAGTCTCTAACAACTCTGATCCTAGTTTGGATCAATAAAGTAACGTTTTACTTTTTAACATCATCAAACAAATCCATAGGGCGATTATGTCCCTTTAAGTGTACAAGTTCTATTAAGGACACTCAGATAAGCCTGTAACCAGAAAGATATAATATGCCTTCTCTGTTTCACCCATGTCTTACGTAAATGTTTGGAAATATGACCCTCTGTCAGACAAAAAGACACAAATATATGCATGTATATTTTTATATGTATTTTTTAAATAAACTCGCCATAAACAGTAGAACCTTTGGTATACGGCCGTATCTCATTCTCAGCCCTTTTCACCGCAAGTGGAATCAGGAAGTGGCTCCACTAGCGGCTGCCATCTTTGAAATGAGTGATCGGTCCACTTGCTTGCAGCAGTACGCAGTGCAGCGCAGACACAGGGGATTTTGACCAGCACATGGGGGTGAGGACGGTAATATTCAGGCCCCAGTGATTTGGACGAGGGGACATAGCCCAGGGGCGGCTCTAGACTCATGGCGGCCCTGGGGGGGGAGCGTAGGTAGGGGGCCCCGGAAGAGGGGGTCCGGGCGGGACGGAGCGCGGAGGCCAGTGAAGGGGGTATGTTCAGGGTGTTTGGAAGTGGAACAGTGCCGGAGGCCGCCAAATCCCTGCCAGGGGCCGCCACGCAAATATGTATCCATCCTCAGAGGATTATTATATTAAGGATATATATTGGCGTGGTGGCCCCTGGGGTTTGGTGGCCCTGTGCAGGTGCACAGCTTGCACATGCCTAAGGCCGCCCCTGAATAGCCGTTACAGCCTAGCCGTTATGGTGCCAGTACAGCATCATTTCGTTCTCTGATTGAGCCACAACCTACGATCATAACATGATGGCCATGATCTGTTTTTGACACCATAGAGTGTGATTACAGGCTCGCTTTGCCACCTGAGGACCTATGGTGCAAAAATGTTGCCTCGTTTGTGTATTTACAGCCTGATTCATGAAGCGAAATAGCGCCCGCAATGGCTGCGAAAACGCAATTGCGGGTGCAAAACACGGAATCGGCATTCAAGTACGAAATAGCGAAATCGCAAAAAAATAATAGCGAGCGGAATAGCGATTACGCTGTAAAAGTCGCAGACTCCGGGAAGTCGAGCATTAGCGATAATGAAATAGCGACCAACCACGGAATCTGCGAATTGAATAGCGAAACGCAATATTGTCTCAATCGGCATTCATGAAAGAAATACATTAGCGAAAAATCGCTAAATCGCACATTAGCGCGGCGCAATTTAAGGACAACTCAAAGCAGGTGGTAACCATAAAAGCCATGATTAACCAAAATTTGAAAAACTGTTAGCCAATCACCAACAGGTCCAGGCCTGACCAATCACACATAAGGACATTCAGCAGCAGCAATAGGCGTTCCACAATGCCTGGGATGTACATGGTGGTGAGGCGGCGAAGGCTACAGCGAGCAGCACGGAGGAGACGCATGAGGCAGGCAAGGATTTACCGGCAGCGGGTCACCTTGCTGGGGCAAACCAGAGAACAGATTTATGCTAAATACAGGCTGAATGGGGAAATGATCACCTGGCTGATACAAGAACTCGACCCCATCATGCAGCACCCAACAAGGCGAAACAATTCTGTGCCCACACATGTGCAGGTATTGTGCAGCCTGCACCTCCTGGCATCCGGCAGTTTCCAGGGCATAGTAGCCGCTGCTGGGGGGATTTCCCAGCCCACCATGTCACGCTGCCTCCACACTTTTGTTGACGCCATGCTCACCCAGCTCCACCGGCACATCACATTTCCCACGAGCCAACAGGATTTGGACCTCACAAAACTACAATTTTATAATGTTGCCCATTTTCCCCATGTCCTTGGCTGCATAGACTGTACCCACGTCGCCATCTGCCCACCAGCTGGCACGGAGTATATGTACCGCAACAGGAAGTCGTACCACTCCCTCAACATACAGATGGTCTGCAATGCCAAGACCATCATCACTGACATTGTGGCCCAGTACCCAGGGAGTACCCATGACTCCTTTATCTTCAGGCACAGCGGACTCCACACACGACTGATCAGGGGAGAGTTTGGGGAAGGACACCTACTTGGTAAGTACACTTTGTCGACAATGTCACATTGCTATGAAGTAACTGCGCTGCACAGGCAATCAACATCTGCTCCTCTCATTCAGGTGACAGTGGCTACGCCCTACGGGAATACCTCCTGACCCCTTACCTCAACCCTGCCACACCTCAGCAACGCCGCTACAATGTTGCGCACATCCGGACAAGGAACTGTATTGAAAGGACATTTGGCCTGCTCAAGAGCAGGTTCCGTATACTGCACAAGACAGGTGGGGCCATGTATTACAGTCCTGCAGCGTGCTGCCGCATTGTGGCTGTCTGTGCAATGCTTCATAACATTGCAACCAAGCGCCGGATACCAGTTGACATCTCAGGCAGTGAATCTGAGGGGGACGACCGGCCACCAGCACATGCGCACCATGCACGCGGGGAGAACCCAGCTGAAGGCCACAGACGTCGCAACCACATCACAGCTAACAATTTCTAGCCCACCCCCTTCCCCCACCCCACATATCACAATTGCATGCAAACTGTAATGATTACACAAGGCGTATGTGTGCACCAAAATAAATGTATTTGTTTGAATCACAAAAAAATATATGGGTCTCCGTAACAACTATTTACAAAATGCAGTATTCATGCATACTGCATGAGACGCTCCATGGCAGGCTTAAGTTCAGCCTGCGCCTGTGTCCCTGACACAATGTCATTGGCGCCTCCGGCGCACAATTCCCAGGCGCCTGGGAGCCTCTTCCTCTTCCTGGGAAGCTGGAGCTGGGGCAGCCCTTGTGCTGCGCCTAGGTGTGGGGGCCTGCGTGGCAGAGTGGCTGCTGACACTAGAGGCACCCTCACTAGCATCATCACCCCCCACAATTGCCGGAATCACAGGTGCGTGCAGTGCGGTGACGGCGGTTGTCAAATGCTCCAGCACTCGGGTAATATCCTCGCAGCACTGGACGAGTTGGTGCTGCTGGGTTAACGAGCGCCGCGCAAGCAGGGTGGTGGCATTTGCCGAGGCATAATTGGAGCGGCTATAGGTAGACAGCCGGCTCAGCAACTGGTGGTGGCGCCTGCTAGCAACACTTCGGTGCTTCACCAGCGCTGCAGTGTTGTGTTCCATAGCCGTCGCCATGCGGTCAATGGCCGCCGTCATGCGGTCCACCCTCTCGCCCACTCCCGCCACATTGCGGCCGATCTTCTGCAGCTGGAGCTGGATGGCTCCTTGCTGCTGCGACTGGCGCTGGTGTAAACGCAGCATGCGCCGCTCCACACTCATGCAGGCGTGGAAATGGCCATTGCCCCTCCTGGTGGTAGGCCGCTGTGTAGCGGACGTGGCTGGCCCAGATGGTGGTGGACGAGCTGCAGGTCTTGCAGCAGCTGGTGTTGCAGGTGCGGCAGGTGTGGTGGGTGGCCTGGCCTTGGCAGCCGGTGGGCCTGAGGCGGATGCGGAAGGCAAGGTGGGTGGCCTGGCCTTGGCAGCCGGTGGGCCTGAGGCGGATGCGGAAGGCAAGGTGGGTGGCCTGGCCTTGGCAGCCGGTGGGCCTGAGGCGGATGCGGAAGGCAAGGTGGGTGGCCTGGCCTTGGCAGCCGGTGGGCCTGAGGCGGATGCGGAAGGCAAGGTGGGTGGCCTGGCCTTGGCAGCCGGTGGGCCTGAGGCGGATGCAGCAGGCAAGGTGGGTGGCCTGGCCTTGGCAGCCGGTGGGCCTGAGGCGGATGCAGCAGGCAAGGTGGGTGGCCTGGCTGCTGGTGTTGGCGCTGCCGCAGGGGCTGGTGGCTGGGTAGCAGGTAGGGATTCCTCCTCCTGGGCCTCCTCGTCGATCAGCAGCCTCTCACTGTCGCTGCTATCTCCCGCACCTGTGAGGGTAAGTGGATACTCATTAGGTGCATGTGACTGTCAGACGTGCAGATGTTACATGCATGCTGGGTGTCATTCCCTGGGTGGCTGTGTATATGCGCACTTTGGAACCTTTGGGGCCGCATTGTGGTACTACTACATTGTGGACATACTACGTCTCCCACAATGCTTCAGGGCATTTCCTGATGCACGGCATGACTAAGGGCCAATGAGTGAGCCTATGTGGTCAGGGGCGGTCATAGGGGACAGGGTCGCAGTCGCATGCCACTTACCTTGGGTGTCTTGGGTGGAGCGGGAGGAGTCCAGAGGGGTCACGCCAACACACGCCTCCCTCTCCAACGTGTCCTCTACCCGGTCCTCCAGGGGGGTGTTGGGTGGGACAGTCGGTCCACCACCTCCGGTGCCTGATGCCTCACCAAGGCGCTCCGCCACCCTCTCCTTGGCACGCCCTCGGAGGTCGTACCACCGCTTTTTTAATTCCTCAAGGGACCTGTCCGCAACGCCCACAGAGTTCACGCTTGCGGCAATCCCCACCCAGATCCTCCTCTTCTCCTGCTCTGGGACTCTCCGGGAGTTTGCACCAAACAGCTGGTCGTGGTTGGCCACCACACCCTCTATGAGGTTCTCCAGCTCCTGTTCGGAAAATTTCAATTTGCGCTT
Organism: Lissotriton helveticus; assembly: GCF_964261635.1. Lineage (NCBI taxonomy): Eukaryota > Metazoa > Chordata > Amphibia > Caudata > Salamandridae > Lissotriton > Lissotriton helveticus. Next base: position 1,000,628,641 of record NC_136068.1, read on the forward strand.
TCGGCCAGCGCTGTTGCTGGGTCCGGGCTGCGGGTCGTCTGACATAGCGGTCGCTATTTCGGCGGGGTCGGGATGCGCAAACGGCGGGTTGGTGGCAGCTTTCCATCGTGGACAGTCGACTGATAGCGTCACTGTGGTGTTTGGGGGTGGGATTTGGCTGCTTCCTGGTTGTGATGTCATCACGGTGCTCGGAATGCGTCTTCCCGTTTTCCAGATCCCGCGAGAATGCGACTCGCAATCCCGTGCAATCGGGATTGCGAGCGCAATCTCGTGCGATCGGGATTGCGAGCGCAATCTCGTGCGATCGGGATTGCGAGTCGCAATCCCGATCGCAGGTAGCCGGAAATAGCGATTATTCTGCGTTTTTTGTGGGTCGCTATCGGCTTTAGCGCCCGCATGCGAGTCGCTATTTTTTCTCCGAAAAGTACATGAATGCCGTTTTGCGTTTCCTCAATAGCGAGTCGCTATTGATCGCTATTAGGGACACGCAAAACGGCCCGTACATGAATCAGGCTGATAGTGTTTTGAGCTACGTTTATTTTTATGTGCTTTGTGTTTCATGTCACTGGGATCCCTGTTTTACTAGATGTGCTCAACTCAGTCAGCATTATATTCTTGCTCACATGACCAAACCCAACGGGGAGATGTTTTAAGAATATATAGCAAGCCTACACAGCATGCTTTATTTAATTAATCAGTATAAGCACACTGGTTTTTCCTGTTTTCTGCCAAAACTTTAGCAGGCTAACACTCTTGTATTTTACAGGTTGCCAAGCAGTGATACCAAGGAGGTGCAAGAAATCTTTCTATCATTAGCATGCAGAGTGTGTGCAGTTATTTTGCGTCAACACCACTTTAGAAGTCAAATCAAGCAGTTAGATCCTTGGTCCTGACGAACAGACATGGGAATTGGCTTGAAACATGCAGACCTTTAGAAGGGTATGTACATTATAACCTACACTTCCTATTTTCTCCCTGTTTTTTTGTCGAGCCTGGGCAACACTTGCGCTCTGTGTCATGCTATACTGGAGTATGTACTTTAAGCCGTGCCCACTCTCTACCCATATTTGTCATTGGCTTGTTTAACTATACGTCCCGGAGGATGGATTAAAATATCACTTACCTACCTGGCAACTAATTTTAAACCTCCCACATAAAACCCCTCCCACTCCTTTCATCATCTTGAGCATACTACTTAGTGCTCCAGCATAACTTGCAGGTCACGGCATACCACATTCCACAGCAAAATGGGAGGAACCCTACAATGAAGCATGCCAACAAGGGGGAACCAGGGGCGTAACACAGGCCCCCACAGCCCACACGATCCGGGGGGGGGCCCTAGCTCCAAGGGGCCCCCTCGGCACTAAACTCTGGTCTGGAGAGCTCCTGATTGAGCCCGGAGGGGGCCCCCCTAAGTACCGTGCAGGGAGGTCCCCTCACTTTTCGTTATGCCAGTGGGGGAACCCTGGTGGGTGAGGGTTATATAAGAAAACCAAGGGTTTTCTCTCTAGCCAGGGAAGCCTTTGCAAAGGTAGACTGGTCCCCTTTCTGTTGCTTAGTGCTGCATTTTGGGGTCAATAACAAAGTGGTGATAATGATGCAAAACCTTTGGCTAGTGTGTGTTAACGTGTAAAAAATGTCATAATAATGAGGTAATACTATCACAAAATGTGCTGCGTAATGCTGCTTAATTGTCCTTTTCTTCCCACATAATTTATTCAACTCTCTGACGTAATTTGTTCCTCCACTCAGGGATTATTCCAGTTGGGCTGAATATATAGAGCCCGATACTACTGTTTCTCGGGCCCGGAGAGTCCCCTTACACTTAAAGCCCTGAGCAGGAGTGCAGAGGTCTGGGACTGTGGAGGTTTGACAGACCTATAGAAAACATAAAGCTGGATGGCGTAGGGAGCTGCTGCAGGTCAATGCGCGGGAGACTTGACATATGTCTGTTACACAATACATCAAACAATCAAGTGTTAGGCATCTTCTGGGAAATTCGCGAGTTTTGAAATATAATCATATAATAAAGGTGCAATTATGCAAGGTGCGGCGGAAACTTTACCATTAAAAACTGCAAACTCAGGAGTTCCCGGGCTTCCAGAGAGGTGATTAGAAAGAACTGTGGGCCTCAGCACTGTTCCGCAGGCCCCTCGCACACCTTGTCGCCGCATATTCTCAATCACTCTGCTGTGCTGCCGGTTGAACAAGGCCAGAGTATCTCAGCTTATCTGCCAGGAAGGATTTGGGAAGCCGCTCTTTTCCAGGAAAACCTGTTTATGATGATTTATGGAACACGCACCAACAGTCCTTATGAAGCCAGTCCGGTTTAATATACCACAAGTCACCGTTGTTTTTGCTTTCTGTGGAAACTCCGAGGGAAAAAAAACAGAACGGCACCGACGGACGGATAATTGTCCGAAGTGGAGTGAGTTATCCATATCACCGCAAGAGAAACCTTTCTTCCCGCTCTTTACAGGTACAGCTCATTTTTTATCCAACAGACACCCTTAAATTGAGATGTTAAAAGACTTGGGGTAAGTTGTTTAAGACGATATTGAATAAATATAGGGGCATATTATCAAGAACGGCGTTAAAATGATTCCCATAGAAGCCCATATTCAGCCGCGGCCCGTGCAGGGAGTTACGGTGGGGCAGGGAGTCGGGGAGGGGGAGGGGCAGGGTGGAGGGTGCTAAAAACCGGCATATGGATAATTGCAGGTAAGTACACAATTTAATTCATAAAATGAATTTCGTAGTGTGAGTACGCGCTACAAAATTCGTTTTATTAATTAAATTGTTTACTTACCTGCAATTATCCATATGGCAGTATTTAGCACCCTCCACCCTGCCCCTCCCCCTCCCTGCCTCCCTGCCCCACCGTAACTCCCTCCACGGGCCGTGGCTGCCCATGTTCACACCAGAACATGGGCTTTTATGGGAATTCACAAGGGCATATTATCAAGCACATTATCGCCGCAAACTGCCGCTAAAGCGGCGACAATTTTAACGCGTTCTTGATAATATGCCCCATAGTTCAGTTAGAGGGAGGGATTAGGTTGAATCTTCTCATGAAAGGTATGTTTTTGGTGTGACCTTTTCCACATAATTGCCTCATTTACAACACAATCCACAACATGCTGCAATATCAAAGGTTAATTGACATGAAACTGATAGGCTAGTCTTTCTGACTGACTACTGCTAGGTACAGATCAGAGGTCACACAGAGACTCCCAATCCAGAGAATTGCACACTGCAGTCTCCGCTTTCCCTGTTCAACTTGGCCACTCAACTAATAAGTTGCACAGGGTTCCAAGCACCTCTGTGTCCCACGTATGGCATGTTACCGCAGCAGGTAGAGTAATCTACTGACTGCATGCACCAAATTATGGATCAGTGAATTCGTACCTGCATAGGGAAGCGCAGCATTGAAAGGCGGACTGTGGTTTCAAACCACCAATCCACCTTCCAGTGTTAAGGAACTGTCAACTCTTAAAGAAAGTGACTTGTGTTTGCATTGACCACCGTGACCAACCTTCAGGCCTGGGAGGCCCCTGGAAGACAGTGCCTCGTCACTAGGAAGCACACTGACTGTGCTCCACCTCATATGTGAGTCACAATCAGTACACCTCCCGATGGTTTGTTTCTGCTTGCTCCTGTGTCTGTAATATGGTGCAGGCACACGTGTAAAGGGATTACATCATTTGCATGGGCCGTGTCTCATGCACGTGAGGCAGTACAACAGCAAACATCCCAATTACACAAGGAGCAGTCCAAGCATCTATGGCTCCTTCTTTAATAACATTGACACAATGTGAACAATCTTTCTGCTCTTGCCTTGGGAATCAAAAGTTGTCTTCAGGATACAGAACTGCTGCCATGCTATTGGGCTAAAGTAAGACTCAATAGGAGTGCTGGCCTTAGTAAAGCCAAATAATCTAACCTATAATATAGTGTCACTGAACTATTACCTTTGACAATGCTTCTATGCTTTGGACTAGTTTTTGGAAATTATACCAAAAAACTTTTTAAAACATACACTGGAGAATGTGCATGTATGTGCACTAATGGGTGGCCATCTTTAAATGTTTTTTTTCGTATAAAGCACTTCCAACATGAGCATCCATTTGTGCCAATGCGCACCCTCCTACGTTTTTAAGTGATTTCTACGAAAGAAAATAGATCCAAAGATGTCCGGCCACCAATGAAAACGTGTCAGTAAATATTGACGAAGCCAATATGAGCAGACTAAGAGTGATATCGTTGGTGAGGAGTAGTGTGGGAGGGACTCAAGAGAAGTAGGGAGATGGACAAGGCCGGCTCTAGGGCGGTGCGATCGGTGCCACCGCACTGGGCGCTGACTTCAGGTGGGGGCGCCGTGTTTGCAAATATATTTGGTTTTAAAAGCAGCTGTTGCTGCGTTCCGGCCTCCAGCATTTTTCAGGAAACCATTAGAACGTTAAGGTAACTCCAAGTGATGAATGTTCTTCCTGGATCCAGAGCGAAGTTTTGACTTATTTTAAGGTAGCACAAAGGGTTATCATGCCTACTGCCAAGAAAGTGTACTATGCAGATCACAGAGTGCATATAATATAAATAGGTCAGTGGTTAGTGCTTTTGTTAGAGAGATCATTTTGTTACTTGCATTTTGAAAGTTAAAATTCGCTACATGCTAAATGCAAGGTATTGATTAGAACTTTCTGATTATACCCCAGTTTTTCTTTATCCTAGTGTTGCAAAAAGTTTTTTTTCGGGTAGAAATTAGGTTTTTTTAAACAACCATGGTGTTAAGTTTTAAATTCTGAGTTTGTGCTTCTCCAGACCAAGTTCTCTTAAACTGTACTGCCTACCAGTATGGATGACAGGTGACTCTTACACCTCATCATCCTGTGCCTTATGTGACATTTTCTAATGACTGATCTACATATGTATTATTGTCTGTGTGTGTGGTGGAAAATTACACCCTACACTGGTACGGGTGCTGCTATAAAAATAATTTAATGCATCTGAGAGAAAGTGGATATGGAGACAAGGGGTACTGTTAAAGGCTGGTAGTGAGGGAGTCTGTAACGGAGGTGGTCATTGGGGGGCACCAACTAACATTATCGCACAGGGCGCCACCAGCATTAAACCCGGCCCTGGAGATAAAAAACAGGGGAGTACTGGACAAGCAAGAGATAAGAGGACTGTGATGAGGGAAGAGAAAAAGAGGTTGTAAAGCAGAAAAAGAGAGATCGTAGGAATGGCATACTGAGCAGATGAACAATGGTAAGCATAGAAAAAAAACGAGAGAGAAAATATTTCCTCAAGCACCAGAGTGCAAAGGCTCTATAGTACAGAACGACTCAGAAACAGCCAATAGAATTATGTGAGTGGGCCAATCTCTGGTGGGCTCATCTAAGATAAAACATGAATGGCAATGTCTCAGGCCAATGGCAGGAAGAGGAACAATGCAAAAAACAATGTTTTAAAGTAAACAAAAATGTGATGAGTGAAATGCTTGAAATATTTCAGCCACTCGTAATTAGCTGAGCCACACCCTAGACCATCATTATTTTGCCCACCATGCCACCTCAGATTAGACATAGTCAAATGAAAATCAGTCTTGATCCTGCTCCAACAAACGATGTCTGGAATGCAGCCCTGAGTGATTGCTAGCATCTGGGATTAATTCAAGCATTCGTTCCATCACCTTGCTGTTTTTGCAGTAGATGTCCTTGTTATGATGGGTATGCCCAGGTGTGGGTCCAGTGCTTATTGTGCCATAGAACTCCAGCTAAACTTCACTGATGAGACATACATAGGTCAAAACCTGACTAGGTCTGCCTGTGCTTCCATCTGAAGGAGATTCAGCATGGTAGTTCAGTCTGAACAGTTCTTATTGGAGCAGGACCAAGACTGATTTTCATAAGTCTGGTCTCTGTTTAGCATGGGACAGAAAGCAAAAAATAATAATGTGGAATGTGGCTCAAGGGTCCACCAGTGACTGAGATTAGTTCAAGAATTCCCTCCATCGCCTTGTTTTTTTTAGAAGACATCCTACATGAGACGGTTATGCCGAGATAGTGGTCTCATGCTCACTGTGCCACAAAACCCAAGCCATACCTCACTGATGAGACCTATGAAGGTTGAAACAGGTCTGGGGTTGCATATGTTTCCAATGGGGGCTGGGCCTGATCTGGCAGTGTGAGTTGGGCTGTTCTTATTTGAGAAAGAGCAAGACTGACAAGGCGGATCTCTACCTAGAGTTAAACAGTGGGGACAAAGGCAATGGTCTGGAATGCAGTTTGTGAGGTAGAAAACACTCTGTTTTATGCAACTATATCTTCAATGACATAAGTTTTCCAATCTAGAGGTCATACAAAATTAAGGTGGGGCAAAAACGAAGCCAAATCCTACATCAGAATTGAAGAAATGAAATTGAGCGTAGATAGACATTTTCTGGGACCGAACCACAGGTTTTCCTGAACTAAAATTTCAGGTTTACAAGATTTTACAAGATTCTTCAGGAAGTGGTGATATGACATAAAGTCTAGAATGTTAGCTGAATTAATATTTAGATGAAATACATCCTAAAGTTCTCCACTAATAAAAAGTTACTCATGTTTTTAATGAATAACTATGAATGAGAGTAAACTGGAAAGAAATGTCTTTGAAAACACTTGAAAGATATTGAAAAAAGAATAACAGATGAGAGAAACACGATTACATAGAAACTGTTTATCTTTTTTGTAAAGTTGCAGGAGAAGGTGACTCATCGATCAACCAGCGAATGGAGAATGACAGTCCTTTGTTACTCACTGTAAATGAGAAGAACTATTTAACCGGATAAACAGCAGAATAAGGTACTGATATATAATAGACAATAAGACATTCCTTGAACAGTCTGTATTTGTGTTGTAAATCATTGATAATATTTAATGATGTCACTCCTTATAGAGTAGCAACAATTGTGCTCTGAGGAAGAAACATTAATGGTTCTGCTGCACATCGAGCTATGCATCACGAAGAATGATATACATGTTGAGATGTCAATATATATAAAGTGGATCAATTTTATACACTTTATTTTGTACAATAAATTGAAACAAATATAAATCAAATAGTCTTTTCACTCGGACAGCTCTCCTTTAAGGGAACTGGAGACCTGAATGTTTATGTGATTGGTTATTGTGATGTGGTGAAGACTCAGGGCAGATAACTAAACATATATTTTATTTGAGTAAATCGGATTTACCAATAAGACAATGTTCCTTCTAAATGGAAAATGCATAATAAAATTCCCAATTTTCTCTGCAAGATAGCATGAGAACAGATTTTCCAAACACTTCGCAAAATTGCCAAAAATAAAATCCTGCAAAAGTTGCCATGTTCAACTTGACATTAGTAGCTAAGAAAGATACTACCTCCACTATGAAGTTGTGTCTATCAGAAACGTTCCTTTCAGCAAAACAGACACAGTTTACCAACTTATCTGAGAAAAGGTTTAACTTGCCTCCAACCAGCACAAGTGGGATGCTTCCAGCTTCAACATGTTCCTCGCATGAAGGGTGGTGACTTTTAAGGAATTCGGATATGAACACTAAGGGCCAGATTTACAAAGGTTTTGCAATTTATTTATAATGCAAAGCCAATGAAAAATCCTTTTCAAGATTTACAAACCAACACAAATTGGTATTTGTGTTGGTTTGTAATGTAAATTAACACAAACCAGTGCAAAACGCTGCTTTTGCATTACTCTGCATCAAGGGAAAGGGTTTACATGGGTAGTATGTGGGCGTTCCTGTGTTACCACCAGCGGTTCTTGATGCAAAACCCTATCTACTTACAGCAGTAGACAGGGTTATGAACCAAAACTTAACTCCACTTGAAAACAGTCGTTAAAAATGAGAAAAACATTTATTCCTCATAACATTCCCTAGAATGCATGGTTGCTGCACTGTACAGCACACATCCAAAGTGGCGAAAGTTTTATTAAAGTTAGTCTAAGCATAGTATTTTGTCCTGGAATGGTAACCGTCTAGTACAAAACCTTTGCTAAACTCATGCAGGCATCTCTATACTATGATGCAAAGGTGTGTGCTTGGCACTCGGCTGCCTGATTGTACACCAGCACAAGGGAGAGGGGAGGAGAGGGCCATATATCTGTAAATATGGTACTTTCCTGCTTTCTCCCTGTCAGTCAAGGCAGTGCAGCAACACTGGGTGCTTCACTGTGCTGTGTGACACTTTTGTAAATCTGGGCCTATGTATGGGAAATGTTTGAATAGAAACTCTGGTTTTCAGCCAGATAATGTGGAAACAAGGCTTTTCATGTAAAGAACATTTTCCATTACTAAAACATAGGAGTAAATACAATTTCTCTAGTTTTTCTATGCAAAATAATAGTGAAAATCTTGGAACCTGTAAGTCTAGTCAGTTCGAGAATTCTGTTCACTACATAAATAATACAACATGAAAAAAGCACATGGATGGGATGAAAACAAAAAGTCACGAATGATAGGTGTTTTTGAGTTACATCCCCTGAAAAAGGAACCGTAAAGACAGAGATCATAACAGTTTTTGTGAAAGAAATGACTTACAGATAGTTATAATATTCTCATAGTTATAGAGAGCTCTTGTTTTTTCTGTACTCTTTTTTACTGCGCCAATTTTACTGTGCATCATTTTTGTAGTTTGCAAAAAGGAATGCTCCCGTTGCAAACTACTCTTACAGGCCTCGAGAGATTCTTATTTGCAAGTAACTATGGTGCTGGTCCTCAAATGTAATTATCAGTATGTAAAGTAAAGCTGGAGTAATGCTACTTATCATACTCATAAGTGCCTTATGAATTGGCCATAAAATATCCAACTTCTTATTAGTAAAAGTACAAAGAGTCAGTGGCCCTTTTAATGTGAACTACTTGGATATTATTAGTATTTGAATATTCCTATTTTAGATGTTTTGGAGCCACTTCACAAAGGCATTTAGGAGCATGAGAAGTATTTCTCGAGTGCTAGTTCAAATTTTCATATTGTGTTTGGGAACTAGTAACTACGTTTTTAACCCACTTCACGAATATGGTACTAAGGGCCACATTTGAAATCTGGAGGGCTGTTACTCTGCCACAGGCATGATGGATCCCCTGACCGTTTAACTACAACTGCATTATATCCTATAGCACTTGTAATTTGGCAGGCGGGATATCTGTCATGTTATTGAGTGAGTACCCATCAGCCAAACTTTAAATCAGGCCCTTAGGAAAACAAAGAAAGAAAAAGGTCTGGGTGATAATGTCATTATACTGGCAAACTTTCTAACTTTCCTTTACATGAAATACCAAAAAATCTCAAAATGTTGTATTGCATGATTTCGTGTAACATTTTTTCAGTGAATATATACCCTTCATAAGAAGTTCTTCCGAGATGCTGGGGGAGACTGATTCACACAGAAAATGTCTCATTGAAAGGTCTTTTCTCCTCAAACTATTCTCCTCCTGATGTTATCACAAGCTTTATTTACGCAATATGCGAGTTTCATTAAAAAAAAAAAACGCAAGTTAACATCAAACCACATTTTGCTATGAAAGCATAATTTCACATAATTTCTTGACATTTTTAAGGAATTTCATGAAATTGCACAAGAAAAAAAATCTGTGATTTCACACATCCCTAAACAAAACCAGAAGTCTTCACTTATTATCATGTTTGAGTTTTGATCTTAACCTTGTAGAGTATTAGTTACGAATCTTTGGAGCCATTATTCAACAATGTTAACAATTATGTGTTTGTTCTCTTCTGTGTGTCACATTCTGAATTTGCATCATTTGTAATGCGTATTTCAATTGAAACTTCTTTTGTAGAATCCCACTGCAAGTCCCACAACTCACCAAGGTGATAATGGCTTAACTGATGCAAAATGATTTAAACCTTATGTTAATGATTTGAATTAATTTGTACCATTCAAATTAGGCTGGCAAAAATGGAAAATAAGATGATGGCGGCATTTTCTGTACCATTTTCTTCCATCAATACGTAGTGTTTGTATTAGGAGTCTAGTTTCTATTTTAACGTTATGAAAATCTTTAATTGAAAGCAAATAGGTAAATCTCCTCCACATAGGAGCACTTGACATTTTGGCAGGTATGCATTATATGGAAAATTACAAGAAAGTAAAAAACAAAGCAAATCTGAACTTGAAAGGCATCCTCCTGGCCCAGCGCGAACTAATTTATGTAATACATAAATACAATATTAAGTCAAATGAAGCATAGTCTTCACAAGCCCTGGCACTTGGGTGCACTATTTTCTGTGTGGATGACCATATATTGCACATGCAAAGTACCATCATTCCAACAGAGGGGGGCTACTGTTTAAGCGGACTGAGCCACTGGTCCATGCTGTATGTTTGGTAGGTAGAAGCAAAGTGCGATTGCCCTATTAATAAATCAATGGATGAAGAGCGCTGACCAAAAGCCCCTTTATCTCTTTTTTCAAATGCTCAATTTAACATGCTGCTACTGCGACACAAAATGTTAAATATATCTGGATAATAGATGGTCTTATGTTTTTGTGGCACCTTTAACCAGCACTGGCTTTTGTAAGCAACATCATTTTGCATTCAAGAACCTGTAGATTTGTTGGCCTCATTTGAAGTATGGGCTTTAAGCAGCTATTATGCAAGAGATGTTGACTCAAAAGCCAGCACTATTTACGAGCATCACCATTTTGTCGTTACCGTTCCCAGTCTGATCAAATTCTTGCAGTGTTGCTTTTCGCATTGCAAAGTCAAAACTAGGAGGTTTGAGTGGAAAGAACAATTGGAACTAAATGACTTGCACGTACATGACATAGTGCAATTTCAGATTCCATTAAAGAACATCAAAGTAGTAGTACATTTCCCATAAATCAAAACATTTGCAGAAGACATGAAGAAATACAGAGCGACACCATTCAGATAGCCACAGTAAAAAGATGCTACCTTTTGTGAAACCTAACTGCTAAATTGCCTCAGTGCTATTAACAAGGTCCAAAAAGGATGCACTAAACAATGGCATATGGTGATCAATTCTATTGATTCTATTCAATAAAAACATTAATAACTCGGCCTCAATTGTTTTTAAATCAGTAAATATTTAGTTATTCTTACAAAATTACATTCAAATACAATATTTGTGTATTCAATAATAAATATAAGTTAAGACCATATGTATCTTACAATTCATCATCCTCTTATTGCATTTCTGATCCCAAAACATCAGTAGTACTCAATCTCATTGATATCATTTCAACAGTGTAAACAATGCAATGTAGTTCCAAACATTTAGAAACAAAAAATAATATTTCTACTTAAGGAGAAACAAGCTATACTCAACTTTCTGAACAAAATTATATATGTATTTTTTAAAACATAAAAATATTGTAAATAAAGGTTCAGTTGGCCCAGCGTTTCACTGTTGAATGATGCTTTGGGATCAGAAATGCAATATGAGAATAATGATTTGTAAGAAATGTATGGTTAAACCAGAGCATGTTCTTAACTTATATCTATTATCAAATTCACAAATATTGTATTTGCATGTAATTTGTTTTATAATAAATACATAATTACTAATTGTTTTTTTTTAAAGAGAGATAATAATGTTTTTATGTAAGTAGAATTGTTCACCATATACCTTTGTTTAGTTGATCCTAATTGGACCTTGCTGATATTTTTAGCAGTTAAGTTTCACAAAAGGGAGCTTCTTTTTATTGTGGCATAACCTACCCTGTCTCGTTTGGTATGAAAGGATGACTCTATTCTTGGAGATACCATTCAGATAGCTGCATTATGCCACATAACAAAGACTTATCCTCAGCACAGATTCTTTGAACAGGCTTTAAATTCACTCCCGTCACTGATACTTAGCAAGGGTAGCCCAGGAAAAAGTCATAGTTCAAAGCTAGCAGAAAAAATTAATGGAGGAATCAGCTCTGCGGGAATAAGACAGGGAACCTAACTTTGAATCTCAAATCATTTTGACAGTGGTCAACCAAAAATTATGTGCAACTTTGGGTAACAGGGAGCCAAGCAAATTCAGTTTTCCTAGGACTAGTCAATAGAGCGAGATACTCTTGGTAACGTTTACGAAATAACAAGGCTAAAGCTAGATAATCTCAGATTCACTCTTGTGAAATACTTGAAAAGTGTGACCTGAAGAAAGATGAATTTGGGGGAATTTGTTCATCGCTGTACTCTGGGTCATGATGCAGAAGGAACCCTTTAGGTACCCAATAGAAGGTGGAGAGCTCTGATTGAAGGAAAGGCATCCTTACTTTTCTATACTATAGACAAGCTGCGGCATTTATTGACTTCTTTAGTTATTTATTTGCATATTTATTTAGGAGTTCCATAAACTCCACATCTCCCTTTTCGGATACTTTTAATGAATTTTGTCTGGTTCAGGTGCAAAGCACATTTAGGTGCAAGCTAATATCATCACCTAAAAGAGAATTAAGTAGAGCATTAAATGAATAAATTATATGAGGAAAGCCAAAATGGAAGTATTTCTTTAGTGCTGAGAACAAGTACTAAAATATACCGGGATATTCATTAGCAGAAGCAATGTGCACAGTGTCAAAGAAGTAACGTCACAGGAACTGACATCCTAACCGTAGCATTTCCCTGACCTTAGGGTACATGGTATATGTTCTAATATAGGACAGTCTGATGTGCAACATAATGACAGACAGAAAAATCTATGTAGTCATCTAGATAGGAACATCTTTATGTATCTCAGACTATTTTCTTGTTATGACTATTATTCTATAAATGACTGAAACCCTTCATAAATTCCATTAAAGTTCAGTGGACTAAGCACTCACCAACTCAGATGTGTGTGTGAATTGTAGACAGCAGCTTCGTCCATATCCGCAGTTCACATCCACTCTGCCGTCTCAGCCATTATATTTCTACCATTAATCATACAGGAGTATTCGGTGTGGTAGCAATAAGAGCATAAGCAACCTTTCATGTAAATCGATGATCATAATTGCAGTACTTGAACAACATATTCTGATTTTATAAATCTACAGGGCTTTTTGACTCAATAAAGAGTACAAAAAGTGTGAGCTTTTCCTACTTTCTGGTTTTCACAAATATTACTAGTACTACTGGAAAGCCTTTACCAGGCATGGGACATTCCCGGTGGCATCCTAGCGCCACTTTATGGAGTTCTTCATAGAGGAGAACTCCATACAACTAGAATGGGATCTCCTTTGCAAAGAAACACTTTCTTTTCCCTGTGGCAAATACATTTTCCACCATCAGGAAATCCCTTCCGCTTCACCCCAAGCAAATCTTTCCACCCTGAAAATGTATTTACCCCAACCTTTCACTTCACTTGACTAAATGTCCCACCATTTCCATGATGGAAAGGGGCATGAGAAGAGTTTGTGAAATTTGAGAAACAGTGTTGCTTGTGGATACTGACACCGTTCCAAGACTAAGGGCCTAATTACGATGAGACTCGGAAAGCCTCCGAACACAGGTCGGAGACTTTCCAAGTCTTATTGCGGTTTCAGCTCGACCGTTGCATTACAATGTAGGTGGTCGAAAGTGAAAGCAGCCGGTCATTCCGGCTGGATTCCGACGGGCTCAAGGAGCCTGTCAGCTAGTCGGAGGCATGCCCGTAATCCCTATGGATGGCTTTTCCACAGTCAGGATTACAATGTCTGTTTACGACAGGCTTTCCATGTCGGGCTTTCCATGTATGTTGGCCTAGCAGGCTCCCTTCACCCTGTAGCCTCTAGTTGGGGGCCGATGGGGCACCCTAAGGTGCCTGCCACGCGGTGCAGGGGTGAATAAATTCTCCCATTTCTCAATGAGAGCTTGTGCTATGGCTGGTTTACGGATGCAGCACAAGCTCCCATAGAGAAATGGGAGTATGCGACCACACCATTTGAGGATGCATTGTAATGGTGCAGTCGGGATCACCGACCGGAGGTCGTCGGTTCTATTTCTGCAACAGTGTTGGGCGGACGTGACTCTGCCAAGCATCATAAATAGGCCCTAACAGTCCACCGTCCCACAGTTTAGGTAGGATTTATAGATGTGGGGAACTCTGCATTCTTGGCAGAGATCTCCACACACATACATGGTCTTAAACCTGCCCTTCCATTAATTCCTAGTAGGCATAAGTAGGACCAATTCATTCATAAACATACATTTACAACAACTTTTTGTGGACAGTGTCCAATTCGTTTTTCTATCAACTGTGAGAATGCAAAGTTTTTAATTTCCTGCAGGTGATTTGTAGGTCTGAGTTTTGACTGTATGACTGTCGAACAGACCCACTGTTAAAAATATTTACCAAATGGGCTGTGGATCCACAACTGTCAACCTTTGGTTGTCCTCAACTAGCTTCCTGCAGCCATTGGCTGGATGATTTGCCAATCACATATTCATTCATCCAAATTGAGTATTGGTTGTTTGAGTATAACCTTTCATCTACAGTTGAGTTCTTGCACTGAATTGCATGAGGGACTACTTTACGACTAGTATCCTCTCTTCGGACTCACTTTCATCTATCTAGCTCCAATGTGCTAATGCTTCATGATGCACATTAAACCCAATCCTATTGGCTTTGCCAGTGCTTTTTTAAGTAGTCAAAGTCCAAAGCATCTCCCTCCTGTTTTAAGCGAGATATCTTTGATCCCTGATAGCACCGGTCAAAGGATAAATGGAGGGATGCTCACCTTGCTAATGTTGAAGTGCTGCACAGTTACTTCTCTCCTGTACACCTTCAAGAGATAACATGAATCCTGTGTGGGGGATCGATAAGCCCCACCAGGCCTCACTGAGAATATTTGTGTTTACTATTCAGTTACCACACCTGCTAACGACCATGGTGGTGGATTGCAAGCAGTGCTTCATTTGTGCAGGCGGGGGACTTATTGCGAGGCGACCCGCTGCTGCCTGGACCCTTTTGCTGACCTGAAAGCCTGATTCTGCAACCTGTTGTGGTTCCTGTTTACCCGCCTCCCGCCGCCCGACCCCAGTTCCACCTCCGGGTGAGGCCGCCGAGAGGAGTGCGGGCTGCCAAAAACTACAACTCCCAAGAGCCTTCGGGACGCAACCCGCGTCAATTGCGCGCCAGGAGGCGCATAAATTACCAGTCACCCCGGTCGAGTGGGGGACTTATTGCGAGGCGACCCGCTGCTGCCTGGACCCTTTTGCTGACCTGAAAGCCTGATTCTGCAACCTGTTGTGGTTCCTGTTTACCCGCCTCCCGCCGCCCGACCCCAGTTCCACCTCGGGGTGAGGCCGCCGAGAGGAGTGCGGGCTGCCAAAAACTACAACTCCCAAGAGCCTTCGGGACGCAACCCGCGTCAATTGCGCGCCAGGAGGCGCATAAATTACCAGTCACCCCGGTCGAGTGGGGGACTTATTGCGAGGCGACCCGCTGCTGCCTGGACCCTTTTGCTGACCTGAAAGCCTGATTCTGCAACCTGTTGTGGTTCCTGTTTACCCGCCTCCCGCCGCCCGACCCCAGTTCCACCTCGGGGTGAGGCCGCCGAGAGGAGTGCGGGCTGCCAAAAACTACAACTCCCAAGAGCCTTCGGGACGCAACCCGCGTCAATTGCGCGCCAGGAGGTGCATAAATTACCAGTCACCCCGGTCGGGTGGGGGACTTATTGCGAGGCGACCCGCTGCTGCCTGGACCCTTTTGCTGACCTGAAAGCCTGATTCTGCAACCTGTTGTGGTTCCTGTTTACCCGCCTCCCGCCGCCCGACCCCAGTTCCACCTCGGGGTGAGGCCGCCGAGAGGAGTGCGGGCTGCCAAAAACTACAACTCCCAAGAGCCTTCGGGACGCAACCCGCGTCAATTGCGCGCCAGGAGGCGCATAAATTACCAGTAACCCCCGTCTCGCGGGACGCCGGGCGAAGCCCGGGCCAAGGGCGGGCCCGTTTAAACCCGTTCGAGCCCGGGTAAGACTGGACTGGGCTACCCCTCTGACATTTTATCTTATTTGCATCGTGTTCCTTCCGTAGTTATTATCTGGGATTTGTCGCTTTGTATCCTGGTATTGTGTTCCCTGTTTCTGGTACTATGTCACCCAGAGTTACCAGAAATAACAAACTTACTCACACTGCCCAGGTTATAGGGCCAATAGATCAATTTATCGCCAAAGCGAACGATGCTATCAATCAAGGTGTCCTCCTATTAGAAAGGAGGGTCTCGCAGGACCTAGCTGCAGCCAGGCGTTCCTCCCTGGGACTATTGGCCTCTGCTGTAACACCGCAACGCATCTTAGTTCCTGGTACCCAACAAGAGACCCCTATGGTTCCTGGGACTGTAGATCTGTCGGTGTCTATCGATCTTTCTGCAACACAACTATCCCAATCCTCTGTATCTCATCTCCCCCCATCAATTGAGAGTACTCCGATCCTCTTCATAAACCCTCCAGATGAGGATCTTCCCTCTCCCACTACGAGGGGCCAGAGAGAGGGTGCTATCCCGAAAAATAGAAAGGGCAAAAAAGGAAAGAAGAAATCCTTGCAGAATAATAGTAATATTCGGCAGGATTTCTTGTCACAACCGGCTGAAAATTCTCTTCCTTTAGCCCAATCTTTAACTCAATCGGCTAAGTCCCAACAGCGGACCACTACCACAACGTCAGAAATAATAAACCTTTCACCTGACACGCATAATCTCATTTTGAGTGGTAATACATGTAATGGGCGGGTTTCAAACATACATGATACTCACATACTGGCCTCTATAGAGACCTTAATAAAACATAATCTCCAACCTTTAGAGGTATCATTATTAAAAATCGAAAAATCTCTAGCTTTACTCTCATCTGATTTAAAAGCTGAGAAAAGCTCGATCCCTACGCCCTCACTTTCTGTGGCCCAAATACATAACCCAAAACAAAAAAAACCCGGGGGTATAAACCCTCCGCAAACACTTAAAACCGCCAAAGTGGTGACTACCGCAGTGGCAGTCCAACAAAAACCAGCTAGTACATCTTCGACTACTGCGCAGCATACAGCAGCTAGTATTGCTGCAAAAAAGTCCGCAACTCTTTCCCTTTCCGCTCCACCTGTATCAGTGGGTCAATCTACTAATTTACCAGCTATTCCAACTACAGTTAAGACACCAGCCCCAAAAAAGACTACAGCTCCTAAAAAGACACCAGCCCTTAAAAACGCAGCCTTTAACATGAAACGCAATGGAGCGCGTCCTGTTTATCTCCCCCCAGATGCTACACCATATGTCATCATTATGACCGGGGTCCCAGAGCTGCACACGAACTCTGAAGAGCCAGGATGGTCTCTAAAAAACAAGGTACTACATTGGCTGTCAATGAACCGGCCACTTCCGTCATATGCGAACAACCGAGTTGTTTCAGTTCGCAGAGTTCCCTGGATAGGGAAGGAGCCAAAACTGATCCCAGGGGACTGCATAATAATAAACTTTGAAGATCCCCAAACTGTGGAACTTATTTCCTCATGGGGACCCCAAACCTCTCCTGAAGGAATCTCTACAAAAAGATTAGCCTTTTTCTACCCTCCAGCTAAATCTCTACCACAAGGCCCTGAATGGAATTGGACCCAGGTAGGCAACTGGAACAGTAAAATGAATTGGCCAACCTGGTCAGGACAAGGTGGCAGAGAAACCATGCCATTTCCGGATTGGAGGGGTGTTTCCACCTACAATAGGTTTGACTGCCTGGAGATGGTGGATTGACCATCACCAGCCCCGGGACTGGATAATGGGATCTCACCCCTACCTGGCTTATCACCTTCAATGCCAATAAATTTCTCTCAACCCACACGATCACAGGCCAAAGTGGCATCTCCATTAACTACAACAGCGACAATTGACACAGAGCTTGAAGATTCTTATCAATGTGATCTCACCCTGTCTTGCCCCGTTGCTATTAATTCCCATCAATGTGTAACTTTGCCTTTCCCTCTTAATACTGATCCTTGTTCATCCCCAAAAACCCCAGCACAAAAAGGAAGATCTGTACCCACTAAAGATACCTCGCTGTTCCACTTAGTATCAATATTGTTTTGGAATGTGGCTGGTCTCCGAACCAAGATTCTATTGACATCCTGGTTGGACTTTGTTACCACGCATCAGATAATCTGTCTGCAAGAGACCTGGTCAATTGACCCATTGCACTTACAAGGCAACTTAACATTTCACTCGCCAGCCTGTCCATCAATACACGGCAGACCAATGGGGGGTCTTGTTATATATTTCTCAAACAACCTCGCAGTAAGGAAAATCTCCACAATATGTACCACCCTGAATTACCAAATTCTTTTGGTTACTTTTAAAAACGGTACGTCATATAGTATCATTAATTTTTATAACAACTTATCCCAGGTAGAATGTATAAAAACTGTGTCTGCAATCACCATGTCTATAAACGAACAACGTGCCAAACAGCCTTCTACATTGTGTAATGTAATATGGGGAGGTGATTTCAATGTACAAGTGTGTTCAAACTATAAGAAAACTGATTGTGGCCTTCTAGATGAAACTGATTGCCCGTTGACGCATTTTACCCATTCCCTGGTAGGAGACTCTCTTAACGATAGCTTAATGTCTCTAGAATTGTTGTATGCTAATGAACTTGTAACCCCCCCCCCCCGTGGACTTCAAAGCTACTTTTCACGGCAGGGGTTGTTTTAGCACCATAGATTTTATTTTGTGTTCTTATTCCCTAAAGGGTACACTTCATCAGTTTACTACAGGAACAGAAGTTTCAGGTGATCACTTCCCTAATAGTATTGTACTAAAACTATCCATGGTCGTTCCCCATTTTTCAAGGAAGAGCTTACTGACCCAAAAAGCATTAAGTATGGATAGAACCAATGGTTATTCGGTGAATAGGTCACGGGTAGATCCACTAGCAACATCAAGTAAGATCATAACCAAGGCACTTCCTTGGATAAACACCTGCCTAAAAGAGGATTCTACCCCCGAGCAAATTATTTCCAGTTTTGGGGAAATCCTTAAAACCATTCAGAAAGAGTTGGTCCGAACCCATAAACCAGGGACTGACCCTAACCCAAGTTGGTTCGACACAGCATGTCGGAAAGCACTAACCGCCCTGAAGAAGGAACTCCATAATCCAACTAGAGACAAGGACAAAGTAGCTAAATTAAGATCTGAATACAAGCAGGCCCAAACCAGATGTAAAAAAGAGCATAAGAAAAAACTGTGGGCCCAACTACACGAGAGCTGCCACACAAAGGACAGCTCCCAGTTCTGGCAGGTAGTCAAATCTCCATTTATGCTTGAGGCCAACACGCATCAGCACCTTGATGTAGCAGTGACCGCGGACGAGTGGGTGACTCACTTTTCAAAGATCTTTAGTGATCCCCCCCCGGTTAGCGCGGCGAAACACAATCAAACAACTGTGTGCCCAAGAAAAGGGGTGTATCCAATTGACTTATCTTTCACCCTGGGGGAGGTTATAAGTGCATTATCCTCCTCAAAAACTGGAAAGGCTCCCGGCCCGGATGGTGTCCCACTCGACATATTTGTCTCTAACATCGATTTATGGTCCCCAATCATTACCCATCTAATGGTGGCAGTGCTAAGCACTGGTCTTTTGGATTCTTGGTCCTCCTCCATACTCCTCCCAATTTTTAAAAAAGGGGATAGAAATAACCCTGCCTGCTACAGGCCCATCTCCCTCCTGGATTCACTGGGTAAAGTCGCGGGCCGCCTAATTCTTGATCGTTTACAGGACTGGGCGGCAGAAAAGAACATCCTTACCGACCTCCAGTATGGATTCCGGGAGGGACTGGGCACTGTTGAACAGGCTCTAAACCTGACACTTCTAATAGGGAAGTATGTGGGGGTCAAACGGGGCAACCTATTCATGGTCTACGTCGACCTCAGTGCGGCGTTTGACTGTGTAATCCACGCCAAGCTGTGGTCTATCCTGGAGGACTTGGGAGTCGATCCGCCGCTCATCAAATTTTTGCGCGAGCTTTATTCAGAAGCTTCTGCTTGCGTAAGATTTGGAACGGGTGGCGATTTAACATCTTCTTTCCCAATAACTCGCGGAGTTAGACAGGGCTGTGTCCTGGCTCCCTTTTTGTTTAATTTATACACCAATGGCTTGGAAGCAGCCATGCTTGAAGGAAGTCAGGATCTACCCGCTATTAATTGTCGCCCTATTCCAGCATTACTATATGCTGATGATTCTGTAATCTTCGCTAGGTCCCTAGTACAGCTTCAGAAACAGTTGGATAAATACTGTAACTATATGCTTCCACTTGGGTTAAAGGTGAATAAGACCAAGACCTTTGTCATGCAAACAGGGCCCAAGGTGAAAAGCTCTAAACATCTTTGCATCGAGCAATCCAAACTGGAACGTGTTAGGGAATACCCCTAGCTGGGTATCATAATAGACGATCAGCTAACCTGGAAAAGGGCACTGATAACTAGAAAATTGCTCTACCAACGCGCCACCTCCGCCCTTGTTTCATTTTCTAGAAAAATGGGTAAACCAACCCCCCCCGTACTACTTAAAATCCACCAAGCCAAATGTCAGAGCATTGCTACATACGGAGCCGGTGTATGGGGCTATGTAAACACGATCGAACTCCAAAAAATCCAAAATGGCTTTGCTAAATATCTGTTGGCTCTCCCACAGAGCGCCCCCACGTACGGATGTCATATAGAGCTTGGGATTGACTATCTAGCTGATTACATCAAATGTCAACCAATGCTACTATGGCACCGTATCTGGTCTAAGCCAGAATGCCATCTCACTCGTGCCCTGATCTTAGATTGCTTAGGGTTGACATCCTGGAGAAATATTCCATGGTTGGCATATGTTGTCAACTTTTTGAAAGATCTGGATCTTAACCAATATGTCATAGAACCATCACTAATCAGTGAGTTAAGCAGAAAAACCCCTAAGCGCCACTGTCTTAACCATCTTAGGGAACTTTGTTTGTGCGGCGAAGTACCCAAGCAAACTAATGCTCACATTTTGATGGTTCAAGTGTCACTAGGTATACAGCCATATCTCACTTACCATTTAACCAACCACGAAAAATTCCTACTAACCAGGTTCCGTTTCAATTTGTTTTTTCGTTTGGTGACTTTCCCAAATCCATCAAATTGGTCTCATGACCTAGAGAAATGCCCATGTGATAAGGTCTCGTCCCAAACAACCATGCATGTAGCCTTTTTCTGCCATTTCTATGCCATAACACGCAAACGCTGGGTACTCCCAGTGTTGCGCCAGATGGGGCTGAGGACCTGTCGACCGGCGTTCCTAGCATTGCAACAGCTTGATTCACAATACGTGGCAAAGAATCTAGCCATATTTTTGAAATCATGTTTAACAACTCGTAAAGCAATAAGAAATGAAGACCTAAATCCTTGAAAACCTGTATTAACTATGTAGACGATGTAAAGTGTGTTTCTTTTTTTCGTCTTTTATTCTTCTTAATCGTACTGTAAACATTGTAATACTAATAACATGTTTTCTTTTATGAGGTTACTTTTTAAAAAATTATGATGTACTTTTTATGATTAACAAAATGTTCAATCGAATAAAAGACTTTGAACTGAACTGTGCAGGCGGTTGCCGGTGGACACCATCAGCACTTATTTCTGGGGGCAAGAACTTTTTTTCTGCTCCCAGAGGCTCCAGTTCCACAGTACCAACACTGATCTAATCTGTTGTGGTCTCAGAGGCCCTAAATGTTCAATTGTTACTGTTTGTGGGGACATCACATCATACAGTTCTTTAATATGAGCCAGAAACAAGTACAATGCCAGGATGAAGCTTGTGTTCTGGGAAGAGGGGGGCTGCAAAAATTGGTTATCTAGTGCCAACATCCATGATGCAGCTTTGCTAGCCTTCCGAGTGGTTCTCTAGGCCCCGTGATGGTAGGGCCTGGCTATGCATTATCCCCAGCAGTCAAGTCCCCACCAATGTGAAAGTGCGCATGAATAGCAAAGCCACTCTGTAATCGCTAGTCACAGCAAGATGCACAGGACTGGGGACATGGAACAGGACCACGGACCAGCATGCACTGCAGCAGAGCAGACTGCACATTCATGAATGAGGGGATTCAGCCAGCAAGGTACCCTTCTCTCTTAAACGTTAACTTGACACTAGAAAGCCTCCCATGAAGTGTGGGTGTGAGGCCTGATGATGAAAATAGAGGACATAACTGCATCCGCCCAAAATTTCACAAAACATCTCGACCTCACAGCTGCCAAGCTTTAAAGTCCCAGGACAGATGTGCAGCACTATGTAACCTTGGGAGTCATTTACTTTTCTGCGGCCTCAGTTTCATTTAGCTGTAGCCTGGGAGTGCTTTGGACACCTTCAGAACTGTATTCTATACAGCAAACCTTATCAGTTATTTCCTTCAGGTTTGAATTGGTGGTAGAAATTGTGGAATCGCATGGTGGAAAGATGCATTACAGTCTGAACCTTTGGGTTGAATCTGTGACATGATATTATGCACTGTGGTGCCCCGTGCAGGTAGGCACGGTGGTGCAGGGTGAGGGTGGACTTGGCGATTCAGTGAGCACAAGGTAAGTGGTTTTATTTATTTATTTTCCCTATTCTGTCGTTTGTCACTTCCCCCACACCCTGCCCCACCACGCTTATCTGCACCAGTGGCGTAACGAACCTTGAGGGGGCCCACCTGCAGGGTACGTGAGGGGGCCCCCTCTGGACTCAATCTAGAGCTCCCCCATGGCCCTTGGTGGGTGAGGGCCCCCTCGCACCGCGGGGGGTGCAGGGGCCTGTGTTACACCCCTGACCTGCACGGGCCACGACTGGTTATGCACATCCCTCTGGCACCCGGGCCTATGTAGCCTCAATATTAGCTGACCCCACACCCACCCAAACATGCACAACCCCTCTCCACCTAAGGCCTAGCTACCGTTAAAACCTGTGGGATGGCGAGTTAAGTTGCCACATTCAACTATGCATTAGGACCTTGCTCTGCTTTGAACTCTTATTAACAATTGCTCAAGGAAGAGCTTTAAGTGGTGTGAGTATTGCCTCTGCTCAGCACTGGCAGTAATAAAAAACTGAGGGGCATATGTACAAGGGGATTGTGCCAAAGGAATGTCACTTTTACTGACATACTGATGGCACAATGCTCTGCTCCATATTTACAAAGTGGCTTAACGTTGCTTTGTAAATATAGTACCCTTTCAGCAGATATCTGCTATTAGGGGGCATGCAATGGGTGTTACTGCCGAAAAACAAGAAACCCTGCCCGGACGGATTTACATCTGCACAACAAGACCAGTGAGCAGACGTTATAATTGATTAAAGGTTCTGCTGAATCTGCAGGTCGGAGGTCGGTCCAGAGGCTGCCGTCACAGAGTAAGAGACTACATCTGATCCTTAGTCCTAGCATGTGGCATGTGGCAAACTAGGATAAGCGTATAGATCAATTTTTCCTTAGTCAACTCGTTAGGGAAGTTGAAGGTAGTTTATAGTTAAGTTTGCTTTGACCGCTGGGCGTCACTCAGATGGTACGCATAGGCCCTGGATGTGATATAGGGTCGCATTTTAATTTTTTTGGCTTAGACCACTGAGCATCACACAGATGGTACGCCTAGGCCATGGGTGTGATAAAGGGTCAATTTTTCATTTTCTACGCTTTAACAGCTGGGCGCTAAACAGATGGTATGCATAGTCCCTGGGTGTGACATAGGATCACCACATTGATCTTATTTTTTAGTATGAAGTCGTTTTGTTAAGAACTGTCGGTTTCTTAACACTAACAGTGTCTGAAAGAAGTGAAGAGGTTTCTTTGCTTGGAGCGCCTTGGCATTACAAAGATTGTATGTATGACCCATGTATGTTATAGAGGATGCAAATTCGGATGTTAGGGAAAAATTCAGACCTTGTTGATTAAAAGTTCAGCTTGTGTCTGGCCAAGGACAGCCAATATTTGTCAGGTTGTTCCTTCTTCTCAGTGCAAATCATTGCTATTTTTGTCCCCAAGCCGATACTGACAGACTATCAGGCTGACTTAGCTCCATGTACCATGCAGAGTATTCCCTCTTCATCAAGCAGTAGCCACTAGGAGTGGGCTAAGATTTTTGGGATAAAATAATTATTATTTTCTGGCAATTTTCTCTCAACTATTTTGATGAAGCATTTAAATGTATGCATTGTTGATGCTATGGTGCTCTTAAATTTTGCAATTGTATTTTATGTGGAAATGGTATGTCCTGTTAGTAATTTTATGCGTCTATGAAATAGTAACCATTTTTTAGTCAGTACTCCATATTTGCTATTCTGCTGTCAAACAGCAACGCACATTGTTCTGAACTAACCATTGCACTTTCTTACGGGTTGGTATTATTTAATTTTACTGTCTTTGTCTACTGTTAAGTATTTTTATGTGATGCATCATTTTCCTTAATAAAGCTCATAACCAGTAGTTGCTGCCGGCACAACCCTGTGTACACAATTTCCCCTCGATCCAAGTAGAATTTGGAAATATTTAAAACTCAAGAAAGTCAGAAGGTTACAAACTCCTTAAAAAGTTTCCTAATTCATCATGGAGTCACCGCTGGACCACATACAAACTAGGGCCATATTATCAAGGACCGGTGATAAAATTATCGCCGTTTTATCGGCAGGAAACTGCAGATAAAACGTCGATAATGGGCTTGATAATACGCCCTTGTTAATTCCCATAACATGTTAACAAGGGCGTATTATCAAGTCCATTATCACCGATTTATCGTCAGTTTCCTGCCGATAAAACGGCGATTATTTTAACACCGGTCCTTGATAATATACCCCTAGATTCCCCACACAGACTAGGAAGTTAGAAGAACACTGCTATAAGTGGCGCACACATACCAAGGTGTATGCATTCCCCTGGCCTTCGGAGCACAAAAACCAGCACCCAGGTCCATTCATCCAAACCGATCCTTGGACGAGCTATGTAGGTCTCAACAGCCCCAGGGTTTCCACCAAATTGAGGTCCCCTCACAGTTTCAAATGAGGCAGAGGCTCCAGTGACGGGAGCCAGGTTTCTCACACACCTACGAAAAAGATGTCCTCAAAACTCCAAAGCAGGCAACCAAATGACACACAGTCTTAGAGAAAATCCATCAAAGCCATTAGCATACCCACATCGGGCCATTCAAGACAAGTCCTAGCTGCGCACTGCCTCTCGTTGAAAGCACAACAAATAAGCACAATCACAGTCTCTCCCCTGCACAGCCACAGAAAGGCTATGAACAACTCCCGGACTACCTCAAGTATGCTACATTATAAGCAGCATTGGCAAAAAGCATAAGTAAATGTCCAAAGGAACCCGCACAAAGAAGCCCAAAAGGAGCCCCGAAAAAAAGAAGTTTCCAGAAAAATGATGTTACCTAATCACTTAACTCCATTAGGGAGATCCTCAACGAATGCCACGTGCAGAGACCATAGGGACAAATGCATAACACGGGAACTTTGCCTTTTCCCACAAAGCCCCTAAAAAGCATGACGCATTCACTTCCCTTCGCAATGGACGAGGCATGTGCAGGTTAAAAGTAAACCTGGGCAAAGCACTATGCTACACTCGCATAGTTTTTAAGGTTTCTGCTACTTCGCACTACGCAAATTGCATGTAGCGCAGTGCAAACACGCATAGCGAGGCGTAGCGTAGTGCCGCTGTCCTTTTGAGCTTGCTCGCGGTCCTTAGCGTCAAGTTGGCGACCGCAGGCAAGCAAAAAATGACATCCCAGCGAGACTTTTTCCTCGTTTGCAATCAGCAACATCAAGCTGCCGATCGCGAGTGTGGAAAATAAACCTCCTAGTGAGATTCTCAATGCGGGGAGGTCAGGTTTCTCATTGCGAGTGGTCGCGTATGCTCGCGACCGCTCACGATGAGAAACTACCAGTTCGCATTGAGAAAGTTGCCGCTCAAGTAAAAATCTACTTGAGCAGCAGAAAACTACAGCTCACACTGTGCAAGATGCCGTTTTCAATGATTGCACAGTGTCGGATGCTTGTCCGCACTGTGCAATCATTGAAAATGGCATCTTGCACAGTGCGAACAGGCTACTGCACAGTATGCGTAGTGCTAGGCGTAGCTCGCGTAGTGTGAAGTGCACTTTGCGTAGCTTCGTGTAGAGCTACTTCGCGAACTACGCCCAGCCCTAGTTAAAAGGTTACCCCGCACTGATAAAAACACACACACACACATACATTTAAAGGAAGCAGCCCACAAAGTAAAGTACTCTCCCGTGCCATAGCGATAGGGGGACCAAAGTACACACAAAATAACCCTCACCTCACCCTTCCCTAAAAGTACTGCCACCTTATTTATTTATTTATTTATTTAAGTGTTTTATAGTGCGCGAACTTAACCCGTTAGGGTATCAGAGCGCTTTACAGAGAAACTTAACCATGTACAGAGTAGGCATATCATCATCCAGCTAAGGATCGAGTGGAACAGGGCAGGGTGCAGGATATATAAGGGAGATAGAGCACGTATTTACAGATTAAATATCCAAGTACTCAAGATGAGATAATAAAATTATAAATTGCGTTCATCAAAGTTTGTAAAGGCCCCAAGTTTCAGCAGGGGTGAGGTAGATAATCCAAAAGGAAGCAGTAGCTGGCTGTAGATCAAGGCTGTAGTGGAGGCATGTTTAAGCAAGAAATTTGCCCATAAGGAATGTTTTGGCTTCCTTTTTGATGCTAGACAGGGAGGGGATTCTTCTGATGTCATGAGGGAGAGAGTTCCATATTCTAGGAGCAGCCCCGGAGAAAGCTCGGTTGTAAGTGTTTTTTTTTTCCGAAAGTTTGCGAGTTGGAGCAGGAGGTCTCTGGCAGATTAGGAGTTTCTGATTCCTCCAGAGATCACAAGATTAGAGGAGGAGAGTTAGAGTATAAGGCTTTGGGCATGATGTATGCTACTTTGAGCTGTATTCTTGCCTGCAGGGGAGCCAGTTGAGAGCTTTCAAGTGCAGGGAAGTATGGTTAAACTTCCTCGTGCCGGTGACTAGTCTGGCGGCCGCATTGAGGCAGGCATTTAGAGGTGCCAGGGAGACCTTAGGTAGACCCGAGAGGGTAGAAAAGCCATACTCCAGTCTAGATATGACAAGTGCTTGGACTGCCATTTTTAGGTCGGGAGCGTCGAGGAAGGGTTTCAATTTCCTAAGGTAGCTCAGGTGGAAACTGGCTGATTTGGCCATTGAGTTGATGTGGTCACACATGTTCAGGTTGTTGTCGAGAGTGATTCCCAGGGATTTGGCAGAGACCACGATGGTCGGTGGGCAATTCAAGGCTGTGATAGCCTTAACTCATGATTTAATCTCAAGGTTGGTGTTGGAACCTAAATATGTCAGGTCACCTACGGTAGCCTGGCCTAGGGTAAGACACTATCTCTAGAGGTACATGTGTAAAGGTTGCAGAACCACCCAACAGCAAATCAACGCAATTTCACTCAAAAAGGACGCTACACCAATGTTTGGAAAAATACGAGCTTGTTTATAAAAATTAATAGAAATCACAGCTCAGTACATTACAGTTTGATCATAAAAATAATATCACTTTTAAAGTTGCTAAACTATATCATTACCCAGCATCAACAGTAAATTACATTAGACTTCAAAATTGGTTAGACTGGACTTCTGTGCAATGCTCTATACTTTTTCCCCCTCAGCACCTCTAACCACCAAAAAGTTACACAACCAATGAGAGATTTCAGATGTACAAGAGTTTTTCATATGCGCCAGCAGCCTCTATGAGGAACTTATAAACTTACTTAGACAGCAGGTACTTTCAGCACTACATTGGCAGTTACTTCTACCCCCAGATTCGGGTTCAGTGGCTACTTTTCCCTGGACCAGTACTTAATGAAGTTTGTTTCCTCAAGCTACTTCCCACCTCATAGAACTCAGTTGAGGGAAAAACAAACAGTGCGTCTGAGCTATTCTTACAGGCTCTAGCACGACTTTCCCTTTCACAGACAGACCTTTTAAGGACCTCTCTTCTCTGTTTCTCAAGGTGAGCAGTCCCTGGGGCTCAGTCTTCCCTCTTTCCCCACACTCTCCTTACTGTGCCGTGGAGACGATATTTCCCAAGTCTCCGGGAGTTGGTGTTGTCAGACGGCTCCACAGAAGTCCCGGCTGGCAGCTGCTGAGTCTATTTCCTCTCGCCCAGCCAGCCACCCGTTCCCAATGCTGGCGCGGGGAGGACCGGGGACTGACTCTCTACCACCCGGGTACCGCTGCCGGTTCCTCCGCTCTCGATCGCACAATCCCGGACTGGCGCTGCCGAGGCTGACTTGCACAAACAAACGCCGCTTCCGCTTCTTCCTCTCCATCGGCTCCGCCTCACAGGGCCGGGCGGCTCAACTGGGCATGCGCGAAGGGGAAGTGTCTCCCCACTGGAGCCCGTGCTCCTCTGCCGGCGCTTCCCTTCTTACTCCGCCCAAACCAGAACCAATGGGGGCATCTCCAGGGACTCTCCACGCAGTGAAACGACCCCCACACTACGCCTCTCCTCACCTCCGGACCGGCACTTGTTCACTTCACGGTAGCTCAAGGGCGGGCCAGTTCGTTTACACTCCTTTTCCTGCTCCCTCAGCAACCACTGCTCTCCTCAGTCAGCACTCTGTCACTGCAGGTGAGAGGAGGGACTCTGTGGGGTTATGTGCCAGGGGGAATCAATGGCAACTTCAAACAGAATCCCTTTTAGGAGCTATCGAGGGGGCATAAAGAATCACCCCTCTGTCTTTTTAGCAACACCCTGCAAGAGTTTTTCCAGAGCCTCTCCAACTAGGCAGAGGACTGCGCTCCACAGCGCCGCAGTCTCCTTCTCCTACTCACACCCCTTGTTTCCAGACTAGGGGTTGATCAGGCGCCCAGGGTCTCCAGGAATCATTCGCAGCGGGGACAAGACAAGGAACACAAGGGAGGAAGGGTGGTGGATCAATAAGGCAGCGTCCTTACACTAGGAGGTCTACCCTTTGACTATCCTACCCCCACCTTCTGCTACAGCCTGTCCTCCAACTGACTCTCTCTGACAAGACAAAATGGCTGACCAGCATTCCGCCTTATATAGGCTGACCCTCAGAGGTCCAGAAGGGACCAGAAGGTTCTGGAATGCCCTACTCTATCCTATGGGACAGCCACCATTTTGTGACTCCAAGGGAATTCCTGTCAGGAAAGGCTTCTAGGCCTGAGGTGAAGAACTATGAGGGTGAAAGAGCACCTATCCCCTAGACCAACACTTAGAAAAAAAACTAGTGGACACAAAAATAAATAAAGGCATGAGGGGCTAAAAGGGGACAAAATAAATAATAAATTAGAGGGACTACGCAAAAGGCCAGACAGGTCTAACAGTGGGTATTGGGCGGGGCGATCAGGAGAAATTCAGTTTTCTTTGCGTTAAGTTTGAGTTGATTGGATGCGAGCCATTGGACGGTGTGTTCCAAGGCATCATTCAGGGAGAGGATCTCTTCGGGAGATGTGGTTTTGATGTAGATCTGAGTGTCATCAGCAGGCATATGATAGGAGATATTAGCAGTACGTAGAACTTCGGTAAGCGGTTCAAGGTAAAGGTTGAAGAGAGTGGTGGATAGTGTTAAACCTGGCAGGACTCCAACCATGACCGGGGACAGTGCAGATAGGATGCCGTTGACGAGGAATCTCTGGGACCGGTTTTGGAGGAAGGATGTGAGCCATTCTAGAACAGTGCCATCCAAGCCCATAATGAGTTTGAGAAGTTTTACATGGTTGACCATGTCAAAGGCCGAGGATAGGTCCAGGAGTATGAGGAGACAAGTTTTGCCTTGGTCGAGGCTTGGAGAGCGTCATCCATGATGTGGAGCATAGTGGTTTCAGTACTGTGCCCTGGTCTGAATCCGGATTGGAAGTCATCGAGTAGGTTGAAGTATTTGATGTTTTGACTTAGCTGCTGCTGCACACATTTCTCCAACACTTTGGCTAAGAGGGGGGTGTTGGAGATGGGTCTAAAGTTGTCAGGGGAGGGTGGATCCAAGAATGGCTTTTTCAGAATGGGAAGGACTTGACCGGCTTTTAGAGGGTCTGGCAACGTTTCATGCCGGAGAGAGGCGTTAATTATTGGAGTCCAGCTATGAATAATGGATTGGGCGATGGCAGCTAGGCAGTTGGAAGGGAGTGGGTCATTAAAATGGTTATTGGGTTTTAGGGAAGATAGGATTTTTGACACTGAGTCGTCGTCGTAGAGTTTGAAGTCAGTCCAGTGAGCATGGCTTATGGAGTAAGCTTGTCGGGGCGACGTGGCTGGAGGAGGCGGGTCAAGAGGTATTTGAGGTTATGTGATGGATTTGAGTATGTTTCCAAGGGCAGAATTTTTATCAGCGAAAGAAGGAGGAGAATTCCTCTGAGGATATAGGAGACTCGGGTTTCTTTTGAAGTGTTTGACCACCAGTTCAAAGAGCTTTCGGGGTCTGTTCTTGGCCTGCTCTAGTGCAGTTCTGAAGAACTCTTTTTTTTTACTTGAGTATGTTCCTGTTGTAGGTATTTCAGGCCTGGCGGAGGAGTTTTAGATGTGGGGTAGAGGACTGTTGCCTCCAGGATCTTACAGCTTGTTGGAGGGTTCTCCTTTCGTTGTTAATGGATCAAGGAACCAGGGGTTTCTGTCTTTGATTTGGGTTCATTTTAGCTTTAGTGGGGCAAGGTCGTCCAGGATGTTTGAAATGGTTGCAGAGTAGTGCTCGTTGAGGCCGCTGCTTTTGTCATATGTGGGGGGGGGGGTCTGATTTGCGGTGAGCCTCAAGTTCCCTGAGGTCCAGATTCAAAGTGTCTCTGATCCAGAGTTTCGGAATCACCGGTTGCGGGGCCCAAGACTTGTGGGCTTCAGGTAGTAGGAAGGTGATGGCGTGGTGGTCCGAGCAGTCGCATGGGTCTAGAGAGATAATCTTGACTGTTGATTCTTTGGAGATAATCCAGTCCAGAGTGGCCCCTTTTGCGTGAGTTGGTAGTGAGCAGGCTTGTGTCAGGGCTTGATCGGCCAAGAGGTCCTTGATGGCTTTGACATGTGAGTCTTTTGGATCGTTCCAGTGCAGGTTAAAGTCACCAAGGAAAATATCATTGGTATTATTGGAACACCTAGCTGGGATGATTTCCATGAGGTGGTCAGTGAAGGAGTCATTCATGCCTGGGGGATGGTAAAAGATGTGCAGGTTGCACAGTGGGGGAGAGTTGCTGACAATAGCGGGGCGAGGTATTCGCAGGATTCGGTGGTGTCCGCCAGAGGTTCCATGACCAGAAGGTTAGAGTGGTAGATGCAGGCGATGCCTCCTCCTTTCTTGGTAGCTTGTCTGTCTAGTCTTGTGATGTTGTAGTTGGGAGGGAGTAGGAGGTCCAGGTATGGAGATGAAGATTCATTGAGCCATGATTCCGGGAGGATCGCTAAATCCAACTTTTTGAGGAGAATGAGATCAGCAATATCTGCTGCATGCTTAGCTGCCAAACGGTAATTAATTAAAAGACCAGATAGAGGGGATTTGGAAGGAGGTTCAGGAGTCTGGACGGACAGACGAACGGGTGTTAGATTACTCTTAACCACAGTTCTGTTGCGGAGGGTAGCTGGTTTGTTGGTCTGTTGGGGTTGATAGTGACCGTGCAGATGGCTTGTTCGACCTTTGCGTCTAAAGGATGAAGGATAGCTGGGGTAGAGTTGTGGTCCCGGAGGATGGCAAGGATTTCCCTTTCAGTGACATCTAGTGAGCTTGGAGGGGCAGAGGAGGGGTTGTAGGAAAGGGCAAGGGCACGTGCTTCTTCCTCTGAGAGGTGGCATGGGTGCTTATGGGGGCGACCATGTCTCAAGGATAGCAGAAGAGGTTGTTTAGTAGGTTCTGGCAAATGCAGGGGGTGGCATTTGGCGGGGGCTTATGGTTGGCGAGGGAGAGTTTGGCGAGGTGAAGGAGGTTCATTAGCTCCAGGATGGAGATATGTATGCTCTGGGTTAGTTTGGAGGCTTTGGTGTGTACCCCACTAAAGTGTTTTGTGCATAGTGAAGCTACAGAATATACCCCTAAAAAGGAGGCACATGAATTTCCCAAAAACTGTATCATGATGTGTGTTTTTTCCAAGCTAACCTACAACCCAAAGCTCTTATCCAAACACACCTGCAATTGAGCTGCCTGTGCACAATCATTACAGCAGCCTGCCACCCCTTCAGCCGAAGCTCCCAAAAAGACTTTAACAAGGCCTAATTGCTCAAGAACACAGAGTGCAAGTTGCCGTACAGACACTTTTTTTTACAAACAGAATCTTTGTTCCACTGAACCAAACCAAGACACCCCTCTGCAGCCAGATGACAGATATCTCCCCTGGAGACCATCCCAATAAATGTTTTCAAAGATATGTATTTATGTATTGTTGTACACTCTCTGTCTTGCATGGGTGCTGTCGCGCCCCTCTTAAGTCAGAAATCTGCCTAGTTTCATGGATCCTACCTCAACATTCTTGCAGCGCTTGTGTAAGGACCTCACAAACCTCACTTACACTGAACCGAATGCTGGCATTCTTCACGCACTACACAGCACACTCCTATACAATGCATAGTATCAGCACATGGCCACACAAACCATGAACAGCTCATGTTGCTTATGTTCACTGATACCCCATGCTATAGGTGCAGACAGGCTTTACTTATTCCAAGAGATGACCCCCAGAACAGCAAAATGTCTAATCTACCTGTACCTATGTAGGATTAGGGCCAAGAGACAACCCAATAGAGTGGAACCTCATAAAGCAGTAGTAAACACAACACGGTATGAGACCAATCCCACAGCACTATACCTTTTTACTGAACTTAGTGACATTCAAACCGAGCTAGACAGCATGCACAGAAGGGGCACTATAGGGAAGGACACTGTTTGGCCCTGAGACTTCGTAGAAAAAAGGTTCTTAGAGGAAGCAAAACCACTGCACCAGATATAAATACGTCTGCTCCCACCTCCATCTGTAGCCCCA
This sequence comes from Lissotriton helveticus, assembly GCF_964261635.1. Lineage (NCBI taxonomy): Eukaryota > Metazoa > Chordata > Amphibia > Caudata > Salamandridae > Lissotriton > Lissotriton helveticus. Next base: position 1,000,661,610 of record NC_136068.1, read on the forward strand.
GGGTGGCCCTAATGCATTTGGGGCAGCCTTTCTTACTGACAAATGGAACCCTGATATGAAATCCCAGTGTAGAGCCATTCACCTCTAAGATGCTAGGGGAAATCGGTCCCACAGGAGGGGGGGTCAAGCACCAGCACAGATACCCCATGCCAGGAAATCTAGGATACTGAGATATACAGGCACACTTAGTTGAAAGGGAAGGGACAACCCCTAATTGTACGGAAACTTACACTGTATTCTTTGTGTTTCAGAGGCAAAGGAACAATACCTCATGGTACCAATGTACTGTAAAGCGATACTGAACATACCAGACCTGTAATGGGGCACCCTCATGTTGACGGAACCACTGGCAATGAGAAGTTGCCTATGCACAGCTCAGCCCTAAATGGCGGGGTTGCTGCACCCTCAAGACAATGCACCCCCTGGTCATCGCTGAAGAAGATCTGTCTTAGTTGTTCCAACATCCCCTACAGAATAAAACAACTCTGTTGCATCATGCTAGAAAAAAGAAGAACTGCTGACCATTTTGACTGGGCTCAGTGCAAGGCAATTCCAGAAGAATTCAGACTGTTATCTGATTCTCAGGTGAATGCAGAAGGGGCCATACCTTTCTTAGCTAGGTGGGAACTACTGAGGATGATTAACAACACTGAGCTCGACCTAAATGATATCAGAGAAGAACTAAGAGCTATCTGCCTCATGGTGATGCAACATCAGTATGTGTTGGATTTGATGACCACAATGGAGGGTGGGGTGTGTTCCAGATTGGTGCTTCCTGTTGCACGCTTATTCCTGAAAATGATGATCTCAACAACAAAACTTTCTCTGTTGCCATGCAAGCACTTCATCATCTACGAGCTGATCTGAAGAAGAAGGGAGGTGCCCTGAGCAGGACTGGTTTCAGAGTAATTTTGCACGTCATTGCTTCTGGTTCTAATTTTTGTACTACTATTCTGTGGCTTCCTACAAGTGGGGGTTTCCTGCTGTAAAAACACAGTCCTCAAATTAGGTAGAATGCAAATAGCTAGAGAAAAGATGGCAAACACAACAGAAACACACCCTGCCTCAAATAATGTGGTAGTCAGGACATATGAGAAAAATGATGTAGTTGAAATCAACCAGAGGGGAGATGTTAATATCGGTGAATTTTATGTCAATATATGCTATTATATACATATACATAACATTGTAAATACCAGTAAATATGATGTCGATGCTGGCCATAATATATGTGCAAATAACAATGTCAATACTGGTAAATACAATGTCGATGTTGATGAACGTCATGACAATTGTATGCATAATCATGAGAGTGTAGGTAAATGCAATATCAATGAACTTCATGTTGTATGTAGACATAATAACAAACTTGTATCTCTGTTGTTGAATCCACCCATGATGACCTTCCCATCAACCCCGAGTCAGTTATACGTGGTCAGACAGGCCCTGCGACCCAAACCCAAACCTAGAGATTGATAGGTCAGAGGTGGACTTACATTTAGCTCAAAGACAAAGACGCAAACAAGGACAACCTAGATCGATCCCACAGATGGGCAGCTACACCACAAAAGGTCTGAGGAGATTGGCCCTAATAAAACACATTTGGCCCAAGGGGTGCGTGTTCCCAAATTCCCAGAGTCAGATGCCACATGTAGTTAGGAACACTCAGTCAATCAGAACACAGCATGCACAATACATGCAGTGATCACGTGCTCCCATGCAGGACATATGGTTACATACACACTGGCCCACATTGGGTTTCCACAAAGTTGAGAGCCACCTGTGCCCCTTTATGAGATGGTTGAATGTATGGTTCAAGACTAGGCCCAGTTTTACGTGCTCTACAAGAATGTGTAATCGGTTTATTGTACTTCAAGAACTGTATATAATGTCTGCCAAAACCTCTGCACATTGATATAGTCTTTAGGCACACCTCTGTTGCTGCTCTCCCAGCTGCTGCATTTAATTAAACCAACTTGTTTCTGTTTTGCCACACGCCTCTTGTCTTTTCATTTTTTCAAGGTAAATTCATATCCGAGCAACAGCTCATATGTCCTGAGCTAAGAGGTTCACCCATCACTCACCTCACTTCAATCAATGGAGCCCACATTTATGCCCAGGAGGCCATCAATGATGAGTTCAGCAAATTCCATGAGGTCCTTTATTGCTACCTGAATAATTTCCGGAGATCTGACAGAATGGGTTTCCGGACCCTTTGCACCTCACAACATTGCCACAGGGTGCCCAGAAGACGATTGGGAGACTGATTACAGTACAGGAATGCCAAGCAGCCTTTAATGATAAGGTCATTGTTAATACTCCAGGCCTGATAGACTACCAGCAGAATTTTACTCCACATTCATGGGATCCCTAGCCCCTAAACTGGAAACATTGAACGCGGATGCCATGAAAGCGAGTCAACTACCGGACTGCACCTGGAGTGCAACTGTAATCTTCCTTCCTAAAACTAGTGGATCAGGCGCTCCTCCATCTGAATTTTATCCATTTCCATGTTTAACATGGATTTTAAAGTACTCAGTTAAATACTGATAAGTAGATTACTTCCCTAAATACCAGAACTGATCAATAGAGACCAAAATGGGTTCATACCAAATCATAGCACCTCCATTATCCTTCGAAGACTGGACTATATTCTGGAAGTGCAGTCCATGCCACAAGTGTTAATTATGTGAGTAGATATGGAGAAGGCCTTTGATTCTATATGTTAGGATTTCCTATTGAAAGTCATGCACAAGATGGGGCTGGGCAAAGGCTGGAATAAATGGGCCACCCTCCTTTATAAAGAGTCGACAGCCATAGTAAAGACTAACTCCACAGTTTGCTCCACCTATAACGTGTTCAGAGGGACCAGACAGGACTGCCCACTATCTCTCCTGCTCTTCACCTTGGTTATTGAGCCTTTGGCGGCTTTGTTCCACAGTGTGGGTAGTGGTAATGGTATAATAACACTAGAAGGCAACTTACATATAATCTCCCTTTACGTGGATGATCTTCTTTTATATCTCTTGAATGGGTCTCTTGGAGCACATAGTACCATCTAGGTGCTTGAGGAGTTCGGAACCTTATCGGCTTTGAGAGTTAATGAAACCAAAACATGTCTATTCCCGTGCACTTCCAGGACACCTCAACTCCCTGATCTCCCATTGGGCTTAATATAGTCAAACACAACCTTCAGGTACTTAGGTATTATGATATACCACAGCCTCAATGACCTACAAGAGGGAACATGGGTGAGCGATTTGCTCACTCAGAGTATGTGTCACCTTTTAGAGACTCTTGAGGCTCTTCTTGATGGCTTCAGTAGCGGTTTCCAAGATGGTGATGCTCCCTCGTTTGTTGTATTTTATTATGAATCTGCCAAATAGGATCTCTGTGGCATGGTTCAAACAGATTCCCTTTTGCGTAACTTGATTTGGGATGGAGGTCTCCACTGAGTATATCTGGAGGTCCTGAGGCACCCACTGGACGATTGTGGACTAGGGGCTCCAGACTTCGAACTGTAGTGTCTCGCACCACAACTACAGTGGATAGCTAGATGGCTTGATGACACCCACAGACATGTATTAGACCTGCCGGGCCTGGCTATGCTCCAAGATTACTATTCGATATCCCAGTGTCCTGCTATGGTTGGCCCTGCTATGTTGGAAGCTTTTAGAAATGGGAGTCTCTAGTTGGCAGAGGTAGGTAGCTTTGTCCAAATGAGGACCCATGCTTCTAGTCAGAGTACAGGGGATACACACTTTGGATAACCCCTGCTCACCCCCTGGGTAGCTTGGCACGAGCAGACAGACTTATTCTAAAGGCAATGTGTAAAGTATATGTACTAAAAGTACACAGTAATACAGTGCTAACACCACAAATGGACACCACAGCAGTTTAGGAAAAATAAAGTATAACGCACCAAGACAAAAATCCAAAATACATGTAAGAAGAATATGACTTTAAAAAGATTTCAAACAACTTGGTCCATAGAAAACTATGGCTGTTTGATTTCTCACAAAGTACCTGTAGATGCATCAAAATTCCCAAGGCCAAACAGCCTCAGAGATGGGAAGCATTGTGAAACAAAGAGATGTGTCAGTTCCTGAAATCATGGGGAGGCTATGCAACAGTTCTGTTGCACGCCGGAGAAGCGATGAGTCGAATCTGGTCTGAAGCGGGAAGTGATGCGTCAACTCCAAGAGGGGTCTGGTCCATGGGTGATGCATTGTGAAAACTTGCCGCAAAGGTATAATGTGTGGGAAACCGGGATGTGTGTGGCATCGTCGAGTGGCGCTGCATCGGTTTCTTCAGCCATGATCTCTCGATGTGTCGGTTCGGCAGCGGCACGGCGATGTGTGGAGATTCTTCTTGCATAGAGGTGCTGCATCCAAACAACAGCCACAAGAAGAGCGATGCATCAATTTCTTAAGCTCCTTAGGTTTCTTCCAGCTCCCAGCAGCAAGCACAAGCTTCAGAGACCCAGAACTGGAACAGGCACCTCCTGGTAGGTCAGAACTCTCAGCAGCAGACTTCAGGGAAACTGGTTGTGAAGTCTTTTTGTCCCTGACACTTCAGAGAGGAGGCAGCAAACACAGGCCCTTGGAGATCTTCTTCAAGTAGGTTCGAAGCAAAGTTCCAGTCTTTGTCCTTTTCTTGGCAGAAAACAGCAACTGCAGGCCAACCCCACTTAACACACAGCAAAGGGGTAGTACTCCTCCTCCCAGCTCTTCAGCGATTCTCCTTTGCAAAGGTTCCTCTTGAGTCCAGAAGTGACTTTAAGTTCTGTGGTTTTAGGTCTAATACTTATATCCCAAAATGTATTTGTTCTCTTTGTGTAAGGAGCTCTGAGCCTAGTCCAAACCAGTTCTGTCCTCATTGGTGCAACATGACCACAGGAGGTGAAGACAGCATTGTGCAAAGAAATCTCCACTCACTACTCTAAATTGAGTCAGGGTCGATTCAGCCAAGCTCTGAGTCATCCAGGAAGGGCCAGGCCCACTTCAACCCCCCCCCCCCAGTGGCTGTCTACAGTGAATGCACATCCCCAGCCCCTGTCACTCCAAAACAAGAAAGTCAATACACAAATAGTCAGAGGCACACAGAATGGTTAAACAAGAAAATGCTTACCTTCTAAAAGTTGCATTTTCAAACACACAATTTTATTATTATTTTCTGATTTCAGAGAGCATAAACTTTATTTCTCTATCTTGTCCCAATGGGAAATGATCCTTGTAAGAGGGTACAATGCATCTCCCATTCTATCCGTTGGGGCTAGATAGCCTTTCAATAGTGACAAACAAACTTGGCAGTATTTCACTATCAGGACATGCTACACACACCAGTACATGTCCTACCTTTCACATACACTGCACCATGCCCATGGGAGTACCTTGGGCCTACTATAGGGTTGCCGTACATGTAACAAAAGGGCAGTATTTCACTATCAGGACATGTCACACACACCAGAAAATGTCCTACCTTTCACATACACTGCACCCTGCTCAAAGAAGGTACCTTGCGCCTACCATAGGGGTGACTTATATGTAAGAAAAGGGACTGGCAAGTCGACATGGCAGTTAACAACTGTGAATAGACACTGCAGTGGCAGGTCTGAGATACCTTTTCAGGGTGGGTGACACAATCAGTGCTGCAGGCACACTAGTATCATTTGATTCACAGGCCCTGGCACACTTCAGTGCATTTTACTCGGGACTTACCAGTAAATCAAATATGCCAATCAGTGAAAACCAATTGTAACAGCAATTTACACAGGGAGCACTTACACTTTGACACTGATCAGCAGTGGCAAAGTGCCCAAAGCATTAAAGCCAGCAAAAACGAAATCCAGCACAGCATCAAAAATACAGGAGGTATAGGCGAAAAGTCAGGGGAAACCACCCCAAAGATGCCAAGTCTAACAGCACCGCTGTCTTGTGCAAACCCGTAGAGCTCCGCTGTATGCTCCAGATCCGCTGTTAGTGGTCCTTCCACATAAGAGTCCTATTTATTGTGTCACTGCTCCCCAACTTCCTGGCTGGACCGAAGCTGGACTGTTTTCAGTGGGGATTGCTTCATGGAGGGCTTCCTCATACCACTGGAGTACTTAAAGGAACAGTACTCCCTGCCCAAGATCATTACTTGAATTACGAGACTCTCGTACGGTCTTTTGCAGATTTATGGGATACGGGCCGTGACGAGCCCCCACCCTATACAGTACTTAGACTATTACTCTCCACGGGCTCTGCACAACATATGCTGATGTGGCTCTGCAGTGCATTGAATATGATGGAGAGCAAACCATTATTGACCCTTAGCACTAGATAGGCCGAGATTCTGGGCCATGAAATCACAGAGGAGGAATGGAATTGGATATTAGCGTACCATAAATAGAATTCCCGCAATACGAGGTTAAAATACATCCAATTCAATCATCCACACATGACGTATCTCACCCTACATATATTGCAGGTTATATATGGTGTGGAACCCCGGGAGTGCCCATGTAGTCAGTTGCCTGATGCAGACTTTTGCCATGTGACATGGAGATGCCACACACTATAGGCTTTCTGGACAACACTTTTTCACCAACTCCAGGACACACAAGAGTGAACTCTTTCTTGCACAGTGGTAACTTGCCTCTTAGTGGGGGTTCTCCAGAACAAGGTAAGTAGATTAGGCCATAGATTTATAGATCTGGCACTAGCCTTAGCCAAATGTAGAATAGCACTGGCATGGAAAACGGGGAAGGGGCCGATGTTGGAGACTTGAATACGAGATGTTACAACTTGGGCTGAAGCAGAGGAAAGAGCCCTTAGTCAGGAGGATGCCAGGTGGGGGGGGAGCAAGGCACCTAATGGCCAAACCATGAGCAGACATCTTACAGAGCTGGTAGCTCCCAGTAGAAGACACACAATGAGAACAGGGTCAGCCAGATGGCTGTGAGGAGGGAGCCTAGGTATCAGCCGCGGCCGGTATTAGGTGTAACTGTAGGGCGGTGACGTGTGGAGGGGAAGGGGCAGGGTGGGGGGTAGTAATGTATGGATTACGGAATTTAACAGGTAAGTAAACATATAAATAAATAAAACGAATTTCGTTGTGTGCACTGCATCACCAAATGTGCCTCGGACAGTGAGATTAGGGAGGAGAATTATGGAGGTGAATAGACAACACTGAGGTCAGATTACTGCACAATACACTATTGCATTGGCAAGCCCCACACAGATATTCACGCGGTTTGCGCTCCTCTGCCCTCTATCTTCCCCTGGACACAATCCCTGCTGTTCAGACTAGTACATGATGCAAATATAACATTAACCCTTGCCAGACCACAATGCTCAGACGATGTACCTACAGACCAGAGTCCACCACACCGGAAACGTAGTTGTTAGTTTTAATATTTAGTTGTTTGCTTTATTATGGTATACTTTCACCTCTTTTTCTCTTTCCCACTGGCATTAACTCAGTCATCTGAGATCTAAGATATTAGGGGACACCGAGTACACATCAGAGTCTGGAGACTCTGTTTCCTCTGATAACTATGTGAGCCAGGCTCTGCATGTACCTAAGATTGATGGACTATAACCGATAAGGTTCGCATAAGCATTTGAATAAATTGTATTGAAACCAAGTGTGCGACCTTAAAAGTGTTGTACTTCTGTCTCTCTATGCCTGCAGTGTATTTGCAAACTTTTACAGATTTAAAAAGTGTGGTAACCCTTTGATTTACTTCGAAAATTTCATCTTAATGTGCCTTTCCCTTAAATGCCAATAAACATATATTTAAAAACAAAAACAAAAAAAACAGGGATTATTCTGTGCTAGAATAGTTAGATTGAAAAATAAATCCCATTTGTGTGGAAAAGTGTAAGACATATACATAACGTTTTGTGATTTTTAATACATAATAATAAACACTAAACCTTTTTCTATAGGAGGGAGTTCTTGTCTCTAGCCTGTAATTTTTTATCAAAATACTGTATGAATGCCTTCTTTTCCTGTTCTGATAACGTATACATTCTACTAAATGGAACAGTGGCATCAGGAATTAAATTGGAGTAACTCATAAACACTGTAGTGTAGTTCCTATATCCCTGATAGGCTCTGCAAATTGGAATAATATACACTATAGTTTTGACATAGGACTTAGGTCAGTATGTCTCTATTGACTACATTAAACTTAATTACTTGTGTGTGCCAGCTAACTCAGAGGTCACTAGAAACTTCTCGAAAGAACAAGAAGGGATTTGTTTCTGACAACCGCATAAACATGACAACTTTGTTTCCCTTAGAGTCGGAACAATCTCTGAATCGTGGAAACTATAGATAACCGTTTCACTCAGTCAATCGTGCATGCTTTGTTTCTCCAGAGTTGCACAGAAATAGATAGATGGGCGTTTCAATAAAAAGGGTCTATTGAACAGTCCTATTTCTTATGCAAGAGATATGAACTGCTATAATCGTAAGACAGAATGCGAAGTATAATACCTATAGCGTTACCAGTAGGATTAAATAATACTGCAATAGTATGGTCTGTAGCCATGACATATATTCATAAAAATACATACATAAATAACACAGACTAAAATACTCATCTGGTGCTTCTAAAATAATCCCACCCCAGTGTACCTAACCGAAGTGTAGTACGAGGGAAGAAGTGGGTGCTGTTTAGCTATAGTCTAGTTTAGATATAGTTGCCAAGAGTCGTGCAAGTAGGCAGTCGAGCAGTGGACTGAAGCATGGTTTTCCATGGCAAGTGAAGGTATATTTATACCTTGAAGGTGTTTAGGAATGCCAGTATTGCCTTGAAAGTCGGGCATAAGAACGTCATGAATGAACCCTTAAGGAATAGATGTTCATGCATAATAAATGAGTTCTTGGAGAAATCAATATTCAAGCAAGGGGAAGTCCTAAAGGCTTAAGAGTCTGGTCTTCCAAGAACTCGTTGTGACGTAGATGAATGGATGTAGGTGGCCATGCCTGTATTTAGTTAGCATGGAGAATGCTAAACAAGGGATGGATTTCTATGCCTAAATAAGGGCAATGTGAATTGTACCTATATAAGGGTTCAATTAATATAAGGGTAATGATGACTAGGCCATGAATTTCCTAAAATAACAGGGTGATGAGGAGAGGCTGTCAAAATAAAAGAACACATTTCTATATGTTTGTCTATAGACAAGTATAGTGGAAAGGTTCTTGCAGTTACTGAACCAGTACTTAAAGGAGACCCAGCTACTGCTTAAATTGTATCCAGAGTTTCTTTAGGAACTACTGTAATCTGATGATAATGAGCCCAGGTCTTGCCCATAAATAATGTTGGGCTCTACAATCTACCATGATGGACATCTCAAGACTGGAAATGTCTGGACCAGGACAGGGTAGCCTGTTGCACTAGTAAGGAAGTATTGACTGGGAAAACATGGCTAATGCTATTGACTATTGATGGTAGTATTGAATTACAAGTACCCATACTCACCCCCCCACCCCTTCCTTTAGATAGGTATCAAAGTTCCCTGCCTGCTAGGGCACATTAGACAAGTGAGTACAACATGACCCTTCTGACAAAAATATAAACAGAGACCCTGATCCGTACTTTGCTTTAATTTTTACTCAAACAAAGATCCTCAAATACAACCTAAGTCTTTTGGCACTTTCAGAGCTTACTTCGTGGCGGTAGCAGCTGAAGGTAACAACAAGGTATCGGGGCATTTGAAAGGATGGAAGTTCAACTTAGGAAGATGTTGCAACGCTTCCTGAATTGCACTTGAGAATGCAGCTCAAGTGAAAGTCTTGAAAAATGCATTACTAGCTGATATCATGATGTTTAGGACAATTGAAAAAAATGCTGTGCTTTTGGAGGCAGACATAATTAGAGCATAACTAAAGCCTCTGTGAAAAACAACGTCAGTGTGGGTAAGGGGACTTTGAAACAAGTCCGTAAAATTAGAGTCAAATTAATTTTTCATTGTCTGTCAAAATTGCAGAAAACTTCCACCTCACCCTGCTAGCCACATTAATACCAATTTTATGGAAAGAGGATTGACACACAGCTAATGTGAAAAATTACCAAATTGTGCAAAGTTTTTATTACTTAGGTGCACTTATGTAGGATGATTAGTGGAATATCTATAGTGTGTGGGGTTTTACAATTTTACTATGTTTAGGTCCTAGCACAGTTTTTTCCTGCAGACTGAGTATATTTCCTTTAAAGTGCAAGTTGGCACTGAAAATAGATGTGACACTTTCTTGTGAGTTAACTTTAAAAGTATTTTCCTTAGGTCTTTGAACCTTGCTGAATTACAGCACTCTGTTTTCTCCTGCAATTCCTTAAAGGAGTGACAAGGGTAGCAAGCATACTGTTCAAAGAAATATGGAATAGTTTGTAAAAGAACTACATTTGTACATCACTATTGTAAACACGTCTAAGTAAATAGACATTTGAGCCATGAGAAATAACGCATGTGGCAAAGGACGCAAGCTGCAAAGTGCTGAATTTTGTGATAGAAAGAATATGTCAAGGTGTAATGGGCGACGGATGTACTAGCTGTTGGCAAACATATCACGGAGGAAACTGTGAAAGAGTGCAGGATGTTAAGGAAGCATCAAGGGCTTTCATTGCAATATGTATCAATTCAGCGGTTTTTTTTATTGTGCAGTTTTATATAACACAAACTCGACCCAACGGTATTGGAGCACTTTACATAACCACCAGTTAAATAACACATGGTCATGTTATTTCTTTTTTTTAAGGCACATGGCAATTAAGACCTAGATGTATGAAGGATCTGATTTGCAGTTTCCTAATTAGATTTTTTTGTCAAATCGCAATAAGGAAATCGTAAATCAGAATATACATAAAGATGAGTGATCGTAATTTGAGACTCGCCAGTAGTTGCATCTTTATTTTTGAAAGTGCAATTTGTGACCACCAAACTAGTAACCACGGTCACAATTTGCAAACGAGACCGCAAATACCGAAAAGCACTTCCTTATTCTGGGTAATGACCTCATAAGCAGGAAGTGCTTCTCTGGAAAGGAGTCCTAAAAAGAATCGTCGACACAGCTCCCTGCGCAAATAGCGATTTGGAGCAGCAAGCCACATAACTGCAATTGTCAACCAAGAAGCAGGAAAGGAATCTGGAGGCAGAAGAAGAAAACATACAATTCTCAGGAAAAGAACTTGAGATGTTGACTGGGGAGTGCTGCAACATCAATGACCTCCAGTTCAGAAAATCCTTCATGGCTGTCCCAAAGTCACATAAAAAAATGGCAAGAACTGCAGCAGAAAATAAATGCTGTCGGAGTAACTCAGTGCTCTATAAAAGAAATAAGGCAGATGTGATATGACCTCAATAAAGAACTAGGGTGAAGATTGTGACTCTGCAAAGTGAGTCCCGGGCAACAGGAGTTAAACAAAAAATGTCTTCTAGGTGCATTAATGAAGTAACATTATACGGGGTTTTAGTGAAACCGCCATCATAGTGTATTATGGAACATGCAGCCATTAATTTACTCACTGTCGTCAGTATTAGAAAGTTATTAAACAAATGGCAGCATATAATAAGAAGTGCTTTTCACTCCTACCAAAATGAATTGTAAGTCCATTTTATAGACAGATCATCATGAGGAATTCAATAATGGCACAACTGTGGATGGACAGGAAGACCCACAAATCGTAGTGGAAGAGCCCATTGAACTAGACAGTCAGTCAACCACACTTCAGGGCCACTGTAGCAGTGCTTCATACTCCTCATTGTCACCATCATTGCATGAGGATGATGTCTAACAGCTCATAGTCCAATTCTGCAGCCAGTTGTGAGGCCACGACAGCAGCAGGTCCTAGTACATGCTCACTCTCGGTGTCAAGAGGCATCTCAGGTCAACCAAATATCGTTGCTACAAGTTGCAGCAGAAAATAACCATTTGTTTAGTGGGTTGGAGAGTTCAATGTCTGCAACAAAACCAGTTAAAAATTGTTAATAAAAAAACTGCAGCATATGCAGCAGTGTATTTCATTAGGATTCAATAATGTTGCCTATCAATTGCCTGAAAATCAAGAAAAGAGGGACACTAAATTGGACAGCCTCGCCAATGCCTTTGAGAAGTTATACCTAAAAATGGCAGAGCATAATGCCAATCAAAGGCATAGAGAAAGAAATTCTGCAGCACGAATGGATGGGTTAACCCATGCCATCGGGAGATTAGTATCTGCAACTTCAAACGTATTAAGGCGCACAGTATATCTCAAAGTGGAAATGTGGCTCTTTAGTTGTGAAATCTCAAGAGGCTTAGGGCACATTACCGCTGAAGTTGAAGCACTACAAACTGCCCATATTGCTAGTGGGTTAGCTGTTGAACTTCAAAATAGTAAGGAAATCCTGAGTGTCAGCAGCCTCTCTTCAAAAGATGCATGTAAACTACGAAGCAGCAGCAACCATACTCCTGCTGCACAGCATGTGGGCACAATCCATTAGGATGCAACAGCAAGAAGCGGTTAAGGTCACAATAAAGAAAGTATTAATAATCATGTATCTAGTTTTTTGTTAGTGATGTAACTGACATTGGATTTGGCCATTATGTACGATTTGCATTTTAATGTTAATAATTTGACTAAAAATTGACAATAAAGGTTAGTATAGTTAGAAGCATCAAACAAACTTTGTATGTTTTACTTTATTTGTACTATCAGATATGGCTTACCTTGAACAGTAATTGTTGGCAATGTAGTCCCAGTGCCATTTCCTCTCCACTGCCCTACTCTCATCTGTTGTCTGATGAACAGGTAGCTCAGGATCTTCCTCTGAATCTGAGCCGGACAAAGTGATGTGTAGCCCCCCACTGGTTGCAATATTATATAGAATGGCCCATGCAGGCGGTTTCCGGAGCATATTTTAAGGCACCATAATTTTTATATAGGCAGAAGAAACGAGTTTTCAATCTAAATGTCCTCTGAATCACAACCCTGGTGCAACAATGTACTGTGTTGTATCACATTTAAGGTCTATTATGAAGGCGGGCGGACAACTTTGTCCGCCCGCCATCACCCCGGGAAATGGGATGTATGACATTACAACGCATGCTTTTACCAGGCATGCCTTTACATCGCAGTTTTTACAACGCATGCTGTTACAACGCATAGCGCTTAGGGGTGCTGGATAGTGAATAGTTTCATTTACTATTCCAACTCCAGTCCCCGTGGATAGTAGGGAAGGTGTGGGATAGTAAATTAAAACTATTCCCTATCCTAGAGCGCCCCCCAGTGCAATGCGTTGTAATGGTTTTCGTTGTAAAACCTGCATTGTAAAAGCACTGTGTGGTAAAAGTTGCGTGGTAAAGGATGTTTCCCCGGGAAATGGGACCGCCCGCTAAGGGTGCCGTGGTCCTGCATGGGGTAATTAGGAGGCACCCGCCACACTGGCGGGCGCATCTCGCATTTTTTGCATTGCGGTGGGCGGTGTTGTCAGCAGCACCCATTGCAATTAAAAAAAGGCATTTGTGCATTTGCATGACAGGCACCGTGCAGTGCCTGCCACGTCATCCATGCAAATGCAGGGGGTACCTTAGGTACCCCCATGTGGCCCCCCCACCACCCCCAACATCCTGGGGGCCCGCAACTGGCCCCCAACTCAGGAATCTGTATGCCTTTCCGTGGCGGCAACGCCGCCACGGAAAGGCTGATTCCTGCTGGCATTGTAATATGGCTGGCGGTGTCTAGCAGACACAGCCACCATTTGCAACCCTTTTCCGCCCAGTTGAACCGTCGACCATGTGGAAAAGCGGCTACATCATAATAGACCCCTTAGATTTGGGTTGTGAGGGATAGGTATGGAGTCAAAATCGATATACCTAGTGCTTAGGCACTATCACCTAAAATGCAAAACGTAGTGTGAGTTTTATTTCATATGGATGTGATAAGCTCAAACATATGTTTCATATTATTTGATATGTTTACCTAACAAATATCTAACAACTCCACTCTTTCCAATGAGTCGTGGGTGCTTCCTGAGTATTGTAACAAACTATCAATTATTAAATAGTTTTCAGCACACACTACTTGAATGTGTGTTTTTCCTGTTGCTCAACAGATATTCAAGTTGTGAGAGAGGATAAATAGGAACGTGTTCCATCTATACACCCTATGACATGGAAAGAATGCAACCCTGTAAAAGTTTAATTTAGTGGATTAAATGTTCTGTGCATTTCTGGGTAGATATATGTAATGGTTGATATAGAGAAACATGGCATTTAAAAATCTGCGAGGAAAAAAAGGTGAAACTGCACTTTTAGAAACACCACCAGCAACAGCAATCACACCATGGTAACTCACTGAGGCCAAAAGGTGCAAAGAGCACAACACTTGAACATAGGTAGGGATAGAATTGCTGAACTGAGTATTGCTTTCTATGTGTGGATTTAAAAGTGCAATTTTCTCTAATATTGCAGCACTATTTAGCCTGTATTTGTCAAAATCTCTTCCTTGGTGTGTTGGAAAATGGTCAGTTGGACTCTGAAAATCCTCTTTTGTCTCCTCCGCCTCCTCTACTGAGCACCAGTATTCCAAACCTCCTCGCGATCACATACAATGCAGTCGTTGTGGAAACCCCTGGTGCATTTTTTATTTTAGTTAAGTAAATTTTATTGAAAATAAAGAACACAGGGATAAAAAAGTACAGTCATCAACTTTGGTATAGAGAGATGTATACAATTATGGGAATGAACAATAATTATTGCTGTCAATTGTAAAATTAGACAGCATCTAATTTAAGGGAGGTACAATACTTTATAATAAAGTCCCTTAACAGTACCCATGAAATAACTGGAATACATAAGAAGAATGGATGTATGATGTTACAACGCCTTTCTTTACAACGCATTTTTTACAACGCAACATCCATTACAACGCATTCCATTACAACGCATGCATTTACAACGAATTTTTAAAAACTACCTTTACAATGCATTCCATTACATCGCATACTACCTTTACAACGCATACCATTACAACGCATAACATTACATTGCATGTAAGGTAAGTATTGGATAGTGTAGGGGTAAAAATTACTATTCTAACTCCAGGGGGTGCAACAGTAGGGTAAGTGTTGGATAGTGTAGGGGTAAAAATTACTATTCTAACTCCAGGGGATGCAACAGTAGGGTAAGTGTTGGATAGTGTAGGGGTAAAAATTACTATTCTAACTCCAGGGGGTGCAACAGTAGGGTAAGTGTAGGATAGTGTAAGGGAACTATGTGTTGTAATGCTATGCGTTGTAATGGTATGCGTTGTAATGACATGCGTTGTAGTGGTGTGCGTTGTAGTGTCATGCGTTGTAATGGTTGCATTGTAAATGCGTTGTAATGGATGTTGCGTTGTAAAAGTTTCGTTGTAATGGTAGTGCGTTGTAAAAGTTGCGTTGTAAAGGTTGTTTCCCAAGAAGAATATATACAACATAGTTTGCTAATAGAAAAGATATAACCTGTGTAAATATTTGAGTGAAGAACATTTTAAGATAAAAGAATGGTAGTTTTTAAAGAAGAGGAAGAGAAAAAAGAACATGAAGAAAGAAAAAAAGAGGGAGAAAGAAGAGAAAAAGAAGTAAGTGAAGGAAGAAATATGAAATGAAAAATAGAAAACAGTAAGGATTAGGATGATGATGATAGAAAAGTAGTGAAAGGTAACCACAATAAATCAAATTTAATCTGTAATAGAAGTGAAGACTGAGGAACAGAAGTAATTCTATGTTCATCACAAATTAAATTCTACCAAAGTATGAAAGATAATTTAGAGTTGTCTTTCCAGCAAGTTAATATTACTTTAAATGCAACAGCAAGAAATAGATCAAATAAAATAGATTTAGAAGTAATTTCATCAAAATCTGGTGACTTAGTACCTAGAAAAATATTGTGTACATTAAATGGAACCTATTATAGAAAACAAGGGTCCTACGGCTAATTTAGGATATAGACACAATGATAATATACACTTGAATCAGTACTATACCTTTTGTCCCTGTACCCAGCCGGGTCAGGGAATATTTATTCGATATAATCAAAAACAATTAGATGACCGCGTGAGGGGTCAATTTCAGCATTAGATAGGGTACAAGTCTGTACCTATCCAGGAGTGAATTAACATACAGTTTAGAGAAGGTAGAAGTAAAAAGAACACATAATATCAGGCACGAAAAAGAAGGAGCCACATGTCCCTTGCAAAAAGTTAACTCATACGCAAGTTTAGACAAACAGTCAATGCAATCACGGTAAACACAATGGACACGTTGCAGAGCTGTTTAAAATGTCGATGACGTTTCGATCCCCTGGCTCCTAATGAACCGGGATCATCATCAGGACTTTGTATTTAAATGCCTGTTTTGATTTGAAGCGCCTGTAGAAATAAAGACAGGAGAAAAGACATAAAATTGGAACAAGGTTCCCAAATTGCAGAGATTGTTAAAAAACGACCTTTACGTGTCAAGCCCCATTCAAGGTGTAACACATGCTCAACTCTTAACGTGTGTATAGGTATAAGACCAGGTCCGCACCCGGCCATGCATACATTGATTGACCATAAGGGCACAAACCGTCATCGTGCTGGCCGATGTAAATAAAACTCCAGGGTGAAAGAACAGCTTCAAAGTACGTTGTGCAAAGTGCCACATGGTGAGATATTAATGCTAGAGCACGTCCAGGTGATTCATGCGGCATTTGTGAACATGTGCGAGAATTCAACTGTGTAACTGACAAGGATTCGTGGTCAAGGCTAAACATGGTCTGCGAATCAATATTGTTGATCGCGTAAATCAGGCCGAAGTGAATTATAGTGCGTGCACATAATAACGGGTTATAAAAACGCAGTGCTCCGAAGGTGGCATATGGGGAAAATTTCTGCTGACCTGAACGACAGCGTTGGTCGGTTTGTAATTGATCTCTATGGCGCGAACTTAAGGCGAGTGTAGAAACCTAAAGGGTCAGATAATGAATCATTAAGTCCTATGCTCCCCCTTCCAGTGGGAATTGCGACGGCAGGGTAATTATTAATACCTCTTGCTAAGGCCTCAGCACCACAATGGGTACCAAGGGTCTCTTGCGGGCGTATTAGCTGTAGGCGACTTCTTTCGGAGTAGATATCGTAAGGTTTAGGAGTGCGATGCTCCCGTTAGTTCCACCTCACCAGATGAAAAATAATTGTGTTGTTTAGAGGGATACAAGTGGGAGTGGTGGGCAATGTGCCGTCAAAACTTTGCACTGGCCGAGGGCGTGGTGTGCTTACCTTCGTAGTATATGACTTGCTCCCCAATCGGGCAAGATGTCAACCGTCGGTAGACTCGATATTCAAGGTACCCGACAGCACGGGAATCCGTGTACGGCTATCTGTGTAGCCGGAAGTCAGTTTGAGATAAACCAGGTGGCCGTAGATCGACAGCGATGAGGGACTTGGGAGAAGTTACGCGGCGGCCATCTTGGAAAGGGATCATATTAGAGACTTAGCCATATGATAATATATGCCGAGGACGTCAGTGACAAGTGCCATGCTATTAAAAAGCGGCAAATGCGGGCAGTGCAACATGAAAGAAGTGTTCATGCTCCATGTGTACCCAGTGATATATACAGGTTCCAAGCAAGGATTTACATTCTTCCGAACGAACAGAATACACTATTAAAGCAACAATTGATAATATTAGACATGTCATAGAACATTATTGTTCATAGTTCAGTGCAGCATTAAGAGCAACAATAGAGGATATTGGGAGTGTCATATTTCCTAACCGCTCAAGGCTCAGTGGTACAGTCATGCATACATGTAATGTACTTTTTAAGAGAAATCAGAGTAAGGCAGCCCAATCCTCTGTGCGATTTAGTCCATCTAATCCGGCTTCTGTGTTGGCAAATGCGCGTCTTAATTTTCTGTGATGTTTGCCCAACATAGATTTTACTACAAGGACACTGGATCAAATATACAACATTACTTGTATAACAGTTGGAAAGGGTGTTACTCTTGAAGGTAATATTATTGAAAACCATAGATTTACCTTCAATAGTAAGATAACAAACGATACAACCACCACATTTCACGTGTCCAACAATGGGGGACAGACCCCATAAATCTTTAAGAGTGGAAGAGTGAGAAGGGCTAGGAAGGGCTGCGCGGACAAAATGATCTTTTAAGTTTTTGCTTTTTCTGAAAGCGAACAATGGACGCTCAATTTCCACAGTTCCCGTATTAATGATAGGCCAATGATGAAGTATCATTTTCCGAAGTTTGTTTGACAATGGAGAGAAAGTTGTGACACAGGCTAACCTCTCTTGGGTTTTCTTGGGGGTAGGGGTTAGCAGGGTCTCACGTGGTCTGTACCATGCTCGCTTGAGAGCATTCTTCACAATTCTTCTGGGGTATCCCCTGTTTATGAGTTTAGTAGCAAGAATTGCACTTTCTCTAAAGTAGTCCTCCCTGTGTGAACAATTTCTCCGAATTCTAATGAACTGGGAGTATGGTAGGGAATCTCGGAGGGCATTCTTTGATACATAGGAGAAGCAAGGTGGCTTGTCTTGAGGAAAGCCCCAAAGGTACACATTGGGTTCCTTTGTTATAATTAAAAAGCATTAAATGGAACCTGGCATGAAAAAATCAAGATACAGGTTGACCATATAGCTTTCCAAAAAGCATGCACCTTAGGACAATAAAACAATAAGTGCAGTAAAGATCCTTCATCATTAAGGCATGACCAACACGATGGTGGGACAGAATGGGAGTAATAAGAACTCTATTATAAATAAAATATAAAGATTGTGTGATATTTGCAGCTTTAGATATCTTGAAAAGTTTTTGCAGATCCCCAAAACAAACTTGGATAAAGTCTCTAAGGAGGAGGAGCTTTTACTGAAGAGATGGCAGATTCTACCATTATCTCATTATGGGAGAGTAAACCTGATCAAAATGTGTGTGCTCCCCAAATTCGCCTATCTTTTCAATAGTATTCCTTTGGAATTTGATAAAACCGCTCTTTTGAAAATACAGGGTAAGATCTCCTCATTTGTATGGGCAGGTAAAGGGATAATGGTTATCCTGGAAGAAGGTTAGGCGAAAGATGGTTAAGGGAGGCTTGGGTCTGCCGGACCTTCTGTTGTACTGTTGGGCATTTCAATTAAAAAATTGCAGGATGCTACTATTAAAACCAGATAGCTCCTTGATTGGTAGTATGTTTGAAGCCATGCTCGCTGATATGGATAAAGTGGGTTTTATGTATAAATTTTGAGCCCCTAAATACTTTAAAAAGATTAGGCTTAAGACTTTATATATGGCAGCTAAATTATGGACTGAGTGTCGAGCTGTTTTAGGCTTGCCGTATTACAGTGATTGGGCTTCAATGTGGGACTCCCCAGGAATGCCAGAATGCCTTATAGACGCACTATCGCTCCCTTTAAAAGAGGCTGGAGTACTATTCTGGATGGACATATTGGTTGGGAACATCTGTTATCCTTGGGAAGTATGGTGGAATATTACCAGCGGAGCCCTTTCCAGATTTAAATTTTACCAAATAGCATCCTGGTGTAGAAGTAATAGGTTAATGTCCGAGGACACCGCCATGGATGATGAACTGCAAGATCAAAAAGTTAGAAAAAAGGAAGTTGGTTGTTGGTACCAGCATCTTCTTGAGGCAGCAAATAAGAAAATGGATCGCCCATATCTGGTCTGGGAGAAATGCTTGCCGAGTGAAGATCTGGAAAAGTTATGACAAGTATCTTTGGAAATTTTATATTCACTAATTAAATCTGCTGCACTCAGGAAAAAACATTTCTTCACACTGCATAGGATATACTGGACACCCCTCAAGTTTGCGAAAATAAGGGGAGGTGGAGAGGCTAATTGTACGAGATTGCGGAGCCCCGCAATGCAGATGATGTCCACATCTTCGCGGCTTGCCCTCTGATCCAAGAGTTTTGGGGCAGCGTGGGTAAGACCTTGTCTGATCTATTGGGCATGGAGGTCGAGGTAAGCCCTTCTCTTATTATTTTCGGTATTATATTGAATCCTGATGGCTTGTTGGGCTTCTCTGGCCTCGAGAGCAAATTGGTATTTTACCTCGTCCTGTTGGCAAGAAGGGAGATCTGTAAGCTTTGGCACCAGGCCCTCCCACCAACTTGGAGAGCCTGGTGTAATGCGGTACGATATTCTGGAGATTTGGGTCAAAAGGTCAATCAGAATAAGGGTCGGCAGATCTTGGGTTGTTCTGGAACCTGTTAGATTTTACTGTTGGTGTTTAATCTACCTGTGCTATCCGATGATTAGACCTCTCGGTCAGCTCCCGATGAGTGGTGTGGTCGGGTGACACTTAAACACCATCAGCTGAGTCCACTCCCCCTAGATTAAAAACGACAAGGGCAGCATAGGTTGAGAGGTCGTTATATCTATGGAGGTCATATGAGGATAAACTAAAAAATGGGGGGGAAAAAATGGGATATGTTTTTGCCAAAACTTATCCCATTGAGAAACAGATAATATCTGTGATAAATCTTGATCCCATTCAAGTTCAACACTTGATTTGTTACGTGCGCTAATCGGTGTAGATAAAATTTTGTATATAAAGGAAGCACTAGGTATAGTATAAGAAGGGATTTGATGTAAGGGGCTATCAGGTATGAAGGAAGTAGGAAATGGGTGAGTAAGAAAACTCTGTACACGTTCTTGTAAGATGGGAGTTAAAGTGTTATATTGTTGGATACAGGAATCAGGTAGGTGAAAGGACTCTTGTAGTTGATTGAAGGTTAGAACAGTATTATTAACAATCATTTGATGGACATAAAAAAATTCCCTTTTCTTTCCATTGTTTGTAATAGAAAGATTTGTGTCGAAAGGTAATGTATTTATTAATATTCAAAAGGTAGAATTGACTCTTGTAATCGCGTTACCATGGTTTCTTAAAAACCCTCATGAACGCAGTGAAATGGTCATATTTAGCAGTGTATCTTTTTCTCCGCCCCTCACTTGCGTTATGGCATCGTCATTGGGTTTATTAAGTGTGCTGTATGCCTGCCTCAAGCCTGAGGCAACCTCTGGTCCAGCGCGATAGTGTCCAGAGATAAATCGGTGCCCACAATGAAAAATAACTACTAAAAATAAAAAACAAGCTAACATCAGAGTAGAATTTTTTAATATAGGTGAGATGTCGATGTTTGTTAAAAAAGGTTTTGGTATACTTATGGATCGTGTAACTAGATCTTATTATACCATTTATCATCATAAGTCAACATGTTTCTGCCCCTCCTTGCCCAGCCGGGTCTATGGAGCATTCACCAGGACTCAATAAAAAGGGATTTATACTCACACCATTTGTGTAGTATTTAGAAGTGGATATTGTGTCGCCACTTAGTTTCTTTATCAAGGTATTGCTGTACCTCTTGGTTAATGAAGAACGGGCGTCTTCGGGGTATGTAGATACTTTGATCTCAGGCCGCGTATGGAGAGTTTCCGTTTCTGGTGCTGGCTCTGCCCCCGGACGAGGTCCAGAAACGGAAACTCTAACGCGATTACAAGTGTCCATTCTACCTTTTGATTCTTTGCAACTGAATAGGGGAACTGAATGGACAGTTATTCCTCCTCCCTACCTGTTGATTATTAATAATGTATTTATTAAACCATAGTGAGGAGGCTAAACAAGTTTGATATTTGTCAAATGTTTTAAAGAAAATAATATGCAACAGGTATTGAGAATGTTTCAGAATTGGGTATTTAGAAATAAAAGTACAGTTAGTCATGTATGCAATATCTTGTACAGAGAAATCATTTAGTAATGAACATTCAACTTTAATCCATGAAGGTTTAGGTAAATCTTGATAATCTTTTGATAAGGCATAAAATTGACGAAGTCGAAAGTCAGTATGATACAATTGGATGTCAGGAAATCTTACACCCTCCTCGCATTTGGGACGAATCAGTTTGGATGGAGCTATACATGTATGTTTATTATTCCAAAGAAATGTAATACATAACAAATTAATCTGAGCAAAAAAATATTTAGGGATTTTAAATGGCAACATCGATAGTAAAAACAATATCTGAGGAACAATTGTCATTTTAATTGTATCAAGTCTGCCACACCATGATAAAAATAAAGGCGACCAAAAAGTTAATAAATTGGTAATTTTAAGTTTTAAGGCAGTGAAATTATGGAGTAATGTATCACGGATGTTAGATGAAAACCAAGGACCGAGATATTTAATTTTTCGAGGACACCAAGCAAAATTGGTTGAGTCAAACATATGTTTGTAACATGAAGGGTTTAAGGGAAGAATCTCGGTTTTAGAGTAATTTCATTTATAATCTGAAACACTAGAGAAAGCAGAAATCTCTTGTAGAATGGGGGACACGGAAGACTCAGGATTAGACATATAAATAAGGACATCATCAGTGTAGCCAATTATGAGAGGATTATTTGTAATACGCAGTAAAAAAGGTTTTAATGCATAACAAAACAACTAATGGGGAAAGAGGACAACCCTGACGAGTACCTCTTTGAAGGTTAAAATATGGGGAAAAAAGACCATTAACAAAAACACAAGCTTTTGGATTTGCATATAACAATTTAACATATGAAATAAACTTGGGGCCAAAATTAAACCAATTTAATGTGTGAATCATTAAATCCCAGTTAACACGATCGAAGGCTTTCTCTGCATCTAAAGATCATGCAGCTAGTGGAGAGGGATATTTTTTACTAAGAGCCAGAATATTGGAAAACATTCTAGCATTATCAGAAGCCAGGTGCCCTTTAACAAAACCAGCTTGATCTGGTTTCATAATCATGGGAATCATTTTCTCCAGAGGAGATGCTAAGATTTTTGCAAAAAGTTTACAATCATAATTGATTAGTGAGATAGGACGAACATTTTTGCAAAAGGAGGGATCTTTGTCTGGTTTTGGGATTTCAATAATCAGGGCTTCCAAAAAAGAGCCACTGGCCTTAGAAATGGATATGAAAGAGCTAGAAAATTCTAATAATTTAGGGGCAAAACAGGAGGAAAAAGCTAGAAATAATCCAACTGAAAATCCATCAGGGCCAGGAGCCTTCACTTTTTGTAAGGATTTAAGAGCATTAGACAATTCTTAAAGAGAACTATCCTCTTCAAGCTGAATAAAAAGATCTGTAGAGGTTTTGGGTTAGGGAATATCTCGGAAAAAAGAGGTAAAATCTTCCTGAGATGGTTTGGAAATTTCTGTATATAAAAGATTGTACTATGATTGTAATGAATTAATTATCTCAGAATCCGATGAGAGGAGTGCATTGGTTGATTGTGAGTAAATAGGGCTGATAACTTTACATTCTGATTTGATTTTTAAATAATTTGCTAACATTTTCCCTGCCTTGTTTTGGCCTCATGATATTTCGATTTAATCTTGAGGAGAATGATACAAGAGTCTGTAGCGACTATTTTATTCAGGGTGGATTTAGCTTTAATCAGTTCTTGCAAAGACAACGGGGATTTAGAAGAGTAGTAAGAATGTTCTAATGTCTTGAGATGATTTAATGTTCTTTTATATTTATCATGTGTTAGTTTTCTTTTCTTTGCAGAGTAAGCAATAGTAAAAGCTCTAAAGGAAGCTTTAAAAGCATCCCAATTATTGTGTACTGATGTATCTATAGATTTATTAAGGACAAAAAATTCCTTAATAAAGGCAGTGGCTTCTGACAGAAATGTACGATCTGTTAAGAGATAATTATTGAAGCGCCATGTGGTGATGGATAAACCAATAGAGGTTGACACAGGAGCATGGTCAGAAATAAAGATAGACCCAATTTCAGATGTTAGAAGACAAGGTAACAGTGATTTGGAAATTAAAATATAATCAATACGAGATCTAGTATGATGTACAGGAGAATAGAAAGTAAATTCTGTGGTATCTGGATTACATGCCTTCCACGTATCAAACAGAGGACGAGACGCAATGGTCGATTGAAATGATTTGTGGGATTTATCTAGTTTAAATTTACATTTAGAGTATCTGTCTGTGAACGGGTCCAACCAGTTATTAAAATCACCACCAACCAAAATGTTTGAATTAGAAATCGATAACAGTTTCAATTTTATAGATTGCTAAAATTCTGGATCAGGTTTTACAGGGCCATAAATATTAAAGAAGTGATTTGTTTTTTATTAATAATAACATCAACCATTACCCAACAACCTGAGGTATCACAATCTGATGACAAAATCTGTGCATTAGTAGACTTATGAAATAATATAGCACCACCACCATGACGATCTATAGCAGGAGAGAAAACAATGTGATTGACCCAATGGCGTTTGAGTTTAAGAGACTCTTTGTCGTTACAATGGGTTTCCTGCAAGAAAGCAACCAGGGCATTAAGTTTAGCTAAATGAGACAGTACCTTTTGGCACTTGACAGGATGACCAAGACCACAAACATTCCACGAGACCACATTAACCATGACTGAAAGAGGGACACGAAACTGTAAAATGAACAAAAAAGAAAACGAAAAGACATTGTTCAATAAGAGATAGGAAAGACACATTAGTAAAAGTACAGCACAAAAACAGGAAAAGGAGTGAGATATACTGTGACGTAGTACTAAAATAACAACAAGTATCAAAGAACAAAATTGTAATCTGAACACAACAAGAAAAGTAGAGAAAAAGAGGAAAGAAGGAAAAGAAAAGAAACAGAAGGAAGAAGCAAGCAAACAGATCAAGGCATAACAACCAGATCTGTAAGAAGAAAAGAAATGGAGGGAAGAGGAGCAAAGTGACGCAAGATGGTGCGGACCTCAGAAATAAGAATAAAGGAGATGAGAGAAAGAGAACCTCATGAATATTAAAAAAAAGAAAATTCATAATCTGAGAAAATTGCATAGTCATGAAAAATTAATTTAAAATGGCAATCCTAAAAAACTAGAAAAGTCAGGTGTTGGTATCCATTCCATTTGAAGAGAGGTTGTGAAGATAAAGTTTACATTTTTCCGGATCATCAAAAGAGCGTGAACGACCATTATGAGTAATCTTGCAGAGACATGGATGGAGGATTCCATATTGAATATTAAGATGGCTCATCTGAGGATGCAAAGCGAGGAATTCTTTGCGATGTGCGTTAGTTGCACTGGAGATATCCTGAGAAATGAAGATATTATGTCCAGACCAAATAAGACGACGTTTAAGTCTTACAGCCTTCAAAATATGCATTAGCTCAGTAAACTCCAGAAAAAGCATTATGATGCTGCGTGGTTTTGTAGCATTGGAGTTTAAACGCCCCAAACGATGTTCTCTTTGTATGTTGAGGGGAGTAGTTGAAGGTTGAAGATCCAGGAGCTCTGGAAGGAATTTCTGTAAAAACAATACCATATTTGAATCTTCAATATTTTCCGGAAGACCATACAGGCATAAGTTGTTTCTACAATTACGATTTTCAAGGACTTCTGTGTGAATTTTCAGTTCATGAATTTCCTGTTCTAGTAGTGGAATCTTGGTAGATACATCCTGTAGGTTGCTAACACGTCGTTCCAGTTCTAACACCTTGCCTTCCATAACAATCCATCTCTCTTCAATTTGTTTTAGCTTTTCATTTGTCGCAGACATAAAAGGTTGAAGACCACGGACTTCATCTAAAATAGAGTCCAAAATCGGATTCTGAGATGAATGAATAGGAGAAGGTGGGTTATTTTTATGTCTCTTTGGTTTTGTACCAGATACGGAGGAACTAGCAGAGTGGATATCATTAGCCAAAAGACTGGAGTAAAATTGAGGTTTTCACAATAAGTGACGTAGAAAAAACAGAAAATAGTAGGGTTCCAATGACAATGCAACTGGATGTGAAGACAAGAGTAAAGGAAACCTTAAAAAATGCACAAATATTAAGTACATTTTTTAGTAGATTTCCTCAGAAAAACACTGTTAGCGAAAAAGGGTGCTTCATTTCCACATTATATTGACAAGCGTATGAGGAAAATTGTGCACAAGAAACAATAGATTGACATTTGTGAAAGAGTCAATTGGTTACTTGAAGCACAAAGCTGAATCCTTCATCTCAGCCAAAAAACTGCAGAAAATATACAAAGTAATTGTAGACATTGTGACATTGTTCCAGCAGAAGCGGCATATCAGAATGAAGAGACACGAGCTCAACGACCAAAAATGGCAGCCGCCCAAATCTCCAATATGTAAAATATTGCCGCAAACTGAAAGAGGCTTGAGGAGGGTTCAAAATCAGGCACAATGCAGACTCCAACCACACAACATGACCTGCAAGGCAGTTTCACCACTCCATAGATTGTGTCTGACAGAAGAGGTTAACTAGTGTTGAGTTTTGCAAATGAGTGCCTCTCTGGTGAAGTATGACTTTCTGTCAGAGCATGTGGAAACACACGTTATAATAGCTACATTCCTGAATAATGGGCTTTCCCAAGACTATTATGCCCAAGCAGGATTGCTATATTGTTAGGAAAGTTCTTGATAAAGGTGGCGAAAGTCACAGGCTGAGAGAGAGACGTGGGCGCAGAGACCTAAAATGGCGGCTGCCCGCGTCTCTGACGAGAGAAAAATTACTACGATCTGCAGAGTTTAAATAGAGGCAAGAAGGAAGTCCAAATGCGGTCTACAGACTCACCGCATGCTCAGCAAGTGATGCCCGTCACTCGGGTTGTGAAGTGACGGAAAAAGAGGCTCTGGAGACGCTTCCGAGTCCCGCTCTGGGGCGGAGCTCACGCTGGATCCACCATTCCACCTCGGCTTGCAAGCCACGCCTCGACCCCTGGTGCATTCTGGGCAAGCTTTTATATTTGCACACAGTCACTAACTGAAATGAATTGATCAGTGGCATAACACAGGCCCCCCGCAGCTCCCATCGTTGCAGGGGGGCCCCCAAGCTCCGAAGGGCCCCCTCAGCAAAGTACTCTGGTCGGAGCTCTCCCGATCGTGTCTAGAGGGGCCCCTCCACATGTCTTGCAAAGGGGCCCCCTCAAGTTTTGTTACGCCAGTGACATTGATAGTAAATTTAATGTGCATACAGGCCTTTTTGAAACCAGTTGTTAATTGTGACAGCCTTCAACACACGGTTTATGGGTCACAGTTAAAAATTCTATAATTGTGAATTGCAAAATTCAGCCACATTACTAAAAACATATTGTAACTCACTTTCGTACATAGCAAAACGTACCTTTTGGAGTTGCAAATTAATTTGCAAGCGATTTGCGATTCACAAATGCTTCATACATCGAGCTCTGCAGTTTCCTATCCGATGTTAGTATTGGGTAAAGAGAATCCGACAGACGGAGAGGAAAACTGAGCAGATACCTAACCCTAATTAATGTAACACTCGGTATACCAGCGAAACTAGCTAAACCTGGCAAATCGCATCGGTTGGCTCTCCGTGCCTGGAGACTAGTCACTGAAACCTCATTCCAATCCCATTTTTCGCATCAAAATATACAGGCACTAGACGATCTCCCCGTGAATGTGGGCGCAGTCACTCTTGAGACAGAAATAAGTGTAACATTGGACACTTTGGCCCCAAACAAAAACAAAACCTTATGAAATCACTAAGACCAGCTTCAGAGAAGTGTTACACACCACAACTCAAAGTGCTCAAAAGAAAGTGTCAAAATCTAGAGCACCAATGGAGACAGTCAAAAGAGGACTTAGACAGAATAAGGTACAAATCCGAACTCAAGGCTTACAATCATGCTAAAAGAAATGCCAAAAAAACCTATTATGCACAACGAATTCATGACAACTGTAGTATGGCTAAAGAGCTATACAAAATAGTGAAAAAACTTAGCAAACCAGCTGGCCTGTCCCAATTCTTACCTCCATCAATGGAAGCAAGCAAAAAGATAAGCAACTTCTTTTCGGATAAAATTAGCAAAATCTACTCTTTTTTAAGTCTCACTACACAAACAGACATAGCTAGTTTGGGTTCCCAAACCCCACATCCAGAGACCCCCATTAGAAATGAGTAATTTCACACCACTGACAGAAAATGAGGTTCTTAAGGCAATGAGAGAAGTGAAATCTGGCTCTCCCCTCGACCCCTGCCCTCATTTTATCTTTGCTCAGATTGCCCCCATCCTCTGCCCATACGTCACCCAGCTCTTCAACAATTCTCCCAAAACTGCCACCTTTCCGGATATCTGGAAACAGGCCATAATAATCCCCCTGCTAAAAAAAGCCGGATCGGATGTTCTCAATCCTGAGAACTATCGTCCAATCTCCCAACTTCCCTACCTATCCAAAGTCCTGGAGAGACTGTTAAATAAGCAACTGACACACTACCTGGAAACCAATAACTTATTGGATCCATCACAGATGGGTTTCAGGGCCACCATTAGCAACGTTGCTGGTAGTGCTAGACAACATCAGAATATGCACTGATCAAGGTGGAGCAGTTGCGCTGATACTGTTGGACCTGTCTGCAGCGTTCAACACCGTCTCACACAACAGAATGTTGGAAATTCTCTATGATAAGCGAATTCACTCCAACGCACTGCAATGGCTCAGATCATTCTTAAGCAATCGAACTCAATCAATTTGCCTGGGCCAATTCTAATCTAAACCCAGCATCACCAGCTGTGGTGTTCCACAGGGGGCATCACTAAGCCCCACTCTATTTAATGCCTATGTTTCATCTCTGGACAAAATCGGCAGGAAGTGGGGAATCAGCATCAGCTCATATGCAGATGACACGCAACTGATGGTAGCACTGGAAGAAAGGCCTGAAGCCTCCCAACAAAAACTTCATAATTGCCTGACAGAGATGTCCCAATGGACGCATGAGCACTGTCTAAAACTGAATGCGGGGAAATCCGAGATTCTACTTTTTGGAGGGGCCAAGCTTCTCTGGGATGCCACGTGGTGGCCACAAACACTGGGCACTACCCGAAGTCCTAATCAATGTGCTAAAAACTTAGGTGTCTTTATCGACGACACCTTATCCATGAAGGACTATGTACGGATCCTTTGTGGAAAGGGTTTTGCAATGCTAAAATTTCTAGCAAGACTGTTTCCGTGGATACCAATGGACTGCCGGAGATCAGTCATGCAGGCCCTGCTGATAAGTCAACTCGACTATGGCAATGCATTATTCGTAGGCATGAAGGATCTCCTGTTCACGAGGCTTCAGATACTCCAAAACGCCGCTGCCAAACTGGTCCGTAACCAAAATAGGAGGAGCTCTGCATCAATGTGCATGAAGACACTACACTGGCTACCCATGCGTCAACGAGCAGTATTTAAATTGCTCTGCCATGCCCATAAAGCACTGTACCAAAGCGGCCCAAAAATACTCCAGGATAAAATCGAATTTTATATTCCCTCAAGGAATCTGCGGTCACTACATCTAGCGTTGGCAAGAACAAAGCGCATTAAGAAAGTTAGGTCCGGAGGGAGATCCTTCTCATACTTAGCGGCAAAAAAATGGAACGAGATGCCTTTGGATCTACGGCTCACCTCCAACCATCTATCACTCCGGAAAAAACTAAAGACCCATTTGTTCCCCAAAAACTAAAGAAACATCTGCTCAATCCTTTTCTAGCTTTACCAGATCATGTGCTTCCAGCGCCTTGATATCCCTCTGGGATGATTGCAGCGCTCTATAAATAAATAAATAAAAATAAATAAATAACAATGTAAACTTGTTTTGATGCTCTGTCCTCATGTAAAGCGCTCTGATACCTTCGGGTCTAGCCAGCACTATATAAAACTGTTCAAATAAATAAATAAATAAAATAAAATACCTCAGTCTATGGAGTTACTGGCATTGTACATTTCAGTGGTTAAACACAGAGAGAGGCTTATTGAATGGAGGGAGCGTTTTTTTTGTTTTCTTTTTTATAAATTAGTAATGTACTTTTTTCTAAAATTGTGGAAGCTGTGTTCATATTAGTAGTGGGTAATGCAGCAAATTTCATCTAAATAAATAATTGTATGTGAATTATGTAGTAGGAATCAGGGCCTAAGATGTAGATATGAGGTTGAAAAGCAAAACTGGCTTCGAGAGATAGTAGAGGCTTTTACTCAGGAGACTATGTACATGAAGCCATCAGTCGCAGCAGCTAAGTAAACATGACTCGTGCAGAGCAGGCACCAAATCGTAAGCTCCAAGTGTTTCAGAGGAGCGGCGCCCTAATAGCTCGATACTTGCCAATAAAGCACCTTATCCATCCTCTATGTGTCTTCTGATTTTCTACTTCTATATTGCTTCACTTCGATAGTTTACAGTGATTTTTAGAAAAAAATGCAGAACATCAGATCAAGTGGCTCCTAAAACAATAGCTAAGTAAAAGACCAGATACAGTGATTATCTATCAAATATTACAATTTCAATCGCTGTGTATTGAATTATCTGACCCGATCGTGGCATGGTGTACTTTGACATCAAAATGCACGTACACCATTGAATAAGCAGGTATAAACTAACTTGTGTATTTTTATTGAATGTATGAGTTTCACTGTAAAGTCATTGTCGAGCTCACGACCGTTTATTTCCATACTAGACATGGAAGACAGACGTTTTTTCTCTCTGGAGCCTATGGTTGGCGCCTCTCTTATCACTGAAAACCAAGCTGTGCCATGACTCGGTGTGAAATTGATGGATGCAGCCTTTTTTAGAGAAGAAAGGTGTGCTAACTAATGTCTAGACAAGTGGAATTTATGGGGATACGAGTGAGTGTTGTAGAACACATATAAAAATGGCAGGACTTCCTCACCTCTGCAGTATTGAAAGTTGAGCAATCTGAGCGCATGGTAAGGGAATGGCTACTGATGGTTGGGAAATGGCAATTGCTAAGATGTTGAATAGGATTTGAGCCTTAAGATATTATTGATGTTTATGGATGTAAATTAAGTGCTGATGGTTGACGCATGACTGTAATTGGAATGTACAGTTATGGTTATGGCACGGTTAATCGGCATTTGGATATGTCTGTTGTTGGTGTGAAAAACGCTGTTTAAGCTAAGTGTCTGCCGAATCAGTGTGTGGATGTTTCTCATGAACCTAATGCCTGTGTGATAGACAGTAGGGAAACGTGCACTCTTCGGTTCTCCAGCACCTCGGGCTGCCTGCAAACATTTGGCCGAGGTCTCCTAACAAGACACACATACTTGGGTGGGGAATGATTTATTGTGTCAACTACCCAAGACAGGGGAACGCATATCAATAGCAGAGCAGATGCAGTGCCATTAGGGCCTAAAGCTGCTGGAGCCCAATGCCCTCAACCTATGGCTATATATTCCTGCTCAACCAATGCAAGGGTGTCGGGGAGGGAGGGGGGGGGGGCACTTTACTTTGCTTGTTTCAGAGCCCATGGCATCATTTCTATACCACTTCCCCACGACGAGTGGATACACCTTGGCTGGAGAATGCCTTTCATTCAAAATAAATCAACTGATGGCTATTTGTAGGGATTCCCAAATGACTTCTCCAAAGGAAGAATATTTGCTCAGCTCTTAATTTAGGTGCTATCACGCCAAAGCCCACTCACACAAGAACTGCATATGCACACAGCATCAGGAGAGTAGACATTGTGCAATAATTTTGAGGTGGAGACTCAAGTAAAGTGAGATACTGTTCCTTAAATTTTAATATCCCTGTCCGACCCAAGAATAAAGGGATACTTGGGTCTGTCAGTGGATTTTTAATCTTTATCCCCCTGGCCAGATTTATTATTTAAGTGCTCCCTGAAACATTAGTCGAGACCACCACGACTTATGATGAAGCATGACACCACTAGGGTGTGTGAGGGAAAATAAAACAAAAAGAGTTTTTTCCTCTACCACTTTGTAAGTGGTTGCTTCGCATAGAGACATTCCACCATTTCTTTCTCTATAACTAACTGTTTTTATAACCAATACTTACGGTAAGATCAATAGTGGAGTACTTTAAGGTGGATTTAAGATTTAAGCCATTTTAGTTAGCCATGTGCTTGCCATGTGCTTCTCCCGTCTTCACTGTTGCCTGTCCTTGTATTCTGCTTGAGTCATCAGTTACAGTTAACTCCTCCAGCACTGAGCCAGAGCAATGTGATCAGAAAGGCCTGTAGCTACTAGAATGCACCTGTTACAGACTTAACTGTCAGGCTATTCCAACTGATGTAAGGGTTTTTGTTACTCCTCCCACTATGTTCACTAAGTAGTTTCCAGTTGTCCATATATGTGAAATAGCTATTCATGTCTATACTTGTACCGCCTCTTTTTGAATCTTTATGCTTACTCAGCTATAAACTGGTCATAAAAGGCCCATGGTTTCTGTACTCCTTGGACTACCTCATACAGTAGCCTGAGGGTACCGTATTGATGTAGTCTCCCTCATGAGAGGTTAATAAATGTATTCCCTTTAATATTACAGCTTCTGTGCCAATTTCTTCTTTGTTGGTTTGAGGATCAGCGAGCCCCTAAAAAGGCTTTTTTTTCCACACTACAACCGCTGCATGTCAGAAAAGATGGATTTGTGACTCAAAGTGTATTGATTTGATGATAATGTGTTGATCAGATAAAATATGTCTCACGTCTCATCTAGCTGCTTGCTACGACCTGAAAACATATCATTGTCCCAAAAAGAACTGGTAAGGTACTTTAGCCCATAAGTGTAGTTTCTACAGGATGAGTCTCCCCCAGAGGCAAATGTGTCACGAAGTTTTTCACCAACAGGAATCCTCCAGTGGAAGATTTCCCACTGCCCCCAGAAATCAGACGAGTTTTAATTGCCAGCTCCACATTAGGCCTTTCGTCTCTTTTTCTTATGCTTTACTCTTTCCATCGCTCTTGTTTCTGTTTTCATCTTTCTGTTTCTCCTTATAACATCTCATCAATCTAACCTTGGCCTAAGTCTCATGTTTATGTGCCTCATTCATTTTGTTCCTTCTTGCTCTTTGTATGTCTAAATATTAAGGGGCACATTCAGGAGTTATCGCAGCATTAGCAGCACTTTTCTGCCGCTAATGCGACAATAATTTTATCGCCCTATTACCAAACTGTCGCTAACAGCCGTTAGCAACAGTTTTTAGGCGAAAACATCAGTTGTAAAGATCGCTACTTCTGTTAGCTATAATTTTATGCAGAAGAGGCGTCAAAAACGGCTGAAAATCCCACTTCTCCATATTCACAAGGGGATCCTTGAAGTTCTGAAGACCAAAAATACTGTCTCTAACTGCAGTTAGAGCCAGTTACTTAAGACCAGAAAATAGCTGGTCTTAAAAATGGGGATAATACTTGGGGCCTCATCTCAACAGGTTGTGGTGCTGGGCAGCACTGCAAACAATGTTGCAGCGCTGCCCTGCGACAAAACTACGGGGCAGGAATGCGCACCATCAATAAGTGCGCATTCCTGGGTCCCAGTCATGATAAGTGTAGCAGCGCTGCGACAAGACAGTATTGCAACACTACTCACTAAGCCTTTCTTGCGACTGCATGGATGCGCTGTATTCACTGGACAGCTCTCCATGACGCAAGTAATGACATATACGTCAGGAATACTGAAGTATCTGTCTACGCTAAAGTCAAGCATTACTACAGATCCTGGCGCCTACCCACACATGCAATGTTAGATCCTGTATTCAAGTCAGAACTAGAACAGGAGATAGAGAACTTCTTCCCCTGTGTTGGACCCGGCCTCATGGCGTGGTCCTACCCCTCCTGCATGGCGGGCCCTGGACGACATCGGCCCTCCATTGACCCGCTGTCGCCCCCCGGACACCACCCTCAACCAACTCTCGACGAGAGCCGGCCCCTGGCAAACCCCGGCTCTCCCCCTCTGGAACCCGGCGAACCCGGCTTGCCCCAACTCTGCAGGTCCGGTCACCACCCCGGGCCACCCTTTCAGGCCCGACTCCATCTTGGGCCCATCGCGTCCGGAGCACGTGGCCTCAGCCCGACCCCGGCCGTGGCCCCAGCGAAGCCCCGACATCGTGGCACCAAGATCAACCCAGGTGGTAAAGTGGCCACTTGGCGGATCCCGGAGGAGAGGAGTTTCGGTGGCCCTCCAGCCGTCCCCGGACGCCTGGTATCGATCGCCCCCCGGCCTCCCTGGGCGCTGACTCCACCCCCCTGCTGGGTGTCTGGACACCTTCATCCTGGCCCCTCTGCCCCCCAGGCGCGAGGGTCCGGACATCAAAGGACTCCAGTCCTATATCTGGGCCAGCCCTGGATCAGGAAGTCAGTTGTATCTGGGAGTCAAAGCCCTGCTGACCTCGTGGCGGCTGATCCTGATAAGAACTCTTGAACCTGGAACCTGGAACCTCTGAGCCCTGCTGACGCTGTCGCGGCTCCACTACGCTGAACCATCCTCCGAGCCCTGCTGACGCTGTCGCGGCTCTACCAAGATGAAACCATCCTCCGAGCCCTGCTGACGCTGTCGCGGCTCTACCAAGCTGAACCATCCGCCGAGCCCTACTGACGCTGTTGCGGCTCTACCAAGCTGAACCATCCGCCGAGCCCTGCTGACGCTGTCGCGGCTCCACCAAGCTGAACCATCCTATGAGCCCTGCTGACGCTGTCGCGGCTCGACCAAGTTGAACCATCTTCGGAGCCCTGCTGACGCTGTCGCGGCTCCCGGCACCCCCCAGCTCGAGGATTGAGAGCTGTGCGCAGGGTTTCCTAGTATCAGCTGGTACCAAGACTGTCCCGCTACCCCCTTCCCCGGACATTGAGACTTTGTTGGGATCCCACGATCCCCCTGTACATATTGCTGCGGAACCTTGCCTTTATTCCTTATATAAAGACTCTTAAATCTACTCTTGTGTGGTGTCTCTCTGTGGTGGTGTGATTGCTCGGCTGTTATGATAGTAGGAGAGGAGCCTCGCCAAAGAGGCCTCTCGACGGCGCTCGGTCAATTCCATACGGAAAGGTGGCTTTCGGGGCGGCAGTCAGACATCTTCTGTCTCCCCTGGAATCGCCTTTCTAACATTGGTGGCAGGCGACGGGATCCGAGCCGACGCATATCGTACAGCGAGCAACTCGCCCACTACTAACAGAGACCACAGCAACCATGAGCCATAAAGAAGCAGGAACGACCGCAGAGTTCCAGAAGGAACTATTGGAGGAGTACACACATAAAGAACTCAAACAGTTCTGCAAAAACTTAGGTATCTCTACCACCGGACTAAGTACAAAGGAAGATTTTAAAGAAGCGCTGCAAACATGGGTGGAGGCCCGAGAGACACCACCCCCGACCGGAGGTGAACCGGTCCCAGACGTGCACCAGGGGACCTCAGCGGCCCCCGTAGAGGAAATGAACCCCAACAGAGACCCGGGCCTCTCCCACGAAGATGCCCGAGAACGAGAGAGAAGCCGGCTCCACGAGTTGGAGCTCGCCCGACTCCGGCTGGACGGAGAACTCCAGCTAGCGGAAAAGAAAATCGCCCTTGAGCAACTACGGCTGCAAGGAGACCTGGAGGAAAGACGGAGACAGAGCGAATTGGAAGAAAAGAAACTCACGTTCAAACACGAGCGTGGCCTCAAAAAGCTGGAGATCAAGGCCAAGAGCGAAGAAGCTGGCGCCGCTGTGCTCCGAAACCCCCCGCCTCCTGCCGACCCGAAGGTCCACATTCCCAAGGATGTCATCAAAGAGTACTACAAAAATGACGACATCCAGCAGTGGTTTAAGGCCTACGAAGTCGCCATGGCCGCGCACTGCATACCCCGAAAAGATTGGGGTGCCGGCCTATGGGGGAGATTCGTCAGCGAAGGAAGAGACACCATGCTGGACCTGGCCGACGACGTGATGTCCTCCTATGATCACATGAAGGACCCCCTGCTCACCCGGTATGGACTCACCCCTGAGATGTACCGGCAAAGATTCAGAGACTGTAAAAAGATCCCCGGTACTACATGGGTGGAGTACGTGAACTTTTATAGCAGAGCTCTAGAAGGGTGGATAAAGGGCAGCAAAGTGACCACCTACGAGCAGCTGTTCGACCTCATCGTATGGGAGCACCTCTCCAACAACTGCTTTGTCGAGCTCAGACAGCCTTTACTCGACAGCAAGCTGACCGAGCCACGGAAACTCGCCGTCGAGGCCGATCGATGGGTGTGCACCCGGGTCCCCCGGACCCTGATAGGAGAGTCCGGACGGAACACGCAAGGGCACCCCCGCCAGCGAGGCGGCGGAGGAGGCCAGAATCGGAGCTGAGACTTCCCGCCTGCGCCACCCCGGAGTCCACCCCGGGGGTCGCCCCAGAACAACACTTCACCGTCCCTGACCCGAAGAGGGCCCCCCCAGCACGACCGGGGCCCCGCCCGCACTTTACCTGCCACAGATGCCAGCGGCCAGGTAACTTCGCCAGTGACCCCCAATGCGCAATGAACCTGCGCACCGGCATCGCCGGACTTCCGACCCGCCAAATCGCTGCCGCAGCCCTGGGAGAAGGAGGGGAGGAAGAAGAAGAGGTCTACAACGAGGACCAGACCGAGTGGGAGCCAGCCGCCTTGGCCCTAGTCTGTCTGGGCGAGAGAGACATGATTCCCCGGGTTCCACTCCCGGGCAACACCCAAAAGTAGCGTCAGTGGGTCAACATTAATGGGCGCCGGACCGAAGCACTCCGTGACACTGGGGCCAGTGTGACAGCCGTCCGCTGCCACCTGGTGACCCCCGAACAGATCCTGCCGAATGTGCTGTGCCCCGTGCTGGCCGCCGACAATTCCAAGACCCTGTGCCAGATGGCCCGAATCCCCTTCGAGTGGGGAGGGGTGTCGGGCATGCTAAAGGTAACCGACCGGGGCGATGCCCCCCGTAGACTGCCTCCTTGGAAACTATCTTGAGAGTTCCCCCTGGGCCCAAGTCGAGCAGAGAGAGCATCTGGGGATGCTGGGACTACCCGAGTGGGTTTGTGTGACAACCCGATCCATGGCAGCCCGGGCCCCGGCGCCGGCGGAGGCCGCCCCGACCGAAGAACAGGAATGGCCCGCGCCTCCGCCACCCGCCATCGATGAAGAAATCAGCCTTGAGCCCGGGCCACCAGGGCCCAACCACGAAGACATCGCCGAGCTCGGCGACATCCCTGAACTAAGCCAATGGCGCCAGGAAGGTGGTCCCACCCGAGAACAATTCCGGCAGGAACAGAAGACCTGTCCCTCCCTCGAGGGGACCTGGCAGCAAGCCGCCGCTCAAGCCGCCGGGGACACGTTGGGGTCCCACTGGGTCTACTGGGACCACGACCTCCTATACAGTGAACAGAAAATTGCTGAACTAGGGGCCAGCCGAGTGTTGGTGGTCCCCCTACGATTCAGAGACTTCCTCTTAAACCTGGCACACGACGTGCCCCTCGCCGGGCACCTGGGGCAGGACAAAACTTACAGCCGCCTGGTGATCCACTTCTACAGGCCCAAGATGCGCAACGATGTGAGCAATCACTGCAGGACCTGTCCGACCTGTCAAGCCAGCGGGAAGAGCGGGGGGAAAGTCAAGGCCCCACTCCAACCCTTTCCCGTGGTGACAACCCCCTTCGAGCGAGTGGGGATCGATATCGTAGGGCCCCTGGACCCCCGCACCTCACAGGGACACTGCTTCATCCTCGTCCTGGTGGACCACGCCACCCGCTACCCAGAAGCCATCCCCCTCCGGACCATAACGGCCCCCGTGGTGGGCCGAGCCCTAATGGGAATCTTCTCCCGAGTGGGATTCCCCCGAGAGGTTGTGAGTGATCGGGGCACAAACTTTATATCGAAATATATGCGGTCCCTGTGGCAACAATGCGGGGTCACATATAAGTTCACCACCCCGTATCACCCCCAAGGGAATGGACTTGTGGAGCGGTTTAACAGAACACTCAAGGGGATGATCAAGGGCTTAGAAGAACCCCTCCGCCGCAAATGGGACGTCCTACTACCATGCCTCCTGTTTGCCTATCGGGAGGTATCTCAGAAGTCCCTGGGGTTCAGCCCCTTTGAACTATTGTATGGACACCCTGTCCGAGGTCCGCTCAGCCTGGTCAAAGAAGGCTGGGAGAATACAGTCCGAGATGCCCCGCCAGATGTCTACCGGTAACTCCTGACCCTCCGGAACCTGACTCGGAAGTTCCGGAAACTTGCCGAGGCCAATCTGGAGGCCAGTGAAACGCTGGTATGACCAGAACGCCTCGTCCATCGAGTTCGAGCCGGGCCAACAAGTCTGGGTCATGTCCCCGGTCGAACCCTGTGCCCTCCAGGACAAATGGACGGGGCCCTTCAAAGTGGTGGAGCGCAAGAGCCCCGTCACCTATCTGGTGGACATGGAGTCCCCCAGGAACCCCCTGCGGGTCCTGCACGCCAACCAGCTCAAGCCTCACTTTGCCCGCACGGAGCTGAGCCTGCTGCTAGCTACGGATGACGGGGCCGAAGACGACTCAGAGCCCCTGCCCGACCTCCTGAAGTACTCTGAAAAAGATGGCTCAGTCGAGGGAGTTCCCCTCTCCTCCGCCCTGACCCCCGAACAGCGCCAGGACTGCCAAGAGCTGTTGGGGCAGTTTGCGGACCTGTTTTCGCTCACTCCCGGGGTCACGCAGTGGTGTGTCCATGATGTCGACACCGGGGACAGCCCGCCCGTGCGACACCAGGCCTACCGAGTTCCCGACCGAGTCCGGGCCTGCATCCAGTCCGAAGTTGCAAAGATGCTAGCCCTGGGAGTGGTCGAGCCCTCAGACAGTCCCTGGGCCAGTCCAGTTGTCCTGGTCCCTAAAGCCGCCGCCCCCGGCGTCCCTCCAGAGCTCCGGTTTTGTGTCGACTACCGGGGACTGAATACCATTACCGGGACCGACGCCCATCCCATCCCCTGGGCGGATGAACTGATCGATCGCCTGGGGGCCGCCAGATACCTCAGCACCTTCAACCTCACGGCCGGATATTGGCAGATCGGACTCACCCCCGGGGCCCAAGAACGATCCGCCTTCTCGACCCCCGATGGCCACTTCCAATTCAAGGTGATGCCCTTCGGCATGAAAAACGCCCCCGCTACCTTCCAGAGACTGGTGAATAGAGTGCTGGCGGGGCTAGAAGAGTTCAGTGCCGCATACCTGGACGATATTGCGGTGTACAGCCTCCACTGGGACGAACACTTGAGACACCTCTGGGAGGGCCTGTCGGCCCTCCGGCGGGCCGGACTAACAGTGAAAGCAAGCAAGTGCCAGATAGGCCAAGGGTCCGTGACCTATCTGGGGCACCAAGTGGGGAGCGGCCAGGTGGCTCCTCTCCAACCCAAGATTGATGCCATTGTGACCTGGGAGCCCCCGGTCACCCAGACAGCAGTCCGAGCCTTCCTGGGGCTCACTGGATATTATCGGCACTTCATAAAAGACTATGGGAGCATTGTGGGGCCCCTCACAGAACTGACCACCAAAAGGCAACCACAGAAAGTACACTGGACCCCCGAGTGTCAGTCGGCCTTCGAGACTCTAAAGGCCGCCATGTGCACCCCCCCTGTGCTCCAGGCCCCTGACTACAGCCGAGAGTTTGTGGTCCAAACCGACGCCTCGGAGCACGGCATCGGGGTGGTCCTGTCGCAAGTTAACCCCGAGGGGGTTGACCAACCGGTGGCCTTCATCAGCCGGCGGCTGCTGGCGCGAGAACAACGGTGGAGCACCATCAAAAGAGAAGCCTTCGCCATTGTGTGGGCCCTAAAGAAACTCCGGCCCTACCTCTTCGGCACGCACTTCAGGGTACAGACCGACCACCGGCCCCTGCGGTGGCTGATGCAGATGCGTGGCGAGAACCCGAAGCTGCTGCGATGGTCCATCTCCCTGCAAGGGATGGACTTCACTGTGGAACATCGCCCTGGCAACGACCACGCCAACGCTGACGGCCTGTCCCGCTTCTTCCGCCTCAACGAGGAGAATCCCCAAGAAGATGGGTGACTCTCCCCGCCTTCAGCTGGAGGGGACGTGTGTTGGACCCGGCCTCGTGGCGTGGTCCTACCCCTCCCGCATGGCAGGCCCTGGACGACATCGGCCCTCCATCGACCCGCTGTCGCCCCCCGGACACCACCCTCAACGAACTCTCGATGAGAACCGGCCCCTGGCAAACCCCGGCTCTCCCCCTCTGGAACCCGGCAAACCCGGCTTGCCCCAACTCTGCAGGTCCGGTCACCACCCCGGCCCACCCTTTCAGGCCCGACTCCATCTTGGGCCCATCGCGTCCCGAGCACGTGGCCTCGGCCCGACCCCGGCCCCAGCGAAGCCCCGACATCGTGGCACCAAGATCAACCCAGGTGGTAAAGTGGCCACTTGGCGGATCCCAGAGGAGAGGAGTTTCGATGGCCCTCCAGCCGTCCCCGGACGCCTGGTATCGATCGCCCCCCGGCCTCCCTGGGCGCTGGCTCCACCCCCCTGCTGGGTGCCTGGACACCTTCATCCCGGCCCCTCTGCCCCCCAGGCGCGAGGGTCCGGACATCAAAGGACTCCAGTCCTATATCTGGGCCAGCCCTGGATCAGGAAGTCAGTTGTATATGGGAGTTGAAGCACTGCTGACTTTGTCGCGGCTGATCCTGATAAGAACTCTTGAACCTGGAACCTGGAACCTCTGAGCCCTGCTGACGCTGTCGCAGCTCCACTACGCTGAACCATCCTCCGAGCCCTGCTGACGCTGTCGTGGCTCTACCAAGCTGAAACCATCCTCCGAGCCCTGCTGACGCTGTTGCGGCTCTACCAAGCTGAACCATCCGCCGAGCCCTGCTGACGCTGTCGCGGCTCTACCAAGCTGAACCATCCGCCGAGCCCTGCTGACGCTGTCGCGGCTCTACCAAGCTGAACCTTCCGCCGAGCCCTGCTGACGCTGTCGCAGCTCCACCAAGCTGAACCATCCTATGAGCCCTGCTGACGCTGTCGCGGCTCGACCAAGTTGAACCATCTTTGGAGCCCTGCTGACGCTGTCGCGGCTCCCGGCACCCCCCAGCTCGAGGATTGAGAGCTGTGCGCAGGGTTTCCTAGTATCAGCTGGTACCAAGACTGTCCCGCTACCCCCTTCCCCGGACATTGAGACTTTGTTGGGATCCCACGATCCCCCTGTACATATTGCTGTGGAACCTTGCCTTTATTCCTTATATAAAGACTCTTAAATCTACTCTTGTGTGGTGTCTCTCTGTG
This sequence comes from Lissotriton helveticus, assembly GCF_964261635.1. NCBI lineage: Eukaryota > Metazoa > Chordata > Amphibia > Caudata > Salamandridae > Lissotriton > Lissotriton helveticus. The sequence continues at coordinate 1,000,702,658 of NC_136068.1, forward strand.
GTGGTTTGATTGCTCGGCTGTTACGATAGTAGGAGAGGAGCCTCGCCAAAGAGGCCTCTCGACGGCGCTCGGTCAATTCCATACGGAAAGGTGGCTTTCGGGGCGGCAGTCAGACATCTTCTGTCTCCCCTGGAATCGCCTTTCTAACACCCTGCAACATACAGTCAGTGCCACAGCACGTTACGGTATGGGAGGCATTTAAAGTCACCATCCATGGAGTTTGCCTTGTTAAGCGCGGGGGGTATTAAACGATAGCCGCACCACTCTTAACAATTTGGAAAAGGATCTTGTTAGACTTGGCCCTTTTTGCATGGTCATCTTGGTGGTTTTATGACTCTGGGCACTTTACCACTGCTGATCAGTTCTAAAGTGCATATGCTCTCTATTGTAAATTGACGTATTGGATTAGTGACTCCATGATTGGCTTTTTTATTTACTTTAAACACCACAGAGAGAGAAAGGTTCAAAGGGATATTTAAAGACCTGCCCAGGTTCACATCCCCTACCACTCGATTATAATAACACGAAGAATCCGGGGTCTCAAAAAAGCCATTAAATTAGCTCACTGGCTTCGACTCCTTGCTAAGTGAGTCAGGACACAAGTTCCCTTCAAGCCTGAGACAAGACAGGAAACAACAGTAGAGAAGAGAGTAAAAACAAGTGATTACCAGTGAGATCCATATACAGCTAAATGGTTTTCCATCAATATATCGTAATGATTAATCTTCTCATTTGGTCATCCATCTGACGGGATGGTCTGTCTCTTGATCATAGGGACTCATTACCATACCCACAGTATTAGGCTGGAATGGATCAAACCCACAATCACTTTTCGACCATAAGTGATAGATCCTATGAGAATAAGTGCAGTGCAAAAAACAAGAAGGTGGTGAATAAAATAGGGTGAGGAGGTGAAAAAGCACTTTTTATTAGAATATCGGCTCAACCCTAGTTAAAAACAAGAACAGTGCAAAACAGCAGTTTCAACAAATAACTGCAGACGGGCCAACATGTTTCATCCAGTAGGGAAACAAATCCCACATTTTTCTTCAGGGCCTCTGCTCTCTAACTTTTGCTACTGAAAAAAAGTGAAAAACTTATATGCAAAAAGGATATAAGTGAACATACAGGAAGACGTTACAACCTGCTTGTACTAATCCTCCGCATCAAGGAATGTAGCTATCCTCTAAAAAACAAAGAAGTTAAATAGCAAGTTACTGTCAATACGCTCTTTACTCCACTTTATTCCTCTCACAAGTATATGCAAATTCAGAAAACAGTTTTTTTTAATGCTCACCCAGCTTGACCGAGGATTGGACCTCACCTCACCTGGACCAAGTTCAGGGAATGGAGGCCCCGCTCTGTGAAAGTAAAGCAATGGAAAGCATAGAGTAAAGTAAGAAACACAAGGATTTCTTCAACCTTCCCATTCTATATTTACAGCCCCATCAATCGTTTAACTTTCACAAATAAAAGCTGATTCTCAGAGGACCCAAGCCCAGATCTCAGAAATTGCCGACATTCAACGACACACTATATGTACAACCTATACATCACAGCTTATGAAGGCACACTCTATAACAACTGCGTTGAAAGAACATTCTTTCATCTGTCAAAGTCTGCGCAACAAATAATAACTTTGTCTCTAAGGAAGGGCAACTATTTACAGAGAGTTGTGTGCCTCAAAAAGGGATAGGAAGAAAACCTCCAAAAACCTAACGATGAGGGAACTTCCTAAAACTCATTCTTTGCTTAGAAAGAGGCAGTAATCGCCCTAGATAGAGCTATGTAGAGAATCATAAGTGACATGTCTAGTTGGTTAGGTTAATACAGTAGCCTGTCTGATACATCCCAGTAAAAAGCGTGTATGCGCTCGTATTTGTCAATAAAGTCTTTGTAGTTGGGACTTGGGAACTACAAACGTCATTGCTATGACGTCATTTTGTAATTCTGTGATTGCCCGCGGGTTTTGTAACGGGAAGTCACGGAGCCCGTCTACACATCAGCGATTGACTGATGGAGGATGGCAGGATTTTGCCAATAAGAAGTTTATTTGAAAAGTGTCCCATAATAATCATCCTGACAAAGTTGGGCATTGTAGGGGAAGCCTTAACAGGTGCGTGCAGCATGTAATGGCGGCCGGCTAAACAGAACTACAATTACTGTCCCGGTGATGTCATTGGGTAGTTCTGTGTGTGACCGCGAGTGTTTGGGAACCGGTTTACTGGAGGATTAATAGGCACTGCGCACAGCCAGGGTTAATGGAGGGATGTTTGTTGAGCGGTGTTGAGGTTCAGATAATTTTCAGGTGCTCCAGCAGGTGACGTAACTGTCCGGGTACGTCGAGGAAACTGTTATGGGGTTGAGTGCATTACCACAAGTGTAAATGCATCCCTGCATATGGGCACTCTGTCATTGTTCGTTGTAATTAAACGTCCGACTCCCGGTGAATATGGTTAGAAAATGTTTATTTGATTTCAGATGTTCAAATTATATTTGCAGGCTTTAGACTGATAGGTTCTCAGTTAAACAAATGTTCAAATATTATCATAATTCATGATTGATGATGAAACCAAAATTAGCCTTGCGGTCTCCGATGCATTTCGGGCCGGTTGGCCCTTTGTCAAGGAGCACTGCAAAAGAATGCAAAATTACGAGCTCATCAATAAACGACATCCGATAATAAGATCTCACAAGATATCATGATTGCCATAGTGATGCATGCAAGTTGGGCAGTGTAGAGTAACATGCTTTGAAAAGGGGTGAAATGGTCGGCCGTGTGTCAAAACTGGTTGAACGGGGAATGGGGGGTGGCGGTCAGTGAGGAAACGGTTGTGAGAAGCACGTCAGGAGCAGGTTTAACAAGAATCCTGTACGCGTGAAGGAGACTGGGTTAGGTGCTGGGGAGGACGCGTGATGCTTCTGGCATAGAAAGACGGTGACTGGTGCTCGGTGTATAGTGTTACAGTGGTTAATGCGATGTGCCATTAAAAAACGAAAAAGGGAAAAAAGTGTGGGGAGGTTGCCTCGTCCAAACGAGACTTACGTGTTGGGTTACGCGCCCAGGTTTGGGAGCCTGAAAATCAAAGAGACATAAAGCGGTGATTACAAAAAAGGGTCTAAACATAGGAGCGCATTCACGCGGCGCTCCACGGAAAGTGAAGAGGACTTACAGTAAAGGTCGGTTTTCGTCGTCTCGGAGCGGAGTCTTCACGAGGCGTGTGTAAGGGTAGAACGGAGTTCGGAAAAACTCTGTGAAGATGCAAGCGGAATGCTCGGAGAGTTCCGGTTAAAAAGAAGGGGTGGCCACAACTAAGGAAGTGAAAGACGGACTGGGGAATTGGTTGCCGTGAGGGCGGCCATCTTGGAGAGGGATGGAGTGAAGTGAGTTTAAAACAGTGGTGGGTTAGTAGGGAAAAGTTCTACATTCAAGTATAACAGACCGATGCAGATAACAACGTGTATGACATGTACCAAAAGGCACTATAGATAACTGCTTAGTTCTAAACGATCATTAAGACCATTCGGCTTCATAGCTTGAAGTCTATAAATCCAAGATGTTTCTCTTTGGAGAAGTGTTTTGTTAATGTCTCTTCCTTCCATTATTGGTACAATCTCTAGGACAAGGAATTTTAATTGTGCAATGTTGTGCTTGGCTTCAGTAAAGTGAACAGCAATGTTGGATTTGACGTTCTTAGTTCTGATGTTTGATTTGTGTTCATTTATTCGGGTTTTGATCTTCCTGGTTGTTTTGCCTACATAAATCATGCCGCATGGCCATTTTAGCAAGTACATCAAATTGCTTGAATCGCATGTAGCGTCAACTTTCAGTTTTATGTTGAATCCCCTCATGGGGTGGTTGATGATGGTCCCTTTTATTATATTGTTGCAGTTATTGCAGTGATGACACGGGCGAGTGCCAGTGTAAGTACGTTGGTCCAAGGTTTTTTTTGACAAAGTTTCTTTGATATTCACCGCTCTGGTGTAAGCGAAGATGGGTGTTTCTTTGAATAGGTCACCAAAATCCGGTTCTGAGGATAAAATGCGCCAATGTCTCATTATGATGCTTCTGTATGTCTGGCTGGACGTGGAGTACCTACTGACAAGTACTGTTCTCTTATTGGCCTTCTTGACGGTGCCCTTCAGGGCTTCTGCTCGTGGAATGGTGGCTGCATGTGTCATGGCTTCATCAATGATCTCTTTGGGGTATCCTCTCTTCAAGAACCTCTTTGCCATAGTTTCCATTTGAAGAATGCTGGTTTCAGGATCAGATACAATACGTTTTATCCTCAACATTTGACTGAAAGGAAGATGTTTTTTAGGGAGTTCTGATTAAAGCTGGTATAGTGCAGCGTGTTGTTGCAATCCGTGCTTTTGCGGTATAAATCCGTTTGTAATCCTTGGTCGGTTGATCTTATAAGTACATCAAGGAAGGTTATTTCTTCACTGCTGATGTTCCAGGTCAGTTCAATCCGATTATCTTTGCTGTTCAACGCTTTAAGAGCGTTTTCCACATTTTCGCATGAGTCTTTCCAGACGAAGAAAAGATCGTCTATGTAATGCACGTAGAGTTTAAGGTTATCTGTCCAGTTGCTGTCAGAATAGATATGGTTGGATTCAAATTCGCCCATATAGATGTTGGCGTAGGTCGGTGCTGCGCAATTTCCCATTGCCATCCCGGACATTTGTAGGTACCATTGCTGGTCGTGTGAGAAATAGCTATGATATAGAGTGAAAATCATCAGTTCCAGGAGGAAGGTCTGGAGTGGTTCCGCAATGTCACTGTATAGTAAGGCTTTCTCCACTGCCTCGATGCCACCGCCATGTGTAATGGAGGTGTAGAGGCTTTTAACGTCAGCTGTGCATAGGATGATTTGTTCGTTTTGGCTGATGGATATTTGAGATAGTTTGGTGAGAAATTCGGTGGTGTCCTTAATGTGGCTCTTGAGGTTGGTAACAATCGGTTGGAGGTATCGGTGAATGAATTTACCAATAGGTTCATGTATTGACCCTCTTGTGGAGACAATCGGGCGGAAGGATGGATCTCTTAGGTTTTTGTGGATCTTCGGCAACATGGTGATGGTTGGACTTTTTGGGTGTTCCACTACCAGGAATCTTTTCGTTCTGTCATCGATGATGTCGTCATCGAAAGCTTTTGTGATCAATGTAGATAGGTCAGCTTTAAATTGGCTAGTGGGGTTCCCACTTAGTGGCATGTAAGTGTCCGGGTCCATGATGTGTTCCATAACTCTCTTGTCATATAAAGCAGTATTCAGAATGACTAGAGCCCCTCCTTTGTCGGCTTTCAAGCATTTGATTGAGGTGTTGTTTGCGATCCTCCTTAAGGTATCCTTATCTTTAGTGGTTAAGTTTTGTTTGTGTTTTTTCCGAAAGTTTATTTTGGAAATGTCTTGCTTTACCAGCGTTTCGAAAGTGTCTATGCTCTTATGGCTGCACGGAGGCATGTAGGTACTCGGGGGTCTTAAGCCTAATAGCAAATCTGGTTTGGTGTTGGTTGATGGTTCCATAACTTTTTCAAAAAAATGTCTCAAACGTAATTTTCGAGTGAGCTTAAATGTGCTCACTTCTAGCTCTAATAAATTGGTGTTGCTGGTTGGGATGAATGACATCCCCTTCTGGAGCACATTAATTTCGTAGTCGGTAAGTCGTGTATCTGAAATGTTAATGACTAGCGATTCTTCCTCCCTTTCGGTTTGGTCTTTGAGGACTGTTGGATGTCTTCTGTTACTTTTTCCTGTCTTTTTGCCCCGCCTGGGTCGTCGGTTGCGTCTGGGCCTGACTCTAAAAAAGGCTCTGGGATAATGGAACCAGTGTCAGTTGAGATTTGTGTGGGTTTTTTACCTCGTGGTTCTGAAGCAGTGATTGCTTCCGTTGCTGTTTTCCTCGATGGGCGGTTTGAGGTGTCACTTCCTGACAAAGAAGTGTCAGTGTTCTGACTGTACGGTTTATTGCGTCTGCGTTGGGCGTACACGTCTGCCCACGTGTAGACTTTCCCTAATTTGTAGTCCAATGTATCCCGGCGGAATTTTCGAATCTTACGTTCATTTATCTCTTTTGTGTGTTTATCCAGTTGTTTGTTGATGTCTTCCAAGATCACTTTTAGTTGTTCAGGGTCAATTGTCTCTTGTAGTTCATGTTCAATATCTGTGATTTCTTTGGAGAGCTCAGAAAGGATTTCTGATAATTCTTCCACGATGAGGAAATGAGATCCAGGCTGCATTTGTTAAGGATGGCATTCCATTTTTCTTGGAATACCTTCGAGTTCTTACATAGAGAAGGTTTGAGTGCAATCCGTAGTCCTCTGGGGATGCGCAGAGCCTTGTGGTACTTAATAAGTGTGTTAGCGTGCAGTTTCTGGTTAATTCTTCGTTTAGAAAGGTAAAGGAGTTGTTTAACACATTGCTCCTGGGTCCTACTTGAAGTAGCTTGTGTCAGGTCTTCTTTGATGAGCGCGTAAATGCGTTCTGTTTCTTCGCTTCCGAATGCTAGTGTACTGGCTCTTGCTTCGGTAGACTTGGATATTTCTTCGTATTGCATTTTCAGAGATGTGAAGGGTGGGCATGCTGCCTGCCGATGGGGCAGTGGACGTTGATATTGGAGGATTAATAGGCACGGCGCACAGCCAGGGTTAATGGAGGGATGTTTGTTGAGCGGTGTTGAGGTTCAGATAATTTTCAGGTGCTCCAGCAGGTGACGTAACTGTCCGGGTACGTCGAGGAAACTGTTATGGGGTTGAGTGCATTACCACAAGTGTAAATGCATCCCTGCATATGGGCACTCTGTCGTGGTTCGTTGTAATTAAACGTCCACCATTCCACGAGCAGAAGCCCTGAAGGGCACCGTCAAGAAGGCCAATAAGAGAACAGTACTTGTCAGTAGGTACTCCACGTCCAGCCAGACATACAGAAGCATCATAATGAGACATTGGCGCATTTTATCCTCAGAACTGGATTTTGGTGACCTATTCAAAGAAACACCCATCTTCGCTTACACCAGAGCGGTGAATATCAAAGAAACTTTGTCAAAAAAAACCTTGGACCAACGTACTTACACTGGCACTCGCCCGTGTCATCACTGCAATAACTGCAACAATATAATAAAAGGGACCATCATCAACCACCCCATGAGGGGATTCAACATAAAACTGAAAGTTGACGCTACATGCGATTCAAGCAATTTGATTTACTTGCTAAAATGGCCATGCGGCATGATTTATGTAGGCAAAACAACCAGGAAGATCAAAACCCGAATAAATGAACACAAATCAAACATCAGAACAAAGAACGTCAAATCCAACATTGCTGTTCACTTTACTGAAGCCAAGCACAACATTGCACAATTGAAATTCCTTGTCCTAGAGATTGTACCAATAATGGAAGGAAGAGACATTAACAAAACACTTCTCCAAAGAGAAACATCTTGGATTTATAGACTTCAAGCTATGAAGCCGAATGGTCTTAATGATCGTTTAGAACTAAGCAGTTATCTATAGTGCCTTTTGGTACATGTCATACACGTTGTTATCTGCATCGGTCTGTTATACTTGAATGTAGAACTTTTCCCTACTAACCCACCACTGTTAAACTCCCTTCACTCCATCCCTCTCCAAGATGGCCGCCCTCATGGCGACCAATTCCCCAGTCCGTCTTTCACTTCCTTAGTTGTGGCCACCCCTTCTTTTTAACCGGAACTCTCCGAGCATTCCGCTTGCATCTTCACGGAGTTTTTCCGAACTCCGTTCTACCCTTACACACGCCTCGTGAAGACTCCGCTCCAAGACGACGAAAACCGACCTTTACTGTAAGTCCTCTTCACTTTCCGCGGAGCGCCGCGTGAATGCGCTCCTATGTTTAGACCCTTTTTTGTAATCACCGCTTTATGTCTCTTTGATTTTCAGGCTCCCAAACCTGGGCGCGTAACCCAACACGTAAGTCTCGTTTGGACGAGGCAACCTCCCCACACTTTTTTCCCTTTTTCGTTTTTTAATGGCACATCGCATTAACCACTGTAACACTATACACCGAGCACCAGTCACCGTCTTTCTATGCCAGAAGCATCACGCGTCCTCCCCAGCACCTAACCCAGTCTCCTTCACGCGTACAGGATTCTTGTTAAACCCGCTCCTGACGTGCTTCTCACAACCGTTTCCTCACTGACCACCACCCCCCATTCCCCCTTCAACCAGTTTTGACACACGGCCGACCATTTCACCCCTTTTCAAAGCATGTTACTCTACACTGCCCAACTTGCATGCATCACTATGGCAATCATGATATCTTGTGAGATCTTATTATCGGATGTCGTTTATTGATGAGCTCGTAATTTTGCATTCTTTTGCAGTGCTCCTTGACAAAGGGCCAACCGGCCCGAAATGCATCGGAGCCCGCAAGGCTAATTTTGGTTTCATCATCAATCATGAATTATGATAATATTTGAACATTTGTTTAACTGAGAACCTATCAGTCTAAAGCCTGCAAATATAATTTGAACATCTGAAATCAAATAAACATTTTCTAACCATATTCACCGGGAGTCGGACGTTTAATTACAACGAACCACGACAGAGTACCCATATGCAGGGATGCATTTACACTTGTGGTAATGCACTCAACCCCATAATGGGAACCGGTTTACGTCATGAATATGTGGAAACTGTCGACCCATTGGAATAAAGTGGCCCGTTCCATACAAGGTACTTAAATTGAAATTATTATTCTAATATTGAGATATAGTATATGCTTTGTTTTTGGATCCTCTGATAACGGATCAGCATTGAGCAGCATTGAGCAACAGGAGGTAGCTTTCATGGTTATTGGGACCAGCCCCTTTTCTGACTCATAAATACGCCTAACCTGAGCCGTTTGTTGCCTCCCCCTTGACTCAGGTTTTGTCAAGCGATTGTAGGTTTGATCCATTCCAGCCTAATACTGTGGGTATGGTAATGAGTCTCTATGATCAAGAGACAGACCATCTCGTCAGATGGATGACCAAATGAGAAGATTGATCATTACGATATATTGATGGGAATCCATTTAGCTGTATGTGGATCTCACTGGTAATCACTTGTTTTTACGCTCTTCTCTACTGTTGTTTCCTGTCTTGTCTCAGGCTTGAAGGGAACTTGCGTCCCAACTCAATTAGCAAGGAGTCGAAGACAGTGAGCTAATTTAATGGCTTTTTTTATCGTGTTATATTTGATTTACTTGACAGACCCTAGTACAGTGCAACATGTGTGCCCACGGCCTGTAAATAAAATGCTGCTGAAGGCTTGCACACACTTGCCAGTCCCTAAGCCTTCCCTTTTCTACATTTTAGTCACCCGTAAAGTAGGGTCAAGGGCAGGGTGCATTGTATGTAAACGGTAGGACATGTCCTGATGTGTGTAGCATGTCCTGATAGTGAATTGCAGTGAATTTTATTTTCCACTATTGCAAGGCTACCTGTTCCCATAGGCCAGAATGGGAGATGATTATAACATCTTATAATGTTCTCAGAATGATAAAAAACATATTTTAGTAAAGTTGGTTTTAACATTCTGTGTTTGAAAATACCACTTTCAGAAAGTTGGTATTTTCTTGCCTAACCCTCAAGCCTGCCCCTGCTAGGTTGTATATTCCATGTATGTTTTGTGAGTGACAGGGGCTGGGTTGGCTCCAGGAGGCAGGGTGCGTCAGCACTAGGCTGAATAGACCTATCTGCATTGGGAGTGGTGGGAGGAATAGCATCTGGGCCTGAATAAGGCTGTGCATGCCTTCCACAATGCTGGCTCCACCTCCTGTGGCGTGTCTGATGACCCTGGCCTACACTGACAAAGGAAGAATTTGTGCATTGGCAGAATGCACCAAGAACTGGATTGGACTAGGTACAGACACTCTCTGCCTTCAGAGACAAAGGATTTGTGTGTATAAAAAGGTAGACCCAGATCCCAGAACTTTAGATCACTTCTGGGAATCAAGATGACCCTTTGCCAAGGAGAAGAACAAAGGAAGCTGAAGGAGGAGACTGCTCCTGTGCTGTGCTGTTGGGGATGGCCTGCAGTGGTTACTTTATTGCCAAGGAAAGGAGAAAAGGAACTTAGTGTTTACTTTTGCAATCTTGAAGAAGAATCTCCAAGGGCTTGAATTGTGCTTGCCTCCTGTCTGAAGTCTCAAGGATACAAGACTTCACCACCAGCTCCCCTTAATTCCCTTGCTGAGGAATTCTGCCTGCAGAGAGGTGCCTACTGTTGTTTGGTTCCTCTGAGAAGCCTTCAAGTTGCTGGGAGATGGAAGTGCGATGCAACGAAGAGAAGTGTGTTGCCGCCGCAGCAGTTGCTGTCGCATCGCGGAAGAAGAGTGCCGCTGCAGCAGCTGTTCTCCATCACATCATCGACGAAGCGTGTTGTATCCCCGGAGAAGCGTGTCACCGCTTCAGAGGTCGCTGTCGCATCACTGGAGAAGCGTGTTGCAGGGCCTGTCACGGCTCAGAAGTTACAGAGTTCGCTGCTTGGCCGTAAAGCGTGCACGCATCACATCCAATGTTGTTGCATCGCATCAAGACGTCATTTTGTCACATTACACCAGATCGGCGCATTGCATCGAGACGCCAACTTGTCGCATTGCACTGGATCACAGTAAGAAACTGACGCATCACCTCCTCTCCGGTAAGGAACTTACGCATCACCTCCTCTGCGCTGCAGTAAGGAACCAACGCATCAACTCCCCCGAAGCAAGGAACCAACGCATCATCTTCCCTGCGACCCTTTTGTTTGTATTGCGTGACGCATCCAAGGTACTTTGAGAGTAAAGTGTTGCATTTATCATCTACATTGAACTAAGCTATTTCTAACATTTTAAAGTCTGTTTTTGATTACAGTATTGTGGATTTTTGTCGTTTGGTCTGGTGTTAAGTCTAGTAAATATTACTTAGTTAGTACTAAACTGGTGTGGTGTCCATTTGTAGTGTTTTCATTGTATTACTGTATGTGTTCACAAATGCTTTACACACTGCCTCTGAGATAAGCCTGCCTGCTCATGCCAAGCTACCAAGGGGGTGAGCAGGGGTTATTTAGGGGTGTAGCTCCCTTACTCTAACTAGAAGTAAGAGTCCCAATTTGAAAAAAGGTACCTACCTCTTCCAACTAGAGACCCCCAGTTCTAACAGATGTCAAATGCTTAGATGCTCAAATATGCAGGCAAAAATAAGAGAGACAATTTCTGAGTATCAAGAGACCGTGGAAAAAGAATGCAAATTGAGGGGAAAATATAATCAGGCCTGACAATATGGGGATTGAGAAAGACCGGGGAAAGCCCTTGCAGCAATAATTCGACTGCCTTGGTATTCCAACACAATACTTGAAATACTTGATGACGAGGGCCACACACACAGAGACGCCCCAGGCATCTTAGCAGTATTTTAGAGGTTCTAAAGCACATTATACAAATCCCACAGGTCACAACCAGTCCATTTTACCTCCTTTTTTGAGGACACCACAATTGGATGGCTTGGTGATGCCCAGCGTGAGTTTCTTTTAGCCGACTTTGAGGATGATGAGATAAGAGCTGCGATCATGCAGTTACAATCAGGCCAAGCCCCCGGATGGTGGCAAACAACAAACATGTGCAACATGAAGGAGGCCATATACTGCCTCAACAACACCATGGCTGAGGGCATGCGAGACATGTCAGAGGCTGTTAGGCTGTTATGCAGCAAGATGGAAAGCGAATGTGGGGCAAGGCACAGGGACAGACAGAGGTTGGATGGGTACACCAAGGCAGTGAACCGGCTACGCAATGCCACCCATGTACTCAGCAGGTGCTCGAGGCCATGCAGGTGGAAATGGCCAAGGGCAGCTGTGACGTCACAAGGGGATTGACTAGCAAAAAAATGGTCAGGGGTTCTGCCCATTTAACCCTCCCATACCTGAGCAGGAGACATCCTAAGATGAAAAAGTAGTAACAAAAGGTACCAAAGGGATTGATCCAAATTTAATTTTCAAACAAGAAACAGTTAATTCTCTTGTGACATAGAAATCAAACATGCAAAAAATATTTTTCATATATCAATTCTTCAGCACACATATGAGCGGACATCAAGGGGAACACAACAACCAACAGTCTATCTACAAAATATCACATATACATATATACAAATATACATTACATTTACAATATCACGTTTCTATGTACCCCAAACAAAACAAACAATATATATAAAAAATATATATATATATAATCCTAATTCGGATCGGTGCCTCCACTTAATTTATAATGAGAGCACAACACAATGGTAGTCCCAAGAGTAAAGCACCTGGGGGTTACAAAATCAACCCAATCTATATTTATATAGGTGCCAATCAGAAAAAAATCCAACAACTTATTTCATCATAACGAGGGACTCCAATCGAAGCAAAAGGTGTCGACGCAGTCGCGGTCGCGTTTCAGCCAGATGATGTAGGCTTCATCAGGACAATGGGTACTCTATACTTATCGGTCCTCGTAAATTCTCGGACAGGTGTTGGCAGCCCGCAAACACACCCACCCTCGTGGGGGTGTGGGGATGGGGCAGAGATCACTATCTGGCCCCAAGACAAGGAAATCTTCCTTTATATATATGCAGTGAGTCCACTTGGATAAGGCAAGCGAGGGACAGGCGTGGCTTGAATTCCACGTACTATCTGCAGTAACACGACTTTAGGCAACACGGACAACCGGTGTTCGCTACGGCGAGATCACAACTCCACAAGGGGATTGGTCACCATCACCAGTGCCCTGGAGGTGCTGCAGACCTCTCAAGTCGCTGCCACAGGATCGGGGGAAGGGGGTGAAAGTGGGGAGGCAACAAGCCGCAGCAGCATCACTCCCCCATTACCGGAGTCCAGGATGGGCCGTGGGAGGCACGGGCCATCCAAAGGACAAGCTACTAGGGAGGACAGTGTGCCTAGTGAACGCAGCAGTGCTGCACATGGGCACAGAAAATAAACCAGACATCGCCTGGCATTGGTAGATGGGTGAAGTAACCCATCTGACTTAATGATGAGATTGTGAACATGGCATGGGGAATTTCTATGCCATGTTGTGGTTGTTGAGGCACTGTGAGGCCATTACGGTGTGGCGGTGTGCTGTCCTATTGCCTGACTGAAGGTCAATTTTACACCGTCACGCTATTGCAGTTACTTGCTTTGTCTCATTATTTACTCAGAAATAGTTGTGTGTGATCTCAGCCCGTCTGTGTCTCCCAATTGGTGCTGCTGCAACTCCTGCTGTGCTGTGCTGTGGCTGTGGCTGTTGACAATCCTCTCCCTCTTCCTCTGATTCAGTCAGATCAAAAAGGTGTTCCTTCCCTTGCAGCCAGGTTATCCAGCATGGCACATGTTGCTATTATTTTGCAGCAGGTCACAGGGTGGTACTGCCGTGCACTTTCACTTTTGTGGAGGCAACGGAACCTGCTTTTGAGGAGTCCGAATGTGCGCTCCACCACATTCCTCTTTGACATGTGCAACATTGAATCGCCTTTCACTTGGGGTAGATGGGTTGAGGTATGGAGTCAGGATAAATGCTCTCACCACATATGCGCTATCACCTAGGTGTTAAAGGAAGAAATATTATACGCAGTCAGCAACAGATACATCAAAGGTCAACATCAGGGTGTGTCACATTTATTTACCTATCAGGTATCCTTCTCCAAATTCACCCCCAGCTAGACGGGTATAGATCCCACTGTTCCTGAAGATATAGGAATCATGCGTTCTCCCTGGAAATTTTGCTACGATGTCGGTAATGATGTGTGACACATCACATATGACCTGTACATTGCAGGAATGTGTTGATTTGTGGTTACGGTAGATATACTCAGTAGAAGTGGCGGGCAGATTGGTATGTGGGTCCCGTCAATGCACCCTATGACATGTGGGAACTGGGCCTTCTGATAAAAGTCCATCTTTGTCTTGTGCAGTTCCGCCTGTGTGCTGGGGAACCGGATGTAGTGGTGCATCCTTTGCATCATGGCATCCAGGAATTTGTGTAAAAAACGCAAGAGGCAACTCTGTAAGACACCACCAGCCAAAGTTATTACCCCCTGGTAACTGCTCGATGCTAGTAGGTGCAGGTAACAGAGGACCAGCACATGTGGAGGTATTGCGTGCGACCTTGGTGTCTGGTGCTCCAGGAGTGGGTGCAGGTCACGTATCAGGTCTAAAATGGTAGTTCAGTCAAGCCTGTACCTCTCATGGATTTCTGCCTCTGTGAGTTGGAATAGTGTGATGCACAGTCTGTATACGTGTTCCTGTCGTCTTCAGATCCTTTGAGCTGCAGCTTGTATCCGTATCCGTCTTGCAATGACACAGAGGGCTGCCATTGTGTTCATGCAGATGCATTCTGGGGCTGATAATATGTTGTGCACCTGGTTACCACCTGCTTTGAGTTAGTGGTAATTTGCGACTCCTATTTAGCGATTTTACATGGAATCGGTATTAGTGATTTTAGGTACATTGTTCTGCGACTTTATTTAGCGATTCCTTATTTAGCAACTCGCTAAATAGTGAGTAGGTGTGGCATGATCGCTGAATAAGGAATCACTAGGTTAATTCCGTTGGTTTTAGCGATTCCTTATTTTACGATTCGGTGTTTCTGCCTCTACATTGCAAATGGGTTTTTAGCGATCGCAAAAGTGGAAATTCTGCAATTTTCAGCGTTTGCAATTGCTAAATCACTACTTATATCTGGTCCTACATCTTGTAAGATGTTTTTGCGAGTTATAGAGATATTCCTCACTGTTGCACAAGTTTGGAGAGCTCGTAGGTTTAGTGTTAAAGGTGTGCATTAGGGAGGATCTGTTTAAGTTATTGTCTTCTACAATGCCTAGCGGTGTGACTTTTTGCTACCTTGTTGTACATCAGCTCCCAAAAGAATGTTCAGATTTGTGTGGCTTCAAAGTACAACATAAAGATAAGAGAGCCGAGAAAACGTCTAGGGCACGGAGAACTTCAAGATGAGATTTCCTGGAATAGATCAATGATTAAAATTACCATTACCTAACTAGGGGGCCCATTACGATGTCGGGCGGATTGCCCCAGCCAGGCTGGCGGTAGCCACCGCCAGCCTGGCGAGGGGCAATCCGCCCGACATCGTTGCACTAAAGACCCCCGCCATATTAGGACCTTCGGCGGACGGAAAGACCGTCCGCCGCTTTTCCGCCCCGGTCTCCTTGCGGCCGAGGCGGAAAAGGAATAATATGGTGGCGGTGTCTCTCAGACACCACCAGCCATATTAGGATGCCCTTCCTGACATGCTGAAAGGCATGCGGAGACTTCCTGTGGGGGCCCGTTGCGGGCCCCCTAGGAGTCCGGGGGGGGTGGGGGGTGCACATGGGGGGTACCTATGGTACCCCCCCGCATTTCAAAGTGCAACATGGCAGGCACCGCGCTGTGCCTGTTCTGTTGTGCTTTGAAATGCACAACGTGTATTTTTACCATTGCGGCGGGTGGCGCTTTCTGCACCACCCGCCGCAAAGGCAAAAATACAGGATGCGCCCGCCTGTGTGGCAGGCGCATCCTAATGCTCAAGGCGGGACCGCTGCTCCTATGGCGGGCGGTCCCGGTTTGCACGAGGATGGCGGGCGGGCAAAGTCCGCCCGCCATCCTAATGACCCCCTAGATTTTCATATTTTTCAGTACGGATTGTGGTGGTTACCTTTTATAGCAATACCCGTGTTTCTATGCTTCCTCACAAAATACTAGAGGAGACTGAAAAGGGGTTTTATGCAGGGCAGTTCCTGGAAAAAAATATTCTTAAGGCAGGGATACTTCAGGATGTATTTGAAAGCTCTTGAGACAAACAAGGAGCGAACTATTACTCATAATAGCCTGCACATAAATGACTCATATAAAGTCTATTTCAGGTATCGCTTCATTACCATCAAAGGATAAATTTTATTTATAATAGCCTGGATTAACATGGTACACTCACCCTCTCTGCAACAACAGTCTTTTCCAGCCCAATATTCGACTTCTAGCCCGCACCTACCTTGCGCATTCCCTACCCATGACAACCTTCTTTATTGGCTGAAAAATATGTTATATATCTTTTAACTCAGCTTTTCAACGTTTGCACATTCATGATAATTCCTCAACTCCTTTCTAGCACCTTTCCATCCTGGACATAGACAGAGATGTACTCTAGTCAGGGATGGAGTACCACCGGCCCTTTCAGAATCGGAAGGGAAACAGGGAACACACCCAGACTTGGTGGTTTGCATTTGCACAGAAGGCTCCATTGCCCGTTTGCAGAGTTATTCACCATAGGGAACTCTGCACGTTTGCAATGCGAGCCCATGGGAACAGACATATGACATTCCTAGTTGTATGCACAGCTTTTCACATGTTACTGAAGAGATTATTTGTGAATACATTTTATTAAAGTAGGCCCAGCCAAAGGCGTAGATATCTACCTGTGCTTTTGTTTATGTTTATGTTTCTTGGGAATAAGGTGCATCATGTTCCGACTCTTTCTCCAGCTCTACATTTCAAGTCTAACTCCCTCTCTCCCAGCACTGCTGCTCTGTTTGTTTTGAATATGCCCTGATACAGCGTCCTCCCTGCCTTCCTCATGATTGCCTTTCAACACCACACAAATATAAACATATAAATGCAAGTGAAGTGAGAGCAGGCTGGGAAAAAAGTATCAGCAATCAATAAAAATAACCTGAGAGCAATCACTGGGAGGAGACGGAGAATGGCAAAATCAGGAGTCATAAAACATTTCTAAAATGTTGGTTTCCATGACACCGCGATGAAAGAACTGCAGGCAAGGGTGTAATCAGTTCTCTAGGGGTGGGGGATTTTGAAGAGAGGATAGGCAGGAGTAAAGTGAAAGGGGGCTTATGAAAGGAAAGAAGGAAAGGGGGGAGGAGGGGTGTCCTCTGGAAACAGGGAGAGCAAAGATGGAGGGGGAGAGTGACGGAAATTGGCACACTAAATAGGAAAGCCGAAGCTAGTACTTGAGGGTTATTCCTAGAGGAAGATGGATGTGTGAGAGTAAGTGAAGGCAGAACAATATATGGAAAGCGAGAGTGGAAGAACAAGGAGGTCCAGAATGGGGACTACAGGTCAGGGAGAGAGAGGACAGATCGACAGGACACAGAATAGTTTTATCAGAGGGCAGCTGTGCAGAAGTAAAAGGAGAGTGGTATTCAAAGGAAGGGAGGCATAACTCGGCTTTGGTGAGGCCACAACAGATGAGTGGCAGGCCTGTGCCAAATTTGCTCATAAACAAATACCAAGACTAGATCAACCCACTCAAAACATTAACAGGAGCGGCTCGTATTGGGGAAAAGAGGCGAGCGGGAGAGGGGAACGGAGAGAGGGAGGGGAACAGGCGACAAAGGATGTAAAAGAAACATTTACAAAATAGCTTTGCTGTCGACCACAATATTGCTCGTGGAGCAGCATTTTTCTCTCTACCCTTATACATCACAGACTTATAGTGACAATGTGCACTTAGCACTCTGAATACACAGTGTGGTTTAATATTAATAAAGCATGGAGTGTCAATGAATTTCAAAAATGATCTATGGACTGACCCAGTTGAGATCGTTGAGTGCTTCTCAGATCATTTCCGGGAGGTTTATTCTCCAGTGTCTGTTAGGTCCGAAGAAAACTCTCACCAGTTGTTGAGAGATAATTCGCTGCCGTGCCTATCGGACTCAGACAGGGAGCTGCTGGATGCGCCACTTTCAGTGGATGAGATAGCTCTTGCCATACGCTCTCTTCGATCGGGGAAGGCTATGGGTCCCAATGGTCTCCCTATTGAGTTATACAAGTTGCGTCCATATAGGATTGCACCATATCTCCGCGGTATGTTCTTAGAATCGAGAGATACTGGCTCCCTCCCTTACGATCAACGTCTTGCATTGATAGTAGTGATTCACAAAGAGGGGAAGCCACGGGCTTGTTGTGCGTCCTACAGACCCATATCGCTTCTTAATGCGGAGCCAAAGATCCTCGCTAAGGTACTAGCTAACCGTCTTATCAATGTGGTTAGTGACTTGATTCACCCGGACCAGTCCGGCTTCATCCCGCGCCGTAATACATCACTGAATTTGAGACGCTTACACGGCGCTCTCGCGAGAGCCCCATATCTTCTGGAGTCGGCCATCTTGGTCTCCTTGACGCCACGATGGCTTTTGACACTGTGGAATGGTCGTATCTGTGGGCCGCTCTTGCGAAATTCGGCTTTGGTCCCGGCTTTATTAGCTGGGTGAAACTTCTCTATGAGGCACCGTTGGCGCAGGTAGTGGTCAATGGTCGGGTATCCAGTCCCTTCGCTCTGGGAAGGGGTACTCGGCAAGGATGTCCGTTGTCTCCACTCCTCTTTGCGCTTGCCCTGGAGCCTCTGGCTGCATGGTTGCGCTGGGAACCATCGATGAGAGGTATACAGTGGACCCCTGAGTTTGAGGATCGCATATCGCTCTATGCGGACCATATACTGTTGTACCTCACTTCGCCCCAAAAGTCGTTAAACGTGCTGTTTGATGTGTTGAGTTCATTCGGAAGCAATTCTGGCCTCGTGATCAACTGGTCCAAGTCCTGTATATACGTACTCGCGGGTGGCGCCCCTGCATTGCCGCGTGGTTGTCCAATACAGGTTACACAAGAGGGTTTCTAATATTTGGGAATTTTTATCACTTTGGACCCCGTGGCGAGATATGAACGCAATTTACTCCCTCCGCTACAATGATTGCGTTCTGACGTGGTGGGCTGGCCCGGCCTTCCTCTGTCCCCCCTCAGGCGAGTAACCCTTTTTAAGATGATGTCTCAACTGCGGTTTTTATACGCGCTCCAGAATACGTTTGACGCAGTTCCGGCAAAATACTTCTGGGAAGTGGAGAGTCTACAAAGACAGCTGATTTGGGATGGTCCTGCTCGTATCGCCCTCCCTAAACTTACACTTCCCTGGTATGACGGCGGTATTGCTCTTCCCGATATCAGGCGTTACTACTGGGCCTCTCAACTGAGTGCAATCAATCACGGTATGTATGGTCCGGGTTTAGATCCTGCATTTGAGATGGATAGGTGGCTGTTACCGGGTGGGAATTATAATAGGGCGCTATACTCTAGGTCTGCGATCCGGACGCTTACTGGACCTACCAAGATCGCGGTGCAGGTGTGGAATTGTGCGAATGCGGCAATGGGGTGGAGCGATAGACTAACCCGAGCAACCCCCTTGTACGACTCTTGCAAGTTGGGAAGTTTATGGCGGACGAAAGGCTTTGGGAAATGGGATATGATTGGTATCAGTAGAGTGGGCGATCTCTGGGTAAAGGATAGGATTAAGACTTTCGAGGTCTTGAAGGCGGAATATGAATTGAGTGATCGGGAATTTTTTCGCTATTTACAGATTCGTCACGCGTTGGGCTCTGTTTTCCCCATTGGGACCGTTATTCCGGAATCTTCCCCGTTGGAGAATCGGATACTTGATGGATATGTGCCCGATAGCACGATTTCTTTGATTTATAAGAAATTAATTAATGATCGGTCTGACCTGTTAACGCATTTAAGGGAGGTCTGGACCAGAGACGGTTTAATATTAGATGATGAGGACTGGCAATCCCCGATTTCCTCACGCAAGGAGGTCGCGATACCGGCCCGTCTTCGACTAGTTCAACTCAAGATCTTGCACCGTGTGTATGTTACTGGCCCGCGACTGATTCGAATGGGTTATTCTGTTGATGGGTTATGTATCCGTGGTTGTGGTCAACTTGCTACTTTCCTTCACATCATTTGGGAATGTCCGGAGGTTGCTACATTTTGGAGTAGAGTGCATGGGGTCATGAAAGAGGTCACGGGAGTCGAGATACAACCAGAAGCTAGGCGGTGTCTGCTGAATGTATGGGAACCGAATGACTATGACGTGGCTCAGACGCGATGTGTGACCCTGGCCAACATGATTGCTAAACGAGACATTGCACAGTTGTGGGGCGCTCCCCGCCCGCCAACAGTCTCGGTGTGGAAGGAAAATATGGATTGGTGTATGTTTTGAGAGAAGACGGTATATGTGGCGCGAGGTAGGCCCAAAAAATGGGGTAACATTTGGAATCAATGGAACTCCTACAGAGGACACATATGCACACCACCCCTTCCTGATGTCCCCGATGCTCCACACTCTCCCTGATCCGACATTCCACGAATTGTTTTAGTTTATATGTTTTCAAATCTTAAGTCTTTTTCCCCCGATTATGCCCCCCCTCTGATTTTCGTTGATTGACTTGCATTGTGATGTTCTTGCCTTTTCCTTCCCGCTCAGAAATGCGCCTGTATTGTAATGCTCCTTTTGCCTTGATTGTTTGTTTTATTTCTATACAATAAAAAGAGTTAAAAAAAAAAGAAATGATCTATGGTAGAAAACTATACATATGTACCGTATGCACACTAATGTTTAAGATTTATTATTAAAATATAGCTCTTGTTCATAGCTACATGTATGTTTTAAGATGTAACACAATTATATGTAGCCATAATTTTACTCCACGTAATATTCAGTATATGTACTATTTATGAATGTGTGCGCACCTGTATTCGAATGTCAAGTGCACTTTAATTGCTGTGCTAATTTAGCATAACTAGAGGCCTTAGGTTTCTGACTTTTAATGTTTGACTTTAACATGGGAATCATTTTGCTTGCATGTTCTCTCATCTTGC
This sequence comes from Lissotriton helveticus, assembly GCF_964261635.1. Lineage (NCBI taxonomy): Eukaryota > Metazoa > Chordata > Amphibia > Caudata > Salamandridae > Lissotriton > Lissotriton helveticus. The sequence goes on from NC_136068.1 coordinate 1,000,723,353, forward strand.
AGTTGCAGATACAAGGTTACATTACTTAGTGAAAATACATTGTTTGTTTGGTAGTTAGCTGCAGGAGGAAACTTTTGGCAAGAAGAATATGTGCTAACAAAGTTGGAGACAAGTTCTTATGGCAGAGCAAGAATACTCAAGGTCGGCCGAATGTGCCTGATTGGAGGTGTGGGAGAGGAGACGAATGCTACCAGTTCTACCAAGGAAGATGGAAACGAACTGGAGATGATGACACTGGTTAGCTTAAATACTTTGTGTGTTAAAAGGTGTCATATTGTTAGTCACATACAGAGAATCTTAGGATTTCATGAGGTGCAGACCTCTTTTGCTATTCCTCTAATTGAGTGGCTTCATGCTATACAGTCTGTAGACTTGGAGAACTTAATGCAAGACTCCATGATTCTGACCCCTGTTCCTTGCTTACTTTAAAGAATGTTTCCCCTGTTAGTATAGAGTAGGGTAAGTTATGTGTCTTTAGATCTTCTAATGAATAGGCAGGAGGATTGAATTTTACCGTGTAATCTTAAGATACTCTTTCTTATTGTTTGTATTGCAGACACTGAGTTTTTACTGTGCTTCTTATTATTTAGGCTGAATTTTATTAAGAGATTCTGATATATTCTTGTGATATTATACTTTTACTGCATGCTTTAGAAACTCATCTATATCAGTCTGTTTCTGAGCCTGTAATAAAACCCTTAAACTGTATTCAGTAGTCCTGGCATTATTGTGTGATTAATTGGTTACACTGTCATCGTTAATTGGAATTCATGCCAACCCCCTCTTACCTCTCATGCAACTAATTAAAGGTCCACTGGCCACATGTATGAGAAGTTATGGGCTCAGAGCTTTCCCAGGTGGTAGCAGAGTGAGGATGGTTGGTTCATGAAGTAGAGGGAGGTAAAAAAGTTATCCTAGACTAGTTAAATCCAAATCCAAGTTCATAGAATCCATGTCCTGATTTGAAGGTTCAGCGAAGTTCCAGCAGTTTGGAGAGTAGTAGCAGCAAAGGATTGAGTATCAATAGGGTTGCGTGTTGCAGTGGCTTATACTTAGCTTGTGGGTTATATGAGAATTGTATGATGTCTAGCGGAATTGTTTGAATGTTGTATGAGTATGGTCTTAGGTTGAAGTTGTTATCGGGTCTGACATAAACTAAGATCCCAGGATATTAAAAAGTGTACAAGACACTATATTGTAATTGTGTGCTAGAATTTTGTGGGGCTTGCCGTCAGACATTGTCAATGGCCTAATTGAGATAGGAACTTATCTTTGTGTGTGACAATAAGGTATGATCAGTGCTGTGAACCTTTTGCACAGAGGGAAATTGTACTGATCAGGGTGATTCCCCACAGGTCGAGGTTTCATCGGAATGTGTATTAGAATAGTAAGATTTCGTGGGTGATTGCATTCTATTGATTTTTTTGTTAGTAAAGCAGACAATTGTTGTTTATTGTTATTTATATTCCAGGTGTTTGTGTGTATTGGCGAAGAGAGGGTGTTCGTGGAAATTTTAAAGGAGGATGAATCGCTGAGATGAGCGACATTGGCATCATAGTGGGCCATGTTGAGATTTGTGGGTTGGTGTAAAGCCGCGCTGTTATTGGATTGGCTGTTTACGTTACCAAGTGCCGCATAGTTATTGGTCAGTGGCTTGATGGAACTGTTACCTAGACTTACACCGTTTGAAGCACTCAACGCCAGGGAGTGAGCTGTGCATAGCAGAGAAAAGTAGCAACATCAGGGGAAAACTAGAAAGGCAGTGCACATATGTTGAACAGAAAAGGTGGAGTACAGACATGATAGACGTAATTAAGTGGTATTGTGCATTGCTCGGTGATCAAAATTAGGACAGGGAAAAAAAGGAGAAGAGGGACAATTCAAAAGGATCAGGAGAGAGGAGAGATGATAGAGATAGTGACATGAGCAATAGTCTGTTGGATGTGTTATTATCAGAGTGGCCACCTCTGTACAATCATCTTCACACAATGAGTGAGTAAAGCACTAATGTGAGTGGCTACCACCCCAGTAAATGTGATTTCGAATGCGATGGGGACTACTCCTGCGAATGTAAATCAGTAAATGATGGGATGTGTGCACCTATCACCTCCACAGATCTCTATGCTCCACATGCCCTTACTGTTCCAGTTACTATCGGTCCAGTGGGGAATGTGTTACATAATTTGGCTCTTCCTGCTAAACCACAAGTTTCAGGGAATGCTCCTACAAGTTCAGGAGCTTGTGGCAGTAGCGGCTCCTGGAGGGAGTGCTGCGGGTGGTGGGGCGGGTGGGGAGGAGCAGGGTGGGGGTAGTAAACTACGGAATACGTCCGAACGGAGGTAAGTAAACAAATAAATAAATAAAACAAATTTTGTTGCGTTTAGCAATGCAGCGCGTGCAATGAAATTTGTTTTATTTATGTATTTGTTTACTTACCTCCGTTCAGGAGTATTCTGGAGTTTACTACCCCCCACCCTGCTCCTCCCCCGACCCACCCAACCGCCCTGCAGCACTCCCTCAAGGAGCCGCTACTGGCATGAGGATTCATTCCTTTAGTCCCAATTCATGCAAGTTCTCCTTTTGGTACGAGTGCAGACCCATGAATCAAGATGGATGTGGACTTTTAAGGACATTCCAGGGATTAACAGACATTGACACGATTAAGAAAGCCATCCGTAAATGCAAATAGTAGTACACCTAGAGAAGGAGGAATTCCCAAAGCTCCTGGGGGCAGGCTAATTTGAGTGTCCAAGAATTGCATGAGTGGTTGAAACCATATAATGAAGCATCAAATGGGAGCAGAAGTACAACATTGAATCAGGGAACCAACAAGTACATTTTGTGAATGTAATCAAATTGAAACTGGAGCTGGATGAGGTGATAAGTGGAATTCTTGAATTAGCTCGAATAGATGTTTTACAGCCAAATTAACTTTTGTTTATGATCAAGGATGTTACTAGACAGGCAAGACAAGCTCATGTTAAACTAATCGACTTGGCCAAGATGTATAAGGTAGATTTAGAGTGGACAAAGGCTTTACAAAGAGTCACTCTTTCTCTGGTCAGAATATAGAGATTATTAGAGTACCATGGTTGAAAATGCAAATTCTGGAATTGATTCAGAGTATTCGAATTTAGAGTACATTGGATAAATGGGAAGACAAGTTGTCAAGGAAGAAGGGCGTTAAAAGGTCTATAGGGGAACCACCTCATTTAGGCGAGAAAGAAGCAAGTATTACAAGTTTCCCCTCATGGGAAGTACCTAGTAGAGATTATGTTCATGTGCCCTGGAGTAGAAGTGATCTGGTGTCAATCACAAATGATTTTCCGCGATTGAGAGAGAAACCTGTGGAGTGGTACAAACAGGTTGATTGATTTGTAAAAATTTCAAAAGTAGTGTGGACTGATTTGACCACATTGTTTGACAATTGTCATCTTGAACGATTTGTGGGCTACATGTCACAGAATGACCTGAAAGGGAGCCAAAAAGAGATGCAGTGACACATGGTCCATCAGCTATTCTAATGAAAAAATATGACCAGTTTGAAAGGTATGGTGCCACCACAGGATATTGATTGGGCTAAGATTGATAGGATGACCCAAGAACCCAAAGAGAAGGTTCATAGATTGTATGAGAGATTGTTGCAGGCTTTTAACCGTTATAGAAGAATGGAGATGTTGGAACCGAAGGTTATGGGACAGTATGCGTCCAGATATGTCTCAGGATTGAGCTCTTAAATTAGTATGATGATTCAACAGGATTTAATATGTTGGCAGAATGAGTTCATTGATTAAAGTTTACGTTATGCCAAATACTGCTATTATGGTATTGAAATGAAACAGAAGAGGGGCAAGGAAAAGTTCATGATTGTACAGCTGAAGGCTGCTCAGAGGAGTAACCAGAATCATCCATTTATTGCGAAATGTGGCCCCCAGGCAGGGTGTTTCTCACCAGTGAGCTTCTATGATGCATGGTGGATGAGATTTTCACTCGCAGGGTAGAGGTTGAGGCATTCCTACTGTCCTGAGTACTGGGATTGATGTGGCCACCTTGAAAAAGTCCAATCCTTGCCACTACTGTGACCGGTTGGGGCTTTGGAAGTGATAATATGTCTTAATCCTGCTAATTAAGGACACCATTTGGGGTTTCCCTGCCTCTGAATAGTAATGCCATGCAATCCCAAAATGGACTGAGACCGAGGTCTCGAAATTTAAATGGACCCCAAGGTCTGATGATTCAAGGCCCACACCCCCGATGCAACAGCAAGCTGCTAATTACCCTAGCTTTAATTTTAATCAGATTCTGAACATGAACCAGAAATCTTTTCAGGACCAAAATATAGCTCAGCGGTTTCCTGTATTTGAGATGACAGAATTATATGGTTTTGATTAGTCCTCCTGATGGAGCCTGAGGGGAGATGAAGATTACGCACTTGGCGTAGTCTTAGATGTAGACCAGAGTGGCCCATTTGTTGATTCTGAAGTTGATTACCACCCAGCGACATTCTCAATCGACACTTATGCTACCGGCTCTACTGTGAGAAGCCTGCCCCTCTCTGGGTGAAGAATCCAAGTTGCAGGAGTGGCAAATAAGCAGATGTGAAGTCCCTTGACAGAAGAAGTACCTGTACAATGTAGGTCCTTTGCTGAAACTCATCAGTTTGTGGTGTGTGATTCTAGTCCTGTGTGTCTTTTGGGACACAACTTGTGCAAATATAAATTGCATATTCTACTACACACCAAGAGGCATAGAACTTCAAAAAAATTATGAGGACATTGCTTTCAAAATAGCAATTAAGAATGTAGCTGTTACAATGTTCCCAAGGATGACAGTTGATAAGTTTCCCTTAGACCTCAGAGATGCTGTGAGGATGGAGATCAGGGATTTTTCGGGGAAAAGACATTGAACTCATTAAAGCAGCTGAGTCTGTCTGTAGTAGTAGTAATATACTTTATTCGATAGCCAAGTACCATCAAAGTGCACATGTGCAAAGCATTGCGAAAATACATAAAAACGCATTTTAAGACATGTCACAACCTAATTCATTTAAGAACATTACTACTCAGAATGAATTTTTTTAGCCATTACTTGTGTGCAAATATGAGCAAAAGTCAAGCAGAGCTATGTGCAAATTAAGCAACAAGTACATCAAAATACATAAAAATTATCTTTCAACTCTATATATAAAATGAATATTGTCAGAATAAAACAGTAGTTAAAAAAATTTGACCTAATCACTTGAAGGCACAATCGGTAGTCTGACACGTTTGTTCCAGACTACCTGTAAAAATTTGCTCGAAGCAATGACTATTACTGGGGTGGTGTTACTCTTTAAAATTCTGAAAGCCACTAAATCATTTGTCAATTTCAGATTTCGACATATGGGAATATTTCATTTAGGAGCGGGCCATGATAATTTAGGACAGAAAAATATTATGTGTGCCTCAACTTCTTCTACCAGGCCACACGCCGGACAAATGCTAGGCCCGAGGGTCTTATGCCATTGACTAGTTATTGATTTAGGGGTAAAGTGCCAAGTCGAAAATGGATATAAACACTTTTAGCTAGAGGGAAAGAAATGAAATCTAAAAATTCCTCATAATGGGATAACGGTTTATTATCTAAAAATCTATTTGTTAATGTATCAGTTAATTGATTATTTAAATAAGTATCTTGAATGTAAATCCAATAACTAGATTTCATGATATTAAAATCAGTCTTACACATTTTTTCTGGGTTGATCCATAGCCTTGTCAGCCCCAACTTATTAAACCAGTCAGAAACAAATTTGACCCAAGGTATTGATTTGGCACCGCTAATACATAACAATTCAACAAGGCAATCTCTAAATTCTTTTAACTCCGGAGTGACCCATAATTGAACCCAGAAAAGAAGTGGTCTAAGGTCGGGCAAATCTACAATTCCTTTAAGCCCTAAATCATGGACCAGGGGAATTAGTGGTGTGCTACTGGGGACAGAGACCAGCCTTCTGGTAAATCTATTTTCTTCAGCAGTACGTTGAGAGACATCAGTACATCCCCAAGTCTCGGCTCCATATAGTGCTTTGCCGCGGTAAACTTCCAGGGCTAGCAAAACTGCACGGGAGCTTGTTTGCCTATGCAGCCCATTATTAGCATTTGCTCTGTGCTCAAGTAGTAGTGTACTTTTCCTTAGCTTATCATTCCACTTCAGGCTCTCAATTACCTTTACTCCTAGATAATTAAAGCTCCTTACCCTCTTTAGTGCTTCTCCCCCAGCCCCTATGATTGAATTTTTGACCGCTCCCTTTCCAAATACCATATATTTGGTTTTATTACCATTGAGCTCCAAGCCCCTTGACACACAAAAATGAAGTCTGTCTTTATACAAGTAAAGCCCACTGCTGAGTATCCAAGAACACCCGAGTACAATTGGACCCCTCAAACAATTGCTGGTTCTACTCCGGTGATTGAGAATATGAAAGGAATTTTAAAGGAAATAATGGGTAGTCCATGTAACTCACCCATTATGGGCCTGCAGAAGCCAAGCACTAAGTACTTCATCGTGCAGGACCTGCAAAAAATCAACAGTATAGAGGTTTCTTGTTGTCCCGTGGTACCAAATCCAGCTGTGATATTAATCCAAATTCCATGTGAAGCTGAATGGTTCACTCTCATGTCAGGTATTTTTCTCCATGCCGTTGCATGAGGACAGTCAGTTCTTCTTCATATTTTGGTTTGACAGCCATGTTTTGGCATTGTGCCAAGTTCCACGAGGGTATACAGAGAGTCCATCCACATTTAACCAGATCTTGAAAAAGAATCTGGAGTCTTTGATCATGCCTTGGAATTTAGTGTTGGTCCAGTATATCGATGACCTGCTAATTGCATCGAACACTCGAGAAGCTTGTAAGGCAGATACTATTGCATTGTTGAACCATTTGGCAGCGTTAAGCCAGTTAATGTGGCTTCATGCTGCCTTGTACATAAGACCCCCTTTCATGCTATGGTTAGCGTTAAAGGGATGGGCAGTGGGTGTTGCAGTGGTCGTTCCACCACAACACCCATTCATTTTGATGTTGCCCCCTATGTACAAGGGTGGCGTACAAAGCAGGCAGTGCCAAAATTAAGACAAGGTATAACTTGGTCCTAGATGACAAAACGAGGAGAAATGCATTATTTCTCCTCTTATTTGCTTTTTCCATGTATGCTGCCTTTTGCAGCACACATGGATAAAGCAAAATGCCATTGTTTGTTCATGTACAGGAAGGAGTCCCATGTACATAAATACACTTTTTTTTTAAATTCAATTTTGTCACTTTCATGTGTGCTGCATGACGCAGCACACATGAAAGTGACAGAATGGCACTTCTGGGGTTGTTTATGTGCAGAAAGGGACACCTTCCTACACATAAACAATCCTTCCCTGCTCGCAGACACCCTTGCACTCTGGTGCAAGGGTGCCTGCGTTGGCACCAAGTTGCTAAACTTAGTGCCATCGTAGGGGGGAACACAAGACTGCACCACATTCTTGTAAATATGGGGCTGCCTTGCATTTCAGAAGTGGAGGAGAGAGGCTTTAAGCCAGGAAGCCTAACACCTCTCTCCTCCACTTCCTAGTACATATCCCCAAAAGTGTCCATAAATAACTTGCAGTACTGTCTGACGAATGTGGGACATCATATTGTGAGAGGTGCAAGGAAAGGTTTCACAGGAAAGATTTTCGGCCATCATGCATATGAATCTGCCAACAACCCAGAAAGAAGTAAGGAAGTTTTGGGAAATAGTTGGCTACTGTCATCACTGGATAACCAACTTTTCCCTAGTGGCTAAACCTTTACAGATGCTGACATATGAGCATATGTTGGATCCTGAACACTGGGACAGTTGCTGTTTTGTTGTATTTCTGTAGTTGAGCGAAAACCTCTGCCCTGCTCTGGAGCTAGGAATGCCTGATTACAACAATACTTTTTCTCTTTTCTGCAGTGAGGGGAAGGGCTGCCCTCGCTCAGTGCTTACCCAGGTATATGGAGGTGCTCGCAGACCAGTTGCCTATTTCTCGGCTAAATTTCACCCGGTAGCTGCAGCGCTGCATGGTTGTCTCAAACTGGGGCGACACAAGATGTCATCATAGAAATATGCAAAAGCATTGTAATGGGTCACCCATTGACTGTTTATGTCCCCCATTATGTTAAAATTTTGTTAAGTAGGACACGTACCCAACATCTCACCAACACCCTCTTTGTAAAGTACGAGCAGGTTATTCTTGTGGCTGAAAACATTATGTTGAAGCATTGTGCTGTTCTATATCGAGCCACTCTTTTGCCCCTCCCTGATTGTGATATTGCCAATAACGAAGTAGAAGATGACTGTGTTGATGTTACTAAACTATGAACCAAGCCAAGACCAAAAATGCAGAGTGAACCATTGCCTGAATCTGTTTATGCACTGTTTGTGGATGGTTCATGTTTGCGAGACCAAGAAGGAACTCTGAGAACTGCTTACGCAGTTTGTACAGTTTCAGTAGTAGTGGACGCTGCCCAAGTACATGGAGTATTCTCTGCTCAGGTGGCCAAATTGATTGCTCTTACCATGCTATGTTTCAGAACAGCTCAAGGTGAAGATTTTCACTGATAATCAGTATGGCTTCGGTGTTGTGCATGATTACAGACATTTATGGTCTCAAAGGGGGTTAATGACCTCGTCAGGATCCCCCATCTACAATGGAGAACAAGTGCAAAAACATTTGCAGGCTTTACAGTTGACTGCGCAAGTTGCTGTATTGAAATGTTCTGCACATTGCAAGGGCGATGTTTATGTGACAGTTGGCAACAGATATGCTGATGAGAACGCATGTACCGTTAATGGAGAATACACTAATGAGGGAGCAGATGAGACCGAATACAACCTTTTGTTAACAATTGCTGATACCTGGTAGAAAGGTAAGAGGTTGCGAGAAGAAGTCACTGAGACAGAGCAGCAGAGGTGGGTACAAGCAGGTTGTGTGAAAAGAGATGATATTTGAGTTTCAGGAGATGGAAGGCATGTGTTGCCAAACAGTTTGCTACCACCTATGGCAAGAGTGTCCTTACACCTTACCATGGTAAAATTAAAAGAGCTCAGAAGCATCACATTTCCAGCTAAATTAATGAAGTGGCCAACTCATTGAAAGAGCTTAATGCCTTTGTCAACCCTCGTGCTTGCTCACAGGAAAAGCTTGCATCACAAACTCTCTGTGACGCCCTTTCTAATCATTTTGATGAGAAAATTAACACAATTTATCACAAATTTCCCAGTGCAAATGGCCAGGCCTGTGGGAAGACTACCTTAAAGACACCTCATCTGGTTTGTATCACCAACCAAATTTAACAACTTCACATCTGAGATACTGGAGAAAGCGCTGGCCACTGCTAAATAAGGATTGCCCTTGGATATCTGCACTCCTAGGATCACAGATATCCTATCTAATCAGTTTACTACAGCCATAGAGTGTGCCCTGGGAGCTGTTACTGACCATATCTGATGATCCCTTGATGCCAACATTCCTTCCATTCTTGTGCTGTTGGATTTATCCACAGCATTTGATACTGTCTCTCATCTCAGGCTAATTCATAGACTGCAGGAGATTGAAATCCGGGACTTGGCATTTCAGTGGCTTTTCGTCCTAACAGCAGAATGCTCTTTTTGGTCTTTGATTACCATATTAAGGTGGTTTGTTTTTACAAGCGGGTCACCAGACGTACAACTGTTCATGATACTGTATTGCTATAGGAGCAGTACATCAGTAGTATGGTAAATTTGTACCTCAAGACATTCTGTGTGGTATTAATAGGTTACCTTTGCACATTCACATTTGTACAGATCATCTACAATTTGGAAATTTAATGAAGACTGTGCTCTTTTAATGCAGTAGTCTCTTGCTTAGCTTGTGTTCTGGCTTGGTGCTGAGATATCCCTCTCAGGATCATTTTGTGCACCATATCAATTATATTAACAAGGCACTATCATGGAACGATGCATGGGGGTGGAGATGCCATGGTTCAGTTGTTTTGGGAGACTCGGTTCAATCTCAAGCTCGGACTGATGGCAGAAGCATTGTGTCACCGGTGTTTTGTGTGTCAATAGGTGAATGTGGAGAAAAGGACTGCAGTTACAATGAGTCACATAGGGAAGTCAGGAGGTCCCTTCAATAGGATGCAGCTAGAATTTATTGAGATGCCTTGTGCGATGGGTTGAGATACGCCCTGGTGGTGGTATGTATTTTCTCAAGTTGAGCTGCAGCTTACCCTACTAGAAGAAGTGATAGTCTCACCGTCGCTCAGCTGTTGCTGAGGGAACTCATCCCTAGGTTTAGATTTTCGACTTGTATGGACTCAGACCGAGAAACTCATTTTAAAAATTAGGTCCTGAGAATGTTGTGTGCAGCATTGCGAGTGGTGCAGAGAGTACATTGCAGTTATCTGAATGATACTTCTGGCATTGTGGAGCATGTCAATGTAATGTTGAAATCCAGATTGGCTAAAGTGTGCGCTTCAACATCTTTGAAGTGGCCAGATGCTTTGCCTCTAGTGTTGATGAGTCTTCACGTGTTCCTGATCTGAGAACAGAATTGTCTCCTCATTAAATTATCAATGTGATTGCCAGCGGTACCTGCAAATGCTCTTCTTAATATATGAGTTAAAATGTTCTTATACTACTGAAAGGGACTGGCTGATGTGGTACATTCTGTATCTCATCAGATTAAGCGGCCACAGCCCCTCCTCATCAGGAGCAATGCCATGACCTTAGTCTCGGTGACTTGGTCTTGTTAAAAAACATGTATGGAAGATTTGCCTGGAACCTCGTTGTCTTAGTCCCTACCAAGTGATTCTTGTCACCACTACTGCAATGAAGTATGGAGGTGTCTCCAACTGGGTGCATGCTGCCCACAGTCACAGAGTTCAGTGTCACCTTGATGAAATTACAGCACTTCTCCTAGAAGCGCCAGTGGTGGTCGAGAGGCCATGGGAGCAGGTCAGTTAAGCTGTCGGGGAACAGTCAGAGCCTTAAACAGCACCTTATCAGTCTGAAGGGAGTCTGCATGAAGCAACAGGTGATGTTGATGCTGGAGAGATCTGTCTAGTGGTGGTAATTGAGACAGACAGATTCAGACACTAGCTAAGGGCTTGGTGTTGTAGAACTGCAAGTGGCAGCTAAGGAACGTTGGCCCAGAAGGCAAGAAAGAGGGAGACTGAGGTTGCCAAGTGAAGTGGACTTCCAGCTGTTCCAGAAACATCTGAAGAATCTGATTTGAGTGGTGATGAAGGTGGAGGGCCTGCCTTTTGGAGGTGAAAGAGATTGAGAGTGCGTTTTGGGAGGTACTCATCCCCTGAGTGGACTTACCTTGCTTCACATGACGTTGAGAGAGAACTTGGGGAATTCTGGAACTATATTGGAGATTCATCTGCTATTACCTGTCTTTGAATTTTGATATTAAGTATTTTTACACTTTCCTTTGTCTATAAGTTTGCATATATCCTATGACAGATGACACTCTGCTGCTGCTATTCCCCACCCAGCGGTCTGACTTTAGTGAAGTTATGGAAACTAACAGTTATTACCATAGACGTAAGTACATATTAGGGATTACTTTCCTCATTATAATTCCAGTATTCATTTGTTTGCTTTTAGGGGTATATACCCTTACATCTAATGCAGTAGATGCGAAGGCAAAGTCTAAACTCAAAACATCACGGGGCAGATTTGTGAAGGCCTTGCGCCGCCGGTGCGTCACTTTTTCCCATGTTAAAAATGACGCACCGGCGGCGCAAGGCCTTCATAAATCTGCCCCCACATGTATATGATAGAAATCTTTCCTCATTAGATGATCAAGATTTACATAGCGATTTTTCTAAAGGAGATTACACTCAAAATGCATAAACTAGATTGCATTATGAATCTGACACATGGATGAAAGGGATTGCTATGTTTCTATGCAAATGCCTGCTTCAGTGGCTGAAAGCATACCTTATCACCACATAGCTTTAACATAGGGTATTCCCTGTAGTCTATTATTGAGTCTTTTCTATAGACAGAATCATTTGCAGGACTACTATTTGAATTATGGCTTAGTTCTTTCAGGAGTTCCTAAACATTTGAATTAACATGCATATTCTCAAATTATTGAGATGCTTCAAAGATACTTTGTCGCTATCAAAACAATAGACACAGCTTATACCCATATACATAACTTAACTTCAACTGATGTTGAAAAGACATGTTGAGATCTGGTAGAAGATTGGTTCTGATCAGTAATAGCTAATGTCACTGGATTAACAAAAAACACCCAAGAGGAGATGGATCATCATATAGCAGAAAATACAGGAGCATTATTCTTAGATTGGCAATATACTAGGAAATTATGTGTGCAAAATTATAAGAATGAGTAGGATACTTTGTCTGCAGGAAAGAGTGAAAGTGATTATACATTTGAAGGTAGAGGAAGATGGGAATTATATTTAGATGGAGCTGATCCTGTGATTACTGGAGTTTATTTTACTTGTGAGAAGAATACTTATTTCAAATTGTCCAAGAAATTGTATGTAACATGTTATTTAGGAGTAGTCGTTTCCAAAATATATAATGTAGAGAATTTTGATTATCCAGTGTGGAAAAAGAAAAATAGACCCAACAGAGGGGCCAGTACTGTAAAAAAAAGTGGGTTTAAAAAATAGGGGTGATACTGAATGACAGTAAGATTAGAATATTATCTGCCACAGTGGCTATGTTATCCACGAGAATAGCAGGAGCTTTCATGCTTGTAAGGAGGGTGGAGTCTGCTGAATGTTGAAGGTTCAACTGTGTTGTACTTATAGTCCTGAAATCAGCAAGGATTTACAGAAGTTTATCAAGAATATTACTGACTTGTAGAGAAATTTAAGCGGGTTGACAGCAACAGGTGCATTTGAAGCAATTAGAAATGGATTTAGTGCAGTAGGCAAATGGTTTGAAAGCAAGGGAAGTGGAACAGGCGGTCCTACCTTTAAATCTCTTTTGATTATTGCTCTTTGTGCAGTAGTTGCAGGAATGTCTCCCAATGTGTGTAAGAGGGTGAAGGTAAAGAAGGCATTGAAAAGAAAGAGATCTGATGTGGAAGTAGAAGAGACACAGATTAATTACTGTGATAACATGAAAGGTCTGGAATAACTTCAATGAAAGGCAGTTTAAATGACAAGGGTTTACTCAGTTTATCTGATACAGAGCTAGAGGTTATTGTGATAGCTTGATTTACCATCCGAGGGGGGATTAGAGCAGAATAATTGTGTTTCTACCCCTATTCATCACAGACTTATAGTGACAATGTGGAGTTAGCACTCTGAATACACAGAGTGGTGTAATAATAATATTAACAAAGCATGGAGCTTCAATGTATTTCTGAAATGTTTCATAGCAGAATTGTATAGAAATGTAACGTGTACACACTAATGTTTAAGATTTATTACAATAGGTAGTTCTCATTCATAGCTCCATGAATGTTTGAGATGTAATGCACAGTTATATGTAACCATGATTTTACTCCATGTAATATTCAGTTTATGTATGAATTATGAATGTGCGTTCATCTATATTCAAATGTCAAGTGCACTTTAATTGCTGTGTTAATTTAGCATAACTAGAGGCATTAGATTTCTTACTTTTAATGTTTGACTTCCTCGTGAGAATCGTTTTGCCTGCATTTTCTCTCCTCTGCAGGTGCAGATACAGGGCTACATTAGTTAGTGAAAAGGCATTGTTTTTTTAGCTATAGTAAGGTACGGGGGGAAACCCTTGGCAAGAAGGAGATGAATTAACAATTTTCTAGACAGGCTCTCATGGCAGAGAAAGAATGCTCAGGGTCGATCGAATGTGTGGCTGGCGAGGTCAACATGCTGGTCACTCTTTAATAGAGCTACTCATTGCAACCACCTTAATCCTTTATTTATCCTGCTCACTGCTTTCCATCGATCTTGCCTGCAACAAAGCTGTCCTCCACTGTGTTGGGGGAATTGCTTTGTCCCCGTTTTGAGGATCCGACGCTGCAGGGGGAACCAAAGGTACTGACCAAGGCCTACAGCTGGTGCTGAATCCCAGCCTGCAAGGTGCCTGTTGTGAAGAAGGAGAGGGACCAGTGAGCCTGGGTATTCTTCTCTCCCCCTACACACTAGGTGGCTGGAGGTGTAACAGGTTGTTTGACCGTGGTGCCCAGGGAGGACACAGTCATGACCCTGCTTGTGGCTTCACCCGGGCGCTGTCAAAATCAGGGGCACCTACTGATTCTGACTGCAGCTTGGACCGGGGCTGGGGAGGGGAGCATGGATTGCAGTGGCCGGGAGGGGCACAGTCGTGGCTTGGACCTGACTAGCACCTGCGGCAATGCTGACATTGGGTGCTATTACCAGTGAGCGGAGCTGGTGCTACACACCCTCCAGACCTCCACCTCCATAGATGAATGACCTTTCTTGCCCTGGCTTGCCGTGCCTGAAACCAAGCCTGATATAGCACATTATAAAGGCGAGGGAAGCCTTCTTGAGCTGTTGAAGGCACTTTCCAGCAGCTGGAATTGTAGCTTGACATTGCCGCTGGGACCATGACCCCTGAGGGGCCTAGGGCTTCCTGGATTGGTGGTGCAACTGTGCCTGCTGTCTTCTCTTCCCCATCCTAGCTAATGTAAGGCACCCGTTGCCCCACGGTCTTTGTTCTCCACGATTTTTCCTTTCTGGCACCACCAACACATACCTGGTAACTGTTTCTTCTTGGGACCCCGGTACATGATGCATGATGCACTCACCACTAAGGGGCATGTTATCCCCTACCAACACCTTTGATGCCTGAGGGTGGGTGCAATACTGCTGCCCATTATTTCTTCTGGAACAATTCTCCTCTTGCTTTATCATAGAGTGCGCCCACAGGGCACTGACTGCTAAATCACCTCCGGGCCCCACCCCGTGTCTCGATATACTCTGCTTTTTTACCTTCTTGGATAGGGACATGATATTGCGGGAGGTCTGTCACCTGGGAGAGATTCGATTTGAAAGTTCTAAAATTCAGATTATTCACGAGAGGTGCCGAAGCAACGGAGCACCTCGGTTTTTTAACAAGGCTAGATTGCGAGCCCTCTGACTGTATACATGTTGTTGTTTCCTGCGAAGCTCATTGTTATTTGCGAGGGTAAGAACATTTTCTTTCACTCCCCAGGGAAGGCTTTGGGCTGGTTGGCAGAGTTTGAGGGGATGGAAATTCAAATGCTACAGCTTGAAGGGTCCCCAGAGAAGGAAAATGACCTTCTGGCTTCAAACAGAATACTACTCTACAGACAGAATGTAGGCAATTAGCACAAGATGGGATCAAGAATAATATGTTGGCCACGTTGCATTGTCTTTACGAAATAGGAGACAAGGGTGGTAGACTGCTGGTGTGGCTGAGCAGAAGGGAACAGGAAGCTCGCTGGGTAAAGACAATCCTTAGCACCATTGGGGTCACTTGCGACACCGATGCCCTCATTGTTGGTGCGCCCACAACTCCGAGGAGTTTTATAAAGCTAGATCGCTACAGGACCCTGATGCTATTGCACAATATTCTGCCTCGATACCCATGCCGGTGTTAGATGCAGATGCACGTGACTCTTTGGAAGTAGAGTTGATGCCGGATGAAATACAAGCCACTATATCCAAACTCAGATCGGGGAAACCCCATGGCCCAATAGGATCCCTGCAGAATTTTATAAAAAGTATGCAAAGATACTCGGCCCTTCCTGCTAAATGTGTTTATAGAGCCCAAGACTCAAGAGAGCTTCCCCCAGATCTGTGGAGAGACACTATTGTGGTTGTTCCCAAGAAAGAGAAACCCAGGGAAAGGTGCGATTATTACCACCCAATCTCCTTAATCAATGTTGAGACTAAACTATTGGCCACTCGACTGCTTCAGGTAATCACCCCCCTGATACATCAGGACCACTCAGGAATCATGCCTGGCAGCTTGACACCCCTTAATCTGAGACTCACACATAATTGGTTAAACACAGTACAAACGTGCTCCACACCCCATGTCTTTCTCTCCCTGGACGCTGAGAAAGTGTTTGATGAGGTCCATTGGTCCTTTGTTGAACAGACACTAATGAATTTCGGTTTTGCTCACCACTTAAGCAAGTGGGTGGTGGTGCTCTACAAGAGTTCAGTTGCAACATTATGGGTTAAGGGGAGAACATCGGCCGAATTCCTGATAGGCAGAGATATTAGGCAGGGGAGTCCCCTCTCCCCGCATTTATTCATTCTAATAGTGGAATCCTTGGCTTGTGTGGTGTAGTTACACCCCAGAGTTGGAGAGTTTGGTACATCCATTGTGGATGACCATGAACAAAAGATTTTGTTGTATGTTGACAACATTCTCCTGCAAGCACAATCCTGATGCTTTGTGAACTGTTGGGAGAATACGGGCCCATTCAGGCTATAAGATTAACTGGGACAAATTAGTGCTGTATACCCCAAGACATCTCCCAGAGCCACTATAGTCGCCACAGGAGCTGAGGGTGGCCAAAGATGGTTTACAATACATAGGGATATTTGAACATTACGGATGAAACTCTGCACGGGTCACAATGTGGGGAGGGTCCTGACTGCTTTTCAGGCTGGGCTTGCAAGATGGAGGGGCTTGCCTCTCACCCTGGTGGGGCAGGTGGGCGGCCCTGTTTAAAATGATTACACTCCCCAAGTTCCACTACGTGTTACAGAATACCTACTTCCCAATCCCCCAGAGAGTGTTCCCCAAGATCAATGGAGAACTGAGGACCTTACTATGGGATGGTGTCCACCCAAGAACTTTGCTCAAAACACAACAGGATGACCAATACAATGGAGGGTATAGTCTCCCGGATATTGTTGGATATTACAGGGAAGCTCACTTGATAAATATAAATAATTTGATCTATGCTCCTTGGGATGAGCCCACCTTTTGCATCGAGCGGGCTCTGCTTGAACACAGAATCCACCTACATCACCTTTACAGAGGGAGGGGCTCTCAGGCACTGCCACAACAGACACAGGTCACATTGGCAGTATGGGATAAAGCCACAAAGGCTCTCGGTTGGGCTCATCAGATCACCATAGAATCACTCCTCTGGAAAGGGACCGGACTGTGGGAGTGCACATAACTGCAAGGCTTTGAACAGTGGGATAATATAGGTATCACCAAAGTGGGTGACATCTTTCAACAGGGTGATATCATGCCCTTTTTCCTCGCCTACAGAGGGAACACCACATACACCCAACACAATTTTTAAAGTATGCCCAAATTGGGCGCGTATAGTGTGCCAAAACAAAAGAAGGGGCAGAGCTACCCAAATATGCTCCGCTAAAGGAACGAATATTAATGGATGGCCTGCGGAGAGTAGCAATCTACATCACATATAGAGCAATTAACGACAATATTCCCAATACCCTGGTTCAGTTGTGTGAGAGGTAGCAACAAGATGTGGGTGAATTTGAAGACACAGACTGAGAGGTGGCTTTGAGGCACACATGTGAGGTAGCTACCAAATCAAGCCTACATTTCAAACAGTTCAAAATATTCCATAGGTTCGATTAGGACCATCCCTGCATACAATTGTATGGGACAGCTATACTCCAAGAACTTTCTGTTATTTTGGGGTCTCACTTCAGTTTGAGCTGAGATTTGTCCTACTGGAGATCCAGTGAAGTAGATGTCATACATTTTCAGTTGCTCTCCAGTTCATTGGCTTTGGTGGTGGCCAAGAGAGATGTTGCCAAGTACTGGGGAGCATCAGAGATACCATCTATGCAAGAATGGAAGCAAGGGATGGACCTTTACATGGCAGCAAAAAAATGGGAAGTATAGTAGTAGGGGTTGTCCCAGTAAGTTTAACAAAATATTAAGTATGGGCGAAATTTGCGAATTCGCGGTCCACGAAATCGCACTAAAGGGAATTTGCGAACTGCAGAATTCGCGAATTTGTGCGAATTTGCGAGAAAAAAAATTGCGTGTTCGTGGGATTTTTTGATTATTCGCGGACCGCTTGCAGCACACCGACCGCGAGGTTGCCCATGCGGTCGTACATGGGCGCAGCCATCTTGTGCGCATTGCGTATTTCCGTTTCCGGGCGCTATTGGCAATGTCGCGTTGTGTGCAGCGCGCAATTACAAGTTTGCGCGTGTTTTTGCGTGCTCGCGGGTGAAATATCGTGCGAACTTACCCACGCGGTCCTCAATGGGCGCGGCCATCTTGTTTTTCATTCATTGCTATGGTCCAGTGCATGCTTTTTGAATCCTGCTTGAATCTTTGCCATCCTTTCTTTCTTTGAACTTTTTTTTGCTCATTATCTATCTCTCTATTTGTCTAGATCTATATTTTGTGTTTTTTTCAACTTTTTGTTACTTTATAACTCCTTTTTTGGTTTAGCTCTCTCTTTCATTTTTTTTTCTTTCTTCCCCCTATCCTTTTCTTCTTTCGGCCAGGACCATGGCAAAGGGAGCCGGCAAATCAAAGGGGAAGGGTCCCGCACCTCGTAGCCGGTTCCCTTGCGGGCGATTGAGGGGAGTCGTTGTAGTGGCCAGGGAGGTTTTTACCGAGGCGGAGGTGGCCACCCTGATATTTTTTGTTCAGCGCCACCTCCCTAAGACCTTGGCAGCAGGGGGCAGGCCCGGTAAAGGATATGGCCTCCGGGAGCGTCAGCAGCGGTGGGATAAGGTGTGCCGGGCCATGCGGAGGGAGTCGGGGTCTGGCGCACCTACGACCAAGCGACGCACCGGTGGGCCGACGTCCTCGACCGGGAGCAGGACCTGCTCCACCTGCTAGGTGTGGTGATCCCTGGCCTTGGTGAGTATCTATTTAATAACTACTCTGTATTCTTCTGCTCTGTGTTATATTGCTAATATATGTTTTTCTCGCAAGAATGCTGCCTATTCGATTACATTGCAGGTAAAATAGTGTTTAAATAGCTTCTGTGATTGCAGGTGCTCGCCTCCTCAGTCGTGTTGCTACTATGCTTACATCATGCAACTTTGTGCTCATTTGGCCTGAGAATATGTATGAGTGTAGTACTTTACAGAACTGCGTAATGCTAGAGAGACTAGAGACTCAAGTCTAGTCCTTCCTTTGTACTCCTGCAGCCACTAAGAAGAAGACATAGTGATGGATTGATAGGTTGAGTATATTATGACTTGTTATTAGTAGTAGTAGGACATTTTTTAGTGCTCTGCAATCATGATGACGGACTGTGTCTGTCACGTCGCGTGCTGCTGAGTGCTGGCAGTCGTAGTAGAACCTTTTTGTTGTTGGTTTAGTTGGTGATTTACATAACTTTCCAAGTAGACGGCCTGCAAATCCAGCAATTCTGTACTAGTAGTATCCTCCTATTTGACCAGATCAGATAGGTTAATACATGTAGTACAATTGTTGCTAATTTTTTTCCCCGAGATAATTTTAGATTGTGGTCAAAGAAATCAAATATTAAAAAAAAACAATCATCCATGTTGTGTTTCTTTATTTCATGATCATCATCAACACCTCCCAGGGGCAAGGCGACTAGCAGCACCATTCAGACTCCGGTGGAAGAAGGTGGACAGTCTCAGCAGTCCCTTGCAGGCTCTTCTGCTGGCCCCAGTAAGTTGTTCTATTATTATATTAATACTTATACTTCCCTAACTTTTACAGCTCCTATTCATCACAAACTGTTTCCTAATTCGATTTTTTACAAAATAGTCTTTGATCTTCTTCTAATCTAGACTACTTTCTACATTCTTATCCTGCCTCTACCCTCACTCTCTGTGCTACTGCTATTTACGATTATGAGTCGGTCTGTGTAGGAAGCTAAGCTTGCCCAGTTGGCAAACGGTGTTAAACAAAACTCTAACCCAGAACAGAAGTTGAACCCCCAATCCCCTGACCGACTATGTAGTGTGTCTGACCAATGATTTTACGAACCAGAACAACAGAAGAAAACTACTGCCCAGTCCCGGCCTATCTGAGTCACTGAAACATGACTTCCAAGTGCAGTAGTTCAAACCCTTCCGCTCACTCACTCGTGAACAAAAACCACACAGTGTTTGTTAGTTTTAAAGTTTTATTTTCAATTAAGAAATACAAAAAAAGTTTTTTATTTTTAATAGCGTAGTATTCGGAGCGAGCACTGCTGATAGATGACGTTACAGTTTAAACAACATTCCCATGAATCAAATTACTTTAACGTAATAGTTACTAGACACATGAAATTATTAGAAAAACTGTGCGGAGGCGGAGCCACCAGCTTCTTTAAAGTACTTAAAGTACTGCTGCTGATGACTTACTAGTAGTTGGTGAATCGTCCTGTTGGGAGAAGGGCAATATAATCTTCTTTCTGTAATTAGAAAAATGGTGCACGTTAAGCAAGCATTCATCAGTTGGCCTAAGAAGTGTAGCATTTAATGGAATAAGCATATAAAAAGTTAACACCCTCCCCTAAACCGTTACTATTTTTTAATCCCAGTAATAAAAAATAAGTTATGTAACATTTCCTTCCATTACGAGATGAAATAGGGGGTTGTGTATGGCATCTGAAAATATGACATGTTTTTTCTAGACGTCACAACATCTGATGCGGCACAGCTGAACCAGTGCCGGGGCCAGCACTGCGGAGGGCTCCACTCTAGGGGCGGATGCGGCGGCGCCACCAGGACGAGATGGGGGGGAAGGCTCAGCAGCGGCGGACGGTGGTAAGTTATTATACTCCTTACCTATTGACATTTCTGAGTAGACTCGCAAAGGAGTGTATGATGTACAGTACAGTACACTTGTACAAGTACACTGTACTGTTAAGAACAGTTAATAATTTAGAACTACTTTTTTGGCTGTCACGGAGAAGACAGTCAACCTTGACTTGTAATAGCGGAGAAGTGTGGAGAAGTGTGGCTCACTGGTTAGAGGAGGCAGACCTGGATGCAGACGTCAACCCGGGACCAGGGTTCAATTCCCGGCTCGGCGGGGTCTTGAGTCCTAAAAAAATGTCCATGGACTCGACAATTCTCGCTCCGGTGCCTACTCGATTCACGGGTTCACACTCTGCGACTCTGGGCAATAGCTTGCTTAATCTCCACAACGGCCCCTCGCGGCAGGATGCCTGGCTTTCACCTTGCGGATACCCTGCCGGGGTTATCTCACAGGGGAATACCAGGACGGGTTCCCTAAGCAAGCGCTTAGAAACCGCTTGGTGATTTGCGCTATATAAATTCCTGTACATTTACACTGCACATTTACATTTACATAGCATTAGCGGCGGTACTTCTCGGGTAAGCAATGGCCCCCTCTATTTGACTTCAACTCAGCTGGCAAACTTTTATCGTGAAGCCAAGTCATATTAGATGTACTTTAGGGATGTGAAGAACGAAAAGTGAAAGAAGGGTGAAACGAAGGACGAGCGAGTCTTAACATTTATGACTGTAAAGAATGGTGTTTTTGAATGCAAGTCAAGAGAAGAAGACGGTGGTTTCCCAAATATAATGAAAAGGGTGTTAGTTGGTTGTTGAGAAAAAGAAAACTTGGGACATTTGAGACATTAAGAAGAATGATAGACGTACTTTGGAAGCCTGGATGTTATCTTCTTTTTCCTCATCGATAGAAGAGGTGTATGATGTAGTAGAGCAGACGCTGAGTGGATAAAGATTGTTACTTTGAACAGCATGTCCGTGCCAGAGTAGCAAATCGGAGGAAATCCAAATACTAGAATTTGTGATTGATCAAAAATACTCCCTGCCTTGACTAACAGTACAGTACTTTACTTTGCAAGCGCAAAATCTATTGTGTAGGATTGTATAGTTGACAACATTATATCAAGTCAAGTCCCTTCCTCCGCCAATTATGGGTTCCGCACTCATTCCCTATGTAATAATTTTATTTCAGCTGTGTCATGGGTCTACTATCGCTGTAGTTCACTCAATCTATCAAAACAAAGCACCTAAAGGCATCCATCATATAACCAAAGATCATGTGATCGGCAGGATATTGATATATGATCAGAATTGAATAATCTCCATACTTCTTTTGTTGTAGTAAAGGCCCGGGGGGGCACTGTAAAAGATATGATTACATTGAGCAGTAGCCCTTGATGTAACCGAGTATGGCCAGTGGCAGAGCCACCCCTATAGAAAAGTAAGAGCTTCCTATCCCCACCTGCATGTACTGCTTAAAGTACTGCGAGTCTGCGTCATCATGGCTTGTGTCTGTTTTTCTTGGGTGCAAGCTAAGTGACCTGCCATGCCGGCTACCACAAGTTCACGTACCACTAATGTCTTTTGCAAAACAAGAGAAAAAAACAGAAGACTTTTTTTAGTACTCTCTGACTATCTATGTAATGTATTAGTGAGTCCATCCATAGTCCTGCTAGTGGAATTCCTGAAACTCCCAGTAATGTCACAGGCCTACAAAGACGGCGGAAAGATACACGCCAAAATGTTATATTGTGTTTGCTACTTGCTGGTGTTACTGAGAGTCAACTTTCAGTAAAATTATTTTGACTTTATGTTAAAGACTATTGGCTACAGTATTTTTCTTTCTTTCTTCATATAGATGGTACTCCAACAAAGCTCACCCGAAAGGATATGGCTGTCCGGGCTAGGGCCCGTAAGCTGGAGGCTATTTGTGCCGAGTATCGGCGGCTGTGGGCTCGGGAGCAGGAGGAGGAGACAGCAACCACTGCATCCTCCTCGTGTGCCCCTGTGTCCACCAGCCAGAAGCCTCCAGACAAACGGAGCCGTGGCCCGACAGCCTCCCGCCGCCGCCGCACAGCAGCAACACGATCAGCTGCCCCCCCCAGATCCTGGATGGTACGTCAGCGCCGCCTCCGTAAGAGAGTGGAGTACCTAGAGCGGATGGCCGAAAAACATCAGCGCCAGCTCCGGGACCTCCGCAAAGAGCTGCGGGACGTGCAGCAACAGCTGTCCAGACTACGCCACCAGAGGAAGTGACTGTCCCTTGCCCCTTTTTTAAAGACTGTTGGGGGTGGGAGCTGGGTGTTTGGGAAAGGGGACTTTTGGACTTTTGGACATTGGTTAGGGTTAGGTAGGGGGGTGAGTTGGGTTAATTTATTTTATTTTTGTACTACATAGATATATTTCTTAATAATTATTTTTCAAACCAAAACATAGTATACGTGTTCATATTATTTTGTGTGGGGGTGGGCGGTGGTTACTGGGCGTTTGGTTTCTTCCAACTTACCAGCATGAATGAAACATCTAGTCCTGAAATGAACCAAAGTGCCAGTAACCGAGTTAGTGAAATCAGTAGCCCTACTAGTACTTTACTAGTAGTACTGCCAGTCTCTGCCCTCCTCACAGTCCTAGCCCATTATTCTACCTTTCCAAAATGCTTATCTTACCTGTGATTCATGTTTCAGAATAGGGGTAGCCACAGGGCTGCCTGCATAGTAAATGTTAATTAAGGTTGGTTGTTGACAATCCTCGACGGATGAAATATCATTGTTTTGCTGGTAGTAGTAGTGGTACACACTGGCAGTAGCAGCATATGAAAAAAAAGGAAATGAAACATTGAGTGACCTGAGCGTAGCATTAGCAACAGTACGATAGATAGTACGCTACAGAACAGTGCCATAAATTGTAGCCTAAGCAGTGCTAAAGTATTCTAAATATAACTTTACTAGCTTCGTGGACTATGGCTACTATAAGAAATATTATGAAGGCAAAGGATACTTAAACATAAGAATTAACCATTTGATTAGTCATGTGTACGAGCATGATGTTCAATTCACGATGTCGCACATGAAATTCCATTTTCCAACATGTTTCTGGTGCTCCTTAGACCTTATCCTCCCCTGCAACTGTGTGGAATTTCTTGTTGTCAGTCATACCTCAATGAAAAATTACACAGCCCGGGAGAAGAGGGTTAGGGATTTTGAAGATTGGATGGAAATGGTTTTTTTTGGGAAAGGTTTTGTGGAGAGAAGAAAAAAAAAACTGCATGGACAAACAACAAATGAAGAGAAACAAATTTTTGGATTCAAAGATATCCATAAATCTTTTACGGAACGTAAAGGTAGTGCACTACTGCATAAAAATATATATCAAAGAAATGTATGAAATAGCTGGAGAGATGACTTTGAAGCAGAGAACAAAGAAACGCGCTTAGTCACATTCGTAGAAGTTCAAGTTTTTTACAACAATAACATTTAAAAGAGAAGGAGAAGTTAAGAGAGAATACTGTAACTTTATGTTGTAGTTGTCCTGTTGAATTTGTGAAGTTGCATGCATCCTGCCATTCCTCTTATTCGCGATATACTCCTCCATTCCATCTTACGCTCCGTCGATGAATATTGGTGACCAGACACACTGTCCACTGGCTGCCTGATGAGTAATTGTGGATTACATCTGTGTTCAGCGTTTGTTCCATGGCACATAGTAAAAGCCGTCCTGTAATTTTTGATGGGAAAAAACAGTAAGTGAACCAGTTCAAAAAATATAAGGTACGCTGTTTAGTGCAAAAATAACACTTTCAGTTTCAGAGTCGACAGTATTACAAAACATACAAGCATCATTTCAAAAGTGCGTACTCTGAGTCTCGTTTTCAAGGATAAATAAGTGTGGGCAAAATTTGCGGATCTTTCCCCTCAAGCTAGGTGTAAAGTGTAAACTGCGATTTTAGAACCCTAAACCTAACCCTAGGCCCTAACCCCCTTTTTCACCATGGATTTAGTCCAAACCACTTGATTCTGATATTAGACCTTCCCAGCAATGCCCCAAGACCCGCCAACCCACCCTCAAAAAAGCAGAACCCCACAAACAGGCAAAAAGCAAAAATGGAAAATCTCATACTTAGAGTATTTTTGGCCTTCTTTCAATTCTGTCCAAACGCGCTCTGCAGCTAGGCCCTAACTCCCCTTTTCCACGATGGATTTTCTGAAAAACAAATGCAATCAAAATTAGACTGTGCCAGCAGTCCTCCCAGACCCCAAAGCCCAACCCCAAACAACAGGAACCCCCCCCAAACAGCCCTCCAAAAAGAGGCACATGAGCAAATACGGAAAAAAATGTCACCATGGATTTAGTCCAAACCACTTGATTCCGATATTAGACCTTCCCAGCAATGCCCCCAGACCCGTCAACCCACCCGCAAAAAAGTTGAAGACCCCCAAACAGGCAAAAAGCAAAAATACAAAAATGGGGACTTAGAAATATTTAGGCCTAGTTCCAAAAACACTCTGTGCCCGCTCTGCAGCTAGGCCCTAACTCCCCTTTGCCACCATGGATTTTCTTCAAACCACTTGCAATCAAAACTATCCATACCCAGCGTTGCTCCAAGACCCCCCAACCACCCCCCAAACACCAGGAACCTCCCCAAACAGCCCCCCAAAAACAGGCAAGTGAGCAAAAACGGAAAAAATAATTCACCATGGATTTAGTCCAAACCACTTGATTCCGATATTAGACCTTCCCAGCAATGCCCCAAGACCCGCCAACCCACCCGCAAAAAAGCAGACCCCCCCCCCCCGCAAACAGGCAAAAAGCAAAAATGGAAAATCTCATACTTAGAATATTTTCGGCCTTCTTTCAATTCTGTCCAAACGCACTCTGCAGCTAGGCCATAACTCCCCTTTTCCACCATGGATTTTCTTAAAAACAAATGCAATCAAAATTAGACTGTGCCAGCAGTGCTCCCAGAACCCCCAACCCAGCACCTCAAATCTAGAACACCCCCAAAGAAACCCCCAAAAACCTGCAATACTGGTATGTTCAAAACATGGCAAATTGCACTGTTCACAAAAAACAAACAGCAACTGGTTTCAACAGAGACAGACAGCCATTACTGTCCACTGCATGCCATCTTCTCATTATTCATTACCTGTTCTACTTTTTGTCCGCATCTTCTTCAGAAAGTGATTTCAGTCCCACTTGAGAGACTTGTCTACGAAGACAAAGTTTATTTATTCTCCATTATCTAGCCATCTGCCTTGAGGGAAATGGATAGGGGGAGTCTGGAGGAGGGGGATAGAGGAGCATGATTGAGTTGTGAACTTGTGAACATCAGGAATGCAGACTGCGGCACCTTCAAATCAATAAGGAAAATAAGATGAAGACAGTGCTGATGATGGACTTGTTGTGATTTGGTGATTAGAGTTTTGTTGTGGTAAAAGTTGCAAAACAAAGAAAGACACACAGGAATAAAAGTGAATAAGTACGGAAAAAAAGGAAGTAATTTTCAGGCGTCGGTGTCAGGGAAGTAGAGCTCGTCCTCAAAGTCTATGAATTGAGACGGGAGTAGGTCTGGTGACAGAGAAGAACTTCCGTCGGCATCACCTAAGTCGGTGTCCTCTTCTTCCTGCGTGCATTCACGTATTTTGTAATCGGGTGGTATGAAGTGCTGATTCATCTTGCTTATTGTTAACCTCTCCACATTTTTAGGCTAGAGGCGGGTCCTTTTTGAAGTTACAATGGCACCAGCAGCACTGAAAACACGTTCAGAAGACACGCTTGCGACAAGCTTGCGACACGCTTGCGAGTGGGCAAGACCAATAATTTAGAGCCAGGTTGCTGATCAGTCGCCATCCAGACCTTTTCCTATACCAATACACCAATGGGTTCTCATTAAGACAGACCTATGTTGGGTCATCCAGATAGGCCTGCACCACCGACTCAAGGTTCTCCAGGGTTGCTCCACTTTGCGTAAAATCTGTGGCATTTGCAGCAGTGGACTGAGCAAACCCATGCTGAGTTAGCCAGTCCGCTTCCGACAATATGTTTTTGGGGCCTGGTGCAGGTGAGGATGATGATGACACGGTGGCTGGTGTCGTTAACGGCTGTGAGGGAAAGTGACTCCCTTCGGCCACGGATTCAGAAGTGGATTTGACGCCGGATGGCCTGCTGATTCAGTTGTACTTGTGCTGTCTCTGTGCAATTTCTGCCGCTCTTTTTCGAACCGAGTGGCTGACACAGCAAGCCAATGTTTGTACTTTGAAACATATGCTTCATCAAAAAGAATGAATGCTTTGCTGGCCACAGCCTTTTTGTACCGTGGATCCAGAATAGTGGCACAAATGTAATGTTGTTCTGTATGTATGTTTTGAAGCCTTCATTGTGAAGTAGGCGCCTTAATAACTACTCCGCCAAACCATATGCTTCTTGCTTTTCAGCATGATCTCTGAACGTTGAAGACACCTCCTTCAGTTGGTGCGCTAGCATGACCAACAATGGGATAGCTTTGCCCAAAGAACAGTCCTCCCTGCTGACTTCACGCATGAAGACCTCAAAAGGACGAAGCATGTCTGTCAGGCTTGCAACTAGCTTCCATTCCCCCAACTCTATCCTCATTTCTTTCTGAGTAGAACCCAGTTTATAGACATACTCATTTATTACCCCCCACTGCTCAGACAGATGCTCAAGCATGTAAAAGGTTGAGTTCCAACGTGTTGCCACCTCCTGGATTAGTCCTTTGACTGGCAGTTTACGTTCATGTTAAATGCTCCTCAGCTGCTTCCGGGCCTTAAAAGAATGGCTGAAATGTGTGCAGATTCTTCGGCAGATGGTCAGTAATTTGATGACTGGGTCTTCTTTTTTCAAGAATTCTTGCACCACGATGTTAATACTGTGCGCCAAACACGGCACTCTGAAATATCCACCATCAGTCATGGCCCTAAAAATATTACTGCCATTATCCGTGGAAACATAACCATAATGCGATTTCTTGGATGCAGCCATTCTTTGACCTTCCTGTTAAACTCCTCCAAAAGGTTAGCTGCAGTGTGAGATTTCTCCATGGCAAACATGCCTACTGTTGCATGTTTGCAAGTAGCTTGAAAAACTGTGTCCGTGTCAACACCTGCTTTTTCTAACTGTTTGACCCCTGCAAAAGAGACCCAGTTTGCAGGGATGCACATGTAATCAAGGGCTTGGCAACTGGTCCACATGTCTGTTGTCATGTGGATAGTGTGAACAGCACTCTTCAGAATAGCTGCGCCAATCACCTCCAGCACATCTTGATGTAGTGCTGGAACAGCAACCCTGGCACAATAGGACCGGCTACGAACCTTCCATTTAGGGAAGACTGTTGCCACAAATTCAAGAAAACCCACCCCTTCTGTGGTAAATAAAATATTACCCTGTCATAATTTCTAGACATAAACAAAGCATCATGCATTAAATGAGAGGCAGAGTCCGTGATGTCCGAATTAAAGGGCTTTATTCCAATAACTCGAGTTAAGGGAGAATCTGTTCCATCACCACTAAGGTTCAGGAAGGGTCTTCTCAACATTATTTACAGAATACATATTTATACGTTTAATCTTGTACATAGGGAGGACTTGATCATGACGTGCAATTGACGTGTGACTGGGGGAAGAGCTGACTTTCGTTCTAGTAGGGAGGCCTTCAGTGTCAAAGCGACCGGCACGTCTGGTATTATCTGATATCTTAAGTCAGGGAATGTATTGTCTGAAGCAAAGGTCGCTCATCACTAAGAGCCAGAGAGGGCATATATTTCTTCGTTCATTGCGTGGGGGCCGTGGGCTTTCTATGGATGCGAGTTCTGTAAATCACTTAAACGGAGACAGAAAGGCTGGGCCCTATCTCTGCAGATGGGTTCTGTTTACCTTCTTCACCAGGCAGGAATGTGATTCTGTAGAGCAAGCAGATAACTGTAATGCAAAACACTGTCTTGGCACCCCTTGCTGGGCTTCTCTCAGCTGAGCCAGAAGTATGCGAGGTCAGGGATACGTAACTGCAGCTCTCAGAGTGTCTGGAGCCATGAACACCCTAATTCAAAGACTGGTTCAGACTGAGCCACAAAATGGGTTCATCTCGATATTAAAAGTGCACAATGCAAACACATGGGCCTTAATGCTAACCTAACGTTTCTTACATGGGAGACTTGATGACTGGCATCCTAATGCAGGACGTAATTGCAGAGGCCTTGTAATTCAGGCCACTACGGGAAAATGCATGGGTGACATGCATATACACTAAACGCAGGGTACACGCAGGGGACATATTGGTCATGCAAAATTTCATTTTCCTCATTCCCTCCTTGTCCCCTACTTTACCCTTCAGGACACATCTATATTCATGAGACCGTATATTTGATCATACAGCATCATTTGTTCATCTTTAATCCTTTGTATGTGTGGATGTGGAACACAGGCAGTCGCACACAGGCCGCAAATGGCCGGGCCACACTGCAGACAGAGACAGCAGCCAAATATCATAAGCAGTATCATTCCGAGGAACGACAACACTTTCCATCCCCAAGCCGATATCACACCCCAGAGCCAACTGGACCAAGTCCATGTGCCTGGGTCTTGATGTATAACATGAGCAATCTTGTGGAGCCTTGTTATTGCTTCGTACACAGATGGCGTGTTATTAGGAATGAAAATGCAACAACTAGAGCCGATCACTCTACAGGCCCCGCCCCTATCCGCCAGGATGACGTCAAGAACAAGGCGGTTCTGAAGAACAACAAGTCTCATGGCAGACTGCTCCTGGGTCAAGTTCGCCAGGGCAGATGCAGTCACATTCACGACCGCTTCCAGGGTTCTTGTTAACCTGCGTATGAGTTTACTGTTTTGGACGGGACCTATGAAGAAAAAGAATCCTTTGTTGAAATCTGTATATTGCTCCCACGCTGTCTCAGTCTGATCGATCCCTGAGGCATCGGTCTCTCTCCTTTGTCTAACATGCTCTAGTCGTGAATCTCGATGATAATGGGATGGGGCCAGAAAGACGGGTGGCAGCAGGAATGCTATATAACATGTCCCACCCCAGTCTAAGGGCAGATGTACATAGGCTGTCTGACCGCAAATGAAATAGGTATGGCGAGATGTTTTGAAAGAAGATTGTCCTTTATCATTAAACTCTACTACAGCTTTACACTCGCTGTGTCCCATATGTACCGAGCCTTTATTTCTAACGCACAAATCACCTTTTACTGGTAGGACTGATATAAATGGTGGACCTACATCTTGCATGGGCTGAACATTCAGCATTATAAAGCTAACGGATGCATTTCCTTGCTCGTACTCTTCATTTTCTAGATCGGTTCCTTTCCTTTGGGGAAATCCGTCTTTGTCTGGAAAACATACCTCATTCATTACTCTATTCAAGTTTCCATATATCCAGCCACCCTGGTAAACTATGGTCTTTCTATCTAGTGAGGTCATTAAGACAAACCATGCTCCACACGAACCATTGTGGGAGAACGGTAGAGGAAAGAAGGGCAGGATTCCCTTCGTCTTTTGGTAAGGCGGTAGTTGGCCACATACCCAGCAATCAGTCGCATTGCTGGTCTGATGAGAACGGTGTAACATCCGAATGAAAGTATTGTTACGCAGTGCTAGTCGATATGACAGTTCATGGGGTGGTAGTTCACTAAATGTATGCTCTACGGTGTTGTTAATGGAAGGATGTATATGTGAGGAAATAGGAGGAAAGAAAACATGTAGTATTAAACTGACACAGATTATAACGATGCACAGACAAAAAAGAATAACCAAAGTAACTATACATCTACTACGTAATATCTTGCAGTATTTCTCTCTCATTTTGCTCTTTTTGCTATTCTCGTATGCGATCTTATACATGTCAGAAATCTAGTCTAACCGATTCACCACCTAGTGGACTTAGACAATTAAACCTCGTCTGACTTTCTAGATCGTAACTTGGACCTATACTCTTGTTGTGGAGTCTTTTCTAGCAAAGGCGGCGCAAAGTCTGTATTGTTTTAATGTCTTTATCCTTTACCAAAGTTCCAGAATGTCCAAAGTACCGTCTGCAATGATGAGCATGGAGCCATCCTTTTCTTCCTTCAACTTTGATGGCAGTCCTCGTTGTTAATAACACTAGCTTCGGTGTCTTCCAACGCGGCTCAAGTGGGCTTGATCGATCAAAGTTCCGGATGAGCACGTAATCTCCTGGTGCTATGGCATGCTCCTTGACCTGGGTGTTGTCAGGGAAGGCGGCAGCAACCTGTGAACGACAAGAGAGTAGTGCAGACATCAAGGAAGCCAGGTAATCTGTCAGCATGTTACTGTCAACATCAGTTATTTTCTTAGGCATAGGCGTACCCCACATATTTGGCGGTCTACCGAAGACTACTTCATATGGAGATAGGCCTGTTCTGGAATGGGCCACCATACGCATGTAAAAGAGGGCAACCGGCAAGGCTACCATCCAATCCACGCCTTTTTCTGCACAGATCTTTGCTAGTTTCGTCTTGAGTGTCTGATTATGTCTTTCTACGAGACCTGCTGCTTCAGGATGTCGTACACAATGGAACTTCCAATTATATCCTAACAGAAGAGACACTTGTTTCATTAATTCAGAGGAGAATGGCTGACCGTTATCTGAGTACACGACACGAGGCAATCCATACCTGGGGAAGAACTTGCGCACTAATTGCCTGGCTGTTGTCACAGCAGTATAATCTGGTACTGGATACGCTTCTGTCCATCTAGATAGTGCACACACAACTACCAGAACATACTTGTAACCTCTACATCTGTCCATCTGGATGTAATCCATCTGGAGGACCTCAAAAGGGTGGTCAGGAGGATGAAATCCGCCTTGTTCCACCGAAATGCCTTTACCTGGATTGAACTGGCAACAGATCATACATGTTTTTACTTTTTCTTTCGCAGCTGCACGTAGGTGCTTGTTAAACCAGATATGCTGTAAGCTGTCTATCATTGCCTTCTCCCCCAAGTGTGCTGGACTATGTGTTGTGTTTATGATCACTTGTACCATGGAATCTGGAAGAAACCATGTGGCTTTTCCCTTAGTCATCCAACCTTGGTCAGTCTGGACCCCTCCTTGTTCAGTCCATTTCTTTATTTCATCTGAAGTGGCATGCGTCTGTATGTCGAGTACGTCATGAGAGGGATCCCTGACTGTCATGCTTTTTGTCAGTAATGGTACCTCTGTCCTTGTCGTGTCTGTTGGTGTCTGGGCCGTAAGTTTAGCAGTTCGGTCTGCTAGGTCATTACCCTGGGAAATGAAGTCCGTAACTTTGGTGTGTGCTTTGCATTTCAGGATAGCTATGGCTGTAGGTAAATGTATTGCTTCCAACAGGGCTTGAATAAGCGGACCATGCTGAATCTTGGCACCATGAGAGGTCAAGAAACCTCTCTCTCTCCATAGTACCCCGAAATCATGAACTACGCCAAAAGCATATTGTGAATCTGTATAAATGTTCACTTTCAAGTGCTTAGCTCTTATGCAGGCTTGTGTCAGAGCGATGAGCTCTGCTGCTTGTGCTGATAGTGTGTCAATTCTTTGTGTCTCTATAACTTCAGTAGCAGTGGTCCCGGCACATGCTGCTACTAACTCTCCTGCACTCGTTCTCATGCATGATCCATCTACATAGAGTGTTAGGTCAGGGTCTGGAAGTGCAATATCTGTCAGGTCTTGTCTTGGTTTCGTCACTATGTTCATTATTTCCACACAGTCATGTGGTGGTGCGGTGTCTACACTTGAGGGCAAAAGTGTAGCAGGGTTCAGAATGTTACATCGTCTGATCTCTATGTGTGGTTGAAATAATGTCAGTTCATATCCTGTCAGTCTCGCTACAGTCAAATGTTGTGTCTGTGTCCTGTTCAAGAGAACTTCTACTGCATGCGGTACCTGTACTGTCAGGGGGTGTCCCAGCACTATTGAGTCACTTTGTCGTATGGCTAGGGCTGTTGCTGCAACCGATATCAGGCACGCAGGCAGAGCCTGGGCCACTGGGTCTAGTGTACTAGAAAAATAAGCACAAGGCTTGTGTTTTCCTGCTTGATCTTGTGTGAGGACAGATAATGCTGTTCCATCCCGTTCAGTTACGAAAAGCTTAAAAGGTTTGCTGTAACATGGAGTCGCTAAAACTGGCGCTTGAGATAAAGCTCTTTTTAATTCCTCAAATGCCAAGGTGTGTTCTTGTGTCCAAGGGAGGACAGTCGAAGTGGCTGCCTCCTGTGTAGTTAACTGTATGAGTGGTTTGGCTAGATAGGCATACTGGGGAATCCATTGCCTACAGTATGAAGTCAGGCCAATGAATGCACGTACTTTGTGTTTTGGGCTGTGAAAGGTTAGAAATTAACTGAATACGTTCTTGTGTTAGCTGTCTCCCATCCTTGGACAGCAAGTGTCCAAGGTACACCACTTGCTGTTCACAGAACTGTAACTTTGAAGGGGACACTTTGTGCCCCTTGTCAGCCAGAAAATGTAAGACTGTCAGTGATGCATTCTCGCAGTCTGTTTCTGATCGTGCTGTAATCAGGATGTCGTCTACGTACTGTATCAGTGCTGTGTTGGTAGGCATGTAAATACAGTCCAGCTGTTTCTTCAATGCTTGACTGTAAATGCTAGGGCTTTCTGTAAAACCTTGTGGTGCTCTTGTAAATTTATAGCTTCGTCCATTTAAACTAAATCCGAAAAGGTATTGGCTGTCAGGATGAATGGGAATGCTGAAAAAGGCATTTTTCAAGTCAATGACTGTAAAGAACGTGGCCTCTGAATCAATAGCAGTCAATAATGAAGAAATGTCTGGAACCACTGGGTACTGCGGTACTACACATTTGTTCAATTCTCGTAGGTCAACTACTAGTCTGTACACTGGTAGTACACTAGGGTCTGATCGTTTAAGGATTGGAATGACAGGCGAGTTACATACATTCGAGTCAGTCTCTATCACTACCCCTTGTGCAATAAGTTCGTCAATTATTTTCAATAAGGCTATTTCAGCATCAGGTGGTAACTTGTATTGTCTTATACGTGGTAGTACTGCTCCTGCTTTGAGAGTGACATGGTGTGGTGTTATGTTCATGTAACCTACGTCAGTCGGTCCTTGTGCCCATAGGTGCGGTGGCACATTCTGGAGTCTGTGGTCAAAATCCGTCAGCACATAATGTCCCTTAAAATCACGTAAGAACAGTCGCACTCCTTCTGGAGAACAACAGATAACTGCTCCTAGTTCTTTTAATGTCTTTATACCAAGTAAGTTTTCTGGACATGATTTAGTAAGTAGCAAGTCTGTGGTACGTGACAGTGGACCAACCCCTAGGGAGACTGGTTTCGATATTTCATTAACAATAGGCTTTCCTGAAAATCCCAGGGAAACATTCTGTGAGCCCGAGAGAGGTGCCCCTGGAACCTCATCATGGCTGATGGTAGTTCTGCTCGCCCCCGTGTCAATCAGAAACTTTCGGTCCTGACCTAATACACGACTATGTACATACGGGCCCTCTTGATCTACAGGAACCTCAATAAGGGGCAAGCCAACTTCCCTCTCGAGGCTGTTTCATGAGAACTGTTGATATTCTGGATAGTCTGACTGCGTGTACTGATACATTTGTGGTGTGGCATGAACAGGCGGTGGTGGGGGTGGAAAAGTCGCTATTGTCTGTTGTGTGCTCGGTTGGGTGCTATTCTGTCTAGGCGTGTATTGTCGTTCTTTTGTCTTGCCTGTAGCAATATTGCGTTTCAGGACAGCACAGTCCTTTACATAGTGACCTGGTTGTTTGCAATAATTACAGTTCCCCTTAACAGGTGTCGTGCTATTTCTGTTCGCATTTGCCGGTACCGTCTGGGCAACCAGCACCTTCATTTTTGTCTCTTTCATGCGTCTCTTTTCCTGATCCAGCTCTTCTCTAATCCTCTTCTGGTGGTATTGTAGCATCTGTAACATTTGTGAAGGGCTGTTTGCTTGCCAGGTACTCTCAACCTTCAGTACTCTATTCTTGATCTGGGGCAAGGAATTCTCTACTAATTTGCTCACGAAAAGATGTGGATATGATTCGCTACCAGGCTTAAGGCCACTATTAATAGTAAAGCATTTCTCGAATCTGGAATAGAAATCACTTGTGTCCTCTTCTTGCTTTTGTTTACAGGCTGAAATAGCATCCCAGTCTTCCTTTTTAGTAATCAATAATCTTGGCAAAACCTGTATCAGGAGTTCAGGCAGTTCTCTAGCTTTGTCCCCAAGACCAACCCCCGGGGGCCTGCCTTTCTCTTCTGTTTCCAATGCATCCCAACTTAACTTTTTCTGGCCCACCTCCCAGTCTTTTTCCTTAAGCTTTTCATAAATCCCTGCAGGTAACAGTACTTTCAGTAGCTTCAGAATGTCAGCGTACGTATAATCTCCTATGCGGAGGATGTCTTTTAATTCTCGGTGAACCCCCCCCCGGGTCTTTATCGTGGCAATTTATTATTTATTTTTAGAATTTTTATAGCGCAGCTGATACCTTGCAGGCTTCCTGGCGCTGGAGAATACTTCAACTAAGGATAGCTGGTAGCGGGCAACAAGCGGGAGGATAATTAGGGGAACAACCAGGTCTTAATCCGTTTCCGAAAGGGAAGGAGTTGAGGGATTTGGCGTATGTCGATAGGCAGACTATTCCATAATTTGGCCGCTGCGACCCGAAATGATCTTCCCCCCGTTCTAGCTTTGTAATATCTGGGCACTTTTGTCAGATATGCTGAGGAAGAACGCAGGGCTCTGGTGGGAGTGTACCATGAGAACATATCTTGCACAGGTCTGGGTCCAAGTCCATGCAGCGCTTTAAAGACAATGCAGAGGGACTTGAACGCCACCCGCTGCCTCAAAGGTAGCCAATGTAGCTCGGCCAGGGCCGCCGAAGCCGAGGATCTCCTCGTCCAGCCAAGAGCTAGCTTAGCGGCGGCGGACTGAATTCTTTGAAGCCGGTCTAACAGCGTGATTGGGGACTCAAGAAGTAGAGCGTTGCAATAGTCAAGGCGACTAAGTATAGTGCACCTGACTATCATCGCCCGAGCTTGTGAGGGGAGGAGTGGCATAATTTTACGCAAGGAACGTAAAAGAGCTGAGCACGTCTCCACTGTTTTGGCGACCTGGGTGTCCATGTTCAGTTTATTATTGAGCATGGCTCCCAGGTTGCGGACCGAGGTAACTGGCAGTGGTTTGACCCCGAATTCCGGAGGCCAGAAATAACTCGGGAACTGACGAGAAATATAATTTCCCGCACAGTACAGAACCTCTGTTTTGGAGGAGTTAAATTGTAAGGAGTTCCTGTGCAACCACCCAGCCGTCTCTCTTAGGCAGTCATGGAAGGAGGTTAAGGGGATAAAGCCTTCTCCCTCCCATGAGAGAATGAGCTGGGTGTCGTCAGCATAATTGATCGTTGTTATCCCGAAAGACTTGATTAACGTTATTAGTGGTTTAAGATACACGTTAAAAAGAATGGGGCTGATAGAGGAGCCCTGGGGAACTCCCTGAGGTACTGAGGCAAAAGCGGATTGGAATGGAGGGAGGGAAACAGCCTGTCTTCTGTCCTGCAGGTAAGAATGAAACCACAACAGGGCGTGCCCTCCACACCTGCCTCGCGGAGTCTGTCCAACAGCGTCCCGTGGTTGACCGTATCGAATGCGGCTGACAGGTCCAGCAGTATCAATGCTACTGGCTGGCCCCTGTCTGCACGCATGCGAAGGTCCTCCATGGCTGTCAAGACTGCTGTTTCGGTACCGTGAGCAGGACGGAAACCAAATTGGAGTTCATCCAAGAGGTTGTTCTGTTCTAGGTGCGTGGAAAGACAAGAGCTTACCCAACGTTCGACCACTTTTGCAGGAAATGGCAGGAGGGAGATGGGTCGGTAGTTAGATAAACAGTCAGGGCTCAAGGAGGGCTTTTTCAAGAGCGGGGTAACCAGCGCCTGTTTCCAGGGGGTTGGTACATATCCGCAGTGTAGAGAATAATTGCATATTCGTCGCAAAGTGCCAAAGAGTTCTGATCCAAAGTTTTTCCAAATTTTTGGAGGGAGGGGATCGAGAGGGGATCCCGAGGTAATTCCGAGTGCCAGTCTTTCAAATTCGGATTCAGGAATAGGGAGGAATTCCCGAAGCCTGGCCATAGGGATGGGGCCTGAGGAAGTCAAGTCCTGCGAGCTGGTGATGGCTCCCAGGCTGTTGAAACATCCCAGCGCAGGGGGAGCCTTTAAGTTATGGATAATGGTGTTAATTTTTTCAGTGAAAAAAACAGCGAGACTGTCACAAAGAGCTTGAGTGGGAGGCTGAGTAATTGTGGCACATTCTGGGTGAGTTAAATTTTTGAGTATCTGAAAGATGCTTTTCGAGCTATTGGGGGCATTGGCAATAGTAGAGCAAAAGTAGTTTGCCTTACTTTGCACTATGGCAATTTTATATGCCCGGAGGTTGTCTTTCCAGATAGATTTATTAGTATCAGTGTAGCCTTGCCTCCATTTTCTCTCAGATTGTCTGCAAGCTAGTTTAAGGGCTCTCAATGAGTCATCGAACCAGGGGGCTGGTAGTCTTCTCTTGGGATTACTCTTTTTCTGAGGGACAAGAGAATCCGCGGTGTTGGAAATCAGTGTGCAGAGGGCCGTATAGTTGTCCTCCACCGACTTCAAGGTGGAAAAACTATTCTCCACATTGAATACGGGGCCAGTCAGTCTTAGTTTGTCCAACACTTTCCAATCTCTATACAGCGAATCGCAAGAGGAAGTAAGTGGCGACCTGTTGGCTCTGCCGCCGGCTATGTGGAATTTAATAAGTGCATGGTCGGTCCAGCAATGGGCAGTATATCACTCAGAAATACTAGCTGGGGTGAGGAGAAGATCAGGTCAAGCTGGTGCCCAGCAGTGTGTGTGGGTTTATTGACTAGCTGGGATAGTCCCATACCTTCACAGGAAAGTAAAATATTATTCAGGGCAGAGTCCAGGCTGCCGTTTGGCCAGAGATTAAAGTCGCCCAGAATAATCAGCTTGTTGTGAGTGGTGGCCATATTGGTAATGGTGGTAAGAAGCGACTTTTGCTGCATGGAGTTGAAGGCTCCCGGGGGACGGTAGCATATCATGGCCGTGAAGGTGATTCCAGAGTGACAGTTGATAGAAAGGCCGAATATTTCCGTGCCTGCAACTGGGTCCATGTCAAGGGTTTTTATGGACCAGGAAGCTCTGTAGATGATACCGACTCCCCCACCTCGACCCTTGGGTCTGGGAAGATGCAATATTTTAAAATCTTGTGGACAGGCCCAGTCCAAATCAATATTACAGTCGGAGTGGGTCCATGTCTCCGTGAGAAATAGTGCATCGAGGTGATGGTTGTCGATAAGAGGCAGCATCTTTTTCATTTCTAGTATTTCTAATTTCGTTAAGGGGGTGTAAACATACACTCGTTCTAACTCATTGGCCGCATTTTTGACGGGATGTACCTCTCTCAGGGGGTTCTGTCTGTCTACGTATAGGTTATTTCTGTCGTGGTGTGAGGCTGGAAGCATACATGTGGTCAAACAATTTATGTACTTATGTCGTTGATCCAGGATAACATTAATTAATTCAGTACCTAGGCCTGTCCATCTTTCTAGTAAAATGTTGTCTAATAATTTATACAAGTGACTAGGTTCGGTATATTGATTCTCATACAACGTTATTAAGTGTTGGACCATGTAAAGACCAGCCAAACGCTGTTCGTTCGGTGGAAGGCTCAAGAAAGTCTGAGCCACTATATTGCTGCTATATATATTGGAATTGGACAACCACTGGATGGCTGACCGGGCCAACTCCATTTCGTGTGGTGTGTGAGGTTGTTCACTTTTTATCCGTCGGTTCAGTGCTTTTTCGGTAGCTTGGAATAG
Organism: Lissotriton helveticus; assembly: GCF_964261635.1. Classification (NCBI taxonomy): domain Eukaryota; kingdom Metazoa; phylum Chordata; class Amphibia; order Caudata; family Salamandridae; genus Lissotriton; species Lissotriton helveticus. Next base: position 1,000,761,932 of record NC_136068.1, read on the forward strand.
ATTTTCAAGGGAATATCTTTCTTTTATAGCCGGCCCTTGTTTTCGGTAGCCGAGGCACTTGGGTCTGTCAAACTGTCGTGCATTGCCTACATAATTTATTTTGTCCTTTGGCTCGTCTACCTCTTCCGATGAGGACTCATTCTTCTCGTCAGACCCTACTTTATGTGTTTCTAATATTTCCTTCCGAATTTTCTTCATCGTGTTATCTGTCTGTCCCTGTTTATCATGTCGACCGGCATCTATGTGGTCACTCCATTCGATCAAACCAGACTTTACGTCTCCGTCACCTTCATCTCGTTCCCTGATCAGGCAGTTAATAACAAAACGTAGGATGTAGTTCTTAACTCCTACCTTTCTGTGTAACATGGCTTGTGCTATACAATCGGGATCCTTTCCCGTTCTGATGAAACGGTACATTTTATCTAGGTGCTCTTTCATGTCTGGTAATCCGTCCAAATATGCGACGGCTTGTCTTAGTCTTAGTGATATCACGAGCATTGAACCCTTTCCTGGTTCTGGGTCGTATATACATTGGGGAATTGCTACATCTACAGTAGGCGCCCCTCCTGCTGCTCCGGGCCCTACGTCGTCTTTCACGAGTTGCTGGAGCTGATCCGCTGCTGGAGGCGGAGGGAAATCTGCGTTTGCATAGTCCGGTAGGGGCTCGTCTAGATACGAGGAAATGAACGCCTCGGATGCTGTCGGCTTTATTCTACGTGCTCTATATGGTACAGGTGGTGGCGTTCGCGACCTACTGGGTCTTTCCGGGGTGGTCACTCTAGCTAGTTCTTCTGAGAGGACAGGGTAAATACCAGTAACGACGGCATTTCTTTCTCTATCAGCCTGTTCTGTTTTGACCCGTTCCCCCTCCTCCCGCAGTTCTTTTTCTTTGGCTTTTTCCGCTGCTTGTTTAGTTCTCTCTGCTTTGTTGAATTCTTTCTCTGTTCTCCTATGTGACTCTTTGCGCCATAACTCAATGGCATTTTTCTGAGAGGGTCTTGACTTATTTTTCCATAGCGCTTCCTCTACTCTCATAATGCATTCTGAATCCCATGTCCCCGAGACAGGCCATCTATACTTCTCCTCTAAATCCTTCGTATAATGCACCCATAAGTCTAAAAACAAAATGGCATCTAGCCCGTGCTTATTGTACATATAATGACCAGGTGTGTCTCTAGGCGGGATGTTAACTGACTCTTCTAGTATACCTTTTCTGGTCCCTATCTGACGCAATTTCGAAAACAGAGACATGTTGAAACCAACCCAATGAAAACACAATATACACAAAATAGACTGACTAAACAATCATTCACATTAAAACACTCAACCACTAAAACAGATACAGTCTAAACTGATACAGAGAGTTACACATGAACTTGAAAACAATTAAATTTATGCACTGTAATACAGTACAACCATACCGGTCTCATAAATGAGACACGTCTTTACCGTGCTCACGTATAACGTGAACCCGTCTTTACCGTGTTCATATAAAATGAACCCGTCTTTACCGTGTTCATATAGAATGAACCCGTCTTGAAAACTTTATGCGTTCCCCATAGTGGTACTCACCGGGAAGCAGAACTTGAAGGCCTCGGAAACTTGATACTGCGCATGCGCGGAACAGGTGGACCTCTGGAGACCTCGGACCTTGCTCTCTCGCAGGCTAGGCTCTGGATGGGATGATCCGCGATCCTCACCGCCTCGTATGGATGCCTGGTCGCAGTCCGTCCTCCTCCGTGGGCCTGAGGGAGTAAGCGGGAAATCCCGATGGCGTGTACACTTTGGAATCCGTCACGGCTGTAGCAGGGGGCAAGGGCTGGACCTACATCTCCGGCGAGTGGGGAAAGGGATACGTTCCTATTCGGGCGCCATTATGTGGTAAATAAAATATTACCCTGTCATAATTTCTAGACATAAACAAAGCATCATGCATTAAATGAGAGGCAGAGTCCGTGATGTCCGAATTAAAGGGCTTTATTCCAATAACTCGAGTTAAGGGAGAATCTGTTCCATCACCACTAAGGTTCAGGAAGGGTCTTCTCAACATTATTTACAGAATACATATTTATACATTTAATCTTGTACATAGGGAGGAGCGCTCGAGGCAGAGCAAGAGAGAAAAGAAGATAAGAGCATGTGGGCGTACATGAGGGTGTACACTTGATGAGTCATAGGTGAGTCATAGGTGGGTGGGCATATAGAGGAGGAGTTGCATAGCCAGCTGGAACTTTGCCCTACTTGTGTGCGCAACTTGATCATGACGTGCAATTGACGTGTGACTGGGGGAAGAGATGACTTTCGTTCTAGTAGGGAGGCCTTCAGTGTCAAAGCGACCGGCACGTCTGGTATTATCTGATATCTTAAGTCAGGGAATGTATTGTCTGAAGCAAAGGTCGCTCATCACTAAGAGCCAGAGAGGGCATATATTTCTTCGTTCATTGCGTGGGGGCCGTGGGCTTTCTATGGATGCGAGTTCTGTAAATCACTTAAACGGAGACAGAAAGGCTGGGCCCTATCTCTGCAGATGGGTTCTGTTTACCTTCTTCACCAGGCAGGAATGTGATTCTGTAGAGCAAGCAGATAACTGTAATGCAAAACACTGTCTTGGCACCCCTTGCTGGGCTTCTCTCAGCTGAGCCAGAAGTATGCGAGGTCAGGGATACGTAACTGCAGCTCTCAGAGTGTCTGGAGCCATGAAAACCCTAATTCAAAGACTGGTTCAGACTGAGCCACAAAAATGGGTTCATCTCGATATTAAAAGTGCCCAATGCAAACACATGGGCCTTAATGCTAACCTAACGTTTCTTACATGGGAGACTTGATGACTGGCATCCTAATGCAGGACGTAATTGCAGAGGCCTTGTAATTCAGGCCACTACGGGAAAATGCATGGGTGACATGCAGATACACTAAACGCAGGGTACACGCAGGGGACATATTGGTCATGCAAAATTTCATTTTCCTCACTTCCACGAAAGAGAAAGGGCGAAGGTCTAGCGCTAGCAATTTAGCCAGCTTTGCGATATACAGACGTTCCGTTGGTGGTTGCGTTCAAATGGCGCATCCGACCAAAACATGCTGCTAATGGTGGGCTGGACCGTTTTACGTGATGATGATGATGCAGACTTCACACCAGTTAGCCTCATTGATTTAGTTTTTTGCATTGGTGTCTGTCCCAGACTCTTAGTGTGCCTCATACATGTTGCAGGGATAGAGGGTGTGGGCGCTACCACTGCAGTGCTGCTGCCAGGGGTACTGGGTGTACCAGAGAAAATGTCGGTCGGTTCTTGACTTCCCCCCTGCACAATCAGCCCCTCGTCAGCATCAGATGCAATGTGAATGGATACATTTGGATCAGTTCTACTTTGGACTTCCTCGATCTTACTTAAGTGCGCATACCACTGGATAGGGTGGTGTTTTTTGAGATGACCTCTCTGGCCTCCGGTACCATAGTTGGTACCAAGCTTACCCCGACTAACTGATACTTTACAAATCGAACAAACTACCATGTTTTCCGCCTTTTGGCTAACAGTAAAGAAGTCCCAAACTGGGGACTGGAGATGTCTGCTGGTGGTGGAGGTGCTACTTTGACTTTCAATGCCTGATGAAGTGGAGGATGGGCGTGGCTGAATTTGTTTATGCTGTTCACTTACAGCACCACTACTTGAGGTAATGGAGGTCGAACTGGATGGAGGTCCCTGCTGGCCCTTCTGATGAGAAAATATGGAAGTTGTAGGTCGTTTTGGTGTTGTAGTTAACTGCGTTGGTGGTGGGACCAGTGCCACGCCACCCACATCCGGCTCAGCAGCCATTCGGACTAGGGTGAAAATGTTTGTCTGCTGCATGCCCGCTAGGGCTGGAGTGACGTCTGTGATGACTGGGTTATCGTCAGACTGTTTATCAGCACCAGAAGACACCACTTCTTGTTCGTCGTCATCACCCATAAGTCGAAGCCTTGCGGGAACCTTCCTTTTCGGCTTAGCTACCTTTGTCAGATCATGGCGTGCCTCACTCTCAGACTGCATTTGTGGGTTTCAATCAGGATCAAGGTCATCAGAATGAAGGGGGCTTGAAGAAGAACTTGTAGTAGTAGTAGCCCTCCTTGACCTTTTTCTTGCTGGGGATGTGGAAGACAATGGATCAACATCAGGAGGAGTGGCTTCCTCGCATGATACCTCCTCTTCAATCTCGATTTCCTGATGTGCCCCTACTTCTGGAGGAACAAGCATTGTGGGCAGTTGTGCCGCTCCATGCGCCTCTAGTTGCGCCTCTAGTTGCGCCTCTCGATGCGCCTCTCGATGAGCCTCTTGATGTGCCTCTCGATGCGCCTCTCCTTGCGCCTCTACTTGCGCCTCTCCTTGCGCCTCTACTTGCGCCTCTACTTGCGCCTCTACTTGTCGCCTCTCCTTGCGCATGTACTTGCGCCTCTCCTTGCGCATGTACTTGCGCCTCTCCTTGCCCATGTACTTGCGCTTGTACTAGTTGCACCTGTGGTTGTCGTTGCGGCTGTGGTTGTTGAATACTCGTCAGCTGAGTTACACCCGGTATTGATTGGATGGTACTTTCTTGTGATGAGCCAACATCACTGGTCGATGGTGATTCAACAACCAAAGTGGCTGCCGCAGCAGTACTCATGGTCTTGGACCTGACTTGGCGTGGTGGCACTGAGCCCAATGAAGCAGAGGTGCTGCTTCCAGCTTGGTCCCCGGCGGACACCGCTGCTGCTTCAGGCGTGGTTTTTTTCTCCCAAAAATGGTGTCGGTGGGCACACCAGTCTCCTTGGTAGGTGGTGCCACTTGCTTCTTCTGCTCTTTCTTACTGGCAGTGGCACTGGCAACTTTTTTCGCTGAGGCGCTACGGCCACCTTTCTTTGGGGCCATCTTCTTCAGATGTCAGAACAGCAGGCCGCAGTTGCACGAGTTGCAGAGTTGTCTTGTCTGTGGCCACAAGTGACGTCACGTGACGTTGTGCTGCACACACCGTTGAAGGACTTCTTCCTAGCACTGGTGGTTCTCTTGCGCACCTACAAGCAATGGAAGCCAGAGGAACATCAGTTAAACACCCCAAACAGTCGAAAAACACAAATAAATCACCACAATCCAATGCCATCCTTCCCCTCAATGATGTTTAAATTCAAGACACCCCACAGAAAGACTTGGCCCATGCACCACTCACTACCACTGGGCCTAATGGATAAAAGCAAGGCAACCTGGGTGCAAGCCTGAGGACACAGCCTGGCTTCAAAATGGCCCCTTGACCCCCACCACATGGCCAGGCCCTGCCTGGACCAGGCCTCAAAATGGTCCCCACCCACGTGGCCAGGCCCCAACACTACCCCAACAAGTTGAAAAACACACAAAAATCACCACAATCCAATGCCATCCATGCCCTCAATGATGTTTAAATTCAAGACACCCCACAGAAAGACTTGGCCCTTGACTTAACGGTCGGACGCCTGAAACTACGCATTAATACACCCTGAATCTAACGCTCCTTGACAAAGGGCAAGGCTGCCCTAAATGCATTGGAGTATTTAGGATAAGGATGGGCGCAAAATCCGTTCCGCTCGCGGATTTTGCGAATTTTCGGTAAATTCGCGATCTGCGAACTCCCGCGAATTTACCACGAATTCGCAAATCCGCAAGCGGCGGATCCGGGCCCGGGCCAAAAGTTGAAGCCTGGCCTGTTGTAACTATTTTACGATGGCGCCGGCAAGCTGCCGGCGCCATCCTAAAATAGTTACTAAGTTAGCTTCAACAGGAAGCTCTAATAGATAAAATAAAGCAGGTGCTCGATTTTATCTATTAGAGCTTCCTGTTGAAGCTAATTTAGTAACTATTTTAGGATGGCGCTGGCAGCTTGCCGGCGCCATCGTAAAATAGTTACAACAGGCCAGGCAGGTGTGCCTTCTTCCCAAATCTACCGTCGAAAATCAGCTGTGATGCTGGACAGAGGCCTTTGCATCCTTGACTTTCAGGAGCGCAATCCCTTTGCTGTTCCTTTGAACAAGAGGGTCTGTCTCTTCATCTACTGCTCTGATCGGCCTCAGCCCTTTTACCCACACAAGAGGCATGTGCACTCGCATGGAAGCCCCGCCCACACACTCGCGGTGTGCACCGTCTTCCCGCCATTGACCCACTATGATGGACAGCTCACCTAAGGGACCCCTGCGCCCTTCGGGGCGATTGCATAGTAACACACACATGGTCGCTGGAACTAGTTGAAGCTCAAATGCAGTGACTCATTCATCAGCCCAAAAAACAATCGTGCTCGTCATCGAGGCTGGGCAGGTGTGCCTTCTTCCCAAATCTACCGTCGAAAATCAGCTGTGATGCTGGACAGATGCCTTTGCATCCTTGACTTTCAGGAGCGCAATTCCTTTGCTGTTCCTGTGACCAGGAGCTTCTGTCTCTTCACCTACTGCTCTGATCGGCCTCAGCCCTTTTACCCACACAAGAGGCATGTGCACTCGCATGGAAGCCCCGCCCTCACACTCGCGGTGTGCACCGTCTTCCCGCCATTGACCCACTATGATGGACAACTCACCTACGGGACCCCTGCGCCCTTCGGGGCGATTGCATAGTAACACACACATGGTCGCTGGAACTAGTTGAAGCTCAAATGCAGTGACTCATTCATCAGCCCAAAAAACAATCGGACCTTTTACCCACACAAGAGGCATGTGCACTCGCATGGAAGCCCCGCCCCAAATCCGCGGATCCGCAAATCCGCAAAATCCGCCGATTTTGCGGATCCACGATCCGCAAATCCGCAAATCCGCGGATCGTGGATCCGCAAAATCCGCCCATGCCTAATTTAGGAATACGTATTATGAGATAATGGTTTCCAATGATGAACTGTGTTGAATGCACATAAAGATTGATATGAATTGAATATCAATAAGAAAATAAATACATTTTGGAACAATAAATATGCACAAATCTTAAAGAAACTTTCTGAGGAGTCTTCTTTGTGAGAACCTATGGTGTGCCCTATTCAGGGATGCTCTCACATTTTGTGTTTGCACATCTTATAATTATAACTTGACGTGTGTGGATGGACACGCCTCCTGCAGGAGCACCCGAACTGATTGAATCTAAAGAACGTTCCAGTTAAATCAAGCGACAATATATCGCAGTGCACCCCCTCGTTACATTGTTTGTCAGTAAATTCAAGATGCCCCACACAAAGACTTGCTACATGCACCACTCACTACCCCTGGGCATAATGGGTCAAAGCAGGGCAGACTGGGTGCAGGCCTATGGCTCAGAGCACACTGCCTGGCTTCAAAATGGGCCCTTGACCCCCAGCTACATGGCCAGGCCCTGCCTGGACCAGGCCTCAAAATGACCCCCACCCACATGTCAGGCCCCAACACCACCCCAAAAAGTCAAAAAACACACAAAAATCACTACAATCCAATGCCATCCATGCCCTCAATGATGTTTAAATTCAAAACACCCCACAGAAAGACTTGGCCCATGCACCACTCACTACCACTGGGCCTAATGGATGAAAGCAAGGCAACCTGGGTGCTGGCCTGAGCACACTGCCTGGCTTCAAAATGGGCCCTTGACCCCAGCTACAGGGCCAGGCCCTGCCTGGACCAGGCCGCAAAATGGCCTCCACCCACATGGCCAGGCCCCAACACCACCCCAAAAAGTCGAAAAACAAACAAAAATCACCACAATCCAATGCCATCCATGCCCTCAATGATGTTTAAATTCAAAACACCCCACAGAAAGACTTGGCCCTCGACTTAACGGTCGGACGCCCGAAACTACGCATTAATACACCCTGAATCTAACGCTCCTGGACAAAGGGCAAGGCTGCCCGAAATGCATTGGAGTATTCAGGTATACGTATTATGAGATAATGGTTTCCAATGATGAACTGTGCTGAATGCACATAAAGATTGATATGAATTGAATATCAAGAACAAAATAAATACATTTTGGAACAATAAATATGCACAAATCTTAAAGAAACCTTCTGAGGAGTCTTCTTTGTGAGAACCTATGGTGTGCCCTATTCAGGGATGCTCTCATATTTTTGTGTTTGCACATCTTATAATTATAACTTGACGTGTGTGGATGGACACGCCTCCTGCAGGAGCACCCTAACTGATTGAATCTAAAGAACGTTCCAGTTAAATCAAGCGACAATATATCGCAGTGCACCCCCTCGTTACATTGTTTGTCAGTAAATTCAAGATGCCCCACACAAAGACTTGCTACATGCACCACTCACTACCACTGGGCCTAATGGATGAAAGCAAGGCAACCTGGGTGCAGGCCTGAGCACATTGCCGGGCTTCAAAATGGCCCCTTGACCCCCACCACATGGCCAGGCCCTGCCTGGACCAGGCCTCAAAATGGCCCCCACCACCATGGCCAGGCCCCAACACCACCCCAACAAGTCAAAAAACACACAAACATAAACACGATCCAATGCCATCCATGCCCTCAATGATGATTAAATTCAAGATGCCCACACAAAGCCTTGCTAAATGCACCACTCACTACCCCTGGGTATAATGGGTGAAAGCAGGGCAGACTGGTTGCAGGCCTATGGTGCAGAGCACACTGCCTGGCTTCAAAATAGGCCCTTGACCCCCAGCTAAATGGCCAGGCCCTGCCTGGACCAGGCCTCAAAATGACCCCCACCCACATGGCCAGGCCCCAACACCACCACAAAAAGTCAAAAATCACACACAAATCAACACAATCCAATGCCATCCATGCCCTCAATGATGTTTAAATTCAAGATGCCCCACACAAAGCCTTGCTACATGCACCACTCACTACCCCTGGGCACAATGGGTGAATGCAGGGCAGACTGGGTGCAGGCCTATGGCTCAGAGCACACTGCCTGGCTTCAAAATGGACCCTTGACCCCCAGCTACATGGCTAGGCTCTGCCTGGACCAGGCCTCAAAATGGCCCCCACCCACATGGCCAGGCCCCAACACCACCCCAACAAGTCGAAAAACACAAAAAAATCAACACAATCCAATGCCATCCATGCCCTCAATGATGTTTAAATTCAAGATGCCCCACACAAAGCCTTGCTAACTGTACCACTCACTACCCCTGGGCATAATGGGTGAAAGCAGGGTAGAATGGGTGCAGGCCTATGGCTCAGAGCACACTGCCTAGCTTTAAAATGGCCCCTTGACACCCACCACATGGCCAGGCCCTGCCTGGACCAGGCCTAAAAATGGCCCCCACCCACATGGCCAGGCCCCAACACCACCCCAACAAGTCAAAAAACACTCAAAAATCAACACAATCCAATGCCATCCATGCCCTGAATGATGTTTAAATTCAAGATGCCCCACACAAAGCCTTGCTACATGCACCACTCACTACCCCTGGGCATAATGGGTGAAAGCAGGGCAAACTGGGTGCAGGCCTATGGCTCAGAGCACACTGTCTGGCTTCAAAATCGGCCCTTGACCCCCAGCTACATGGCCAGGCCCTGCCTGGACCAGGCCTCAAAATGACCCCCACCCACATGGCCAGGCCCCAACACCACCCCAATAAGTCGAAAAACGCACACAAATCACCACAATCCAATGCCATCCATGCCCTCAATGATGTTTAAGTTCAAGACACCCCACAGAAAGACTTGGCCCATGCACCACTAACTACCACTGGGTCTAATGGATGAAAGCAAGGCAACCTGGGTGCAGGCCTGAGCACACTGCCTGGCTTCAAAATGGCCCCTTGACCCCCACCACATGGCCCGGCCCTGCCTGGACCAAGCCTCAAAATGGCCCCCACTTCCATGGCCAGGCCCCAACACCACCCCAACAAGTCGAAAAACACACAAAAATCACCACAATCCAATGCCATCCATGCCCTCAATGATGTTTAAATTCAAGACCACCCACAGAAAGACTTGGCCCATGCACCACTCAGTCACTACCACTGGGCCTACTGGCTAGTGTGGCTTTACAGGCACCCCAAAATAAAAAACTTGAAAATCCACATATAGTGAGCTAAAATTCAATTACATAAATGAGATTTAAGTTCAACAAAACTCACAGAAACACGTGTATGATGCATCCTACTGGATACTGTGGCTACCCACAATATATATTTTTTAAAGTTGAAAAAGTTTTAAAATTGTAGTTGCAGCAACTGCAATGCCCCAAACAAACAACACCAACTTACTTGTAAAATGTCAAATCCAAAAGTGAAGTCCAAAAAGTCATCAAATACAAATATCTAGCAGCAGCCACAAAAAGTAATCCTTCCATCTCCAGATCCAAATGAAAAGTGACCAGGAGATGGACAAAGCACAGTGAGGAGCCTGCTGGACAGGAACAGGAAGTTGGAGACTCTGGGGTACTTCCTTCCTCCCACCCCCCCCAAAAAATGGACTCCTTCCACAAAAAAGTACAGCCAAATCTCAATCTGAGGAGTTATTCTGATCAAAATCATGATTTTCAGAAGGTTTATGATGCATGCAGTGGATTTCTTGTGCAGAATTGCAATTTTTGCAATTTCGGGAAAGCGAGCTGTTCAAATCTCCCGCCGGATGTCAGCTGCGCGCCGCATCTACGTGTTCGGCATTGTTTACTCCCGCTATGCGTGATCGCGGACCCTTATGACGTACTCGCGTTGTCAAACTCTCGCTGTGCAAGATGGCAAACCGCGATGACGTAATTGCGGTCGAAAAACTCACGCGCGATCCCGCAGCAAGATCCAAAATGGGGCAGCACACGCAAACCGGGAGATAAACAACTCGGCGGACTCAGAATCAGGGTAAGTCAACGCCGCGCGCGCGATATTGTATTTTTGCAGCGTGACCAAGCAAAATAATTCGCAACTTACAAAATATGAGGATGGTGGAGGGCCTATTATGCTTTTGAGTCCCTAAGGTAAGACCTGGGTGTGACACAGGCCAGACTCCCAGCCTGCAGTTAAAGATACAAGGGCAACCTTCGAGTTTTGCTGTACTCTATTCTTCACATATGGTGAACTTGTGTGACATTAGAAGTGTGTTAAGTATCTCAACATATTAAGGTATACTATTGACGAATATATCTTGACAATGATATATGGAGTGTGTGACCGTAATGCCTCTGTTGGTTTGGGTATCTACATGACAGTTCAAAATAAAAATATATTTCTAAAAATAGACCCCCATTGAGGCAAAGTTTGTGATAGGCAAGATGGCCACAGCTGGAGCGTAGCGGACAGTCGCAATCTCTCCCTCTCCCTCCCTGATCTAAGATGGAGCTCTGATTAGGATGCTGTGGACCCCTGGAGGCTCGGAAGCCCTGGCGGTAATGAGGCAAAGAGACGTTGAGACTGTAAGCTGATTAGCGTCTACAACAGCCTTATTAATCTCTGCCATCAAGATCAGCTTTGTAAAACTTGCTGCATTTCTCTCTCTCTCAAGAGATAGAGAGAGAGAGAGAGAGAGAGAGAGAGAGAGAGAGAGAGAGAGAGAGAGCAGTAACCACAATGCCCCCACGCGGCCCCAAGCAGGTGAAGGAGCGGAATGAGCCGGGGTTATCAACGAGAAGATAATAAGGAAAGACCCCTCAGCCCCGGGCACGGCTCAGCGCTCTTTAGGCGCGGCACGGCACGGAGGGCTCCGAATACAAAAAAGAACAGGAAACAGCGCGGAAAAGTTGGCGAGGCCGCGATCACCGATGACGTCCGAAGCACCCCGCTACAGAAAGTTACCAAAGACAGTGGCAAATCTAAGGATGCGGTAATGCGGCAGCCTACCATGGTTGAAGCCTTCACCGCCAAAGTCCCGGAGCAGCCAGACGCCGACGTGGGAAAAAACGAAAGCAGCGCCGTCCTCCAGGACGCTGATAGAATGGTTGCCAGGCAATGCTCAGACTCAGCGGCGTAAGTTCTATCGGCTGAGCAGAGGAGCGGCAAGGGAGGCAAAGGAAAGGACGGGGGAGCTCGAGAATTGTTCCCTGACAATAACGGAACCCCGGACATACCAGCCATGGCTAGCAAGGATGTGCTGAGAGCTCAGTCCGGAGTGAAAGCCGGCCTGAACACCCCTCATCAAACTGTGAGCATATGGGGAAGTGACCCCCTTCTGGCAACCCAAGAAGATGATGCAAAGGTAAACATCACTTACAATGAAACTTTTACAACGCACTACCATTACAACGCGGTCATTACAACACAAACCATTACAACGCATTGCGCTGGGGGGCGCTCTAGGATAGGGAATAAGTTTAATTTTCTATCCAACACCTTCCCTAGTTCCCTAGTGTCCACAGGGACTGGAGTTGGAATAGAAAATTATACTTACCACTATCCAGCACCTCTTAGCGCTATGCGTTGTAAAGGTTTGCGATGTAAAAAACGAGTTGTAAAGGCAGGCGTTGTAATAGCCTGCATTGTAACGTCATACATCCGATGCAAAGGCTATGCAGCAGCAAGAGGTATCGGAGAGAGGGGGGCGCCTCACCTGAGGGAGACTGTTTTCTTTCCTTGAATGAGGATTCAGAGTCCCTTTTATCAAACGAAGCAAGCTCAGGAGAGAGTTTGGATACAGGAACCAGCGCTTCTGATAGGAAGAGCACGCTAAAAAAGCGAAGGTCTAAAGTTAGAGCCAACATGCCTAGGACCCCCTCGGATACCAATAAGAAATTACATTGGGACTATTCAGCTACCTCACCATTGTATCAAGATGGTACCAACACGCTCAGCTTAGAAGGGGATCTTGCATCTAACACCCCTCCCCCGCCTCACTAGAACTACTGTTTAGCACCTTAAAGCAGATGCAGGGGGAAGCAAGGGTGGAGAGCTGCAGGGCTAGGCAGGAAATACAAAAGATCCAAAATTCACTCAGGAAAATGAACAAAATGTATGAAGAAGTGGAGGACAGAGTGGCAGAGGTCGAGGAGAGAACGGGAAGGCTGGAGGATGACGTTAGCAGGTAGCAGACTTTCAAACAAGCGCAAGAAAAGATGACAGAGGATGTACAGTGGAAGCTGGAGGATTTCGAGAATCGGCAGCGACGGAACAATATCAGAATATTGGGTGTGGCCGAGGGGTTGGAGGGGCAAGATGTCAGGCTATTTGTTGTTAACTTACTGAAGGGCGCCTTTCCAGAATCACCAGCCTGTCTGTAAAAGGGTAGGCTGATGTCAACCGATAACCTTTAAGTATTGCCTGGCGTTAGTCGCCTCTCATACCACTCGAAATTAACAAACAAAGAGGCAGGTGCTGGAGACTGGAAGGCAGGAAACAGAAGTTTATTCCGACGGAGCAGAACACATCAAATCAGACAACAGGGTATCTTCTCGAGGTGCTCTACCCGCATCTCTGAGGCCTGGCCTCTTATACACAGGTTTATGGCTTTATTGTATGAAACACGTTCTTGTCAATACTTTGAAGTACGGAAAGACATCCTCGGAATCCCCGCTTCAAGCCCGTTCCCACACACATTTACAGAAGAAGTCCCCACCCCGAGATTGACGTAAGGATGGACATAAATACGTCAATAAGGATGTCATACGACTTGCTCGTTAGCACATTCTTTTACTGAAGTTCTCGGTGAAATCAAAACAATGGCCGCAGGGTTTTGCCCAGGTTGTCATAGGTTTGATTTGTTATGAGAACTCCGTATGCCTTATCAGGGGCTGGAGGAATATCGCTTGTCTAATTAGATCGCAAGCGTTATGACCTAATCAGATAACACGTTCCTGTGCCGTAGTGTGACTGCGTCAGATAACGGTATCTGCATCATGGGGGTTTTCTGCCTCATGGGCTGACTACTTAGTTAACTTGTTAGTTTGCTAACCAGAATAGGGTCAGGAATAGGGGGATCGATTCAGAACCTATAGGAATACATCACACCCACTCCACGCTAACTATGGTCATATTTACTAATCTATGCATAGTATAACATAGTACAACATACTATAGAGTATAGTGTATACCTTACCACCCCAAAATACATAAATGCATTTCGAAATTTTCAAATATACGGAAAAATTGCAGTCATATGTATTGTATGCACTCAAGCTGTAGAATAATGCCAAAGTAATCGCATTTGTATACATTATTGCTATTTTGTATATGAGAATTTACACATGAAATGGCTCTAAATACAGAAAAAAAGTTCGAGACCATTCCATCACAGAGTAAAATATTTATGAACATACCAGCGGGCAGCTAATGTCTATAAGCTATCTAAAATTTTGAAACCATAGTTCTCTAAGAATAGTTCTTACTTTAAGCAGAAGATAGTGTCCCGAAAAATATGCAAAAATATTTTGGGGCTGCTGAAAAATTGCTGTCCGTGAACTGGAGGGAAAAATTGTTCATGTGACTTTATTTTTAAAGTTGAAGGCCGAATTCAGGGAACGCCGTGTGCGAGCTTGTTCAAAAGTCTCTATTTTTGTTCTGGCGAGAACATCATATCATTTAGGCTTTCGAAAAAACTGTCAACAGCTTCCTGGGAAAGTTCCACTAACTCGGATATAGGTGTAATCATGCATTCGTGCGCATGATTGTCTCCATTGACATTCTGATTCGCATTGCTGACAGAAGGTCGTACCTGATCGATGCTGCTTTTATCTTGAACTTCACTACCCATCAATCGTAGTGGTGAAGCTTCCACGAATGCCGTCATCAGGATTGGTAGCCTTTGAGGGCAGCACAAAGCATGAACCTTGATCGGGCTCAACAATGTTTCTGCATCCATCGGCGCATCCGATTGTAGCGTCAGACAGGTGTCTAACACGCATTCTTCTCCGCATAGCAGACACCTTAATACAGGTAAAACACATCTTTGCCACATTGGTCGAAATGATAGAAACCAAGTCATGTTCAGGTCTCTAAGCCGAGAGAGTCCCAGGATTTTTTATATCCGGTCCCGGTATCCAATGGCTAGGATTGTTTCTTCCCTTGTCGCAAGAGTTTTGTCTGTGACATGGGTTGCCATAACGAAAAATAAGGACTAAGAATAGGATTCCTGCAATTAGTCCCAAGATCAGGGGAAGTCCACCAAAAATCGAATGGACGAAATCTGGAAAAATACCCAGTATGGCTTTGAATGGTGTTAATGCCATCAAAAATACTGTCTTAAATACCTTTGAGACCCCATTGGTATCAGAAATATTTAAGATTTCGTTTAGAATTTCCGCGAAATGTATGGGGGAATTAGTTGATAACAATGAATGTATCTCTGCAGTCGTCCTTGCGACTTGTAGATCATACGTTTCTTTTGATGACGTGAGCCTTGTAGGCATCTGAAGAAGCACTGTTTTCATTCTGCTTAAAGTATCTATTCGAATAGAAGTAATTTTCAAATTGGGCCATGCCCTTGCCTCCCTGTCTGGAAAGGAGCTGGGAAACAATGAGCGTCCACAGCACTTGACCTTCGCAGTCGTAGTTACTAGATAAGGAGTCCCGGGCATAAGACTACAACATCTGCGGTCTACAATTAGAATGTAACTCCCATTATAGAGTCTTTGAAAGAATGGTTCTATTTCTGTTGCAGGTGCGCCTTGCTGGTGACATGAAAGGTTGTATGAATTCCCTTCACAGGCTCCATGCAAACTAATTCCGTTACACAGAAGAGTGCCACTTAGTGACATCGCACAATTGTTGCCACTAAGAAACACTTTCTGTCCTTTATTACTGACACATGCATGTGAATAGGGCAGGTTCCATGTTGTTTTAAGGTACCTCTTTCCCAATTTCTCGTACATGCCAGCCTGTATATATTTTTGGCAGTATTGAAACCTGAAGGTTGAGATTGGAATATTTATTATCCCATGTATTATCCATTCACTGACAGGTCGTTCTGACATTGTCACTGGTAATCTTTCGAGTTTCTCAATGCTCAGGATTGTATAATCAGCACCCTTTTGTGCCATACTGATTTGTCTATCAGTAAGGTTAAAGATTTGGAATAGTGACGTTGTGTTGATTAAACGCCAAGGCACATAGCCTGAACGCAGATTTTGTAACGTCCAGCCAAGCTGTACAATAGAGCGCAATTGTGACTGACCGTGTTGTAATAACAGTAAGTCTTGCGACAATATGTCGATTGCTGAAGACACAATGCTGTCCAAAGAAAAAATTCTGGAGGACAGAGTCATTAACCCATTGTCCACTACAGAAAGTGATTTTTCCAAATTAATACGGTCAATTTCCCGTATTCTCTCTGCCGTTTCAATTTGAGTAACCTTCCAGGCCTCATTGTATGCTGCATATACAGAGGCTGCTATGAAACGTTTTTGACGCTGTTTGCGCGGTCCCATAATGAAATCACGCAAGTCAGCACCATCAGTAAGTAAAGTTAGGTGTTGCTTAATTTCTGCCAGTGTGGAAGTTTGTAGCCATTGAAGGCATAATTTGCCCACACTGTAGGTGGTTATTATCCCTGGGTGATTTGTAACCCTCTGCAGCGAACCCAAGTATTATGGTGTTCACTCTTTTCAAGTGAGTCTCCAAGTCATCATCCGTTAAGTAAATGTCATCGACATAAGATAATGCTTCATCATCATATATTTGTAGTAATTCTGTTACTCTCACTGAGAATACTCCCGGGCTGTTCTTGTACCCCTGGGCTAACCGACAGAATTGTTTTTGAGTGCCATTTATTGAGAATGCAGTTAAATATCTGCTCTCTGGTGCTATGTTTTGACAAAAGAATCCATTAGAGATGTCTAAGGTTGTTTTGTATTTTTTGCGCACTATGTTATTCATTAGTGCAGCACTATGCGAATTTTGCACTGCAAAAGTTTTGCAACATGTGTTAAGGTGTCGGTAATCCAAAACTAGACGATATGAATTGTCTGGTTTGGAGACCGGAAACAAAGGGTTGTTCATTTGTGAGGTGCAAGTTTCAATCACCCCCTGGTATTCTAGCTGATCTAGTATTTCATTTACCTGTTTTTTAGCTTCTTGCTTAATTGGGTACTGCCTTTGTGTAGTAGGTTGTGATTTTAACTGGATTTTGTGAGGAGGAGAGTCCTCATCCCATCCTACGTGATTTTTATATAAAGCAGGAGCTAGAGCCACTGCCCACTTTCTAGCAAGTGTGTATTTTTTATGAATTGGAATATGATTTGAGAAGGCAGGCATAATTACTTCTTCGCCATGAGGGCACTCCCTGACAAACTCTGGTGGCCAGTCTTTTTCAGCTAGAAGGATATCATAGCCCTTGGAGAGATTATCCCAAAATAGTCCCCTTATTTTCCTAGTCTTATCTCCCTCTATACGCAATGTTATTTCGTATATCTTGTGAGGTTTGCTAACTCTGGTGTCCGCAGTTTCCACTTGAAGATATTCATTCGTGTCCACTGTCTCCAGATGATTCATAAGGACATTGCGAGCTATGCTCACTTCTGCTGCGCTGTCTAGCATTGTCTGAGCCCATTCTCCGTTTTTCAGTTGTGTCCTCAGTATTCTCGGCATTGTTAACTACCTTGATACTGGCTACCTTCTTTTTTGGAAATTGTAATTTCTTTTTTAGCTGAGCAGGTTCCTTGTCTTTGGACTTGGCGTGCTCTTCTCTTTGTTCTGATCGTCCTCTTCTTTCCGATTTCTGCGAGGAAGTCTGAAAAGATTGAGAGGGACGTGTATCAATGTCTTGATATCTATCAGGCTTTTTAATATTATCCCTATTTCTAAGGTTATATCTTTTCCCAGAGGGGTCACTCTGAGGTGACCTGTGTCTTTGGTTCGGAGATTTTTCTCTTCGCCTAGGAGACCTTCCTCGGGACTGGAATTTCTTTTCTTTAGGATTGGATTGTTTGTTTCCATCCCAGTTCTTTTTTGGTGATGTAGATTTATTATTAAAAAATATTTTTTCGGGACTTTCAATTAGTTGCGGTTTTAGTGGTATTCCACCTAAACTATCTCTACCTAGTTCCTCATAGGATTTTTCTATGATTCTGGCAATTTCATCTGGTTGGTCTGCTATATCTGTCTCTTTTAACCTCTGGCGAATCGCCACGTTTGCTGCTTCTCCTTTTATGTTGGCTAATAGTATAGCCGAGACCTGCTTGAAGTCTTTTAGTAATTTCATACCAAGAGTTAAAGCGGGTTCAGGACCATATTCATCTTGAATTTGTTTTAGCACATCTGGTATTACCGAAATGGATGGAACACCGTGCGTTTTTGTGTAGATGGAAGCAAAGACTGTACCCCAAGTGTCACAGTCCTCAATGTGTGGTGCGATTCCCATTGGAAGACAGATAGTCAGAATCCTGTGCTTTTCTAGCGGGGTAGTGTCTGGAAACACCGCCTCTATTTGGGTGATTTTCTGCGCTAGCCAGAATGGTATTTGTTCCCGTTTAGCCGGTACTTTACCTAGGCAGGACTGGATGTTCTGTGGTGTAATTTTATTTGTGTTCCCCTGGTGAGGGGTCAGCTGTGGGAGTTTAATCGCTGGCTGAATTGTTGAAGTCCGCATCACATATTGGACTAATTGTCTGTGTATCTTTATTAGTTGTTTTAGCTGTGTTAAAAGGTTTGGTGCAGACATCCCATCGATGTCTGGATGTGGTGTGTATCCGGCTAGGACCGGCCACGTTGCTCCTGGTCTACCACGCATTGAACACCCAGGCAGAATCCACATATTACGACAATCGGTACCAATATGATCATAAACAACCTCCACCCCCAGTCTGGTACAGCTCTCCAGAACCAGCTCCCAAGCGACCATTCTTCTTGTTCCTGATGAACATCTGAGGAAAGTCTGTGGAGGTGTTCAATGGCTTTGTAGACTCAGGGCGAATTGTCTGGCATGTGTAGGTGCAGCAGCTGGACCCAATGATACGGCATGCTCCTCCACGATCCGCTAGAACGACGTCTAGAACAAGACGGTTCTGAAGGGCCACCAGGCGGACTGCCTGAAGCTCGGCTGTATTGTTTGTGAGGATGCCAGCTGTAATGTTCATCATCGTTTCAACTGCCTGGGTCAAATGTCGGATGGCACGGCTGTTCGCCATCGGACCCCAGAGTGGAACAAGTCCCTTCATTGCGTCCAGGAACTGTGCTCCGGTGGAGTCGGCTTGCTCAATGTCTCTCGCTCGCTTTTGTCGGTGATGGTTTGCTGGGGCCACATAGGTTGGAGGAAGGATGAAGGCAATGTAGCAGGTATCTCCCCAGCCCTTTGGGAGCCATGTGTAGGCTTTTGTACCACAGACAAAGTACATGTTCGGAGAGGTGACAAAAGAGGGTGGATCAGTTGAGTCCAAAGTTCTGGTGATGCGGCAATCGCTGTGGCCCACCAACTGTGTCCCAAGGCCCGAGATGTTGACGACAGATAAGGCCACAGTCAGGGTGACAGCTGCTCGTTTTCGGAGGTAATTGTAGTGTAGTTCCTATCATCCCAATAGGCTCTGCGCATTGGAATAATACCTACAGCAGTAAAGGCCTAGACCAGACGTTAACTAGGTCTACTACTGTCGATACTAGACTTAAAGTTTTGGGTTTGCCAGCTTAGCTCAGAGTTCACTAGAAACTTTCTCGAATGTTCAAGGAGGACTTAACTTCCCTGATTAGACAAGAAAGGATTTAGTTTCTGACAACCATAGAACATGACAACTTTGCTCTCCCCTAATCAAGAGTATATCTCGAGAGTCGTGTGAACAAAAGGCAATTTATTTTACTCAGTCAGTACGTGCATTCTTAGTCTCATCAGATTGTAGAGAAAAGGAAGAGACGGGCGTGTTCAATAAAAAGGTGTTATTTATTGATCAGTCTCTTTTCTCATACAAGAGAAATGGATCGATATTATTGCAATACTTATAGTTAAGTAAAGTGCATACATTAAAAGCAATAGTATAAAATAATACTGTAAAAACATTGATATGGTTTCTAAGCCATAAGATGTTTAAAATGAATAAAATATATTACATACACATATACATTTGACTAAACGTACTCAACTGGTGTTTCTAAATATGCCTACCCCGTGTACCTGACCTAAGCCTAATACGTGGGCGGGAATAGAAAGTTACAGTTTAAGTTAAGTTTGTTTTTGCCAAGTGAATAACTAAAGAATTCTCTGTGAGGGGTTATTCAGTTCTGTACCTGGAATCTAGGTTGAATGAGGGATGGTAGCTCTCTCTCTGGTCTCGATATTCCAGGCTGCCTGCGAGGGCTACCCGGAAACGCCGGTGCTGGATTTCTCGGCAGGAGAAAGCAGCTTCTCTCAGCCCGTCAGGAAGACGGGGCTGCGCCAGCGGGGTCTGCTCTGCTCTTCGCTTCGGCAAGTATGGCTGCTCCGTCTCGTCACCACGCGTGTGTTTGCATAGGGCAATATCGGTAATATTTATACCTTTAAGGTGCCGAGATTGACGTAAGGATGGACATAGATACGTCAATAAGGATGTCATACGACTTGCTCGTTAGCACATTCTTTTACTGAAGTTCTCGGTGAAATCAAAACAATGGCCGCAGGGTTTTGCCCAGGTTGTCATAGGTTTGATTTGTTATGAGAACTCCGTATGCCTTATCAGGGGCTGGAGGAATATCGCTTGTCTAATTAGATTGCAAGCGTTATGACCTAATCAGATAACACGTTCCTGTGCCGTAGTGTGACTGCGTCAGATAACGGTATCTGCATCATGGGGGTTTTCTGCCTCATGGGCTGACTACTTAGTTAACTTGTTAGTTTGCTAACCAGAATAGGGTCAGGAATAGGGGGATCGATTCAGAACCTATAGGAATACATCACATAATAGAAGGTGGGTCTGGCTGGGTTGTTGAACACCTGCATTTCAACCCGTTCTTTGGCAGGGATGTCCATGTGAACAGAGGCATTGGATGTCAGAGGGCAACAGGAAGCAGCAGTTCTTCCTGTTTTGTTCAGCCAGACCCCATGATAAAAGTGTGACATAGTTTTTCTGGAAGTGGCATTATCCCTGTAACTCTCTTGCAAGAGGATCAGCCAAGCAAGGCAGGAACCATGAACAGAGAAAGGTGAAGGGATGAAGGGGATGTGGTAACATCCCACAGATCCAGCAATTTGTGGCATTGTCGGCAAGGTTGTGTTGGTGCAGCAACTGCACGAAGGAGTTGTTCCAGAACTCCTTACGTCTTTCTCGGAGTTGAGGTGAAAGAGAGACCAGGTAGTGTTCTTTCATGGTGGTAGGCTGTGCAGTAGTTAGAAATGTCTTATGAGCTGGTGCGCTCTCTTCCACGATCCAGAGGGTGGTCATGAGGAGGAGGCAAAAGAGAAGGGCGATAAAGAGGGCAATAGTCTTTGAGCTGTGCATTTTGTCAGTCTTTGGGTTTCTGTAGTGGGTCTTCGAATGTCCGGTTGCTTCCATCATCTTCGTGTCGGGTGCTTCCATCATCTTCGTATCGGGCGCTTCCATCATTTTCAAGGGGCTCGGTAGCGGGCAGAACCACAAACTTCGTTTGGCTTCTCTCCTGGCAGCCTTAGTAGTGTTAGTCCGCCGCTCTGAGAATTGTAACTTAGCCAGTGGTCTGCTTAGCCGAAGCTCCCTCCTTTCGTCGCAGGTTATACCCTTCTCTGGATGGCACAGTGGGATCGGGGAATTCCGCCAGTTCAAGTGTCTCTGTATCAGGGTAACAGCTCAGGGATGGTCGGTCTTTGTTCAGGAGCTCTTCTTGGGTGGCCACGTCTTCGGTCGTTGTCAGGGTAGAGGAGATTTTCTTACAATGGTGTGCGTGCAGCCAGTGTTTCTTCCCTTCCACTCGAAGAGCTGTTCGGGTGGTGATCAAGACTTGCCAGGGGCCCGTCCACCGAGGTTCCAGACTCTTTGCACGCTGGAAGTTTCGTATTAACACGAAGTCTCCAGGTTGGAGGTCGTGTCCGGGACCCCTGGAAGCATCGGGGATGGCCTGCAGCACCTGTTGATGGATAACAGACAGTGTTTTAGTCAGATTGTACAAATAGTCAGACATTAGGACGTCCGGGACATCGTGAATGGATGTCGGTTTTGGTGCAGACCAAATGCTCATTGGCCGGCCGACAATGACCTCATAAGTGGTCAAATGGTGTTTGGTGGGGGTGGAACGCATTGATAGCAATGCCAGTTGGAGAGCGTCTGGCCATTTCAGTCCTGTGGTAGCCACTATTTTAGCTAGTTTGAGCTTCAGCGTGGCATTATGTCGCTCAACCAGTCCAGCAGATTGGGGGTGGAAGACTGCGTGAAATTTTTGTTTGACACCCAACCCCTTCAAGATGAGTTGGATGACTTCGGCTATGAAGTGGGGGCCATTGTCGCTCCATAAAATTCGACAAAGGCCGTAGCGAGGGGAGAATTCCTTTAGTAATACCTTTGCAGTAGCAATGGCAGTGTTGTCGCGAGTTGGATAGTCTTCCACCCACTTGCTAAATGCGCACATGACAACAAGTACATACTTCAGACCTTGGCATCTTTCTAGTTGGATGTAGTCCATCTGTAGGACTTCAAATGGATGATTGGGGACCCCAAACCCTCCCCGGGGTACGACAGTTCCTTTCCCAGGGTTGTGTTGCAGGCATATCAGACATTGTTGGACCAGACGTTTAGCTGAGTCTGTGATCTTGTCATTGTGCCAAACTTTGGAGACAAGTTCGGCCATAGGGGCAGATCCTATGTGTGCAGGGGAGTGTGCCATGGTCAGTATGGGGATCAGGTGCGAGTTGGGTAACAACCATTTGTTCGTGTCCTTTGTCCGCCAGCAGCCTTCATCGTCTTTCAGTCCCACCCATGCCCATTCAGTCAGTTCGTGTGGTGAGCTGGCCATCTGGATGCTCCTAATAGTTTCCCTAGCGTCCTTCCATTTATCTGTTTGTGACCTGGTCACGTACATGCGTGTCGTTGTCCTATTCTCGGCTGTGGTCCGGGCAGTGATGTCGGCCAGTGCATTCCCCTGCCCAATGATATCTGTCACCTTTTTGTGTGCCTGGCATTTGATTACAGCAGTTGTTTGGGAAGGAGGACCGCTTCAGTCAGAGCGGAGACTAGATCTCCGTGTAGGATGGGTGTGCCGTGTGAGGTCAGGAATCCCCTCCCCTTCCACAATGATGAACCACCCCGAAGGCATACTGGCTGTCTGTGTAAATATTTGCTGTCGTCCCTGCTGCTAGGATACTCGTGTGAGGGCAATCAGTTCCGCTGCCTGTGCAGATTGCTGTGTGATGCGGGCGGTCTCAACTACAGTTCAGGCTGTGGTAACTGCATAAGCAGCTGAGGTGGTGCCATCGGGGAGTTTGATACAAGAGCCATCCACCCATAGCTCTCCGTCAGGATCTGGAAAAGCAGTGTCTCGGAGGTCAATCCTACTCCTAGTCTGTTCGTCCGTGAGGGTCACACAGTCATGTATAGGGGACACATTGGGGTCGTTCTCAGGTAGGGGCAACAGAGTGGCTGGATTCAGCGTGGTGCATCTTTTCAGTGTGATGTGGGGTGCAAGCAGAGTCAGTTCGTACCCAGTCAGTCGTGCACTAGTCAGATGCTGCGTCTTAGTCTGGTTTAGGAGGGTGTCGACCGCATGGGGCACTAACACCGTGAGGGAGTTCGAGAGCACGATCCCTTCACTTTGTCGGATAGAGATAGCAGCGGCAGCTACCGCTCGAAGGCAGGCAGGCAAAGCTCTGGCTACGGGGTCAAGAGTGGCAGAGAAGTAGGCACATGGGCGTTGCTTGGGGCCAATGGACTGAGTCAGGACAGACAAAGCGCACCCCTCCCTTTCGTGAGTGTAGAGGGAGAAGGGCTTTGTGTAATCGGGGGTTCCTAGGACTGGTGAAGAACAAAGGGCGTCTCGTAGTTCTTTGAAGGAGGATTGGCATTCAGGGGTCCACGGGAGTGGGAAGGGGACATCTTTAGCCAGCAGGGAAAGTAGTGGTTTCACAATGAGGCTGAAATTTGGCAACCACTGTCGACAGAAGGAGGTGAGGCCTACTAGGGAGCGGACTTGTTTCTGGGTCTTAGGGACAGGGGTTTCTAGGATGGTCTGAATTCGATTGGGTGTAAGTTTCCTCCCGTCTTTGGACAAGAGATGGCCTAGGTAAGTGACCTGGGGTTGGCAGAATTGCAACTTCTTCTTGGAGACCTTGTGGCCATTTTCCGCGAGGAAGTGCAGGAGTTGGATGGTGGCTGTGACTGCAAGTGGAGTGGTGTCGGACGCTAAAAGGATATCATCGACGTACTGTATCAACAGCACTCCATCCGGTAACTGGACTGCGTCCAGCTGTCTCTTGAGGGCCTGGCTATAGATGCTGGGACTTTCAGTGTAGCCTTGGGGTGCTCTACAAAATCTATATGAGCGGGCTTTTAAGGTGAAGCCGGAAAGGTAGCGGCTGTCTGGGTGGATGGGGATGGAGAAGAATGCGTTCTTGAGGTCGATTACAGTGAAGGTGGTGGCAGTGGAAGGAATCAGAGTCAGAATGGTGTTGATGTCTGAGACTACGGAGTACTGAGGTACAACTACTTTGTTGACTTCTCGTAGGTCGATGATGAAGCGGTACGCTTTCTCATCTCCCTCACCCTGCTTCTTTACAATGGGTAGGATAGGGCTGTTGCAAACATTGCTAACTACTTCCTCTACCACTCCTGCATCTATCAGGGACTGGATGATCTTTACCAATGCCTTCTCGCCCTCGGGCGATATCCGATATTGTGGAAGTTTTGGGAGCACTGCGGCCTGTCGAACGGTTATATGTACAGGGTCAATCATCATGCGTCCTACGTCCGAGTCAGTTTTGGCCCACAGGTACAGAGGTAGAGTGTCGAGTAGGGACAAGTCAGCAACAGTGATGGAAAACATGCGTCGAGTGGGACAAGGTCTGAGCAGAATCGGGTTGTCGTACAGAATGACTCAAACTCCGTCTTGTGAACACCTAATAGTAGCTCGGAAATGTTTCAATAAGTCAAGTCCCATAATGGCATCGGGGTGTTGGATGAGAGCAAAAACGTTGTGTCAGTGGTATTATTTTCCAAGTCAAAGGAGATCAGTGTGGACAAGGGATTAGTGGAGGGCGTTCCATCAAAACCTATTGATGTTACATGTGAGCCAGACAAGGGTGCCCTTGGAATCAGTCGTTTAGATAATGCGCTACGTGTTGCGCCAGTGTCTACCAGAAATGGAGACTTCGTACCCAGGACCTTAGCCGTGACATAAGGACCTTGCTGGTCAACATGGAGCTCGATTGGATCCCTCCCTTGCCCTTGGCAGTCCTATGCGAATTCGTGGGTGTCGTCGCAGTCAGACTGTTAGTACTGGTTCTGTCGGGGACGGTCAAACGTGTTCGGTCTGCCTGGCCTGTCGTTGTTGGTGTCATTCGTGTACCCTCGTCCCTGTCCTCTATTCCTTGGCCCACCCGCTACGTCTCTTGTGTCCCTATTTTTGTTTGCTTCTTGCAGAATCGGGCACTGGGATTTCCAATGACCAAATCCTTTGCAAAACGCACACTGGTTCTCATTGATGTCTTTACGTCCAGCGTAGGGTGCGAATGTACGGTCTCTAGGGGGTGGATTTCTAGGAGCATTCGATTGGTAACTACCTTTGTACTGTTCCCTTCCTATTGTCACCCCTTGCAACTGTGCGATCATCACCCTCTCTTTTAGGTCCTTTTTCTTTTTCTCAGTCGCCCTATTGTTCTCATTCTTTTGATGTTCATAGTACTGGGTCATCTGAAGGATAGCCGCAGGTTTGGAGGCCGCCGAACTACTCTCGCTAGCCTGTTGTTTCTGCGAGACTTCCTGCGACAGACCCTTGACATAATTCTGGACAAACAGATGATGTCCGGTTGCAGTGGTCATGTCTTGGCCACTGTAATCGGAGAACACCGTCTCAAACCGGGAGAAGTATTCTGATACGTCTTCCTGGGGTTTCTGGCGGCAGGCCGTTACTATTGACCAGTCCACCTTCTTTTCTGGGATCAGGGTTTTCAATTTCTGGAGGATCTTGTCTGGGAGGTCTAGAGTGGATTTTAAAGGTTTCTGTCCGGGCTCTCGTTGCCTATCTATGCCATCGAGTTGTGACCAGGTATGTCCGAATAGCTCAAGGTGGTCGACTTTCCGGATTTGCTTCCACACATCAGCTGGCAGACATAGCACGAAAAACAAATCGATGTCCGCTAGGGTCATTATCGTCGAACCCAAGGCTGTACCTAATTCAGTATAAAAGGCAGTGGGGTTCTTTCGTAAATCAGGCAAGGATTTTCGGAAAGTCAGGATGTCTTGCCGATCCCATGGTTGGTAGACCCTGTTATAAACTACTCTCCCTCTCGCATCTTGGTGGTTAATGTAATCATGCGTTCCCTGTCCTCTTGGGGTAACCCAGTAGGGAGCGGCCTCCTTTATAGGCATCATTGTGTCAGTTTTTTCTGTTCGGGGTTCGGTCGCTACAGGAGTCGTAGCGTTAGTTTCTGGTCTCTGTTCAGTGATGTGGCGGAAAACTTCAAGTGTACGCGTGAAGAGGTCCGTCACATCACACTCGCCTTCATCCCCAATGTCAACTTACCTATACAGAGTCGTTAGGCTCTCAGGACCTTTGTCTTGGTATCGATCCTCATAGGCATTGAGGGTGTGATAACGAAATCGCACAACAAAGTGTCGTCTGTGGCTATTGGCATATGAGTTGTACATATCCGTTACGTATTCCTCACTCTCTTTTCGTTCCACCAGTGTCTTCACTATCTTATCGATCCCTACTCGTTCATCTTTGCTTAATCGGTTCATTCTAGTGGAGTCTTTCCTTCTAGCTTCAGGGTCATCTAGTGTTCCTGCTTGCGCTGCGTTGAGTACAAGGGGCTCGGCCGGCGCGGAGGCCGTGAGGACCGAGGTCCTGGCACTCTTCTCACCTGTACTTGGGGGCTGCGGGTGTTGTATTAAGGGTTGGGAAGGGGCATATGGAGGGGGCTTGTAGATGACTGGGGGACCTAGTAATAATTCATCGTTCGCTCGTTGTTTCGAGGGTAACTCAGGGTAGAGCATAGAGGGTGTTCTAACGGAACACTGGCCCGATGTTTCGGACTCTTGCTTCTGTTTGGCTTCCTCTCTCTCTTTCATTTCTTCCTCTAACTTTTTAGCAGCTAGGTGAGCTGCTTTTAGTAGCTCTTTCTCTAATCTAACTTCGTTTCTCTTTTTCCGTTGTTCTGCTTCTTTGCGCCACATGCCGAGGCTATCAAGCATAGTGGGCGTTGTCTTATTGTTACGAAGGGCTGTTTCCAGCACGTTTATTTTATCATCATCAAAGGATCCTATCAGTGGCCACTGACTTTCCTGATCCTTTCTTGTATATTTATGCTTACTATAAGCTATGGCGACTAGTCCATATTTAGTGAACATGTCCTTATTAGGGGTGCCTTCCAGTGGAGCTGGATGGTTCATCTCTAATAAGCGGTCCGGGCTGAACCAACTGCCGATCAGTGGGGAGAAGATAGGCATGACAGATTACAAAGGGGGACAAAGGTCCGCACTACCTATCCTTCACTACTTGCAAAGACTAGACAGAATATTTCTATTCTACGTTATTTGCAAACAGAGAATATCTCAAAAAGAACCAACTTCGAACAATCAATGTTCGTACAATCAATCAATCAGTGGGGAGAAAAATAGGCACGACATATTACAAAGGGGGACAAAGGTCCGCGTTACCTATCCTTCACTATCTGCAAAGGAAGAGAGAATATTTCTATTCTTCCCCGTTTGCAGGCAGAGAATATCTCAAAAACAATCAATGAGCAATACTAGTATTTTCAAACAATCAAACAATTGTTTCGCAATTTGTCGTGTTACAGGACCTTACCCGGACCGCATGGACAGTTTCTCGTCTTCCGCTTCCAGCGCCCATTCGTCCTCTATTCTCCGTAATTGCCGCGGCACTCCTGATGGTTCCCAGTCAGGACCGTTGATCACTCGAGAGAGGTCTGCACGGAACCGGTGAAGTTCGGATGATCGGCTGCCAGACGAGGGTCTATCGGGCAGGTGCACTCCGGATCGTTGCAGTCGTTCACTCTGTCGTCAGGACCTCTCCCACTGGATCCACGTGTCGCTGATGGGCCCCACGTTTGGGACACCAATTGTAAAAGGGTAGGCAGATGTCAACCGATAACCTTTAAGTATTGCCCGGAGTTAGTCGCCTCTCATACCACTCGAAATTACCAAACAAAGAGGCAGGCGCTGGAGACTGAAAGGCAGGAAACAGAAGTTTATTCCGACGGAGCAGAACACATCAAATCAGACATCAGGGTATCTTCTCGAGGTTCTCTAACCGCATCTCTGAGGGCCTGGCCTCTTATACACAGCTTTATGGCTTTATTGTATGAAACACGTTCTTGTCAATACTTTGAAGTACGGAAAGACATCCTCGGAATACCCGCTTCAAGCCCGTTCCCACACACATTTACAGTAGAAGTCCCCACCCCGATCTCAGTAGGTGATGATTGTCGCGCAGCTGGATATTCCGCCGATTCCCGGAATGTGTGCGGTTGATCGGATCTCATGGGGTGGGGGCTTTGATCAGTCATAGATCCTTTGAAGAGGGACAGCTTCCTACTGTATGGGGCAATACACTGCATCCGCAGGGCCAGGTGATGGCCTGGGATCGGGCCGGACAATCGGGCACAGAGGAAGGGGGTTCATCAAAGGATGTGTGATCATGAAAGGGACGGAGGGAGGTGTTAGCCGGGTACGGGATGTGGCTCCGAGGCAGGGCCGCGCTGAAGGGGTGGTTTATGGCCCAAGCATGTGAGAGCGGGGGCTGTCAGTGCGCGGGGGATGCTTGCGAGGTCAGAGAGGGAGAGAGAGAGACGCGCTGGCTATCGGCAGTGGGCAGAGAGGCCATGGCATTCAAAATGGCTGCTACTTATGCGCACATATGAACCTGAGAAGGGACAAGATGGCGCCGATAATGTTTACGTCGTAATCTAGATTTTAACAGTCAGTGGGAGAACAAAATACAGAGAGCACACCGGTTTCCGTTTACACTGAGGAAAGGGCGAGGAGGGTCACAGGAGGGTATGCCTAGAGCAATTCTGGTTTACGTGGGTAATTACCTGCTTAGACAGGAAATCATGGACAAGGCGAAGCAGTAGTCTAAGCGCTCATTTGAAGGCATCACTATCTTCGCCAGACCCGACTTCTGCCATGCTACTGTAGAGAGAAGGTGGAGGCTTAGGCAATTAATAGCCCCCTTCCAGACCATAGGGTCAGAGGCCTATTTACTATATCCCGTTAGGCTCAAGGTGATCACAAATGGGCAGGTCAAAATGTTCTTTTCAGAAGTTAAAGCACAACAGTACATGGAGGAGTTAAAGGGGCAGAAGGGTGGCTAAACTGTGTAAACTGTCTAAACTGAAGCACAGGGCAAGGGACCTTGGGATACATAGGGGCTTCTCACCTTTTCTCTTCTTTCTCAGGTCAGGGCAGAAGTTGATGGAGAGGGGTTGGTATAGGGGCCACGGGGTATCCACAGCGAGGCACAATTGATATAAGGGAGGGAGTGGGATGCGATCGCTGCTTTCCAAAGTGTTCACTCATAGGTCTTGATTGACCTATTTGCCTGTAAGGGGGGGGATGGGTCCTGGGGGGAGGGACACTGGGAAGGGCAGGAGGGGTGGGGGGTCGGAGGAAGGAGGGGCTTAAGGGGGGGAACACAAGGCACACACAGCACAGCACGTGTATCTAGTTTTTTCAAAGTACAGATGGGAAAGGCAGGAGAGCAATACGATACATTCTAATGAGTGTCCCGATTGCATCAATAAATGTATGTGGTCTCAACGATGGCAACAAAAGGCAGCGGGTGGCAGCGCTCCTTAGGTCATTGCATTTAGATATAGCATGTCTACAAGACACACACATCGAGGGGACAAAAGGCTATCTCCTGGAGCAGATGGGACTCTCGGTACTGGGGCATACAAAACAAGGGGTCAAAACTCGGGGAGTTGCTGTACTCACCAGAAAGGGGGACACAATAGTTAAAAGGAAGAAGGAGGATCAATGGGGGAGGTGGGTATTACTTGAATGCACCACCAAGATCGAGACCTTCACTTTAGCATCAATCTATGGGTCTACTGAAGATGACCCAGATATTTTCGAATTCCTGGACTCAGAACTACCCTTATTGGCAGAACCTATCATTTGCCGTGGGGACTTCAATATTAATGGGCTGACTGGGTTGGGTACAGAGGCGGGGCAGACATATGCAGGCCGTAAGAAAAAGACTTGTTGTGCAATACTTAATTTGGCATATCACAACTCTTTATCAGACCTTTGGGCCCGGTCTAATCCAGTAGGCACTGGTAGCACATTTTATTCAGCACCACATAGGATCTCCGTGAGATTGGATTATTTTTTATTATCAAACTGACTAGTTGCAAGGGCCCATATAGAAAAACAACCAGGAATAATATCCAACCACAATCCTCTAATAATCACGCTTAAAATAGGGAGGGTTGCCAATAAGGAGAACAACTGGACCTTTGAGAGGGCATTATTAAAGAATGAGGAATACGTTGATCACATGAAGGAGTGGATTAGAATATACTGGGAGATCAACAGAGGAAGTACTTCCTCTGGTATCGCCTGGGATGCTTTCAAAACAGGGGCAGGAGGCGAGACTCTGAGCTACACATTGCATAAGAAAAAGCAGGAAAAGGAAAGAGTTGAAAAAATTACAAAAATGTTGGCAGAGACAGAGGAGGAGTTGAATGTAGCTATACATCCGAAGGCGCCCCTGGAGGAAATTCTTCTTAAAATCGCAGTCGGAAAAGCTGAGGCAAGCAAGAGTATTGCAAGCAAAGCAGCAGCCAGCTATTTGGTTAAAAAAGAAAGGTGCTATGAACTTAGTGAGAGAGTAGAGCACATTTTGACGATACACACGAGACAGAAAATGGCAGCAGGGGAAATAAAGGAGATTCTAGAGGCTAAAGGAGATGTAGTTACAGACTCTGAGGCTATACGGGAGGTTTTCAGATTCTTTCATGCAGCACTGTATAATCAAAATCAGATAAGTGATGTAGCACCCATCCAGGAATACCTGGATGAGTGCTAGGACATTCCACACCCGGTTCTCCCCGAGGAGGAGAAGGCAGTTCTGGATCTCCCTATAACTCTAGATGAGATGGCTACTGCTTTAAAAGACCTCCCTTCGAGTAAGGCAGCAGGCCCGAACAAGATGCCAGCCGAATTTTATGAAGTCTTTCAGGGCTTGCTAAGTAAGGATATGCAGGCTACATTGCTACAAGCGCAACAAGGAGTTTCCATACCAAGCTCCTGGGGGGGCGATATAGTAGTCATCTTGAAAAAGGGCAAACCACCATCAGAACCAGGATCTTATAGACCCATATCACAAATTAACACTGATGCGAACATTTTCTCTAAAATACTGGCTCTGAGGTTAGCTAGGGTGATCGAGAGTCTGGTTAGCCCCACGCAGCATGGTTTCATACCTTATACTACACAACATATAAGGCAAATGTTTATCCTATTTGATGCAGCGGAGGTCCCAGGGGACCCTATGACTGTCTTGTTACTTGATGCAGAAAAGGCATTCGATAGGGTCTCCTGGGACTACCTTTGAACAGCCATGAGATGGAGCGGTATAGGCGAAGGATATATACGGGCTATACAGGCTCTATATAGGGATCCTTCAGCCCGACTGAAAATTAACAAAGGTTACACTGCCCCGCTGCAGATCAAGCGAGGGACGAGGCAAGGGTGCCCATCCTCGCCTCTTCTGTTTGCTTTGTATATGGACCCACTGCTACGCAGACTGGAAAAAAATAACAGGATCTCCCCTGTAGTGATGCATGGGCAGGAGTTTAAAACCTTTGCTTTTGCAGATGATGTCGTAATTGTCACATCAGTACCAGTCACTGCTATCGAAGAGGTAGAGGCAGACACCCAGGGATTTAGGCTGGTTTCAGGGTTATGCGCTTAACAGGGCTAAAACCCAGATAATTAAAAATATCTGCAGGTATGAAGCTTCATCTCTAATAAACATGGTGAGCCTTTAGGTTTCAGGAATAATAACATTTTAGATATTATTGAAAGCAGGGGCGACTGTACGATTCGCAGATTTTATGCAGAATTTATCGCAGTTAAGTCCAACGATTTAGGGAAATTTGGCACAAAATGGGTAGAGACACTAGGTACTGATCAGGATTATTTCCAGGCTTCACTAGACCTGGGACGGACAATACTCTGCTCGGCCACACTACAAGCACAGCATTATAAGACAATATATTCCTAATATCATACACCTGCAGGAATAGCCCAGTGAAGGGGCACCGCAGGCACCACCTGCCCTCGTTGTGATTCCGCAGAGGCAGATATAATCTATATCTTTTCTACTTGCCTGCAGTTGTACACACTCCATATAGCAGTTGAGCTGTTTCTGGATAGGTCTTTGGGGATTAAAACTACCCTCTTACAGTTTTGATCATCTTTGAGGTTAATATAGACTCTGAGGGCCCCCATGAGGAATGTTTATTTATGGCTATGTTGGTGCTGCGCATGTGTTTGGCTAAGGCATGGCTAGACAAAGTGCCCCCTACGCTACATCATTGGTTAGCCAGGCTACTTGCTGTCTATAATCTAGAGAATGGAATTTATGCAAGGAAAGGCAGAAAGGGCAAAACACTTGGGAGGAGAATTTGGAGAATAATTGAGCAGTGGAAAGAGAGCCTTAAAAACACACTCCAGGAATTATGTTTTCTCTTCCTCCTTCTATAGGTTCTTTCTATATGCCTATTTTTACCTTTATTTTTTATTTGGGTTTTTCTCATCAGTATATGCTGCAATGTTTAAATGTGCTGGAGGAATGTATATAATGTATATAATGTAGTGCAACTTGGTCTGTGTTGTGCTGTAACACACAAAAAAACATAAAACTTTAATAAAAATATTTTTAAAATAGAGCCCTATTGACGGTGTGGGAGAAGAGCTGAATGTTGTCAAGTTCTACCAAGGAAGACGGGAATGTACTGGAGATGATGACTCTGATTACAATGAATACTTAGTGTGTTAATAGGTGTTGTATTGTTAGTTACAAAGTCTTAGGATTTCATGACGTACAGACCGTTTCTGATATTCCT
The DNA here is from genome assembly GCF_964261635.1 of Lissotriton helveticus. NCBI lineage: Eukaryota > Metazoa > Chordata > Amphibia > Caudata > Salamandridae > Lissotriton > Lissotriton helveticus. The sequence continues at coordinate 1,000,794,946 of NC_136068.1, forward strand.
CTCATCAAGTGGCTTCATGCAAAACAGTCTATAAAGTTGGAGAACTTAATGCAAGACTCCATAAGGCTGACAGCTGTTCCTTGCATTCTTTAGAGATATTCAGATTTTTCCTGTGTTATTATAGAGTACAGCAAGTGAGATTTCTTTAGATCAACTAATGACTAGGCAGGGGGATCAAATCTTATAGTTTAATCTTCAGATCCTCTTTTTTATCTTCTTTATTGCAGACACCACGATTTTTTAATGCTTCTTATTATTTAGGCCGAATTTTATTATCTGAATTTTATTAGGAGATTCGTATTTATTCTTGTGATATTATACTTTTATTACATGCTTTTGAGACTTATCTATATTAGTCTGTTTCTGAGTCTGTGATAAAATCCATGAACTTTTTTCAGTAGTCCTGGACTTATTGTGTGACTTATTGGTTGCACTGGCATTTTTATTTGGAAGTTATGGTAACTCCCTCTTACCTCTAATGCAACTAATAAAAGGTCCACCGGACGAAAATAAGTGTAATTAATGGGCTCAGAGCTTTCTGATTCACAACCTAAACACACAGGGTGTGAGGAACAGAGAGCAACCCCAGCAAATGCAATAAAAGTCCAGTGAGCATTGGTGGCCAAGTCCAGACGAGATGGACTATTTGGTCAACCTTACCTCAGAGCAATCTCGGTTGCCACAATCATGTCCAAAATCACCATCCCCACAAAGCCATGTAAACCAATTGTGTGACTATCCTTGACCCAGATGCTGAAATGAATACTGCTGAGGAGGTGACAACAAGGGGTATGTAAAGTTTAAACTTGTTCCGGAAGTTGGATGAAGTCGGGTGACTGCACCAGGGGAGAAATTAGTTGACTCTCCCTCAGACAGGACTTTGGCTGCGATAAAGTGCTGTTAACTCAGCGATAGCTCCTTGAGAATATGCCCCATTGTATGGTAAAGGTTGCATGATAAATGCTGTTTCCTCACAGGACACTGCTCTCATGATAGGGAGGAAGAAAGGTGTGATGCTCAGGGGACAGTGTAGGACAGAGGATGAAAGGGGTGTTCCACAGTGAATTGCTAGATTGAGGATGTGCCAATGTTCAGAATGTCATGCCCAATTCAGTTTTCAGTGCCTAAATGCAAAAAAGACAGTGCAAAGTGAATAATTTTTTGCAACCACCCAAACTTAGCTAGACAGATGTGTTTTGTCAGTTCCCCCAAGATAAAGCACTAGGAAACAGCCAAGGATAATTTAGAAGCAAGCATTTAAAAAACACTCCTTTTAGATTGGATAGATGTACCCCTCTGCCACCATCGTTCACTGAGGGTCAACCAGATTATGGACTGGCGAACTATGCTTCCTAGCCAGTTTGCCTGTTTTGCCCCTTCCCAAACATAACCAGAATCCATGGAGGATAGCCACCACTGCTATGCTGTTTTTTTTAATCTCTTAATTACCAAGAAAGTGAACATTTGCCCAGAACTAAACCTCTGGAATGACAAATCACTCTAGAATGACAAATTCAAATCTATAAAGCACCAAACAATAACTGTTAGCCAAAAAGTATAGACTGCCATTGATACTTTAAATGGCAAACATTCTTCCTCAGCAGTGAGTTGTTGGTATGTATTAAACTAAAGGGGAGAGGGGTTGGCCTAACGGCTAAGGCGCTCGACCTCGGACCTGGGGATCTGGGTTCGAGTCTCTGTAACGACGCCAAAAACCTCCTGTGATTCTGGGCAAATCACTTAATCTCCCCGTGCCTAAAATGAAAGTGTGTCCTCATGTAACGTAACTGGTGCTATGTAAAGTGCTCTGATACCTGATTCGGTTCGGGTCTAGTTCGCACTATATAAAACTCTGCTAAAAGACAAACAAAAAAAAAAAAAAACTTGCTTATAAACTTTGCCTCCGTGTGATAGATCGGCACAACATTTTGTAGACGCCTAATGGATTAAGCTCAGTTTCTTCGTTTCAAATATATTTCAGATCAGTCAATGAGGGAATTATATGATTGCCCGAAATAGATGTTTCCATTTTATGACCGATAGGAATCTTTGTTCCCCACTACAGCAAAAAACGCTGAACAGAAGTACTCAAAGATGGCGTGACAGACAAACTATTTGCGAATAGATATCCTTTTCATGTCTATTATAAATGTATTAAGTAGTTTTTGATATGTTTGCATTAATACAAAGTATCCAGTGAGCTACAAATCCAATCAATCAAATTTTATTTTTGATTTAAACCTCTTCAGAGATCAGCAAAAAAGGAAAATGAATACAAATTCAATACATCACCTTTCATACTGTGAACCAAATACATGACATCTTTTTAAATAATTTATTACAAACAGCTTCATTAGGTGAAGATATTACTAGCTCAATTAAATCTTTAACTGTAAATGTATTGTATCTAAAATATATGGGTTTTAAAAAACTCCTCAGCTACATAAATCGCATACACCTGTTTTATAAGCTGAGTTACTCCAATGCTATGTGTAAGCTTTTATTGGTAAAATCCTTAGGCGCAGCATAGTAATGTGATGTCGAACACTGTGTTCTAGTATAAACCTCAGGTATCTTTGAAGGATCTTATATTCTACAGTGCTTGAATAAAATCTTTAATCTGATAACTGAGAACAATGCTTAAAATCAAGTTCAAAACTCAATCTGGGTGTCATTTAAAACAAAAATAACTTCAGGAGTGCAGGAGACCAAGACTGAAAATGTGCTATTGTGCATTGGGAAAGCTCTAACGTTGTCTCAAAATTGTTATTAAAAGTATAGTGCCCTGATTGACTTTTAAAAGTTTCAAATTTTAATAGAGCCCGTAAGGAGTCTTTTTCAGCGTACAGTAGGTTATATAACTATATATGCAACCCAATGAAACAGCAAGCCAACGCAACAATCGCACCTCCCTCCTTATCACTAAACAGTATCCGGACTTAAGTGTAGAAAGCAAAGTTGCGTGCACATCCACTGCACCTGTTGTTTCCAAAGTGCAAATTCAAACGATCAGAAAAATTCCACATATGGAAGTGTACCTCACAATCAATATTTCACTAAAGGAAGTTAACTGACGAAGAGACACAGGTTCGGGAGCCGAGAGATAGCATGTAGTAAGGTGCTTCCCGGTGGTCCTCCAAGAATGATGACGAGACATGTTCGCCCTTAAATATATGGGGATTGATCTTCACCCTCTCGCATCACTATCCTGCGGCAATAGCCTGTGTTGCGCCCGGACCCTGGATTTACTGTGAGCCCAAGGCGGCGTGTCGGTGGTCTATGCCGTGTGCCCGCTAGCTTGCTATCAGTAATATTGGTGGAAAACGCACAAATGAGTTTCACCAGGTCCAGGGCCCTTCCTGGGGGCTTGCCACCCGCCATGGCGGGCAAACCCGACAGCGATAAACGCAAAACCAAGACCCCTCTCCGAGGTGGTCCCGTTCAAACGAACGTCATGGACCGCTACACCCAGCCTAAGGTGTCACTCGCGGGGCGAATAGGAATCGGGGTGTAGTGACCGAAGACCCCGCCTTGTTGGCTGATCTTACATTGCAAGACGTCATGGCGCCATCACTGGTATGAAGACTTCTATGGACCAACAATATGAGGCCATCGCCCTCAAGCTAGACACAGTGGCCATCGACGTCAATATTATCAGAATGGATTTATCGAAGACCAACGAAAAGGTAAAATCTTTGGACTTAAAGACTTCCAGCCTCACTACGGATGTCGCTGACCTCCAAACGGAGGTGCGTAATCTCCGGACCTCTAATGACCTCTTTAATCGTCGACTGGAAGATTTTGAAAGCCGGGCGCGACGCAATAACGTGCACATCATTGGTATTCCAGAAAATTCCATGGGCTCTTCCACGGATCTCCTTGTTGAAGACCTCATCCTCATGCATCTTGCTCCTAAAGGCCTCAGCAAATTCTTTGCCGTTGAATGTGCGCATAGAGTTCCGGGTGGTCAGCCTAAAACCGGTGCTCCACCACGCCCAATTATTGCTAGAATCTTCTATTTCAGGGATAGAGACGCTATCCTGCAGGCATCGCGAACGGGTGGCCCGGTGAAGTTTGAGAATACCACTGTGAGCTTCTACCCGGACTTCACACAATCTGTTCAGAAACAGAGGATGGAGTTCCAAGGAGTGAAGCGGAGACTAAGGGACATGGGACTGAAATATGTGATGCTTTTCCCGACCCGACTACGGATCGAATATGAGGACCGGACATTTTTCTTTGATCGCCCTGACAGAGTGAGTGACTGGCTTGATTCCTTGCCTGAGCGACGAGATCGCACGGAACATTCCGGCGGAGCTGAGGGTGGCCAACCTGACCAGGAATGAGCTGTGCTCCCGAGTTACTGACACTGTTTATGATATGTCACTGTGGTTAGACGTCTCCCGTATTACTAAGACATCTGTGTGTACCCCGAGGTGGCGGGGGGTGGGACTCTTTCCTCCTCTGGGTTTCTTTTTGTAGATTAGTTCCATCTTTGGGCGACAGGCACACTGCAAGTTCTGGTGGCTTTTGAGTCTAACGCAGGGGTGCAGGGTGGGGGGCATTTGTTTCCTGGGACTGTGGGCGGAGGGTGGGAAGTGTTTGGGGTGTGTTTTGGTTCTTTTTCAAGGCAACGTATTGAAATAATATTTGATTTGGGTGCTGCGCTGCGGGTTGGGAGGGCTCTGCTACCATTTCGAGTGTGAGGGGTAGGGGGTTGAGACTTCTATGTTGGAATGTTATTGGATTGGGGGGACAGGATAAAACGGGGTGTTGTATTGCAATACTTGAAACGTTTCTCCCCTGATGTAGTGTTACTGCAGGAAACACATCTGATTGGGAACACTTGTCATGCTATGAATAGGCGGGGATACCACCTTGCTGCCCATGCTGGTTTCACCTCCGGTTCCAGGGGGGTGGGTATTCTTGTTCGGAACTCCCTTCCCCTGGAGGTTGACAATGTAATGTGTGACGATAGAGGGCGTTACGCTGCCCTTACTGGTAGGTGGGAGGGGAAGACCATCACGCTGCTTTCAGTCTACGTCCCCCCTGGTTTGCAGTTCTCGACCTTTTCTGATTTGGGGAGGGTGGTTCTGGGACTCCCGGAATGTATGCTGATCGTGGGCGGAGACTTCAATTCTGTTGTTTCTGGTGTGGAGGATCGCCATCCCCCCCGAGATCTCGTGAGGTCCCAATCATGGTTGAGTGGATTCCTGGAAACTCTGGGCTTGATTGACTGTTGGAGGGTGATGCACCCTGGTCGGACACAGTTTACCTTCCACTCGGGTGCCAATGGCAGCCTGTCTAGGTTGGACTATGTTTTGATGCCGGCAGCACAGGCCTCATTGATAAAGGAGATTAGGCACTTAGCTAGGGGGATTTCGGATCACTCTCCCGTATGACTTCATATGGACATTAATCCGGGCACTGGGGGTCAAGTGGCTCGGATTAACCCCTGGTATCTTCATAACCCTAAGACCCGTGCTGAACTTGTCAAGTCCCTTGATCACTACTTTCTTGAGAATGAGGGATCGGTGTCTTCTTCTGTCTCATTATGGGAAGCGTTTAAGACGGTCCTTCGTCGACAGGCCTTATCATTGATTGCTGGTGCTAAAAAGAGCAGGAATGAGGCGGTGGTCCGACTGGAGGCTGAAATTACTGAACTGGAAGGAGAGTTATAGTTGGGAGTCACCCGAGACAAACTTCATGTCCTCGGTTTCAAACACTCTGATTACAGGGCCTTGGTGACTGATGCCGCTAAACTCATGAGTAGGGAGCGACAGGGGCGGCTGTATGATGTAGGGGACAAGGCTGGGAAATTGATCGCCTGGTTGGACAGAAAAGAGAGAGCGAGTCGAGTGGTTCCGGTGATTGAGAGGCCTGATGGAATGCGTGTGACTGACCCGGTTGAGATAGTTGAGTGCTTCGCTGATCATTTATGTGAGGTTTATTCTCCAGTTTCTGTTAGACCCGAAGAAGACTCTCACCAGTTGTTGAGAGATATTTCACTGTCGTGCCTATCGGACTCAGACAGGGATCTGCTAGAAGTGCCACTTTCGGTAGATGAGATAGCTACTGCTATACGTTCTCTTCGTTCGGGGAAGGCTATGGGTCCCAATGGTCTCCCTATTGAGTTATACAAGTTGCTTCCGGACAGGATGGCACCATATCCCCGCGGTATGTTCATGGAATCGAGAGATACTGGCTCCCTCCCTTCCGATCAGCGTCTTGCATCGATAGTAGTGATTCACAAGGAGGGGAAGCCAAGGGCTTGTTGTACGTCCTACAGACCCATTTCGCTTCTTAATGCAGAGCCAAAGATCCTTGCTAAGGTACTAGCTAACCGTCTTATTAATGTGATTAGTGACTTGATTCATCCGTACCAGTCCGGATTCATCCCGCGCCGTAACACAGCACTGAATTTGAGAAGGTTTTACGGCGCTCTCGCGAGAGCCCCATATCTTCGGGAGTCGGCCATCTTGGTCTCTCTTGACGCCACAATGGCTTTTGACATCGTGGAGTGGTCATATTTGTGGGCCGCTCTGGTGAAATTCGGCTTTGGTCCTGGCTTTATTAGCTGGGTGAAACTTCTCTATGAGGCTCCGTTGGCACAGGTGGTGGTCAATGGTCGGGTATCCAGTCCCTTCGCTCTGGGAAGGGGTACTTGGCAAGGCTGTCCGTTGTCTCCACTCCTCTTTGCACTCGCCCTGGAGCCTCTGGCTGCATGGTTGCGCTGGGAACCATCGATGAGAGGTATACAGTGGACCCCTGAGTTTGAAGATCGCATATCGCTCTATGCGGACGATATTCTGTTGTACCTCACTTTGCCCCAAAAGACGTTAAACGTGCTGTTTGATGTGTTGATTTCATTCGGACGCAATTCTGGCCTCGTGATCGATTGGTCCAAGTCTTGTATATACGTACTCGCGGGTGGCGCCCCTGCATTGCCGCGTGGTTGTCCAATACAGGTTACACAAGAGAGTTTCAAATATTTGGGGATTTTTATCACTTTGGACCCCGTAGCCAGATATGAACGTAATTTACTCCCTCCGCTACAACGGTTGCGTTTTGACGTGGTGGGCTGGCGCGGCCTTCCTCTTTCCCCCCTCGGGCGAGCAACCCTTTTCAAGATGATGTCTCTACCGCGATTTTTATACGCGCTCCAGAATACGTTTGACGCAATTCCGGCAAAATACTTCCGGGAAGTGGAGAGTCTACAAAGACAGCTGATCTGGTATGGGCGTGCCCGTATCGCCCTCCCTAAACTTACTCTTCCCTGGTATGACGGCGGTATTGCTCTTCCCGATATCAGGCGTTACTATTGAGCCTCTCAATTGAGTGCAATTAATCACGGTATGTATGGTCCGGGTTTAGATCCCGCATTTGAGATGGATCGGTGGCTTTTACCGGGAGGGAACTATAATAGGGCCCTATACTCTAGATCTGCAATTCGGACGCTTACTGGTCCTACCAAGATCGCTGTGCAGGTGTGGAATTGTGCGAATGCGGCAATGGGGTGGAGCGGGAGAGTGACCCGGGCGACCCCCTTGTACGATTCTTGCAAGCTGTGAAGTTTATGGCGGACGAAAGGCTTTGGGAAATGGGATATGATTGGTATCAGTAGAGTGGGCGATCTCTGGGTTAAGGATAGGATTAAGACTTTTGAGGTCTTGAAGGCGGAATATGACTTGAGTGATCGGGAATTTTTTCGCTATTTACAGATTTGTCACGCGTTGGGCTCTATTTTCCCCGTTGGGACCGTTATTCCGGAATCTTCCCCGTTGGAGGATCGGATACTTGATGGACATGTGCCCGATAGCACGATTTCTTTGATTTATAAGAAATTAATTAATAATCGGTCTGACCTGTTAACGCATTTAAGGGAGGTCTGGACCAGAGACGGTTTACTATTAGATGACGAGGACTGGCAATCCGCGATTTCCTCACCCAAGGAGGTCGCGACACTGGCCCGTCTTCGACTAGTCCAACTCAAGATCTTGCACCGTGTGTATGTTTCTGGCCCGCAACTGATTCGAATGGGTTATTCTGTTGATGGGTTATGTATACGTGGTTGTGGTCAACTTGCTACTTTCCTTCACATCATTTGGGAATGTCCGGAGGTTGCTGTATTTTGGAATAGAGTGCATGCGGTCATGAAAGAGGTTACGGGAGTCGAGATACAACCGGAAGCTAGGCGGTGTCTGCTGAATGTATGGGAACCGAATGACTATGACGTGGCTCAGACCCGTTGGGCGACCCTGGCCAACATGATTGCTAAACGAGACATTGCACAGTTGTATCAGAGGGTTGGTGACCAACTTGCAAAAAATGATTCGTCAATTTTGTTGCTTGTTTACAGCAACGAATCGAACTCTTATGCTCATAAGAGTTCGATTCGTTGCTGTAAACAAGCAACAAAATTGATGAATCATTATGCTCATAAGAGTTCGATTCGTTGCTGTAAACAAGCAACAAAATTGACGAATCATTTTTTGCAAGTTGGTCACCAACCCTCTGATATTTGTTGGACGGTATTGAACCAACCATGGATCCCTCCTTCTGTAACTGATACTGCTAAATTTCTGTTCAAATGTGAACAAAAATGGGTCTACAGACTTCGGAGCGATAAATGTGGGCTGAATGAAGACATCCCATGGATGTCGCTTTAAGTGCCTGGCACGACTACTAATAGGGTATTCAAAATATTCAATCCCTCTGGATCACTCGATTATACATAGTGTGTCTTTAACGAGTGGCACTGTGCATATATACAGGGTGTCTGTAATAAGTGGCACTATGCATATATATAGCGTGTCTGTAACAGGTGGCACTGTGCATATATATATAGCGTGTCTGTAACAAGTGGCTCAGTGATTGCCACCACTGTTTGTATGAGAGCATTGGGTGTATCCATTTTTTATGATCACATCTCTTACATAAATATGTGTGCCTTTAACAATATGAATTGTAGATGGTGTGGCTCTGGATAAATTGACTGAGCAGTAAGAATATGAGCGAATTTATGCCCACGCTGCATTTTATTCTGCTGCATGTCATGTATGAGAGCGGGATTTGGAATGGTCATTACCGAGGTATTGATTGATAACATTGTTGAATTTACTTTCGATGTTGATACACAATCACAAGAAAGACACAATGATTTATAATTTGGATTATCGACAGCACGGTTCATTGACAATAAATTCGAGCGTTACGAACAGGAGATAATCTATATCTCTGCATGTTGTGACATCCGAGTGGGGATTTGAACCGCTGTTTTGTATGCGCTGCTCACGAGAACTACACTTCCCGGCAGCCTCAATGCGTAGGGACGTAATTACGCGTTGGGCACGTTTGCACACGCCCAACGCCTAACGCGGATGTGGAAAATGCATTTATCCACCTCCGGTACACCGAGTCGGTTCCTCCCCACGATAGAGCTCTGAGGGACGACCGGTGTACCGACGGAGAGGTAAGCTTGACTTACAAGTATTAAGGAGCACAGACCGAGCGCGTAGGACCATTCAGGGCCTCGGCTGTTGCGTTTGGGTGTCTTGGTTCTGGTTGTCGAGTCACAGGACCAATCATAATTTTGAAACAATGCATTCCCATAAGCGGCAAATGTAATCAGGGAGTGCTATTGACATCAGCGGGAAAATGCGGCGCCGCTATGGGTATATACTAGACTAGTTAGATGAGGAATGAATGCAGGTGTACATATACACTATTTTTTGTCGTTTTCTTTGTAGTGCGGTGCATCCACTACCTGAGCTCGTGCCAGGTGAGGTGGGGTTTTTCCTTCCCAGCAAGTTGGTGAGTGAATTTAAAACTTGCATTTCATGAGTTAGTGATCTGTGATAGTCTATGATGGTCAATATCTGTATATGACCCATATAAATGATATACATTATAACAAAGGCACAACGTGCATGTTATTGATTTTACCTTTTTTCATGTACCCTTATATATACTTATATATACCATTTTCTTCTACTGTCTAGGATGGGAAGAGGATTACACATACACTATTCAGGTGATATAGTTTTATTTTTAATTGAGCAGTAGCACTAATGGTCCTGAGGAAGCAGCAGGAGGCCTTGAGGCTCCACTCGACTGCAGAAACATGTCGACCTTACATCTCCTTTTAGTGGTCATTTGTTATACTACTAATTTGCACTGTTTTTATTGATTTAGGAGTGTGAGGGTGTATATTAGAATTTTTTTTCCCGATCACGACCTAATTTTAGAGCTTTTTCTCTTTCTTCTTTTTTGACCACACACACTTTTCTAAGCACTGCTACTCGGTTCCCTACTAGGCACGCCATTTTTTCACATCTGCATAACTGTTTTGGGACACTCCTGGGCATGGTAAACAATCTGCCTGGTCAGGTGTGTTCCCCTGAATGTGATATGTACAAGAGATCCCAGATGATGAAGGGCGGTCTCGATGGTGGACTGATGGGAACTCGTTTCAGTTAAACTTTTCCCTTTTGTTTTGTTGTGTATTTGGGTACATGAATGTATTGGTTTTATAATTGTGTAGACTCACTGCTAATTGAGGTTGGTGTTAATTCTAATTAGGGGGTTTAGCAGTTAGGGTCTCAAAACATTCCCCTGGGATCTTCTCTGTGTTTAGTCGCTCTCTAGGCACAGTAATTGGACTGGGACCACTTGGTTTACCGTAGTAATTTTAGGAAGCATGTTCCCTTCGTTCATGTTTAATTTGTGCCATTTGTATATAAGAATGTACTTCAAAGCATATGATGAGATAGAAGGAATTTTTATGTGATATATTTCCAAATGGGAATGAAAGTGTCACTTTTCAGAGGAAGAGTACAGTGTCTTCAAGGCACCAAAATGGGTTGCCACCTTAAGACCTATTTGCTAAAGATGGAAGGAGGCTTGGAGTGTCTGACAGAAGACTCTCCCTAAACTAATTATACCTTAGCTACCTCGATTGGCCTCCCTCCCAAAGTCCAATCATAGTAGATATGATGTTTTCTCCCCTGAACGGTACTACCTTTATTTGAGAAATATTTACTTTTAAAGGTTTGCTTCAGTATAACTGACTAATGCATCTATATTTCACTGTAAACCTTTGTAAAACCGACTAGTGTAAGGTCAGAAACTACCACATCATTGGCATACATTAGGATATGTATGTCACGTGATGCTATTTTTTGATGAAAATGATTTATTTTTAAATTTCATTTTGGTAGGTCGCTTAAAAATAGTAAGAACAAAAGAAGTGCTAATAGGCATCCCTGCTTCAGGCCGTTCGGTGTAGGTATCTTTTCGGTCAGACCCTTATCCCCACCATCTGGACTCTGCACCTATTCATGCTTGGGTCTCTTTCACTGACTGGAGACATAAATCATTTTCGTCAAGGACAGACTACGCCTTGCTGTGCACCTTTTTTCCCTTCTTTCTTGCTCATTCTGCTGGTTTCTGTTCTGCTCGTTGTTTTTTGGAACTTAGGGCCCCATTAGGATGTCGGGCGGTGCGCAACCGCCATGCGGGCGGTGGTGATCCACCCAACATCCTTCCCTGCCTGCCACCCATTTCCCCCCCACCACCCATTTCCCCCCGCCATATTACAATGGCTGGGGGGACCGCGGCGGACTGAAAGACCGTCCGCCGCTTTTCCGACCAGTCAACAAGTTGACCAGGCGGAAAAGGTTTTCATATGGTGGCGGTGTCTGTTAGACACCGCCAGCCATATTAGGATGTAGGCGGGAACATTCTTTTCCAAGGCGGCGTTGCCGCCACGGAAAGGCGTGCGGGAATGTCTTGTGGTGGCCCGTTGTGGGCCCCCAGGGACTCTAGGGGATGTGAGGGTGCACATGGGGGTACCTATGGTACCCCCCTGCACTTCACTGTACAACATGGCAGGCACCGCACGGTGCCTGTCACTTTGTGCATTGAAGTGCGCAATGTGCATTTTTAGCACCGCCCGCCGCAATGTTAAAAATGCGGGATGCGCCCGCATCCTAATGGCCCCCAAGGGACCACTGCCCTTATGGCGGGCGGTCCAGTTTTACGTCGGGATGGCGGGCAGGCAAAGTCCGCCCGCCATCCTAATGGGGCCCTTAATTTGTGTGAATCCCTCGATTGAGATGCTATATGTTCTGACTCCATTTCCTCTCTTTTTTGCGTTTGAAAAATGGGAATGTAACAAAATGTACTTATCGTTCTTTTGATCCACCAAGTGCTGTAGCACGGCACTGTGTATTTCCAATATCTGGTCTGAATTGTTAGTAGGGTTTTCTAAGAGAGCCAATATTAACTCATGAATCCTCTGTAGAGAAAAAAGAGATTCTGAAATGATGTCTTGCTTATTTATAGACCGAGGGGACGTGAACAGTGGGAAATCTGGAGAGTGAGATAGATTTTTTTCTGAACCAGATGGATTACTTAGATTACTGTTCAATAATTGTAACGTCTCAATGTTTCCTATATTTGTTTAGTCTACACTAGATAAAGAACAAGACTGAAGTTTTTGTATGGGGAAGTGTAATCCATTATCAAAATGTAGGATGGAGCTACTTGAGAGCAGAGTTGATGCTGCTCAGATGCTATTATAAAAGCAGGCAAATTATTTCCAAGGATTGCGTCTTCTTGTTGGTTTAGCCTTGTGGCTACTATTTTCTCTGATTTCTTGTTTTCTTCTGTTCATTGTCCAGGTGTTATTATTAGCTCATTATCTTGAGCTTTTGTTTCAATCGATGCAGGGGAGGGGGGACTTGGTTATTTTATGTGTCCTTGGGAGAACTCCTATATGTGCCGATTTCAATTTGCTCTTTCTTAGAGATTGCACTGTGCCAAGTCTTTTCATATGAACGGTAAGGTTTCTTCATTTTTTAAAGGCATGACTTAATACACTTTAGAAGAACTTGAAGAGCCGTTAAAGTCATGTAGGCAGCATACATAGCAGAGGATTCTTCTGGTTCCGAAAAATGATACACCTTCCAAAGGAGAGTACTTGTTAAGGGTGCCCACAGATAAAGGGGCAGGGAATTAAGGCGACTTGTCCCCCTACCTAATGTGGCAAATCGATACAATGTAGCGGCCACTTCCAATTTTCCAACATCAAAGCTGACCAGCACCCCCACCTCTATTTCCATCTCACCTCTGTGTCCTGATTGGCCATGTCATGGGCACACTAGGAAAGCCTTCTGTATGACAGCAGATAAAGATTGCATCCTGAATTGCCCTATAATGGTTGGAATCCTCTAGTAGTGCAGGTTCAACAAGATCTGGACTCGTTGTGTTCCCCGCTCCCACACACGTAAATAGTTCCCCAAAGGTGAAACAAACAACTGCAGCTGCTAGACAGCTCACTCTTGCTGTATGCAGTGCAGTATATGATGTGTGGGGAGAAAGCAGCCCTAAATGGGCTGCAGGAACGCCAGCGTGGTGTATAGTGGAGTTTTGTCCAGCGGTGACAGCAGGTGGAAAGAAGGTGGGGACAAGACCGAGCGGGAGCTTGCCAGATTGTCCCACAAGCCGTTCCCAGACCTGGCTGGATGGCTTCTGGCGGGGTCCGGGTTCGCACACTGCAGGAAGTCGCTGCAGCCCCTAAGCTCGGTCGCCTCACCTTTTGTTCTGCTGCTGCCTCCCATGCTCTAGGGCTAGGGTGACCATAATTTTAAAGCAAAAAACCGGGACATTCCACTAAAATAGAAGGACTATAAGTTTCGGTCAAGCGAGCACACAGAATGACAGCCCTCCTCAGCAGGGAATTACAGAACAGGCAGTAACAACATACATAAGATCAGGGCCAGTGCTAGGCATGGGCAGCGTGGGCGGCTGCACAGGGCCTCACACTCAGCCCACCAGCATGGGGTCCAGCACTGGTGGTGTGTCCTGTTGTTTCCCTGGCGATCTATGTCAAAGAAAGGTGTCGCCTGCAATTAAGGTCCATTGGAGGGGGCCCCCTCCCTGGGCCTCTCAGGGATGGTGTCCGGAGGCATAGGGGAGGGAGACAGAGACGCTCCCTCAATTGCAAGGAGACCATTCACGGACACAGTGGGGGGCCCATTGTCCAGCATTTTGGCGCCCCCACAGTTTTAACTTTTAGACCACAATCAATTCTCACACCTATCGGACTGAAGGTGTGAGAAATGCATGTGGAGTCAAAGTTAAAAGTGTGGGGGCGCAAAAATTCTAGAATGTGGGTCTCCCGCAGTGTCTCTGAATGGTCTCCTTGCAAGGGGCCACTTATCTAAATTAGAGGGGGCCTCGCACGTTCCCTTTTTGCCCAGGGCCTCGCAAATCCTAGAATCGGCCCTGCATAAAAAGCAATTTTTAAACTTAATTCCCTCTAGCCAAGTGTCTCTCACCACCTGGTCATTGGGAAGGTCCTCCGTATAGATTGCCTGGAAAAATACAAAAAAGGCATTGCCAATCTCTGAGTTCGACAATCTTACTACAGCCTTCCCTTCTACCTTGATTTCTTTAATGTACTTCAGTGCTTGATCAGACTTTGTCTTCCATGCCAGGACCCTACCTGCAGCATCACCAAATTCAAACTGGGAGATTTTACTGGCCTCCCACCTTTTACTGACCCTCTCTTGCAGTATTATTTCCAATTGTAATTTTAATTCGGCGAGTCTTGTCTGCTCTTCTAAAGATCCTAAAGATAGGCCAAGGTTTAACTCTATTTGTTTCATTTCTTGTTCCAAGCTGGATGTCAAAAGTCTGTATTGTCTCCGCCTATAGGAGGCTCTGCTAGTAATGCGGCCTCTTAAAAAGGCCTTAAATGCCTCCCAAACCACAGCTAGGCCAGCAGAGTTATGGTCTAACTCAAAGTATGAAAAGGTCTCTGCCACCAAAAAGTTAACTTCTTCTTCCTCCAGTAGGATTGTCCGGTCAAACGACCAAGGTGAGTGATTTAACTTATTACCAGTTTTTAGGGTAAATATAAGAGCTGAATGATCTGACATATGAGAAGGAAGATAGTTTATCTCTGCTAGGGTGTCTTTCAAGCTGTGGCTGAAAAGAGCATAGTCGATTCTAGATTTATGTTTAAATCGACTGTTCTGGAAGGAGACCCCCAATTTATCCCCAGCTCTTTCCCTCCATAAATCTGCCAACCCTAGCTGTTTCATGATCTCAGTGAGGGTTTGCCTGGATTTAACAGCACCACAGGCTCTAGATTTTACCGATTTGTCTAGACGGGGGTTAAGCACGATGTTAAAATCACCCATCCAGATCACCGGGTCATGAGATGTTACCAGATGGTTTCTGATAGTATCCAAATAAGATGGATCATCAGAGTTAGGGCCATAGTATCCCACCAAAGTATAAATTTGACCCTCCAACAAAATTCTAACTATCAGCCATCTCCCTGACTGGTCCTCTTTATGATCTAAAATTTGGGCTTTGGCGGACTTTTTAAAGATAAATAATACCCCCCTGATGTTCGCATTGTGGTCTGTACTGCAAAATTTGTCTATCCATCTCTGTTTTTTAAGTATTGCTTTGGCCTCTGCTTTCAATAGATGTGACTCCTGGATGACGATGATCTGCGCGGGAGAATCTCTCAAGTATTGTAGGATGCGATCCCGCCTACTTCTCACGCGCAGACCATTGACATTCCAGGTCATGCATTGAATAAACGTCATAGAATCACATCTAGCCACCCCGCTGCTCTTAACCTCCTCTTGCAGGATCCTAGCCTTAGCATTTTAAAATTCTGACCTCGAGAAGATGTCAAAGAAATAGATACTGGAAAATGAAAAAGAAAGGCAGACAAATGAGGAATTTTTATTATTTTCCCCCCCACACCACTCCCCCCCTCCCCCCTAGAGAACCCACCCCTAAGTACTCTGGCCTGATGTCTAGCCAGATTGACGCCCTCCAACAGCCCTCCGCCCCAAACCCCACCCTGCTGCTTCTCTCCGCAGGCGAACTACACCTACACCTGCAACTCTTGCTAAGGTGAATACATTAAGGGGAAAAATGATTAAGGTGCAAGGGGGGGGACTCTTAAAAATGTAATGCATTCTACTATTTTTCCTTTTTTCCCCCCCCTTTTTTGCAAGTTCCTTACTACACCCCAAAAGTGAAAAATTGCTTACCCAATTATATCATAGTCTACTTCTATTTACCATTGTTTTCTTATTTATTTGTTTATTTCGTCTTACAGCCTGCTATTCCCTTTGTTTCCTTAGATCCTTAGACCCTTCAATTTAATATTGCCCGATTGTCAACACACCCAAAAAAAAAAAAATAGCTAAAGTAAACCAAATTAGGGGTTTGACAGGGAATTTAGATGGTTGTAGATACAGACCACGAGGTGAGTAGGTCAACTACCGCCTTGAGCCTGAAGATGATCTCTAATACTCTCCAATAGTTCATCAGCATCTAGTGGAGAGCGAATATTGTGCATTTTGTTGTTATACATAATGCGTAGAAAGGCCGGGAACCTCATCTGGACAGTGGCACCCAGTGACCTAAACTTATCCATGCGCTGCCCCAACTCCCACTGTCGATCAAGAGTGGTCTTTGATAGATCTGACCGTACTTCAAAAGAGAAGTCCGGACCTTGTAGAGTTCTGGCTTTCAGCGCGAGGTTCAAAATCTTTTCCTTGAAGGAGTATGTCAGGAAGTTTATCAAAACCTTTCTAGGTTTATTTCTTGCAGGATTAAGGCGGAAGGGATCCCTATGTATTCGTTGGATATCTTTATCCAAATCTTCAACTGTTTCTTCAAAGTTAAGAGAGTCTTTTAATAACTTAGTAATATAGCTCTTAAGGTCTGTACCTTCCTTTCCTTCCGGAATCTTCAAAAGCTGAATGTTGTTCCGTCGAGAATAATTTTCCAGCACTTCAATCCGCTCCCGCATACTCTCCCCATCCTTTTGCAGTGTTTGAATTTTTGACCTGGCGAGAGACACTTGGCTAGAGGGAATTACGCTCCCAACTCTTTCAACAGCACAGCGGAACAGCTTAGAGATGAAAATAACCGAGGCCGAGGTAAGGGTGGCCATAAGGAAAATAAAAAAAGGAAAATTGTCAGGCCCTGACGGTCTCCCTGGAGAGATGTTTCGAGCCCTGGGAGATTCCATCATCCCAGTTCTGACGGATCTCTTTAATGGCATTTTAAGTGAAGGGGATTCACCGCCAAAATCATGGGGGGAGGCCACGATTGTCCTTATCCCTAAACCAGGGAAAGTACCATCGGAATGTGGGTCGTACAGACCGATATCACTGTTGAATAGTGACTATAAAATCTTCACTACGATCATGTCGGAGCGATTGGGCAGTGTAATTGGCACCATCATCCATCAAGACCAAAAAGGCTTTATTAAGGGACGCCAATTATCTGACCTAACGCACGACTTGATAGGTGCAATAGATATCGCCTCGGCTTTTTCCCTACCATTGGCCACCCTTACACTAGACGCTGCTAAGGCCTTTGATAGGGTTAATTGGCCCTATTTGAATGATGTACTAAAGAAGTTCAACTTTGGGGAGTATTTCTGTAGGACCATCGCCCTGCTGTATGGGTCTCCTACAGCTAGGCTGCTAATCAACGGGGTTCTGACAGATGCCTTTAATATCACAAGAGGCACAAGGCAGGGCTGCCCGCTTCCCCCCCTCCTCTTCAATTTATATATTGAGCCATTTGCTCAGGTTCTACGGGAGGAGGCAAATATTCCATCTTTTAAATTTAAGGAGTGGGAAAGGCGGGTAGCACTGTATGCGGACGATATTTTGGTCCTTACCTCAGACCCAGCTCTGGCATTCCCTGCTGTCATCATGCGGGCTGAGGAGTTTGGGCGTATCTCGGGGTATAATATTAACTCGAGTAAAACTGAAATCATGGCATGGAACATACCAGACCTACGATTGGAAGTAAATATTGCCACTTCCATGCGTTATCTCGGGATACGCATTATGCAACATCCGGGCAATATTGGACCCACCAATTTGGACCGAATATCAAAGGAATGTAAAGCTCAATTAAAATCTGGGACTGGGTAGGGTGAATTTGGTTAAAATATCTATCCTCCCCAAATATACGTTTATTTTCAATGATATCCCCTTAGCATTTGACATTAAATCGATAGACGAGTGCCAACGAGAAATTAATTCCTTCATTTGGAACTATAAATCCACCAGACTCGCATGGAAGAAGCTGAGGAGGAGAAGGGAAAAGGGAGGTCTTGCTCTGCCTGACCTATCATATTACGCATGGGCCTTCCAGTTGTCACACTCTAGGATGCTTTTAAAAATACCATCTAACCTTCCTAGTGGATCGATATATAGAGCTATGCTAACAGGGGCTAATCTACCAGTTGACGGGTTTCTCTTCAAATTTGGGAGCCAGAAGTATTTTAAAAAAATTAAACTTAAAATTTTACAGTCATGGGCCAAAGATTCGTTTTTCATTAGGAAAAAATTGGGGCTGTCCTACTATTCCAACTTAGCCCCAATATGGGACTCCCCGGGTCAACCTTTGTGTTTAAGGGACAGCCTGTCCTCTTCGCTGGAGGAGGCCGGGGTCACAAGATGGGGAGAGCTATTGGTGGAAGGATCAATAATAGCCTGGGATGAACTACGTGAGCATTTAGGCTCCGGGTTCTCCAGATTTAAGTTTATCCAACTTGATAGTTGGGTTAGGGCCCAGTGTGGTAAAGGGTTACAATTAGGTAAGGCCAGTACCTTGGAGCAGATGTTGGTGGAACGATCTAGGGGCGGTAAAGAAGTTGCCCTATGGTATTGGCAGTTGATGGAAGAAATTGATGGGGAGTTTGTCCTCCCAGATGAACTTTGGGGGGAGACGACTGGCTTTCAGTGCAAGGAGATATGGTCAAAATCTTTCACCCTCCTTTAAAAAATTGTAAAACCATCATGGTTAAGACGTAACCACCTGTTCACAGTTCATCGGGCATATATTACCCTGTTGAGACTCTCCAAGTTTCTCCCAGACAAGAAATGCAACAAATGTAATTTATTGGAAGCATCAGATATTCATATGTTCATGGAATGCCCTAACATTGCCCAGTTCTGGGAGGAAGTGAGATCTACTGTAAATTCCATTTTAAATACATCACTGTCAATCACTCTGCCACTTATTATCTTCGGGTGGGAAGACAGTATTATTGGCAAGGCGAGATCTTTCTAGTTCTATGCCATCTTACTGGCCAGAAGACAAATCTGTATTCACTGGGTAGACAAAACTGCTCCATTACACTGTGGCTGGCTTACATCCCTATACGAAACATCGAAAATGGATTTGAGTAGACCATGCAATAAAAGTAGTCTTTCTTTTTGGGACCTGTTGACCCAGTGGAGATAGTATTCCGTTTTTTTTTTTTTTTCTTTTCCCCGGCTCCTATGATTATGCCCTTAACACTCCTTGGACTGGGTCTGGCCGCGTCACTATGGAAGTCCTACAGGTTGAAATATACCTTGATGGAGTCAGCGTAAGCTCCCAAAGTCTCTCTTCCTCCTGGGATCTTTCTGCCACCATTCTTATATACTCGCGTTCTGGAGCTGGAGTCGGGTAAAGGTCATCTTCTGGCCTGACTCTCAGAGGAGGACACGCAAGGTGGTTGGTATTTCCCAAATTGAGGGCAAGGCAAATGAGGACCAAAAAAAAAAAAAAATAAATAAAAAAATAAAAATAAAAAAAGATGCAATTTTTAAACACAGAAGCTTGCCTGTGAATTAAATTGCTTTCTTGGAACAACTGCTAACTATCCCTGCTTTGTAAAACATAAAAAACACCTCCCCCCGTTTTTAGTCGACCCTCCCCAGATACCGGGACATGAGCTAAATTTCTCGAAATCTGCCCGGACAGCTGGTGAAAAGCGGGGACCGTCCTGGCAAATCAGGGACACCTGGTCACCCTATCCAGGGCTCAAATGCACGGGGGTCTCAGCTGTAGGTTGCGTCGCGTGTTCCTTAGGGCATGTCTCTGCTCTCTGCACTGCGCCTTTCCTGTACGCCTTGTCACCAAAAGAAACAGACCAGTCACTGCGCCACAAACAAGTGAGCTACAGTCTTACCCTTTTAAAAATTAGGGCTGATAGAAAGACAAAAAGCATTCAAATGGATGTGGCGCCTGATTGACTGTTTGAAGTTCAGGGTTTTGTTCTGTCATTTTCTTCTGCCCCTTGATGACAGAAACTACCTCGTTTCGGGTGCCTAGAAAAAACCGTACACCACACTCCCTAGAATGGGTGTGGTACTGTCACAAATATGTGAAAAATACCAACTACTCCCAGCTAAAATATTTATATTTAGCCGAAATTATTATAAACAATACATAGAAAATATGCATATATTTTCTTATTCAGCTAACTTGCTTTAATGTTTGAACCAGGAATGTAGGTTTGCTAACCTCATACCAAGTTCATCCATCAGAAATGTTTGCCACTTTGAACATTGAGCCTGCAAACAGGTTTTCATATTTTGATGGTGCAGATACACTACAGATTGCTGAATCAACATCTATTATTTCTGTAAGGATGCCAAACTACTGGAGATATTTCCCGAAGGTCTACAAAACTAAACTAATATATTCCAAGCCAAGATGCCTTTTCACGTCATTTGGTGGACATCTCTCCAGTCTGTTTTTGCTATATCAAAGAACAAACATTATCATGGAGACTTTTTGTGCACATCTCAAAAGTGATCTTCCATCTATAATTGTTGACCCTCTTGACCAATGTGTATGAATATGATATAAAGGACCTGGGTGGAATGCCACAACCTTCTCCTGAATTAGATGCAGATTGTCAAACTATCCAACCTCATTAGGGAAACAGTGCATTTTTATGGACAAAGGGCCGCAAGTAAATACATCTCGTTTTTGGTCCCACTAGGAATGATAGGCATCACAGGGTTGGTTACCTGCTGAAATCACCATTTCTGTTTGCTTTTCAATAAATTTATTTTTCCCTTAAAAGAAAACAGGATGTGTTTGAACAAAAAAAAATGTAACTTTGAGTTTCATTTTTTAAGAGTAGGCAGTGGACCACGGGACCACTTTCTGCTCTCTTTTTTCCCATTCTCAAAGGGGAAAGAGTCCCACTGTGACCAGTTCTCATTTGCATATGGGTTACCACCTCCTTCAAGGAGTCATTAAAGTATTATTGATTTGCGGCTCGACTTTGGTCGCAAAACATTAATCCAGCCCATTCAGATTCACCGCTTCCAAACACCCATTTGCAAACACAAATTGTGATTTGGTAACGTGTTACCAAAACGCAATTTGTGCTTTGAACATGTTTAAAAGTATTTTTGCGGTTGGAAACGGCCTGATCAGTTCGTTTCTGACCGCAAACATGTTTTGTACTCATAACCCTAGCTGTCTGAACCAATACACCTAAGGTGCTATCACTCTGCACACTTAGGTTACTTCACTTATTATCTATTATCTGGAATACCTTTTTTTAATAACTACATGAAAAACAATACCAATTAGTGATGTTGGAAAGCAACAGTCACAGTCCAATACCATTCAGGTTTAGGTCTTCTGCTGTTCAAAACAGTCAACATTCAACTAGCCAATGAAGAGACATGACAGTGCAGAAGAAGAAAGTGCGTCCAGAATCCCTGTAAACTTTTACTAAAAACAAACTGATTTGTTCTTTTTTGCGACATACAAAGAATTTAAATGAACATTTGCAGAGCATTTTAATAAAACCATTAAATATGAAATATAGAGAAACCATAAAGCCAGGAACACTCACGGTCAGGTGAATGTTTTCCAATATTTTAATGATTTGTATAGTCTGGTCACAATGGAACAAAAACAAATATGCCAAAATCATATTAGCTGCAAAATTCTTTAGCCTTTTATAGACACATTTGCAATAATTGTTTATATATTATGATCAATATTGTAAAAGTCCATCTTAGCAGTAATGTGCTATTACTTAAAGCTATCAGCAGACTGTTGGCAATTAAAGGGCGATTGAAAAAAGTAAATCTAGTTACTGAAATCTCTGCACACGTTGAATTATGCCTATGCCTATGCCTCTCCCTAAATATATTTACCAACTGCAGGTGGAAACCTTAGAAGAGGGACAGGAGACTATTTCAACTGAATTCATAGCAGTGAAGTTACTACTAGAAACTTTATGGCCAGATGTTAGTATTATGCCTGGCGGAGATCTCTGCAGTGGACAAAGAGATCTCTGCCTCCGCTGTAGAAAATGCTGAATGGAACAGTATAGAACAGTATTCGCCTGACTTAATTCAAGAGTAATTCAAGTATTCCATCTGTCACTGTTTTTTATACTTATTGTGTTGTCCTAAAAGGGAGGAGAATGCCGAGACGAGGGTCCAATGCACACTGTGACACTGGAGTCAAGCTGTATCTGGCTGGGCCTATAACTAGGGCGAAACCGGCCCAGCGTTGCATGTGTTCCAGGTCAGGGAGGACCTGGCTCGGCAGTTTGTGCTGAAGTGTTCTTATTGGAGCAGGATCAAGACTAATTTGCATATAGCTGGGTCCAAACTGAAGTGGCATGGTGTGCAAAATAATTATGGATTGGGTTGCGGCCCGAGTGATTACCAGTGGCTGAGATTAATTCAAGTTTTCCATCCATCACTGTTTTGTATACTTAGCATATAAATACAGCACCACTCCTTTGGTACTGCCCTCTTCTGCTTGCACGGCTTGACTTTGCTGAGTGCCTGAGATCCAGAGACCTGCTACAGCCTTCATGATTCAGACAACTCAACTCAAAAGGAAATTAGCTAAGAACGGTGCAGGTCTTCTACCTACTTTTGTTATAGTTACAGGGAAGTTCATAGTCTGACTCCACATGCACTCAGTGAAGTGGAAACAAAAGTTGCGAGGTTGCCGGAGTTGACAGACGTTTAGTGCATTGGGGAAAGAGGTACACACAATGGAGGACCTAAATGAAAGTGCAGTATAAGAGATGACTGGTGAAGGAGCGAGAGGCTGTGAACAGTGGATGGTTTGGTGTTTTGAGAGGAGCTGGGCGCAAGGGGGTTAGTCATCTTACCCCACATTATACACCGCAATGGGCATCTCACAATATGATAAAAAAGTGTAAATTCACAGGAATTCACAGAAAAAGAATAAATGTAGGAACTGTACTAAAATCTTACTTTATTTTTAAAGACAGCTTTGGAATTCATAGACAAGACAAAGGTTAAAGAGACGATATAGTTAGGATAACATGTCAGTTAAAACATACCCTTTTAAACAAACAAACCAGTGAAATTCACTAGTTCTTTCAACTCTTCAAGTTACTTTAAATCACACCCTCGCCATACAATGCTATCATTGATAACATCACTGAAACATTTGAAATAACATCACTGATGATCACACTGTGCATAGCCATGCACTGCAGCCAATCCCTGCTGGCGGCCAACCCCCCACTGGTGGCTAATACCCAGCTGTGCACAGCCTTTGGCCATGTGTGGTGTGAGTTTGGGTGCAGGGCCTAGCCTAAGGCCTGGCTCTGTGGCCAAATCCCCCATAGGCACTCATCCGCCTGCTGTGCAAGACCGAAGGTGTTCAGCGCAGGGTCTGCACTGCATCCAGACCCTGCACCCTACCCCCGGCTTTTTCAGAAAAAGTTTTACCATTTTGAAGGCAATAAAGTGCAGCCATAGAATTAGCCGTATTGGGACACTGCATTCCAGCTGAAGAGCATAAATGTGCAGCTTAAAGTGCTTTAAAAAATGGTAAATTCTCGTGGGGTCATGAATTTAAAAACCCAAGAGACTTTCTGTATTTTTTAATTTTTAATATTGCTGGGTCACTGCTCCACAACATTAAGAAAAAGGTTGGCACCTTCTAGGGGCACACCAGAAATGAAAAAATAGGCCAGTGGGCTACTCCACTGGATGAAAGTAAGCACCTCAAAAATCATATTGAACTGACGGAAGCCGAGGTTTGGGCACAGGGAGACTAGACGGCCCTATGCACGTTGGGAGCCTATAGAGGGTTTCCCATTTTTCACAGCAAACCAAGGTTGTCACATGTCAATTACATCCCGATTACCTTTGCCAAAAAACAAAACAAAAAATCCTGAGGAAAAGCCAAGGGCAAATAAATAAAAAATGATAGGGATGACAGTTACTGTGCTAATGGCGGACTTCCATTCCCAAAACATGACTTCCATTCCAGGAGTAACTCAAGATGGGACCTATCTCAGGAAGGTCGCACATAGTGGGTCTATCATGTATGTCAGTACCGGAATGTGAATCTTCTGAGACTGGGACATGACCACTGAAATGGGGCAAGTTCAAAGTGGGACGTGTTTCGCAGTGATAGTGATTCTGTCACATTTTCCACTTTCTGTCAGGTTGTTGTTTGGACTGGGCATTTGAGTTCAATGATGGTTTCAAGTTCTGGACAGGGATTAAAAATATTTAGTGGAGGCGCTTAACCAAGGACTGCCTCCTACTCAGTTACGAGCTTATTAAGTGATATCCCTAATCTCTATTCAATCCACACAGTCTGCTCCACTTCACAAGTATTATTCACACCCCATGCAGCACACACATTTCCCTAAAGATTAAAATGACTCAACTCAATCTGTTGCAGAGTTACCTCTCTCAAGTTCATTTATAGTATACCCACATCTTATTGCACCTCACTAAAATCCACAAAACTTCAGTGATAGTAGCCATGCTTCATTGAAAGTCAAATCTTTTTTCCATTTCAATCTAGATTCCTGCCAAATTTGGTGTAACTTCGTTCAGCAGCTTATGCAATAGCACTGTCTAAAATTGGCTATGGAAAGTTGAATGGACATTTTGTGTTTTGGGACCTGCCTTTTTTTATTTTTTTCTCTGCCCCACACTTGACAGATCACAACAATACTTTCCAGGAAGGAGCTGAGGTGGATGAACATTTTTTGGGAAAAGTTTTGTGAAAAGTCATCAAACAGCACCAAAGTTATCAGCAAACAAAAAAGAGCACTGTCTATGGAAAAGCAAACCTAAATCTACGAATTCACTCAAAAAACCATAGGTTTCACACCAGTTATAGTTAGGAATTAGCATTTAAAAAACCTATTAAATTCACTGAAAAAACCATAGGTTTCACACCAGTTATAGTTAGCTGGAAATTTTACTCGCATAAAACCATTGAAATTCCCACGTTATAGTTAGTTGGACTCACTATAACTTGCGCGTGCAATGCACTGCTGATGACGTCACATATTACATCACTCATGACATGGTCAGTGACATCACTCATGACATCACTGATGACACCATCCAGTGAATGTGTGTCTTTCTGAAAAATAAATATGTGTTATATATGTATATGTAAAAGTTGATGGAAGAATAAATGTTTAAATAAGTGTTTACATGGATGTTTTTGTTTAAAAAATTGATTGGTTAACTGGTTTGTTAAGTGTATCTTAGTGAATACATATATTAGAGAGTAATGTTCAAATATTTAAATATATGTATTAGTGTTTCACTTTGTGTATAAGTGGCTGCATGGGTTGGTGAGTAGCTACAAGTGTATGTATATGGGTTATTAGATGTTTTTCTTAGTATGAGTATGAGTGTTTGTATGGTTTGGTGGGGGTATTACTTAGCACATACATGCATGAATGACTGACTCTTCTTTGTATGTGTTTTGAAGACAGCATATGTGCAGGACTGTATGGGTGGATGAGTGTGTATATGTGTGTGTTAGTGAGTGAATGACTGTCTCACTAGTGTCTTTATCAGTAACTACATATGTTTTAATCTAGTATGTGTGAATATTGATGTATATAAGTGAGTATATGTGAGAGTGAGGGATTGTAAGAGTTCCTGTTTAAATTAGTATGTGTTTCTATAAGTGATTGTTTAAGAGAGTAAGTATGTGTAAGTTTCCTTAGAAGTAAAGTGGTAGTGTGTGTATAGCTGTATATGCAAATAAATGGATGTTCAATAGTTTATTTACATGTGTGAGTATGTGTGAGAGTATCTTTTGGATGACTGTCGGTGTGTAAGAGGATGTATAGGTGTATCACTACATATGATGGGTGAGTATATGTATGAGTGACTATATAGAACTGTTGGTGAATGAGTGGATGTGTATATAGATGGTGGAATTATTGAATTGGTTGTTGTAACTGGTATGGGTATCTCCATTTTTTTGAAAATGTTAGTTTCTATTTTTGAATATGTGTTTCAAGGGTTACATTACAGTGAAAGGAGGTCTGTCACTCTGTCACAAGGATGGTGTCATGAGTGATGTCATGAGTGATGTCACTGACCATGTCATGAGTGATGTAATATGTGACATCATCAGAAGTGCATTGCACGCGCAAGTTATAGTGAGTCCAACTAACTATAACGTGGGAATTTCAATGGTTTTATGCGAGTAAAATTTCCAGCTAACTATAACTGGTGTGAAACCTATGGTTTTTTCAGTGAATTTAATAGGTTTTTTAAATGCTAATTCCTAACTATAACTGGTGTGAAACCTATGTTTTTTTCAGTGAATTTCATAGGTTTTTTAATAGCTAATTTCTATTTTATAATGAATCCTATATTGTATATTTATGTAATACTATTTTATTTATTTATTTATTTATTGATTTATTTTGCCCTGGAGTGCTCCCGGTGCCCGTACCGGTGAGCGCACTGGTAAGCGCAGTCTTGCGGTGCGCCCCGGTGCGCATACTGGTGAGTGTCCCGTTAGCGATATTGCCGCGAATGAAAACAACATTGTGACGTATCGCGTAGCCGCGACGCCGTGCGTCATTAAACACGTATCGCGTAGCCGCGAGATGCGTCTTATGACGCACAGCGTAAGCGCACCCGGAAGCGCCCGAGCGCAACGTAAGCGCCCCGACGCGCTTACGTTACGCGCCCCGGGGCGCGCACCCGGGCGCGTAGCGTAAGCGCGTCGGGTCATGTGACCTGAAAATAACACTTTTCATTGGTTCCTAACAGTTTTTTTAACAAAGAATGAAATCCCCACCCATTTCCTTCACTTCTTCTATCACTTTTGTGACTGCAAGACCTGCCTTTTTGCTGTCGGATCTTTGTGGGAATAAAATCTTGGATTATCATGGCTGCCAGACCATCCAGCAGTGAAGATGACTCCAATGAATTTCATGATGAAGAGGCTCCTCAGCCGAAAGTAAAAGAACACTTTATTTGGAAGTTTTTTTCTATTCCTGATGACCAGAAAAAAGTAAATGCTCCAAAAGTGGAGTGCAGGATTTGTCACACTGTCCTGTCACGGGGTGACCCCACTAAGAAATATTCATTTGGTAACTCCACAATGATTCGCCATGTGGAGAGGAGGCACCCCCAGAATTTTGCCCGGGAAAGTGTCAGGGCTCCGGCACGAGAGGCTCCCAGTGATGGGGCCTCTACTTCAACCGGAGGACAAACTGCATCAGGGAGGGAGCAATCACAAGAGCAGATTCCCAACATCCAGCCTGCGTTTAATAAAGGCGTTATTAAAAGCAGATATTGCGATAAGTTACTTTGCTATGGGGGAA
The DNA here is from genome assembly GCF_964261635.1 of Lissotriton helveticus. Taxonomy (NCBI): domain Eukaryota; kingdom Metazoa; phylum Chordata; class Amphibia; order Caudata; family Salamandridae; genus Lissotriton; species Lissotriton helveticus. Next base: position 1,000,822,409 of record NC_136068.1, read on the forward strand.
CAAAGTGTTCTGCCCATGGTTCGAGCATTGGATAACCATCGCTGCCGTTTCCAGCCCTAATTTTGTTTTGTTTTTTTGCTCCTGTTGAGCAGTTTCCCATTCCCTGTTTTTGTTTTTGTTCTAAAAAAAGAAAAAAATAAGAAAAAAAAGTTCTTTTCAGAACTACCTCCAATTCTCATCAAAGAGCTATGTTCTTAAAAAAATGAAAAAGAGTAAGTGAAGTGGAGTGCATTGATAAATGAGAAGAAAATGAGTGAAAAAGCACAGAAAGGGACGAGAGGAGAAGGGAAGTGAAGTAGGGGGACTGAAAGAAGGTGAGTGTCTGACCTCACCTCATCTGCACCCTGTTACCATCAAATATACCCAATACATTGAGGCCTGTCCAGGGGGCACAGAGGAGGTTTGAGTTTGAGTTTGAGTTTAAAGCATTTATAGAGCGCGCGTTCACCTGGCGGTTTCATGGCGCTATAGTGTGCGGAACCCAGAGAGCAAAGAGATCAGGGGAGAAGCAGAAGAAAACAACTACAGTGGAAAGGCTTGTGCAAAGAGAAAAGTTTTTAACGCCTTTCGGAAATGTAGATATTGAGTGGAAGATCTAAGATGGACGGGGAGAGAGTTCCAGAAAGCGGGGCCAAGTGTGGAAAATTTCGTGCCCCCCCACTTTTTGCGCCTAAAGCGGGGAAGATGAGAGCAGCCCCCCTGTGTGCGTCCACTGAGGTAAGGTCTGTCAAGTGCGGGGAGATTGCACGAGCCGCGCTCTGGGGTCGCAGGATGAGAAGCCTAAATCACTTTCTCACCGTCAGCCCAGCAAGCGCAGTTTAAAAATAGAGCAATGCAGCAGTTAAAAGATTACACAGTGCAACAGTAAAAAACATTTAAACAGTGCAGCAGTAAATGGATGTCTATGCACGCTGGCGCCACACACAGCAGCAATGGGCCCTGCCACTGCCCTCTCACCACTTGTCCAAGGGTCAGAGGAGGTGAGTCCTCTCCACTGCACTCATGGACACAGGCCTCACCTCCTTTGCACCCCTGGACATACCTCACCTCATCTGCACAATCTACTTCCTAATCTGAGGAAGCACAGGTGACATGATTGTAAAAGGTTCAAATATATTTATTTAATCTTGCAGACACTATTTATTCCTTCTCAAAAATGTAAAAGCCATTCATTTGCCCCAAAATCATTTTTAAATACCATTTAATAAACAGTGCGCAGATCCTATGTACAAGCATTCAATTTCACTAGTGAAACATTTCTATTTTTCAAAATACAATTCCTCTATCTTGCAAATGTTGATACCAAGCTTTATCAAAAAACATGACACAAACCAACAAGAAAGAAGCTCAATCTGATTCCTAATCTGAGGTAACACAGGGGACATGATTGTGAAAGGTTCAAATATATTTATTTAATCATGCAGACCCATGGTATGCTCCCAGGTACGATCCCCGGTGCGCGTACCGGGCGCTCCCCCCGCGAAAATCATTTTTTTTTTTCCCGCGGGCCCTTTCATAGCCCCCACATCAAACCTAGGGGGGTCTACCCTGCCCCCTTATGGTCATTTCCCCCTTTGTTTTTGCCACCTCTTGTGTCTCGATCCTACCGAGACACAAGATGGCGGCCGCTCCGGACTGTTTGGAATGTTGACAGACACCCGAGAGCCAATCAGCTTTCCGCTCGCGTACTCGCGTAGCGCGCCGGGTGCGCTCCCCGGGGCGCGTACCGGGGCGCGCTTATAGATATATATTTTTTTTTTAACCTAAATTACTCAAAATCCTCTGGAGCACATATCTTGAGACATAGCAAAGGCACATCGGGCTACCAGTCCCTACAATTTTGCCAAGTTTGGTGGGAATCCATTCAGCCGTTCGGGCTAAAAGTGAGTCCAACCGCCCTATGGAAATTAACATGGAGAAAACACGTTTTGGGACCCCCCTTTTATCTCGGCCCCCGCTTGACGAATCCCCCCCAAACTTTCAGGGAAGGAGCAGAGCGGAGCGGGCCATCTAATTTGAGAAATTCGCGAAGATTCGTTCACCGGCGCCAAAGTTATTCCCAATAGAATGTTGCGGATTTCCTATGGAAACTAGGTCCTAACCGCCAGTAGGTAATATATATATATATATATTTACTGAAAAAACAATAGGTTAGGTTTCAGGCACGTTATAGTTAGAAACTAGCATTCAAAAAACCTTTGAAATTCACTGAAAAAAACATTGGTTTCAGGCACATTATATTTAGAAATGAGCATTTTTAAAAACCCAGAAATTCCCTGAAAAAAAGTGACGTTATAGTTAGTTGGACATTTCACTCGTACAAAACCATAGAAATTCCCCCGTTATAGTTAGTTCACCTAACTATAACTTGTGAGCCTGCAATGCACTGCTGATGACGTCACATATTACATTACTCATGACAAGGTCAATGACATCACTCATGACATCACTGATGACATCTCAAATGACAACACTGATGACATCACTGATGACATCATCCTCGTGATAGAGTGGCAGAACTCCTCTCACCCTAATATAACCTTTGATACACACACTAAAAAATAGAAATGAACATTTTCAAAAAAATGGACATACCAATACTAGTTACAACCTATTCAGTAATTCCAAGATCTACAAGCACACCCACTCATTCACCAACAGTCCTCTACAGTCACTCATACAGTGTCCTGTGTCCACCCTCCTGCAGTGTCCCGGGGGTGGGCACCCCGGGACACTGCAGGAGATGGCCCTGGGGGGGTGGCGGTCCTAAGGGCTGTCACAGGCTCCAGGAGGAGGGCCACGCGGCCCTCTCCCAACTTCTACACAGCCCCGGGGGTGGCGGTCCCCGGGGATCGGGGGTCCGTTAAGGACCCCAGAATTTGAATAATTAGTGCTCCAGGAAGGTGGTGTTCGCCGGGGCGTGTGGGGGGGCTTGAGCCCCCCACACAGGTTTGTTATTTTTTTTAAATAGAAGCCCCGGGGGAGGCGGTCCCAGGGGCAACGGGGGGCCATGTGCCCACGCAAATATTTTTTAAAAGCCCCGGGGGTGGCAATCCCCAGGGATTGGGGGGGCCTTGGAGGACCCCCATAGATTAAAAAAGGAGCCACGGGGGTGGCGGTCCCCAGGGCAGTGTGGGGGTGTTTGGGACCCCCCACACTTTTTTTATTAACTCACCCCGGGACCTGGCCCACCCGGGGCTAAATATGAACGAAGCGTGAGAGCCTGCGCTCTGTTTTTTTTTTTTCTTGGGTGGATGCGGGGATCCTCTGTGGATTTTGCTGATTTAAAAAATGAAAAATTTGTTTCTTGGCCCTGATCAGACCTATGGGGTCAGGGTGTTTCTACCCTGCCCCCTTTTCTTGTTTTGCGTGTTTCTTTTTCTCTTTACTTGTGCCTCGGTTCTACCGAGGCACAAGATGGCTGCCAACACTTCCTGGTTTGAAGTGTTGACAGCCAATTAGAATGCAGATTGTGATCGGCAGGGTGCGCGGACCCTCTGTGCCTCTATATATTGATATTTTTATATTTTTATTTTTTTATTTTCTCAGCTACTGAAAGGATGTACATCATTTAACAAAAAGAGTTATTTCTGAACCAAGGGCTACCTTTTTGCCAAATTTGGTGCAATTCCATTCAGCAGTTCGGGCTTTAGCCGTGTCTAAAGTTTCCTAAGCGAATTAACATGGACAAAACACGTTTTGGGACCCCCTTTTTTCTCGGCCCCCGCTTGCCACATCACCCCGGAACTTTCAAGATAGGAGCTGAGCGGAGCGGGCAATAAGTTTTGAAAATTTCAAGAAAATTTGTTGTAGAACCGAGGCTCAAGAAAGGAGAAAGAAAACCTCGCAAAACACTAAAAGGGGGCAGGGTAGAAACATCCTGACCCCCTAGGCCTGCTCAGGGCATCCCACAAGGACCCCCATGGCCCAAAAAAACATTTTTTTTTTAAACGCAAGATTCGCGCACCCAGCTCGAATTTCGGCCGAAATGTAAAAAAACGAAGCGCGGACTCCCACACTTCATTGGTTATTAGCCCCCGGGGGGGCCAAGTCCCGGGGGCATGATCAAAAAAAGTGTTGAGTGGGCCCAATCCCCCCCACACTGCCCCGGGGACCGCCACTACCTGGGGCTCGATTTAACTTTGATTGTGGGTGGCACACTGCCCCCCCGCAGCCCCGGGGACCGCCACCCCCGGGGCTAGTTGATAAATTGTTGGGGGCTCTAATGCCCCCCCAAGCCCCGGGTACCACCACCCCTGGGCCTTGATTTAATTTTTAATTGCGGGGGGCACACTGCCCCCCACTGCCCTAGGGACCGCCAACCCCCCCGGGCTGCTATAAAATGTTGGGGGGCCTTTAACGTCCCCCCAAGCCCCGGGGACCTCCACCCCCGGGGCTCAAAACATTTTTGATGGTGGGGGGCACACTGCCCCCCCTACAGCCCGGGGACTAACACCCCCGGGGCTTTATTTTAAAAAAACATATCGTGTGGGGGGGCTCAACCCCCCCACAAGCCTCCGGGACCACCACCCCCGGGGCTTTGTAGATGGTGGGAGGGGGGCCAGCGGCGCTCCCTCCTGAAGCCTTGTGATGGCCCTGGAGACCGCCACCCACCCATGGCCGGCTCCTGCAGTGTCCCGGGGTGCCCACCTCTGGGACAGTGTAGTTTGATATGGCGTTGGTATTTTGAAGAGAGAGCAAAGCAAATTTCTTTACCACAGGGGGAGGTGCATCTTAGCAGCTCCCCGTGTGAAAAAGCAATGCCGGCTCCCGCAGGAGGCGGGGAGCCGATGGATCGTGGGGGGATTGGGACCCCCAACGGAGAGGGCCAGCCCCGGGGATGGGGTCCCAGGGGCTACAAGTGGCCCGGGAGGGGGGCCACGCGCCCCCCTCCCCAAAATGTAAACTTTAAAAGATAAATAAATTAAAAAAGGCCGGCCCCGGGGGATGGGGTCCCCGGGGCAATAAATGGCCTAAACAGGGTGGCAAGGCCTCCTCCTATATGAAAAATATTTTTATAAAACGGCCATGCCCCGGGGATGGGGTCCCCGAGTCCGATTATGGCCTCGGAGGGGGGGCCGCCCGGCCCCCTTCCCGAATTTTTATTTTAAAAAAAAATTAGGGGGCAGGCCCTGGGGATAGGGTCCCCAGGGCCAAAATATTAGGAAAAGAAGGGGGCCACACAGCCCCCCTTCATAAAACAAAAAAAAAGAAAAAGATCGGCATCGCGCCGGAGACCAGGCCCCCTTCTTGCAGCGCTCTGCAAAAGCGCCCCATGGTGCGTTTGCAGAGGGGGAACAAATTCCCCTTGAATGCTAGGGGACCCGGAACATCCAGTATGCACCAGGGGGCTGAGTTGCAGAGAGGTGTTCTGAGGCCACGACCCTTTTTACACAAGCAGCTTTGTTGCACTTACTGGAGGTAGCTGGTGGGCTAGGTGCACCCCATGGACCCTCAATAATATTCAAGGGGAGGTAATCCCCCAACTTAAAACGCGCCACGGGGTGCGTTTGCACAGTGGTGAAGGGAGGGGGCGGGGGCTGAGTTCACATGTGTGCAAACACACCCTGTGGCGCTGTTTAAGTTGTTGAATTAATTCCTTGTCAATCCTGAGTGTCCCTGGGGGCCAACTAGCCCACCAGGTTACCTCCAGTAAGCAACATGCAGAGTGTTGTAAATAGGGGCATGGCCTCTGAAAACCTCTCTACAACGCAGCCCCCTGGCGCATACTGGAGGTACCTGGTGGGCTAATTGGCCCCCAGGGACCCACAGGATTAAGGAGGAATTAATTCCCTAACTTAAACGGCGTGTTTGCAGACATGTCACCTCAGGCCACGCCCCCTTCCTTCACCACTGTGAAAATGCACCTCGTGGCATATTTCAAGTTGGGGAATTAATTCTCTTTCAATACTGAGGGTGTCTGAGGGCCATATAGCTGAACAGGTATCTCCAGTATGCGCCAGGGAGCTGCGTTGCAGACAGGTGTCCAGAGGCCACGCCCCTTTTTACACCTCTCTGCAGCGCAGCTCTGGGGCACTTATTGGAGGTCCCTAGTGGGCTAATTTGACCCTAGGGACCCCCAGGATTCAAGGGGACTTAATCTCCCAACTTAGAACGGCCACAGGGGGTAGTTTACACAGTGGTGAAGTGAGGGGATGGGGCCTGAGGTGACATGTGCAAACACGCCCTGTGGCACGTTATAAGTTGGGGAAAAAATTCTCCTTCAATCCTGAGGGGCCCTGGGGGTCAACTAGCCCACCAGGTGCTTCCAGTAAGCGCCACTGCGCTGCGTTGCAGATAGATGGTGCAGGCCGTGCCCCTTTTTACACCTCTTAGCAATGGCGCTTGCTGGAGATACCTAGTGGGCTAATTTGCCCCTAAGGACCCTCAGGATTCAAGGGGACTTAATCTCCCAACTGAAAACGGCCACAGGGCGTGTTTGCACAGTTGGGAAGGGAGGGGACGGGGCCTGAGGTGACGTGAAGTTGGGGAAAAAATTCCCTTTTCAATCATGAGGGCTCCGGGGAGGGGGGCAACTAGCCCACCAGGTGCTTCCAGTAAGCACCAATGTGCTGCGTTGCAGAGAGGTGGTCTAGGCCGTGCCCCTTTTTACACGTCTCTGCAATGCAGCTATGTGACGCTTACTGGAGGTACCTAGTGGGCTAGTTGGACCCTAGGGACCCTTAGGTTTCAAGGGGACTTAATCAGACAACTTAAAACAGCCACAGGGAGTGTTTACACAGTGGTGAAGGGAGGAGATGGGGCCAAAGGTGACGAGTGCAAACACGCCCTGTGGAGCGTTTTAGGTTGGGGAAAAAATTCCCCTTCAATCATGAGGGCTTCAGGTGGCCAACTAGCCCACCAGGTGCTTCCAGTAAGCACCACGGCGCTGCAGAGAGGTGGTCTAGGCCGTGCCCCTTTTTACACATCTCTGCAACGCAGCTATGTGACGCTTACTGGAGGTACCTAGTGGGCTAGTTAGACCCTAGGGACCCTCAGGATTCCAAGGGACTTCATCAGACAACTTAAAACGGCCACAGGGAGTGTTTCCACAGTGGTGAAGGGAGGAGACGGGGCCTAAGGTGACGAGTGCAAACGCGCCCTGTGGCGTGTTTTAAGTTGGGGAAATAATTCCCCTTCAATCGTGAGGGTTCCTGGGGGCCAATTAGCCCACCATTTGCTTCAAGTAAGCGCCACTCCGCTGCGTTGCACAGAGGTGGTCTAGGCCGTGGCCCTTTTTACATCTCTTTGCTATGCAGCTTTGTGGCGCTTACTGGATGTACCTAGTGGGCTAGTTGGACCCTAGGGACCCTCAGGATTGAAGGGGAATTATTTCACCAACTTAAAATGCACCACAGGGAGTGTTTGCACAGTGGTGAATTGAGGGGATGGTGTAGGAAAGTGGCTCTATATATACTGGACCAAAGTAAAGTCAGCCGAACTATGAATTCCGATTTACTCATCTGTTATCAGGAGAGACCTCAGTGCTGCATCTTTGAGCCCAGTACTGATCCGGAAAAAAAATAATTCTAACCGTACTTACCAGTAACTTGAATTTCCTTCCATAGGCTAACATTGACTGGTTTCACTTGGAGATTCTTCTAAGTGTGCAGTTTTGGAACTTACAAATATTCCTCTAAAATCAGCCGAACTATGAATTCCGATTTATTCACCTGTTATTAGGAGAGACCTCAGTGCTGCATTTTGAGCTCTGTACTGATCCTGAAAAGTAATTCTAACCATACTTACCAGTAACTTGAATTTCCTTCCATAGGATAACATTGACTGGTTTCACTTGAAACATTTTTTAAGTGTGGAGTTTTGGAACTTTAAAATATTGATCTAAAAGCAGCCGAACTATGAATTCCGATTTACTCACCTGTTATCAGGGGAGACTTCAGTGCTGCATCATTGAGCCCAGTACTGATCCTGAAAAGTAATTCTAACCGTACTTACCAGTAACTTGAATTTCCTTTCATAGGATATCATTGCCAGCTATATCAAATATATATAAATATATTTAAAAAAACAATATTAGAATTTCTTTTTTTTAAACTTTTTTTTCAATTTATATTAAAAATATGTAATGTAATTTAAAAAATAAAATATCTAAAAATAAATAGTTAAAAAAATGTAGTAAATCAGTATAAAAAAATAAATATAATAATAATACATTTAAAAATGGTCTTTTACAAAACCTTTTAAATTCACTGAAAAAAACATAGGTTTCAAACATGTTATAGTTAGGAATTAGCATTTATAAATCCTTAGAAATTCACTGAAAAACCATAGGTTTTAGGGGTGGTATAGTTGGCTGGACATTTCACTCATACAAAACCATTGAAATTCCTCCATTACAGTTAGTTGTCCTAAATATATCTCGTGCACCCGCAATCCACTGCTGATGATGTCACATATTACATCATTCATGACATGGTCAGTGACATCACTGATGACATCACTGATGACATATCAAATGACATCACTGATGACATCACTGATGACATCATCCACGTGACAATCTGACACATCTCATCATACACTAGTATAACCTTTCAACACTCATTATAAAATATGGAGTACCATATTTGAAACCATTGACACACCAATACAAGTTTCTGAAAACCCACTCAGTGATTCCTACATCTACACACACATCTAAATACTTACCTGTAGATTCACTCATACATGCTAACAAAGACCAATAGAACACTATTAAATATACGTGTACACCTACATCGACATTCCACACCAGTAAACATCCTATTCACTTATGCAGTCATCCTACTCACTTATGCAAACAATTGATCATACTTACATTTACTAAGCTACACACTTATACAAACACCACTTTATTTATTCATATAGATAGTAACTAATACTTAGTGTGTTATAAAATCACTATTACAAGTATATCGTTTTCATACAATCACTGAGTCTTATGTATACTTATTTATATAAAGCAATTTTCACATACACTGCCTTTTATATTTTTACTTTTTTGGACATGTATCATTGAGAAATATATTTAATCATCACCACACCCATATAGAGATTCACTCCCCCAAACAACTGTTTCCACATACAGTCTTAACCTCATATACCTACTAAATCAACTATTTACACATCTTTGGACAGTCACACACCTCCCACCCAATCACACACACATTCACTATCCAATACAAATACTCACTTAACTAATTAATAACTAATATAGACTTTCACATAGCTAGTAACCAACTTATGTAGTAGTTTACACAACAAAAGATAGAGTGATACAGATATTCACACAGTTTAATCACTATCCCATATATTTAGTGAGACACTTTAAATTAGTCAATTAGACAGTCAATCACAGTGCTACTAAATCCTCTATGCAGACACTTGTACATCCACTCAGTCTTCAATGCAAATTGCTATATATATAATACTAATTTAAATATCGAACCAAGCCACATTCACTGGATGATGTCATCAGTTATGTCATTTGAGATGTCATCAGTGATGTCATCAGAGATGTCATTGACCATGTCATGTATGATGTATTATGTGACATCATCAGCAGTGGATTGCAGGCGCGCAAGTTATAGTACAACTAACTATAACGGAGGAATACATTACCTACTGGCGGTCGCAAGTAGGTATATATAGTTAGGACCTAGTTTCCATAGGAAATCCGCAACATTCTATTGGGAATAACTTTGGCGCCGGTTGATGAATCTCTGCGAATTTCTCAAAAAAGATGGCCCGCTCCGCTCCTTCCCTGAAAGTTTTGGGGGGATTCGTCAAGTGGGGGCTGAGAAAAAAGGGGGTCCCAAAACGTGTTTCCCAATGTTATTTTCCATAGGACGATTAGACACGGCTACCGCCTTAACCACTGAACGGAATTACACCAAACATGGCAAAATGGTAGGGACTGGTACGCAGTACGGCCTTTTGTTTAAATGGTGTAAATCCCTCCAGTAGTTGTTGAGAAAATTGAATTTGAAAAAATTTATATATCTATATAAGCTTACTGTAAGCTTACTGTACTCTGTACCTTCCCGAGTACGAGCTGCATTCTGATTGGCTGCCAATGTCTGTCAACACTCCAAAACAGAAATTGTTGGCAGCCATCTTGTACCTTGGTAGACTGAGGCACAGGAAAGCAGAAAAACAAACGTGTAGAAATCAAAAAGGGGGCAGGGTAGAAGCACCCTGACCTCCTAGGCCTGCTCAGGGGGTCCCAAAAGGACCCCCCAGGCCCCAAAAATATATATATTTTTTTTTTAATCGCGGGGTATGCGTATCGTACGAGTACCGTACGAGTACCGTACGAGTACGGTGCGCGCAACCCGCGATCTAAAAAATGGGTCAGGGTGCTTCTACCCTGTTCTCTTTGCGTGTTTTCCACCTTTGTTTCACTGCTTTCTTGTGCCTTGGTTCTACCGAGGCACAATATGGCTGCCAACACTTCCTGGTTTGGAGTGTTGACAGACAGTGGCAGCCAATCAGCATGCCTTTCCGAGAAAGCTGCATGCTCATTGGCTGTCAACACTTCTAACCAGGAAGTGTTGGCATCCATCTTGTGCTCGATAAACCGAGGCACAAGAAAGCAGAAAAACAAACGTGAAGAACACAAAAAGGGGGCAGGGTAGATACATCCTGACCCCCTAGGCCTGCCCAGGTGGTCCCACAAGGACAAAAAAGGAACGCCATTTTTTTTTAAACCTGGTCTGTTTTTTTAATAATTACCCCCCGGGGGACCAAATCGCGGCAGCATAGTGATAAAGAAGTGTGGGGGGTCCACAATCCCCCCCACACTGCCCCAGGGACCGCTGCCGCCGGGGCAAAGCAACGCAGCCCCTTGGCGCATACTGGAGGCTCCTGGTGGGCTACTTGGCCCCCAGGGACCCCCGGTATGCAAGGCGAATTAGTTCCTATTCTGCAAACACGCCAGGGGTTGTGCTGTAGAGAGGTGTAAAAAAGGGTGTGGCCTCATTACACCTCTCTGTAATGCAGCTCCCTGGCTTATACTGGAGGCTCCTGGTGGGCTAGTTGCCCCCCTGGCAACCCCAGTATGCAAGGGGAATTAGTTCCTCCTCTGCAAACGCGCCAGGGGTTGCGCTGCAGTGTTGTAAAAAGGGGGCATGCCCTCTGAACACCTGCCTGCAAAAATATAGTAAATCAGTATAAAAAATAACAATTAATACATTTAAAAATTGTCATTTAAAAAACCTTCAAAATTCAATGCAAAAACCATAGGTTTCAGGCCTTATATAGTTAGGAATTAGCATTTAAAAAACCTTACAAATTCACTTAAAAAACCATAGGTTTCAGGCCTTATATAGTTAGGAATTAGCATTTAAAAAACCTTGCAAATTTACTGAAAAAAAACATTGGTTTCAGGCCTTATATAGTTAGGAATTAGCATTTAAAACACCTTTGAAATTCACTGAAAAAACCATAGGCTTCAGGCCTTATATAGTTAGGAATTAGCTTTTAAAAAAACCTTCGAAATCCACTCAAAAAACGATAAGTTTTAGGGGTGTTATAGTTAGCTGAACATTTCACTCATACAAAACCATTGAAATTGCTCCTATATAGTTAGTTGTACTAACTATATTTCGCGAACCCGCAATCCACTGCTGATGATGTCACATATTAGATCATTCATGACATGGTCAGTGACATCACTGATGACATCTCAAATGACATCACTGATGACATCATCCACGTGACAATCACATACACCTTTTCATACACTATTAAAATCTTTCATCACTCTTTGTAAAATATAGAGTATCATATTTGAATCCATTGTCACAGCAATACAAGTATCTAAAAATCCACTCAGTAATTCATAGATGTATACACACATCTAATCACTTACCTGTAGATTCACTCATACATGGTGTCAATGAACAATAGAACACTATAAAAATACTTATACACCTATATCATCATTAAACAACAGCACACATCCTATTCACATATGAAGTCATCCTACTCACTTATGCAAATAATGGATCATACTTACATATTTACTTAGCAAAACACTTATACAAACACCACTTCATCTATTCATTTAGATAGTAAGTCATACTTAGTGAATTATAAAATCATTATTACAAGTATACAGTTATCCATACAGTCACTCACACAATCATTTAGTCTCATGTATACTTATTTATATACAACAACTGACACATACACTGCCTTTTATTTTTCTAGTTTGTTGGACATGTACCATTGAGAAATATATTTGCTCATCAACACACCCATAAAGAGATTCACTCACCAAACTGTTAGAACATGTAGTTTTAACTTCATATATCTACTGAATCAACTATTCACACATCTCTGGACAGTCACACACCCCCCACCGAACCACACACACTGTCACACTCCTATACAAATACTCAGTTAACTAATCAATAACTAATATAGACTTTCACATATCTAGTAACCAACTGTAGAATTAGTTTACACAACAACTGACAAAGTGATACAGATATTCACACAGTTTAGTCACTATCCACTATATTTAGTGAAACACTATAAATTGGTCAAGTAAACAGTCAATTACACTGCTACTAAATCCTCCATCCAAATATTTATTTATATATATCCACTCATTCTTCAATGCAAATTGCTATATATGTAATGCATATTTAAATAACGAAGCAAACCACATTCACTGGAGGATGTCATCAGTGATGTCATTTGAGATGTCATCAGTGATGTCAATGACCATGTCATGAATGATCTAATATGTGACATCATCAGCAGTGGATTGCGGGTGCGCGAAATATAGTTAGTACAACTAACTATATAGGAGCAATTTCAATGGTTTTGTATGAGTGAAATGTCCAGCTAACTATAACACCGCTAAAACTTATAGTTTTTTGAGGGAATTTCAAAGGTTTTTTAAAAGCTTATTCCTAACTATATAAGGCCGGAAACCTATGGTTTTGTCAGTGAATATATTATATATATATAATTACATGTATATATATATATCCCCAGAGCACCTAAACATGGGGGAATATTGGCTAAACGGAGACAGTTTCTCCCTATTTACATACCACCATTTCCCTTAAAAAAAAGGGTGCTGACATGCTGACACTTGTTTGCTGAAAATCAACTCTTTTTTATTAGAGAGAGATGCTTTACGCATTTTGGATGTTTACCTCGGCCTTGTTCACAACAAAGAAATGCCGTATTTTTCATCATTTATACCCACGTGACAATTCAAATCATAATAGACATAGAAGTAATAATTAAAATCTACAAAATTAATTCACACAATATTGCATCACTCCATAAACACTTTGTTGTCTTCCTGTAATGTAAAAATGTTGCACGTCCCAACAAATCAAACTGAGAACTAAGGCTGCCTTATTGTAGCAATAATGTCACATTCAGCTGTTTCTATATCTACTGCCTTCCCTACTGTTCAATTTGCAAACGGCTTACGGCAAGTGCGTACATCTCCACAAAATTACATTTTAGAATAGCAGCAGGCATAACCAACAAAGTGTCATCCTCATGAGGGGAAAAACTTTTTGCATGTGACACATTGCAAGTGCGTGCATATGTATTGTACATTGATCTTAAAAAACAATGTTCAAATTGCTTCGAGCATAGTGTCATCTTCAAATGGGGAAACTGTCTATTCAATACATCACACATATGCACTAAACTTAAACTTGAATAAAAATTAAACCTCATACTATTGATCAAAATTAATCCTCCTGATATATTGCTATTTAGCAGCTTTTGTTTCTTTGTCCAGATTGTAGAGGAAAAAGATCTATAAAAATAAATGCATATCTTCTTCAACATTCAGGCCTCTAGGGGTATTAGTATCTAGCTCCAGGATATACTTTGACTCAAGCTGATGTAGCTTCCTCTCCCTATTTCCACCTCTCATATTTCATGGAATATTTTGAAGGACAAAATATTTGAGCAATTTTGCATGACTTTTGTGGGCTAAATTCAACTTTTGGGCAAGCAGGTATGTTTTATCACAGTTCTTTATCACCCGGATATGCTGCAGAATGCGTCTGTGTACTTGATGAACTGTGCTCCCTACATATCTCAAGGGGCATGGACAAGTAAGTATTCACACTGCATATTCACTCCTGCAGTTATAAACCCCCCTGAACTTTTTAGTATTTTCAAAAATGGGATGGTGTATTCTGTTTTATTCATGCCGTATTGGCATGCCTTACACTTAACACATTCTCTAAACCCCTTTCTCTTTGAAAGCCAGTTCTGGCTGTCTGCTACACCAGGGATAGTGTTTACTAGGGTGTCCCACATTGATTTACTTATTCTATAGGTGAGCAGTATTCTTCTTGGGACTTTTTCTCCTATAATATGGTTGCTCTTCTATAACTGCCAATGCAGCATCATTATTTTTCAGTTTTTTGCCATTCCATACTATTGTTGATAATTAATCTCTTCTCATTAGGGGCAGATCCCTTCCTCTTCTTTTTTATGCTGCCAAAATATAATTCAGCTTTTTTCCATATTTCCCTATCTTTTGCAGCTAACAAGGTCAAATCTGAGTAATCTCTTTCTTTAAATCTGACCTCAAGATCTTTTTGTGCTTGTGGACCTTTATCTAGTTCGCTAGAGTTCCTTTTAATTCTTAGGTTCTCCCCATAAGGGTTGCTCCTTTTTAGGCTCACTGGGTGATAGATGCTTGTGAGTAGGACAGTATTTCCTGCCGTAGGCTTTCTGATATTTTATTGTGCAGTCCACCATTTTTCACATAAATGGTAAGGTCCAAGAACGGAAACCCGTCTGTGCTCCCCAGAGCTGTGCCATACGAATCAGTATGGATGGCTTCTTATACCTAGGAATCTTTGGCACCAGAGACCCCGCCCTATTTCATACCAAAAATCTAATCCCGCCACTAGAGAGGATGAAGGCAGGTGTCCAACACTGGAGGTCTCTGCCACTATCCATTCTCAGGAGTGCAGCCCTTTTCAAAGTGATGACTCTACTGCGTTTCCCATATGCCCTCCACAACACGCCATATCCAGTCCCAGCGAAATACTTCAGGGCAATAAATTCCACTCTACTGACTCTCCTGTGGGATGGAGGTTCAGCACGCATTGCACTTAAAAAGTTAACACAGGTGATATGATTGCATTACCTGACATACAGAGGTATTACTGGGCCGCACCATTAACCACTATCAATCAATTGGTATACCTACCATACGATGAGCCTTTGATTCGCATGGACTGTTGGTCAATGCATCCTGGCAGATACCTAAGAGCCCTATATGTGACATCTCCGAAGGCACAGCAACAGAATCTCACAAGCACCACAATTAAAATTTGGCACGCAGACACCAGGGCTGGAACAACAAGCGGACATAATCCAGCCCCTATGGGAATCGAAAGCCCTTGGGACACTAGGTAGATACATGGGATTAGACAAATGGGACCTCTTAGGCCTATCTAAACTCGGTGACTTATGGATACAGGGCACAACGCTCCCTTTTGCAGACCTCCAGAGGGAATATAGTTTAGCAGATTCAGAATTCTTTCGTTACTTACAAAATAGAAACGCACTACAATCGGCAATTCCCAAGGGTGATGAACTTCCAGAGTACTCCTCACTTGAAGACCATCTGCTCGATGGGCACATGACTCACAAAGTGACCTCACTTACATATAGAAAACTAACAAATAATCTGCCCAACACATTCTCACAATTGTGAAAAAATGGACAACAGACGTAGGTGGCTTAGATGAGGATGAATGGTTGGAGGCGCTTGCCTCTCCTAGGGAGATAGCCAATAAGGTGGGATTCAGGCTGATCCAACTCAAAATATTGCACAGCATCTATTACGCCTGCACTACACTCATGAAACTGGGTAGAGCACACACTGACAATTGTCGCCATTTGTGTCATCTAAGGAGCAACTTCTCCCATATTCTGTGGAAATGCCGTCATACAATCCTACTGGAGGGTTGTGGTAACAAAAATTAATGAAAAACATCAATTACCCCAATGCCAAAATGGTGCCTGCTGAACATACGGGAGGAAGTAACCATCACAACAATGGGAAAAACATGGATGAGGTTGTGCCTGGTTGTCGCCAAACACAACTGGGGGGTGGCAGCACCCACACACCTTAAATACTGGGAAAAGGACATGAACACATACATGGTGGCAGAAAAGACCATTTAAACAAATAGAGGATGCCCCGGGAAATCAGTGAAAGTGTGGGGTAAATGGAACGATGTGCAGGGAGGGTTGTGTACACTGCCACAGCCCCCTAGAAGAGTTCTAGGAGACTAGCGGGAGATACACAAGGAGGTGAAGGTCTCACAAATCAATAATGCTGTGTCACTCTATCAAGTTGTCGCCTGATCTAATTACAATGTGTTGTCATTCGGTGCAGTATTGTATTGTATTATATTGTTTTGTTTCACTTTATATCCACTTTCTTTCTTCTTCTTCTTCTTCTCCTTCCCCTTCCCCTGGACCCTTTTCTATTTTCAATTAAAAAAATGTAAATGGTAAGGTCCAAGAAATTGGAAAAGAGAATGATAAGCGAAGACCAGGCTGTTTCCACTCATTGTATCCAACCCGTGCTCCATCGCTGTCGACTATAACTTTTGACTTTGCCATGGTCTTGCGCATCTAGAGACCAGCAGTTGGTGCTTTGATCTTTTACACGCTATTTTGCACTGAAAACCTTCAAAATGTTTGACTCTTATTCTCCGGAATGGATTTAATTTGTTTTGGTGTCATTTTATTCATTAAAATGTACTCTTGTATTCTAAAATTGTTTGGAATTTTTATTTTCTTGTTTTTTCACTTTAATACTGCATGCGGGTTCCAGAAATAATTTACAGGTTGCCTCTAAGTTAAATCTGACTGCTTTTGTGTCAGGCTACCAGAGGGTTAATTTAGCGACTTTTGTTGTTTACTATGACTAGGCCTGTGGTTGTGGCCTTAGTGGGGCTGCTAGCCCCCTCAACCAGTAACAATTTTATTACAGGCATCTATAGATAGCTATATTGCTACAGAAACATAAGGAAGAAAGTTATAAACTGATTGCCAGCTCTAAGATGTGCCATTTTGGTGCGATGTATAAAAATTGACCTGCAAAATACAGTTTTCTCATCCAAAACATTTGTGGGACCATTTACGCAAGCGCTGTACGACCATCATGTACTTTAATTTCCAGGTTGATATTAGGATACATTATCTTTTTATGAGTTTTATATAGCGCAAACTTGATCCAAAGGTATCAGGTAGATTTACATGAGCACCAGTTGCATTACACAAGGACACATTCATTAAGTAATTTGCCCAGAATCACAGGATGATGAGGTCAGTGCCGAGACTCGAACCCGGTTCCCCAGATTTGCGATCGACAGCCCTAGCGGTTAGGTTACATCCTCTCCCCACTTTGTTCCCTCCTACGCACTTTCCCTGACACGCGACCACCCATGGTTTCCTAGCCAGTCCTTCCTCAGGCCTATACCCAGAGAACCACACCCCAGTCTGCTGCCACTCTGGAGATTCACTTTGACGATTGGTTGATGCTGACAGCTGCTCTAAGATATCCTTGCAGCGGTGTTCCTCATCCTGGCGCCATTTATTCCAGCGACAGAAAGATCTTAGGCGTAATAAATAATGCACAATAACAGCTTGTCATAAATATTTGCTTTGGTTGAAAGCTTTGCTTGCGTATTAATCTGCCTCCTGCCGAAGGTCAGCTTTAACTAATCTCTGCTTTCCAAAATCAGCGTCTCGGGGCAGGCAGCGTGGAAACATGCAGTTACCTCAGAAAGCCAAGCACGGCAGAGCAGGGCCAGCTTTAGGGCAGTGCGACTGGTGCTGTCGCACTGGGCGCTGACTTAGAGGGGGCGCTATGTTTAGCAGTAATGTTCGATATTTCAAAAGCACCTGCTGCAGTGGATTAGTAAGGCCAGCCTTTATCAATGCTTTAAAACAAATGTAATACATTTGAGAGAGGGGCTATGGTAAGATGAGAGGCACATTTGCTGGGTGGTAGTGAGGGAATCCGAGGAGGTCATATCAGTAGCGGCTCCTGAAGGGAGTGCTGCTTGGCTGTGGGGTGGGGCAGGGGAGGGGCAGGGTGGGGGTAGTAAACTCCAGCATACGGTCGAACAGAGGTAAGTAAATAAATAAATAAATAAAAACAAATTACATTGTACATGCTGCATCATGGAGATGCAGCGTGTGCAATGTAATTTGTTTTATTTATGTATTTCCTTACTTACCTCCGTTTGGCGGTATGCTGGAGTTTACTACCACCCACCCAGCCCCTCCCCTGCAGCACTCCCTCCAGGAGCTGCTACTAGGTCATATGGCGGCGCAAAAAAAATTGTTGCACCGGGCGCCACCAGTGCTAAAACGCATTACACAGGACATACGTATGGGAAGTGCGTATTACTCTTCAAATGCCAGCCATGTGCTGTGAATGTAGAAAGCCGGACTCTTCTCAGTAGCAGTAGACGGTTTTATTCCAATTAGTAAAGATTAAATGTCAAGTATCCAGAGGTACTGCTTTTGCCTCCACTCCCGGTAATCAACTCACAGCTGCTAGAGAAAGACATCACAGAACAAAGAGCACGAAATACTGACCATCGAATAGTTTGATTGGACTAATGAGAATTAGGGCAAAAAGACAAAAAGTCAGACACACACAGGCAAAAAACACCTCATTTCCTTAACACACAATGAATAGACATCACAACAACAGGCTAAAGGAAATGAGACGAACAAGAATCACACAACATGACAGATAAGGAAGGCAGACTGCAACAAGGAATGAGAATAAACATGAGTGCACATGGTTAGTTCTATGATTAGGAATCTATCCCTTAAATAAGACATCAAAATTCAAATTTTTATGCTGCCTAACATTTCACCCACATTTGTAGCCCTGATACCAATCATAGCAATAATAACTGCTTCCGGAACACTAGACTGGTCCTCCACAACAGCACCAGGGTCCAGATTGGCAGGGGTCCTCTGTAGGACCGGACTAAGGACCCAACAGTAGCTCTGGAAAAAATGCTAAACCAGACCGCTCCCTTCGTGTGCTCATGCAATCTCTTTCCATTCCCCCATTCTCTCTCTTGCTCTCCTCCCTCTCTGATCGTTATCTCTCTATCTTACCCCTCCCTGCCTCCCTCATTCTCTCTCTTTCTCTCCTTCCTCTCTGATCGTTATCTCTCTATCTTATCCCTCCCTCCCTCATTCTCTCTCTTGAATCCTTCCAGTGCCTGCTGCAATGAATCTCAGGGAGCTGGAGAAAGCGTCAGAGGCCCCAGGAGCAGCAGGTCCTGAGCTTTCAAACCTGATCTTCATGGGCTCCAGCCCACTCCAGAAGGCCCGGGTGGAACACAAAACTTGTCCAGCCCTGCTACACTGATAGTGCAACTCCAACTCAGAATCACTGGAAGACTCAACACCATTGCCATTGTACAACCACCACTTACACTTGTGCGAACTCTCAGAGGCAAAAATCTCCGTTTTAATTTTTTCACACTTGTCAACTAGATAAAATAACATACTTTCCTATCACTCAACCTAGCAGAATTGTTTTGCGGTTCTTTGACTTGAGTGGTTGGAAAAAGCTTCTATTTCCTTCCATTGAAGGAGGATCAGATTTCTTCTGAACCCAGTTAAAGTAGAATTAACGCAATTCACCCATACTAGCTTCTCCATTTAACTATCCCAACCTCTAAAATGCTCAATGGTAATCTGGATAGCACCAATAATTACATGACTAAAGTGCTCAAAAGCCCCATTGATTGGAGGGGGGTAAAGAGAAGTGCTTAGATTCGCCACACTTTTACGCTTAAAAATCTTCTCCAAGACACTGATATTAAAATGCGGTAAGTTGTTCTTCACAATCCACCTTTGCAAACCTTCTGTCAATATAACTTCATCTGAGGATTTCAAGATATCACTTGGCATCCACTTTGTCTACCACAGATATTTCTGCCCATTTTTGAGTAAATATCCCCAAACGCAATACTTTGTCTAACCGACATTGATAGAAATAGGTTCTAGAATGTCTCTGCCCTGTACCTTACCAAGACAATTCAAGGTACAGTATGGAGTAGACTGATGGATGGAACAGGACCTGGGATTTGTCTGGATAACTGTATTCTAGACAATCACAAACCTTCATCTAGACACAACAATGTACAGCAGGCCACTAATACTGACTCTTTACCCGTGTATTTACTTTTTTACTACGCTGATGACCTTTGTGGTTGAAATCCACAATTCTTGCCTGAAAGGGACTGGAGGAATTATCTGCCCACTTCTTAAGAAGAATACAGCTTCATCCACCAATTCTCCTTTTACCTCCCAAGAGTATCAAATATACTCACTTGGCCACTTATTCTCTGGCCATCCTTCAATCACATACTTCCTCACTGTCACCAAATACTCACCATTCTCAAAAGCAGCATCCCAATCCTTATCTGTAACATCTCCACCACCCTCATGCCTACATTTCCCACAGCAATAATGTGTCATTCATTTTAGACATAAACATTCTGGAGCAAGGGTTCACAGCTTAGGACATTGATGACTGCATTCTTCAGCTCTGGGACATGTTAAACTTTGTAATTATAACTCAAAAATATGCATTGACATGCTGGTGATGTTTTGAAAAGCCCACAAATTGTAAGAAGTTTCCAAAATGGTTTATGATCCATACATAATATAAATTCAGAGTCCCATATATATTGCCTACAGCGACCCATGCCCCACTCAATTAGAGAGTATCATTCTATGTGGGACACATAGTGTGAAGCAAAAGCCACAGTTTCTTCCTTCCCATTCATACACATTTGGGGAAGTACAGCACCTAGTCCTTTCCCATATGCTTCATAGTGCCCACACCATCAGTGCTTACTTCGCCCAGCGCGCATACACTTACATACCAAGGAAACCATGAGACATATTTGTGGGAAAGCAGTGGTGCAGGTTTATTTCGTACAACACAGGTACTGGTAGGTGGGTCATCTTACAGGAGATCCAAAGCGGCAGCCTCTCGCTGACCCGCATGCCCAAGGAGCCATTTTGCACGGCGAGTCGATGCTCAGACGGTGCAGTACATTATCACTTTCTTTTGTTAGGCTCCCGCCCCCCCTGTCAGGGCAGGAGATGAGGCACACCCCCGGTCGGTTCAGGCCCCCCGACCGCCCGAAGGACTAACGGGGCGCCGACGCTGTTTCCTGGAACCCCCTCGGCTCCAGGTTCTTGGCTCGGGCACCCTACTGTGCCAGGCAGAGGTATTTAGACTGTATCCTTCTGCCGCAGAGGTACCCCTACTGTCCATCTGCTTCCAGATCGCCCTGTGACTCCGCCTGCAACATAAACAAGATCATCAAGACATTCCAAACTGTGACAACCGCTCTGCCGCTGGGTCAGGGTTCAGGGTGGGATACAGCGCAGAGCGGCCACGGCGCGGGGGAGAAAGGCCGAGCCCAGCTGCCGGCCAAGTATATCCCCTGGAAGCGCCCTCCCCTGTCCATGAAGAACCCTCCCCATTGGCTGTTGGCTGGGGGGGGCGGCACCAGGGGACGCGCTGCCGGCTTCGCTCGCCAGATGTATGGGACTAGGGCGCTGACCCCCCATACTCCCCTTTGTGTCGTGGTGCCAGCGGCATAGTGCCCACACCATCAGTGCTTACTTCGCCCAGCGAGCATACACTTACATACCAAGGAAACCATGAGACATATTTGTGGGAAAGCAGTGGTGCAGGTTTATTTCGTACAACACAGGTACTGGTAGGTGGGTCATCTTACAGGCGATCCAAAGC
This sequence comes from Lissotriton helveticus, assembly GCF_964261635.1. NCBI lineage: Eukaryota > Metazoa > Chordata > Amphibia > Caudata > Salamandridae > Lissotriton > Lissotriton helveticus. The sequence continues at coordinate 1,000,844,238 of NC_136068.1, forward strand.
GGCAGCCTCTCGCTGACCCGCATGCCCAAGGAGCCATTTTGCACGGCGAGTCGATGCTCAGACGGTGCAGTACATTATCACTTTCTTTTGTTAGGCTCCCGCCCCCCCTGTCAGGGCAGGAGATGAGGCACACCCCCGGTCGGTTCAGGCCCCCCGACCGCCCGAAGGACTAACGGAGCGCCGACGCTGTTTCCTGGAACCCCCTCGGCTCCAGGTTCTTGGCTCGGGAACCCTACTGTGCCAGGCAGAGGTATTTAGACTGTATCCTTCTGCCGCAGAGGTACCCCTACTGTCCATCTGCTTCCAGATCGCCCTGTAATCCGCCACAGCTCTGAAGGAGGCCCCCGTCGATGACAGAGCCCCCCCACCTACCCAGTTACCGACACCCTGCCGCCGACAGGGCTTCATGTAAGTCCAGTAGAAAGACATCCATTCCCATCCCAGACAAATGTACTCCGTCGCTTTCATAATATCCCTCAGTCCTGTCCTGTATCAGCGCATGCCTAATGCAACCCAGGCCCCTTCTTTCAAGGAATGTCTGCATTGACCTGTTAACCCTCTTCCGGCCCTGCTCTTTTGCCACTCCCGACCGTGCTCCCCTCCAGGCCTTGCGGGGCACCATCTCAGACCATATTATCTCCGTGGTTCCCAATTCGTTAGTAATTGCTGTCACATCTTTCTGCATGGCCTCCAATAAGGCTTTCCTCCCCACCTTTACCAGGTCATTTCCCCCTAGATGGATAATCAGGATGCTTGGAGGACCGCCCCGTTCTGCTATACATTGCTGCAGTCTGCCCTTTAGCTGGCCCCATCTCATTCCCGGGAAACCCAGCCATAGAATTCGCGTCCTCGCTAAGTTCCGATCCCATCTCTTGTGCCTCGCCCACTGCTCCAACCTTGTAACGTAGGAATGGCCCATCACCCACACGCGACAATCAGCTGCAAGGAAAAGACACCATTGGCATTACCTGTTTTATTTATATTTTGCACAGCACTCCAAAAAGTTTATTTCCACATCTACAAATCAATCACTGCACTGCAAACAAATCGTTCTCACATCTAAATTTAAACGTGCACTTCACCTCAATTGTTACAGGGATACTGACAATACCCCAATTACTGTACCCCGTTTATTGGCTATTCCTGCGTCGCTACTGCCCCTCTTCCCTTCCTACGTGCAAGCACGGCCATTCGCGGCCACCGGACTCAGAGGCGGACATAGCGCCGGTAGCAAGAGGATGACCACCTTCCCACCCTCTTGACCCCTTCCTCACCCAATCCAGCCCTGTAAGCAGCAGTGGCCGCCCCTATCCTAAAGGAATGGCTTGAAAATGTTTGCCCTGTGCTGGATGCTGACAACCCTGCTCTGGCCATCACTGAGGCCATCACTCGCTCTAACTGGAATTTCGTCAATGGCGTGCCGTCTGCATGAATTAGAAAGGTGCCTGCAAGCAGGGGCCTTATTTTCAGGTACTCCCTAACCAAGGAGACCGGGCAATACCTGGGATCCTCGAATGCATGTAAGGTGATGGACACGCCCTTCCCTGCTTGATCTGTTTTGGATTTTCGAAGCCACAGTACTAATGGATCCCTGGCGCAGACGTCAATCATTGCTAAAGCCCTCCCTGATCTGTCAGTTTTAGATTTGGCCACTAGTTCGCTGGCCCTAAAGGCCCCAAAGAATGCCAAGCAAAAGGCTGTCGAGAAGAGCTGGGCCTCGAAAGCCGAATTCGTGACGGCCGGCACTGCGTCCAACATGCGTTGGAGGGCTGGGAATTCTATTCCAGACCTTTTGTGCGGAATCCTCACTTCGTCCCTGGCCCACCCTTTCAGTGCTGCCCTGATCTGGAACGAGCATGTTGGATCCTGTCCGCCATTCAATTGAGTCTCATGTTTTATAGCTGCCAAGTGGCCACACACCCAGGAGTGTGATTTGCCAGCCTCCCTTGCCCAAACCACAAAAGTCTCAACTTGCTCTACTGTATTCAGTGCTGATGCTCCCAGGGACCGGATCACATCGCTGAAGGTTGCTCGTTGAACCGCATATCTTCTCATGGTCGACAGGGCCAGGGAGCGTTGCCCCATCCTCTTCAAGCGCTCCCCCACTGAAGGAGCCGCCATAGGATCGGCGGGAATGGTGTCATCTCCTCCCCCGCCTGCGGCCATGCTTCCCGGAATCGTGACAGCTGAAAGCGAGAAAGAGCGTCAGCTGCCACATTCTTGACACCTTGCACATGCCGCGCCCTGAACTCAATGTTGCTTACCAACCCTGCCCTCACTAACTCCCTCAGCAGACTTAAGACTAACGGGCAATTGGCACTCAGGCCATTGATGGCTTGCACCACCACTAGGTTATCCGACCAGAACACAACCTTTTTGTTGGCCAGTTCACCTGGCCACAAATACAGTGCCACCACAATAGGGAATAGTTCCAGGACAGTTATATTTGTAGTTACTCCCTTCTTGCGCCAAGCATCAGGCCACTTCATGGCACACCATTTTTCTCTGAAAATCACCCCAAAACCTACTCGACCTGATGCGTCTGAAAATAGACATAGGCCCTGGCTATTCTCCCAAGGCGCCCTCCATATCACTGTGCCATTGAAATTTTTTAGGAACTCTTCCCACATTCGTAGATCAGCTTGCAAACCCGGGCCCAGTCGTACAAAGTGGTGCCCCTTTCTCGCACTTGCCTTCGCCTTTGCCAACCTGCGCGAAAATACCTTGCCAGCCGGTATGACCCTTGCTGCAAAGTTCAGTTTGCCCAACAGCCTTTGAACCTCCTTGAGCGTTGTCCTACCCTTGCCCATCATTGCATGAATGTCCTGCCTCAGGTCATCCACTTTCTCCGCTGGGAGTCTGGATTCTCCTTTCAGTGTGTCCAGCTCAATGCCCAGGAACGTCAATATCTGAGCGGGCCCTTCCGTCTTTCCGGGTGCTAATGGAACACCTAAATGTTCCATCATGCCTTCAAAGGTCCGTAGGGCCTCTGCGCATTCCCGAGAACCTTCCTTGCCAAAAAAGAGGAAGTCGTCTAGGTAGTGAGTCACTTGGTGAACCCCATGCCTGTCCGTGAGGGCCCATTGAAGAAAAGAGCTGAATGCCTCGAAGTAGGCGCATGAAACCGCGCAGCCCATGGGCATGCAACGGTCATAGAAGAATGCCCCCTCCCACTTGAAACCCAGCAAGTGTTGACTGTCTGGGTGAACCGGTAGGAGGCGGAACGCAGACTCAATGTCTGCCTTCGCTAACCACGCTCCCTTGCCTGTCCTTCTGATCAAATCAATGGCCATATCCAGCGAGCAATATGAAACCGAGCATGACCCTTCTTCCAACCAATGATTCACAGAGTTGCCCTCCGGGTAAGATAGGTGGTGAATCAACCTGTATGCCCCTTGCTGCTTCTTTGGGACAACGCCTAGTGGTGAGACTAGGAAATTGTTCAACGGTGGAGAAGGGAATGGACCTGCCACTCTCCCCAGGTCAACCTCCTTCCTGATTTTGTCACTGACCACCTGTGGAAGATCCCTGGCTGATTTTAAATTGAAAGCGTCCCTGGGTCCCAGCGGGCCTTTGTACGGAATTTTAAAGCCGTCAACCAAACCCTCGACCAGCAGTATTCGCTCTTTCACTAGCGGATACATTCTTAGCAATGGTAAGACGTTCTGCAACACAATGGGGGATGGACCTTTAGTATGCTCTGCTCCCCTGCCTGCCTTAGCAACAACGTTATTGCAAAACCCCTTGCTGACTTCCGTCCGTTCTTTCTCCTGTACCTCTATGAAAGGGTGGCCTTTAACGTGTTGTGACCGCTCTCTGTGCTGTGGTACCTATGTCTATGGTCTGATCACTCTGTCCTGTGAAAAGTGGGCCTGTAACGTGATCTGACCGTTCTCTACGCTGTAATGGGAAATTGAAGCCTCTCTCGTTGTTATGCTCGGTCTGTCCTTTGTGCTGTTCTTGTAACCTATTGTCGCGCGCTGTCAGCTCCTTGGGACGAGGCGGGGGGGGTGTTATGTACACTGGTGCAGGCAATTGCTGCATGTTGGGCACCGCATTTGCTGCATTCATGGGCAAACTTACAAGCCCTTCCCCAAGTACATAGTCCATTATTGAACATTCTGCATGTTCCTGAGTTAAAACGTCTTTGTTCCCCTCCGTGTCCCCTCCCCCGCCCACCCCGAAAGGGCTGTTGGAAGGACCTTCTTGGATACTGCTGCCACTTCTGCTCCTGCTCCCACCTCTTGGACTCACCTTCGTTTTGCACTTTATGCAATGTCTCCCTTTTGGCATTCCCAGTCCTGCACATATGTTTGAACCACAGGTGGATGTCAGTGTGGTCCCACCCTATCTCTGGGCAACTAGCCATTGACTTCCTGAACTCTTGGTCGTAGGAAAACCACCCCATCCCTCCGGACTCCCTTGCCCCTTGCTGAATGGAGTTTGCATACTCCATCAGGGCCTCGCTCTGAGCTGGGTCCTTCTGTACAATTATAGCTGCCAATATGTTGAACGCCTCTGTCCAATTTTCAATAGTTTTCTCTGGCCAGCGTTGGAATCTAACCTTATCCTCCTCTTTCTTACCCATCCTCCTTGTGTCTGCGCCCGCATTGTCATGCATTAGTAAAGTTAATATGTCGATATATTCCCTCCTCCATATACCTTCTTTAGCAGCCTGTGGTACCTGTCTGGCCAAGGAACCCCCGCCTTTTAGCTTCGAGCCAGGTTTCGCTATGCCTGCCGGTGAATCTGGGGATACCCCTCCTGATGGCCCCCCTGACCCCGCCCCCACACTCGTAACCTTCTTCGTGCTGGGTGCTGCCCCCTCTCTGGACGGCCCTTGACCCGCAGCTGGCAGCATGGCCGGGGTGGCACACTCATTTATAGTCGGAATGCCGGCTTGAGGGATGATGCTACGGACACTTAGCGGTACATTGGGAGTGGCATTCTGTTGCGATACTGCTGGCACACTCGGCATGTTAACAGAGGCGATACTTTGAGGAACAACGGTAGCTGCACTCAGTTGAGTGCCGGGCAAGACACCCAGGGAATTAACGCTGCTGACAACCGGGTGTGGGAGCCCCGCTGGCGCTGTCTGAGCCCATACTTGACTCACTGGATCCGCCACCATGGGTGGGGCCGACCCTTGTACCGCAGCCATGGCGTCTAGACGTCTCTGAAACATAGTCATCAAACCCAACATATCATCAATTGTCTTACCCATTTGGGTCAAGCTCGAAAATTCGGCCGCTGTCGCATGTACCACGGCCGGCACCACAGGCAACTCTACTGGCAAGTCCTCAGCCGGGGGAGATGGTAACTCCGGCCGACTGTTATGTGGTGCTACCACAGCGGGGGGTGGTGATAAAATCGGCCGACTGTTCCGTGCCGCTACGGCTGGAAATTCCTTCTGGGTGCCCTTCCGCTTGCGATTGGACCGGCGTGTTCCCTCTCCTGAAGTGCCTGGAGCCTCGTCGTGGGACCCAGGTCGGCCATCCTCCTCAAGCCTACGCGCTTCAATGAAACCTTGCGCCCATGCTGGCCCTTTAGACTGCGCGACCGCTAGGAATTCAGCCCACAGCCCATCCTGTGGCAGAGCAGCGCCCCTGGTGCTCATCGTAAAGGCTTCTACCCTTCCGGGTTCCTACGGAAGAGAAAGTACAAGGTGAGGCACCTATTACTGCGTCCACTAGCCCCCCCCCTCGGCCTCGAGCCTCCGCATCGTGCTCTGCTGGTCGCGACCAGCCGTCCCGCCGGCAGCCACCTGCCCTTGTCTCAATGTTCATTTTATGCATTACCTGTTCTACTTTCAATCCTAGCCGCTGCCAATCCTTGACGCCTTCCCGAGCACAATCTGTAAAACAACACAGCGTTACTCAACCTCGCACCCAGCCGCAAGCGGCACACCTGCAAAGACACCTGCGTAAATCTGTGGAACAGTCTTCCTCGCTCAACCCAAGCCATGGCACGAGCGAGCGCACCTGTAAGTACTTTGTCGCGTGTACTCACTTAATAACTCCGTGTGGGAGACCTGTGATCCCGTAACACTGTCCTACATGCCCCGTTATCCCCTGTATTACCTGTTCTACTTTCAATCCTAGCCGCTGCCAATCCTTGACGCCTTCCCGAGCACAATCTGTAAAACAACACAGCGTTACTCAACCTCGCACCCAGCCGCAAGCAGCACACCTGCAAGGACACCTGCGTAAATCTGTGGAACAGTCTTCCTCGCTCACCCAAGCCGTGTGGGAGACCTGTGTTCCCGTATCATTGTCCTACATGCCCCGTTATCCCCTGTTGTTGCCTCCGCCCGATGGGCTTGCCCACCGGACCCTGACCTCCGCAATTACCTGTAGGTATACGCCTTCTTCCTAGTGAGCTGCTATTCCTCGTGACTTGTTCCAATTCGGAATCTGAAAGAACAATAACCCATCAAATCTCCTGTGCGTCGCACTTGACCTCTGCGGTTCGCGACCCGACCGCCCTACATCCATGGAACTGAACCCATGGGTCTTGCCCTTGGCAATTACCTGTCGTTCTCCGCCTTCCTCCTATGGGCTGCTATTCCTTTCCGTCGTGTCCCAAGTGTATCTGAAAAAAGTGGACTTAGGAATGGAGGCTTGACACATTTGTGTGGAGGGACAATATGTTAAGCAGAGTAGTACACCTCTGCACTGTTTTCCACTCCTGACGCCTCGGTTTTCCTTTTTAGAGCGTGGCCTCCCCTTTATCCCTGAGTCAGATGCCAGGTGAGGTGAGGTCTACTCCCCGGCAGAATAGGGTGAGTGGTATTTTTTGACCCTTACGAAACACTGGAGGGTGTAGGATTGAAATGTGAGATGTTCTGATATTTGGGGTGTTTGTGTTGTTCCTGTAGATCACTGTTTGGAACCTTCTGCACGGCGGAGTTTTGAACCCTAACGCTGTATCCTTTTGTTTGGTTACTACACGGGATCTGTAATATTTAAAGATATATTATGTGTTTGTCACTACGCAGTAGCAACGTTGTGAACAGGGCCCTGACGAAAACCTTGGGTCCTTCCCTTTGAGGTTGAAACATGTTGGCCTGATATGCAGTAATTTGTTCCCATACTGCATCCTTGCACTGTTCATGCTGTTTTTATTTAGGAAGAGGATAGTGTCCTAATAAATTTATTTTTCTGTCCTCTATTCTATTTTAAATTCACCACTTTTTTAGTTTTGCACTGCACCCAGACCCATCTTCTGTCTATCACTGGTCACTGAGTACTTGTGGGCACTGGCCCCGCTACACTCCAGGGGACATTTGGGTCTCAATGATCTAGAGACACCAGACCCCTGAGGATGACCAAATGATAGAATTTGATCATACAAGTGTTTGATGGGAATCCTCAAAACCAAGCGGGTTTCTTTGTCACAATCACTCACACCTCTTCTTTTCAGTTGCATCTGTCTTCCACCCCTACTATAGTTCTCCAGCAAGCTGGCGCTGCGGTTTAAGTGTACGAAAGGTACCATTCTTTAGACCCCTAGGTTTTCTTGTGTTTAAATCATTGCATTGGGGGTTCAACCTAGGCTTGGTCGTTAAACTCCCCTACGACCCTTTTCTCCTGTCTTTGTAATACGTTGTGGTGTGAACATTATTCATTGAGAAAATGACAGAAATCATCAGGTAATGTAAACTGCAATGGCTCTACATGTCCGACACCCCCTTACTCTGCCGTGCTGCAGTGTGCGTTGTAAGCAATATCTGCTTTGTAGTGCCGTGCCCGGGATGAGCAGAGCCGCGGGGAATTAAACCGGGTTTGGCAGAATTTCACTAAATGACACGCATCGAGGGTATTGCTGAAATATGGCTTCTGTCCTGACGTCTTTTCAATGGAGAGATGACTCGAACCCCAATGTCGCAGCTTACATTGCCATCAAAAGCAGGTCATTTTAGCGTAATCGCCCGGCACTAACGTTAACAATTAAGGCATTTTCCGCGCTGATATTAAACATTTAAGGCGCTTTCCGCCTTCTGTAGATAAATTACCCCACACGCGGGCGGATGCTCATGACCAATACTACTGCGGGAGCTCGAACCCCAATGTCGCAGCTGGCAATGGCGACGAATGGCGACGAATGCTCGAGGCCAATAGTGCTGTGGGAGCTCGCAATGATGCCTAGTAAGCACGCGGCCGTCAGAGGCTAACGGGGTCTGTTAAACGCAACGTGCGGGTCGATCTGCTTTGTTTGCTACTTACATCACTGCACATCCGGGCAAGTTGCCGTTTGCACCCCACTTCTCGGTCCCACGCACAACACTCTTGCATTCCCCTTCCCCCATTCTAACACCGTACCCGCTCTAAAACTCGTCTGAATAGACGCGACCAGCAAACCCCAGCCCCCCCCCCGTGGTCGACACCACAGGGCCCAATCAACCTGGGCATGTCCAGGGATCGGGCCGGGGGGAGACTAGGCGGATGCAACGTACCTCTAAACCTCCGACGATGGATCGTGTAAGCGCATACAGCGCAGAGCGGCCACGGCAGAGCAGCCACGTCGCGAGAGAGAAAGGCCGAGCCTAGCTGCTGGCCAGGTATATACCTTGGGAGCGCCCTCCCCCGTCCACAAGGAGCCCTCTCCATTGGCTATTGGCCGGGGGGGGCGGCACCGGGGGACGCGCTGCAGGCTGCGCTCGCCAGATGTATGGGACTAGGGCGCTGTCCCCCCATACTCCCCTTCGTGTCGTGGTGCCAGCGGCAGGTAGCCCAAAGGAGTGAAGCCTCTGACACAGAATTGCTCACAGTAATTTATTTGCGGCTTGCTAGCAGGCAGCTGAAACAGGACAGGCATCTGCAAAATATTGCCAAACGCGTTTCAAGAGTCCTTAGCTCCCTTCATCTGTGGCATGTCTTCGTTAAATGAAAGCAAAGTTTGCTGCACACCTGATATATTCCAAACTCCCCGCCTCATTTGGCGTGGCCCTCACACGGCCTTCTGGTCGTTGTAGTGTGCAGCCTTCAATTCCCGAGTGGGCATGCTTTTCATCCCGAAATTGTATGACAGTTTTAAATACCTCAGTGGGTGGATGTCCCCTCCTGCCAGCAGTCTGCCCCGCTTTCCAGGCGCAAACGTGGGCATTCAAGACGGCTCCATATCAAATATACTCACTTGGCCACTTATTCTCTGGCCATCCTTCAATCACATACTTCCTCACTGTCACCAAATACTCACCATTCTCAAAAGCAGCATCCCAATCCTTATCTGTAACATCTCCACCACCCTCATGCCTACATTTCCCACAGCAATAATGTGTCATTCATTTTAGACATAAACATTCTGGAGCAAGGGTTCACAGCTTAGGACATTGATGACTGCATTCTTCAGCTCTGGGACATGTTAAACTTTGTAATTATAACTCAAAAATATGCATTGACATGCTGGTGATGTTTTGAAAAGCCCACAAATTGTAAGAAGTTTCCAAAATGGTTTATGATCCATACATAATATAAATTCAGAGTCCCATATATATTGCCTACAGCGACCCATGCCCCACTCAATTAGAGAGTATCATTCTATGTGGGACACATAGTGTGAAGCAAAAGCCACAGTTTCTTCCTTCCCATTCATACACATTTGGGGAAGTACAGGACCTAGTCCTTTCCCATATGCTTCACTTGTTATGATACTTCCGGCTTGTGAACCAAACCTCTTTAAAGTGGTACCCATACTAATGTTATTTTTTAACAGATTTGAAATACTATTGATGATCTTCACTTCATTTAAATTGTCATCTTGCTTTCAAGAGTTGTCTAAGACCATACGTTTTAACAGGGAAATTATGAACAAATGTCAAATAAAATTCAGTGAGACCTAAGAAGGGGTAAACATCCTTTACATCGCAACTTTTACCACGCAGTGCCTTTACGATGCAACTTTTACAACGCAAACCATTACAACGCATTACGCTGGGGGGCGCTCTAGGATAGGGAATAGGTTTAATGTACTATCCAACACCTTCCCTACTATCCATGGGGACTGGAGTTGGAATAGTAAATTAAACTATTCACTATCCAGCGCCCAAAAGCACTATGCGTTGTAATGGTATGCGTTGTAAAACTTGCGATGTAAAGGTAGGCGTTGTAAATGTATGCGTTGTAACGTCATACATCCCTAAGAAGGCCTTCACATCTTACTTTGGCCTTGGTGCAGGATCACTCATTATTGCCTTAATCATTTCTTTTTTTTTTTGGGCTAGGACACTAGTCTCAGTAACTTCATGATCTAAACACGTCACAGATTTCCTGGCAAATTGAGGTTTTTAGTTTTGCAGTGAGGTCATTAAATGCCACCATTCTCAACACTCTCAGCAATAATTCAGTATGTTCTATTCTGTCCTTCGCTATGACTAAGTTGTCATCTTGAAATATTAAAACATAACTGCAACTCTTGAACAGTTGATACACAACCTCTGAAAGAACACAGCTGCTGAGGTAAATCAGCAACAGTATCCATATTGACCCCTCCTCTCCCCCCCACGAGGATATGTTCCACTTCTGTTGGGTCAATCACACTTTTCCCCTTCGAGTCCAACATTATTTTCTTGCATACTCTGACACTATCCCTCAATGGGAACATCTTTAAATTAAAGCAAGATATTGCTTATCGTGGACAAGATGTCTTTCCTACCACATTTGTAACATCAAGTTTGACAGACTTTGGATCCATAGATGATTCCAAGACGGCACTATTATAGACATAATCCTTGTTACCTTTGCTCACTAGAGCTTTAGCACATCTCTTTGACTACTCTGATTTCTTGGCAAGAGAAATAATGTATTTCAAGGGGAGTCATCTAAAATCCAGAGTTTCTCCTGAATGCCAGGGATGGTATTGTGCATATTCATCTGATCCCTAGTTAAATCTTCCTGTAAGTACCCAAACTTACAAGTCACCGCTAATTTTCTTAAAGTAGCGACACCATTTTCCACCAGTTCCGACATGCCTGTTCGCATAGAAATAAAATACAACTGCCTACTGGAAGACAAACACTGGGAGCAAAATAGTTATCTAAGTCATCTATAGCATTTCTGCATTCACCAGATTCTTCTATTGTTTGTATGTGAAGCACAAATACTTGGTTTATTCTGATGCAATTTGAGTAGTGGAGTCGTTGAACATCTATGACTTGTGTCTATTACTTAGTGTAATACCAGAAAATGTATGATATTTGTGCAGTAGGTTTGAATATAGTTCTTAATTTTTTGGTAACATCAGATGAAGAGTGCATCTCATTAATTGTTCTCCAAGAATCGGGCTCACAGTGTTTGCTGAGTATATGACCCTACCACAAACAAGCTTTTCTTTCATATTATCCTGGGTTTGCCACACTTCCCTTCTGCTGCCCAGAAATCTCTACCTAACTGGACAACTCTACAATACTATTCTTGCAAGTGGATTTTTCCTTGGTTTGTCTATCCTCTAAATCCTGTACAAACCAGACTCACATTGGAGCTGTTACTTCTTAAAACTGTAGGATGCGACCCCGACCCCCTTGTAGGCTGTCCATCTCATTGTTCTCTTAAAATGGCTCTGTGACTGGTAGGGCAGTAGCTCTGCCTATGTGTGTTTGCCAGTTTTGATGAAGGATGGGTGGTCAGGCAAGTGACGATGGCCAAGGCTGACTTTTCAAATGTCCTTTACACTTCCCTTATGTCTCCCAGAAATCTCTAGCAATGTTTATTCACTTTTCCTGTTTATCTGTGTCTCCCTCTTTTTCTTCGTACAGTACCAGCAGCATCATTTATCCTCTTCTTCTCTTTCTGCATCACAATTATTGCCAATTCTAATCATCTGTACATACACCTGTTGTACCATTATCGATGCATCCAACCAAGCAGACAGATATTTGTGTACTGCAGCTATGAACTCAAAATATGTCGTGAAATATATCAATTTATTATATGGTGCACATAGAACATCAGCATACGTGTATGCAACAACTGAAATGGAAGGTTTTAATTTCACCACCATGAATTACTAAAATAAACTGTACTACAGTAAACCATCCCGTTTGTGGTAGTCTAATGTAAGAAGAGAAAGGCAAACAAGGTGTCAAAGATGGTGAAAGCGTATGAAATAAAATATAGAGTAGATATTGAGGTGGGAAAGAGAGAAGTGAATAAAAAATGGACATTAAGAGATCTGATCCGGTCAAGGCAATTTCAATGAGAAGAAAATTCAAAAAATGAGAGTAGAAGAAACGTGGGGAAACGAAGGAGCTAAACCCATAAGTTAATTTTTCACATCAGTTTTTGGCCTTCTCTGTCCAACCCAACACATCTTTAAATCACACATCACAGTACTGACTAGGCATGGAACTGTGGCGGTTTGAAAGAGCTTACTGTTATCCCTTGAGTTGTCGAGGACTGGCAAAGGCGTGCACAGCTTTTGCCTATGGAGTACACATCTTTGTGATCAAGGCACAGGTAGCTGTCGTCCATATTGTAACTTTGGTGGACTTCTTCCCATTTTCACGGCAATAAAAAGTTATGGTCAGCTCTGCTGATTCCTGTTAGTACATATTTTGTGAAGAATTCTTGCACAGGTATTGTCTCTGCCGTTTATTTTGCATTGCTGCTTACCAAAACTGCTTCACATGATGTTCCCAATGTAATATGAGGGAAATTTGAGCTGCCACTTCACCATTAAATAACCTTTGCACTTGCCCCCACCACCCCTCTTTGCATCCACTACCATCATACTGTGTTACCATCATGCCAACCCCATGTTAACCACAGACACATATTCTCTCTTGTTGTGGTCATTTGTTGGCTGCAGTTTTATTTTTTGGGATACAAACAGTAAAACTTTAGACATCATTTTGGTGTTTGCTTGTTTCAGTCTCTTCTACCCTAGCGGATCGTTCCTTTGCTTGCCTTTGGTTGGATTTGTGTTCCCCTTGAAAGGGGGAGAGGGGTAGCGTCAGTCCCCGGAGTTAGGCCCTAACTCGCTACCTTCCGGTTCCGATTGTGCCCTGCCATCCGGCAGGGGCTGGGCTGCGAGCGCCGTCTCCGTTTTTCTACCCCCTTTTCCGGTAAGCCACCTCACCCAGCCGTGCGGCTTCTGAAGGTGAGTGATCTTACCCTCTGGCCTTCTAGCCAGGTCTCCCAGCCGTGAGGCATCCCAAGGTTAGTGTTCTTTTCCTGGCACACCGCCCTCCGGTGTGCATGATTACCAACCCTAATCCGCATAATTCTCCACCACGCTGAACGGGAGGCTCCCGTCTCCCTTCGGCTCCCCCTCCGACTACGCCGTGTACTCTCTACTTGCACCCGGCCAGCACCATAGCTCCCCAGAGATTACTCCAGAACAGGCCCATTCCCTCGCCCGACAGGTGCACGCCGTCTTTGGTGAATAGCTCGGGGCGGCCGGTGTGGATGAGCCCATGCCTGACGAAAGCCAGGCCGTTTACCCTGCAAAATGTACTCACTGCCATGTTCAGTTTCTTGCGGGAGTTGTCCACCGCTTTCTGTGACTCTGCCCCGCGCCAGACTTGCCGGCCGATCACCTCCGACCACACAATCGTCGATTCCCGGAATGCCCTGGCTGCCTACGTCAGGTCTCTTCGCACACTGTGGAGGAGCACCGGCCTCCCTAGCTGTGCCAAGTCGTTGCCCCCCATTTGTATTATCAGGACGTCCAGGTGCCAGGCCGCGTCCGCCCTCAGCTCCTCGAGTGCCGCTGCGAGCTGTTCCCATTTCATTCCCGGCCTGCCGAACCACCGGATGCACGTTCCGCTGGTGCTCCTTTTGCCTTGCATCCCCCGTCCCGCCACCAGCTCTGCATTCGGGAGATGAATGAGTGCCCCGCCACCCATACCAAGCGCGGTCTCCGTCCTGTTAAGGGAAGGAAACAGTGTCACTCGTTGCGCGGCCCGTTCTCGGTTGCCTGGCCCTGGTCATAGCAACTGTGGTCTCACATATGTCTTGTAGGCCCGTGACCTCCATCGGCCCACTTCCTTGATGCCTGCTTCGGGCATCCCGAGCATTGCCGCTGTCGTGGCCGCCTCTATCCGGAATGAGTGGGACCCGAAGTCCGCCGGGTGCAGCCCTGCTTTGCCCAGTGCAGTGCGCATGACAGACGTGAATGGAACCTGCTTAGCTGCGTGCCGTCCCTGTGCCTGAATAAGGGGCCTTCCCCTGCCGGGCGTACTGCCATGAAAGCCATTAAGCAGCAAACTGCGCAGCAGCCTTGGTCCTTGATGCACTGCAATCTAATTTTGGTACCCCTGCCTGTTTGGTCGGTCTTTGACCATCTTAGCACGATCTCCACCCCGTTAGCTGTGGGCGTTACGTCCCTTGCCTGTATGCATCTCTCTGCTGCCCCCCACCTTGTGGGGGCTACCAACTCGCTGATGCGGAAGGCCCCAAAGAAGGCGGTGGAGAAGGCCGCCCGAAACAGCGCCAGCTCGAATTGGTCGGAGACTGTTCCCCCTAGGGTGCCAAAAAGCACCCGCAGTCGTGTGAAGTCAATGGGGTGCCTTGTGTCCTTCCTCGGGCCTTCCTTCCTCTTCCACCCCTTCATTGCTGCCTTGATGTAATGTGATGCCACGGGGTTCTGGTCAGTCTCTATCCTTGTGAAATGTGCCACCGCAGCTAAGTGGGCCTGGGCCGATGACCTGGATTTTCCCACCCAGAATGCCCATTGGATGAAGTGTTCCGCCGCCCTGCGTGTTGCCCCCATGTCCTCTAAGGATGTGATCTCGCCCACCCTCATGACTATTTCCAGGTACTTCTTGTACCTCCTGGCCGCTGTGGGAGTGAGTGCCTGCTGTACCAATTCCCTCAGGTCCGCCCTGCCAGTTTCCAAAGGTGCTCTGGAAACGGGGTCATGTACTGCTCCGCCCTGGGTGGGCGCTGCCTTAGGGGAGCAGCCTTATATCCCCCCCTTGGCCCTATGTCCTTCAGGATGCCCCTTCCCTATTGGGGTGTTCATACCGTGCTCCCCCCTCCTATTGGCCCGCCTACTGCCTGGAGGGGAGGGGGGGTCTACCTGTTGTTCTCGCCCTGTGCTGGTAGCGCGCCAAAATTTGGCACGCTACCTGCCCTGACCTTGTGGGGTGAGTGGCCATGGCGACCGTTATGGCGCCGGCTCTCGAGCCCCCCCTTCGTGGGAGCAGCCTCTGCTCTAACTGTTTCCCAAGGTAGCCGTGCACAGCTTGCCTGTTTGAAAGTGAGGTTTGCACTAGTGCCTCCCTTGATGGCATGTTCTTTGTGAGACACGTTTTCCCTCCTTTGATGTGCCTTTTGTGAAAGTTTGCACTGCTGCTATGCGAGTTAGGTTGGGTTGAAGGAGGCTTGCTCAGCTGCCTAATCTGTATCTCATTCATTACACGTGCAATTATGCGCTCTGTGCTTTATCTGTACTGTGCGTGAGTTGTTGACACCGTTTCCTTTACCTGTTGCGTGAGAGCTCTGTTTTTCCCTCCCTGTGATCCTGAAAGCTTTTAAGAGGTCAGACAGGAATCTTAGAAACTAGAACTATAAACCCAAGTTATACGTCAAAAGTAAGGCAAACACAGGAAATAGAGTCAATATTGCCAGTGTCAGTTCATCATCTTCTTTTTTTGAAAATTATTAGTCATAATAATCCGCCATCAGCCAACGTGTTTCGTTCCGTTTCACAGTAGGAACTTCGCCAGGGCTCCAAATAATAAATAGTATGTTCTCGCTTGTCGATAAGAATCGTAGTAGCAATATCAGGATGGTTGTTAAAAGGGCGAACCATTGCACTTAGTTTTAAGTCGCGACCTTTCTGAAGCCCCTCGGTCGCGACTTTGGTCCTGCCTTTGAGGTGTTTTCGATGATCATGTGTTTAATGACACACTGCTGCACGGACATAAGACAGATAAACTAGTGAGTGGGGTTTTTGACTTTCGGTTCTTTTTTCGTTTCAGTTATTTTGGAACCTTTGAATTCGCTTGGGCACAACCATTTTAATTCTTGGCATAAGAGGTGGCATTGAAAGGGAAACATCCATATTTCATTTATTAAAAGTAAGTGCGTTGTTTCGCCCTTTTAACAACTTTTAATGCATTCTCTACTGTACTTGATATATTTCCCTGATGGCGCATACTTTTTTTATTTTTAGGTGCCTATAACCCGCTCTCTGCGTTTGGAGCCTACAGGCCCATATACTACATCTTCACCTTTCAGATCAGGCGCATGGTCATTTAGTTACATTTTTGGTTTATAATTTATTAATTTCAAAGCCAAGTATTCAGTCATTAAGAATCTTTTTTAATTTCCCAGGTGCCCCACACCCAGTCCTGAGGAAGACCCCGCTGTAAGGATATAAGCAGCCTACTACTAATTGGTGTCAAAACGTCGACTGTGTTTCCGTCCTGTGCCAGTCTGGCCAACAGTGATTTTTCACTGTGGCATTGTTAAAACGATGGCCATGTATTGTGTTATTATTTAACTAAAAGGCTGAATGAAGCCATTTTCATTTTCCAAACCATATTGTAATGGATATATTCTCACTGCCTTTCCTTTCACTTTCTCAACCCTCACTAAGTGCACACAACTTCTTCCTCTCCTCCTGTGAGTGGGGCACAACTGTGATACTCTGTTTACCAGATTAATTACTGGATCGTGATTATTTCATGCTGATCGATAAGATTAAATATTATTGATCTCAAATACATTGAGTATGATTGTATTAGTGCCTGATGACATTTAACTTGTGTAATTTTTTCCATTGGGACCTACTGTTTACTGTACTGTCCTTTACCCAGGACCCAGTGGATAATTTGGGTTTACCCTTATCTATAACTACCGAGTAAAGAGTAGCAGTTCTGCATTACAAGAATCCCTTTAAATGTTCTTTATGGGTCTCCTCAACTTTGACTGGCGACTTGCAGATCTCGAGACTAAAGCTCGTAAATGACACTGCAAGGAAATCACAGATGAAGATCAGCGATGTTGCCTGAACCATGTTAAAGTAGCCAAACACAGTGACGGAGAAGATTACAAGGTGAAATTAAATGGAAAAGAAATAAGAATCAAGAGACGTAGATGAGAGAACCAGGAGCGTAGGGCAAAAGGAAAGGAAGAATGGAATGATGAAGAGAGAAATAAAGGAAAATAGATGACATAAAGAAAAGTTAAAGAAAGGTGGAAAGAACGATAAAAGAAAGTGGGATAGAAATAAGGCCAGAAAGATGTAGATAGTAGGTTAGAAGAAAAAACAGGGCAAATGACGGAAGGACAGTGGGAAAGAAAAATGAAAAGAAAAGTGGAAGAAAAGTTGAAAATTAGTTTTGAAGGAAAATAGAGAGAAAGACGTAGAAAATTAGGAAGGAAAAAATAAAAACAGAAAGAAAGATAGCAAGGGTGGAGCAACATAAGAATAGTAGGATAGAATTAAATAATTCAAATGAAGGAAGGTCCTTGGAAAGAAAAAAGAAATGTAAGATGGAAGGAGTAAAGGAGCAAGGGAGTTGAAGAAATACATGAAGGAAAGAAAAGATGGAATGGAGGACAAATGAAAAGAAATATGGGATGAAATAAAAAGGAAAGAAAGGAAGGAGTAAGGATCCAACAAAGGGGGTAAGGAAACAAAAAGGATATAAAAAATGAAAAAGAGGCAAAAACCATGTGAGAAAGAAAGATTGTTACAAATCTGGAAAGAAATGTAGAGAGATTGATGGAATATGGAAAGAAACAAATACATCAAGCAATCAGTACTTGTAGAGCATGACTTATCACCTGTGAGGGTATCCAGCGGCTGGGTTGCTAGGCTTAGTTGAAAAGCCAGGTGTTGAGTCCTCTACTGAAGTCTGTCAGCAAGGGTAATGTTTGGAGGTGGAGAGGGAGAGTGTTCAAGGTGGGAGAAGGAGTGGCCCCTGCTGTGGTTATGGCGGATGTGGGAGTGTAAAGGAGGCATACCAGAGGATCCTGGATGGTTAGTGGATGCAAAGGCGATGGTTCATGTATGTTGATCCTTGGTCATGGAGGGCTTTGTAGGTGTGTGTCTATAGTTTGAATGGACATTTTTCAGGATGATGAACCAGTAGAGGTTCCTCAGGTGTCAGGTGAGAAGGGTTCATTTGGGAAGGTTGAGGCTCGGTCTGGCCACTGCATTCTGTATAATCTGGAGCCTTCTATTGAGTTCAGTGTTTTTTCCTGGGTACAGTCCATTGCCGTAGTCCAGACGGCTAGTGATTAGGGTCCAGATGTAGGTAAATCTCATTTACCGATTCATAAATACCGAATTTTACAGATTCGGTATTTATGAATCTGTAAATGAGATGTAGGTAAAAATTCGGTATTTTTTACCGAATAGGTAAGATTCGGTATTTACCGATTCGGTAAATACCGAATCGGTATTTGCTATTGAATCCTATGGGCCTTGAAACTCATAGGTTTCAATAGCAAATACCGATTCGGTATTTACCGAAACGGTAAAAATACCGAATTGCTAAGGGGGACAGGGTGTCACTTTGACACCCTGTTGCACCCCTGTAACTGGCGTTTGCGCCATGTGGCACACAGACATGCCCTTAGGGCATGTCTGTGTGCCACATGGCACAGGTGTACATGCACAGATGTGCATGTACACAAGAATTCGTAATTTACCATGCAATTGTATTGCATGGTAAATACCGAATTCTAAAGGCCCTGTAGCACTGTTATAAGTGCTACCTACATCACAAAATACATTTTCGGTATTTTTACCGAATGGTAAATTTACCGAATCTGTAAAATTTACAGAATCTGTAAA
This sequence comes from Lissotriton helveticus, assembly GCF_964261635.1. NCBI lineage: Eukaryota > Metazoa > Chordata > Amphibia > Caudata > Salamandridae > Lissotriton > Lissotriton helveticus. The sequence continues at coordinate 1,000,862,988 of NC_136068.1, forward strand.
TTTACTGATTCTGTAATTTTACCGATTCGGTAAAATTACCGATTCGGTAAAATTACCGAAAATGTTGGTTTTTCTAGCCCCTACATCTCCATAGCCCTTTACCGGTCGGAAACTGCCAAAAATCGGTATTTTCGGCTGTTTCCGACCGGTAAAGGGCTACCTACATCTGGCCCTTGGTCTTTTGTGCAGTGCCAGGCCGTGACCCTCAACACTGGATGGTTGTCGGGGGGACAAACAGACAAAAAAGTGGGGGGCAAAGAGATCATTTAAAAAAAAATGTGCTTACCCTCGTTTTGCTCTGTGTTTTCTTCTGTCTTCTTGAGTCAGCTCGAAGGCACCTCATGGAGCCTCAGGCAAACCCCTCCTGCAAATTCTCACACTGTTCTCATCCTACAAATGAGCAGCATTACAGCAGTAACAGGATTGGCTGGAGTGGGCTGCTTTGACCCTCCAGCAGGCAGAGGAGGCCTGTGCTTGCTCTCCACCCAGCTGGCAGGGACATCTAGGTTGGGAGGTTTACACTGCGCAAGTCAGGCTGGCCATCACAAGACGGCCAGCCAAAGTGACTTGCGCAGTGTAAACTGGTGGAGTGAGCACCACTCTCCTGCTGCCATTCAGCAGCAGCCCGCCCCCAAACATTCCTCGGGCTGGGACAAATGATAAAACGGTAATTAATTTTATTAATGTTTTATTTTTCATTTTTACTGCACTGGCAACAGGGAAGGCAACACTCCTTTGCTCTAATGGGGTTGGGGGAGTGCCGCTGCTTGTGTGACTATTTTTCTCAAGCTTATGGGAAGCCTGTGGAAGATTCTGCAGAGCATGCAGAGGGTGTAGAAGAATGCAGAGGAGCCTGGGTTGATCTGTCATTTTGATGGTGAGTTTGTTGTCCGGATGATGCCAAGGTTGCAGGTGTGGTCATTTGATGTGGGGGTGGGTCCAAGTCTGACAAGCCAGCAGGTGTTGTTTTAGAGGGAGACATGGTTGCCAAAGATCAGCACTACAGTCTTGTCTGTACTGAGCTTCAGGCAATTGCTCTTCATCAAACTGTGACATTCTTCATGCAGTTGTGGAAGTTGGTCTTGGTGGTGGTGGGGTCTGCTGAGAGCGAGAGGATTAACTGGGTGTCCTCAGCGTAGGATATAATTTTGATATTGTGGGTTCTGACAATGCCAGCCAGAGGTGTCATATAGGTGCTGAAGAGGATGGGCCTGAATGATGAACCTTGAGGGAAATATATGAAATAACAAGGACCCCCTGACCTATGAAACCTTCTAGGACAGGGCAAAACACAATGTAAATATCTTCCTAGACAGTTAAATAAACAATGAACAAATGCTAAATATGTGTCTCATAATTCATGCAAACATTGTCAAACAAACACACTCAGTAGAGCAGAAACAATGAAAAAAAAAGGATTCTGTGAATATTTTATTCAATACTTAATACATAAAGATAGAAACAATGCAAATATTCAATACATTATATTCACTATTGGAGAAATAAAATACAAATCATGTATATTACAATTCTATTCCATAAAATACAATCCAATAAACAGAGCTCATCAGAAAGACACCAGACTGCAATCGATAGACGACAGTCTCCAGTGTGCGCAGGAACTATTAAATAGGGGCTGTCATGATGTCACTGCCTGACCTCTGTCTGCGACAGGGCAGGCAGGAAGGGAAGGGGCGGAGGAAGAGAAAGGAAGTAGGAGGGAGAAGTTAGTTAGGAGGTACACACGCATGAATAAAGACGTGTTTACTTTACCTCCTCGGCTCCCGTGTTTCCTTTGGGTGGAGAGCGACAATGGCGACGAGGGTGGGATGTTCAGACTGAATCCCGCGTTGCTCCACCACCCTGCTGCTCTCGAGCAGCCGAACACCCTGAGCCTGCGACCCGCGTCGGAGCGGCGGGCGAGCGGATCATAACGCGCTCCCCGCTGCCTGGTCGCCATCCATCAAAGCGGCAGCAACAAAGAGAAGCCGCCTAACAAATAAAGCGACCCTGACTAACCCGGCGGGTGCGGCCGGAAAAGAGCGCGAAAGACGCTGCGACTGCCTGACACAGACAAAAAAGGCGCGAGAAACGCGGCGACCACGAGGAGGAGGGCGCGAGAGACGCTGCAGCCACAAGTGGATGGGGTGAGTCCCTGAAATGCAGCGCAAAGCCCCGGAGCCATAATACCCAAGCAAACACCCTGCAGCACGCTCCCACAATTAAATCTGCCTCACAGAAACAGAGCTATGTGTCACAAACGGCGGCCATCTTAAAGTCAGGCATCACCCATAGAACTGCATGTGCTTCATCTGTGTCGGCCATTTTGAGGTCAGGCACCCAACACTAAGTACAGAATTCATCCAGAAATAGGCACTCACACCAGGGATGTCAGTGCAACCTACATCATCCAGTGATACAGGAGGAACCCCAGCGACACAAGCAGGTGGAATCCCAGCGACACAAGCGCCAACGCAAAATCCTGTAGTGATGAACCCAGTGCCCCCAACAATCATGGGACCATCGTACCTCAGGTCACCAGAGCCTCTGGAACTCACCTCTGGCAGCAGCATGGGCCCCAAATGGAAAAGTTGGTCCGAAGACTTTGAGGACTATATGACTGGGTCGCAAGTTCAGGACCCCAAGCAGAAACTGATTGCCCTGCGCAATCTGGTGGGGAAAGACACTGCACAGATCATCAAGGAGCTGCCGGATGCAGCCACTGCCTCCTATGATGACGTCAAAGGAACCCTTGATCGGCAATTCTTACACAAATACAATCTCGACTATGAGCGATACACATTTAACCTAGCCACGCAGGAAAAAGAAGAACGAATGTGCGACTTCATACTGCGCATACGACGACTAGCTCGCCACTGCAATTTCGATGATTTCAACACTGAAGATGCCCTACGGCTTCGCATAATTGAAGGATGCCAGTCTGAGTCCCTACGGCGGCGTCTACTGAAAAAACACTACTCCTTGGCGGAAATCAAAGAAATGACCAGGCAGAAGATCACGCCAAGAAAATGGAAACGAACAAATCAGACAAGAAAGAAAAGCATTCAGGCTCCAAGCTCGTAAAGATCCAAAACACAAATCTGATCACCGAAAATCAAGCAAGTCATCATACCACACATCATCTAGGAGAAGATCTCGAGAAACGCGACATACCAAGCCTCACAAATCTGTGTCTGCTTGCTACAGGTGCGGACAAGACTATCCACACTCCGGCCAGTGTCCCGCTATGGGGCAGCGCTGCCACCGCTGTGGCAGGGACAATCATTTCGAAAATGTTTGCCAGTCTAGATCATCAAGACAAAGTTTGCCGCGCTCAGGGCGCCGTTCGCCATGACCTCGATCTTCAGCACGTCATCATGCACGAGCAGTAAGGGAGCGGGAAAGACACTCGACTAGCTCCTCCCGATCCAGCGACCACTCGCTCAGGTCACGTCGGTCACGACGATCAAGGTCGACATCCCGTGACTCAGCGACACACACACCGGTGTCCCAAGACAGTGACGAATACATCTGCATGGTCTCGGACCCGGACCGCCTACGGAAATACCCAAAGTTGGACATCCGGATAGGCGATCATCCGGCCAAGTTTGTCCTAGACTCAGGCGCCTCGCTGAACTATATCTGCGCCCTAGAATACCAAAGCATGAAACCACGACCAACGCTAGAACCGGCAGCGGTGAGAATATTCACATGGATGTCCCGGAAACCACTGCCATGTCTCGGTCGTTTTCACACAACCCTATCATTCAGAGACCGAGCGATTCCAGCCTACATTCACGTAGTGGAGGGGCCTGATGTAGCCGACTGCCTACTCAGCTTGCCGACAGCGGAACGACTGAAACTAGTGGAACTCCTCTACATGACCGAGGATGCCCCGGACATCGTGGCTAAGTTCCCAAATTTGTTCAAAGGCCTTGGAAAACTGAATCACTTCAAAGTCAAACTACACATAGATGAACGGGTAACGCCAGTGGCACAACACCATAGGAAAGTACCGTTTCACCTGCAACAAGCAGTAGACGAAGAACTGCAAGAACTACTCAGAACGGACATCATTGAACGCACCTCTGGCCCTACTCCATGGATATCACCGGTAGTGGTAGTCCCCAAAAAGGGCCAAAACAACAAAGTGCGCCTGTGCGTGGACATGCGTGCGGCCAATGTAGCAATTGAACGGGAACGTCACCCTGGCCCACACATCAGTGACATGATTGCCCGTCTCAACGGAGCCACCATCTTCTCGAAGCTGGACCTCAACAAGAGCTACCACCAGCTTGAACTTCATGAAAAATCCCGTTACATCACCACGTTTACCACTCACCAAGGACTCTTCCGCTACAAACGCCTCAACTTTGGCATATCATCTGCCGCCGAAATATTTCAAGAGACCATCAGGCGCGTAATTCAAGGGATACCTAACTCCTTCAATTACAGCGACGATCTCCTGGTGTATGGCAAGGATCAAACCGAACATGACACTGCCCTCGACAGAGTGTGCCATGCCTTGCTCAATGCAAACCTGACACTGAACTCCGCCAAATGTGAATTTCACAAATCGCACCTCAAGTTCTACGGCCACATATTCTCCAAGGACGGCATGACTCCAGACCCCGAGAAAGTCTCCGCGCTGGCCGACACACCAACACCACAAGACGTGAGCGACCTTCGTTCATTCCTTGGCATGGCCAGCTACTGTGTCCGGTACATTCAGGACTTTGCCACGCTCAGTCACCCCTTGCGTGACCTCACCCGCCAAGGGCAACCATTTGACTGGACGGACGCATGTCACCACTCGTTCCTAAAGATCAAAAAGGCTGTCAGCTCTGCGATCAACCTGGCCTACTTCGATGCGAAGAAACGTACAGAACTCACTGTGGACGCCAGCCCGGTAGGCCTTGGTGCCATTCTTGCCCAGTACACGGAAGACTCTGACCAACGCCACATCATCGCCTACGCCAGCCGCAGCCTCTCTGAAACCGAGACCCGGTACTCACAACCTGAGAAAGAAAGCCTGGCTGTGGTCTGGGCATATGAACACTTCCATCTCTTTGTTTACGGTAAACATTTCACCATCGTCACGGACCACCAAGCCCTCCTCACCATCTTCGGCAATCCCAAGGCCAAAATGCCTCCACGTATTGAACGATGGGGCCTCCGTCTTCAAGACTACATCTACACCATCGTCCACAAGCCTGGGAAGTCGGAGAATCCAGCCGACTATATGTCCCGTCACCCCGTAGTCACCACCGCTGCACCGCAATCAGTTGCGGAGGAATACCTACACTTTGTCATTGACGCGGCGTGTCCTCCCACAGTCCCGCTCGCAGCCCTCCTAGAAGCTTCTCTCCAAGACCCAGTCTTCCAGAGTGTGACTGAACGTATTCGCGCCAACTCCTGGCATCACGTAACGGATGACCACGGCGCTCAGTCTCGTGAACTTCTAGCCTTCAAACACGTCCATGACGAACTGTCCATCAGCACTGACGGTCTGCTTTTGAGAGGGGGGAGGATTGTCATTCCTCAACGATTGAGACAAGGTGTGATCAACCTTGCCCACGAGGGCCACCGAGGGATAAGTGCCACCAAGAAAGCGCTACGGGAACGTGTCTGGTTCCCGTCATTAGACCAGATGGTTGAAGTCACCCTCAAAGACTGCATATCATGTCAACTGGTAAGCCGAGACGAACCACCAGCTCCACTACAAATGTCGGAATTGCCTGAAGGGGTGTGGCAACAAGTTGCCGTAGACTTCTTTGGACCCCTGAAGACAAGCCAGTATATCCTCGTCATCATGGACGAATACTCCCGGTTTCCATTCGCACACCTCATATCATCCACCAAGGCCACCGCAGTAATTCCAACACTGGACGAGGTATTTGCGGCATGGGGTATCCCACTACGTGTCAAGTCAGACAATGGACCCCCATTCAATGGCCATGAATTTGCAGACTTTGCCAAGCATTTAGACTTCAAACACCAAAAGATCACACCACTCTGGCCTCAAGCAAATGGCACGGTGGAAAGATTCATGGGCACATTGAAGAAAGCTGTACAACAAGCGGAATTGGCCCACAGAGACATCCAACAGGCACTATATGAAGTATTAAGAGCCTACCGCACCACGCCTCACAATACTACAGACCAGTGTCCAGCTACTCTCATGCTAGGAAGAATCCCACGCACTCGATTGCCCACACTAAGCAATGCGAGTCAGTCCAGACCTCCGAACATTGATCATGAAACATTAGTCAACATTGATCAGGAGAAGAAACTAAAAATGAAAACGTACGCTGATCAGCGCAGACATGCCAAGCACACCGACATCCGAGAAGGAGACTGGGTGGTAGTCCGACGGGATCGAGGAACAAAAGCAGACAGTCGCTACCTTGCCCATCCCTTAAAAGTCAGCCGCCGGAAAGGAACCATGATCACGGCGCAAGGTGATCACAAGAGAATCACACGGAATGTGTCACATTTCAAAAAGTACATTCCACAAGAATCTGATGATCGCCACACTTGGGAATCGCCAACGGATTCCGAAAGCCAAAGCAGAAGCAGCGATCACAGCCAGTCCAGCCCAGCTAGGCATGATCACCACTCACCTGAACGACACACCTCGGAATCATCTGAGAGACCAAGACGTCAAACTCGACGGCCAGAACGCCTCATCGAAGTCATCTGAGATACAGTAAGACTTTATACAAAAGGGGGAGATGTCATGATGTCACTGCCCGACCTCTGTCTGCGACAGGGCAGGCAGGAAGGGAAGGGGCGGAGGAAGAGAAAGGAAGTAGGAGGGAGAAGTTAGTTAGGAGGTACACACGCATGAATAAAGACATGTTTACTTTACCTCCTCGGCTCCCGTGTTTCCTTTGGGTGGAGAGCGACAGGGGCATCAAACCCCGTTCATTGCCCCATTCACCTACTAATTACCTGTCCAGGAAGAAAGAAAACGTGAAAAATTCTGAGAAAGGAGGACAGTGATAAGTATCCAAAGGTGAACAATGATTGTGACAGAAAAACGTCTTTAGAATGGTAAGAGGAAAATAGGCAGAGGTAAAGACCAGGAGGGGTAATTATTTTGATGAGAGAAAATTGGAGAAAATTGAGGTGAGAGAAAAAGAGAAATGGAAGTAATGAAATCTGAGCGAGGTGGCAAATAGTTTGAAATTGGAAGATTCAACTGACAGTGACGCTAGCAGAGACTGAAGTGAGCATTCTAAGCATTATGGCAGCTTTGGTATAAGGTTGTCCTCCTTGATAGTTTCAGGGGCATAGTTTCAGTGGGGGTGTTTGGGGTGTTACACACCCTAATAAATCTATTTTCTGGTAAATAGTTGGGTGCAGGTGCCTTCAGTCAGGTATGGTCAGGTGTCTGTCGGATTTCACCAGGCATTTTTACATACATACAGACAAAAAGCACACACACACTCTCCCTCTCTAAACTTTGAAAGTCTTAATTTTTTTTGAATAGTTTACAAAATATGGTGGGGCTTATTTACAAGCCCCTTGTGCCACCCTTATGTCACTTTTCCCATGTTAAAAATGACACAAAAGTGGTGCAAGGGCTTTAAATCTGCCCCTGTGTATTTCTCCACTTAGCACCTCTCGTAATCTGCATTCTTCCTTTTCACTGCCCTTAAGCCCCACTCATGTGCCCTGCTTGTCGTATAATGTGTCTTAACATTGTATGCCTGCATGATTGTTGGAAAATTCGAAGCTTACTGCCCCTCAATTTTAATGATCAAGCTACGCACCTAGATAGTTTGATGGATTCTAGGTAGTAAGATATCCTCCTTGCTTTAGTGTGGGCATTCGTGACATTATCGTAGCCCTGCCATAAAGTTGTCCCTATTTGGCATTTTATGAGCATTTTATGTATTATGGGTTCCAAGCACGAGATAGCCTGTCCTTGCATATCATGAACTTTAGGGCATCAACAAGGCCTGTGATGTAAGAAAGGGGTGCTCCCTAGTGGGGTACCTTGGACATCCTTTGCATAATGGTGACCTTTGCATCCTGATCAGATTGTGGCTATCCCTCTCAAAATGATGTTCCTGTCAGCTTCAATTTTCATTTGGAAGCTCATATCTTTATTGATTTTCCTGCACATGTATTATAACTCTGCTGCCTGGGCAACAGTTGTGAAGTACACTTCTCAGTTACCTTCTTCCCCATGTGTCTGTCCACTATATATATGTGTGAGTGTGGGTGTGTGTGCGTGTGTGTGCGTGTGTGTGTATATATATATATATATATATATATATATATATTGTCTAATTGGCTGTCAACACTCCAAAACTCCAAATCAGGAAGTATTGCAGCCATCTTGTGCCTAAGAAACCTATAAAAAACGAGCAAAACGAGAAAAGGGGGTAGTGTAGAAACACCCTGACACCCTAGGCCTGTTCAGAAGGACCCCCAATCGGCAAAATCCGAGCAGGATGCGCGGATCCTGCCGATCAAAAACTAAAAAATGAAGTGCGGGCTCCCACGCTTCAATGCTAATTAGCCCGGGGGCGGGCAAATCCCGGGGGCATGATGAAAAAAAGTGTGGGTGAGCCCAATCCCCTCCCACACTGCCCCAGGGACTGCCACTCCCGGGGCTTTAACATAATATAGGCAGGGGTGCTCACAGCCCCCCCGCAGCCCCGGGACCGCCTCTCCCGGGACTTCTTTAAATTGGGTGGGGGGCTCTCAGGCCCCCCCCAGCCCCGGGGACTGCCACCCCACGGGTCTGGGACCATGGGGGGGATTGGGGACCCCCCCACTCCCCCCAACGGAGAGGGCCAGCCCCGGGGGATGGGGTCTCTGGGTCTATTAGTGGCCCAGCAGGGGGGCCACGCGGCCCCCTTCTCAAATGTATTCTTTTTTTTTTTTTTTTAAACAAAGGCTGGCCCGGGGGATGGGGTCCCTAGGGACCATAAGTGGCCACAGGAGGGGGGCAAAGCAGCTCCCCACCAAAATAATAATAAAAAAGGGGGGATGTGGTCCCCGTGGCAAATTATGGCCATCCCGATTTCTATGTTTAAAAAACAAAATGGGGGTAGGCCCTGGGGGATGTGGTCCCCAGAGTCAATAAATTACAGCCCCCCTTCTTAAAATTATTTTTTTTTTTAAATGGGATTGTGCCGGAGGCCACGCTCCCTCCTAGCACTACTCTGCAAACGTGCCCCTTGGCACATTTGCAGATGGGGAGCGAATTCCCCTTGAATACTGGGGGTCCCTGGCGGCCAACTAGCCCACCAGGAACCTCCAGTAAGCGCCAGGGGGTTGCGTTGCAGAGAGGTGTTCTGTGTCCACGTCCCTTTTTACACCTCTTACATGCTCAGACGTGAGTTCCTTGTTCACTTGGCCATTGGATTCAAGATAGCCTGGCTGATGAGGATTATGAATCCGAAACCGGCCCCAGGATGCTTGTTTCCGGTCCAGGGAAGACATGGCTTGGCAGTTCGGGCTGGACTGTTCCCATGAGGCACAGGGTCAGACTGATTTGCATATAGCCATGTCTGAACTGGGGTGGCTGAGTGAACTAAAGAATGGTGATGGATTAAACCCAGATCAGTTGACTGGGGTGAGTGTTTGATTTGTTCAAACGTTCCGTCCATCATCCCCTTTTGTATCGCTTTGTTCGCCCTAAGTGTGGCAGGGTATGCTCAGACGTGAGTCCCTTGATCACTTGGCCACTGGATTCTAGATAGCCTGGCTGATGAGGATTATGAATCCGAATCCGGGTCCAGGATGCTTGTTTCCGGTCCAGGAAAGACATGGCTTGGCAGTTCGGGCTGGTCTGTTCCCATGAGGTACAGGGTCAGACTGATTTGCATATAGCCATGTCTGAACTGGGGTGGCCGAGTGAACTAAAGAATGGTGATGGAATAAACCCAGATCAGTTGACTGGGGGTGAGTGTTTGATTCGTTCAAACGTTCCGTCCATCATCCCCTTTTGTATCGCTTATAGATATATACATTTTTTCAAATTCAATTTTCTCAACAACTACTGGAGGAATTTACACCATTTAAACAAAACGGAGATCTGCGAATTAGACTCTACCATTTTGCCAAATTTCTTGTAATTCCGTTCAGCCGTTCGGGGTGTAGCCGTGTCTAATCGTCCTATGGAAAATAATATGGGGAAAACACGTTTTGGGACCCCCTTTTTTCTCAGCCCCCACTTGACAAATCCCCCCAAAACTTTCAGGGAAGGAGCGGAGCGGGCCATCTTCTTTGGGAAATTCACGAAGACTCATCAACCGGCGCCAAAGTTATTCCCAATAGAATGTTGCGGATTTCCTATGGAAACTAGGTCCTAACTATAACTATATATATATATATATATATATATATATATATATATATATATATATATATATATATATATATATATATATATATATATGTATAAGCAAACACAACAGGCACCCCTTTGAAAGAGGCCACAAGAGGTGAGTGAGCTTTCTTCATTTAATTGGCATCCTGCACGCAGGCTCCCGGTCAGGAGTACACTTTACAACAATGAAACGCCAAACATGTTTCGGGAATTTCCCTTCCTCAGCAGCGTTGTCGTTTGGAGAAAGAAAGCACATTATTCACGCACCTTTTAAATCATTAGTCCCTGCCCGGATGGGCGTGGCCACAGCTATGGCCTCTTGGGATCAGTAGTGCATGAAAAGTTTTCCCAAGTGGGTGCGCTGTATTTCCCTCAAGTGTTAACATAAATAAAACACCAAGTGGGTTAAAATGCAATCGTGGCGGGAGACTGTCCTGCTTTGTGGGTGTCAATTGAAGCATGAGACTGACGCCCCCTGCAAACATCAGCTCTATCTTCCTTGTCTGCCACCATCTGGTTTTTGACACGGACCCGCAGTAGCAATGCGCCTCTTTCACGACCTGGCCGGCCGTCTTTAATCCAAACACAACAGGAACCCATTTGAAAGAGGCCACGAGAGGTGAGTGAGCTTTCTTCATTTAATTGGCATCCTGCACGCAGGCTCCCGGTCAGGAGTACACTTTACAACAATGAAACGCCAAACATGTTTCGGGATTGTCCCTTCCGCAGCAGCGTTGTCGTTTGGAGAAAGAAAGCACATTATTCACGCACCTTTTAAATCATTAGTCCCTGCCCGGATGGGCGTGGCCACAGCCAAGGCCTTCTGGGATCAGTAGTGCACAAAAAGTTTTCCCAAGTGGGTGCGCTGTATTTCCCTCAAGTGTTAACATAAATAAAACACCAAGTGGGTTAAAATGCATTTGTGGCGGGAGACTGTCCTGCTTTGTGGGTGTCAATTGAAGCAAGAGACTGACGCCCCGTGCAAACATCAGCTCTATCTTCCTAGTCTGCCACCATCTGGTTTTTGACATGGACCCGCAGTAGCGATGGGACTCTTTCACGACCTGGCCGGCTGTTTTTAATCCAAACACAACAGGAACCCATTTGAAAGAGGCCACGAGAGGTGAGTGAGCTTTCTTCATTTAATTGGCATCCTGCACGCAGGCTCCCGGTCAGGAGTACACTTTACAACAATGAAATGCCAAACATGTTTCAGGATTGTCCCTTCCTCAGCAGCGTTGTCGTTTTGAGAAGGAAAGCACATTATTCACGCACCTTTTAAATCATTAGTCCCTGCCCGGATGGGCGTGGCCACAGCCATGGCCTTCTGGGATCAGTAGTGCATGAAACGTTTTCCCAAGTGGGTGCGCTGTATTTCCCTCAAGTGTTAACATAAATAAAACACCAAGTGGGTTAAAATGCAATCGTGGCGGGAGACTGTCCTGCTTTGTGGGTGTCAATTGAAGTACGAGACTGACGCCCCCTGCAAACATCAGCTCTATCTTCCTTGTCTGCCACCATCTGGTTTTTGACATGGACCCGCACTAGCGATGGGCCTCTTTCACGACCTGGCCGGCCTTCTTAAACCCAAACACAACAGGAACCCATTTGAAAGAGGCCACGAGAGGTGAGTGAGCTTTCTTCATTTAATTGGCATCCTGCATGCAGGCTCCCGGTCAGGAGTACACTTTACAACAATGAAACGCCAAACATGTTTCAGGATTGTCCCTTCCTCAGCAGCGTTGTTGTTTGGAGAAAGAAAGCACATTATTCACGCACCTTTTAAATCATTAGTTCCTGCCCGGATGGGCGTGGCCACAGCCATGGCCTTCTGGGATCAGTAGTGCATGAAAGGTTTTCCCAAGTGGGTGCGCTGTATTTTCCTCAAGTGTTAACATAAATAAAATACCAAGTTGGTTAAAATGCAATCGTGGGGGGAGACTGTCCTGCTTTGTGGGTGTCAATTGAAGCACGAGACTGACGCCCCCTGCAAACATCAGCTCTATCTTCCTTGTCTGCCACCATCTGGTTTTTGACATGGACCCGCAGTAGCGATGGGCCTCTTTCATGACCTGGCCAGCCGTCTTTAATCCAAACACAACAGGAACCCATTTGAAAGAGGCCACGAGAGGTGAGTGAGCTTTCTTCATTTAATTGGCATCCTGCACGCAGGCTCCCGGTCAGGAGTACACTTTACAACAATGAAATGCCAAACATGTTTCGGGATTGTCCCTTCCTCAGCAGCGTTGTCGTTTGGAGAAAGAAAGCACATTATTCACGCACCTTTTGAATCATTAGTCCCTGCCCAGATGGGCGTGGCCACAGCCATGGCCTTCTGGGATCAGTAGTGCATGAAACTTTTTCCCAAGTGGGTGCGCTGTATTTCCCTCAAGTGTTAACATAAATAAAACACCAAGTGTGTTAAAATGCAATCGTGGCGGGAGACTGTCCTGCTTTGTGGGTGTCAATTGAAGCACGAGACTGACGCCCCCTGCAAACATCAGCTCTATCTTCCTTGTCTGCCACCATCTGGTTTTTGACATGGACCCGCAGTAGCAATGCACCTCTTTCACGACCTGGCCGGCCGTCTTTAATCCAAACACAACAGGAACCCATTTGAAAGAGGCCACGAGAGGTGAGTGAGCTTTCTTCATTTAATTGGCATCCTGCACGCAGGCTCCCGGTCAGGAGTACACTTTACAACAATGAAACGCCAAACATGTTTCGGGATTGTCCCTTCCTCAGCAGCGTTGTCGTTTGGAGAAAGAAAGCACATTATTCACACACCTTTTGAATCATTAGTCCCTGCCCGGATGGGCGTGGCCACAGCCATGGCCTTCTGGGATCAGTAGTGCATGAAAAGTTTTCCCAAGTGGGTGTGCTGTATTTCCCTCAAGTGTTAACATAAATAAAACACCAAGTGGGTTAAAATGCATTTGTGGCGGGAGACTGTCCTGCTTTGTGGGTGTCAATTGAAGCACGAGACTGACGCCCCCTGCAAACATCAGCTCTATCTTCCTAGTCTGCCACCATCTGGTTTTTGACATGGACCCGCAGTAGCGATGGGCCTCTTTCAAGACCTGGCCGGCCGTCTTTAATCCAAACACAACAGGAACCCATTTGAAAGAGGCCACGAGAGGTGAGTGAGCTTTCTTCATTTAATTGGCATCCTGCATGCAGGCTCCCGGTCAGGCGTACACTTTACAACAATGAAACGCCAAACATGTTTCGGGATTGTCCCTTCCTCAGCAGCGTTGTCGTTTGGAGAAAGAAAGCACATTATTCACGCACCTTTTGAATCATTAGTCCCTGCCCAGATGGGCGTGGCCACAGCCATGGCCTTCTGGGATCAGTAGTGCATGAAACATTTTCCCAAGTGGGTGCGCTGTATTTCCCTCAAGTGTTAACATAAATAAAACACCAAGTGTGTTAAAATGCAATCGTGGCGGGAGACTGTCCTGCTTTGTGGGTGTCAATTGAAGCACGAGACTGACGCCCCCTGCAAACATCAGCTCTATCTTCCTTGTCTGCCACCATCTGGTTTTTGACATGGACCCGCAGTAGCAATGCACCTCTTTCACGACCTGGCCGGCCGTCTTTAATCCAAACACAACAGGAACCCATTTGAAAGAGGCCACGAGAGGTGAGTGAGCTTTCTTCATTTAATTGGCATCCTGCACGCAGGCTCCCGGTCAGGAGTACACTTTACAACAATGAAACGCCAAACATGTTTCGGGATTGTCCCTTCCTCAGCAGCGTTGTCGTTTGGAGAAAAAAAACACATTATTCACGCACCTTTTAAATCATTAGTCCCTGCCCGGATAGGCGTGGCCACAGCCATGGCCTTCTGGGATCAGTAGTGCATGAAACGTTTTCCCAAGTGGGTGCGCTGTATTTCCCTCAAGTGTTAACATAAATAAAACACCAAGTGGGTTAAAATACAATCGTGGCGGGAGACTGTCCTGCTTTGTGGGTGTCAATTGAAGCACGAGACTGACGCCCCCTGCAAGCATCAGCTCTATCTTCCTATATATATATCGAGACAGAAAGAGAGAGAGAGAGAGCAAGCGAGAGAGAGAGAGAGAGAGAGAGAGAGAGAGAGAGATGGTTGCTTAATGTGTATTTCTAGAACGTTTGAAAGTTGTTGGCTGGGGTGATTGTAGCCTGGGCTGTTTCTGTTAAAAACATTTTCAATGTGTATTTGAAATGTATGTCAGTTTCCATGTTGCTTTTATATGGCATTTTTTTTAACTTGGTAGCATTTGATTACATTTCTGTTGCTGTTTTACTAGTTGTGTGTAGTGGTTGTTGCTGGAGAGGTGAGCGGAAGTGAGGGGACTCCATCCAGGATAGGCAGCTATACTCTCCTCCTACAGGCCTTCTGCCTTTCCAGGCCATGTGATTGCCCACTACTTTAGTGTGCGCTCATAGACAGCTATTTTGACTTTGTCATCTATGTCTTCTGCCTTCAATGTTCTGTGATTAACCACAATTTTATTAAACCAGTGTGTGAGGGGGCAGGGAGGATAATTGATTATTAATAATTTTTTTGCAACGTTTGATAGCCTTTGCTCAGAGCATTGTTATGGCCCTCTTGGAGCCAATTGTATTTTTGTAAATTTTACTATTTGTCTTTCCTGTTTATATTGAGCTTGTGGCTGCTTGTAGGAGTCGGTATTACAGGGTTGCTGTTATTGTCAATTGATTTAGTTAGTTTTAGCAGCCTCCCCATGGCTCCTAAATGGGTTTTCCGTCCCAGGAGGAACACCAGCTATTTATTTCCCAGTTTACAATTTCTCTGCTACATAGATTAAGCCCTATGGGCCATGGTTTTTATTATTTCAAATTAATATTATCATTTTTGCCAGTTTTCCCTAGCATCCTTAGGGATGCCATGGGCTCAAGGGAAGACTCTGTGGCTTTACTTCCCATTTCCTAGATTTTTTTCCCACATTTTGTCATACACAGTACGGGTCCCCTGGGCCATGGTTGTTGCAGTTTTGATAAGTTTATTCATATTTTGGTGGCCTCACCCTGGCGGGCATTGGGAAACTATGGGTCCTGGAGAGAATCCATGAATTCCTTCCTGAGTTTTATATATTTTTAACATTGTCTGCTGCATGGCCTAGCCTCTCTGGTACATGGATTTTGTTTTTTTTAGTTCATTAGTTCAGTAATTATTGCCAGTCTCTGTATAGCTCCTATAGGTGGCCCTTGGGCATCAATGAACAGCACATTTTATGTAACCCTGTTTCAGCCCTTTAGCTCATGGTTGCTGCTTTTACCTAATTTAATTGATTTTTGACACCGTCCCTCATCGACTCCCAAGAATGGCCCTGGTGCAACACGAGCGGGCCAATTTGAATGTCGGTCGGAAAGCCTCCAACAGCAGGTTTGAATTCCAACTGCCGCATTATGAAAACTGCAGTCAGAATTGAAACCGGCCAATCATTCCGGCTGTATTCTGAAGTTTGTAATCCCTATGGGCGGAGTTTCTGCCATAGGGATTACAATGTCAGTTTCAGACAGGCTTTCCATGTCGGGCTTTCTGACATGGAAATCCTGTCGGAAACTCACATTGGGGGCACCATAGCAGGGACCCTTCACCCTCCGGCCTCCAGTTGGGGGCCGAGGGGGCACCTGTTAATCTCTGCACAGTGTGGCAGGCACTGTGAGGTGTCTCCCACGTGGTGCAGGGTTGAACAGATCCTCCCATTTGTCTATGGGAGCTTGTGCTACGGCCGGTTTATGGCCACAACACAAGGTCCCATACTCAAATAGGAGTATGCAACCACACCATGTGCGGTCGCATTGTAATTGTGGTATCAGGACCGCCAAGCGGAGTTCAGTTAGTCCTGAGACCACGGCGGAGTTGGTCGAAGGGAACTGCAATCGACATCTCAATGAGGCCCTGGAGGTATTTATGTCCCATTTAAAAGATTTCTTTGGCAGACTTAGCACGGAGTAGCCAAGTCTGAAGTGTGTTTTAACCCTGCTAAGCGAGTTCTCTGCGAGGGAATGGACATTCCATCGGTCCCAGCCCCCCCAAATACACAGATACAGGAGTTCAGTGAAAAGAAGGACCTGAGAGGGGAGCCATTTGTCGAGGTGGGGGAACAGAATGTCTGTAAGGGAGATCAACTGCTTCTATCAACACAATTAGTCCAGTTATCCCCCCTGTAGTAAAAAATAGATACCTTCTCCACTCCCAGCCAGAGAAAGAGCGGTTATTATTCTCACTCGGCCAAACCACTAATCACTTGGTCCCTCTCATCCCACGCCAAAAAAAGAGAGAGAGAAGAGAGAGAAATAATAAAGGAGAGGGAAAAAAAACTAAAAGAAGTTTTTCGACAGCTAAGCCTGCTCCCTCTCTAAAAACCTATTTCAAAATAATGGAGAAAGCG
Source organism: Lissotriton helveticus (assembly GCF_964261635.1). NCBI lineage: Eukaryota > Metazoa > Chordata > Amphibia > Caudata > Salamandridae > Lissotriton > Lissotriton helveticus. The sequence continues at coordinate 1,000,879,743 of NC_136068.1, forward strand.
ATGTCAGTTTCAGATAAGGGTGGCAAGGTGGCAGGAATCCAATCAGTGATTCAGAACTCCCCTTCCCCCCTCCTCGCAGAGGGGACAGTCATTTTACAGAATAGTTATGCCCCCCTCTTACTGGAACCTGATACGGATCTAGATATGGGAAATCCTCCACCGGCTCTGGTAGTGGAGGGGAATATAGAGAGTGGATCTAGCCCCCAGCCAGTATTAGCCCTCCCTCCAAACCCCAGCGCTCTACCTCAGGCTACATACATCAATAACCCACACGTAGCTAGTACCTTGGAATTACAGCAACAGGAACGTGAGAGTAACAGCTCGGATAAAAATATGGAGAGTCTATGTAGATCTTTACATGAGGATCTTTTGACTAAACTGCTCTCCAAATTTGAGATTTCAGAGGGTAATCAGAGGGAGATTGCAGAGAAATGTACCTCCCTGGAAAATAAATTAGATGATGTATGCTCCCGAACAGAGGCTTTAGAAGGGGAAGTTGCTATCCTCTCTGGGGCCTCTCAGATACACTCTAAGGCAATATCTGAACTTAAGGCCCAGAATAGATCATTACAACTTGACATGGAGCGTCTGGAGATTCATGCGAGGAGAAACAACCTGAAATTCCTGAAAATTCCAGAGGGGGCAGAAAATGGGGATGTAAAATCATTAATATGCAGACTTTTGAGAGACGGCGTTTTGAAGGATAGACCAGATATCAACCTGGAAAACGAGATTCAACGGGCACACAGGGATCCTTTTCGTCGTCACCCAGATAGGAGTGCCCCAAGGAAGATTTTGGTCAACTTTCACACCTTCGCAATAAAAGAGCTGATTCTGACCAGGGCTCTTATCGACCCAACCCTCCAGATTGACTCTTCAAAATACCTGATCCGCTCTGATGTTGGCAGAGTTACAGCGCAGAGGCAATGGGAGTTAGGGTCTCGTATGTCAGATCTAAGAAGTCAGGGAGCCCAGGTCATGATGAAGTTCCCCGCGGCATTAAGAGTAGTTTGGAGAAACAAAACGCACAACTTTACCTCCGTACAAGAGGTTGATAGCTTCCTAATTAGTATGAAAGAAGCACAAAGATAGCTTCTTTTTTCTTTTTCTAATTGTATCACGATGAGTTGTGCAACTTGAAAATATCACCTATCTAAAAAAAAAATTTAAAAAAAATAGCACACAAAACATAATGAAAAAGGAAGTAGAATTTTTTTTATTTTGAGATGACGAACAAAAATATATAAGGGTGAAGGCACAAAATACCAAGCACGAAACGAGGCAGACTCCTAGGGTGGGGCCGAGTTCTCAATGGCGACGAGATCGCCAAAACCCAAGAGGGGGGGGTTCCTCAAGGGGGGCGATGAAGGGTGGGTTGGGGTGGGGTTGAAAAAAAAAAGAAAACTATTCCTCGTAGAGCAACAAAATTTGAAATAAATATAAAGCAATTTATTTTGATGCAGGAGATCTGGCCCAGAGTGGAGCTATATATGAAGCTTCTATCCCCATATCATGTCAAGTACAACCAATAAAATAATAAGTTGGAATGTTAATGGCTTAAGGGATGGAAAGAAGTTAAAAAGAGTCTGTGGATACCTTAACAAATCTGGGGCCCATGTTATCCTCTTAGAGGAAACTCATTTGGAACCAGTTGAATGCAAAGAAGCTTTTAAAAACCAAAGGTGGATCCAAGATCTGCTGTGCTCTAGACAAAGTGGAAGTACCAGGGGAGTAGCAATGATTATCCGGGCACACTGCGGGATTAGGGTAGAAAAGTACGAGACGGACTCCTCAGGTAGATGGTTAACAGCATCTCTGGTTTTAAATAAAATTAGATTAGCCTTTGCAGTGTATTATGGGCCTAATCAAGACTCCTCTGAAGCCCTGTTGAACTTGAAAACCAGTCTTACTGCTTTGAATTTACCTGTTATTTTGGGAGGTGATTTTAATTTAGTTTTTGATTAAAATTTAGATCGTACCTCTAGAGCCATCTCTTCCCCTTCATATAAATCGAAAAGGGAGTTGAAGAACATTATGAAGGATTTTAATCTTTTGGATGCTTGGAGAATCAAGAATGGAAATAATAGGGGCTACTCCTTTTATAGTCATAGGTATAAAAATCATTCCCATATTGACTTTTTTCTTATAGATCAAGCCTTATTCCCGTCAGTTGCCTCTACCTCTTATATTCCAGCTATATTATCGGACCACTCTATAGTAGAATTAATAGTCAAGTTCCCCCCGAAGACACAGATTAAACGCTGGACCCTTGAAAAATCTTTACTTTTACAAAGGGATGTAATAGAGTGCGTGTTGAAACAGTCTTCTGAGTATTTTAGATTTAATTATGCCACTGCGTCCGAACAAATAGTTTGGGAAGCATATAAGTCTTATATAAGAGGTTTGTTCACAACACTGATAGCTGGTAAAAATAAGGCTAGGAGAAAAGCTGAGGAGGAAGCTCTATCCAGAATATAATTAAAAGAACAACAGCTACAGCAAGCATCACTAGAGCAGCATCCAAATGTGGAGGTTATACAGAAAGAGCTGGAAGGATTAAAAGTTAAATATCAGGCTAAGCTAGATAAAATGATCAAGGACAGGTAGGATGCGAGTAAGCTGCAAAATTTCTCCTACAGAGAAAAATGTGGACGTATACTGGCGTGGAAGACCCGAATGGATAGAGTAAGAAATCAAATCTGTGGGCTAAAAATACATAGTTCTGGCGACATATCCTATGACAATGATCTGATCTCTGAAGAAGCCAGGGTTTATATGCAAAATCTTTATACCGGAGGAAGGGATGCCTCAACTCATAGAGCTGTCAATTGGCTAAAGCAGCTGGGCCTACCGCAGTTAACGGTAGCAGATAGTGTCTTCTTGAGCTCAGCCATTAGTGAAGGTGAGGTCCATAACCAGCTAAAAAAAATGTCTAAAGGAAAGGCAGCAGGCCCAGATGGGCTTCCAACAGAAGTTTATCAAATAAGCCCTGACGTCATTGTCCCAGTTCTAACTTCTCTATTCAATACAATACATCTAACTGGTGAACCTATCCCTCAATCCTGGTTAGAAGCCACAGTCACCTTGGTTCTGAAGCCCAATAAAGATCCTCTAATAGTTGAATCATATAGGCCAATCTCGCTACTAAACACCGATTATAAAATCTTTGCGGGGGTATTGGCGGCGAGATTGGCCAAAGTGATTAACACTGTGATTCATGAAGACCAGAGAGGCTTTATGCCTGGGCGACAGCTAAATGAACTGACCTCCCAGGCTATTGCTGCAATAGACTATGCCACAAATAGGAAACTCCCTCTAACCATTGCAGCAATAGATGCCGCTAAGGATTTTGATCAGGTCAGTTGGCCATACTTATGGGAGGCGTTAGCTGGATTTGGTCTCCCGGAAAATTTCATATCATCTATAAAATCACTATATTTAAACCCAAGGGCTAGAATTCTGGTCAACGGAACCCTCACAGATTGGGTTCAGATATGGCGTGGCACAAGACAGGGGTGTCCCCTCTCCCCCTTATTGTTTAATTTATATATCGAACCTTTTGTCACACAGTTAAGATCGGATCCTTTGATAAAACATTTTTTTTTACATGAATTAGCTTTAAAATGTGCATTATATGCTGACGATCTCTTAATGTTCACTACCAACCCAGAGATTTCAATTCCCCGACTTTTCGAACAGGCGGAAACTTTCGGCGAAATCTCCGGATATAAAATAAATAAGGAAAAAACAGAGGTTATGCAGTGGTATCAGGAAGTGACAGCCCCCTTAGCTAAACCACAGATGAGATATCTTGGAGTAGTTTTGACGCAATATATCTCAGATATTCCCAAAAATTAACCTCAATAGAATTCTTAAAGAGGTCTGTGGGCTTCTTTTGCGTTGGTCTGGTCTTCCCCTAAATATTTTTGGTAGAGCTAATTTAGTAAAAATGGTTATTTTACCTAAAGTCACTTTTTTGTTCAATGCTATCCCTTTGAGTTTTAGCCCTAAAGAAATTGCTAAAATACAGGGTAAAATAGGAACCTTTATTTGGAACTCTAAATCTCCCCGAATATCCTGGAAAAAGCTGAGGAGAAAACTCAAAGTCGGGGGGTTGGTATTGCCAGACTTGCTTCTCTATTGCCACTCATTTCATTTAAAAAATTTTCGGTTGTTGGCTGATAAAGCTGATATGTCATCTTTGGGCCGATTATTTCAGGCATTACTCCAGGGCATTCCCCAAGGGCGTGAATATTTTCTCTATAAGTTTGGTGACCCTAGATTCTATAAGAAGGTTAGGTTAAAGATCTTGGAGACTGCCCTGAAGAACTGGGTATTTATTAGGAAAAAACTGGGAATACCTTATTTTGTCTTCCAAGCACCAATATGGGATTCTCCAGGGACACCAGAATGCCTTAAAGATCAACTGTCAAATCCCCTCAAGGCTGCAGGTATCACACATTGGGGGGACTTACAATGTAACACACAGCTAATGGAGTGGGACTCCATCTCTAGGTTGACGGGAGGAACTCTCACTAGGTTCAAATATTATCAGTTGGCAGCCTGGTGGGCTACTACATTATGGGCCCCAGAAACCCTTGAATCTAAGTTCGATTTAGCAAATAGAAAGGGGAAATGGAAGAAAGAGGTATCTTTTTGGTACGAGGCTATGTTAGACTCAGATGGAATCACTGAACAAGAACTTCTAAAGTTGTGGGGAGGGACAATGGTCGCGGAAGAAGGTAACCTACTCATTGTGTGGGCCAATTCTTTTACGATGTTAAATACCGTAGTTAAAGCGGCACCCCTCAAAAGAAATCATCTATTTACCCTAAATCGAGTCTACATTTCTCCCCAAAAATTAGTTAAGATCACTAATTTAGAACATTGTTGTCCAAGATGTAAAGCCCTCAACGCTGACGACCTTCACATGTTCGTAGATTGTCCTAGACTTACAGATTTCTGGACCAGAATAGAAGATTTTATAACTGACGTATTGGGAATACAATTTCTTATTACTCCCACAATTATTTTATTTGGTTTAGACTCAGATTATCAGCATAATGATTTGGCAACCAAATTTATTTTTTATGTGAAGGTCTTAGCGAGGCGAGAGATATGTAAGGCCTGGAAGAACACTTTGCCCCCCATGTTTTCTGATTGCTTGAAATATATCATATACATAAGTGAATCTGATATGGCCTGTGATAGCTCTAGCCATTATAAAATCTGGGCGGCCCTAGTGGCCTGGCGGAATCGATGAGACTACCTTGGTTGTATTTCGATGATTTCACTTGGGCACTGTGGGTGCCGGCTCTCCAGCTCAATCCAAGGGTCGTATAGTTATCGAGAGTTGGAGTGGAGCCTGCAAACAGTTGAACTAGAGGGGTATCCATACCTTTTCCTCTCATTTTTTTGAATTTTGGAGGCCAGAATATCATTGCAAAGGAGGGAAGAGGGGGATTTCCTCATCTAGAAAGCCCATTTTCGGTATATGAGGAATACAAAAAAAAAAAAAAAGATTTTATACTGCAAAGTTTTAGTTTATTATTAATTTAATAATTTTTTGCTAGCTTCCACCTGATTCCTATAGAGGTCCCATAGGCACAGGAGGGTCACAATGTATTTATTATGAAGCTTTTCACTGACTCCAAGTGTTGTTGTGTAAAATTAGTTTAGACATTGTTATGCTATTGTTACTGAAGAAATGGGATTTCTGGTTGGCTAAGGCAAGCGCCTAAGCCAGGCGGAAACCACCACTCTAGTCAGGGCAAGGGAGTTACACACCGAAGATAACCCCTGCTCACCCCCTTGGTAGCTTGGTAGATAAGTCAGGCTTATCTCAGAGGCAATGAATAAAGAGTTTGTGCAACACCCTCACACAGCAGCAACACACTAGGCACACCACAAAAGAAACTCCACACATGGTTATGTAAAAATAGCCTTTGTATTACTTATAAAACACATTAGATCATAACCACAAATGTACACTGTGCCACCTGGCACTAGGTTTTACTTTACAGGGGACTATATACAGGACAGGGCGAATTGGGCCGCTGTCAGAACCAACAGAACTGGTAAGTAACAAATCAACCAGTATCTACTTAGCACAAACACATTATGCATCATTCACATTGGGCATCACCCACATTATGCAGTAATCACATTAGGTCAACAGTTCACCATAGTAACACTCACAAGGTGCATTCATCACCTTAGAGCCTTGCGCCCTACCAGAACACAAGGTACTCTCAGGCCCACTGGCCATCCTTGGGGGCCCGTCTTGGGTTTCCCCGCAATGCCCTATGTCCATAAAAGTTAGGGCTCTTGGAGTCTGTGGCTTCCGTCTGCCACCAGGCTGCTACTGCAGCAGGGTACAGGCCCAACAGGCCGGTACCAGAAATGGGGGGGTGAGGGTGCAACTCACCCTTGTCTCTCCTGAGACACAAATTGCCCACAACGTTGTAGCTGCTGCGATCTGGTGGCTCAGCTGTGTACATAACACGAGTCACCAACAATGCCTTGGGAGCCCCTCTCACAGGGGACTCGTGCTAGTGCTCCCCTGCAGGCCCCACTCACCGGGGTCACCTCGAGGATCACAGGCACCCCACCAGACCTGTGGCACCCACGGAGAAAGACGGTGGCTCCCCATGACCATGAGGGGCTGCCGTGCACCAACGTTGCTTCTCGGTACTTTCCTCCAGCCTCGGCAGCACACCAGTGGGCTCTACTCGAGCACGGGAGCCCACCCCCCAACCAGGCTTAGCCTTTGCCTGGCTTCTGGCTGGTTTCTGGCTGGTTTCTGCAAGCAGGCCCTGCCCCCAATGACATCAGCACTCCCTCTGCTGCAGAAGATCTCTCAAACCAGGAATCCTCACCCTCCACACTCTGGGGGGAGCTCTGGCCATGTAGCAGATCCCCGGCTGCACTGTCGCACGGTGCGCCTTGCTTCTTGGAGTCCACCTCTTCACAGCAAGCTCCACCCACAACTAGGCGATGCCTGACTTCCTGCTTTTGCAGCCCGAGAAAGCGGAGCAAAATCTCAACTGTGCACAGACCCTTGGTCCCCCTCCTGGCATGCTCTCTTCGGCAAAGCCAGGCTGTTGTACCGAAAATAATAAGTCTAATAGAGCCATACTCTCCAATAGCCCAAATAGCAATTACCAAATAATCAGTAAGTTGGCAGTGAAGAAGTTCCAATCATTTATTCTAAATGGACTCTGCGCAGAGGAGCCTCCCTGTCCACACCCAGTCAGTGTGACAAGAAGACTGCCTGTTCATATTCAAACAAGTCATTATATACTTTCAGTTCAACACATATTATCACTGTAAAAGGAAAACACCTCCTTTGGCCCCTTCGCTCCAGGAAGGACCCATATATGGCACCCATGATTAGTTCTACTATTCATTACTGGGCAGCTCAGGAAGGGTGACTCCCTTTTCGTTCTCAGGCACGAGAGTCTGCAAGAATGTGTTCATCCCACACGAAAGGCAGATGTAACCTTGAGTTTCCCAAGTTAGAATCAATGGTCCATTCATAGCCCAGGCCGACCTTTTAGACTCTCCCTTTACACAGTGACCGGTCACGATTTTTCCTAGCAAGAGCAAGAGGTACGGGGAAATGAAACAAACATGGGGTTTCTTCAGAAAAGGCCAGATTCTTAATGTATACATAATTCGAGTATATTCACAATGGAGGGGTTAACCTAAACCAGTATGCTAATATATGGGATACAAAGCACTCTCAGTTCTGCTCAGCTCGCTATAGCAAGGTTGAAGTGGGTATATTAATGCTCAAACATTCTCAATAAACTAAGTAGGTGCATCACGCTAATTTCTAACTACTACTATGTGTTTTCAGTTTAATATCAGGGTCTAATTCAGATTTCAGTTCCTCAAGGCGCTACGAGGAAATCCTGCAGCACTCCATGCACTCCACTGCAGTGGAGGCAAACTCCTTTGAACAGAAGGTATTTCAGTGCTCTCAAAGCACTCTTAGTAAAATGATGAAGCCAAAAACGCACCTCCTGCCCTGAATGTCAGAGGGCATAATCAATGAGTGCCCAGCCTGTCTCCCTCCTGAACAGCGCTCTTTGCCCCCAAGATCCTGATCAACACCCGCTCCGCACGCAAACACGCCATCGAGCTCTGGGACCTACTCGACACCGCATCACCAGACGTCGCCTTCCTGACCGAGACCTGGATGAACGAAGCTTCCTCTCAAGACATTGCCATAGACATCCCAGATGGATACAAGAACGCCCACAGAGACCGCACCAACGGAGTCGGAGGAGGAATCGCCATCGTCCACAATAAGACCATCAGGGTCTCAACAAACACCGACAACACTCTCAGCACCGCCGAACACATGCACTTCCAGATCCACATGGACCCCAAGACCACCCTAAGAGGCACCCTCATCTACAGACCACCCGGACCCCGACGTCATCGCCGACTTCAGCAGCACGCACGCACTGACCTCCATGGACTACATCCTCCTCGGAGACCTGAACTTGCATCTGGAGAACAACAACAACAGCAACTCCTCCACCCTGATAGACAACCTCGCCAACCGCCAACCTCACGACGCCGACCCACATCACCGGACACACGCTCAATGCCATCTTCTCCTCCTTCAGCAACTTCTCTGAACGCACCTGGACAGACCACCACTGCATCTACTTCACCTTCCGGACACCTGTAGCACATCACCGCACCCTACAGATCCCGCTTCGCTGCTGGGGCAAAATCACCGAAGTACAACTACAGACAAACCTCGCACTCAACCCACCGACCAACCCCTCCAACCCCGACGATGGTGCACTCACCCTTAGACGAAGGATGGACGACTGCGCCAACACCTTGGCCCCACTGAAAAAACAAACCCCCAGAGACATCAGCAAGAGAGCCAACTGGTTCACCCCGGAACTCCGAGCGTCAAAGCGCACCTGCCGGAAGTTGGAGAACATATGGCACAGCGAGAAGTCGCCGGGCAGCCGCGCAGCCCATAAAGACGCCATCCGCAACCACCACCACCTCATCAGGACCGCCAAGAAGACCTCCTTCAAACACCGCCTCGACAACAATGCACACAACAGCAAGGAGCTCTTCAATGTCGTGAAGGAACTTTCCAACCCCAGCTCCAATGCCAATGACATCCCGCCGTCGCAAGCCCTGTGCGGCTCCCTCGCCACCTTCTTCCACTGCAAAATCGCCGACATCCACAACAGCTTTAATGCCTGGACGACCCTAACAGGCCCCAACACGCCCGACCCACCTCACCCCACCGACCACGACCCCCTGACAACCTGGGCCAACGTGAGCATCGAAGACACAATCAAAACCATGGGCACAATCCACTCCGGCTTGCCGTCTGACCCTTTTCCACATCACATCTTCAACAAAGCCAGCAGCTCCATTGCACCCCACCTGTGCAACATCATCAACCTCTCCTTCAAGACCACGACCTTCCCTGAGGGCTGGAAACAAGCTGAGATCAATGCTCTACTGAAGAAACCCAAGGCGGACCCAAGCGAAATCAGAATCTTCAGGCTCATCTCCCTGCTTCCGTTCCCCAGCTAAGGTCATCGAGAAGATAGTCAACATCCTGCTCACCCGCTATCTCGAAGACAACAGCATCCAGGACCCCTCCTAGTCAGGATTCCGCAGCAACCACAGCACTGAGACCGCCCTCATCGCCGCCACAGACAACATCAGGATCCTACTGGACAACGGCGAGACGGCGGCCCTCATCCTTCTGGACCTCTCCACCGCCTTCAACACCATCTGCCACCGCACACTACGCACACTACGCACATGACTCCTCGACGCAGGGATCCGAGACAAGGCCCTGGACTGGACCTCCTCCTTCCTCTCCGGCAGGACCCAGAGAGTCTGCCTCCGCCCGTTCCGATCCGAAGCCTCCGAGATCATCTGCGGAGTCCCGCAGGGATACTCCCTCAGCCCTATGCTGTTCAACATCTACATGGCACCTCTTGCACGCATCGCCCGACATCACGACCTCAACATAATCTCCTACACTGACGACACACAACTGATCCTCTCCCTCACCAAGGAACCCCTCCCCACCAATTCCAACCTCCACCATGGAATGAAGGCCGTCGCAGACTGGATGGAGGATAGCCGCCTTAAGCTGAACACAGACAAGATGAGGATCCTCATCCTCGGGCCCAACCCCTCAGCATGGGACGACTCCTGGTGGCCCGCATCACTGGGGACAGCCCCCGCACCTACCAACCACGCACGCAACCTGGAAGTCATCCTCGACTCAAAACTCACCATGACCAAACAAGTCAGCACTCTTTCCTCCACCTGCTTCAACACCCTCTGTATGCCCCGCAAGATCTACAGATGGATCCCAACAGACACAAGGAAAATGGTCCTCCAGGCCCTAGTCAGCAGCAGACTCGACTACGGAAACGCCCTCTATGCCGGAGCCCCGACCAAGCTCATCAACAGACTGCAAAGAATCCAAAATGCCTATGCACGCCTGATTCTCGACATCCCGCACCGCGACCACATCACCCCCCACCTGAGGAACCTGCACTGGCTCCCCATTTACAAAAGAATCTCTTTCAAGCTCCTGATCCACGCACACAAGGCGCTCCACAAGAACGGCCCAGCCTATCTCAACAGTCGACTCTCCTTCTACGTACCCAACAGGAAACTCCGCTCCGCAGACCTCTCCCTGCTGATCAATGTCTCCCTTTTTCTTTAGTGAAAGCAAAGGGGCTTTTGGAATTTGTGGAGACCCTTTGTTCAAAATGAAGGGTTCCACACAGGAACTATTTATCAATGGTTGCAGTGACACACCTGCAGATATGTTCTCGAACTAGGATTTGGTTGGTGACGCAATGATGGAGAAGACTGTGTAGTCCATCAATTTCATGCTATAGATTACATGTAAATTATTGCTCTATGGGTCTCGTTCAAGGGGGTTAACCATAGGCCAGCTGCAAGGGCAAACATCACTGATGCATTCCTAAACCCTCAGTACACAAACCTTCCCTACCTCTTCCTCTTCTGATCCCATCCACTCAATCCAAAACAAGCCCACCGCTCCCTAATGAAAATACCCCTTCTAACAGGGCACATTATTTTTAAATCCTCCTGCTGCCACCTGAGTATCTAGGCCCCCAAGGACCTTGAATAGAGGCAACACTGACATTGTGGGAGTGGGGAGCTTTAATGTAATGGGTTACCGGTGGTTGGCGGGGGTGGTACGGCTTGACTGCCCATAGTGTATTCAGTGTTTAGCACCCAGCTAGGAGATTGATGGAATTGCAGCTGACTTTGCCTCATCCTCTTCCTTCAGGTCAACCATGTGTCTGAAGGCCACTGCAATGGTTTCAGTTTTGGCTAGGGAAAGCCGTGTGACTAGCTCTTACTGGATCTATTTCTTGGTGGCCCGTAATTCCTCCTTCTCAGGCGGCCATTTAGTGGAAACAGATGGCTATTCCCAAAGAAAGAAGAAAAAGACATAAATGGTACCAATGGCATATATTTGTATATTATCAGTAGGTTCCTGGGTTAGAGAGTGATTGAGTGTAATCGTGTTAGGTAAGGTGAAACTTTCAGCCGATGCTTGGGTTAAGATTAAGTTTGGCTATGGATGGGTGATGTTGTTAATGTAAGAAAGATAAGAGACTGGTGAATGGGAAGGCATAGGAAGGAACTTAGGAAGAAGGCATGGAAGAAATATGGTATGTGCCAGGAGAGGGTGTACAGACAGAATATCTAGTTTTTTATTTCGAACGACAAGAATATTGAGTTTGAAATGTCGAGGTACAAGAATATTGACAGCAAGTACATCGTTGTGCAGAATATCGACAGTAAGTTAAGAAATATCGTTTTTTTAAATATAGAAGACAGTAATATCCGTAAAAATACCGTTACTAATATCGATATTTATATTAGTGTTATCAATTTTTGTATGTTTGTTAAAAGTATGGAATGTCATTTTTTGGTATAAGTATATATTTTTTTAATGTATGTGTTACATTGTTAGCAATAATTACTTTTATGAAAATTTATTTTCGCGTATTTTAATTCTGTAGCAGGTTGTGGGTTTATAGGGGAATAGGGTGGTAAATAATGTATTTATAATAAAGTAATTAGTAATTTGTATTCATTAATATTTATAATTAATGTATTATTAAGTATGTCATTATTAACTGGTTGTTAACTAATATTAAATAATTAATAGATACATATATTATTGTGTTATTTTTTAGGAGTGGGCTGTGGGTGTATAAGGGACCGGGGTGGGAAGTAATTTAATTATAAAAAATATTTATACTTTTTTGTTTATTATTATTTAAAATGAATGTATTATTAAATAATTATTAATTGGTTAATACCTAATATTAACTAATTAATAGATAATTATATTAATTGTGTTATTTGTTTAGGAGTGGGTTGTGGGTTTATAGCGGAACAGGGTGGGAAGTAATTTAATTATGCAAAATAAATATTAATGTTTGTTTATTATTATGTATAAATATTGTATTATTAATTAATTAACACATTGGTTATTAATTGTTATAAATTAATTAATAGATAATTATATTAATTATGTCATTTTGCAAAGAGCGTGTGGTGGATTTATAGTGGAATAGGGTGGGAAGTAATTTAATTATAAAAAAGGTAAATATTAATTTTTATTCATTAGAATGTATAATTAATTTATTATTAATGAATTATTAATTGATTATTAATTAGCTGATAAGGATTTTATTATTGTATTTTATGAGCGGGTTGTCAGTTTATAGGGGAATAGGGTGTGAAGTAATTTAAATATAATAAGGTAAATATTAATATTTATTTATTCATATTTATTAATAATGTATTATTAATTTAAAAAAAAATAATCATTATTTAATTGATAAGTATGTTAATTTTAACCCTCGGCTATCCAACACTTCCCCTACTGTTGCACTCACTGGAGTGGGAATAGTATTTTTTGACTCTCCGCAATCCAACACTTTACCTACAGTTGCACTCACTGGAGTGGCAATAGTAATTGTTACCCCTCCGCTATCCAACACTCTCCCTACTGTTGCACTCTCTGGAGTGGGAACAGTAATTTTTACCCCTATGATATCCAACTCTTTCCCTGCTCTTGCACTCCCTGGAGTGGCAATAGTAATTTGTATATCCCCGCTATTCATTACTTTCCCTACTGTTGCACTCACTGGAGTGGGAATAGTAATTTTGATCTCCTCCGTTATACAAAACTTTCCCTACTGTTGCACTCTCTGGAGTGGGAATAGTACATTTTACCCCTACGCTATCCAACTCTTTCCCTACTTTTGCAATCTCTGGAGTGGGAATAGTAATTTCTACATCTCCGCTATCCAATAGTTTCCGTAATGTGGCACTCAGTGGAATGGGAATAGTAGTTTTTATCCCTCCGCTATCCAAAACGTTCCCTACTGTTGCACTCACTGGAGTGGGAATAGTCATTTTTACCCCTCCTCTGTTGTGTGGGAATCTAGGACCCTAGTGTAATTTTCCCGATTCATTCCCATATATAGGTATAAATTACCCAAACCTTATATAGGCATAGAAATCATTACCATATTTAGACTGAGCCTATGCAGCCCAAATACAGCATGGCTACTTCCACTAAGTTCCGAGAATCAACAACAATTTCTTAGAAACACCCACCTTCAGAAGCTAGGGACTTCCCCTTGCCTGAATACTATTTTATCTAGGAAATCATGGAGTTTTCAAAGAACTGAGTCTTTGATGACGTTATTATGTCCAATCATACGTCAAACTCGGCACCTTCAAGGTATAAATATGCCTAAGTTTGCCCAGACAAACACACAGTGGTTTGGAGCAGTTCGACTATCTACTTGCCCGACGCGCCCTGCAGCGGCAAGTGCCGAAGGAAGCCGACTCTCCAGCTGATGCACTGAGAGACGCTGTCTTTTCTCTTGCCGAGAAATCCAGCTCCAGTGTTTCCAGCCTACCCTTGCGGGTTGCTGGGAAATCGAGTCCTGAGAGAGAGATACAAGACCTCCTTCATTCTAAAACCAAGGTACGGAGTTGATTAGACCCATAGAGAATTCTTGGAATAGATTATTGGCAAAGAATACTAAAACTTAAGCTACACCTCACTTACTTCTTCCCTTGTACTAGACTTAGGTTAGGTACACCAGGGTAGGCGTATTTTAGAAGCACCAATTGAGTACTTTTAGTCATTCTTCATCACTGTATGTATTTTATGTATTATATGTTATTTTATATGGCTTAGAAACCATACCATGCTTTTACAGTACTACTTTATAATACTTTTCGTATTATATGCATTGTACTTTATAACCAGTATTACGATTGTAGCAGTACATTTCTTAAGCTTGAGAAAGAAGACTGTTCAATAAATACTTTTTATTGAAAATGCCCGTCTCTCTATTTCTCAGCACCTCTTGTGAAACGAAGCATGCACGATTGACTGAGTAAAATAGCTATCTCTTGTTTCCGCGACTCTAGAGATTGATTTCTTATTCTTAGGAAACAAAGTTGTCATGTTTATGCGGTTGTCAGAAACTTATCCCTTCTTGTGAATTCGAGAAAGTTTCTAGTGACCTCTGAGCTAGCTGGCACTCACAATTAAGTTTAATATATTCGGTAGAGACCTAGTCGACCTCAGTCCTATGTCTAAACTACAGGATATAATATTCCAATGCGCAGAGCCTATTGGGAATATAGGAACTACACTACACCTCTATCCAACACTTTCCCTACTGTTTCACTCTCCGGAGTGGGAATAGTAATGTTGACCCCTAAGCTACCCAACACTTCCCCTACTGTTGCATTCTCTGGAGTGGGAATAGTAATTTTGACCCCTATGCTATCCAACACTTTCCCTACTGTTGCATTCTCTGGAGTGGGAATAGTAATTTTTACCCCTACGCTACCTAACACTTTCCCTACTGTTTCAATCTCTGGAGTAGGAATAGTAAATTTATCCCCTCCGCTATCCAATATTTTCTTTACTGTTTTAGTTAATGTAGTGTAAAATGTATTTTAAAAAGATTTTTTAAAAGTTAATATTTTAATTTGTTATATATTTTTTTGTTTTTAATTTATATTATTGGTGTGTGTATATATATATGTGTTTATATTTTTTAATATGTTTTTAACAACTTATAAGTTATTAAAATAATTATATGTAAATATTACTAAGTATATATTATATTTAATACCTATGTATGATTAATTTAATTTTACATTATATGTATTACTTATAATTTTAAACATTTTCTAATCATTTTAACTATGTTCTTTTTTAAATATATGTATTATTTACCTTATTTCACATTACTTTTTAAACATTAAAAAAATGATATTTTTAAAACCAATATTTTTAACAACAATATTTTTTTGTTGATATTTTTGTACTTACCATTATGAAGATAGGACTTTGATATTCTGGACATCGGTATTTTTGCGTCAATATTTTTGTACCTTCATATTCTGACTGTCGATATTCTGTCAGTGACCCACAGGACAGGACTCTCAAGTGTGAGGTTTTGGTGGCCACTGGGAAGCACAACTCTTCTACCCACTAAAGATGGATGTGAGGATGGGACAGAAAAATATTAAAGTAAGTAACTCAGAAAGGGCTGGGGATCGCGTTTAGAGGCATAAGCATCAATTATAAAGAAGAAGGGAACTTGACTGACCACTCATCTCAGCAGCCACTTACTCCTGTCCTCTCTGACCGTGCTAGTCATGATCCTCTCCCACATTCTGCTAGGCGTACTGTAAAACAAGAGTACAGTATTTGCAGTTCAACGGCTCTGAGGCATTTCCATGGTTGCTGAGTAACAGTGCTGCTTTCTCATGTCTGCTGCAGGGGCGGCCTTAGGCATGTGCACGCTGTGCACCTGCACAGGGCCACCAAACCCCAGAGGCCACCACGCCAATATATATCCTTCATATAATAATCGTCTGAGGATGGATACATATTTGCGTGGCGGCCCCTGGCAGGGATTTGGCGGCCTCCGGCTCTGTTCCACTTCCAAACACCCTGACACCCCACTCCTACCCCCTCTTTACTGGCCTCCACGCTCCACCCCGCCCAGACCCTCTCTTCCGGAGACCCCTACCTACGCTCCCTGCCCAGGGCCGCCTTGAGCCTAGAGCCACCCCTGTCTGCTGTTTTCATATTTGTGGCATTTGCAAGCTTACAGAATACTGATGACGATTGGTGTGATGTATATTTTTCATTTTTTTAAATAAAATATAGTTCTTATTTGAGTTGCACATAATAATACAAAATCACACTGTGTTTTGTATAGTCATACAATTATATGTTTCAGGATACCTCCAAAACAGAGATGTTAAATGAAAATGTTAAAAGGCACAGCAAAATAATTCAACAATCGAACATGCTAGCCCAAACCTGGCTGAGAGGTGCACAGCCCTTTACACCCGTTGATTTGAGTGCAAAAGCCTGGGAAAAGAGTGCCCCCCACTCAGATACCATAGGGGCTATAGGACTAACCCAAGACCTAGCGTTGCATAGGCGAGCTTTGGAGGTCGGGATTGATTTTATTGTGGATAATCTGGGGCTAATGTTGCTTTTGTGTGCCTGTGCCAGTATAGTATCCTTAACTGTTATCTGTATATCAAGGCATATACCTAGATGTGTCACTTCATAAATAGGGCACAACATGGCACACTGGTGCGTCACAAAAAGTGATGCACCGGTGGCGCAAAAGTGACGCAGGGGCTCATAAATAAGCCCATGTGTGTTTAATGAGATGGATCTTGCGTATAGAGATTAGTATCTCTTGAGATAGCTTGGGTATATTTGTCTTTGTCAGTACCAAATAATGGATCTCTACATGGGGGCTGACATACTTTGCTTTAAACATCTGGAATACAAGGCCTTGAGAACTTTCTCCGATGAAAAGGGAGATGAACAATTACCCAGATTATGGTCTTCACTAAGAAGATCACTATTTGTGCGGTATATGGTCTGAAACTGATGACCTGGGGCTTTTTGATTGGTTGAACCTAGAACTATTGGAGTGGTCAGGGGAACTATTACTCTTGGGTGATCGTAACTGTTAAATGAACTATGCAGTGGAAACTACCAATCAAGCTCCCCATCCCCGTATCGTCAAAACAAAGGCTTCCATTTTCGAATTAGCTTGTGTTCATGGATTATCTGACGTGTGGAGGATGCTATATCCCACTAAACCTGGCTACACTTTTTACTTGTGTACACAAATGGAGGGACAAGGACTTTTAAGATATAGGTCCAGGATACAGGCCCGTAAACGTCGCAGTCAAACAATTGGGTACACAGTTCCTAAGGAAGGGGATGGGAAGGACAGAAGGAAACAGAAAACCAGGTAAGAGAAGGAAGAGAGAGAGAGTAGAGCTCGAATAGGGAGCATGGGCCCTTACACATCCAGAGAGGTGTCATGCTTCAGCATAGGGCAGCTCCTTGTTGGGCCGGCGCTGCAATGCCCAACGGGCCCCGCAAGTAGGCTCTATGCCAGAGGTCTTCTGTGTTGTAATCTGGGAGGCCCTATGTGATAAGGTGGTGAGGCAGGTGTGTGGTGAGTAAAGTGGGTGAAGTGAGTGTGATAAAAATAGCTCTGAGTGCCCTTAAGAACCTTTAATCACTGGGCACTGATGCTTTGGCTAAAATCAGACTATGGGAGTCGTGACTGGCAGAGGTGAAGGTGGTTAAAAGGTCGACATGTTTCATGCCTATAATCTAATGGATAAGCGGCGTTTCATCAGGACCGAGGGGGAAAAAAACTAATTTACTCTGAAGTCAAAGAGACGGTCAGAAGGATGCCCTAAGGAGTACCGTCCCTGTATCATGGAATAAACGGTAATCCAGAAAGTGGGAAAAAAAGGAAAGTGCAAGAGAATTCATCCTTCCAGCGAACTTCTAAGGGGATGATGTGTGGCTGCAGCCTGGACGTTCAAAACAACCACAACTATGAACGAAGGGAGTCACCACTGAATCGATGCTCCAACTCACAGGACCTACCCACATCCGGACGCCAGGGATGGCAACACTTTTTTCTCCTTACTGTAGAGGCAATATTCTAGAATAGACATGGTTTTTACTGCCCAGCATTCATTTCAATATGCCAATATGGAGGTGTGTGCTAAGATTACTTCAGTCCCTACCCAGTGTTAGGTAGCTGATATTGCAGCTACCTAACACTGTCAAGGAAGGTGCTGTTTTGCCTCTCTTCAATTGCTTCTTTCTGGGACACAATGAAGGCTTGCATACGAGGGGCCATGTTTCAGTTTATTTTAGAACCAAACAAGGTAAAGAAGGACAAGGCCTCCAAGCTCTACACCGAAATGCATGAGGCAAAGCATCATCATGCTCAAGCAATTAGTGATAGAAACCCGAAAAAGCATTCTATGAATTTGGCGTTAGTGAAGCTTTGCTGTTTATTTGTCCGGGAGCTTAAAAAAAAGACAGCAGATAAATATAATAATAAGGCACTTCAATGTGAGTATGGGGAGAATATAAAGTGGGTGCTAGCACATCAAATTGTGGAAAAAGAACACAAGAATATAATTAAATGCATTAAGGATAAGGGCAGTATCCCTCATTATGGTACACGAGCTATAATGAAACAGTTTACTAAGTTTTTTATAGAGAACTCTTTGGCCACACATTACCAACTAGATAGATCGAGATTGATGCAAACAAACAGGGAGCATGCCTGCCCTGTCTCGACCCACATCATACAGTGGGGCGGGAGTGGGATATTACTATTCAATAACTCAAGGCAGCAATTGCATCCTTGCTGTCAGGGATTGCAGCAGCGGAGGACCCTATCCCTTCAGATTCCTGTATAGCATTTAGGCAAATTCTGCTTCCCCTATTCATCAATTTTGTAGCATGCATTGACAATGGTAGGGGTATCATAAATCAATGTGTGGGTAGAATGAATGAGTGATCATTCGATTCGATTCAAATAACTTTATTTCGATTCCTCAAGGAAATCATAAAAGTATACATCAGTTTAAAAAATACATAAACCATAAACCATAATAAAATCACAAAACATTTCTATCTAATCTTATAGAAACATCATGATACATAGTTACATAATTCTGACCATCAGGCAACAAAGGGCTGAAACATGTCGACCTACCCCACTATTGCTAATGTGAGAGAGTCATAATCACTCTCTATCACTTGTAAATAATTTTATCATCTCCTAACCAGAACCAATAAATACGTATTTCTAGGAAAGAGAGATTTTTAAATTTCACTCATTCACCTCACTATTTCACTTACCTTTCACTGATCACTACTGATCCTAACCAAGGGTACAACCTCCTGGTGGAGGGTGCATAAAACAAATAAGACCCAATGATTATGCACACACGTGTGAGGGACAGCGGAGAATCAAGATAAACCGCTCGAACGACCATCAAACACACGTGCATGAGGGTTAAATTGGGACTGGTAAGAACGCAAACTGCATACCCTGGTTATGCAGGACAAGTGATCATTCTCCTCTCTGATTAGTTGAATGGTAGGGGTATACCTGTCTCTGGAATTCCACGCATATTACAGTTTTCTTAAAGAAAGAGAAACCTCCTGAGGAGAGAGGGCCATACCACCCTATTTCACTGATGAACTTCGATACAACAATTTTCACCAAGCCTCTAGGTCCTCATCAGGGCCCCTTTAGTTTACCGTTTAGATTCACCACTGCAACATGGCTTTGTTCTAGGAAGGAATAATACAAGTCATACGAATTCAGCAGTAGCTGGTTTGATGTTGCATAGAAAAGGCATGGGCATGATATTGCTAGATGCTGAAAAGGCCTTTGATCATGTCTTGTGAGCTTTACTCTGTTCAACTATATCCACCTATGGTGTTGAAGATCATTTCCAATCCCGTGCCAATTGTCTTTATAGAAACGCTTTGGCTAGGTTGATCTTGGATGGGCATAGCTCTTCATTATTTAGAATCTGTGGGGTATGCGTCAGGTCTGTCAGCTATCCCCTCCATTGTTTGCCCATTATATCAAAACTGATCTAAAACTACTTATCTCTGGTCAACAGAATCAGCCATTTGTTTAGAATATGGTTGAGATGAAAATAAGTGCATATGCTGATGATGTTGCAATCTTGTACAGACCCCAAGTTAGCTATTGACCAAAATGTTGATCAAGGCTGAGAGGTTTGGGTCTATCACTGGATATAAACTTAATCTAGCTAAAACCCATGTTATACTTAATTTCCAAGCAGATAGGTCTGTCTCTGGGACTGCTACTTATCTGGGGGTCAAGATCTGTGCTAAAGTTGACTGTATACTGCAATTGAATTATAAGCCACTCCTACAGTCAGCCATCAGTGATATGCGGTCATGAAACCACCTTCCAATCAGTGTAATAGGATGGTGCAATATCGTCAAAATGAATATTTTAGCCAAATTCCTCTACCTCTATCATTCGATTCCACTCTGAGTTCCAAATTCTTTTTTTTAACTACTTGAGGGGGCTATAGGTAGCTTTATCTGGGAATATAAGTGGACTAGGAGGAATATAAGCCATCCAAAGCGTCCCTATAATCATGGAGGATTTCAAATGTCTGAATTTAAGCAGTATTTTTGGGCCACCTCTCTGTATTAGGAATATACTTAATTTTCCAAACACCTAATCGTGACACATTTATGTTAAAAAAATTCTGGTGTGCTGCAGGGCGGTGACGTGGGGTGAGAGAGGGGCAGGGTGGGGGTAGTAAACACAGGAATACGAATGAATGCAGGTAAGTATACATTTAATTCAATAAAACGAATTTCGTTGCCTGCGCTGCATCGCATTTGGCAATGCAGGGCACGCAACGAAATTCATTTTATTGATTTAAATGTCTACTTACCTGCATTCATCTGTATTCCGATGTTTACTAGCCCCCACCGTGCCCCTCCCCTGCCCCATGTCAAAGCCCGGCAGAACTCCCTATACGGGCCGCTACTGTTCTCATGTTTTTTTAGTATGATCTTATTGCCATGTTTCCAAAAGACTGACAAGCTAAACTCGTGCACCTACAATCAGTGGGTAAGAATCTTAGGGCCTGATTATGACGTTTTGCGCATCGGTGAGGGCGCAATGCCGCCTCTGCTGCTCCAAAGCCGCACAAGAACCGCCGACCTTATTACGAGTTGCAAATGTGAAACTTGTAACATGCTCAATGGTTCTTTGGTCTCTCCTATGAAGGGTGCCTTGAGAACAGTCACTGCAATGGGAACGGCCAAAAAGTTCCAGTATGGCATGGACGCTGATGTCCATGCTGCGATGCAACAACGGGAAATGCATACAGGGAGACACATGTTGTGCCCCTTTGAATGTATCCCCATGGTATAGGGTACATGGGGGCCTTAGAGACCTCTTTGTTCCTGCACCACCAGCTTTTTCATTGCGGGGCTTCGGCCTGAAAGGGCTGGAGGAGCCAGACCTCAAAATATGCTGGTCGAGACTGCTCCAGTCCCTGCTCAGCATATTGCATTGTAGCTCTCCTGCACCAAGCGCAACAGGCGGTGCACAGCCGATACGACTTTGTAAGCCATAATGGGCAATCCTGGGTCACCACAAGGCTAGCGGTCACAAGACCGCTGGACTCGTAATCAGGACCTTAGTTGTCTGCCTTCTCCATTTTCCTTGTCAAAACTTTACTTGAAAGAGTGCCTTAAGGCTCCTTCCACGAATTAAACCAATTGTAAGGAAGAGGGCTACCGTTATTTGCATTAAATTAGATCAATGCAGTAAACTCACAACTGTTTACAAAACACAATAAAATGCTCTCTGCACTTAGAGCGGGACTGCTTACTGTACATGATTTCCCCCTAAATCACATATGTCATACCAAGGCAAGAAAATGTCGGCAAAACTAAAAAAACCTCCGCACTTTTTTCAGGGATACTTTATTATGAGAACAGAGGCATGTCATTCCCTTCTCTATTTGTTCCGACCTATCAGAACTTCATGGGATTCTTCAGAGGTAATGCCTTATGAACTGCAGAGCTCACACAAGCGTTTGATTTGAAAATATATAAAAACGGATACCTCCTGCAGCACGAACATTTCTAACTGCACTTTGCACAACTTGCCTATGCTGTTTTCAGATTTACCATGCGTATTCACCCAGGCACTGCCCCAGGAGTTTTCTGCATTTATTTATTGTATTGGTATTCAGCACTTCTGCGTGAAGACACATTTTCGTGGAACTGCAGTTTCTTGCTCGTTATGAAGGCGTTATAATTGCCCAGTGCTTGGCGCATCATATTTACATCTAGCATTGGTTGCAGCCTTAATGGTTCTCAATAGGATTGGGGTTTTTTCTTTCTTGACTCAGAATGAGCCCAGGTAAAGGATGCGTTGCAGCCTTGAGTCAGCGAGGTTGAGAGGTCAGGGTATTTCACAGCATATTCCTGTCTAAGCATTTCCAGTCAAAGAACTGAAGAAGCATATTGCTATAATACATAATTATTCGCTAAAAAAGTTTTAATGATGGGAAGGTAAAGCGGACAGGAGCATTAATAGGGCCTTCACTACAAAATTGAACAAACATTGTCAAAGTCAATATGCCTGGCGTTAGCAGTTTGCCTTTTGGCTGTGTCAATTTCTGTTTTTTTGTTTTTGTTATTGCTTTTTTAAAATATTGTTGGGGAAACTGCGACCCCCCCCCCCCTCAATATTGAAAACAATTGCTTAATAGCAAGAATATTTTTATGGTCTCAAAAAGCTGACAGTGCACTAGCATCATCCAGCATTAAGGGGCTTGCTTTGTGTATGGATTTCCTCCATATGAAAGAACAGAATGCCGTCACTCACAGCGAGGCCAGCAATTGGCTTAAGTGGGCTGACCAATTACCGATGATGTATCTGTGGTGGGCAGAAGACAAAAGTGAATGACACAACAACAGACCAAGCTGGATCTGTTTGGTCCTGGGAATCCCCTCAACCCAGTCAGCAAATCAATCTTGGGATTCGTCTCCATCACATGGCCGATCATAGCATATATAGTGGCTATAATCTCACTCCAATATATCTGAACATTGAGACATGACCAGGCAGATGCAAGAAGTCTGCCTTTGGGGCGCCACATCTTGTAAATTTCCGATCCATCTTCAGGTCATATTTCCACAACTTGGTGAGAGTGTAGTAAGCCTTTTGCAAAAACGAGAAATGGATTATATTAAGCCTACTCCTCAGGGTGGAAATGGCAGTTTAAATGCAGCAAAACCTCTATACCTCATCAGTGATTCCCTCCACCAGCTCCATCCGTTGGATCCTGGTTGGATGCTTAATGGTAGGTATCTTATTTTGCATTGCTTGTGAAAGAGCAGATATAGGGGCACATTAGGATGGCGGGCAGAATTTGTCCGCCTGCCATCCTGTCGTAAAAAGGGACCGCCCGCCATAAGGGCGGGGGTCCCGTGGGTGCCATTAAGATGCACCGGCCACATGGCGGGGGCATCCTGCATTCCTAACATTGTGGCAGGCAGTGCCCTCAGCACCGCCCGCCACAATGCCAGCAAGGCATGTCCTTCAGTTCCAGGCACAACATGGCAGGTACCACACGGTGCCTGCCATGTTGTGCCTGGAACTGCAGGGGGTACTATAGGTACCCCCCATGTACACCCCCCACCCCCCAGAGGCCCCACAAGCAATTCCTGCATGCCTGTCCGTGGCGGCATTGAAAGGCATGCTTCCGCCCTCATAGTAATAAGGCTGGCGGTGTCTAACAGACACTGCCACCATATAAACTGCTTTTCTGCACGGTAGGCAATCGGGCGGATTGCCTACCGGCAGAAAACCGGCGGACGGTCTTCCCGTCTGCCAGGGTCCCCCCGCCATGGTAATGTGGCGGGGGGAATTAGTAGCATACGGAGGTGTTTGGCAGGTGGATTGCTACCGCCACACGGGCAGTGGCGATCCGCCTGTTCTTCTAATGTGCCCTATAGTGTGCTTCTTGGAATTAGCAGATAGGAACATGTCTTAGTTGTTGAAAGTATCAGGATCTGATGAAAATATGGGGAAATTGTGCTTCAGAAATGATGTCACAAAGAATTATCTAGGGGTGTGCACAAAAAGTTCTTCCAAATATCTGTAAGCACTGTCAAACTGCCGTTTTTGTATAAATTCCCACAGCTCGAGAGACCAAGGGTCTTTCCTTGCTGCGTCACATCAAGTCTCAGTTTAAAAGGCAGGAAGAGCGCAGGGGAACATATTATATAGCGACCACTTCTCTCTCTCTAAGTCTATCCCAGGCTCTAACCGTACAACCAGTAGTGTCAACAGATGTTCCACGCCGGGAGGGGGCTCCTGTTACCAGCGATGGTTGTACAGGTATATTATTAAGGTCTACAGCAACATGAGGAAGATAAGGAGTTGGATGGAATCACCAGGTGAAATGTACCTGTGCACATTGATAGTACAGCTCAGGATCAAGTGCCTCAAACCCCAGAATGGAAGGGCAGCAGCTGTGTTTTCCAACTAACCCAGGTCTGCTTAGTGACCAATGGTAGTTGAATCCATTGAGCTCTCATCTTTTGGAAAAAATATCAGGTAAGGGGGAAAAGGATATTCACGACTGGATATAGCAGTTTTTGGAGAATGAACATCTTCATAAGAGGGTATTTGGACAAAATATTGAGTTTTAAATATCGTGTAACAGAAATATCAGAAAAAATTATTGTGATTAAAAAATATAATAGAGCCAAGAATATCGATTTTTCATGTAAGTAAAATATATCATTGTCAAGAACATCATTTGTTGTTAATATAATTTTCAATAATATAGTTGTAAATATTTTTGTTTTTTAATTATCTTTATGTTTTAGTTCATATGTTAATTATTTGTATTATAAATTGTATAATTGTTGTCCCACCACAGAGCCATTCAACTGGGGGAAAGAGTAACACAACTCTTAATTTAGATTTATCAAGCATGTATGGCTGCCTTGCATAGCAATGAGTGGGTTGATACATCTAGGGGTCGATTCCGATTCGGGAAAAAAAAACGTCTGTTCGATTTGTATCCGGAGCCCTCTCCGTACGAATGGTACCCGTCCATCCGAGTCGCGAAGTACGATCCGTATTCCGTGAATCCGTCCGAATCGTCGCGATCCGTATGTATTGCAAGGCTGAAACCGTGAACCGTACAACTCGTACACATACCGTACGACTCGTACACATGCCGTACTACCCGACGAGTACGATCTGGACCGGGGTATGAGGACACGATTCGTACGGTCCGCGTCAGGTAAGGGCGAGTCGTACGGAAAAGCACACAAACACATACATACCGTACGGTCCGTACACCCCATGATCGCAGGGGTACGCACCGTACCCCTGCGATCATGGGGTGTTCGAGCCGTACCCCCATTGTACGATCGGTGTACGAGCCGTACCCCCATTGTACGATCGGTGTACGAGCCATACCCCCATTGTACGATCGGTGTACGAGCCGTACCCCTTTGTACGATCGGTGTACGAGCCGTACCCCATTGTACGATCGGTGTACGAGCCGTACCCTTTTGTACGATCGGTGTACCAGCCGTACCCCATAGTATGATCGGTGTACAAGCCGTACTCCCATCGTACATGGAGTACGGCTCATACACCCATCGTACAATGGGTGTACGGCTCGTACACCGATCGTACAATGGGGGTACGGCTTGTACACCGATCGCACAATGGGGGTACGGCTCGTACACCGATCAGACAATGGGGGTACGGCTCGTACACCCCATTATCGCAGGGGTACGGTGCGTACCCCTGCGATCATGAGGGGTACGCACCGTACTCGGGGGCCGTTCCGTACCTGTTTCGGCGCGAACTCTGCTTTTACGGCTGTTTTCAGCTCCCGTAGAAAAAGGGTTGTACAGTGCGTACCCGACACGTATCGTACTTGCTGGGTCATAAAAACCAGTCGCGAACCGTACAGATGTCGCGTACAGCGCGTTCCGAGGGAGAATCGTACAGAGATTAGAGTCGTACGGTGTCTTGTACGACTCGTACGGAGTACGGCTCCTGGTACGAATCGTACTTCGTCGTACGTACGGGGGACGTTGCAGGGTACGATTCGTACGGGAAAAATGCTCCGAACGGCTATTCGGAGTGGTTTTTCCCGAATCGGAATAGACCCCCTAGAGTCTTGCAACACAGTGCAAATCACTACGTTGCATTACTCTGCCCCAGGGATATGTTTTATTGGTGGAGCGTGGATGTTCCCATGTATCCACCATGGATTTTGGTTCATTCCCATATTTACCATTACTGCTAGGTTTGGCAATGTGTAGAAATACTACTCATACACAGGAGATCTTTATTTCTTCTCGTGTTTTTTCTCGTTCTATGTGTCCTGCATTGCGCGGCACACATAGCAAGAGCAAAGTGCACCAGGGGATTGTTTTTGTGCAGAAAGGTGTTCCTTCGTGCACAAAAACAATCCTGCTTACGCCACGGGCACCCTGCACATGTTACATTACACATATATGTCTATATAAACATACAGACACATATATATATATCTATGGGCCTGATTTAGAATTCGGTGGACAGGTTACTCCGTCACAACCGTGATAGACATCCCGCCCACCGAAATATAAATCCCATAGGATATTATTGGATTTATATTTTGCGAATAGGATACCCATCACTGTTGTGATGTAGTAACCCATCCGCTGAAATCTAAATCAGGCCCTCTGTGTCTATGTTTCTATAAGTATATGCCGGAGTATTTTTTATGAATGAATTAAAGAAACCAAGGTAGTAAGGAGTCAGGGGACTATATGACACATAATAGAATGCATAACTCCATTTGGAACAGACAGTGACTTTAGAATAAACTATGAATAGTTTGAATTTTTTTCACTGTTTGCCCATTCAGGGCCCTATGGTTGTTGCGTATTTAATATAATTAGATTCTCCCCGAGACATACCACTACATGATATAATAACTCAGGTGCACTTCGGAGAATGTTGGACTGTGATTTATTATTAATTCAAATGACACTGAATTAACTGTCTTGTAATGATTGCCCATTCAGGGCTTAAGACGAGGGTGTAATTGTTTATCTTGTGTAATGTAATAGCAAACACCACATGCATTTCTTTTTTCCAACAGTAGTCTGAACTGATATACCTGAATTGATGAAATTGTGATTTAGTTTTGCCATTACAAGATGGCGCTTATGATTTGGACAGTGGTCCGTTTTTTATTTTGATTATATTTGCCGTTATTAACTTCCGCCTCGCCGTCGCCAGCTGACACTGAACGCGTCTGTTTCATTGTTTTTTCTGTGCAATAAACCTGACTAGGTTTAACCTACTGCGAGTGCTGGTGTGTCAAGTCTTTTTGGCAGTGGAGCAATCATATATATATATATATATATATATATATATATATATATATATATATATATATATATTCACTGAAAAAACCATAGGTTATAGACCATATATAGTTAGGAATTTGCATTTACAAAACCTTGAAAATTCACTGAAAAAACCATAGGTTAGAGACCATATATAGTTAGCTGGACATTTTATTGACATAAAACCAATGAAATTCCATATATAGTTAGTTGCACTAACTATATATCGCGCACCCGCAATCCACTGCTGATGATGTCACATATTACATCATTCATGACATGGTCAGTGACATCACTGATGACATCACTGATGACATCTCAAATGACATCACTGATTACATCACTGATGACATCTCAAATGACATCACTGATTACATCATCTAGTGTCTGTGTTTTTGTAAAGTTTAAATATGTTTTACATATTGAAGAATGAGTGGATGTATGGAAGACTGAGTGTGTGTGTGGCTGGCTGGGAGGTGTGTGACTCTGTGCATATCAATGTGTACTTGTATCAGTGATTGTATAAGAGAGTAAGTATGTGTTAGTATATGTGTGAAAAGTATGGTGTTCTGTGTTTAACTGTATAGATGAGGAAATCGAAGTGTGATTGATTCTTCACAGGACTGACTAGGTGTATGAGTGCATATGATAGTGTTGTAATAATGAGTGACTGTATGCATGAGTGATTGTATGGGTGAATGAGTGAATGTGTGTGTAGACGTAGGAATCAGTGAGTGCGTATGTAGTAACTGGTATTGGTGTGTCATGATGTCATCAGTGATGTCATTTGAGATGTCATCAGTGATGTCATTTGAGATGTCATCAGTGATGTCATCAGTGATGTCACTGAAGTATGGTGTTCTGTGTTTAACTGTATAGATGAGGAAATGGAAGTGTGATTGATTCTTTACAGGACTGACTAGGTGTGTGAGTAACTCCATGGATGAGTGGCAGTGTGTGAGTGTCTGCATAGGTGTATGAGTGCATATGATAGTGTTGTAATAATGAGTGACTGTATGTATGAGTGATTGTATGGGTGAATGAGTGAATGTGTGTGTAGACGTTGGAATCAGTGAGTGCGTATGTAGTAACTGGTATTGGTGTGTCATGATGTCATCAGTGATGTCATTTGAGATGTCATCAGTGATGTCATCAGTGATGTCATTTGAGATGTCATCAGTGATGTCATCAGTGATGTCACTGACCATGTCATGAATGATGTAATATGTGACATCATCAGCAGTGGATTGCGGGTGCGCGATATATAGTTAGTGCAACTAACTATATATGGAATTTCATTGGTTTTATGTCAATAAAATGTCCAGCTAACTATATATGGTCTCTAACCTATGGTTTTTTCAGTGAATTTTCAAGGTTTTGTAAATGCAAATTCCTAACTATATATGGTCTATAACCTATGGTTTTTTCAGTGAATTTCATTGGTTTTTTAAAAGCTAATATCTATAGCTGTAAAATATATTCTTTATTACGTGACGTATCACGTAGCCACGTGAGACGCCTCATGACGCGTCGCATAACTGTGACGTATCGGCTCTGCAGCGCAAACAAAACCCGTAACGTAAGCGTGCCGGAGCACGCTTACAGATATATATATTTTTTTAACCTTAATTAGACAAAATCCACACGTGCACATATCTTGAGGCCTTGCAAAGGCACATCAAACAAACAGTCCCTACAATTTTGCCAAGTTTGCTGGAAATCTATTCCCTTAATTTTTTTTGTACTGTTTCTCTTGGTTTTCCCCTTGTTACGCTTACCGGGACGCTACCCGGTACGCGAACCGGACGCTCCAAAAACACAAGATGGCGGACTCCCGTTACGCTGCCGGTTAGCTGCCCGGTTTGCGTACCGGGAAGCGCCTCTACCGCGAAAAATCGCGGGGGACTTTAATATCCCCCTCATCAATCCTAGGGGGTCAGGAGGGGTTTACCTTGCCCCCTTTCCTTCATTTCCCCCTTCTTTTTTCACCACATCTTGTCTCTCGAACCTACCGAGAGACAAGATGGCGGCCGCTCCGGACTGTTTACAATGTTGACAGCTACGCTGCCGGTTAGCTGCCCGGTTAGCTGCCCGGTGAGCTGCCCGGTGAGCTGCCCGGTTCGCGTACCGGGACGCGCCTCTACGGCGTAAAATCGCGAAAAAAAAAAAATGTTTTATTTTTTGCCCCGCGGGGCACTTTAATATCCCCCTCATCAATCCTAGGGGGTCAGGAGTGGTCTACCTTGCCCCCTTTCCTTCATTTCCCCCTTCGTTTTTCACCACATCTTGTCTCTCGATCGTACCGAGAGACAAGATGGCGGCCGCTCCAGACTGTTTAGAATGTTGACAGACACCGGAGAGCCAATCAGCTTCGCTTCGCGAAGTTCCGTTACGCGTCAGGTACGCGAACCGGGGCGCTAACCGGAGCGCTGTCACAGATATATATATTTTTTTAAACGTTAATTTCTCAAAATCCACTGGAGCACATATATTGAGACATAGCAAAGGCACGTCGGGCAAACCATATCTACAATTTTGCCAAGTTTTATGTAAATCTATTCAGCCGTTCGAGCTAAAAGTGAGTCCAACCGCCCTATGGAAAAATGAATGGGAAAAACGCGTTTTGGGACCCCCCTTTTTTCTCGACCCCCCCTTGACGAAACCCCCCCAAATTTTCAGGGGCTGCTCGGAAACGAAATGTGCCATTTTCCTGAAAATTTCAGCCAATTCCGTCCACAAACGCCAAAGTTATTAGACATAGAATTTTCAGAAATCCCATAGAGAAAAAATCCTAACTATATATATATACCAACTGGCTATCGCCAGTAGGTAATATACATATATAAACATATATAATCTGCATATCTATATAAATATAAATGCATGCATACATATACATATATGCATACATATGCATGTTATTTACATGAAAGTTTTAAAAACACTAATAAAAGCAAAGCTAAAAAGCCACCTCATTACAAACAGAATGGCTTTAACTTAAACGAGGGCGAGATCTATTGCATTTTCAATGCGTGTTTACTTTGGTTCTATCAAGAAGGCATTCAGATGTGTCACACATTTGCCATAAATTCTGAATGTTAGCACTCTAGTTGCTCATTACATCACTGTAGTAAAGCTAGTGCTCACCAGGGAAGTCTGCTGCTAATCATGGTTTGCAGCCATTTTCCCGCATTTTTTATCCCGCAGACTTTCAGTCCGCATACCATTATCCCGCAAGGTCATTGACCTCGCATACCATTATCCCGCATTTTTTCAAAACGCATGTGCATTTATCGCGCATGCCTTTACAAAGAATTACGTTTTAAAGGCATGTATGGTAAATGCATTTGCGTTGTGAAAACCACGATGACGAGAGAGGTAAGTGGGTTTGTGTTAATTTTTTCGTGGGTTAGTGATTGTGTAGTGTAGTGTAGTGTTGTGTAGTGTAGTGTTGTGTTAGTGTAGTGTAGAGTTGTGGTGGTTGTTTAGTGTAGGGTCATGCTGGGGGTAGTGTTTTAGGGTTTAGGGTTGTGTTGTAGTGTTTGCGTAGTGTAGGGTCATGCTGGGGGTAGTGTT
Organism: Lissotriton helveticus; assembly: GCF_964261635.1. Taxonomy (NCBI): domain Eukaryota; kingdom Metazoa; phylum Chordata; class Amphibia; order Caudata; family Salamandridae; genus Lissotriton; species Lissotriton helveticus. Next base: position 1,000,910,734 of record NC_136068.1, read on the forward strand.
TTAGGGTTTAGGGTAGTGTTGTAGTGTTTGCGTAGTGTAGGGTCATGCTGGGGGTAGTGTTTTAGGGTTTAGGGTTGTGTTGTAGTGTTTGCGTAGTGTAGGGTCATGCTGGGGCTAGTGTTTTAGGGTTTAGGGTAGTGTTGTAGTGTTTGCGTAGTGTAGGGTCATGCTGGGCGTAGTGTTTTAGGGTTTAGGATAGTGTTGTAGTGTTTGCGTAGTGTAGGGTCATGCTGGGGGTAGTGTTTTAGGGTTTTGGGTAGTGTTGTAGTGTTTGCGTAGTGTAGGGTCATGCTGGGGTGTAGTGTTTTAGGGTTTAGGGTAGTGTTGTAGTGTTTGCGTAGTGTAGGGTCATGCTGGGGGTAGTGTTTTAGGGTTTTGGGTAGTGTTGTAGTGTTTGCGTAGTGTAGGGTCATGCTGGGGGTAGTGTTTTAGGGTTTTGGGTAGTGTTGTAGTGTTTGCGTAGTGTAGGGTCATGCTGGGGTGTAGTGTTTTAGGGTTTTGGGTAGTGTTGTAGTGTTTGCGTAGTGTAGGGTCATGCTGGGGTGTAGTGTTTTAGGGTTTTGGGTAGTGTTGTAGTGTTTGCGTAGTGTAGGGTCATGCTGGGGGTGGTGTTTTAGGGTTTTGGGTAGTGTTGTAGTGTTTGCGTAGTGTAGGGTCATGCTGGGGGTAGTGTTTTAGGGTTTTGGGTAGTGTTGTAGTGTTTGCGTAGTGTAGGGTCATGCTGGGGGGTAGTGTTTTAGGGTTTTGGGTAGTGTTGTAGTGTTTGCGTAGTGTAGGGTCATGCTGGGGGTAGTGTTTTAGGGTTTTGGGTAGTGTTGTAGTGTTTGCGTAGTGTAGGGTCATGCTGGGGGTAGTGTTTTAGGGTTTAGGGTAGTGTTGTAGTGTTTGCGTAGTGTAGGGTCATGCTGGGGGTAGTGTTTTAGGGTTTAGGGTAGTGTTGTAGTGTTTGCGTAGTGTAGGGTCATGCTGGGGGTAGTGTTTTAGGGTTTAGGGTAGTGTTGTAGTGTTTGCGTAGTGTAGGGTCATGCTGGGGGTAGTGTTTTAGGGTTTAGGGTAGTGTTGTAGTGTTTGCGTAGTGTAGGGTCATGCTGGGGTGTAGTGTTTTAGGGTTTTGGGTAGTGTTGTAGTGTTTGCGTAGTGTAGGGTCATGCTGGGGGTAGTGTTTTAGGGTTTAGGGTAGTGTTGTAGTGTTTGCGTAGTGTAGGGTCATGCTGGGGTGTAGTGTTTTAGGGTTTTGTGTAGTGTTGTAGTGTTTGCGTAGTGTAGGGTCATGCTGGGGGTAGTGTTTTAGGGTTTAGGGTAGTGTTGTAGTGTTTGCGTAGTGTAGGGTCATGCTGGGGGTAGTGTTTTAGGGTTTAGGGTTGTGTTGTAGTGTTTGTGTAGTGTAGGGTCATGCTGGGGGTAGTGTTTTAGGGTTTTGGGTAGTGTTGTAGTGTTTGCGTAGTGTAGGGTCATGCTGGGATGTAGTGTTTTAGGGTTTTGGGTAGTGTTGTAGTGTTTGCGTAGTGTAGGGTCATGCTGGGGGTAGTGTTTTAGGGTTTAGGGTAGTGTTGTAGTGTTTGTGTAGTGTAGGGTCATGCTGGGGGTAGTGTTTTAGGGTTAAGGGTAGTGTTGTACTGTTTGTGTAGTGTAGGGTCATGCTGGGGGTAGTGTTTTAGGGTTTAGGGTAGTTTAGTTGTTTAGTGTATGCTAAAGGCATATTCGTTCTAAAAGTTTTCGTTATTTTAATTTGCGGCCTAATAGTACATGCGGGATTTTTTTTGCGGACTGATGGTATGCGGGATTTCGTCATATATTCGCTAATCATACTTTCTATGGCAAAATGAACCCCCTCATTTTGTTCCTTTTTAAATTAAATGTTTTAAGAGTTACCACTTTATTCCAATCAAGATGGCTTCAGGTGTGCCATACCTTTGTAATAAGTAGGACTGTTAGCACTCTAGTTGTTCTTTAGAACACTCTGGGACATTCTGTCATTGGGCTATAGTTGGGCTACATCTGGCTGATATTTGGGCTACATTTGTTTTTTTTTGTCTCTGGTGGCCATCTTTGGGCTACATTGGGCTACATTGGGCTACATTTGGGCTCCAACATATATATAGCCCAATGTAGCCCAATATATATTTTTCAAAGTTAATTTTCGTAAAAACCACTGGAGCCTATATCTTGAGACATAGCAAAGGCACATCGGGCTACCAGTCCCTACAATTTTGCCAAGTTTGGTGTAAATCCATTCAGCCGTTCAGGCTAAAAGTGAGGCCAACCGCCCTATGGAAAATTGCATGGGAAAAACATGTTTTGGGACCCCCCTTTTTTCTCGGCCCCCCCTTGACGAAACCCCCCCAAATTTTCAGGGGCTGCTCAGAAACAAAATGTTCCATTTTCCTGAAAATTTCAGCCAATTCTGTCCTCAAACGCCAAAGTTATTCGACATAGAATTTTCAAAAATCCCATAGGAAAAAAATCCTAACTATATATACCTACTGGCTATCACCAGTAGGTAATATATAAATATATATATATATACATAGTAATAAATATTATTTAACACTATTACATTTACATTATACTTAGTTATATATTCAAATATTTAAGATTTACTATTTTTAACTATATATATTTATTAAAAACTAATATTTTTGTATTTGTTTAAGGATATTAGTGAGAAACAATATTTGTGTTTTTTAAAACATTTTTGTACTTACCGTTTTAAGTATAAGGAAACAATATTTTTGTAAGCAATATTTTTGACATAACATTTCTGAATCTCAATTGTGTGTTCGATATTGTGTCAGTGATCCCTTGAGGGATATCCACCCTGGGAATTAGAATGGGAGCGATATTTAATATGGAATCTGTTCTGAAAATATATCCATTGTAACAGCCTACTTTTTTCTAATTATGAGGTCTACATCCCATATTCCTACATATTTATGTGATCCTTCACACCAATCGAGCAGGAGGTCAGGCATGAATGAACCTTTATGATTAGTGAGAGAGAATATGTGCAATATACACCAGATGATGGTAACGCCTGACAGGGCTCCAAACATATCAGTTCCTGCATTATTGGATAAAGGAACTCACCTGGGATCCTTAAGTACTGGGACATATCGTTCACATACAAGGAAATCAAGAGAATTGTCAGCTAGTGTACTTGATGGCATGACCTGAGTAGTGTTGATGGCGCTTCTCTGCCAGAGGCTTCAATGCTACTGCAAACAGGCTGGGCAAAAGGGTAATCCCTCTGGGGTCCTGCAGGATATGGTGATGGCTGGGGATGATAGGATGTTAATTCTCACATGGGCCATGAGGAAGGAATAGAGTTGCTCAATCCATTCTAAAAACTATCAGGAATCCAAGGATGGTAAATAAAAATTCATATTTCAGGCATTCAAATGCTTTTTGAGGGTTTCAGAAACACATCCATGGCATCCAGGTCTGGTTGCCAGCCCACGTATGAGAGCAAAGAAAGTATGCAGATTGTGGGCAGTTGATCTGTCTGGCATAAACTCGGGCTAGTCAGGAAAGAGAAGAGAGGGCTGGCTTGGCTAGAATTTTAGCTGCTCAATTTATAAGTGATAGATGCCTACATGATTTGCATTTGTTAGCCTGCTTCCCTGCTTCCCTCGGACACTTGTGCAGTGTCCGAGGGAGAAATCTTTGTGCTCTAACTTCCTTATAGATGGCCATTAATTGAGGAGCAAGCATATAGATAAATCTTGTATAAAACCCATTAGGAAACCCATCCGAGCCAAGGGGTTAATCCGATGGGGGACCCCTAGCACGTATTTTATTTCACGAAGGGCAAATGAAATTGGCGATGTGAATCAGCCAAATACTCCAAAGAGTAAGTGATGTGCATGATAGAGTGTGATCCTACAGTAGAGTGTAGGCCGGTGAACTATATAATAATTATGGCTAGAATCTGGGTTATCTCTCAGTGGTGCCCTATTAGACTTCAATCCTTGTAATGTTATTATCTGCCTATAGGCATCTGATCATATTTGCTAGCAATCTACCCGGGGGCTCCCCCTGCCCTACACATGGCCTGTGAGCAGTCACTGCTGTGTAAACATTCTCTGTCAGCAATGTCTGAATATTCAGATACTTTTTTTTTCTTTGGCCTAGTTCCCCAGCAGCTCTGCTGTGCCATCTCCTGCCCTTAGTCTTTCGACCTCCTCCTGGGAGGTTCGAGGTTGCTACCTGTGCCTAGTGCCTGCTCTGCTCTGCCTAGGGACCTGCCTGCCTTAACCCGCTCTGCGTCCTGCCCCTCGGCCGTCAACAGCGCAGACTCCAACACCGACGGTGCCCTAAGATGCATTCTTCTCAACGTGCGCTCCATACATGGACACGTGAGGTTCTTTAATTTTGACTCCATCTTACATTTGTCATCAATTTGTGTTGCCTTTACACAGACTGCTTTATTCATGAAGTGTTTCTGCCCTTTGGACTGCAACGTGTAGAAAACCGCCCTCTGTCCTTGCTTTGAAAGCAATCTCAGACACTAGGTGGCCTAACTGCATACAGACATGTTCTGCCATTACTGATTGACCTATAAGTGCTGTAACTGATTGACTTAGGGGTTGGGCAGAAACACGACGTAAGGGGGACATTCTGGTTACATGATGTTTTTCTATTGGCTAATATTTTGCAGATCTTGTATGTCCATATTAGGTAGTTTGTATGCTTGCAGAAGCTAGGACTGCCCCTTTCATTTATGCTGAGTTTGTAAACCTAAGCATATAAAAGACCTCTGTGTTCTGTATTCTTTAGACTACCTCATTCAGTTGCTACGGCTTCTGTGTGACATGGCCTCACTTATTAAATTTAATAAAGATGTCTTTTAATATTTCAGCTTCTGTGCCAAGTTCTTTTGTATTAGTGAGACCCTTGAGAATGAAGATTTCAGTTCTTCAGATGGCGCGGCCAACGCGGGCTTCATCAGAAAAGTGACTTTCTGTGGGAGTGATCTTGTCAGGAGACAGAAAGCTACTGAGGAGGACAAGACAGGATTCTACTAAGAAGGTACTCTGTGCACAGGGATTCTGGGGATTCTTCGTCTCTGCAGCCCAGTGTATTTCTGCTCTTCCTGATTTTGATCCTCCACATGATGTCACTCCTGACTGCGAACCTTTTTGGCGTGAGTATTCTAAAAAGACCGTTAGGTCATGTAGAACTTGACAGTTAGAATTTGGATAACCTTTTGATTAGTAAAAGTAAGAGTTAAGTATAAGTGGATCGCTCCCAGTCCTTTGTTCTTTGGTTCTTTGGTTTTGATCGGTTCTTAGTTTGGTTCTTAGTTTGTTTGGTCCTTAGTTTTTATTTGAAGATTGCAATTTTCAAAAACCGAGGGTCTCGTATATTTGCGAGTGTATTGGTAGAGATAACCCCTTGAAGTTTGAAGCTAGATTAGTGAGCTATAAAATGCCTAATCTTAGCAAATTTGGGACTGTAGCTTTGGAACTTTGGAATTTGTGTTGGCCAACTTTTGGATTTGTATAGGTTTGTATATGCAAATTGCAATTTGTGTAGACAGGTAATGAGGAGAATTTTCTCTATTTGGTTTAGTTGAACGGTGCACGTACTAAAAGTTCATAAAGCACTATTTTGATTATAATATTGTATATTTTGCAATATTTTGGGCATGCCTGTTTGAAAGCTCACATGAGAATGTGTTGCTTTATATTTGGAAGATACCATGTTGTGATGTGAAGTAAATTAGCCGGCTTCCCTAGAGGGAATATCTAAATAGGTTTAGATTTACAAACATATTTCTTCCTTGGTGATTTTGTATCCCCAGGGAATTAAAATATGGACATAATACATACAAGGATCCTTTGTTCTGTGCAATTTTATGAATGAAGATATGCAGAGCGATTTTTGGTGTTCTGCTAGTCAAAAGCTAGTGAATTGAGTGTATTTTTGCTACTTGGACATACATCAGTCTGTTGGGCTGTTTTAGCAGTCTTTTGGAACACAATTGAGAAGCGTTTCTTGTAAATATGACTTACAACTAGTATTTACAAATGGTTTGGTTTAAGTACAGTCTGTGGGCTGTCCTTTATTTCTGTCCTGAGTATTGATATGTGGGTTAAATGTGTGTTTAAATGTCTATGTGGTTTTCCCATTAGTGCAATTTCTGTAAGTGAATGGCGTTGGCGCTATTCACGAAATGCATGGATAAAAGCGTGCCGTATTGTGTGTCCTGAGTGTTTGACCCCTTTCTGTTTGTCTGAAATGAGCTCAAATGTGTGTTTGTGTTTTTTCTTGATGTTTTCAGTCTATTAAGCAAGATGTCTAAATGTTTAAAAATTAAAATGTAAATTCACATTCACTAGGAATAAAAAGCCCCCAAAAGCGAAATTGGGTGTTTTGCAAAAAAAAAAAAAAACTTACAGCAATTTCCTTAGATACATTGTGTTAGGTGTTAACAGGCAAACAGATCAGCTGAAGTAAATTCCTGCTGAACTCAAAATAATATAGAACACGTATTGATATGTTTTAGTTTGAAAAAGACTGCTAGCTGCTCATGTTACAAGCACTTAGAGACAAGCTAAATAAACAGGAATATTTATTCAGCCAGGACTTTGCGCTCAGTTGCACAGGTGAAACGTTGCATTTCAGAATGTTGTTTTAAAAAGGTTCTAAAACTAAGGTTCATTATTTTGTATTATAGGAAGACATTTCAATTAAGGGTTTTCCTTTCTTTAAGCATTTCTCTAAGCACATTCTTGGCTCAGTTGCTAAGTAATAATTAACCCATGTAGTGAAGAAACATTTAAAAAGAAAGAAACCGTAACAGATGCTGAAACAAGATAGAGCAAGTCCAAGGAAACTAAAAAGTTAACGATGTCTTGAACATTGATTGGCAATCTCAGATAAAGATCAATCAGGGAAATTGGCTTTGCAGGTCAGTTTCGGGTGACGAAAGTTAGTTTCTTACAGTTTAATGTGGTTAATGTGCACATGACCTGGGGAGGCCAGGCCACTTTGTTCGTCGGCCTACGTGGCACAGAGCAACAAAAAAAAAAAGAAAAGAAAATGAACTCAGATTCAAGGAATTACAGAGCCTTAATATGTGGAATTAACAAACTGATTGGGATATAAAAATAAGTGTTACAAAATTCGTTTTTTACTATTCATGAAGCTTAATACTTATACTGTGACCTCCTAGCATTATAATTTAATTTAAGGTATGGTAGACTGCATAATAGGGACATTAGCATATAGAATTTCACTTGACGCAGGCGTGAAAGAATCATTTTTCTCAGGATTTGCAGGAGATATGTCTAATGTCCAATCTCTGCAATTTGTAAAGAACATTCTGAGGATGATTAATATGTAACATTATTATAGGATATTTATTTTTAAGTGCCCCAAATATCAAAGTCGAATTTGGGTAAAATGTGGGCATTTTTGCCATTTACAATAGCTTTAAAGTGCTTTAGGCTTCAGTAAATGCATACATTTAGGTATAATACAAATTTGCAGGTTGTTCCCATTTGGGTTTCCTTTTAAATAGGTCAGTGAGCCAATGTACCTGGAGCAGAGGTTTATTTATTTATTTATTTATAGTATTTATAAAGCGCTCTGCAACCCTACGGGCATCCTGGCGCTGGTATGAGTTTAATATCAGGGTGGAAGGTTTTAACTTTTGCTGGACCTAACTGAGACCTTCATCAATTTAAGGTAGATGAAATGAGTACCATTGCAAACAAGCATTTGTTCTAAAAACTGGTATGTGTGTTATTATGTTCTGCGAATTAGTCACAGTAACTGTTTTAATAATCTAAGTATAGAAATAAATTGTAGCCCCTAACAGGAGTGATATATATATCATGTGTTTTTAAATAGGGTTGGTTATTGCAGGTTAGAAAGAGTTGGGAAGGTTTTTGTCTTTTTTTCAGCCTTAGAGTGTGGAAGAGATAGAGGGCTGAGGAGCCCGCAAGGTAGATTTCGACCTTAAGGTCAGTGAGGTAGGATAGGAGTAAGTGTAAAGAGATGGAGAAATTATTGCTTGGAAAAGCAGGGCCTCAAAGGGTGTTGGCGCACGGGACACGCAGAGTGTCTGTGAAAAATTTTTGGGAAAGTTAAAAAGGTTTAGCATGTTTTCAAAAGATGGTTGTTACAGTTGATATTTTGTGTGTTATGTGCAGAAATGTTTGTGCGTTTTACACATTTTTGCATTTTATCCTTTTATGAATTGTTCCTGCTGGTCCTGTGTGTCAGAAGCGACACAGTTAGTTTTGTTTTGACAGCCAAATGTCCACTAACTGGTGATCTGCTGTCAAAAGGAGGGTGAGGATTTTAAGCCTGACAAATTAAGCAGGCCTGAATATTCTGTTTTGAGCTGCAGGTTCACAGTGCATAAAAGTGCATGCAATAGTGTTGTGTGTCACCGCTTATTTACATATGCTATTGTTTTGTCTATGCTTTTTGTGCTTGATATACGCAAGTATATCTGATGGCTTGACATGTGCGTTTTGTGTTTTTTTAATGCATGTTTTCGTTTCATGTTGCTGCTTTTGATACTATTACAAGTTTACCTGTGTTGTGAAGAGATATACATGACGATGTGTATCCTGTACAACAGTTGGGTAGATTTGCTCTGACACTAAATTTCACAGATAGACAGACAACACTTCACCAGTGTATGTCAAATTTGGCTTTAATGGTATTTGAAGGAAAATAAAAAAGAGATAAACAGAATCAAAATGTGTCATCTGCAATTAGTCACGATGCTGTCCTCTTCCTTTAAGGAACAGGCAGCCCTAAAATTATGTATCCTGATTGGATGTAAGGATAAATTATAGATTCGTGACTCTTGTACATGGTGACCTAATTTCTATATTACATTAGTCAGTTTTGTTCTGCTTCCTAAGTAGTGTATGGCTTTGTACCATAAAGGAAACAAGGCTTCATTTTTACCTAGTCCCATTTCCCTTTTCCAAATCCCTTTCACCAGTTGGTGTATTGCTCAGGTTCATACTTCCAGATTGCAGTAATGTACCAGAGACCCCATATTATGTACTGTTAGGGTAGTGATGGACTGGTTAACTGACTCAATACTATAGTAGGACAAGTTTTCCACCTCAATAGGAGACACCTTACGTTTTTTTGAATATGACAAATTCAATGCCTATTCTAATTTGGTTTTTAGGTCCTTTTTTCTGCTGCTTTAATTTTTGATGGACCAGATGTATTTTAAATAATGGAAATACCAGGACTCTCTAGTTCTTGTCTTTTGTTTCCACATTTTGATCATTAGCTTTTGTATTGTATAGTCCACCTGATGCACAATATTTAAAGGGAGGTATCTACATGTCCCTGATAATATGTATGATGTGATCTCTCTTTTGAGGTGTTCTAGATAAGGAATTTAGGAACACCTATATGTAATCATTGAGGAAAAAAAATGTGTTTGCCCCATTAGACAATGCCATTATGTGTGAGGACATCCATTCAGATAGAATTCCCATGTCACTATCTACCCTTAGATGGTAGAGGATATGCTCTCATATGGAAATCCAATTGAAGAAATCAGAGGCACTGTTTTGCTTATTGCCTTTGTTTTTGTATTCTTTCAGAATAACAGTGTGTTCTAGACCAGAAATGTCCCATGACGCATGGCCACTCCTTTAAAGATTGCAGGCCACTTGCTTGCAGTCCCTTGTTATACAATGAACTGTTATTGTCCTTAATTGAAGGAAACAACTGTTTCACATTTCCTACGTCACTAGGTTCTGCGGGATTAAGTCTAAATAACCTGCGAAACTCACCCACAATCCCATCAGTGACAGTTAACAGATGAAAAGTCCCAGCACCCAGAAAAGTAGCAAGATTGGACAGCGATCACCAGCGTGCCATCAGTGATATCTCCAACTATTGTACTTGCTTCATCAGAAGGCGTTGAACATCAGAAAAGAAGGAGGATCTGGTTTTGCCACAGAACCAGAATTTCAGTGCAAATGAGCGAAAGAGGATTCTTGTTGTTTGAGGCTTCAGTTTTCCACCCACCTGTCATGTGCTGGTTAACCTCTGACAGTGTGCAGTCCCTTGAGCCCTTGGCCTGAGTTTTGGCCACACACCCCCTTTTCCTTTGCTCCAACGGAAGTGCAGTGCACCTGAGGATTTGAGATTGGCAAAAGGCACTACATTATGATGCCCATGAAAGAGCAGCCCGAGCATCCTCTGACACTGAATAGAGAGTGTTGGAGCCTGAAAGTGTTGCTGAGAGTGACAGTGTGTTGCTCTTTCCTGATTAATAGTACTTGGGTCTGCATGAGATGATCTGTGCCCTTGATCAATGAAGAGCACACTATCTGTAGTGCCTGCAGCACAGGAAATATTGGTGCACTGCATTGAGACATTGAGACTTTCAAGTGAGCTGTGGGTGTTTGCCAGGAAGGCACTCCAACGGAAACAGGATTTGATGGACAATAGAAGCCTGCCAGAAGAGGCTTCGACGGACTCTGGGTATTTCCCGTGCGATCGCATAGAATTGGTGTTTGGAGACTGATTCTTATTGTTTTATTGGCATTGTCAATAGTCACTGAAATACATAATGTTTGCAAAATAATTTTAGGATTTGCCTGTGTAATGGCAAAAGGGGGGCCTGAGGTTCTTTAATTTTGACTCCATCTTACATTTGTCATCAATTTGTGTTGCCTTTACACAGACTGCTCTATTCATGAAGTGTTTCTGCCCTTTGGACTGCAACGTGTAGAAAACCCCCCTCTGTCCTTGTTATGTTATGTTACTCCGGTTTGTATAGCGCCAACTCACCACCAGGTCTCAAGGCGCTCCAGACCAAAGAAAACACACTTTATTCCTACTCACAGAGAACTTAGACCAGCTTGTTGATTTAACTTATGTGACCAAAAGCCTCTCTAAACAGAATCGTTTTCAACTGTTTCCTGAAACAGAGAAGATTCGGCTCCTTATGCAAAGACACTGGTAGCTTATTCCATAACACTGGGGTAAGTATGGAAAAGGATCTACCTCCTTTTGTCACTAGATTGAAACGAGGGCATGTCAACAGTGAAGCGTCAGATGATCTTAGGATACGTTTCGGACAGTAGGGCTTTAGACGATCCTTAATATAGCCCGGTGCACGTCCATGAATTGCCTTGTGTGCAATGCACAGGCTCTTGAATTCTATCCTCTGCTTCATAGGAAGCCAGTGAAGTTTAGACAACAGAGGGGAAGCATGAGCGCTTCTCGGAAGTTTAAAAATTAGGCGTGCAGCGTCGTTCAGAACGACCTGCAATCTTTGCTTTGAAAGCAATCTCAGACACTAGCTGGACTAAATGCATACAGACATGTTCTGCCATTACGGATTGACCTATAAGTGCTGTAATTGATTGACTTATGGGTTGGGCAGAAACACGACGTAAGGGGGACATTCTGGTTACATGATGTTTTTCTATTGGCTAATATTTTGCAGATCTTGTATGTCCATATTAGGTAGTTTGTATGCTTGCAGAAGCTAGGACTGCCCCTTTCTTTTATGCTGAGTGTGTCAACCTAAGCATATAAAAGACCTCTGTGTTCTGTATTCTTTAGACTACCTCATTCAGTTGCTACGGCTTCTGTGTGACGTGGCCTCACTTATTAAATTTACTAAAGATGTCTTTTAATATTTCAGCTTCTGTGCCAAGTTCTTTTGTATTAGTGAGACCCCTGAGAATGAAGATTTCAGTTCTTCACACGCTGTGGAGATCTGGAACCTACTCAACTCTCTCTTGCCCGACATCACTTTTTTCACAGAAACCTGGACAAACACTTCCTACCCCCGACATCAACACTGCCATCCCGGACGGATACAAGATCCAGAGGAAGGATTGCCCCAACCACCAGGGAGGGGGCCTCAACATCGTTCACAAGAAAACCCTCCACCTCATCACCTCCAGCAAAACCTTCCCCACCGCTGAACACCTACACTTCCCGATCCAGACCACACCCAACTCCACACTCTGCATGTCCCTTGCCTACAGACCCCCCAGGCCCTGAGCCCATCTCGCCACAACCATCGCTGACCTCATCGCACCCCATGCCATCGCCACAATGGCCTACATGCTAATCAGAAACCTGAAGTTCCACCTCGACAACCCCAGCAACGCCAACTCCACCTCCCTCCGTGACAATCCCGCGAACATCGTACTTCAACAACTCATCACCACACCAACTCACAGAGCAGGGCACACCCTCGACCCCATCCTCACAGGAGGAAACAGCATCCACTTTAGCCACACAACACAACCCCCATGGACTGACTACCACTGCGTACACTTCATCGTCAAGAAACCCAAGGCACCCAAACCAACCTCACGCCCACTGTGAAGGAACTGAAGCAATCGGTAACTAGTCACAATATTGAAAAAAATATATCGATTGGACAGAATATAGAGTTTTTGATATTGAATGGACAGAATATCAAATTGCAAAAATATAGTGGTGAAGAATATCGAAATGTGGGTAAGAAATATCGAATTCCACAATATCGAAGTTAGTAATATTAGTATATGTGTTAAAAGTATGTATTGTTTTGTAAAAGTAATGAATTTTATGTTATTTCATTTTTGTGTAATTTAATTCCGTTGCAGGTTGTGGGTTCATAGGGAAATAGGGTGGGAAGTAATTTAATTATAATATATATGTGTAGCATTATTTAGAATGAATTAATTATATGTTAAAAAAATGTTTGCGTAATTTAATTCTGTAGCAGGTTGTGGGTTTATAGGGGAATAGGGTGGGAAGTAACTGAATTGAAATAAATTAATGTATTATTTTATTACTTAATAGTTTAATATTTAATCATGTATATTGTTAATTAATTTATTAATAATTAATTAATAATTGATTAATAATAATTAATTGTTAATTGTGTTAATTGTGTAATGTTTTTAATTAATTACTAATTAATTAGATATACATAATTAACAATTAATTTGTAAGTATGTTACTTGATTATATTGTTAATTGCAATTTGTTAGTTAATTATTTGTTAATTAATTATGTTAAGTTATTAATATGTTACAATGTTGTAGGTGATGTTTATCGGGGAAAATGGTGGGAGGTAAATCAATTTTTACAAAATAATTAATTGTTAATTAATCTTAATTATATTTCAGGAGGGGGGTATAATAAATTATTCCCCTACGCTATCCGACACTTTCATTACTGTTGCACTCACTGGAGTGGAAATAATAATTTTCAGCCTTCCGCTATCCAATGATTTCCCAACTGTTGCACTGACTGGATTGGGAATAGTAATTGTTACCCTCCCGCTATCCAACACTTTCGCTACTGTTGCACTGACTGGAGTGGGAATAGTAATTTTCATCCTCCAGCTATCCAACGCTTTCCCTACTGTTGCACTGACTGAAGTGGGAATAGTATTTTTTATTTACCCGCTATCCAACATTTTCCCTACTGTACCACTTGTTGGAATGGAAATAGAAATGTTATCTTTTACACCATGCAATTTTTTAGTATTGTTATATTTAACGTGGTGTAAAATATAATATTCTTTTAAAGTAATTTTAATGTTTTAACTTATTATATGTAATTTATTTGTATATTTATATTAATGGTTCATTTATATATATGTAAATATATTTAAAATATGTTTTTAACATTGAATTGTTAAAAATATTAATTCCTTTTTAATATTAAGTTAATAAAAATAAAAATGCATGTTTCTTTTTTTTTAAAACTTACATTTATTATTTAAATCATTTTGAGGTTATTTAAGTATTTTTAGGTATGTTTTACTTAATTATATTTATTATTTCATTAATTTTAGATTAATTTTAGGAGATTTAAAAAGTTCGATATTTTAGCAAACTATATCATTTACAACGATATTTAGGACTCAATATTTTTGTACATATCTGTTTGTAGGTAGGAATTCGATATTCTGGTAGTCGATATTTTTTCAGCGATATTCTGGCAGCTCGATATTCTATTGATCGATATTCTGTCAGTGATCCGAGCAATTCAACTGCATCCTAACCCGAGACAACCAGACCATGGCACCCGACGCCATCCTCACAGCCAGGGAATTCCACACTTGGATCTCCAACTGCGCAGACAAGCTCACCCCGCTACGTAATCCCGACAAACAGCACCCCAGCAAAGCCACCTGGTTCAACACCGAGCTCCAAAATGGCAGACACACCTGCAGACGCCTGGAGAAGAACTGGAGAAACAGCAAAACACTAGGATGCTACACCACCTACAGGGAAACCATGATGGACTACCACCAACGAATCCGGACCACCAAGAGTACCTTCATCCAAAACAAAATTCTCGCCAACTCCAGCATCTCCAAGGAACTTTTCAGTGTCATCTGAGAATTCACCAACCCCTGCAGTGAAGCCACGGACATCACCCCATCCCAAGACCTCTGCGACAAGCTCTCATCCTACTTCAGCTGAAGATCAAAAACCTCTACGACAACTTTGTCAATCATACTCACAATCCGCAGCCGGACCGCCCTCCAGCCCCACCTGCCAACCCACCATCTCCTCCTGGACACCGATCATGACCAATGAGACTGCCTCGACCATGAAAGGCATTCACTCAGGGGCCCCACCAACCCCTGCTCTCCACACATCTACCACAGAGCACCACTGCCATCGCCCCCCAACTACAGCACACCATCAACACCACCTTTGAAACCTGCACCTTCCCAGACAAGTGGAAATGCGCAGAGGTCAGGCCCCTGTTCAAGAAGCCCTCGGCTGATCCCACGGACCTAAAGAACTACCATCCCATCTCGCTTCTCCCCTTTGCTTCCAAAGTCGCGGAGCACACAGTCAAAGCGGAACTGACGAGACTCATCGAAGACAACGCCATCCTCGACCCATCTGAATCCGCCTTCCCAAGCAACCACAGTAACGAGACTGCCTTAGTCGCTGCCACAGATGACACTCACACCCTCCTTGACCAAGGCCACACCACAGCCCTTATTCTACTTGACCTATCAGCAGTGTTCGACACCATCTCAAATCACAGCTGCGGGCCAGAATTCACAACGCATACAAGGAACCGCCCTTGACTAGATCTGATCTATCCTCAATGGCGGAAGCCAAAGGATCAGACTGCCGCCTTGCCTCTCCGACCCCATGGAAATCACCTGTGGAGTCCCACAGGGATCACCACTCAGCCGGACCCTCTTCAACATCTACATGCCCCCCCTCGCTGCCATCATCCGACAACACGGCCTCAACATTGTATCCTACCCCGACGACACCCAGCTCATCCTCTCCCTTACCAATGACCCCATCACCGCCAGACTCAATTTCCAGAAGGGAATGCAGGACGTCGCAGCCTGGATGACAAACAGCTGCCTCAAACTCAACTCCGAAAAGACAAAAGTCCTCGTTCTCGGAACCACCCCTTCAGCATGGGACAAAACCTGGTGGCTCACCGCTCTCTGCAGCCCACTAAACCCACAGACCATGCCAGAAACCTCTGTATTGTACTCCACTCATCCCTCTCCATGAACCGACAGGTCAATGCAATGGCATGCAGCTGCCTCAGCACCCTCTGCATCCTCCGTAAGATGTTCAAATGGATCCCCCTAGTCAAGGAAGACAGTCACCCACGCACTCATCACCAGCAGGCTGGACTATGGAAACGCACGCTACGCCAGCATAAACAAGTCCCTACGCTGCAAACTCCAGACTATACAGAGCACCGCCGCCAGACTCATCCTAGGCATCACCCGAAAAGGACACATCAGCCAACAACTACGAAAGATACACTGACTCCCTGTGAAGAAGAGAGTCACTTTCAAGATCCTCACTTATGTCTAAAAATGCTTACATAACACCGGACCCAAATACATCAATGACAGAGTCACCCTCCACGTACCCAAAAGAAACCTCCGATCAGCCAACCTTGTCCTCGCCGAAACACCGCATATCCACAGAGCCAGAGCAGGAGGAAGATCCTTCTCCTACAAATCAGCCAAGACCTGGAATAAGCTCCCGACAGACATCCAACGCACTCCCTCCCTAAACACCTTCAGGAAGACTCTCAAGACCTGGCTCTATGGCTGAACAGCAATGCGGATCCCCCGCCCCCAGCGCCTTCAGACCCTCACGGGTGAGTAGCGCGCTTGCAATTCCCTGATTGATTGATTGATTCATTAAGCTTAGAAGTGGGCATATTCGTGTAAATGCCAACTCTAAATTTTTGTTTTCATGGTCCATGCATGCCAGATGTGTCCTCAGTGATTTCAGTGCACCATTTTGTTTGGTAATACATTTGTTCCTGATCACCTCCTTATATGCCTCCCTTTTAATTCCTATACAATTCACTGACCCTATGTTTAGCTGTTATTTTAGCTTTCAATTAATTACAAAACAACCTATCAGAGAGGACCTCTGTTTTCAACTGCCATTGCCCTGACAATGGTAGTATCCCAGGGATCACTAATTTGCCCAGTACATGAGAGGGATCTGTGAATGTACAGCCTAAGTGACAGACCAATCTAACCCAGGAGCAAACAACATGCCTGGCAAGCCAGTCTCAACTACATATTTTTAACTGCAAGAAGAAGGTATCCTCTAAGACACCCAAATGGCAATGGCGCCGAATATCCACTAGCTTGTGCTCTGTCAACCTAACCCTCAGACAGTACTCATTGCTCTACCTCCACTTTCATTAGGGGATCTATGTTTTAGTTTGTGGGGGACACAGTCAAGATCTCCACCACAAAGAATGGTATGTGGATCAGTAGAGAACAACCTGTCGCATAACACATTAAAGTCAAAGAATCATGGGTTGACAGTATGAGGGTCATAACAGTTAGCAATGGATCACTGTCATACTATTGATACCTACAATATCAAAATACTAATATTGTGTTAAAATAAATATTTTTAACAAAAATATTGCCTTCCTATATTTAACTAATACAACCACAAATATAGAGAACGCACATATTGTTGTTAAAAATATTGATTGTAACTAGGGCTCCCGGTTTTATGGTATTTATTTTTTTGCCATTTTTTCTGTATTTATCCACATTTATTTTTGCCACAAGCAAAATACGACGGTACAGCAAGTATTTTTCCACATTTATTTAAAGTGACACTGCACTCTAACTACACAGGGAGAGAATTGAGTAACACCAATCTAGTAACAAGCATATGATCATCCTTCGGTGTTAGCAAGTTTTTTTAGTTTTTTAGTTTTGTGGCATATATTTGTATTGAAAAATTTAAAAAAATCTGTTGCACCAGTTTGCCAGAGTCAGACCTATTGACTTTGCCAAAGCTTGTTTTCCTTCGAAGTTATATGTTGCAGTGAATAGCTGGACTGCAAGTGAAGTGACAGAATCGTAGTCTGACCAGGTGTGGTTTTGAACTGTGGATGACAGATGCAGTCAGTAGGACCTAGCCAGGTGTGATCTTGTTCACTTTCTATCCTGCCTAGCCCGTTCTGGGGATTGACAACATCGTGGGGAAAAATGGCTACATTCTTTGGCTGCCATGCAGATATCTGCAGCCAAGGATAATACATTCTTAAAATACCCTCTGATTCCCTGACGTCCTTGCTGCTGAAATAGCTCATACGGTTAAGCGCCAGCTGCTGAAATCTGCTGAAATCTATGTTCACACTGCTATTACGTGTTCCTATCCTGGCTGGTCCACTCAGCCTTTCATCTGTGTGAGGTCGATTCAAGCCATTGAATTTAACAACAAAGCATCTGTCACAGTGCAGATGCCTGTATGTTATGCTATCTGCTATCCCAGCTGGAAGTTAGTCTTATTGCCTGAGGACCAGGTGCTGCTTAGTGTGGCACATGCCATGTGTGATTGTGCTGTCTGACTGCCATGTGTAGCCTGGTTGGAGGTTACATCAACAGGGTTTACCTTGTCCCCCCGGATAAAATGTGTGGCCAGCTTAAAGGGGGCTTGCACCGTTGCAATCGTCCTGCCTTCTGCCAATCGTAGCTGCATTAAATTAGGCATGCCAGGTGTGATCTTGTTTCCAGACTGCCACGGCTTGCTAAGCAGGTCATGTGCCAGGTGAGAGCGTGTTGTCTCTGACTCCTCGTGGTGAGGTCTACTGTCCAGAGCGACAGTTGCTCTTCTCTGCCTGGCATTTCTTAACAGCGTGTAGGAGGAGACTGCTTTCATTCCAGAGAGAACCCCCCTCCTCCGCCCCACTCTCCCCCTGCCCCCTCTCTATGTGGTCCCTCAGCTTGCTGAGATCAGAGAAGGATGCTAATAATCACACCTCTGCTGCCCTCCCGTTTAATCACACCTCTGCTGCCAGCCACTGGAGTGAAGTGCAGACAAGAGCATTTTAACAGACTGTGTCGTGCAGCCCCAGAGAGAGATCAGAAAAAACTCTAATGAGACACAGGGAGAGTGTAAGGAAATGGTAACTGAAGAGAAAATATTTTTAACACATTATTACAATCCATGACGTCACGCAGTCTTTATCCTCCACCGCAGTGGTCTCAGGCTTTCCACGCGTCAACCATCAGGGTGTTCATGGTGCATCAGGGTTTAACGCCCTCCCTCCAAGACACTTCCCGGAGCGAGCTGCATTTGTTCAGTCTCGCAACAATGGTGTAAATAGAGGCTCCTAATCTGACTCTGGCAGGGCCTCTTAGAAGGGGTGAAAGAACAACAAGGATTCATCAACAAGTAAAGGGTCTTTTATAGACCTGTGAAGTACTAGGGTGCGGCTGGCAGCTCTTTGTGTGCCCGGAAGCTGGCTCAGCCCGGGCTGACACCTCTTAGCCCACTAGTATTATCCCATTTTTATATATAAATACAGATAAAGGAAAACTTGTTTTCCGTCTGTATTTATATGAAAAAATCCATAAAAACTGAAAACCAGGAGCCCTAATTGTAACCCATGTCGAAAATACAAATATAAAAAAAAATATTGTCACCATTAAATAAAAATATATGTCAAAAATATTGACTCACACAATATCAACTACAATAATAACACGGAAATAATGATATCCTCATTAAGAAGTCAAAATAACTTTTTATGGATGATTAATTGAAATAAACAAAACACATTTTGGGGTCGATTCCGATTCGGGAAAAAAAACGTCTGTGCGATTTGTATCCGGAGCTCTCTCTGTACGAATCGTTACCGTCCGTCCGAGTCGCGAAGTACGATCCGTATTCCGTGAATCCGTCCGAATCGTTGCGATCCGTACGTATTGCAAGGCTGAAACCGTGAACCGTACGACTCGTACACATACCGTACGACTCGTACACATGCCGTACAACCCGACGAGTACGATCCGGACCGGGGTATGAGGACGCGATTCGTACGGTCCACGTCAGGTAAGGGCGAGTCGTACGGAAAAGCACACAAACACATACACACCGCACGGTCCGTACCCCCATGATCGCAGGAGTACGCACCGTACCCCTGCGATCATGGGGTGTACGAGCCGTACCCCCATTGTACGAGCCATACCCGATGTACGATGGGTGTACGAGCCGTACCCCCATTGTACGATCGGTGTACGAGCCGTACCCTCATTGTACGATCATGTACGAGCCGTACCCCCATTGTACGATGGGTGTATGCGCCGTACCCCCATTGTACGATCGGTGTACGAGCCGTACCCCCATTGTACGATCGGTGTACGAGCCGTACCCCCATTGTACGATGGGTGTATGAGCCGTACCCCATGTATGATGGGTGTACGAGCCGTCCCCCATGTACGATGGGTGTACGAGCATTACCCCATGTACGATGGGTGTACGAGCCGTACCCCATGTATGATGGGTGTACGAGCCGTACCCCCATTGTACGATGGGTGTACGAGCCGTACCCCATGTACGATGGGTGTACGAGCTGTACCCCCATCGTACAATGGGGTTACGGCTTGTACACCCATCGTACAATGGGGTTACGGCTCGTACACCGATCGTACAATGGGGGTACGGCTCGTACACCCATTGTACATGGGGTACGGCTCTTACACCCATCGTACATGGGGTACGGCTCGTACACCCATCGTACAATGGGGTTACGGCTCGTACACCGATCGTACAATGGGGGTACGGCTCGTACACCCATTGTACATGGGGTACGGCTCTTACACCCATCGTACAATGGGGGTATGGCTCGTACACCGATCGTACAATGGGGGTACGGCTCGTACACCCATCGTACAATGGGGGTACGGCTCTTATACACCATGATCGCAGGGGTACGGTGCGTACCCCTGCAATCATGGGGGGTACGCACCGTAACCGGGGGGGGCCATTCCGTACCTGTTTCGGCGCGAACTCTGCTTTTACGGCTGTTTTCAGCTCCCGTAGAAAAAGGGTCGTACGGTGCGTACCCGACACGTATCGTACTTGCTGGGTCGTAAAAACCAGCCGCGAACCGTACAGATGTCGCGTACAGCGGGTTCCGAGGAAGAATCGTACGGAGATTAGAGTCGTACGGTGTCTTGTACGACTCGTACGGAGTACGGCTCCTGGTACGAATCGTACTTCGTCGTACGTAAGGGGGATGTTGCAGGGTACGATTCGTATGGGAAAAACGCTCCGAACGGCTATTCGGAGCGGTTTTTCCCGATTCGGAATCGACCCCTATATGCTAAAATAAAATTATATATATTCAATAATTACAATTCACCCCAATAAAATATATAATTAAATTCATAACAATATATAACCCTGATGTTTTGTCATTAACTACAAACATTTACATAACAACTTAAATATTAATAAAGATACATGTATAGAATGATATTCACAACTTTATGGCAAATATTATGGGGCCGATTCCGATTCGGTAAACCAATCGTACGACCGAATCGAATCTGTAGCTCTTTCCGTATGACTCGTACAATTCCGGCCGAATCGCGTAGTACGATTCGTTTGAAAAATATACGACCGAATCGTTGCGAATCGAAGAAAAAGCAAGGGAAAACCAGTACGACACGGACCCTCACAGTGAACCGTACGAATCGTAAACATGCTGTATGACCCGATAAGTACTATCCGGACCAGGGAATGAGAAAGCGATTTGTACGGAAAACATCGTGTATGAGCGATTTGTACGGAGAGCCACACAATCACATACGCACCGTACCCCTGCAATCATGGGGTGTATGCACCGTACCCCTACGCACCGTACCCCTGCAATCATGGGGTGTACTCACCATACCCCTGCAATCATTGGGTGTACACACCGTACACCTACGCACTGTACCCCTGCAATCATGGGGTATACGCACCGTACCCGGGGGGGTCCATTTTGTACGTGGTTCGAGTCAAAATCTGCTTTTCGGGACATTTTGAGCTCCCGTAGAAAACGAGTCGTACGGAGTGTTGATGAGACGATTCATACCTGCTGGGTCGGAAAATGCTGCTTTGATCCGTACTGATGTCGCATACTGCGTGTTCCGTATGCGTTTCGTACAGATTTTTAAGTCGTATGGTCTTTCATACGATTCGTACGGAGATCTGCTTTGGGTCCGAATCGTACTTCATCGTACGTACGGGGACGTTTAAGGGTACGATTCGTATGGGAAATATGCTCAGTACGGCTATTTGTAAGGGATTTTACCGAATCGGAATCAGCCCCTGTATGTTAATGACCACATTTTTAGTGCACATCCACCAAAAAGGTATCTTGGTGCTGGGGAAGAGGGAGGCATCTTCTACTAGAGTTATTCATTAGCTTGTCTGAACAACCACATTTTCAGTTCTTTCCTGAATTCCTCATAGTTCTCGCAGACCTTATTTCAAGGGAGAAAGTGTTCCATTTTTGGAAAGCAGACACAGAAAATCTGGCTCCCCAAATCTATTTCTTTCACTTCTAGTAAATGTGCTGATCTAAGCTGGTGGTTAGGGGTGTAGAGATGAATTTTGGAAGAAAAAAAAGCAGGGAATTAATCGTGATGCGATTTCAAGGTTAGGCACCCTATTTTAAAAATTGACCTCTGAGCTACTAGAAGCTAATGCAGTTTTTTTTCTCAAAAGTTTGATGTGGCAATATCTAGGCTGCCAAAAGTCCAGACTAGCTTCCTGATTTTGTATTGGCTGCAGTCTTTGCGCAAGGCCAGAAGGAAGTCCCATGTAAAGAGCACTGGTACAATCAATGGGGGACATTACTTATGTGATTATAATTTCAATAATCGCTTCAAGGGTGAATTACCTTCTTATTTTCTTTATTTTTCGAAGTTGCAGGAAACAGGATGAGGTCACTGTTCTTATCTGAGGTTTCATAGATAAATCCTCCTCTATGAGAATGGCAAGACTTTTTACAGCGTTTCTAGGGAAAGGAAGGGTTGGCCATCTCTGAAGGCCAAAAAGAGAGATTCCATAGGTGAAGTTTGTTCATCGTCACCACTAACTCAGTTTTGCCAGAGTTCAATTTCAATTGATGGTTATCTATCCAACACCATACGTACAGCGTGGTGTTCTAGGAAGGTTTTCGAATCTGGAGCATTGTCAATTGTGAAGATCAGCTGCATGTCATCAGAACAGTTATATATCGCCATCTTATGGTGCTGAAGAGTATATATGTAAGGGACCGGAAATAGAGATTGATTAGAGGTGAGAGTGAGGAGCCCTGGGGCACTCTGCAACCAAGTTGAACTTTCAGTGAACAGAAAGGAGTAGGACAGACCGCCTGAGTATTTTCTAGAAGGACTTCATCCAGTCAACGGCAGTGCCTTGCAAGCCAGCAGTTCTGATACAGTCGATCAAAATGAGATGGTCGCCTGTGTCAAAAGGTGCGGCGAGATCCAAAAGGACCAGTGCATGTGTAACATCTGTATCCAATCCATCTCTTAAATCATCCAGGGTTCCAAATAACTGCCTCAGTTGAATGCGCTAGTTGGAAGCCAACCTGGTGGCACTCAGGAAAACCAGACTCTGCCAAGAAGGTACTAAGGTGTTGGGCAATATGTGCTTCAAGTATTTTTGCCAAAAAAGGAAGTAAAGAGATAAGACTCTAGTTTTTCGGGTTGGTAGGCCCCTCCCCAGATTATATTTTGGAGGGGGAGTACCACTGCCTTTTTGAATGAAGGAGGGACTTTCCCCTGCCTAAGTGGGAAGAAATATTTTTTTAATCTTCAATTCTGATAAATAAAACTTAATTAGATTTTACCATAGAAGGACATGGCTGATAAATACATTTCCAACTAAAACTAAACTAGTCAATAAAATGAAACTATAAACAATCGTAACCAATAAATTGATGCAAACAATTAAATCAACAATATGAAAGGTGCACTAATTGTATCAACAAAATAGTTCAAAATCGACAAATGCTTTAAGACGAGGAAACTCTGTTGGATTCTATAACCAGACTCTTAAAGGTGAAATGTATACATCTCAACAACTACCTAACCTATAGCCTGATTATGAGTTTGGTGGTCCTGGTACCACCCCGAAATGGCGTCGGAATTACCACTGCACTGTTGGCTGTCCAACCGCCCTATCATTATGCATGCATTTACATATACAAAAGACCATCAGGATCCTGTAGCCGCTGCCAGGAAATCTTGACCGCGACAGGATAGGCAATTGCATCAGTCAGAGGGTGGACCACCAGTGTTACTGCCGGCACAATTAAGATGTGTCTCTCCATCCAACCACCACATCTGAGCTAGAGGAAAGGGAGGGATATAAGGCTGGAACTCACCTGTACTCAGCTTCACATGTCCTCAGCCACCCGGGAGCCGATCCTACACATCCTGCCATTGCTGTTCCTGCTTGATGACATCCAAAACCGACACTGTCATGGACGCAACTGATGGTAAGCTATACTCATACCCGTTTCCATCAACTCTTCAGCAAATAGATACCCCGCCATGGACCTGGCATGGGGTTTGGGATCCCTGGGCCATGCATATTTTGTGGGTCCTGTTTGTAATTGTTTTTAATGTGTGATCCAATCACAGCTCCATGATGTCCTCTTTGGCCAGGTCACTGACACTGCACAGGCACACTATACAAAGGTCGACATGTGTTCACATCTCAATATCAGGGATAGTGATGTGTGCATTAAATTGTATCACACAACAGCACCATCTCAACAATATCACACCTATTGATCTCTGTGACAACCCTACATTGCTCACATGCTAGGTCCTGTTGTGATATCAATGATACCTCTGTATTAGGGGTGGGCGGAAGTTGCGGAACGGTCTATTGCGGAGAGGCACGGAGACTGAAGCAATCTCCGTGCCTCTCCGTGATATTTCCATTTCGCGAGGCTGCCTGCCGCCCGCCCGCCTCCCGCTTCCCGCCCGCCTGCCTCCTGCCTGTCGCCAACCTCCCGCCTGCATTATTAAATTAAATTAAAAGGCTAAATAAAACTTTAAAGCAAACTTACCTTATTGCGCCGCATCTTCCCGATCCCGGCTTCATTTTTGTAATGCGCATGCGCGGGAGCCTGCGCATGTGCAGTTTACAAAAATTGGATACCTTGCGATGTGTGACTACAGTTGAGTTTGTTTCACACTTATTTATAATCCATTTGAAGTGGTTAGTATGATCCATCCTTGGAACCAGTTCTGAAGTTACACAGGACAAGGAGAAATGTTCAGTAGATGGATATATGGGATGAATTCGATTTGGGGCGGACATTACATTGGGTGGTGTTTCATATGGTACGTATTTCAGCTTGGCTTGACTAATGTCAACATTGTTTAACTTGCACTTCTCCCATTTAGGTTGAATATGTGTTTGATGTGTACAAGTTAGATATTGGTTTATCCACGCATGGAGGGTTTCCATTTTTGTGTGTGTTCCTTACACCTACTTTATATAAATACACACACACGGTTATTTCATGAATACATTGAAGTTTATTCCCTTTACTTGACGTGGGTAGGTATGGGCGGATTTTGCGAATCCACGATCCGCGGATTTTGCGGATTTGCGGATCGTGGATCCGCAAAATCCGCGGATTTGCGGATTTGCGGATCCGCGGATCCGCCCTGATGAAAGAGTCACTGCATTTGAGCTTCAACTAGTTTCAGCGAGCATGTGTGTATTACTATGCAATCGCCCCGAGGGGCGCAGGGGTCCCTTCAGCTTCCTGGCCACAGGAACAGCACGAGGATTGCGCTCGTGAAAGTCAAGGATGCAAAGGCCTCTATCCAGCATCACAGCTGATTTTCGACGGTAGATTTGGGAAGAAGGCACACCTGCCTCGACGACGCTCACGATTGTTTTTGGGCAGATGAATGAGTCACTGCATTTGAGCTTCAACTAGTTTCAGCGACCATGTGTGTGTTACTATGCAATCGCCCCGAGGGGCGCAGGGGTCCCTTCAGCTTCCTGGCCACAGGAACAGCACGAGGATTGCGCTCGTGAAAGTCAAGGATGCAAAGGCCTCTATCCAGCATCACAGCTGATTTTCGACAGTAGATTTGGGAAGAAGGCACACCTGCCTCGACGACGCTCACGATTGTTTTTGGGCAGATGAATGAGTCACTGCATTTGAGCTTCAACTAGTTTCAGCGAGCATGTGTGTGTTACTATGCAATCGCCCCGAGGGGCGCAGGGGTCCCTTCAGCTTCCTGGCCACAGGAACAGCACGAGGATTGCGCTCGTGAAAGTCAAGGATGCAAAGGCCTCTATCCAGCATCACAGCTGATTTTCGACGGTAGATTTGGGAAGAAGGCACACCTGCCTCGACGACGCTCATTTTGGGCAGATGAATGAGTCACTGGCTGCATTTGAGCTTCAACTAGTTTCAGCGACCATGTGTGTGTTACTATGCAATCGCCCCGAGGGGTGCAGGGGTCCCTTCAGCTTCCTGGCCACAGTCACAGGAAGGGCATGTTGTAAATATTTTACGATGGCGCCGGCAAGCTGCCAGCGCCATCCTAAAATAGTTACTAAATTAGCTTCAACAGGAAGCTCTAATAGATAACCGAGCACCTGCTTTATTTTATCTATTAGAGCTTCCTGTTGAAGCTAACTTAGTAACTATTTTAGGATGGCGCTGGCAGCTTGCCGGCGCCATCGTAAAATAGTTACAACAGGCCAGCCAGGCTTCAACTTTTGCCCCCGGAATCCGCCGCTCGCGGATTTGCGAATTCGCGGTAAATTCGCGGGAGATCGCGAATTTACCGAAAATTCCCAAAATCCGCGAGCGGAACGGATTTTGCGCTCACCCTTAGTTGTCAGTGTTCAGTGCATGTGTGATGTTTTGGATTGTGGGAACAGAGTTTGAAGCTCTCTAGTTAAGTGTAAATAGCTCAGCCTGGTATGATCAACCACTGCTGTATACCCCAACAGTGCTACCTTCTCAGACTTCTCAGTGGGATCTAGGTTATTTCTTTAAGTCTCATGGCCCACTTCTGCAAATTCCATATTTAAAATCCAACTCTGTGTCAGGAATTAACTGTTACAAGCTTATAACTCTTTATATATTTAGAGACATACTTATTCTGCTTGATATATTCAGGTCTTGGCTTTTTCCTAAAACGTTTTAATTAAATTCATTCACCTTGTAAATAGTGCTTCTAATTGATGTACACCACTCTGAATTACACATGTGTTGATAGAATATTATTTTAACAATGTTAAAATGTAAATATTTTGGAGAGGGGGTGGGGGAGGGGCGGAAGCAGTTTGGACTTTCCTACTTCAGCGCAGGGGTTGTTGGACATACAGCGGAGCGAGGTGAGGCAGCTAGATCCTGTGTTGCCGCCAGAGCTGAACGCTGCTATAGAGCACCCCCCACTACTTTTTAACCACTTGAAGCTCGGTTTTAAAAATGCCACTTTTTAATCCCCCAAATTCCCCCTACCTGCTTATTTGCACAGCCCGCAAGCCCAGCTCTTCCTAATGGGAATTTGTCCTCAGCCCCGGTCCACCGCGGCAGGAGCCGTTTGAGTGGAGGACAGGGCAAAACTCTCCCAGCTGACATCACAGGGGCGGGGAAGGGGTGGAAGCACTTTGGACTTCCCTACATCAGCGCCAGGGTTGTTGGACATACAGCGGAGCGAGGTGAGGCAGCTAGATCCTGTGTTACTGCCAGAGCTGAACGCTGCTATAAAGCACCCCCCACTCCTTTTTAACCACTTGAAGCTTGGTTTCAAAAATGCCACTTTTTAATCCCCCAAATTCCTTCTACCTGCTTATTTGCACAGCCCGCAAGCCCAGCTCTTCCGAACGGGACTTTGTCCCTAGCCCCGGTCCACCGCGGCAGGAGCCGTTTGAGTGGAGGGCGGGGCCAAACTCTCCCAGCTGACACCACTGGGGCGGGGAAGGGGCGGAAGCACTTTGGACTTCCCTACATGAACACATGGGCCAGAGGCGCGCGCAGCGGGCGCGCCGCTGGCGCGCCGAAGGAGCACCAAAGGAAGGCCCATCTGCGCCAATCCGCGACCATCGGGACCAGGGGACAAAGACCCTGTCCTAACGCCCACACCCCCAAGGAGAATACTCTCCTATACCAGATCAAAACTACTGAAATCAAAGGCTGTAGTCCACCTGCAATGTCAGAACTCAATAAGTGTAGAACAAGCACTGCATTGCCCGGTATGTGGGTTTAAGGGAAACAGAAGAAATTATAATAGTCAGGAAAACAAAACACGAAAAGGACTCAATGGAGAATAGCAAAAATGGGATTAATTAACAGTAGATCCCTACCCAAACATGCGCTGGAAATTAAGCTATTACTTGAAGAAGAGCGCCTGGAGGCTCTTTCCATCTTGTAGAAGCACTACCTCCTGGCTATAAAATTGTTTGCCTTGACAGGGCTGGGGCAACGGGAGGAGGACTGGCTATTATATACCAGGCCCAATTAGATTGCACAATGTCCCCCCTTAACATTGACAGCTCCGAGGACTGCGGTTTCAGCAACATGCTCTTTCACAGGAGGGCTAATCTATAGACCCCCAGGACCCTGCACCTTGTTCCTGGATTCAGCTCCAGACCAACTGGCTAGTATGCTTATAGAGAAAAATGCCATAACTGTGTTGGGTGATTTTAATATCCATCTAGATTAAGGGTGGGCGTAAAATCCGTTTCGCGGGCGAATTTGCAGATTTTCCGCAATTTCGCGATCCGCGAATCTCGCGAAATCGCGGTAAAATCCGCGAATCAGCGGGGGCGAATTTTCAGCCAAGCAAGGGTTACAGCAGCAGCTGCAAAAGTTGAACCTAATTTCTTTGTAAACCTTTTTACAAAAGGTTTACAAAGAAATTAACTTCATCTTGGGCACCTGCTGCTAAGTGCTTCCTGGCGCCTCGTTGCCTACTTGCAACTATTCTCTGACCCTACTCTGACCCTTGAAGCAGGGTCAGAGAATAGTTACAAGTAGGCAACAAGGCACCTGTCCCAGGAATTAAACCTCATTAGGAAGCACTTACAGATATAAAAAAAACAGGAAGAAGGGAGAGGATGGCAAATACACCCATTTTGAGTTGTCAGGAGGGGTTAAACTAAAAGAGACCTTTACAGGACAATTTTCATATGCATTTTGCTGAAAATAAAAAGCTGTATGTTCTGTAGGGGCAACTCAGGAATCTGGCCCTTCAGAGATCCGGCCTCTCTTTCTTTCTCTTGTTCTCTCTCTCCCTCTCTTTCTCTCTCTCTCTTTCTCTCTATCTATCTCTCTCTTCCTCTCCTTTCTTGCTCTATTTATCTCTTTCTCTCTCTCTTTCAAGTTCTTCCTCTTTCTCTGCTTATCTCTTTCTTTCTCTGTTGTTCTCTCTCTCTTTCTCTCTATCTCCCTCTCTTTCTTTCTCTCTCTCACATCCTCTCATTCTCGCTCTCTCTTTCTCTCTTTCTTTCTCTCTCACTCTCCCTCTTTCTCTCTC
Organism: Lissotriton helveticus; assembly: GCF_964261635.1. NCBI lineage: Eukaryota > Metazoa > Chordata > Amphibia > Caudata > Salamandridae > Lissotriton > Lissotriton helveticus. Next base: position 1,000,939,544 of record NC_136068.1, read on the forward strand.
CCTTTCTCTTTCTCTCTCTCATCCTCTCTCTCTCTCTCCCTCTCTGTGTGTCTTTCTCTCTTTCTCTCTCTCTTTCCATGTCTCTCTCTCTCTTTCTCTCTCTCTTTTACTTTCTTGCTCTTTCTCTGTCTCTTTCTTTCTTTCTCTCTCATTCTCTCTTTCTTTCTCCCTCTCTCCTCTTCTCTCTCCCTCTCTTTCTCTCCCTTTCTCTCTCTCACATCCTCTTTCTCGCTCTCTCTTTCTCTTTCTTTCTCTCACTCTCCCTCTTTCTCTCTCTCTTTCTCTTTCTCTCTCTCATCCTCTCTCTCTCTCTCCCTGTCTGTGTGTCTTTCTCTATTTCTCTCTCTCTTTCCATGTCTCTCTCTCTCTTTCTCTCTCTCTTTCACTTTCTTGCTCTTTCGCTGTCTCTCTCTTTCTTTCTCTCTCATTCTCTCTCTCCCTGTTTCTTTCTTTCTTTCTTTCTTTCTTTCTTTCTTTCTCTCTCCCTGTTTCTTTCTTTCTTTCTTTCTTTCTTTCTTTCTCTCCCCTCTCTCTCTTACTCTCTCTTTCTCTTTCTCTCCCTCTCTTTCCCACTCTCCCTTTCACTTTCACTTTCTTGCTCTTTCTCTGTCTGTCTCTCTCTTTCTTTCTTTCTCTCTCTCTTTTCTTTCTTTCTTTCGTTCTTTCTTTCTTTCTTTCACTCTCTCTCTCGCTCCCTCTCTCTATCTCTCTCTCTTTCTCTTTTTTGAAACATTGCAAAGATCTCGTAGATGACAAAGTACAAACAAGCATTTGCAATGCAATAGGTCTCGCATGTTTTGCATTTACGTGACTTAGCTGTATTGATATTACAAATAACAATGGCTTTTAATTTTTAAATAATTAATACTTAAATAAAAGTGATTTTAATTTATAATGGCAATAGCTTAAACTTTTGTAAATAACTTTTGTGAAGATTATGTTCAGTGTATTTTATTGTGACGAAAATCCATGAACAGAAGTGAAATATTAACATCTTTTTGTGACATTTGTAATAAAGTATGAAACATTGAGAGAACATATTTGAACCAGTTGTTGTTGAATGGTTGCGCAGATTGATGCTGGGGTGGTGCTGAGTGATGCTGGGGTGGTGCTGAGTGGTGCTGTGGTGGTGTTGAGTGATGCTGTGGTGGTGCTGAGTGATGCTGTGGTGGTGCTGAGCGGTGCTGTGGTGGTGCTGAGTGATAATGTGGTGGTGCTGAGTGATGCTGTGGTGGTGCTGAGTGATGCTGTGGTAGCGCTGAGTGGTGCTGTGGTGGTGCTGATTGGTGCTGAGTGATGCTGTGGTAGTGCTGAGTGATGCTGTGGTGGTGCTGAGTGGTGCTGTGGTGGTGCTGAGTGATAATGTGGTGGCGCTGAGTGATGCTGTGGTGGCGCTGAGTGATGCTGTGGTGGTGCTGAGTGGTGCTGTGGTGGTGCTGAGTGGTGATGTGGTGGTGCTGAGTGATGCTGTGGTGGTGCTGAGTGGTGATGTGGCGGTGCTGAGTGATGCTGTGGTGGTGCTGAGTGATGCTGTGGTGGTGCTGAGTCATGATGTGGTGGTGCTGAGTGATGCTGTGGTGGTGCTGAGTGGTGCTGTGGTGGTGCTGAGTGGTGCTGTGGTGGTGCTGAGTGTTAATGTGGGGGTGCTGAGTGATAATGTGGTGGAGCTGAGTGATGCTGGGGTAGCGCTGAGTGATGATGTGGTGATGCAGAGGGCAGAAAGGCACAAAAAGCAGTCTAACAAAGGGCAGAAGGGCAGAAAAACAAGTCTAACAGAGGGCAGAAGGGCACAAAAAAACAGTCTAACAGAGGACAGAAGGGCAGAAAAACAAGGGAAAACGAGTCTAACAGAGGGCAGAAGGGCACAAAAAAACAGTCTAACGGGGCAGAAAGGCACAAAAACGAGTCTAACAGAGGGCAGAAGGGCACAAAAAATGAGTCTAACAGAGGGCAGAAGGGTAAAAAAACAAGGGAATAACAGAGGGCAGAAGGGCACTAAAAAACAAGTCTAACAGGGGGCAGAATGAATCCCGCCCTGCATGTTTGTCCACGAAGATGCCACCTTTTTGTGCAATACCGCTACTCAACTGGAGTACTTTCTACTGTTTCATCAGTAAGTGCTCCCTCGTTGGCTAAATGTATAGGGGCAGATTTACAATAACTGGCGCATCCCCAGGGATGCGCCAGGTATTGTGCGCCGCAGCTCCGCCACCCATGGTGCGCCGCATTTACAATGCGGCGCACCATGTGGCAAAAACAGCACAGATGCGTCACGCATCTGTGCCGTAAAAGCAGCGCATTGCTGGAGCTGCGTCGCGCTTGCGAAGCAGCTCCAGCAATGCTCTGGGGGTGCCCTATCTCCCCAATGCTGCATCAAGCCTTGCGCCTGCTTCAAGCAGGCGAAGGGTTTTCACGCAGCATTGGCCTAAAAGTGACTGAGTGAAATCTTGTAGATTTCACTCAGTCACTCTTAGGAGGCTGAGTCGGAACGCCTCCTGATGGCGCAGGGCTTTACAACGTGACGCATCTCACAGAGAGATGCGTCACGTTGTTAATACCCAGCACCATGGCGCATCTTTTGTGCTGCCGCTGCGTCACAAAAGGTCTCGGTAGAGGGTGGCAGTGGTGAACCAGAGGGTGGCAGTGGTGAACCAGAGGGTGACAGTGATGAACCAGAGGGTGGCAGGGGTAAACCAGAGGGTGACAATGCTGAACCAGATGGTGGCAATGCTGAACCAGAGGGTGCCAGGGGTGAACCAGAGGGTGGCAGGGGTGAATCAGAGGGTGACAGTGCTGAACCAGAGGGTGGCAGTGCTGAACCAGAGGGTGGCAGGGGTGAACCAGAGGGTGGCAGGGGTGAACCAGAGGGTGGCAGTGGGGAACCAGAGGGTGGCAGTGGGGAACCAGAGGGTGGCATGGGTGAACCAGAGGGTGGCAGTGGTGAACCAGAGAGTGGCAGTGGTGAACCAGAGGGTGGCAGTGCTGAACCAGGGGGTGACAGTGGTTAACCAGAGTGTGGAAGTGGTGAACCAGAGGTGCTGTGATGAACCAGAGGGTGGCAGTTGTGAACCAGAGGGTGGCGGTGCTGAACCAGAGGGTGACAGTGCTGAACCAGAGGGTGGCAGGGGTGAACCAGAGGGTGCTGTGATGAACCAGAGGGTGGCAGTTGTGAACCAGAGGGTGGCAGGGGTGAACCAGAGGGTGGCAGGGGTGAACCAGAGGGTGGCAGTGGGGAACCAGAGGGTGGCATGGGTGAACCAGAGGGTGGCAGTGGTGAACCAGAGAATGGCAGTGGTGAACCAGAGGGTGACGGTGGTGAATCAGAGGGTGACAGTGGTGAACCAGAGGGTGACAGTGCTGAACCAGAGGGTGACAGTGGTTAACCAGAGGGTGGCAGTGGTGAACCAGAGGTGCTGTGATGAACCAGAGGGTGGCAGTCGTGAACCAGAGGGTGGCAGTGGTGAAGCAGAGGGTGACAGTGCTGAACCAGAGGGTGGCAGGGGTGAACCAGAGGGTGCTGTGATGAACCAGAGGGTGGCTGTGGTGAACCAGAGGATGGCAGGGGTGAATCAGAGGGTGGCAGTGGTGAACCAGAGGGTGGCAGTGCTGAACCAGAGGGTGACAGTGGTTAACCAGAGGGTGGCAGTGGTGAACCAGAGGTGCTGTGATGAACCAGAGGGTGGCAGTCGTGAACCAGAGGGTGGCAGTGGTGAACCAGAGGGTGACAGTGCTGAACCAGAGGGTGGCAGGGGTGAACCAGAGAGTGGCAGTGCTGAACCAGAGGGTGGCAGGGGTGAACCAGAGGGTGGCAGGGGTGAACCAGAGGGTGGCAGTGGTGAATCAGAGGGTGGCAGTGGTGACCCAGAGGGTGGCAGTGCTGAACCAGAGGGTGGCAGTGGTGAACCAGAGGGTGGCAGGGGTGAACCAGAGGGTGGCAGGGGTGAACCAGAGGGTGGCAGTGGGGAACCAGAGGGTGGCATGGGTGAACCAGAGTGTGGCAGTGGTGAACCAGAGAATGGCAGTGGTTAACCAGAGGGTGGCAGTGGTGAACCAGAGGTGCTGTGATGAACCAGAGGGTGGCAGTCGTGAACCAGAGGGTGGCAGTGGTGAACCAGAGGGTGACAGTGCTGAACCTTAGGGTGACAGTGGTTAACCAGAGGGTGGCAGTGGTGAACCAGAGGTGCTGTGAGGAACCAGAGGGCGGCAGTGGTGAACCAGAGGGTGACAGTGGTGAACCAGAGGGTGACAGTGTTGAACCAGAGGGTGGCAGGGTTTAACCAGAGAGTGGCAGTGCTGAACCAGAGGGTGGCAGTGGTGAACCAGAGGGTGGCAGTGGTGAACCAGAGGGTGGCAGGGGTGAGCCAGAGGGTGGCAGGGGTGAATCAGAGGGTGGCAGTGGTGAACCAGAGGGTGGCAGTGATGAACCAGAGGGTGGCAGTGGTGAACCAGAGGGTGCTGTGTCCATACACGACTGCCTGGGTACCTTCGCCATGCAAGCGGCCCGCGAACACGCAAAAAGCCCCGCGAACACGCAAAAAAACCCGCGAACGCGCAAACATTTCGCCCATACCTAATCTAGATGACACCAATGATTCTTGCGCCAAGAGGTGCCTAACTGACATGGAAGCCCTACAGCTCCTACAGCTGGTTCCCTCCGCTCCACATGAGAAAGGCCACCTTTTAGACCCCATCTTCTCAAATGATCAAAGATTGAAGGTATTAGACCCAATCTGGATGCCATGGACTGACCACGCCCTGATTCCCCTGCAAATCCAGATACCCATAGCAGGACCAAACAAAGCACCCATAGTAACGGGACGGAAATGGCCTAAAATAGCGCCGGAGGCCTGGATACGTGATCTGGAATCCTCCATACCCCCTGACACCAAAGATCTGAACAAAGCCCACAGTAACTGGCTAACATGGATAAACAGCTCCATCAATAGGAACTTCAGGAAGCCAGGCCCCCTATCTTACAAAAACACCAACAGATTCTCCTGGTTCTCTCCCATGCTATTTCAGCAGAAAAAGAATTGTAAAAAACTAGAACGAGAGTGGAGGAAGTCGTATGATCCTGAACTAAAAATAACGTACAGAGCTGCCATACGGTGCTATTAAATAAGCGTCAGGAAAGCACAGGCTGCCTTCTATGAGAAAAAAATTGCCCAATCCTCCAACTCTCCGAGGGAGCTTTTTAAGATTGTAAAATCCCTCACAAGCACAGTTCAAGTGCCCAACAGCCCCGAACACTCTAAAGAGAGGTGCAATGGGTTGGCCACCTTCTCTAAAAATAAAATTTTAATTATCTATAACTCTTTCCAACCTAAGCCCTCAGGGATCTTAGGAAATACCTCTCCACCACAACACAAGTCTCAGATTGAAGTTCCATTGGGTATACAAACTCTCACGACCATCCCTCCCATAAAGCCTGATCAGATATCGGCATTACTAAGAGAAATCAAGTCAGGCTCTCCTCTAGATCCAACCCCTCCCAACATTCTCGCCCAAGGAGGGGAATCCTTCATTACTCAACTGGGGAACCTCATCAATCTCTAGTTCGTAAATGGCACGGTTCGAAAGGAATAAAAACACGCCATCATCAAACCCCTGTTGAAGAAGCCACACCGGGACCCAACTGATTTATCAAATTACCGCCCAATATCACTCTTGCCCATAGTGGGCAAAATGGCAGAGAAGCACGTGAACACCACACTCTCTGCCTTTCTCGAGAATAACAATGTCATCCATCAGACACAGATGGGGTTCAGACCCAAGCACAGTACCGAGTCAGCACTGTTAGTGGTCACTGAAAAACTCAATGCCATCCTAGATCAGGGAAAAACGGCCGCAGTGGTGCTCCTGGATCTGAGCGCCGCATTCGATACGGTAGACCACACAGTACTGATCCAGAGACTGGAAATGGCAGGCATCAGCGGAACAGCCAAGGAATGGGTGACCTCTTTTCTGAGTAACAGGTCCCTCCAATGCGCGGAGGCCGGGTTTAAGTCAGGCCCCTTCCCAGCACCCTGGGGAGTGCCCCAGGGCTCATCCCTGAGCCCAACCCTTTTTAATATTTACCTCAGTCCATTAGCCCATATCATCCAAGAATTCGGCATTTCCATCGTGTCATACGCGGATGACACGCAATTAGTCTTCTCAATCTCAGACACCTTTAACTCTGACCGTTGACAGCTTGTTCCCTGCCTTGACAAAATCGGATCCTGGATGGCGGACTGTAAACCTAAGTTAAATGGCGACAAAACGGAATTGATGATTCTCGGAAACAACTTCAATCCTCGTGCTGAAACTCCTTTGCCAATCAGTTGGGGACCACGGCCTTCCCCCAAGCCGGCCATAAAAAATCTTGGCATGTGGCTAGATCAAAATCTTACAATGGAGTCACAGGCCAAAAAGCTTTCCGGCACCTGTTTTGGGATACTACGTTTGCTCAGGAAGATTATATCCCTACTCCCGGAAGACGATAGGAGAACAGTGGTTCAGGCCCTGGTTATCTCGAGGCTGAACTACGGAAACTCCCTCTTCTTGCACTCTCCTAAATATGTAATTAATCGTCTTCAAATTGTTCAAAATGCAGCAGCACGACTACTATTGAACATGCCCAGACGTCAATCTATAAAATTAAGACTTAACCTGTTCCATGCTCATGACACGGTCAGCTCGTCATGCAGTGCACTGATCCTGTGCTAATGACGAGCTGACCTTGTCATGAACAATGGGGTTTTCAATAAATCATCACAGGAGGGGAAAAGCCTTAGCAGCCAAGGTGTTAAGGAACAGCACTGGCTTCCGGTTCACGCCAGAATCAAATTTAAATCTCTCAATCTGGCTCATCAGGCCATGCACGGAAGGGGTCCGGCACTCATTTAAAACCTGGTTACTCACTACACACCCCAACGACAGCTCAGGTCAAGCTCAAAGTTTCTCATGAAGGATACCTTAACAAAAAGAGCCAGATGGGGTGGAAGATCTTTTTCCCATCTGATACCTAAGCTCTGGAACAGGCTAGACCCAGACATCCAATCTATCCAAGAAGAAGCACAGTTCAGGAAAAAACTTAAGACCTGGCTCTTTCCACAGGACTAGTACCCACCTCCACTAAACTGCCTCAATATAGCGCTGAGATGCCCAAGGGTAGTCATGCGCTCTACAAATCGCATAAAAAAAAGAGCCCATACTCTTTTATGGTTCAGATCTTTTTATGAACTAATCCCAGAACAAACAGCTGTGAATCAGGTAGGCTCTTCACCCATGGACCATGTCTAGGAGATAAAAGTGACAAAGAATAGAAAGAAAAAAGCTGAGAAAAGAATGACGAAAAGATAGGATGGTCAGAAGTAATGGAAAGGAAGAGATAGGAAGCATGAGAGTGGAAGGAGATGTGAAAGAGAAAGAGCAGTGGATGCACTTTTGGCAAAACTGAACAATGAGTGGGACTAATGTTGCATATCCTGACAGGAGTCTGCATCAGGAAACCCACCTAAAATAGGACAACCTTCCCTGGCTTACTGATGGCAGGGACTCTTGTAGTGGATAGACCGCCACCTATGATAGACTGCCAGCAGACTAAGCCCAACTATTAACTCCACCATCCAGGGTGACTTATAACGGTCATATTGGTAACAGTGGCATAACAATAGCCCTCGCAGCCCCTGCGGTAAGATGGGTCCCTGGCCTAAGAGCTCCTGACTGGCTCAGAGCACGGGGGACCACCTCCATATAGCTTGCAGGAGTGCCCCCTCAAGTTTCTTTACGCCTCTGCCCACCTTCAGATGTCACTTTACACTGCTTAGTTGAATTCCTGGCAATGCAAAAAGCCTAAAATATCCTTAAATCTTCAGCGCAAATAAAAGGTGGCTTTAACAGGGTATTGGAAATAAAGAGCTTTTGTGCAATATTATTTGTATCTCGGCCTGGATGTAAATACTCCTCTGAAGAGACCACTCCTTATGATGAGTCTCCTTCACAGGTGTGCCCTACCTGTAATTTTCTCCCCCCTCCCATTAAATAGTTGCCCACAGTCCTTCTTTGTAGCTTGTCGCACGCTTCATTATTACCCATGCATGAATTTATACATTTGTATATGTTTCTCACTCCTGCTCCGTCTCTTTCTCTCTTTCTCATGTCCCTTCAAATTATTTCAAATAATATTGTTTTTTCTCTCCTTCGCATACATTTCTGTCAAATTCCTCCATCGTACAGTAACTCTCTCTCAGTCCCTCTCTCTATTCCGATCTCTCATACATTCTGCCATCTTTCTGCCTCTCTTTCTCAACAACAACCTCTCTTTTTACCCACCTCATTCTCGCATTCTGCTTCTTCTTATCTCTTTTTCAGGTGCTTGTTCTTGCTTGCGCTTTCTTTGCAGCCCCTCTCTTTCTCACTGCTCCTCTTTCCATCTTGCATGCTAACACTCCTGGATCGCTCTCCTCTCTCTCTCTCCCTGCTTCCCTCTCACTCTGCCTTACTGCACCTACACTCCCTCTCTCCCTGCTTCCCCCTCTCTCTCTCTTACTGTGGCTTCTCTCCCTCTCTCCTTCTCTCTCTCTCCCTGCTTCCCTCTCGCTCTCCTCCTGTGACTTCTCTCTCTTTCTCTCTCTCTCCCTGCTTCCCTCTCTCTTTCTCTCTCTCCTACTGTGACTTCTCTCCCCCTCCTTCTCTCTGTCTCTTACTATGCCTTCTCTCACTCTTTCCATCTCTATCCCTCTGCTTCCCTCTCTCTCTCTCTCACTGTGCCTTCCCCCCCTCCCTTCCTCCCTGCTTCTCTCTCTCTCTCTCACTTACTGTGCCTTCTCTCCTGCTTCCCGCTGTCTCTCTCTTACTGTGCCTTCTCTCCCTCTTTCGCTCTCTCCCTGCTTTCCTCTCTTGCTCTTACAGTGCCTTCTCTCCCTCTCTCCTTGTGTCTATCCCTGCTTCCCTCTCTCTCTCTAACTGTACCTTCTCTACCTTGCTCCTTCTCTCTCCCCCTTCCCTCTCCCTCTCTTGCTGAGCCTCCACTCCCTCTCACTCTCTTCCTGCTTCCCTCTCTCTCTTGCTGTGCCTCGTCTCCCTCTCTCTCTCTCTCTCTTCCTGCTTCCCTCTCTCTCTCTCTCTTGCTGTGACCTCTCTCTCTCTCTCTCTCTCTCTCTCTCTCTCTCAGTAGGGATGTACAGCCTCCACCATGGGCATGTGATGGGATGTCATCTCCTGCCCCCTCTTGTTTACCTTTGATTGCCCCGTCTTTAATGTAGCATGCAAGGATTTTATACGCCTGTATTTCATCAGTGTAACTCTTTTGTTGCCATGGCAATCAGCCTCAATTTTCTTTCGTTCTGGTAATTGTGTTTTTATAGTCTCTTTCACTCCCAGAGATAAGTTACCATGGCTCTCGAGTCTGCACTTGTAACAGCTCCATTCTATAGATACATGGACGATCCTTTCCCTGCAGACAGAACCTTGGCGTCGGCCATTAGTGGGCAATTGTGTGGGATTTGGCGATGTTTTCCCAAAGGCCCCTCAGCTTGAAATTAATTCACTCTCACTTTCGCTCTCTCTGTCTTCCTCTTTCATCCCACCATCCCTTAGACAGTGGCAACAGCTGTAATAATGCATTTAAATTGTTCTTTGGCGAAGGTCGAGTCCATTCCACTTTCTCATTATTTCATGGGGCCTAATTACTTCATGCACCCATCATTCCTTCCCTTAGTAACCCAGCATTGCTCTAGCCTACGACTAGTACTGAGAATTAAGGGACACCATCGTTGTGGAACTGTCACTCGCACTGAAAGAACATAAGATAACAAAAGATCACATTACATAACAACATAACATGTCAAATATAACATGACTTCATATAAAGTGCCCTTGTAAAGGGCACATTCATCCGTGGGCATCTTAGAATGAAATAACAGATCTTTAATGCTGCCCAAATCACTGATACTCCAGAAATATACATATATATATATATAATATCATGTGAACAAGGCTCCTCGGAGCCGAAACGTTATGGCGACAGGAAAAGCACCAATAAAATGATTTGCATTGCTATTTCATGGTCCGTGCCCGTACCTTTATGCTGAGGACGATGAGCGAGGCACATTAAAGACGGAGTTATCCATATATATGTATATATATATATATTCACTGAAAAAAACACAGGTTTCAAGGACATTATAGTTAGGAATTAGCATTTTAAAACCTTAGAAATTCACTGAAAAATCCACAGGTTTCAGAGACATTATAGTTAGGAATTAGCATTTAAAAAACCTTAGATATTCACTGAAAAAATAATAGGTTTCAGGGACGTTATAGTTAGGCTCACATTTCACTTGTACAAAAGCTAAGAAATTCAGCAGTTATAGTTATCTGGAATAACTATAACTCGTGTCCCAACAATGCACTGCTGATGACGTCACATATTACATCACTCATGGCATGGTCAGTGACATCACTGATGACATCAATGATGACATCATCCAGTGATTGAGGGTTTCTCAAAAGTTTAAGAATGCTATATATACATAATCTGTCCTTGAAGGACATACTGGTCAACAGTCATTTACAAACCAGCAAGAAACTTGGTTGGAACTAAGTGGAACTTTCTACAAATGCAATAAGTGCAACGCCTGTAGTCACAGCGAAAATGTCAGATAGGTCACACTACAAAGATCTAAGAAACAATGGAAGATCCCCAGACCTAATAACTGTGGGACTGAGCTCATAGTGTATGCCATTATGTGTCCTTGTGGGAAGTGGTATATTGGATCAATATCCTTCCCAATAAAGAAGCAAAATCTCGAGCACTGGAGAGCCATGACCAATCGAGACTTTAGCTACCGCACAGCAAAATACTTCAACGAAGCCCATAGCAGTGACTGGACAAAGGGCAAATATTTTGGTCTAGACACTATCCCAAAACACCCAAGAGGAGTTAATCGAATTCAAGCCTTACGCAGACTCGAATCACGATTTATCTTGCAGGCAGGCAGCATGTTCCCCAGAGAAATGAACAATGATGAGGTACTCCATGCACACTTGTAATCCCTGATGTCCTTTCCGTACCCGACTCCATTATTTCCACCAAGTGGGACTAGATAGCTTTTAAATGTATCAATCGTTTATTTTCATTGTTTATTGCTGTACCCCGCTCGATGTATGATCAAAATTATTCGCCCCATTTTGATCTACAAATATACTTTAGAGTATGATAAGTTTTCTTTGCCACCATACATAAATGTTGTATTATACTAGTCCTTGAAATATGAGTTGATGTATAGAGTTCTAGGGAACCTGTAATATTTACTCTATGTTGTTTTTGTTTCTCCTGACAGAGCAATCACGCATAACAGAAGGAGAGTAGCCACAGTGAAACTGTCAAGAGCACCAGAGACTGTAGGACGTTCTCCCAAACTGTCATCTCTCCATTTGCACTGCAATGAGTAGAAGTAGATTGCACTCTCGACCACTATATTTACTGTGTTTGACAGTATCACTGAAGTATGGCACTGAATTAAATTTGTTCCGATATGACATCAGGAGCTAGTCACGTGTGACTAATATGCACCATGTATTGATCAAGAGATGCACCACGGGGACTATACAGGGATACTCAAGCAGTGGATCTGTTCCATCTGATCCCCTCCCTGCACATACAAGCATTAATATAAAACCATGTATGGTATTAGTAGTAAATAATAGCCCGACATGCAGTTATCTAGTTAACATATGTACTGAAGTTAATATAAGGGTACTAGACCCAAATTGACTGATAAACCCCCAAGCGATCACAACTCGAGGTGAGGAGATCGCCGCAGTGCACTGTAATACTACGTTTGGGCTATGATTTAGTTTTGAATGATTAAAATGGATTAATAATAACTAAACAATGTATTATGAGGTGGCGTGTTCAGCAAATGTAAATGTCACATTTTGTTTGTTTTAAAACTTGTACAATATTATTGAAGTCTTTTGTTTATATCCTTGCAGCATGCTGCGTCGTGCTTGTCACTATCCCTTTAGGTGTATTTGGAACTTGCACATGGTCATGTGACCAACACCCCGAGAGAGGTCGAAACAGGTCTGTTTGCCAAATAAACCAGCTGATGATCACCTCACACCAGAGTTGCTCGTTTATTCCTGCTTGCACGATATATATATTTATATATATATATTTATACATACATATATATATATATATATATTCACTGAAAAAACCATAGGTTTCACACAAGTTATAGTTACCAGGAAATTTTACTCGCATAAAACCATTGATATTCCCACGTTATAGTTAGTTGGACTCACTATAACTTGCGCGCCTGCAATGCACTGCTGATGACGTCACATATTACATCACTCATGAGATGGTCAGTGACATCACCCCTTTTGGTCATTTCCCCCTTAGTTTTTGCCACCTCTTGTTTCTCGATCCTACCGAGACACAAGATGGCGGCCGCTCCGGACTGTTTGGAATGTTGACACCCGAGAGCCAATCAGCTTTCCGCTCGCGTACTCGCGTAGCGCGCCCGGTGCGCTCCCCGATGCGCGTACCGGGGCGCGCTTATAGATATATATATTTTTTTGAACCTAAAATACTCAAAATCCTCTGGAGCACATATCTTGAGACATAGCAAAGGCACATCGGGCTACCAGTGCCTACAATTTTGCCAAGTTTGGTGGGAATCCATTCAGCCGTTCGGGCTAAAAGTGAGTCCAACCGCCCTATGGAAATTAACATGGAGAAAACACGTTTTGGGACCCCCCTTTTATCTCGGCCCCCGCTTGACGAATCCCCCCCACACTTTCAGGGAAGGAGCAGAGCAGAGTGGGCCATCTAATTTGAGAAATTCGCGAAAATTCGTCCACCAGCACCAAAGTTATTCCCAATAGAATGTTGCGGATTTCCTAAGGAAACTAGGTCCTAACTATAACTACCTACTGGCGACCGCAAGTAGGTAATATATATATATATATATATATATATATATATATATATATATTGCACTTGCCGCCCGTACTCTGGATTGTAACAAGAAAACACGGACATGGACCACAAGTTCAAATTTCTTCAGGTGCTCATTTGGATGCCGCTATATGTATATATCTCTATCTGACTCAAGAAAAATCAGTATGCTGAATCTGGAGATCAGTTTACATAATAACAATTTTACTACAGTGAGGCTGTCATTTCTTCCAGTTGGGTAGGCTTCCACCCATCTTGAGAAGACACACAATATCACCAAGATATATTTCAGCCAATTATAGACAGGCATCTGTATCCAATTGAATGGGCCGCCTGATCTCCCCAGGTGTGTTTGTGCAATATGTCTGCTTCACTGCATTTTGCTCTTGACAAGTTATGCACCTATGGCAAACCTCTTTTGTCAGCATACTGAATCTGTAATTATACCAACTCTGTTGGAAAAGCCTAACCATGGCGTTTCTTCCTAAATGTGTTTATCTATTGGTAATATTGTGTCATTGGAAACAACAACCTGTCCAATCTGCTGGCATCCAGATGTCATTTGCATTTTCCCACATCCTGCTTTTACCCAACGGCTCTGTTCTGCTTCTGGCACATTTTTCTGCACCCTCTTCAGCTCATCCCGTATATCAGTGATTTGCATCAACACGGCAAAATAACTCTCCTCCTCAGACTCACATCCAAAAACTCCATTAAATGAAAAGTCTAACAGAGCACAAGAGCTGGATACTGAGTCAGTGTATTAGTTGCCCATGGCAGCGTATCAGCTTCCTCCTTGATGTGCTAAGCACTTCACCGCAACAATTTCTCCTGGCAACTGTAGTGCATCCACTAGGTTCTTGGCATGCATTCCATTCCTGATAGGGGTTCCTGAGGATGTAAGAAAGCCTCTCTGTGATCACAACTATCCGAAATCATGGACTACACCAAACCCATAGTGGCTGCCAGTAAATATTGTGACTCTTATTTAGGCAGTTAAACTGAAGGCTCCAGTAAGAGCAATTTATTTAGCAACTTGGTCAGAGAATACTTTTTGGAGCTATGAAGTTCAAGCATAACATGTATGGCGCACACAGCATATGCTGCTCTGAGTGTGCCATCATTACTTCTCAAGCATGAGACGTCTACAAATAACACATGATCAAGGTTTATCCTTCATGTCAGGGCAGGATTTGGTGCACCAACCCGTGACATACAGTTGTGTTCATGTTCATCACAATTTTCATCATTTGCAAGCAAGAAATTTCAACACTGTACAATATTTTATTTTATTTTAGGACAACATTTTCGGAAGACAAAATCTTTGCTCATTTTTCATCAGTCTATTATGGGTCAAGCACTGAGTCTTTGTTCTGGCTAACAGCAACCCCACAGAGTATGGAACAAGGACAGTTAATGGCTATCCCATCACTATGTTCTCGCTCTTTCCAGACTAGTACTTACCGCAGCCACGGCTTTTAGGCAACCAGAAAGTCCTGCCACTACATGGTCAAGAGTGGTAGAAAAGTAGGCAACAGGTTTTTAACATCCGCCAGCCATGTGTTTGTATCAAAGTCGAGAGCACCCACCCATCTCTATCACTGCAAAATAGTGTGACCTCTTTTCTATAATCTGCCATTCCAAGTGCCTAGGTGTGACACAGTTTAGCTTTCAGCTCCAGGAATGCTTTTGAAAATTCATTGTCCTATGGAATCAGATCAGGCACATCTCTGTGTGTTAGTCTCAGTACAGGCTTTGCCACCAAGGAAAGATTTGGTACCCACTGTCTACAGCAGCCAACCATTCCCAACACATTCTGATTGCTTACCTAGTTTGTGGTGGATTTATCTACAACATAGCTTCCACTCTTTCTGGTGACACTTTTCTAGCTTCCTTCACAGTGATATGTCCCACATATTGAACTTCTATTTGACAGTACTGCAGTTTCCATGGAAACACTTGTGTCTGTTCAATGGTGTAATTTTTACATGCATTCTGCATTTCTGATAGCACAAGCAAATCATCTATATATTGAATAAGGATAACTTGATATGGCACTACCAGGGTCTCTAGATTTTTTTCAAAATCTGGTTAAAGATAGATGGACTCTCTGTATACCCCTGTGTGACACAATAACAAGCTATTGTTTTCTGCTGGAAGACAAAATAAAATAAAAAATGATTCTCTTCATGCAACGGCACTGAAAAGAAAGCCTGACATAGAAAGTTCACAGTAAAACATTCATGGAATCTGAAACAGTATGGTTGCTGGCTTTGGTCCACAGGACAACAGGGTACATTTGTCTCCAGTAAATCCTGAACCATCCTATATTTTCCATTGGGTTTCTTTAAACCCATAATTGGAGAGTTACATGGACTTTCAATTAATTCTCTCAGGATCCCTTTTTGTAGCATGTCATCTATCACTTGTTGTATTCCTGCAATAGTCTCTGGGCTCAGATGGTACAGTGGTGTTCTAGGGTAAACAGCATTTGGTTTCACCATCATTCGGACTAGTTCAACACCTTTAATTAGTCTGATGTCTTTTCCTGTATAATCCCAAACTGCGGCATTCATCGTTTTTCTCAGATCTTCAGGTACTTCATCAGCAGTTAACAAAGGAAATAGTCCTGCCTCTATTTGTTGTCTGTTCAATTTGAAATCTACATCATGTGTTTGGAATACTATACCATCCGGTGTACGATACATGGTGCAATTTACCTTGCACAATAAATCTCTCCCTAACAAGATGACAGGATTTAAATTACAAACAACAATTTGACGCTTATCTTCAAAAGATCCTAGTTTTTACTGGAACTTTTTCAGAAACTGGGTTTTAATTTTTTTGTTGTTACTCCTATAACTCGAGCTATTTTCCCCGAGAGATGTAAGTCTGTGATTTCCACTGTTCTAACAGTGGACCGGGTAGCAACAGTATCAATGAGAAATGATAAAAGGTGGTCATAAACCTCTGCATCCACATGTGAGCCACTCTGGTCTACCTCTAAGCGTGTGCCAAGTACACAATCTTCTCCCCATCTCAGGCACCTTCATTATGAATTCTCTGAATCTAAACCATTAGTTTTAAACAATGGGACTTGTTGCAAGGTATTCTGATTTGGGTTCTGGAATTGTGGCATTGCATTTTGAAATGGATTCATATTCATTTGTGTCATCTGGTTCAGATTAAATCAAGATTCCACATCTGTGCAGGTGCAATTGACATCATCAGAACCTGTCCCTGTGTTGTCATTTGCATTCCCTGACAGGGCACATTTTGCATTTGTATACCTTGTTGCATTTGCATATTTACTTATGAATTTTCAGAATTATATTGACATTGCCCTTTCCAACGCCTGATTTTATGACAGATGTTACAAGCAGTAATCTTTTTCACAGCTGCAACATCTGATCCAGATCCTGTAACCACAGGAAGGCATCTACCTCTTCCCTGTGACACAGGCATTCCTCCTTGACTTTCCTGGAAACCTGTTTGCAGCTTCACAACATCCTGCATATTTCCTCAGTTCCCTTTAAAAGAAGGTTTTTGAAAACCTTTCCGAGCCATCTTCGTCTGAGCCAACATAAACTTTTATTTTTATCCTTTTCTGCTTCATGTCCAACTCATTGCTACAATATTTAGCATATCATAGGATTTTGTTAAGTGATTTATGCCAGCAAATCACGCTTTGGGTTATGTGCAAAGTGATTTCTGGTTTGAGTCCTAATACAAGCCAGGACACAGAAATCCCTATATCCATTTCCTCGTTATACTCAATCCACTATGCTGCTGGAATACCTGCAACAATGTCTCATAATATTCATGCACAGTCTCTTTTGGCACTTGGGTAGTTCTTTCAATTTTGAGCCAATCTCTATATTTTGGAGGCATAACAACTTCTTACTTCGCCATCACTATAGGAGACAGTGATTTTGTCTCTGCCACTCTTGCTGGTTCCTCTCTAGGCCACTGCACCACAGTGCACTGCACCCAAAAATCTGCAGGCACTACAATATTGAAAAACGTATTCAAATCCATTTGTGCACACCAATGCATTGGCTTGTCTCTCAATTTTAGAAAATTATTCATAAATGCTGCCAAATCACGACTCCAAGGAAAATGGACACGTGTACCTCCTGCTATGTCTCTGAGTGGATAAGGTGTGGCTTCTCCCTCACTCCCTTCATCTTGGTTTCCTGTAATGCTGCTTCCCTCTTTTTCTTTTCATGTTTCTTGGCTCATTGGACTATTCATTTTTCAAACTCACCCCACCTGCGAATGCACATAACCAATTCTACAAAGGGCAATCATAGTCCTGTAATCCTCATGTTCTCAAAGGCTGGGTCATCTAATTGAACCCTATAGCTTCTGTGTAGCTGTGTAGATGCATATTTTTTGTAAGGTCTTTCTCATATTTCTTTTGCAGCTCTCCTCTTAATTTCCTTGCACAGGTAGATTAATTATTTCCTTTCATACTGTTCTAGGTATTTGAACTCTAGGCAACCACTTATTATTTATTCCAATTCAATTTGAGTTGTGAGATTACTTATAGGCTTTTCTTTTTCAATCTCTGATTTCTCAGATGCTCTCCACATTCTCTGCCTTACTAGATCTTGCTGTTTCCTCAAATCAAGCTGGTATATGTCATTCCTCAGCCATAACTATTTCTTCCAATGATATTGGAGTTGAAAGTACTATCTTTCCGCATGTATAAGGGCTTGCATACTTAATGGTGGCTTCCAGGCAACTATCTGTGAGTTCTGGGAAGTTGGGACAGATCCTGAAGTGGATTCTTTCAGGCAATTATTTGAGTCTCAGGTCTAGTTTCTACAAGCGGAGGAGCACTGGCTACTACCCAACTTACACAAGGAATACTAATAACAGGTACTGGTGCTACACTAGGCACCAAAGTTGTAGAACTCACAGTTGCAACAGCAACTTGTGATCAAGCTTCTAGTGGAGGGGCAATTTGCAATATCTGCAGGGGTTGTTCAATTTGGGATGCACTCGGCTGTATTGGAGCAGTCGGCACTTTAGAAATAATATTAGAGTCTGAACCACTTGGCTCTGCTGAGTCATGTGTGGTGGCACTCTCTCCCTCAACATCTAGCTAGTATTTCATCCCCTGAATCAGTATCTGACTTAACCCCTACCTTTGTACTGGAATCTTTGTCCTCTCCCCTCTTAGCAGTCTCTGAAGTAAGGACTGGATATTATCAAGTGCCTTCTATGATATCTTTCCTCCATCTATCCTGTTGTTTATCCCATTGGGCATTTGTGCAACTCTTCGCTGCCCTGCCAGTCCTCCTGTGGTATTTTTCCCTCTCCTTTTCCTGAGTCACTCTCTCCCATGCATTAAATGCTTCATACTGAAGGAGTCTAGATGGTGGCTTCATCTCATGCAATTTTCCCATCAAATGATCAAGAATTCTGGTGTTAAATATCCCATATCTAGGAAAACTCAAAGCATCCTCATTGTCAGTAATCCTTCTCCATTGGCAAAGCCAAGCACATGTATTTTTAACCCATGTTCGGTGGTCATAATGTATGCAGGCGTACCCTCAGGAGGTGCCTCTTTATTTTTGTGTAGTGGAAGAGTAACGTCCTCTCTCACCTAACTTTTAAACTCTTTAAAACATTTCATGATGACGATTTAAATCTGAAACAATAACATTTTTCAAATGTTATGATTTTCTTTCTGCATAGGTAACATATCTGGTAACCCAATTAAATTTGGGCCATTTTTTCCACAGTCTTTTGATAACAAATCCAGATTCAAGATTCCCTTTTAATGATCCAATCCCAGCACACACTGCTACGAAACCAACCAATCGTAGCATGAAAGCACACCAACTGACCAATCCCAGTGTGAAATACTTTGACGCACAGCCTCACTCCTCGCAGTGCTCACACTCCATTAGAATTTGCCTCCGTACCTACACAAGTCTTTTTCTCAACTCTTCAAGCTTTGTTTGCTTTTACTAAAGAAATAAAGTTTTGCATACGCACAACACTCTCTTCAGCATTTGTCAGTGAAATCTCGACTACTGTGAAATCACTCTAATCACTGCAGCTTCCCCCGTTTGTGCAATTAGGTTCAATTAACACTGATCAATTTAATCAATCACAACAATTTAATAATCCTATGTTACCAGTGCAGATGATGGTACCTCACCCACCACACCTCAAAACATCTGAAAACAATTTCAGTTGTTATTTTACCCCAGGAGCTTTCGACTACAAATACCTTTTTCTATCACTTGTCAGACTATTGTTCCTCACGCACTCATTCTAATCAACATTCATCCGAACCAGAGAAAAATACTCAATAATTGCTACAACACATTTGCCCAATTAAAACTCGCACTATCAAACCGCAACTGCCTTCGAGTATCGCTATGCTGTATGTTCGAGTTTTGGACATTAGATTCAGGAGTCGGGAATTTTATAATTATAGACCGGGTAGTATTTTATAGCTCCTTTCAGGGTGAAAAACCTATCATCTGGTACCAGATTTGCTAGTGCGGAAATTGCTCAAACATTTCTACTACAGTTGTCACCATAAAACTTACTTGGAGAACCTAGAAGTTCGGCGCTTTTCTTGGCCAATGAATCTTTGCCACCATTTTCGAATGGAGCATTACACATCAAATACATCAATAATTACATTTAATGTTCAGTCAATAAAGAGATTTGGTGAAGTTTTAAAAGTTTATTCTCTCATTTTAGTAGATTAGTCTGTATTTTTGTTCTTTTATTCAAATTAGTGGAAAATCGTTTACAGAACAAAATAAGAAATACAATTTGGTTGCAACAAGTAACGAGAAATAATAACAGAGTGTTCCATTCAGAGTACCATCCCCATTCTAAAGTAAAGGACCTATTCTATGCTAATAAGAAGACATAAATAGTTCTTTATAGGAAAGAGCAAGTAGATTTCAGACCAAAATTCAGATAACTATGAGGAAGAACGAACTCCCCACAGAGGGTAGTTCAGGAGGCTCAGCCAAGTTCTTCAGATGATTGCAGTAGCAACAGTCTAAAATGGTGATAAGGAAAGAATCACAACAGCAGCTATGACCAGCATAAACCAGAAATATCTCCTGAATAAGCACTAGGAAAACAAGACATCACTGTAAGCAGTAGCTTATGGCAAGTCAGGCTAGCACAGTAAAGTGCCAAGGGGCATAGCAGGGTAGGGATGCATGGAATGAGTCGAGAAATGCTAATACCTCTCTACGTAGGAGCACATACTATATAGAAAGCAGCAAAAACAGGTGAATGTCCTCATCATCATCATACAGTGGAGAGAGGTCTTCCGATGGTTTGTCGTCTTCGTCCTTTAGTTCCCATGGCAAAAGTCCATGCCAACATGGTCAGTTAGAAATGGCTACAACATATTCCAAAAGATATATCTACGAAGGTACTCATGAGAACATTTTGCAAGCCTACTCTGTTAGCTGTCTGGTGTCCCATTGTATAACAATGAGTTACTCTATTGAATGAAGCATTAAAATGTTGGTATGTCCTGGTTAGATGGATCATCAACTGTAGGCTACAGCAAACATTTTGTTTTTGTTAATACACCTGTTCATTATGCATATGTGGTAATAAACAATCTAAGTACAGTGAAGTCATATGGTGTGAGGAAAGAAGGAATACATTTTTTCAAGACAGCACATTTCACAAAAGTCAAACCCTAGGGTTCGATTATAATGTTAAATCATAATAGTGAGGATTAGTAAGTGGAGAATGATATAAATAAAAGCTTTCTGCTAAATTTAAACTGCATTTTTCATGTTTGCACGTTAAAAATGTAAAAAATGCATTTTCAGGTTAAATATTTAACGTATTTCTATATCATCATCATGTGGTGACATTTTTGTAAATATTTTCAGCTTTTGTAGTGTAATGTAATCTAGTGCTGGTGTGCATCTCACCACATAACAATGATTAGTCATGCAAATTACACTAGCTCCCAGAAGTGGGACGAGGTTCTGCGGGCAGCTGACTGTGTCATTTCACGAAGCTGCCAGCTTTGCAATGCACTGCTACCATGCAGGGCTCAGGGCGGGAAGGGGTACTGATTCATCCGTGATGGCCTCTGGGTCCAGCTACGTTTGTTTATTTAATAGCTTCACAAATGCGGCCTCCAGGTGTTGGGTCGATCCAGCATCTCAAAACAGAGACAAGACTCCAGCCTACTGCACAGGACAATTTCGAACTCGGAGTCATGGGGATCACATTCATTTGCCTCTCTTTGAAAGCCTCCCAGACCCCAAGATGTTTTTCTGCAGGAAGAATGTTTTAGACTTATTTATCAGCACCCGTCAGCCCCCTCTGGTCATATAAATAAAACACGTATGTGCACCAGCCTGGACCCGGAGGTTAGATTAAAAAGGAGCGCTGTGCTAACCTTAAAGTAAGAAAGACTCTCTAGCACACAAGACTGTGAGAAGTGACTGAGCTAGCAGGTGGTCTATCTCTCTGAGCAAATGTAAGTAGCAGAGTGGCAGCTGCACTGTCAACCTGAGGCCAATGCCATGCCTGGCAGACCTCATAGCCTCCGATAATTTAAGCACCACCCTGAGGCCCCGTGCCTGTCCTGACTCCGCCTAGCTTGGTATTAAGTGGACCTGTCCTGTTTCCCTCACTTCTTTCATGATAACCAGTGACACCGTGGGTGCAGCCACTGTAGCGCGGTGTTATTTAAATATTTAATGTATTCATGAAAAACTAGGGAAGAAAAGAAAAGCATTGTAAGAAATTGGGTTGTTAGTTGACTAAGCCTTGGTCAACCAGCAACCACAATCCTTGTCAGAATAAGGCACGAGCAAACTCCAAATTCAACTGTGCTCACCCTCTTGGTAGCTTGGCACAGAGCAGTCAGGTTTAACTTAGATGCATGTATAAAGTATTTGTTCAAATCTTCAAACAGTAAATCAGTGAAAGTACATCACAAAATGAGTCCACAACATAGATTAGGAACATAGAGTTACTTATAATAAATAAAACAAGACCAAAACAACAGAAATTCCAATGAATATAACCAGAGATATTGCATTTTTAAGTTTATAGTGAAAAATAGAGGCAAAAAGGACAGATCGCCAATTGGGGAAGGTCACAAGTTCAGGTCGACCATGTTGGAGCAGGGACTGGTTACAGGGGATCCACTTAGGCTTGCTGAACAGAGTACCTTAAATCATGGTTGCGGAGCATTGAGTGGACCTGGTTCTGAGATGCACTACACAGTCGAATTGATGCGTCGAAATCGAGATGGGCGAGGCTGTGGTGAGTGGTCCTGTTGCATCGCCGTCAAGGGTCAGGTCAATTGGGCATGTGATGCAAAGTCCGATGTCGAAAATGTGGAGAGCAGCCGGTGATGCGTTGTTTCCGAGAATTTGCGAGAGTGTGATGCAGATTTGTTGTCGAGGCTGCCAACAATGAGAGATACAACGATCTGGGCTGGATATACACTGTGCCGCTGAGGTGATGCATTGGTTCTGAGACTGCGATGGGTAATGTGGGTCTTTGCAACAGGATCAATCCAAGCAGTATTGGCGATGTGTTGGTTCTGCTCAGAGATGCGCTGCTCAGCGGAGGAGATGTGTTGGTTCTGCTCGAGATACGTCACTCAGCAGAAAAGGTGCATCAGTTCTGCTGGCAAGCAACTTATTCCCACTTCCAAGGATTCAAGGGGTGGGCTGGGGCTACTTGGCAGGGGAGACTCACAGATGGCAGAGTGTGGGGCAGGAGAATGGAAGCCTGTTATGCCCCTGAGGCCTCAGATCCAGGGGCAAGCCAACTAGCTCTTGGAGTCTTTCCCACCTAGACAAGAGGGTAGCAGGCAGTAGGCCAGCACATCAAAGCAGGAGTCAAGTAGAGTACAGCGCAGCAGAGTGGCAGTCCTTCAGCAGCATAGGAGTCCTTCTTCCTGGCAGAGTATCCACAGGTCCAGAAGTGTACTGAAGAATTGATGTCTGAGGTCCTTCTTTTATACACAGTTGTGCCTTTGAAGTGGGGCGCAGCTTCTAGAGGCATGCCTTTGAAGTGCACAGATGCCCTGCCCTGGCTCCAGACTTACTACATGGGGTATGCAGTCTGTTACACCTGGCATCTGTTGGCATGGTCTCCCCTGATCATTTTGGCTTCCCACCTCCTGTTTTCATTTTGTTTTGCTGCAATAGGAACTCAAGCTCTTTGACACAGCCACTCTGTGCCAAAGCGCCGTGCTTGTCATATACATTATGAAGATTTATGCATGCATGAATTTCTGATTTGAGTTAGCTGTAAGACCTTTGTCTAGGGGTAAGACGTATACCTAAGGGATGTAACTCAAATGCTCCTCCATGGGCCTGCATCACCGGTTGTGCCACCCACAGAGGTAGCATTTCAAATGCACTACAGGTTTATCCTGGCGGGGCCTGTGTGTGAAGGTTACTGTTACCTGGCATGGCACTTAAAAAGCTACTTGTCAAGCTTCTGCATGTCTCTTGCTACATCAGAGTACTCCCTGGGGGCAGAGTACAGTGTCTGGAAGAGGCAGGGCATGGGTGCGAGTGTACTACGTGCACTGGTGGTGTGTTATGTACAGTGGTTGGTTGTAAGGTCACATCTTACTGTTTGAGCCAATCGAACAAGGTACACAATAGGGGTGGTCGCTCTCGCTGCTACTGTTTGTGCTGGCCATCGAGCCACTGGCTGAGTCTTTGAGCAAAACACAAGACAAGTGGGGAATCCCCTGGGTGATGGCATGCATGGCTTCTCTTTATATGCAGACTAGCAGCCCGTCCCGCCGTTGTCCGGGTATGAAATAGAATGTGTGTAATGTGTGCATTTGGCAAGGGCAATTTATTTTAAAATCTCGCGGTAGACAACATTTTTTGTTTCATTAGAATAGAACGGAGAAGGCCCAGCTGCAGCCCTGGTTGATGTTAGCAGGCGCGTGTAATTGGTACAGTGATCCGCCGCCTGAGCCCGGCCACAGCCCTGGTTGATGTTAGCAGGCGCGTGTAATGTCGTTGAATGAGAGAGTTATCAGCCGCGGGTAAATCCGTTTAATGAGAGAGTTGAGTGACAGCGAGTAGGACAGGCTGCAGTAATTGTCCCCGCAGACACGCTCATTTGCTTGTTCCCCCGCTTGAGGCCCAGATGCAGGCCTGTTTGATGTTAGCAGGTGCGTGTTACCCCGCTTGAGGCCCAGCTGCAGCCCTGGTTGATGTTATCAGGTGCATGTAATTAGTGTAATGATCCGCCGCCTGAGCCCGGCTAGAGCCCTGGTTGATGGTAGCAGGCGCGTGTAATTTCGTTGAATGAGAGAGTTCAGTAACAGCGTGCAGGAGAGGCTGCAGTAACGTTACTTACCAGGCCTCCAGGTGAACGCGTTTGTCATCACGCCCCCAGCACACAGCCACAGCAGACGATCTTATGATTAATGTACGACCCACATGGCATGAAGGGCGGAACGTAGCACACGCCCCCAGCATTTCTCACGCCCCCAGTGTGCCCCTTGATGCGGCACAATTGCGTTCAAATGGTGCTTCACATGGCGCAATTGCGTTCACACGCCCCCAGCGTTTCTCACGCCCCCAGCGTGTCAGCCCCCAGCGTGCCCCTTGATGCTGCGCCGGCAACATAATTGGCGCTTGTATGTACGACTCACATGGCATGAAGGGCGGACACACGCCCCCAGTGTTTGTCACACCCCCAGCGTTTGTCACACCCCCAGCACACGCCCACAGCCCACGATGTGATGGCCGTACCACACGCCCCCAGCGTTAGTCACGCCCCCAGCCGACGCCCACAGCACAACGCAGACACGCCCACAAGGGACTACTTATCTGGCACGGTTCTTTTACCTTTTAAATGTATAGAGGAGTTGGCCTAACGGCTAAGGCGCTCGACCTCGGACCTGCGGATCTGGGTTCAAGTCTTGGTAACGACGCCAAACATCCTGTGATTCTGGGCAAATCACTTAATCTCCCCGTGCCTAACAAAAATGAATGTGTGTCCTCATGTAACGTAACTGGTGCTATGTAAAGCGCTCTGATACCTGATTCAGTTCGGGTCAAGTTCGCGCTATATAAAACTCTGCTAAAAAAATAAAATAATAATAATAATATGGTGGCTGTCTGCATAGCCTATGTCCTTCTGCTGCAACTGCCCTTTCCAACACTGTATTGGGTGTTGTGATTGGTGCTGTGGTTACTGATATTACCCGCCTCAAATGTTTGGGCTCTCTCTTTATAATATTAGTATGGATGACATGCTTATATACCTCAGAGATGTTAGTTCATCTTATGCATCGATAGAAAGAATACTGCTTGAATTTGCTAACGTTTCAGAGCTTCGCGTAAACAGGGACAAATCATGCCTGTAACCCTTCTCGGAGTCCATTTTGGACCTCCACCTGTACCACTGCGGCAAGCCAGTACACTGGCAATAATCGACATTCCTATACTTATCTACAGAGAGCCTGTGGACCTACTTGAGGGTAACCTGCTGCGAGCCATCGCTGCGATAAGGGCGCAGATTACATTCTGGGGCACTCTGCCTCTGATGGTCATGGGGCGGATTGCATTACTCAAGATGTTAGATCTCCTGTGACTTCTGTACCACTTTGTAAATGTGCCCCTGTGCCTTAAACTAACACTGTTCAAAAGCTTAGAGCTGGATGTGAGGAAGTTCATCTGGGGCGGGTCGCGCAGCAAGGTGGCACCACTAATAAAGATGTACCCTTCGGCGACCGGCAGAGGTCTTTCACTGCCCAATATAGAACAATACTATGTTGCAGAGTAGCTTCAGTGGGAGGTGAGATGGCTTGACGTGCACCACCTCGAGGATTCAGTGACTCATGACCCTAGACTTACCCACCCTTAGATGGTGGTGTTGTTCCATCCTAACAGAAAGGGCAGATCGTCTGCCCAGTTACTGGTGGAAGTGGCCCACTACTGCTTCCATCACAGTCTCTGAGTGACGCCCTATGTGACCCTGTATGCTCTGGCTCTCCCCATTCTTGGCACAACCTGAAGACACCGAGCTGTCACCAGCATGGAAATACTCCAGTAGTAGGAGGCGGGTATTCTAACGTTTGGGGACATATGTAGCGACGGACAGCTCCCACTGCTCGACACACTTGCTGAAGATTCAGGCCTACCCCGGGGTCAGTTCTTATTACATGCGGCGGTGGCACCCACGCTGCAAGCCACATGGGGTAATGTCTGGCAGGAGCCTGCCATGCATCTGACTATGTAATATCTGCATGAACTGGGCATGGGTCGTCATCTAGTCTGATGGTTTGCGGAATCATTAAGGGTGCACACAGGGCCGCAACTGGAATCCTTTCTCACCCACTGGAATACAGATCTGCTGCATCCCAGCACTTAACATGAATGGAAGGATATCCTCAAGAGCCGTACCTATAAGCCCCGCAATGATAGGTTCCGGCTCATCCAGTACTATATAGTACATAGGGCTTACTTAACCCCAGCCAAAATAAATAAATACTTTAATCACACATGCCAGCTGCCCGAGATGTGGTGAGACAAGAGGGGGCTTAATACATATGCTATGGTCCTGCACATCCATACAATCATATTGGGGGGCGGTCACCAGAAGTCTAGTACAGTGCACAGAGTGCACGCTTAACTGGTTGTGGGAGGTGTGCATCTTTGGATTATACAAGAGGTCTAGTAAACATAAAGTGACATCCCATTACATAGACTTAGGGCTTATAGTAGCCAAGCGCCTACTCACGGGGCAATGGAAATTCCCAGAACCCCAAATGACGCGATAGGTATTCGGAAGCAACCACTGATGACGGAATGGGACACAATTCTTGCGGACTTTCGTGCAATATGGCAGAATCACCCTGAAGAATCAGATAGAGCACCTGAGTAAGCGGCGAGCTAGTATATGATGGACTGGACGAAGTGCGCGAGGCGAGTTGGTACATACGTCACAGGCTCAGTGCTATGCACTGCGTGGCGGGAGCTGTGCCACCCTTGGCTAAGATTTACCCAGGCCGAACAGTACAACATATGACAAACACCTGTTGCGTAGTGAGGACTTCGGCAGAGGCATGCACCTACGGTTGGTGACACACAAGTTATTAGATAAGCAGCATGGTAATATGTTATGCGAAGTCCAGAACGAGGCACTACCATTATTATTTCAGCTCTAGCGAGGAGGGGTAAATGTGTGATTCACTCTGTTAAATCAATGTTAGGATGTAAACAGTTTAAAGTTTTAATGGGAACATACTGAGATGTACGGTCGCTCAGGTTAACTATTGATGGTAAAAATTGTATTGTGGTGTAACTATTGAACTGATGCACACCATAAAGTGAAAAACTAATAAACACATTTAAACAAAAAAAACACTACACAACCTACTACACTTAAATGTGAGTGGCTTGTCTCTGGAGCAGAACTATTTCCTTCCGGTGTTAGTGATCGGCTGCTTTCCAGTGGTGCATCAGGAATAGTATGATATGTAATGGTTGACAGGGTAGACATGTAATTGAAATGTGTAAGGACATACACTTAATGTCTGCATTAACAATGAGTAACATGTCATTGTACACAATTCTATATTATTGACTGATGTGAAACAGCTATAGTCTATTACTACTGTTGACTCATAATGAGAACTGATCTTGGATACATCAATTATCCCCACTATCTAAATTCACCCTAAATGGTTGCGATGTTTTGTTTTAAATGTTGGCCTTAATATGCAATTTGATTTAGGAAAAAATGGAAACTCAATGGACCAGAATGCATTGCAAGTGTCACAACAAAACCCCCGTGGAGTAAAACTGTAAAAAAAAAAATCACTAAACAAAAGCTAAAAATGGCATGATTTACATGTACTTAAAGTGTTTCTAATACACATGGACCTTAGACAAAAATCCCGCAAGCACCACATAGACATCAAAACTTCGCGTCTGCTCTTGTAGTGTGGTCAGGTGTGTCAATGTTACTGACACCCATTACAGCTTCTGACTGCAAAGTTGTTTTAATTAGCTAACAAAGTGGTGTTGCTGCAGGTTCTGTGCTTGGTCCACCTCTAGTACTTGCTGCATCTTGTGTTCTCTGTATGTATCAAGAACAAGGGTCACCCTACTCTCAAGGACGAGGGTATTTACTATGTATCAGGGAACAGTGGGTCCTGTGGGCTATGTGTAGAATATTTGATAATTAAAATGTTCAATAGCATATGTTCGCGGGGATATAATGTCTGAGAAAAAATCAATCATTCAATCAATTAGAAATTTGTAGAGCCCACTACTCACCCGCGAGGGTCTCAATGTGCTAAAGGGAGGAGGGAGCTGCTACTGCTCGAACAGCCGGGTCTTGAGAAGTCTCCTGAAGTTCAGCAGGTCCAGGGTCTGGCGCAGGTAGATAGGGAGGGTGTTCCATGTCTTAGCGGCGAGGTGGGAGAAGGATCTGCTGCCGGTGGTCATTCGGTGGATGCGTGGAACGGTGACGAGGGCGAGGTCAGCGGTGCGAAGCTGGCAGTTGGGGGTGTAGAAGGTGAGTCGTTTGTTGAGGTATGCTGGTCCGGCGTCATGGAGTGCTTTGTGAGTGTGGGTGAGAAGCTTGAAGGTGATCCTCTTGTTGACAGGGAGCCAGTGCAGGTCCAACAGGTGAGCAGTGCTGTGGCTGTGGCGGCGGATGTCGAGGATGAGGCGTGTGGAGGCATTCTGTATGTGTTGAAGTCTTTACTGGAGTTTAGCTGTGATTTCCGCTTAGAGGGCGTTGCCGTAGTCCAGCCTGCTTGTGACGAGGGCCTGTGCGACCGTCCTTCTGGTTCCGGTGGGGATCCATCAGTAGATCTTGCGAAGCATGGGGAGGGTGTTGAAGCAGGAGGAGGTGACGGCGTTGACTTGCTGGGTCATTGACAGTGCTGAGTCCAGGATGAACCCGAGGTTGCATGCGTGGTTGGTGGGTGTCGGCGCAGCTCCCAGCGAGGCTGGCCACCAGGAGTCGTCACAGGCGGAGGGGGTGGAGGCAAGGATGAGGGCCTCCATCTTGTCCGAGTTCAGTTTCAGGGGACTGTTCTTCATCCATTCGGCGACGGCCTTCATTCCTTCGTGGAAGCTGGTTTTGGTGGTGGCAGGGTCCTTGGTGAGGGAGAGGATCAGCTGGGTGTTGTCGGCATATGAGACGATGTTGAGGTGTGTGATCGGACGATGTTGGCGAGTGGTGTCATGTAGATGTGGAAGAGGGTAGGGCTGAAGGATGATCCTTGGGGTATGCCGCAGGTGATCTTGGTGGCTTCTGATCCGAATGGGGGAGGCGGACTTTTTGGGTTCTATTGGTGAGGAAGGAGGGGGAACATTCTTTACAACGCAACTTTTACTCCGCACTACCATTAGGACGCAGCTATTACAACGCAAGTTGTTACAATGACTTGCGCTGGAGGGCGCTGTAGGATAGGGAATAGTTTAATTTTCCATCCAACACCTTCCCTACTATCCACGGGGACTGGAGTTGGAATAGAAAATTAAACTATTCCACTATCCAGCGCCCCCCAACGCAAGTCGTTGTAACGACTTGCATTGTAAAAACTGCGTTGTAATGGCATGCGGAGTAAAAGCATGCGTTGTGATGTCATACATACGAAGGAGGAGATCCAGTCCAGGGCTTTGTTGTGGACTCCTGCGTTGTGGAGGCGTGTGCATAGAGTGTGGTGGCAGACGGTGTCAATGGCTGCCGAGAGGTCTAGGAGGATGAGAGATGCGGTTTTGCAGTTGTCCAGCAAAGTCCTGATGGAGTTGGTGGTAGCGATGAGGGCTGTTTCGGTGCTATGGTTGCTGCGGAATCTGGATTGGTATCAGTCCAGGGTGTTGGTCTCTTTGAGGAAGCGGGTCAGCTGTCTGTTGACGATCTTCTAAATGACTTTCGACGGGAACGGGGGCAGGGAGATGGGCCGGAAGTTCTTGAGGTCCTTTGGGTCTGCCTTGCGTGTCTTGAGTAGGGAGTTTATCTTGGCGTGTTTCCAGCTCTCTGGGAAGGTGGCAGTCTCGAAGGAACTATTAAAGTTCTTCCGGAGTTGGGGTGTGAGGATGGAGCTCGCTTTGTTAAAGATGTGGTGAGGGCAGGGGTCTGACGGTGGGCTGGAGTGGATGGTGTTCATGGTTTTGATGGTGTCTTCGTCGTTGACATGGTTTCAGGAGAGCAGGAGGCCGGCGTGGCTGCAAGGTGGTGGGTCTGCAGTGTCAGCGGCTGTCGGGGGTCTGAGTGTTAATGCTGTCGTGGATGTCTATGATCTTGTGGTGGAAGAAGTTGGCTAGAGAGTCGCAGAGTTCTTGTGATGGCGGGATGTCGTTAGAGCTGGAGCTGGGGTTGGTGAGTTCCTTCAAGATGTTGAAGAGCTCTTTGCTGTTGTGTGCGTTGTTGTCAATATGTTCCTTGAAAGAGGTCCTTTTGGCGGTTCGAATGAGTTGGTGATGCTGCGGCTAGCATTCTTGAGGGGTGCATGGTTGTCTGGTGTCTGTTCGTGGAGCCACTTCTTCTTGAGTCTTCAGCAGGTCTGCTTGGATGCCTGGAGGTTGGTGGTGAACCAGATGGCCCTTCTGTCAGTGCATCTGTTTGAGGGATTCTTGATCGGGCGAGGGTGTTGGCGCAGTCGTCGATCGACTGCCTGAGGTTACGGGCGGCTGTGTCAGTGTCAGTGTGGTTGGTTGGTGGGTTTCAGGTGAGAGTGGTGCTTAGCTGGTTTTCGGTGACCTTCTTGCATCTGCGGTGGGCCATTCATTGCGGGTGGTTGTGTGTGGTGTTTTTCTTGAAGGAGAAGTGGATGCAGCGGTGGTCGGTCCAGTGGAGTTCGGTGGTGTGGTTGAAGGAGACATGGTTGTTGGCGGAAAAGATAGTGTTAAGCATTTGTGTGGTGGGGTGTGTGGGTGTCGTGATGAGCTGTTGAGTCCAAGGTTGTCGATGTTGTCGAGCAGGGTGGTGGAGTTGCTGTCGTTGGCGTTCTCGATGTGGAAGTTAAGGTCTCCGAGAAGGATATAGTCTGTGGCGGCCAGGGCATGCGAGCTGACGATGTCGTTGATGGAGTCGCTGAACTGTGGCTGGGGCCCAGAGGGTCTGTAGATGGAGGGTTCCTCAGAGGGTGGTGTTGGGATTGATGTGGATCTGGAAGTGCAGGTGTTTCGCAGAGCTGAGCGTGTCTTTGGTGCTGGTCGATATTCTGAGGGTGTTCTTGTGGACGAATGCGATTCCTCCTCCCGGTTAAATGGTGTGGTCCCTGCAGGTAATCTTGTATCCATCCGGGATGGCTATGGCAACATCGGTACCGATTAAGTGATCATCCAGGTCTCCGTCAGGAAGGCGACGTCCGGGGAGGATGAGTCGAGCAGGTCCCAGATTTCGAATGAGTGCCTGTGGACGGCGGGGGTGTTGAGTAGTATGCATCTGAGATGGTTGAGGCCTGCCCTGTTGAAAGGGGCAGGTCGTGCTAGTGTACGCTGGCTGGTGAAGCTGCAGTTTGGGCAGGTGAAGGGTCTGTGGATGTGCTTCCGGTGGCCTGGAAGCAGGTAGATAAACAGCTGGTGGTGAGTGCATGGAGAATGTTGGCATCCTAGCGATGACAGGTTTTGTGGCGCTCGCTGGGGACTGGAGGTCTGGCAATGGGCGCAGTTCT
This sequence comes from Lissotriton helveticus, assembly GCF_964261635.1. Classification (NCBI taxonomy): domain Eukaryota; kingdom Metazoa; phylum Chordata; class Amphibia; order Caudata; family Salamandridae; genus Lissotriton; species Lissotriton helveticus. The sequence goes on from NC_136068.1 coordinate 1,000,971,151, forward strand.
GGCGCGGATGGGCACAGACTTTGGCACGCCAGTGGCACCGCCGCTAAGCGGCCGCCATAAGAAGGGGACGTGGGAGGGAGGAGAAGCTGGGAGGCTGGAGCAATTGGGCTAGCGAGGGGGGCGGGGCTGCAGGTGATGCAGCGGCGGGAGAGGAGAAGGTTGAAACACTAGGAAGGGCTACAGGTGAAAAACGGGCGGAAAACTAAATACAAAATGGGGTGCAGTAGCAGAAAAACAGACTACAACAGTGTCATACAACAGCAGTAACAGAATACAACAGTGTAATACAACAGCACAGGCAGAATACAATAAAATAGTAGTCAAGTCAAGCAGACAAAAAGGAACAGAGCAAGCAGACAGATACTTACGGCTCACCCCTGGGCCACCAGGGATGAGGCGCAGGCGGGGGAGCATGCGGGTGGAGGAGGGCCTCGAACTCGCAGCAGCAGCGAGATCAGGGAGCAGGGACACAGGCACAACAGATGGAGCTGTGCGGCGTGGGGAGTGACCTGTCTGGATCACAATCATACACACCATAAATTTCCAGAGGTGCGTTTTACTAATCCTTTACTCTTTGCATCATAAAATCAGGACGACAGTGTGCTTGGTGTCCCAAGTGAACTAATATCTAAACAAGGGACAGTTGGTGACATATACAAAAGGTTTCAGTTTGTACAAAACAACAACAGGTATGCATACTTAATGAGGTAACAGTCCTCTTACGCAATAATAAAGGCTGAAAGAGTGGTTCAGTTGTAATACAGGTCAACATCGTTTCAACCACAAAGCAAGTAAGGGGTCTCTTCAGGACTAAACAATAAGGAACACCTGGAATGAGAACAATGGACTGTCTGTGTGGATAGTGCACACCCAAAAAAAAAAAGATTTTGTGAGGCTTAAGACAAGTGTGATGAAAAAAGGGGTTACTCAAAGAGGGGTCCAGCCGGGCACCCAAAGTGAGGGGGACGAGAGGACAAACAGTCCTATCATGTATAGGTGCGATGTCCCATTCAGTGGTTGGTACACAAGGGTTGAGTCAATTATCCATCTAGTGGGGAGATATTAATCCAAGTGAAAGGTATTTCAACCGGCTGATGAAGCTAGACGGCAGGATACTGATCTATAGATCAATGATTCAGCCAAAGGAGTATCCATAAATGGGTAGAAGCCAAAATCCACACAATGCGGCTGTGAAGTCAGCCGGTCGGAGCAGCGAGACAATGCGCCCTTCTCCTTTGAAGCAATCAATGGCGAATGTGAATTGCACCTTGAAATGCATCTTGTGTTCTTGGCACAAACTTTTCCTTAGTGCACGCCCGTAGGTGTTACCATTGTTTTATTACTACTTCCACACTCCTGTTTGTCACACCAATCGCATGTATCCTCTGCTTGATGCGTACCCATGTTTGTATTTTAGTTGATTCTGGAAGAGTAGCAGATGATTCCTCAAATAATTTATCATTTTCTAGAATCCATTCATCTATTATTATTTCGAATTCCTTGTAGCTAATTTTTTTTCTCGGCTTCCTACTGCTTTTTTCCTGTGTGGCATGATGCTGTCCTCCAGTCTGCAATATAGATTATGTGTCATTAGTGCAAAACAGTGCCATTCGCAATTAGTGAATCACAGTTTTGAAACAGTGAACTATAAGGAATTACTGAGGCAAAGGCCAAACTTTGTGATCATTTAACACCAATTCAATACTATTTGGTATTAGGAAATCATAAAATCATTTATTTGAATATCATGCCGGTAGGTTTAGTCTCACCTGAGCTAAAAACATCCTACATTTGACCTCTCCTCAAAAAGAAAAACATCGACCCATCAGACTCAGCAAGCTACAGGCCCATATCAAATGGACCAGCCTTACGAAAACTTTTTTTAGAGAGCAGTGTTTATTGAAATCTCTAACTTTACCAAACATTATGGCTTATTGTCAGACCAACAGTCCATTTTCAGACCAGGCGGAGGCACAGAGTCAACCATCATATCCATCTGGGATGATCAAAAACTCACAGTGGATAAAAATGAGTAGCTGCCTTGTTAATCTGGCTTTATCAGCTGCATTTGACACTGACCACCACCACACTCTACTGCAAAGACTCCATGATCTCAGAATTTGTGAAAATGTTTTATAATGGATTGCTGCTTACCTCAAGACAGACAAAGTGTAGTCTAAATAACCCTTTTCATATTACCTCCTCATACACAATACTGTGGCATTCCTCAGGGATTCATCATATCCCCTTTATTATTCATCATCTACCTAACCCCCTTACCAAACCTGATTAAATCATGCAATCTCACCTGTTACAACTATTCATATAACACCCAGATCTTTTTGAAAATGGATAGCCTCGAAGACTCTACAATTCACAAGTCGATGACTACCTGTGTGCTAAAGCTCAATACCAACAAGATGGAGATTATGACTTTGGACAATGGCAAAAGTACCAGCCTACCTCTGTATGTCCTAAGGAACTTCAAGAACCTTCAACAACATCAAGAGAAGTTTGAAATCTAGAAGTAAATGGATCAGACCTATTTTTAATACTTCATGTTAACAAAGTCACAAAATGTGCCTTCTACACAATGAAAACATTACGTTGCATATTACCGTACCTTGCATGGCAACAGAAATTGCAAGCCATCCCCACACTCGTAATCTACAAGCTCCAAGCGTGACCTATGCAAGCAGTCTATACCTTGGCACATCTTCATACATCATGCACCAATTACTCCAGTCCTGAAATCGCTGCACTTGCTACCTAAAGCTAGAATGGCATTGTTCAAGGCACTCTTCATTATCCACAGGGCCTCACAAGGAAATGATTGAAAGAGGAAAATATGGATATTTTCTAGATAACTTGCACCACATCCTGGCAACAGAACCCAGAAAACAGTCACACCGTCAAGTGTAATCCTGAAGCGAGAATCTTCAGCTGAGAAACCTATGAATTACAAACAACTCAACCAGCAACTGCTTTCAATATGCAGATAAGTTAAGAAGAGCTGACACAAGGTTCACCATGCTATTACATAGTTATGTATGTGCATATATAACAGTTATGCCCCACATTAACACTAAAACAAATATGCTGTTGTCAGCAACAAATTATACCTTCTACCTCAAATTTGTTTGTGACATATCTATTATAAGTGTTGTCCATCACCATTACTGTACAACCAAAAACAGCCATCACAAAATCAACATGCAAGGAATAACTGAAGAGATCTATCACACATTACTGGACAGTTTGGAATACTTTAATATAGACCACTACTGCAGGTCGTAAATATCTATACTATCTGACCGCAACTTTACATCTCACAAAAAAGCACTGAGCTATGGGATGGTAATACAAATGCCCATTCCAACAGATCTCTTCACTTCTCTCTCCCTCCAACCATGCCAGCTCAGAACCACAACCATACACAAATCTTCAGACTGGACAACACAGCACAGTAACCAATTGACCAGACTATATCATATGAAATAATGTAAAGGGACCTGCAGAGCTATTCAAAGCTACCAGCATACTAAACCCATAACGCTGTACCTCTATCTCTCATACTTCATGTTCCAACACATTGCTAAGTGCTGCATCCCATAGTATGACAACCGCACCTCAGTGGCCATCACGCACAACATGCAAACACTTCCCACATAGGATCAAAACAACGACAACATCCTTCCAACCACAAACCCTACATGGTGTAGTGTAATACTCATGTAGGCAAGCACTTCAGCGCCTCACATAGGGGTAGTAAGCACTATATAAGTGCTGCAATACAATAGCTACGATACCAAAGCGTTTCATTTTAAAGGCCATGGGAACTGAGGTGATTGGCAGCAGCACTAAAAGGATGTTGAAAGCATGGTGTTTGAACTTCGTAATAAATGATAACATGTTATCTTGCCTTTCTATCTTTCTAACAAACTTGAAGGCTAATCTCTGGGTATCACATCTGCCTGGTAGCAATCCATGTGCCTGCTTTGTATTTTCTAGTTAAGCAGATGCACAACAGACAAACAGATATCATATTTTTGTTGTCAGCACGTAATTCCTTTTTGTTTTTCTTAAACTCCTAAAAGGGGAGTTTGTTTCTGAAAAGCCATAAATCAATTACCCAGATGAGCAGGGAGTTTTCTCAATGTATGTCCACAAAATTGTTAGATTTCTTTTAACTGCCTGGATCGGCCATGTCTTACATGGAGGACTTAAGCAGGAACATCAGGGCCTGTGTCCCTGCCATGAATTGTGGAAGGTGACGGCCATGCAAGGCAGTGAATATTTGGCTGGCAAAACACTGGTTCACATGTGTAAACTGGAAGAGCCTGCTCAAGTTCTTTCATCAGAAACCTGGAGGTTATGTCACCTCGAAATGAGATGGGATTCTGTGAGGTTGGTTCGACAGAATACCCACTATTTCATCGTGGAGCGCTGCTTAACTCTTAATCACACGTTTGGCATAGCATTAAAGTTGTACACTTTCACTGAGTGAAACTTTGCTGCTTGAACCAAGGAAGACAAAAAAATCACAACCGAAACGTAGTTAACTGAGGTTCAGACGGGGCCTTATGGAAGCTCAGCCAAAGCTCGCATCATGGCTCAAGGGTCTATGGGTCAGATGTGCATTGCATTTTTCCAGTTGCAAACGGCCCGATTTTCTGAATCGAGCCATTTGCGATTGGAAAAATGCTTTTTCAAATATACAAAATGCAATTCGGTAATTTGTTACTGAATCGCATTTTGCATTTGCGAATTGGTATTTGGGAGGGGTGTGTTTAGGGTGTCTCTTCCAAATACCAAATCAGTATTGTACGTATTATTGTTTTTCAACCAAATTAAGGTCACAAAGCATTAATACTTTACCACAAGTTTAAAATTAGTAGTAACCCATGCGCAAACTGGAAGGGATCCCCAAGGGACCCCTTCCTTTTGAGAAACTAAATGGACCACTACCGACTCTTAAAAAATGAAATTTCAAGGTTCAATTTAGAATTTTTAAACTCATACCATTTTCTTTGAAGGTAAATGGGCTGTGCTTTTTGTTAACAAAAAAAAAAGATTGCTTTATTAAAAAGCAATCACAAACATGGTGGTCTGCTGACCTCAGCATGTCAGTCATTCCTAATGGGTCACAAACTGCGACCTACCTCATAAATATTCACAAGGTAGGTCCATGTGCGACCCACAAGAAATCCCTAAATGAAACTCAATGAGTTTCCTACATTAGGAATACTGATTTGGTTTTCCTAATGTTTGCATGTCGGGTCCTGTATGTTTAAAAATAGTTAAAGGTCATCAGGGCAGGACTGTCTGCTGAGCAGAGTGTGCTCTATCAGGGGACCCCAAAAAATGCAGGGGGCCATGGCCTGACATCCACTTTGCCAAGGCCTTAAAATGTCTCTGATTACCAACACATAAAAAATAAAGGGAGGTGTCATGAAAGTGGCTCTGATTGAAACATAGCACATTCATTTCTTTTATCCAGCCCGAAATGTGACTGACTCAACTGATGGTTTTCTGAGGCAACCGTCTGCCTAGAATTTTCCTTGTTCCTGTGTAGCTCAGTATGCCAAACACATTTACTTGTGTTTCGTGGACATGTGTTCCTCGCATCGAAAGTCAGGGCTAAATTAAATGAACAAGTTACTGTTACCGAATTACAATCGGCAAGCCTCAGTCCTGATCAGATCTTGAGGTTTCGAAAAAAGAAATTCTCAGCACAGCTCGGGAATGTTAGCAACATGTGTACGAGCTGAAAATATCTCACACTGTGGGCGGCCAACAATAATTATCTGCTCATTATTTCAAGAACTCATAATCAATGTGTGTAAGTAAAAGCACAATGGGTGTCATAAACACATTCGCGTTACTGAGATTAAGCAACGGTAATGAGAGAGGTTGCGAGATACTTGCAGCAAGCTTGGTTGTTAATGTCACAAACCACAACACCAGAGGGCTCCGAGTGGCACTTATGGCCCTCAGTCCTGCTTTCAAAGTCACTCGAATGAGTTAGGACTCAGGGACATCTAAAGGAATTAAGGGCTAGATGTACAAAACATTTGTGCAATAGGAAACGGCCCAATTCACAAAATGCGAACCCAAAAACATATTTTGTGATCTAGGGCCAGGTATACAAAGCTTTTTCTTTGCTTGCAATGGCCTGATCCACACAATCGGTCCATTTGCGACCAGAACAAAAGCATTTTCTGATATACTAGACCCTGTTTGTGATTCAGGGCCAGATGTATCAAGAAACCCTTTTGCGATTCTCAAATAGCGATTTTTAAGGAATCACTATTTGAGAATTGCAAAATGGTATGTATGTAAAAATTCACTATTTTTTTTGCGATTTCTTAAAATTCCTTAATTGCGATTAGCAAATTGCTAATCGCAATTAAGGAATAATTTCCCATTCATTTCTATGGGCCAGGAGGCCTGTTAGATCTGGGGGTCTCTAGTTGGCAGAGGTAGGTACCACTGTCCAAATAGGGACCCTTGCTTCTAGTCAGGGCAAGGAGATAACCCTCTGAGATAACCCCTGCTCACCCTCTAGGTAGCTTGGCACGAGCAGTCTAGGCTAACCAGAGGCAATGCGTAAAGTATTTGTACCAACACTCACAGTAACACAGTGAAAACACCACAAACTGACTCCACAACAGTTTAGAAAAATAAAGGTATTTTTAATCTAAACTACACAAGACCAAAACGACAAAAAATCCGACATACACAGTTCAAGAATATGGTTTCAAAAAGAGTTCTTAAGGTTGCGTTAAAATTCTTCAAGTTGCGGTAAAATAAACCACAGATGCGTGAAAAGTTCACAGTTGCGTCACGTTTACTCACAGTACCTTTAGTTGCAACAAAGTTCCAAAAGCAGAAGCTGGTGCGGTGGAAAACAAGCGATGCGTTGCTCCTGAGAGCCTGGGGAGGCGATGCGACAGCCCCGCTGCAGCAGCGGGCGTGTTGCGACGAATCCGGTCTGTATGGGGAGGAAGGCCACTTGTATGGATTCCGGTGCGTAGGTTCCGTAGGAAGTCTGATCTCGCAAAGGCACGATGCGACGATCTCGTAGGTGCTGCGACGATCTCCGGGGCGACGATGCGCGGTCCAGCGGCGATCCTTTCTCTCGCAGCTCCTCGATGCGATGATTCTGCGATGACACTCGCAGCGACGTGATGCGGTCCGCAAGCGAGCGGTGCGGCGTTCTCACCCAGCGACGACAGGCTCTGCGACGATACTCGCAGCGATGTTCCATTCTCCCGCACCGGTCTGGTGCGTCCCGCAAACGAAGGATGCGACGTCTCTGGCAGCGGCGTCAGGCGCTGCGACGATCTTGACCTCCGTAGCGGCGGGAAACTTCTCGCACTGTCGGGGATGCGCTCCGCAAGCGAGCGATGCAACACTTTTCAGTTTCAAAAGTCACTCAAGCTTAGTTTCAAGCTTCCCAGCACAGGTCCAACCTCCAGAGGCCCCACAACTGGATCAAACACTCTAGGAGGGACAGAACTCTCTCAGCAGAGTTCAGGGAAGCTGGGGGTGAAGTCCTTTTGTTCCTGGGACTTCAAAACAGGGAGCCAGCTATTCTCAGGCCCTTGGAGATTCCTTCAAGACAGGGGACACAGCACACAGCAAAGTCCTTCCCCTCTCCTTGGCAGCAAAGCAACAGCAGGTCAGTCCAGCAGAGCAACAGCAGGACAATCTTCCTTCTTCAGAGTCAGCTTTCTCCTTGGCAGAGGTTCCTTCTTGATTTCCAGGATGATCTAATTTTCTGTTGTCAGGGGTCCTGTACTTATACCCCTAAAGTCTTTGTTCTCTTGGTGCATATGGGCCCTGAGCCCGGTCTGAACCAGTTCTGGGTGTTTCCTGAGTACTTTGTTTTGCTGGAGGCTTCTTTCCTTTCAGAGTGAGGGGCAGGGTCCTCAGCCGCCCAGCAGGGGGGTGGAGCCAGCATTGTGGAAGGCAGGCACAGCCCTATTCAGCCCAGGTGCTAACTCCTCCCACCACTCCAGTTGCAAATGCAGTCATTCAGCCTAGTGCTGACTCATCCAGCCTCCAGGGGAATTCCCCAGCCCCTGTCACTCACAAACCAGACAGTCAATACACAAACAGGCCCAGGCACACAGAAGGGTCAGACAAGAGAACAGCAACTTTCTAAAAGTGCTGTTCTCAAACACAGGATTTAAAAACAACCTTTCCTAAAAGATGTGTTATTAAATTCTGAGTTCAGGGATACTAGATACTTATGTCCTATCTTGTTCATATGGGAAGAAATGCTGTTAACCACTGTAGCCAGCATCCCCCATGTTAATCTATGGAGCAAGATAGCCTTACAATAGTGAAAAACGAAAATGGCTGTAATTCACTACCAGAACATGTTACCTGCACCAGTACATGCTCTACCTTTCCCATACACTGCACCCTGCCCAGGGGTTACCTTGGGCCTTCCATAGGGGTGGCTGATGTGCACGAAAAGGGAAAGTTTAGGCCTGGTCAGTGTGGACACTGACCAGGAGGACATGGCAGTTCTAAACTGCCCATAGGCACTGCAGTGGCAGGCCTGAGACACCATTTTAGAGCTACTCCTGTGGGTGGCACAATCAGTGCTGCAGGCCCACTAGTAGCATTTGTCATCACCAGCCCTGGCACACTCAGTGCACTTTACTAGGGACTTCATGGGGATACAAATATGCCAAACATGTATATTCAATCAGAATAACACTTTACATAGGGAGCACTTACACTCTGGCACTGATCAGCAGTGGCAGAGTGTCCAAAGCATCTAAACCAGCAAAAACGAAATCCAGCACAGCATCAAAAATACAGGAGGTAGAGGCAAAAAGATAGGGGAAACCACGCCAAAGATGCCAGGTCTACCACGTGTCCCCTCCAGCTGAAAGTGGGGAGAACTACCCACCCTCTTGGGAGTTCTCTTCACTAAGGCGGAAAAACCTGGACAGACCATCAGCATTGGCGTGTTCTGTGCCAGGGCGGTGTTCCACCGTAAAGTCCATTCCCCGTAGGCAGATGGACCACCTCAACAGCTTTGGATTCTCACCCCTCATCTACATTAACCATCTGAGGGGCCTGTGGTCGGTCTGAACACGGAAGTGAGTCCCAAACAGGTTGGGCCTCAACTTTTTCAGAGCCCAGACCACAGCAAATGCTTCTCTCTCAATCGCACTCCACCTCTGTTCCCTGGGGAGTAGTCTCCTGCTAATGAAGGCTACCGGCTGGTCTCCTCCCTCCTCAGTGATTTGTGAGAGTACTGCTCCCACACCATGCTCTGAAGCGTCTGTCTGTACTATGAACTCACTGGAAAAGTCAGGTGCCTTGAGCACCGGTGCTGTGCACATAGCAGTTTTCAGGGTTTCAAAAGCAGTTTGGCAGGCGTCAGTCCAGTCAACTCTTTTGGGCAATTTCTTGGAAGTGAGTTCTGTCAAAGGGGCGACAATGGTGCCATATCCTTTGACAAAACGTCTGTAATACCCGGTGAGTCCTAAAAAGGCTCTCACCTCCGTCTGGGTCTTGGGGGGCTCCCAAGCCAGAATGGTATCAATCTTTGCCTGTAGGGGCGCCACCTGGCCGCTCCCCACTTGGTGTCCCAAATACACCACAGATCCCTGCCCTATCTGGCACTTGCTGGCCTTGATAGTGAGGCCTGCCCTTTGCAGAGCCTTTAACACTTCGCAGAGGTGTTGCAGGTGTTCCTCCCACATGGAGCTGAACACCGCAATGTCATCCAGGTATGCGGCGCTAAATTCCTCCAGCCCGGTCAGTACCTGGTTAACCAGTCTCTGGAATGTGGCAGGGGCATTCTGCAACCCAAAGGGCAGGACACGGAACTGGAAGTGCCCCTCTGGCGTTGAAAATGCTGACCTCTCTTTGGCCCTATCAGTTAAGGCAATCTGCCAGTACCCAGAAGTCAAATCAAATGTACTGAGGTACTGGGCAGCTCCCACCCCGATCCACAAGCTCATCAGCTCTGGGGATGGGGTGTGCGTCAGTCTTCGTGACCGCATTGAGCCCACGGTAGTCCACGCAAAACTGGAGTTCTGGAGGGCCACCGGGGGTAGCAGCTTTCTTGGGCACCAAGACCACTGGGCTAGCCCAGGGGCTGCTGGAGGGCTCAATCACCCCTAGCACCAACATCTTGGAAACTTCTTCCTTGATGCTGGCCCTGACCTTGTCAGCTACCCTGTAAAACCTCTGTTTTACAGGCAGACTGTCTCCAGTGTCCACATCATGGACGCACCAGTTGGTGACTCCTGGGGTCAGGGAGAACAGGGAGGAGAACTGACCCAACACTTGGCGACAGTCACTCTGCTGTTCTGGGGTCAGGGTGGGCGAGAGGACCACACCATCCACTGACCCATCTTGCTCCTTAACTGCCAGGAGGTCAGGGAGAGGATCACTATCCTCTTCCATTCCTGCATCTGTAGCCATGAGCATGGTTACTTCAGACCTCTCAAAGTGTGGTTTGAGGCGGTTCACATGCAAGACTCTCAGGGGCTGCCTGGGAGTCCTCAGGTTAACCAGGTAGGTTACCTCACTCTTCCTTTCCACCACCTCATATGGCCCAGTCCACTTGTCTTGGAGCGCACAAGGCTCCACTGGCGCCATCACCCACACTCTCTGCCCAGGTTGAAATTCGACCAGAGTGGTATTCTGGTCATACCATCTTTTCATTTCTTCCTGGCTTGCTTCCAGGTTCGCCTGAGCAAGCTTCCTGAAGCGTTGTGTCTGATTGCGGATGGCCAGCACATAGCTGAACACATCCTGGGGGGTTTTCCCACGGGACTTTTCCCAACCCTCCTTCACCAGTGAGAGAGGTCCTCTAACAGGGTGGCCATACAGGAGTTCAAAGGGACTGAACCCTAAGGACTTCTGAGGCACCTCCCTGTAGGCAAACAACAGGCATGGTAACAAGACGTCCCACTTGCGTCTCATGGGCTCCGCTAGGCCCATAATCATACCTTTCAGGGTCCGGTTGAACCTTTCAACCAACCCATTTCCTTGAGGGTGGTAAGGAGTAGTGAACTTATAAGTTACTCCACACTCCTCCCACAGAGACTTCATGTACTTAGAGATGAAGTTGGTACCCCGGTCGGAGACCACCTCTCTGGGGAACCCCACACGGGAAAAGATCCCCATCAATGCACGGCCCACCATGGGTGCTGTGATTGTCCTGAGAGGGACTGCTTCCGGGTACCGGGTGGCATGGTCCACCAAGACCAGGATGAACCTGTTGCCTAAGGGGCCCTACAATGTCTATGCCCACCCGCTCGAAAGGGGTGCTCACTACTGGGAAGGGTTGAAGGGGTGCCTTCAACTTTGTTCCAGTCTTGCCACTGGCTTGACAGGTTTGGCAAGATCTGCAGAAGGAACCAACGTGCTTTCTCATCTGGGGCCAGTGGAAGTGGGTGACAAGCCTGTTTAGGGTCTTGTCTTGCCCCAGATGTCCTGCAAGAGGCACGTCATGAGCCAGACCCATTAGGAAGTTTCTGAAGCGCTCGGGTACCACCAGCACACGGGCTGCACCGGGCTCATCAAACTTAGGCTTGCTATATAACAAGTCATCTTCCCAGTAGATGAAGTGATCTCTGGCTGCTCCACCTGCTGCCTGATCTACAGCCTGTTGCCGCAGACCAATGAGGGAAGGGCATTCTTTCTGCGCTTGGCAGAATTCCTCCCTGGAGGGACCACCTTCTTGCTGCCAATGGGTCAGCTCAGGTAGGTCTCCCAGTTCGGCTACCTGTTCCCCTGTAGGTTCCAGGGCGTCCCCCTCAGGTTCTGCTTCCTCCTGGACCGTGGGAACGGCTGGGGCTGGTTTCCCGCGCCCTCTGCCTCTTCCTCTCCTGGCAGGTCTCTGGGCCACTGTTTCAAGCTCCAGTTCTGCTGACTCACCCTTACTGGCTGCCATAGCACGCATGGTCACGCAGATCCACCCAGGCAGACCCAACATCTCCAAGTGAGTTCTGTGTTCTACATCCTTCCATGGAGAACTCTCCAGGTCGTTGCCTAACAGACAGTCTACAGGCAAGGCATCACTGAGAACTACCTCCAAAAGACCAGAGACTCCCCCCCATTCAAAGGGAACACGCGCCAGCTTGCAGAAGCGCACTGAGCTGTCAGCTGCCACTACAGGGCGGAGTACACCAGGGATGATTTGCTCTTCAGACACCCACTGACACCTCACAGATGTCACGCTGGCTCCTGTGTCTCTCAGAGCCTCAATCTCCCTCCCATTGATGGTCACCTTCTGCCCATATTTCTTAGTGTTAGAGGGCAGCAAGGTTTCCTGGACCATCTCTTGGTCTCCTAGAGAGACAAGGGTCATGACGGCTAGCTCCCCCCAATCACTAGAAACCAAATCCCCTCCCAAAGCTACACTAGCTAAAGCTGGGGCGGGGGCACCAGTGGGTGCTTGCTTCTTCTTGGGACATTTTGTAGCAATGTGGCCCACCTCATTGCAGTGATAGCAGGTAGGTGGACCCCTGTTGTCTTTAGCGTCCCGCCTGCCCTTAGAGGGCCATGGCTGTTTAGGTTTGGGGGGTTGGGATTCCTTTCCCTGGGAACTATTTTGGGGCCCTTCTGAGAACTCCTTTTGGTTACCCTTGTCCCCCTCACTCTTCTGCTGGGGACCCTGTCCACCTTTGGCTGTGGTACCCACAATTCCTCTGTGGACCCTGGTACTGGTCCAGCGGTCCGCCTCCTTAGCAAGCTCAATGGGGTCTGTCAGCTTGCTGTCTAAAAGATGCTTATTTTACACAAAACAAGGGAACCCAAAGGTATAGCACTAGGGACCTTGGGCAGTAACGTATTACAAAAAACAGGGGTCCCTAGTAGTTCAGGGATCTTTCGCAAAAATGATAGACATACGCTCAATAGTATGTATGACCTTTGTCCAGCCGGACAGGAATTTTAATTAAAGTGATAAGCAAGAATAAAGAGGATTTCTTACACAGTGGGTGCAGCCAGCAACCCACAGGGGACAAGACAAAACAAGGGGATGGGGTTAGAACAAACAAGGCGGTCTGTATACTAGTAGTTCAGTGAACAGACAAAAATACATTTTAGAAGCATCATTGTATACAATTTATACTTTTCATTTTACATATGACGCTAAAATGTCGACGACGTTTCGATGCCTATTGTGAAATGAGTGGCATCATCTTCAGGACAGAGAATAAAAAAGCTTGTCTTGAAAATCTTTAGGCAATTTTTGGCCAGATTTAGGTCCAAACATTGTTTATTTCCAGGGGGCGGTGCCCAATATCAAGGGACATATGGTGGGGTACTCAATTATCTGAGCATTTTCCAAACCAGGGCAAGAAAGCCTCTTCATAGGAGACCGGACCAATCGTGTCTCATTCCTGGTTGGGTTGCTCGATGGCAATTCTGGGCTCGGATGGGCGATCCCCGCCCATCTGAGCCCAGAATTGCCATCGAGCAACCCAACCAGGAATGAGACACGATTGGTCCGGTCTCCTATGAAGAGGCTTTCTTGCCCTGGTTTGGAAAATGCTCAGATAATTGAGTACCCCACCATATGTCCCTTGATATTGGGCACCGCCCCCTGGAAATAAACGATGTTTGGACCTAAATCTGGCCAAAAATTGCCTAAAGATTTTCAAGACAAGCTTTTTTATTCTCTGTCCTGAAGATGATGCCACTCATTTCACAATAGGCATCGAAACGTCGTCGACATTTTAGCGTCATATGTAAAATGAAAAGTATAAATTGTATACAATGATGCTTCTAAAATGTATTTTTGTCTGTTAACTGAACTACTAGTATACAGACCGCCTTGTTCGTTCTAACCCCATCCCCTTGTTTTGTCTTGTCCCCTGTGGGTTGCTGGCTGCACCCACTGTGTAAAAAATCCTCTTTATTCTTGCTTATCACTTTAATTAAAATTCCTGTCCGGCTGGACAAAGGTCATACATACTATTGAGCGTATGTCTATCATTTTTGCGAAAGATCCCTGAACTACTAGGGACCCCTGTTTTTTGTAATAAGTCTAAAAGATGCTGGCGCAGCTCTGGAACACAAAGACTACTCAAGTGCTCCCAACTGAATAAATGCAACAACCCCTTAACATCAGTTACTTTACTGCCCTTCATCCACACTTCCAGTGCACGCGAGTACAAATTCACACACTCCATCCAAGTCTCAGACTCTCTCTTCTTGGAGTTTCTAAACTGCAGTCTGTACTGCTCTGGGGTAAGGCCATACCTGAGACATAAGGCCTCCTTCATATTGGGGAAGGTCATGGCACCTGCTAATTCTAAGGGCTCTAGAGCACTCCTCCCAGAAGCCTCAAAATGTTTCCACAGGCCTGCCCCCCAATGCTGATCAGGCACACCATTCAACTTCAATGCAATTTCATACGAAGTGAACCAGGCATAAATATCCTCACCCCTATGGTAATTCTGTACCAGGTCCTTGAGAATATACACTTTACCCCATGCACTGGCTGCGCGCTACCACCATTAGAACTGGCATCCACCTCCTTGGCTTTAAGATCCAGTTCTCTCATGCTCACCTCATGAGCCAAAAGCAATTTCTTCTCTTCTAAGGCACGGGCATTTTTGCTCTCCTCCGCCGCCTTTTCTACTTCCAATTGCTTCATTTTCATTTTCATGACTTCCAACTCATACTCTCTAACTCTCTGATTTTCTTGTAACTCTTCTGGGGAGAGGCCCCTGCTGGAATGGTTGCTGCCAGCTCCTGCACCTACTTTGCCCACTGGCAAATCTGTGACTTGAAAACTGTTTTCTACATCCACATCATCCTCTCCCTCTTGTGCCTCCCAATGGGCCTTCAAGATTTTCTGCAGCTCCTCCTTTCTGTAGGCGCTTTTTATGGGGCACTCAAACTCAAGGCAGAATTTCCTAAGTTGCTCAACTTTGTATGAATACAAATCTCCAATGGCAAACTCCATCTCTACTTCTGCCTCCTTACTGGGTGCCTTCCCATGCAAAGACATGCTGTATTGAAGAGTTACTCAAAAATAGAATCAAAAAATCAAAAACCAGGAGTATGCGGTGGCGTAGTGGTCTGCACTCACTAGTGATGTACACCAATTACTGTGGGTCAAGTACAAATACAAGTTCAAATCCCACCGCCTGACCACCAATGTTAGATCTGGGGGTCTCTAGTTGGCAGAGGTAGGTACCACTGTCCAAATAGGGACCCTTGCTTCTAGTCAGGGCAAGGAGATAACCCTCTGAGATAACCCCTGCTCACCCTCTAGGTAGCTTGGCACGAGCAGTCTAGGCTAACCAGAGGCAATGCGTAAAGTATTTGTACCAACACTCACAGTAACACAGTGAAAACACCACAAACTGACTCCACAACAGTTTAGAAAAATAAAGGTATTTTTAATCTAAACTACACAAGACCAAAACGACAAAAAATCCGACATACACAGTTCAAGAATATGATTTCAAAAAGAGTTCTTAAGGTTGCGTTAAAATTCTTCAAGTTGCGGTAAAATAAACCACAGATGCGTGAAAAGTTCACAGGTGCGTCACGTTTACTCACAGTACCTTTAGTTGCAACAAAGTTCCAAAAGCAGAAGCTGGTGCGGTGGAAAACAAGCGATGCGTTGCTCCTGAGACCCTGGGGAGGCGATGCGACAGCCCCGCTGCAGCAGCGGGCGTGTTGCGACGAATCCGGTCTGTATGGGGAGGAAGGCCACTTGTATGGATTCCGGTGCGTAGGTTCCGTAGGAAGTCTGTTCTCGCAAAGGCACGATGCGACGATCTCGTAGGTGCTGCGACGATCTCCGGGGCGACGATGCGCGGTCCAGCGGCGATCCTTTCTCTCGCAGCTCCTCGATGCGATGATTCTGCGACGACACTCGCAGCGACGTGATGCGGTCCGCAAGCAAGCGGTGTGGCGTTCTCACTCAGCGACGACAGGCTCTGCGACGATACTCGCAGCGATGTTCGATTCTCCCGCACCGGTCTGGTGCGTCCCGCAAACGAAGGATGCAACGTCTCTGGCAGTGGCGTCAGGCGCTGCGACGATCTCGACCTCCGTAGCGGCGGGCAACTTCTCGCACTGTCGGGGATGCGCTCTGCAAGCGAGCGATGCGACACTTTTCAGTTTCAAAAGTCACTCAAGCTTAGTTTCAAGCTTCCCAGCACAGGTCCAACCTCCAGAGGCCCCACAACTGGATCAAGCACTCTAGGAGGGACAGAACTCTCTCAGCAGAGTTCAGGGAAGCTGGGGGTGAAGTCCTTTTGTCCCTGGGACTTCAAAACAGGGAGCCAGCTCTTCTCAGGCCCTTGGAGATTCCTTCAAGACAGGGGACACAGCACACAGCAAAGTCCTTCCCCTCTCCTTGGCAGCAAAGCAACAGCAGGTCAGTCCAGCAGAGCAACAGCAGGACAATCTTCCTTCTTCAGAGTCAGCTTTCTCCTTGGCAGAGGTTCCTTCTTGATTTCCAGGATGATCTAATTTTCTGTTGTCAGGGGTCCTGTACTTATACCCCTAAAGTCTTTGTTCTCTTGGTGCTTGTGGGCCCTGAGCCCGGTCTGAACCAGTTCTGGGTGTTTCCTGAGTACTTTGTTTTGCTGGAGGCTTCAAAGATGCCAGGTCTAACAAGGCCCATAGGAATGAATGTGAAATTATTCTCAATTTGCGATTCACAATTTGCTAATCTCAAATTGAGAATAATTTCAAGCGTGCAAGGGTGTCTTAAGGACACCCTGCTGCACCCCTGAAATTGACATGTGTGCGCATATGGTGTACATACATGCCCTAAGGGCATGTATGAGCGTCACATGCCACCTTTACAAATTGGAAAAAGTGCATTTGTAAAAGAATTCGCAAAACTTTCTTCTTTCTTACATACCATTTAAGGAATCGCTTTTTGAGATTCCTTAAATGGTAGCGCAAAATTAAGGAATCGCAAATTTTGCTATTCCTTAATTTTGCGATGCGATTTTTTTAATACATCGCATTTCCCGTTTTTTTGTCGCAAACGCTGCTATTTTGCGATTCGCAGCGTTTGCGACAAAAAAACCGCTTGATACATCTGCCCCTTAGTGATCTATTACCGAATCGCAAAGAGTGTTTGTGATTCGGTGTTAGGAAGGGGCATGTTTAGGGCAGGCATCCTTCCCTAATACCGAATGTCAGTGGTATGCAAGAATGTTTTGTGAATGAAACGCAATAACAAAACATTTGCATTTTACCAGCAACTTAAAGTTGGTGGTAAAATGCAAATGTTGTGCGACTGCAAATGGGAAGCGGTCCCCAAGGGACCCCTCTCGCTTTGTGTATGGTAGTACAAAAAACATTTCAGAGCAGACGGTGGTCCCATGGACCACTGCCTGCCCTTAAAAAATGTACAGAAAATTTTTCATTTTTCTTTTTTAAATGCACCCATTTTGCTTTAAGGTAAATGTTTTCCTGTATTTAAAAGCAATAACGGACATGGTGGTCTGCTGACCCCAGCAGGCCACCATCCCAGTGATTTAGTGATTCCCAATGGGTCTTAAATTGAGACCTGCCTCATTAATATTCATAAGGTTGGTTGATTTGTGACCCACTAGGAATCACTAAATGAAACTCATGTAGTTTCATACATTAGGAATAGAAATAACCTATTTACAATATACAGAAAATCGCAGTTAGATAATCTCTACTTTCAATATTGATATATGTGGCCCATAGAAAGTCCAACTTGTGATTCAGTAACCTGTTACGAATGGCAATTTAGGTTTGCAATTCCATATTTGGAGAGGCGTCCTTTCCAAATACCAATGTGCAATGGTGTGTACAAATGTTTTGCAACTGAAATACGGTCGTGAAAACATTCGCACTTTACCACCAACTCAAATTTGATGGTAAACCAAGTCACAATTGGGAAGGGGGACCCAGGAGAATGGTTTAATAAATATTTTTTAGGATTAGGCAGTGGTCCCACAGATCACTGCCTACTCTTAAAAAATATTATTGCTTTATTTAAAAGCAATAACAGACATGGTGGTCTGCTGACTCCAATGGGCCGCCAACCCTGTGATGGTAGCGAATCATAGAGGGTCACAAATTGTGATCTACCTCATTAGTATTCAGATGTAAGTCTATTTGCGACCCACTACAAAATGCTAATGAAACTCTAAAGAGTTTCATGCATTACGAATAGCGATTTCCTTATTGAGATTTGCAAAAATAGTACAATTAGGAAATCAATATTCCTAACTATCGTACATGTGGCCTATATTTTTTCAATATCGTTTTCCTTTATTGTGCTTTTAATGTGGGTAATGTGTAGGAGTTTAGTACAGACATTTTACAGAACAGTTTTGTGTTTTTGTTTTTCAACATCGTGCATCTTCCATAAAAAAAGTTTCTTTTAGATCGAAACTGGACCTCACATATGAAAAATGGTAGAGGGTCACAGAGACTATTTGCAATAATATTAGTGAGCTGCTGCTATATTACACTACAGAAAATATATTACAATCCCTGAATATTAGATGGAAATACATTTAGAATATGTACCAGTGCACTGTCAATGACCTGGCCAAAGAGAGCATGAAATAGGTGTAATTGGATCATACATTCAAAGCTGTTTCAACAGAGACCCCCTAAAACAAGTTTGACCCAGGGCCCCCAAAACCCTTAAGATGTCCCTGTTGGTTATTCTGCACAGTGTGTCCCCCATATGCTGCTTCTGAGAGCCTCAGAATGAAAAGAACATAATCAAATAGAAAAAGTTATGACGTGGAAGGTAGTAAGCAAAGATAAAACAACTAGTGGCAAAGCCAATAGGTCTCACCGTTTAAGCCTACTGGCTTTGCCAACGCTGTTTGCCAATGCTGTTCAGCATTTGCAAAAAGAAAAGAATAACAGGTGCAATGACACTGCCACTGTAAATAACAGATTGTCTCATTCTATAGTCACATGTGTGACCACATAAGCGCACACCTAAAAAATGACCTTGGCATCATTCTCATTTTTTACATTGACCGATCTAAGTAGGAAGACGGTCCTTACATCCCAATGTATCAAGGTTTTTTCAGAT
Source organism: Lissotriton helveticus (assembly GCF_964261635.1). Classification (NCBI taxonomy): domain Eukaryota; kingdom Metazoa; phylum Chordata; class Amphibia; order Caudata; family Salamandridae; genus Lissotriton; species Lissotriton helveticus. The sequence continues at coordinate 1,000,990,208 of NC_136068.1, forward strand.
TGCAAAGGGGTTGATTCATAGAATCAGCCCATTTAAGGCAGCAAAAAAATCATTTTGATATGTATCAAACCCAAACTCCGATTCGGTGGCACGTTACTGAATCGCAATTTTGGTTTGCAACCAAATAACTATTCAGGTTTTTGAAGGGGTGTCTCTTCAAATACCGAATTGAAATGGTATTTATTAAAGTTTTGCGGCCGAATTCCGATTGCAAAACATTAATAATTTACCAACTACCAAAGTGTAGTGGCAATGATTTCTCAAATGTGCAGAGGTCTCATCAGGACCACTTTCCATTTGGGAATGTAAAATAAAGTTTTCTTATATGAAGAAATTCACAGGTGTTTTTGTTTTCATGTGCTTGTTTTTCACTGTTTTCAAATTTCAATCTAAATAGAATTTAATTGACAATAAAAATGCATTTAGCTGGCTTTTCTATTGTGAATTATTGTGAAGATATGAATTTTATAAGAAATACCACCTTATAGTGGTTAAAAGGCCATACTGCCATTCGGGGACATCTGGTCGCGCTTTACAGAGACAAAGTCAGGCCAACTGTGATGGAGCCCTGGCCGGCTGCACTAAGTGGGAGGCCCTGGTCAAAACTTTTCCTTCACACTTAAAAACTTGCCTGGAGCTTTTTCTTCCTACCCCTGACCCGGCTGCTCACCAGGCCAAATTCCGAGAAGGTATGCCAGCTTGAGTTTCCACGATGCCCGGTCAAATCCTGGAAGTTGGAGTTCCAAAGCTTTTCAGCTGGAAGATTTAGCAGTCCAGGGCGGGTCGTGGTTGAATAGGGCCGGCTTGGCTTTCCTGGTCCAGCCAGTCAGCTTCTGGAAATGTTTCCCGAAAGTTCTTTAAACCTCAGGAGGTGCTTCCTGAAGTTCTTCTTGTGTGTTCAAAGTGTCCAAAACACAAATGTAAGCGTCCAGAATCTGCTGAATGGTACTTGGAAGGTTGGTACCACAATTCCCACAATGCACCTGGCCAAATCCTTAAATGTCCACTGGATGCACTCCAGGCTGGGGACTCTTGGTGGAGATGGTGCAGGGGAGATCTGTTAACCTGTAGCTTGCAAGGAGTCCACACTTTAATAATTTTGAATCAAGGCACATCCATAGGACAGTAGTTTCAGATAGTATGGCAGATGGAGGCAGTCACTCAGAATGCAAGGCTTGGTATTTTAGCAGAACAGTCCTTCTCCGTCTCTTAGTTTCAAGTAGCAGATCTGAGAGGCTCTGCGCCTCTTGTATATTTATTTAGTCTTCTCTGGGGTCTAGCAGGGTAGCACTCCTGTCCAATGCAGTGCAAGACAATACCATAGAGCATGACAACTTCCTCGAAAGTGTGGCATAATCTTGTCGCAGAAAGCACAATTACTCCAAAATTCATGATGGCTGAAATCTCAGCAGAGGAGCAAGAACTAGCTAAACTAACCTCCAGTGTTGCTCACTCCATAGCTCTCCTCCTCCTAACATCTGCAGATTCTTTCCTTAAGCCTGCTATCTGGCTGGGCCAGACTGGATGGGGGTATGTAGGCCTGGCATTCCCTGCCTGTCCTGTTCCTACTTTGAAGCCTCATGCTTTGCGACCCCTCACCTCTGCTCTGGCACTCCTGTGTAGCCCTTCGTCAAAGCGGCCTGGCTAATCCTGTTAACTCTGACCAATCAGGGAAGACTGCAGGAAGGCTGAACTTTGGCTTACAGACAAGAACGTCTTATAACTTCTTTCCTGTACAATTTAGGATAAGTTCAGCAATGGCAAGTCTTTAAATGATATTTATTCAATTCCTTGCAATATCTATGTGTCCATAAACTATTGCAATGATATCCTATGTGGCTAGGTTTCTACAATGGGGAAAATGAAATGTGCAATTTCTCAATCACCAGGGCATACAAAACTTCTTTTATAAAGGCCCTGCTTATAGTCACATGACCTCCACCTAGGGGAGACCTTGGAGGTCTTTAATATGTAAAAGTAGTGTGGATCCTCATCCCACAGCCCTCATAGAACCAGAGTCGATTTTGGGAGGGACTTTACTACAATGTGGGAAGTGAAATGTGCACTTTCTTTATCCCAGGCCATTTAAAACATCTTCTATAAGGACCCTGCTTACAATTACATGACCCCCCACTCATAGGACACCTAGGAGACACCCTTGGGGTAACTACTATGTAAGAATAATGTAGATTACCACTTTATAAGTGCCCCTGCCACCAAAGTCGAATTTGGGCAAAATGTATATTAAAAGCAGTGCTGCAAATGCCACGAAGGCTGCTGGCCTCTAAACTGCCATGCCCGATTATATACAGGGGACCTAAATGTAGTTTCAATCCCCTGCCCTATTATCTACTAGGGACGTATAGGGTAGGCCATGCCAATCATAGGTGTACCCTAACACATAGTGTACCCTAATGCATTTGTTTGTTTGTGTGTGTGCGGTGAACTCAGCTCGGGGAGTTTGCAGAGTTTTCCCCACTCCACGTTATGTGGAGCTCGCGGAGTTCTGAAAAGCTGCGCTCTGCGGAGCGGAGTTTCTTTCCTCACTCGTAATCATCAACATCAAGTTGGTGAGCAAGAGCAAGGAAAATCCACCTCCCATTGAGATTTTTTCTCCTCTCTGATTTCCCTCACTTGCGCTCGTCAACTTGACATTGACAAGTGCAAGTGAGGGAAATCAGAGATTTCTCAATGCGGGTGGTCGGATTTCCTAAAGGGAGTGTCAGTGTATGCTCGCGACTGCTCGCATTGAGAAACCGTCCGTTCGCGTTGCGAAAGCTGCCGCTCAAGTAGAAAATCTACTCGAGAGGCAGAAATGAAGCAGCACCCGCTTGCACTGTGCATGGTGCCATTCGCAATAATTTCACATTTTTCTAACAAACTCCACCGCTTATGGAGCTCTACGTAGCCTGGCAGAGGTTTTTTTTGTACTTCGCGGAGTTACGCGTAGCACAATTTCTTGAACTCCGCCCAGGCTTAGTTTTAACATAGCACTGGTTCTGGGCCTGACTAGCAGAGCCCAGGAGACCGTCAGCTACCACCAGTTCCTGTCAGCAATAAATGGGGGTGCACAGGATGACTTTGCAACATCTGGCCCTTCCCTCATCCACACCGTCACATCGAGGGCCAAGAGGAAATCTCTGCTGATGAGGTGAGGATTCAAAGTGGTAAGGATAAGTGCTGCTGAGCCCAACAGCTAGCAGAGCCTCAGCACGAGGCACCTGAGCTCTGCAACATCTTTGCCATGCCCCTTGTATTTATGTTATTTACCAATTACTTCTTTTTTCTCTATTTGACAATTGTTGTAGGTTTGAATTTCATTGATCAAAGTTTTACTTAGGAACTTTTTTAGGTATTATTCTTTTATGAAAGATGGTAATTAATATATGCATTTGTTTATATGCTCATTTAGAGTATATCTTAGTGCATTGTTCATTTTATGTGTTAGTACATTATTTCATGTGTATTTATTTTATGTTTATTAGTTAAAATGATGTTTAAGTTGTTGATATATTCATTATTAACATTTTTGTGGATTTGCATTTACTTTAACGTTTTCTCAATATCCAGACACTATATTGTTTTTATCTCAATATTGGTGTGGTTCCAATATTTTTGTTACAACTATTTTTGAAGTCGATATTTTTATATATTTCATAGGGTTTTTTGAAAAGTTGATGTATTGGTAATCTGCATTTTTACAATGTTTTTTAGCATTGCAATACTTTTGTAGTCGATATTGTGACATACATTTGAGTAGCAGGACTAATATTGTATAATGCACCAAATGGTAAAAAAAAATCCAGTATCTTCAGACTACTTAGAAATGGGGTTAACCTTTGGTCAACAGAACGAGGCATCTTCGGCATTCACTGCCAATTACCAGCAGAGATTCCAACAGGTTTGTGGAATTTTCCTCATCCTTTTTGTTGAAACTCAGAGACATTTTTGCCTGGTTAAACCTCACCCTAATAATAAATTATGATAGTACCTCTTAATACCTCAACTGTTGTCAAGTAACACAACATCAACTCATTAACCTTCTTACCAAGATTTTTCTCATTGCTTACTCGAGCAACATATTGGGAGTGAATAACTCCGGCCGTGCCCAGCGAGATGCATGGGCCCTTACTTCAAGGAGATATGGTCTCTCTATAAGTACTTTCATGCTCCATCCAGGCTTTGAGGAGTCTTTTCGAATAGACTGTCTACAATCCGTAGTTCAGTCCTGAGGAAGACCCGCTGTGATGTTTATTTATCATATATATTTCAAGAGGATTGAGGACATGGAGTGGGATTACGACCATTGGTTCATCACCCTTGATATAAATAGTCTCTATACCATCATAGACCAACAGCAAGGGTTAGTGGCATGTGCACACTATCTAGATACTAGACCCCTGAGATTTCAGGAACATAGCAAGATGATTCTGGAGATGATAAAGTACTGTCTCAAAAACAACATCTTCATGTTCAATGGTACTCTTTATCGTCAAACCACCGGAATCGCGGTGGGATCTTGCTTTGCTACCAGCTTTGCCAACCTGTTCATGGGAAGCTGGGAAGAGGACATTTTCTCTGACCCCGAGTACCAGAATGACCTCACTCATGTTACGATGTGGCTACGCTACATCGACTACCTGTTTATCATCTGGGTGGGTCACCAACACGAGGCCTTGTCATTCATTGACAAACTCAATGTCAATGACAGGAACATCAAACTGAGCGGCAACATAAGCGACAAAGACACAGAATACTTAGATGTCAGGTTAGAGATCAAGCACCTTCGAGTTCACACATCTCTTTACAGGAAATGCACAGCAGGTAATAGTGTGCTCCATGCCCTCAGCAGCCATCCTGAGGCTCTCAAATGGAGCATCCCCTATGAGGAGCTGCTGAGTGTGAAGAGAAATTGCAACACTGATGAGGGATACCAACTTGAGAGCGAATGGATGGTTGAACGCTTCAGGGAGAGGGGGTATCCGAATTGGGTGCTCAAAAAAGCCAAGGAGAGGGCTGACCCCATGGATAGATCTCTGACCATTGCTGACACACCTGATCCTGACACAAGTGGTGAAGGGGAAAACACTAGAATGATCATGACCTTCAGTTCAGAGTCGAGAGGCATCAAATGCATCTTAACTCAAAACTGGAACATACTCAAAACTCCAGACAGACCCAACATAATTTACAGGAGAGGCAAAAGTGTGAGGGACCAGCTAGTACACAGTGATATCACCATCTATCCTGACAGAAACATACATTGCCTGCATGGTTTCTTCCCTTGCGGGCACTGTAAAGCCTGTAAAAACAGCAAATTCCGTAATCACGTAGAATATAATGGGGTGCGGAAAGAAATAACACAATTCCTCATATGCAGCTCCACTTTTGTCATTTATGCGATTGAATGCAGCTGTAATCTCTGGTACATCGGATCTAAAACACTGATGGCCAAGAAAGAGCATTACAGAGCTCTCGTTCACAGTGACCAGAAATTCCCCGTAGCTTGACATTTTCAAGATAGACACTTTTCCATAACAACCAATCTATGCTTTCACATCTTAGAAAAGGTGAAAATGGGCCCCATGGGGGTAACAGGGTCCTTACCTGAGACAGAGGGAGTGCAAACATATCATCAACTTCCAAACCAAGACCCCTGGGGGACTCAACCAGGATGAAGAATTATCTATACACCTGAAGGAGTAATGTTTCCTCACGTTGGACGACAGGTCTTCCACATTTTGCGAAGAACTGTCCCTTTCCCTGCTCTACTCTTGGTTTGGTGTCTGCTTTTGCACTCCATGGTATAACGAACATGAATAGACGTCGGGCTTTGAACGTATGCTCCCTTGTACTGTTGACATGGTACTGAAATGCTGTTTTCTGTTCCTCTCTGATTTTCTCCCTCACAACAGTTGAACAGCTATATTGACTTTATCTGTTTACATACATATAAAACTGTGTTTTGACGAGGTGGAAACTGGTATCCACACTCTTTTTAATTTTTTATTCTGGGTTCTTTCTATTGTTGTCTCACACAGGAGGAAGGAAGGAGCCCACTCACCTGTAATCACCTGCATGGGCCGCCTACCCTTTCTACCCTCCCGGTTCCATTTGGGCACTTCAGCACTTGAGAGAGACTGTACCCTGTACGTGTGCGTTGGATCGGTTGGGAACAGAGCTCTGTCTCCATCACTGAGCACAGTAGGACCTTTGTAATGAATAGAGTGTTTGAACTGTTTGCAATTTTTCTACAGTAGTCGTGGGGCACTAGCCCAATATTTAGTCAAGCACTGGTTTCTGTTCAGGGCACCTGTCCATTTGGCTCTCAGTATTACCGGAAATATTCCTATCTGGGGTAAGACGGTCCTTGACAGCATTGCACTTTTGTTACACACTGCAAGGCACTAATCTATTCGGTAACCTGCACGTAAGCCGCCTATTGGCTACTTGTTTTACAATAGGATGTCACTGTCCACTTGGACTAGAATCCCCCGGCTATGCAGTATCATTCATATAATTAAACTTTCATTCTTACCAGTCTTGTTTTATGGCATAAACCTAGACATTGACAAAAGGTTGTTCCGAAAAAATGAAATTGTGTTCGGACAAGGACATGCGTAATACCAGCATGTGCCGGGATCTGGCACGCGTTTTGTTTTGTTACATGCTGATAGACAGGCCCATGCTCTCCCTCTATAGAGATTCGTCACATATGCATTCTAATATGTGGTTAATTTGTTTGTACTGTCACAAACACTATGCACTTTACATGTATTGGACAGGCTTGCCACTATAACATGTCTGCCATGAAATTTGATTTGTTTATGTCTGGAACTTTGACATTGATAAAGTTTTGTTCTGACATTGACATGCGCAATACCAGCTTGTGCCGGGACCAGGCACACGTATATTTTTGTTACATGCTGAGAGACGGGCCCATGCTCAATTGAGGTGTGTCACATATACACATGTGGGTTTATTGATTTATCGCATACAATATGTATTTTACATGTATCGGACTAGCTTGCCACTACAACATGTCTGCTATTAACTATACATTGGTCCTTTTTCATTCTCTGCACTGCAGACTATTACAGTCTCTCTGATTTGGTATAAGTTGCACGTGATCAAGGTTCTTCGGAATCGAAACGCGTTGTGAAATAAATGGTGGATTGGCAAACTTGACGGAGTTGTGTTTTACTGAGAGCGCACTGAAACACGCTAAACTTTGGGAATTAAAATAGCCGGTGTGCTCCGCCTGGGTGTGCGCCAATCTCCTGCGGTCCCAGACCGTCCCGAAGGAGAGCTTCTGGTGCAATATATATATATACTTGAGTCCTTCAGAAAGTATCACAAAGAAGGTGGGGCACTCAAAGATTTTCCAAGTGGATTTATTGCTCATGGGTTAACCAACAAAACAAAGGTCTCACAGGATGCGTTTCAGCTTCACGCCTTCATCAACAGGTAAGTAACCGTTTTGAAAGATATTTGTAGCATATACATGTTGCAGGGCAAATGCTAGTAGACATGGAAAAGTTTAAGGAGAGGATGTAGCCTTACATCTAGAGCGGTCAACCTTGAAGCTGAGGAACCGGGTTCAAGTCTCGGCAAGGAAGCTAAGCATCCTGTGATTCTGGGCAAATCACATAATCTCCCCGTGCCTAACAAAAAATTAATGTGTCCTCATTTAATGAAACTGGTGCTCATGTAAAGCGCTCTGATACCCGAACTCTCGGGTCTAGTTTGCGCTATATGAAATTCCTTAATAATGAAAGTTTGCATAGCACTCTCTTTCATAATCAACGATCATATTGAAATTACAAAGACGTCCCCAGTGGGCCAGGGCAGAAGTAGTCAATTGATCACAATATTGTCATGGAATTGTGCTCATTCCAACATAAAAACAGTACTTTACACTCCAGCCGGAATGGTCATAGACATGGCAGGGTTACAATCAGTGCTTAATTTGAGCAGATGCTTTCAGGTGCTCAGCACCGGCACTTCTTTCACAGGGCCGGGGCTACAATTTCTAACCCTGCAGGTGGTGGTCTCAATATTAATTGTTCAAATTCAAAATAAAAAGAATAACATACATTGCATGGTGACTGGCTGGTAAATGTTCATAGGCAGGCCGGCATACGCCTATCCAGGCAGGTTTGATTGCGTATCACCACGTTAGTGATGATGTCATCACACTGATCACAAATCCAAGAAGTCATAGACAAACTATGGCTTGCATTCTATTCCCCTAGAATGCTGCACCCTGCCACTGCCTGAGCCTAAACCTCCCATTGGATAATTGTAGCTGGGGGCTGGCTCATAATGGAGTTGAAGCAAGGAAGATGCAGGAGCGCATTTGGAACTTGGGAGTGAGGGCTCTTGAGGAAGAATAAATGAAAGTAAGTGTGGACTTTCCACTTGTTGCATAGCCAGAGTAGCATATCCGGCAGCCCTGCATTGCTGCTATCCTCAATGTGCTTGATGCGGCCATGACCCAACACAACTTTCGTGTGCCATGTCGTTACCTGTAGAATCTGTGCGCTGCACCCAAACATGGTAAATGCTGAGCGTGAGTGAGTCCAGTAGGCACCACAGCCATCCTTACCATCATCTGCAGCATTACTGCTTGGGACAATGCCTGTGCTGTAGCAGGCAGGGTCACAGTAAGCTGAGCAGTGGATGCCGATGCCGTCACCATCCCTGGACCTTCTAATTACAGACAGCACTAGCAGTGACATGGCCTGCTGGGCTCAAGCAGTCGCCTGTTCCACAATAAACCCAGTCATACCACACTGAATAATATACGCAAAAAAGCATTTTCATTTGGTGTTCATTTTGTTTTTGCACTCGGTGTAGGTAAGAAAGTAAACACGTCATCTTCGGCTCCTTTAGGAATGACAACAGGAAAACGCAGAGTTCAAAATAGCAGGGACATGTACAGGGGTCACAGGCAGCAGCAGTGTTAGAAATGAGAGACAGCAAGAGTAAAGAGGAGAAGAAACAACAAGAGAAGAGAGAGATAAAATGGAGCAAAGTAGGAGAAAAGGAGGAGAGCAAATCAGATACAAAGAGAAAGCAGCCATGATGTGAAGAAGAGAGCATTAGGAAGAGAGAAGATAGAATGAAAGGATGTGGAGGAAAGGATGTGGAGGACAGGACAGAGGAAAAAAAGCTGACAAATTATAAAATGGTGACACAGCTAATCACTGCGAGAGAGTGATAGTAAAGAGCCAAGATCGAGGGGAGAGAGAGCAGAGCGTGTATAAAAGTGAAGAGAAAAAAGGACAGGGCTAAAATGAATAGAGGGCGTATCAGAAGTACAGAGTGTGACAAAGATGATAGAAAACAAATAGAGAGGTGAGAGCATAGACTCTTAGAGCAAAGACTTGGGGGACAGACAACAGATCAAGGTTAGAAGATAGAGACTGAGGCAGTGTGAGTGTTGAAAGTGAGGCTCACCGGAGAAAGAAGTGAGCGGTGGCCTCCTTGGCAAAATTTTCAGCACCTGCACTTTTTTTTTTACAAATTAAGCAGTGATTACAATTCAATTCATTGCTACTCTTGCCCATTATGTATCATAGTAAATCAAACCCCAGTGGGCAGTGAAACTAACCTCTACCGACACAATAGAGTTGTGAGATTCATCTCCTGTCTCAACTGAAATAGAGGCAAAAAGCACAAAACTTTATATATATATATTTAATTTATGTATGTTCTGATCATTATTCCTTATCATGCACATATTCACTTTATGTAACTTATCACACCAAAGTCACTTTCCTTCTGTTTTTTGTTCTACTATTTGTGTATGTTGCAGCCATATATGAACGCAACTATTATAAATAATACATACATTTTTTTGAAATATTATTTTTTGGTATGTTTTGATCTGTGCTTCGACTATTTTGTTTGATATACGTCAACACAGCAAGGCAGGGTCATTGACTGGACCCTTTAATATGTCTTGGGATGTTTCTTACAGCCTATGTACGGGGCCCACACTCTTAATCGAAACACAGGGATGGCCCAAACCAACATAGGTGGTATGCTGTTTCATAAAAAAAAGATCACGTGGTTCAAGAGCTTGCCTCAAAGGGCAGAGCCAGCACTCTGAAGGCATTTTTACTGGGCATCCTTAGTCTGCCACTGGATTAGCAGGATGATTGTAAGGGAGGGTTCTTGTACTGGTTGTCTTCCATCCCAGGATGCCGGGCAAGGGCCATAGATAGAGCATATCAGCAGGGCCTCCGGCATGTCTTTGTGACTGCTGTTGCCAGGGATCGGGAACAGAAGTTCCACCTTCCAGGAAGCCCCAGCAGTAGGTCATTTTCAAAGCAAGATGGCTTTAAGGTACTAACTCGAACTGGCCAGATGATGTGTAATACCTGCGGGAGCTCCAACAAGCACCACATTAACTTTCAAGTTCTGAGTGCCTAACGGATGTGACAGGTCTATTTACCACTATATCACCTGTGTTCATCTGAAGGCCCTGGCTTGGGCTACAGTAGGTTATGGATTGCAAAGTTTAGACAGACAGGCACCTAACAAATTATTACTTGGACGACATATTTAGCAGGCGACTTATGGCACTTTTGGAAAATGAATTGGCCAAGGCATTTATGAACACTGTGATAGACAGAATGATGCAGAAAGGAGGGTAATACAATGTCCTTTTGAGGTCACTTGTTACAAGAACACTACCCTTTCCAAATGGCACATTAACCCAGCTTGCAATACACATTATCTTGGGGAGGGCCCGTGCCACCTAATGCTGATTGATGTTACCTGGGAGATTGAAATAGACCGCTCCCTGGGGCTTTCACAAAGGATGTATGTCCATATATAGAAATCACTGTAATCAACCATTCAGCCACCTTATGGGGGTCGATTGAGGATGCCTCCTCTCTCCAATTTGAAGCTTATGGTTCTGCACTTGGGATGGTGTTTTCTGGACTCTACGATTATGAACGTAAGATAAAATAAAGAGGGGGACGTTACAGTGCAGAGAAAACTAAAACAAAGATATGTGGTGGAACATCTGTGACATACCACTGCCCACTTTCACCCCTGTTAACTACCCTCACAGTTTGAGGTATTTAGGAGCCCATTCACAAAGACATTTCGGAGTACTTAGAAATGTACTATTGTAGTACTCAATTACTTAACTGCATTTGTGAATTGCCCACTAAAAGTTTAACTCTTTGTTAGTAAAAGTAAAATAGTGCACAAGCGTATCTATTATTACTAACTGCAAAAGAACATGTTCTGAGTATTCTTAGAGTATTCCCACAAACACAAACGTTTGTTGAATATGAATCCATCATTAGAATGTTCTTGATATCCTTTATCGTTGATTTGATCCTTTCCTTTATGGCATTTATGTGCAGCTTATGAGATATGGATATTTTATTCTGCTTTGTAAATAATGCAAATGTATGTCTTTTATCGGCTTTGAAAAAGTTCAGAGGGCGAAACAAGTGTGGGCTGTGATGAAAAAATTCATGTTTCTATCGTAATCAATAAAAAAGGGCAAAGGAGAAAATGAAACAAGAAGAAAATGAATTTACTAGGTGTTTGTTGGAGATTGTCTTCCTGTAACTTAGAGATGTGAAGTCATGGAGACGAAAGTTTCATATAGGTAGGCTCTGTGGTTGAAGAAGGAGTGGGTTCTGGATGTGGTGTGTTCGGATGCCCTTGGCAAGAAGAATGGTGTGATAACACTTATATCTACAAATTCTGGGTTATCGGTGATCTCTACTGAACATGATTCTGAGGGTCGTTGGTTCTTATCTAGATTGTCTGATGGGGTTACTGATCTTTATGTTCTGAATATTTATGCTCCAAATAATGACGATCCTTCTTTTTGGCAAATGATCATTAAATTACTTGCCCATATACCTCATAATGGCAATTTAATAGTTGGTGGTGATTTTAATTTACTTATAGATCCCGTGCTAGATAGGAACTCAGCTTTTTCCTTCTGTCCTCCTAGAGCTCACAAACAATGATTAAATATGAGCTCTTCTGCTAATCTTCAAGATATCTGGCGTCTTCATAATCCTACGGGTAGTGATTTTTCTTTCTTTTCCTCTCCTCATTCTAGTTTTTCTCGTATTGATTATCTCTTGGTTCATTCGTCTCTAGTGCAATCTTCATCTTCTCCGTCAGAACCTTCGCAACTCCTGAGGCGGAAAGCCGGGAGATAGCCACTAAATTGTTTTAAAATTGTTGTGTCACTTGAGATTTCCTACTGATTTTAAGAGTACTACTTACTTGGCCTCACTGGACTCTGTCCAAAAGAACTTCGCACAGCTGCCCTCGCGCTGTCAGCGAACGCCCAAACAAACACAGCGCCATTGCCGGCGTGCCGATAGACCACGCCCCCTTGGAGGCCACGCCCCCTCCCTCAATACAGGTATTTAACCGCTGATTACAAGCGCCGCCTGTCAGAACCTTCGCAACTCCTGAGGCGGAAAGCCGGGAGATAGCCACTAAATTGTTTTTAAATTGTTGTGTCACTTGAGATTTCCTACTGATTTTAAGAGTACTACTTACTTGGCCTCACTGGACTCTGTCCAAAAGAACTTCGCACAGCTGCCCTCGTGCTGTCAGCGAACGCCCAAACAAACACAGCGCCATTGCCGGTGTGCCGATAGGCCACGCCCCCTTGGACGCCACGCCCCCTCCCTCAATACAGGTATTTAACCGCTGATTACAAGCGCCGCCTGTCAGAACCTTCGCAACTCCTGAGGCGGAAAGCCGGGAGATAGCCACTAAATTGTTTTAAAATTGTTGTGTCACTTGAGATTTCCTACTGATTTTAAGAGTACTACTTACTTGGCCTCACTGGACTCTGTCCAAAAGAACTTCGCACAGCTGCCCTCGCGCTGTCAGCGAACGCCCAAACAAACACAGCGCCATTGCCGGCGTGCCGATGGGCCACGCCCCCTTGGAGGCCACGCCCCCTCCCTCAATACAGGTATTTAACCGCTGATTACAAGCGCCGCCTGTCAGAACCTTCGCAACTCCTGAGGCGGAAAGCCGGGAGATAGCCACTAAATTGTTTTAAAATTGTTGTGTCACTTGAGATTTCCTACTGATTTTAAGAGTACTACTTACTTGGCCTCACTGGACTCTGTCCAAAAGAACTTCGCACAGCTGCCCTCGCGCTGTCAGCGAACGCCCAAACAAACACAGCGCCATTGCCGGCGTGCCGATGGGCCACGCCCCCTTGGAGGCCACGCCCCCTCCCTCAATACAGGTATTTAACCGCTGATTACAAGCGCCACCTGTCAGAACCTTCGCAACTCCTGAGGCGGAAAGCCGGGAGATAGCCACTAAATTGTTTTAAAATTGTTGTGTCACTTGAGATTTCCTACTGATTTTAAGAGTACTACTTACTTGGCCTCTCTGTACTCTGTCCAAAAGAACTTCGCACAGGTGCCCTCGCACTGTCAGCGAACGCCCAAACAAACACAGCGCCATTGCCGGCGTGCCGATAGGCCACGCCCCCTTGGAGGCCACGCCCCCTCCCTCAATACAGGTATTTAACCGCTGATTACAAGCGCCGCCTGTCAGAACCTTCGCAACTCCTGAGGCGGAAAGCCGGGAGATAGCCACTAAATTGTTTTAAAATTGTTGTGTCACTTGAGATTTCCTACTGATTTTAAGAGTACTACTTACTTGGCCTCACTGGACTCTGTCCAAAAGAACTTTGCACAGCTGCCCTCGCGCTGTCAGCGAACGCCCAAACAAACACAGCGCCATTGCCGGCGTGCCGATAGGCCATGCCCCCTTGGAGGCCACGCCCCCTCCTAACTTTTTTCTCTCATAAGAGTATGTGTCTACACCGTACGCGCAGCGGACAGGCGCAGCGGGCGCGCCTAAGGCACGCCCGTCTTCGCCCGTCATCGCCAAGTCATCGCCTCTCGCCACCCCCCCTGCCCAAAATACGTGGATGACACACTATTATGACAAAAATCATCTTCTTGCTCTCAACTCGAACCAACGATGTGACAAGTTGGAGGGATGCATTGGACAGACTGCTCTCCAATGTAACTCCTGTAGCCTATTCATACCTGCGCCGAGACTACTCTGTCACAGAACCGCCAGAAAGAACCTTTCATCACTTTTAATCGCTCAGCTTAACGTCAGGTCCCTGGTTAAACACCATGCGGAGATACATACTTTACTAACAGACGAGAACCCGGACATATTATTCTTATGTGAAACCTGGCTCACGGACGATCTAACCAGCATCCCCAACCTAACTCTACCAGATGAGTTCTCTATGACCTCCATCAATAGAGGATCGAGGGGTGGCGGCATCGCCGTCATTTATAGAACACCTTACACCTGTACTTTCGTAAAGGAAGACATTACGGGCTGTGAAGGCGCACGGTTTAAAATCACCACAAACCCTCATTTCTCCCTCTCAGGCCTCTTTATCTATAGACCTCCAGGCCCCTCCTCGAAATTCATTGAGGAACTCCTAGAAATAGCCCATGCCCTGGTCACTAGCTCCGTTAACTTCACGATCTTGGGGGATTTAAACCTCCACTTTGACGCCCTTTCAGATCTGACCATTAGCAGTCTTTTAGCAGACCTAACAGCCTTGCAGCTGACCCCTATCATACAATCCTCTACACACTCGGCTGGTCACTTACTCAACCCGGTCTTCACGAATATTCTGGAAGCCAAAGCCGATCCTCCTACTCCTATGGGATGGACGGACCACTTCCTTGTTTCTTTCGTGATTCCGGCAGCTACTCAACCTAACAAGACATCGTCCACCGCCCGCCTTAAACGGCCCTGGCACAAGCTCCAAAACATAAACCTGCCGGCCAGTTTAGGAGAACCTAATTTTGAAAGCACGAATGATATTAACACGTTATATGCCTCCTTTCAGGAATGGATCACCAAAGGTCTCGATACCATTATTCCAGCGAAATGGACGAGAGGAAGGAACACCCCCTCGAACCCATGGTATGACAACAACCTAAAAATTCTTAGAAAAGAATGTAAAAGAATGGAGCGCAATTGGAGGAAGGAGTATAGGGACAATGACAAAGCGCCCTACTTGACCACACTCAAGCGATACCATAATGCTATACGCACTGCCCGTGCGTCCTTCTACGCCAAAGAAATTGATTCCAGCCCCAACCCCACAAAAACTATTTTCAAATTGGTCCAAAAATTACAAAACTGCGGCAATCCTGCCACAGGCATTTCCTCCACTCGGGAGTGTGAGGACCTCGCCATTTTCTTTACAGAAAAGGTGAGAAAGATCTATAACACCTTCCCACAGAACTCCTCTGTTCTTGCCAATCCTCTCCAGGTCCCTCGCAAAGGCCTCGGGCTCACTTATCTGCCGCCCATCTCCCACGAGGAGCTAGCTAAACTCTGCAGAAAGGTGAAATCCGGCGCCCCCTCTGATCCCATGAGACCAGCCCAGTTTCTGGACTACCTGGACTTTTTTCTTCCCTCTCTAGCAATGCTCCTTAATCTTTCCTTCTCATCTGCCATAGTACCCACTTGTTGGAAACAGGCCTGGATTACCCCCATCATTAAAAAGCCCACTCTGGACCCCACAAAGCCGGAGAATTACAGGCCCGTCTCTCTGCTCCCCTGGGTGTCCAAACTGGCAGAAGCCCATGCGACCACCGTACTCACTGCCCATATGGCCGAAAATAACATCTTGGACCCTTCCCAACACGGGTTCAGGCCTGGACACAGTACGGAGTCCGCCCTCCTTCCACTACCGAACATCTTAGGATGATCATGGACGCCGGTCAGAGTGCTGCGCTGATACTACTGGATCTCAGCGCGGCGTTTGACACGGTGTCCCATGATATCCTGTTGAGCCGATTGGAGGGCATCGGGATCAGGGACAGGGCACTAGAATGGTTCCGATCATTCCTCACGAGCAGATCCTTTCGTGTGTCTGCCCCCCCTTTCATCTCCCACTCTCATGAGATTAACCAAGGAGTACCACAGGGCTCTGCCCTCAGTCCGTCCCTTTTTAATTTATACATGCAGCCCCTGGCGGCAGTGGCCAAAGAATGGGACCTTACGCTGGTGTCGTATGCCGACGACACACAGCTAGTTATCACCCTCACTGAAATGCCCTCTACCGCGGCCACAAAATTTAGGGATGGGCTGGCCGCCGTTGCCACCTGGATGACTGAAAATTGCCTACAGCTGAATGCAGGAAAAACCGAGGTACTACTCCTGGGTAAGAACCCCAACCACTGGAGTGACCACTGGTGGCCCCCTCTGTTAGGACCTACCCCCCCTCCCAAAGCCCTAGTCAAAAACTTAGGAGTATGGCTGGATTCCGCACTTCACTACCAAACCCACACCAAAAAGGTAGCAGCTACATGCATTGGGTTACTGAGAAGCCTGCACCCCATTCTAGGCTTCTTTGATCCCAAAACACGGCAGCTCGTTGTCCAAGCCACCATCCTGTCCCGTCTGGACTATGCGAGCGTTCTACTATTAGGCGCTAACAAAGCCGAAACAACTAGGCTCCAGTGAATACAGAACTCTGCGGCCAGGGCAATTGTAGGCCTCCCCAGAAGGTGCTCCGTTAGAGGCACCATCCAGAGACTACACTGGCTTCCGGTGGAAGCTCGCATTCAATTTAAGGCCCTCACTACTGCTTTCAAAATCTTGAATGAGGAGGGCCCTGTACTCCTCCAATCGCTGCTTACTCCTTACACCCCCCAGCGCAATTTGCGCTCCATAGGTCAACATTTAGCAGTGGTCCCGAATACTAAGTTCAGCCGCATCGGAGGTCGCTCCTTCAGACTCCGGGCGGCAAAACTATGGCACTCCCTACCCCTCCACATCCGCTGTATCGACAACCTACTCACTTTCCGCAAAGTTATCAAAACCCTCCTTTTCTCATGTTGGTAGGTCCCTTCTCCCTTCCCTCACCCCAGTAGGTTGTGCTATGGTTCTTAGCGCCGGGACGCCCCGTTGCTGGGGCAGCTGTCGCGCTCAACAAACCCATAACATAACATAACATTCATCCTATTCTTGTCTCAGATCACGCGGCGGTTTCTTTTTCTCTCTTAAATCTTGCTCCTAAGAAAAAGCCTTCCTCTTGGAGGCTAAATACGGAAATTCTGTATGACGATTCTCAAGTTCAAGCCCTACAAAACGAAATTGAACATTTCTTTTCTGATAATGAAGGCTCAGTTAGTTCTCCAGTGGTTTTATGGGATGCATTTAAATGTACGCTTCGAGGACACATCAATAAAGTAATGGCGAAAAGAAACGCTCACATCAAGAAGGAACTTGCTGAGTTATCAGATAGTATTAAACAGCATGAGCTTCTTTATCGGTGTTCTAGAGATACACATTTGCTGCAATCCATTAAAACTTTGAAATATTCATATAATACTATCATTACTAAGAGGGCTCATATTGGGGTGCAGGCCCAAAAATCCAAATGGTTACTCTTAAAAAATTGTGCTGGTAGGATTCTAGCAGCTACGTTAAAATTTCAAGAATCTAGTTTCAAGTCCTCTCAAATTTCTTCTATTACTGATAGATCTGGTTTTAAAAAATTTCAAACTAAGGAGATTCTTGAGGTTTTTCGTTATTTTTTTTGTACTTTATATACCCCTGTAGGAGAGTAGGGTCTGCTATCCTATGGTCACCCCAAATTTTTGCTTTTTGCTTCACTGGTTTTCGACTACTGAGGCTGTGGGCCTGCTGATCAGACCCCCAGCCTGCTGTTCTCTCACTAAATTAATGACACATGTGCTATAGGCACATACCAATTGGAAATGGACTCCTTGTCAGCCCCTGTAGAATGCACTATAGGTGCACAGGGCATAGGAGCCACTAAGGCCTACCAGGGGCTGCAGCATATCTTTTGCCACCCCTGGCTGGTTCTTAAATTGACACAACTGGCTGATCACTCAGCTGGGGTAAGGTGGTGTACACACCCCTTGCTTAGATATAGTATACCTATGTCTAAACCTATATCTGGACACATGTAAACCTGTGAGCCACTCCTATAGTCAGGCCTCACCAATCCTGGAGGCTGGGTGCATGGTTTTATGTGAGATGGAGCTCTAGCATGAGCTAAGCCTGTCTGCAGCCATCGGGAACAAATCCCTAAGCTGTTTCAGGATAATGCCATACCATATACTATTAAGTGCCTTATAATCCTCGCGGTTATTTAGCAACTTTGGTTTGGCTTTATCAAAACATGTCGTGTAAGGTGTCATACGCTTTGGAATACCATCCCCTCGCCAGTTCTGGCGACGGGGATGGCATTCCACCCCTCTAGAGGGGTAAGACATGTTCCTTTACTAAATGCGGTTAATTTCTCCAAAGACCTTAAGATCCACAAAATGGATGCCTCTGCCACAGACAAATGTCTGGACCCCTGCAGTTGACCGAAACTCGACCAAATGGGTCCTGGACAAAGGGTTTCCTGTCACAGGAGGGTGTCACCGCCCTCCAGACAGGAGATAGTGTATTGTAGCAGGGAGGTTTGAAAGAAACCAGACACTGCCTGGGGCGCACAAGGCTGCCCCTTGCATAATCCGGCCAAACCGGTTCTGGGGCACTCCAGCCCTCGTGCCAGGGCGGCCTGGATCAAAGGAAGGGGGTGTATCCACCCACTTCCTGGGTCCCACCCATAGGAGGGGACCTAGCAGGTAATCACGCCCCCCAGATTGGTATAAGAGTGGGAGCAGTGCCAATGCACATCAGATTTCCTGGAAGAAACATTAGAAACGAAACTCTGGACCCTTGGACCTCCATCTCAACGTGGAAGCCCGAAGAATCTCCCTTGTGGTCAAGGAGTGACCACCCTGCAGCAGCAGGCACCATCCAGCCCTCGACATCTACTTAGTTGCAGTTCCCGCCGGAACTCGAGCGACTGAGATCGACGAGATCAAGCTTGCCTGCCTTCCAACAGCCTGATCCACAGTCCCTGCAGAGCTGAGACCCGTGGAGGCGACCGGAAGCGTGGGGCACGCCATCTTGAATTGACCACGAGACGCTGACCGTGCAGCCCACGAGTGACCCTCGAAGCTGTGCACCGGGGTTTGAGAAGCCCCCACCCTGAGCTGCTCCTGAGCCGAAGTTCAGCCCTCCACACTCGACGAGTGCTGCGTGGGGCCCTTTGGCTCTATTTGGCTCAACGCGTTGGCCCGGTCACTTGCCAGCTGGCTAGTGGTCCCTGTGCCGACGAACTACCTAAGAAGACTCATGAATCTGGTTGCTCCAGATCCACATCAGCTCCCCTGAAAAGGAGCCCCGACTCTGACCTTCCTGGTCCGAGTGAGAAGCAATCTTCCGATCCCGCGTGGATTGCTCTTACCAAGGCTTGTTGGCTCCAAACTTGAAGCCGACTGCACCGACGGTGAGAGCCTGCGTGGGACAGATCGTGACCTGCTCCTGGACGTCGCAGATGCCCCAGAGCCCACGTGACAGCGGAGAGAAGCTCCTCGACGACCACCTGATTGCGCCCGACATTGCCTGGTTCCGTCCTGGTTCCACCCTGGTCACGGCTGAGTGACCCAGACTCTGTCCCCTCTGCTTTCAGGTACTCTACAACTTGAGTCCACCCTTGGACTCCACCGGACACTTCATCTTTAACCCGCCTGCAGCCCTTTCAGCTTCAAGCACCAAGAGCCTGCGTGTCAAAACCCGACGCCACTTCGACCCTGTGCACCCACTTCCTGTGGGTGAGGTAACTTTGCTCCGCCGGTGTTCCCACACTGGTGCACACCTCTAGGGTCTGTGTGTTAAGTTTTGCTCCTCTAGGTTCAGCGGAAGTGTCCTTAAACTTTAACTCTATGACTTTTACGCACCATTGGTTAACATTGGTGCATGCGTGCGCTTTCCGCACATCTCCCGAATCCCGAGGGCCATTCCCGACTTCAGCATTGCTTGTCCTGACTGCTCCCAGCGATTCCCTAGGCCCTAGGCCTAACCACTGTTCGAGTGGCCTCTCTTATACCACTTGTTTAGTATATGGTTTGAGTGGCCACCCGCCCTCATCCATAATTGTGCAACTTGTATGTTTAAACAGTGCTTTTGATTTAACGCTTGTGCCCCTTTATTCATAAAGAATACTGGGGATTGTTTTTAGTAATAAACACATATATTTTTATAATATATACTTGTGTGGTGTCCTTTCATTTGGTATTACAGGATTGTATGTGGTAAAACAGCTCGCTTAACACGACCTCTTAAGTTAAGCCTTTAGGCTGCTTAGTCCATGCTACCCCTAGGATAGCTTGTCTAATAAGGTTGACTTACAACCAGACACCATAAGGGATTGTTTGGTCAGGTAGTAGGTGGTTCCAGAATTGGAAACATCCCCTACCAGGCCAACTTCTCACGTTGGTGAGCAGCGGTGCGGATTTGAGCTTGCTGTTGTTTTACCATTGCAATCTTTATATCAAATTGAAAGATCACATCAAGTACCTCTAGGTACATATAAAATCAAAAGCTTAGCATATTAAGTTCTACTGAACTTAGTAGTTGTAGGTTGAAGGGATTAGCACACCCTGACTACAACTAACTAGCAAGGTACAGTAGGAAAACACTTAGTGTAGGTAAGTGCACCACTTACACCTCACTAGTAACCATGTCTGACACAGGAAAAGCCTCAGGGTCTGCTCCTGTGACAGTTGACCCTACCCAGGCAACTTTTGGATATGACAAACTAACCCGCAGAGACTTGATTGCCTTGTGCAAAGCAAGAGGGTTAAAAAGGGGCAGAAGCCCCACCTGCCTAATCCTGGTAGAAATCCTAGAACAGGATGACTTAGAGAAGGCTAAAGCAGCTTCCCTAGACACAGGAAATGGAGGGAACCCCCCTGTAGTTGATCCCCCTGAAGAGGAGGATGATGATGACTTGGATGAGGACTCAGATGTTGAGGACTTAGAAGTACAGGATCAGGGTAGCCAGGTTCCAGTTGGTAGGCTTAGCCAGGCCAACTTGGACCTACTGGGGAATGGAGAGGGCCAGCACCTCCCCAGAACCCAACATGTTATTCTCCCAGGCAACAGAAGAGTGAGATCTCCCTCAGGGGACTCTCATGTTTCTAGTGCCTCCAGAGAATCACAGAGAGGCATGAATGCTTCTCAAAAGTTAGAGCATAGGGCCAGAATGAGGGCTGTCAAACTCCAGATAGAGAGGGAGGAGGTAGCCTTGGCTCAAGCTAGACTTGCCTTGGCAAGAGAGCAGAAATTAAGTGGCTTAGATGTCACTGGTGGCAGCAATTTTCCAAGAGAAAAAGACAGGGCCTATGATAATAGAAACCTGACCAAAATTGTGCCCCCCTTTAAAGAAGGGGATGACATCCACAAATGGATGACTGCTCTTGAGAGAGCCTGCATGGTACAGCAGGTTCCTGAGAATCAGTGGGCTGCAATTTTGTGGTACTCCTTTTCTGAGAAAGGGAGAGACAGGCTCCTCACAGTTAGACCTGAGGATGCCAAAAACTACTCTGTTTTGAAGAGTGCTCTTATTGAAGGGTATGGCCTAACCACTGAGCAATACAGGTTGTTGTTCAGAGACACCCAAAAAGCACAGACTCAAGACTGGACTGATTTTGTGGAGTGTGCCACTAAGGCTTTGGAGGGTTGGTTGCAGGGAAGTAAAGTTTCAGACTATACAGGATTGTACAATCTTATGATGAGAGAACAGATCCTTAATAACTGTACAAACCAGCTGTTGCATCAATACCTTATTGACTCTGATCTGACCTCTCCCCAAGAATTGGGAAAGAAGGCAGACAAATGGGTCAGAACAAGGATTAAGCAGAAACCCCAGAACCAAGGTGGTGACCAGAAGAAAACAGACCAGAAGGGTGGTAACCAGAATCAGAAAGATAAAGAAAAAGACCAGAAGTCTTCAGGCCCCCAAACTAATAGTAAGGAGGGTGGTTCCCAAAATGGTAAGAAGAAGAAGAAGAACAAAGGTCCAAAGACACCTTGGTGTAATACCTGCAAATCAGTTTCACACTGGGGCAGTGAGTGCACCAAGACAAATCCAGTTCCCACCACTACAGCTCCTAAAGCAACTGCAACCCCAAGTACAGTAAGCAGTGGTGGAACACAGTCCAAGGGTGTAGCTGGGTTGACCCTGGGTATTGAAGTAGGATCTGGCCTAGTCAGAGTCCCTACACAGGCAGTTCTCCTGTATGATGTGGACATTGAGTTGCCCACTGCAGTAAGCCCCACTAACCTGGGCAAATACAGGCAGACTCCCTTAATTAATGAGAAACTGGCTCAAGCATACAGGGACACATGTGCCAGTGTCACCATGGTGACACCTGACTTTGTGGACCCTGGACAGATTGTACTAGGTGAGAGCTACCTAGTGACCAACGCCAGCAACTCCACTACCTCCCATAGTGTGGCAGTTGTGAACTTCTCCTGGGGAGGGGTTGATGGCCTAAAGAAGGTTGTGGTGAGTGCAGACCTACCAGTAGACTGTCTGTTAGGCAATGACCTTGAAAGCTCAGCATGGTCAGAAGTGGAGTACAGGACTCATGCAGAGATGCTAGGGATTTCAGAGCATGTCCTTGCCATGACAAGGGCTCAGGCTAAGAAGTGCCTTCCTGAACCAGTGGTGGATCTTGAGACAATAGACCAGCCACAACCCAAGAGAAGGAGCAAGAGAGGAAAGGCCCAGCCTTCCACCTTGCCCCAGGTTGAGGATCAAGTTTCAGAGGAAACTGATTCTGCAGTCCAAGAGGAGACTGTCTCAGAGGAGCTTGAACCTGACCAGGTTGAGTTTCTGGGGACAGGGGGACCCTCAAGGGCAGACCTGAGGCAGGCTCAATTAGATTGCCCTTCCCTTGAACCCCTCAGACAGCAGGCTGCTGCTGAGGCTGCTGGGGATGCCAAAGGTACCCATACTGTGTATTGGGATGAGGGACTCCTTTACTCAGAGGCTAGAGACCCCAAGCCTGGCATGACCAGGAGGTTGGTCATACCTCTGCAGTTTAGGGGGTTCCTTCTTACCTTGGCCCATGATATTCCCCTTGCAGGACACTTAGGCCAGAACAAGACGTGGGACAGGCTTGTTCCACACTTTCACTGGCCTCACATGTCAGAGGATGTCAAGGAGTTTTGTCGCTCCTGTGTCACTTGCCAAGCCAGTGGTAAGTCAGGTGGCACAACAAAGGCCCCCCTAATACCACTACCTGTGGTGGGGGTCCCCTTTGAGAGAGTTGGAATTGATATTGTGGGTCCAATGGACCCCCAAACAGCATCTGGGAACAGATTCATACTGGTGGTAGTGGATCATGCCACCAGGTATCCAGAGGCTATTCCCCTAAGGACCACCACAGCACCTGTGGTGGCAAAGGCCCTCATTGCAGTTTTCTCAAGAGTGGGCTTTCCTAAGGAGGTACTATCAGATAGAGGGACGAATTTTATGTCCAGCTATCTGAAAGCAATGTGGAAGGAATGTGGAGTAAACTATAAGTTTACCACCCCATATCATCCACAATGCAATGGGCTTGTGGAGAGATTTAACAAGACCCTTAAAGGCATGATAAAAGGATTACCAGAGAAGCTCAGGCGGAAATGGGACATTCTTTTACCCTGCCTGCTCTTTGCTTACAGAGAGGTCCCACAGAAGGGGGTTGGCTACAGCCCTTTTGAACTTTTGTTTGGCCACCCTGTGAGAGGTCCATTGTGTTTGGTGAAGGAAGGATGGGAGTTACCTCTCAAAAAGCCCAAACTAGACATAGTGGACTATGTACTTGGTCTCCGCTCCAGGATGGCTGAGTACATGGAAAGAGCATCCAAAAACCTGGAGGCCAGCCAAGAATTACAGAAAGCTTGGCATGACCAAAAGGCTGTGCTGGTAGAGTTCCAACCAGGACAGAAGGTATGGGTACTGGAGCCAGTGGCTCCAGCAGCACTCCAAGACAAATGGAGTGGACCCTATCCTATTATTGAGAAGAAGGGGGAAGTCACCTACTTGGTAGACTTTGGAACACCCAGGAGCCCTCACAGGGTAATCCATGTGAATCGCTTGAAAGCATTTGTGGACAGGGAGGACATGAGCTTGCTCATGGCCACAGATGGGGAACAGGAGGAAGAGAGTGACCCTCTCCCAGACCTGCTTTCTCAGAACCCTGATGATGGTTCAGTTGATGGAGTAGCCTTGGCAGGCAGCCTCACTGACCAGCAACAGAGGGACTGCAGACAAGTTTTGCAGGCTCACAGGCAAATGTTTTCACTCACACCCAGCCAGACTGACTGGTGTACCCATGTTGTGGACACTGGTGACAGTCTGCCTGTCAAGAATAAGATCTACAGGCAACCTGATCATGTCAGGGATTGCATCAAGGCTGAGGTGCAAAAGATGTTGGAGCTTGGAGTGATTGAGCCATCAGAGAGCCCATGGGCCAGCCCAGTAGTCCTGGTGCCAAAACCTCATACCCAAGATGGAAAGAGAGAAATGAGGTTTTGCGTGGATTACAGGGGTCTCAATGCTGTCACTAGGACAGATGCTCACCCCATTCCAAGAGCAGATGAGCTCATTGACAGATTGGCTTCTGCCAAGTTTCTGAGCACATTTGATCTGACAGCTGGCTACTGGCAAATCAGACTAGCTGAGGAGTCAAAAGCCAAAACAGCATTCTCTACCCCTAGTGGACATTATCAGTTTGTGGTAATGCCCTTTGGTTTGAAGAATGCACCTGCCACTTTCCAAAGGTTGGTGAACCAAGTCCTTACTGGGTTGGATGACTTTTGTGCAGCTTATCTAGATGATATTGCTGTCTTTAGCTCCACCTGGGAGGATCACCTGATCCACCTGAAGAAAGTTTTGGAGGCCCTGCAAAAGGCAGGCCTAACTATCAAGGCCACAAAGTGCCAGATAGGGCAGAGTAAGGTTGTATACCTGGGCCACCTAGTAGGTGGAGGCCAGGTTCAGCCACTGGAAAGCAAAATCCAGGCCATACAGGACTGGGCTCCTCCAGTTACCCAGACACAAGTCAGAGCCTTCTTGGGCCTGACTGGGTATTACAGAAAGTTTGTAAAAAACTATGGGTCTATAGTGACACCATTAAATGACTTGACATCCAAGAAGATGCCAAAAAAGGTTCAGTGGACAGTTAGCTGTCAGAAGGCATTTGAAGACCTGAAGAAGGCCATGTGCTCTGCACCTATCCTAAAGAGTCCTGACTACTCCAAACAGTTCATTGTTCAGACAGATGCTTCTGAGTTGGGGGTGGGAGCTGTGCTCTCACAACTTAATCAAGATGGTCAAGACCAGCCTATTGCTTTCATTAGCAGGAGGCTGACTCCCAGAGAGAAACGTTGGTCAGCCATTGAGAGGGAGGCCTTTGCTGTGGTTTGGGCATTAAAGAAGTTGAGGTCCTACTTGTTTGGAACTCACTTCCTGGTGCAGACAGACCATAAGCCCCTCTTATGGCTTAATCAGATGAAGGGTGAAAATCCCAAACTGCTCAGGTGGTCCATTTCCCTACAGGGAATGGACTTTACAGTGGAGCACCGCCCAGGGACTGACCATGGTAATGCAGATGGTCTCTCCAGGTACTTCCACTTAGAACATGAAGACTTATCTGGTCAAGGTTAGTTTAATGTCCCTGCGTTTGGGGGGGGGGTTGTGTAGGAGAGTAGGGTCTGCTATCCTATGGTCACCCCAAATTTTTGCTTTTTGCTTCACTGGTTTTCGACTACTGAGGCTGTGGGCCTGCTGATCAGACCCCCAGCCTGCTGTTCTCTCACTAAATTAATGACACATGTGCTATAGGCACATACCAATTGGAAATGGACTCCTTGTCAGCCCCTGTAGAATGCACTATAGGTGCACAGGGCATAGGAGCCACTAAGGCCTACCAGGGGCTGCAGCATATCTTTTGCCACCCCTGGCTGGTTCTTAAATTGACACAACTGGCTGATCACTCAGCTGGGGTAAGGTGGTGTACACACCCCTTGCTTAGATATAGTATACCTATGTCTAAACCTATATCTGGACACATGTAAACCTGTGAGCCACTCCTATAGTCAGGCCTCACCAATCCTGGAGGCTGGGTGCATGGTTTTATGTGAGATGGAGCTCTAGCATGAGCTGAGCCTGTCTGCAGCCGTCGGGAACAAATCCCTAAGCTGTTTCAGGATAATGCCATACCATATACTATTAAGTGCCTTATAATCCTCGCGGTTATTTAGCAACTTTGGTTTGGCTTTATCAAAACATGTCGTGTAAGGTGTCATACGCTTTGGAATACCATCCCCTCGCCAGTTCTGGCGACGGGGATGGCATTCCACCCCTCTAGAGGGGTAAGACATGTTCCTTTACTAAATGCGGTTAATTTCTCCAAAGACCTTAAGATCCACAAAATGGATGCCTCTGCCACAGACAAATGTCTGGACCCCTGCAGTTGACCGAAACTCGACCAAATGGGTCCTGGACAAAGGGTTTCCTGTCACAGGAGGGTGTCACCGCCCTCCAGACAGGAGATAGTGTATTGTAGCAGGGAGGTTTGAAAGAAACCAGACACTGCCTGGGGCGCACAAGGCTGCCCCTTACATAATCCGGCCAAACCGGTTCTGGGGCACTCCAGCCCTCGTGCCAGGGCGGCCTGGATCAAAGGAAGGGGGTGTATCCACCCACTTCCTGGGTCCCACCCATAGGAGGGGACCTAGCAGGTAATCACGCCCCCCAGATTGGAATAAGAGTGGGAGCAGTGCCAATGCACATCAGATTTCCTGGAAGAAACATTAGAAATGAAACTCTGGACCCTTGGACCTCCATCTCAACGTGGAAGCCCGAAGAATCTCCCTTGTGGTCAAGGAGTGACCACCCTGCAGCAGCAGGCACCATCCAGCCCTCGACGTCTACTTAGTTGCAGTTCCTGCCGGAACTCGAGCGACTGAGATCGACGAGATTAAGCTTGCCTGCCTTCCAACAGCCCGATCCACAGTCCCTGCAGAGCTGAGACCCGTGGAGGCGACCGGAAGCGTGGGGCACGCCATCTTGAATTGACCACGAGACGCTGACCGTGCAGCCCACGAGTGACCCTCGAAGCTGTGCACCAGGGTTTGAGAAGCCCCCACCCTGAGCTGCTCCT
Source organism: Lissotriton helveticus (assembly GCF_964261635.1). Lineage (NCBI taxonomy): Eukaryota > Metazoa > Chordata > Amphibia > Caudata > Salamandridae > Lissotriton > Lissotriton helveticus. The sequence goes on from NC_136068.1 coordinate 1,001,017,309, forward strand.
GAGCCGAAGTTCAGCCCTCCACACTCGACGAGTGCTGCGTGGGGCCCTTTGGCTCTATTTGGCTCAACGCGTTGGCCCGGTCACTTGCCAGCTGGCTAGTGGTCCCTGTGCCGATGAACTACCTAAGAAGACTCGTGAATCTGGTTGCTCCAGATCCACATCAGCTCCCCTGAAAAGGAGCCCCGACTCTGACCTTCCTGGTCCGAGTGAGAAGCAATCTTCCGATCCCGCGTGGATTGCTCTTACCAAGGCTTGTTGGCTCCAAACTTGAAGCCGACTGCACCGACGGTGAGAGCCTGCGTGGGACAGATCGTGACCTGCTCCTGGACATCGCAGATGCCCCAGAGCCCACGTGACAGCGGAGAGAAGCTCCTCGACGACCACCTGATTGCGCCCGACATTGCCTGGTTCCGTCCTGGTTCCACCCTGGTCACTGCTGAGTGACCCAGACTCTGTCCCCTCTGCTTTCAGGTACTCTACAACTTGAGTCCACCCTTGGACTCCACCGGACACTTCATCTTTAACCCGCCTGCAGCCCTTTCAGCTTCAAGCACCAAGAGCCTGCGTGTCAAAACCCGATGCCACTTCGACCCTGTGCACCCACTTCCTGTGGGTGAGGTAACTTTGCTCCACCGGTGTTCCCACACTGGTGCACACCTCTAGGGTCTGTGTGTTAAGTTTTGTTCCTCTAGGTTCAGCGGAAGTGTCCTTAAACTTTAACTCTATGACTTTTACGCACCATTGGTTAACATTGGTGCATGCGTGCGCTTTCCGCACATCTCCCGAATCCCGAGGGCCATTCCCGACTTCAGCATTGCTTGTCCTGACTGCTCCCAGCGATTCCCTAGGCCCTAGGCCTAACCACTGTTCGAGTGGCCTCTCTTATACCACTTGTTTAGTATATGGTTTGAGTGGCCACCCGCCCTCATCCATAATTGTGCAACTTGTATGTTTAAACAGTGCTTTTGATTTAACGCTTGTGCCCCTTTATTCATAAAGAATACTGGGGATTGTTTTTAGTAATAAACACATATATTTTTATAATATATACTTGTGTGGTGTCCTTTCATTTGGTATTACAGGATTGTATGTGGTAAAACAGCTCGCTTAACACGACCTCTTAAGTTAAGCCTTTAGGCTGCTTAGTCCATGCTACCCCTAGGATAGCTTGTCTAATAAGGTTAACTTACAACCAGACACCATAAGGGATTGTTTGGTCAGGTAGTAGGTGGTTCCAGAATTGGAAACATCCCCTACCAGGCCAACTTCTCACAACCCCCACTAATGAGTCGTCCTTTGAGGATTGTCAGGAATTTTTAAAAACCATTCCTCTTCAGTCTGTGTCAATGAATGATGGGGAGAAATTGGGTGGCCCAATTACATCTGATGAAATTATACATGCAATCAAGTCCACTCGGTCTGGTAAGGCCCCTGGTCCAGATGGATTTCCGATTATGTTTTATAAAACTTTTCTCCCTTCGATGGTTCCTCGCCTTAAGGCTGTTTTTGACGTGTTTATCCAAGAGAGTGCGGTTTCGGGTACGGCGGCGGATGCTACTATTGTGGTAATCCCAAAGGAGGGAAAAGATATTTCAGATCCTAAACATTTTCGGCCTATTTCCCTCCTTAACATGGAGGCTAAAATCTTTGCCAAGATTCTTGCTAAGCGGTTAGAGTCTTATATTCCTTCTCTGGTTCATCCATTTCAGACGGGTTTTGTCAAGGGTAGACTTGCTAGAGATAATTTCCGTACCTTTTGCCATATTTTGGGTACTGCCAAGCGGTCTACGCTTCCAGATGCTGCTTTAGCCCTAGATGCCGAGAAGGCTTTTGATAAGGTCTCTTGGCCTTTTCTACATGCTGTTCTTTGTGCACATAATCTTGGGGTCTCTTTTGTCAACATGGTTCTGTCTCTATAAGCCCAACTTAGAGCGAATATTAGAGTCAACGGGGCTACTTCTGAGTTCTTTAGTCTTTGCCAAGGTACTCGTCAGGGTTGTCCCTTGTCCCCGCTTTTGTTTTTATTAGCTATTGATCCTCTCCTTAGACTCATTGATCTTCACCCAGCTATTAAAGAGTTTACTTTTGGTTCGCATTGCATAAAGACAGCGGCTTATGCAGATGATGTTCTTATTTTTTCAGATGATATTGTATCGGCTATTCTCGCGCTTACAGATACTATCGCTCTTTTTTCTAAGGTTTCTGGATATACTCTTAACAGAGATAAGACGGAGATGTTTCCCCTCAATGCTTATTGTTTCCCAGCACATATGGTACAGCTGGTTTTAAGTGGCAATCTAAACGGCTCAAATATCTAGGTATCTGGTTCTGTGGTACTCTCTATGATACGGTGGCTTACAATGAGGCGCAAACTTTACTTAAAATTCACCATTTTTGGGATACTTGGTCCCCTAAACATATTTCCTGGTGGGGCCGGATCCAAACCTTAAAAATGATGATTACTCCTATCATTAACTTTGTTTCTTCCATGCTCCCGGTGAAGTTGTCTTCTTCCTTTTTTCGTGAGATTGATTCCATTACTTCTAAGTTTCTCTGGAATGATAAGAGAGCTAGAATTACATATATGTCCTTACAGAAGCCTTATGACATGGGTGGCTGTAATCTCCCAGATTGGGAGAAATACCAAGTGGCTTTTTTAGCTTCTCAGGGAGCTTTGTGGTTTTCTTCGCTCCCTGGTCACACACCTTCCTGGATGTTCATCGAGCAGGATCTTTCTTTTCCTTTACCAGCCTCTTTCTTTTCCTTTACCAGCCTCTTCCTTTTTAACCACGTCCACGTTATCTATTTCGTTTTCTCGTACCATTATATTAGATACTATTGCAGCAGTTAGATCTGTTGACAGAAAAGTGACTACCCCAATTCATAAATCGAGGTGGTCTTCATTGTGGCGTAATCCTAGAATAAAGTTTATTATTTTTCCCACGTTGATAACTTACTGGGCCTCCAGAGGGGTTACGTTGGTTTGTCATCTGTATGACTCCAATAATGATCTGTCACCCTTCTCCTACTTGGCTCAACAGTTTTCACTCTCTAACTTGGATTTTTATACCTTTTTAAAAATTAAAGTTGCTCTTGCCAGGGTGCGTCTGGTGCCCAATTCTTCCCCTATTACGATATTTTTTTTGTGGCTTAGTTCTGGCCATACTGCTTCAAGAATTTATAAATTCTTGTCTCCGGCTTCCTCCGCCTTATATACTATTACACAGCAAAAATGGTTTCATCACTTTGATAAGGGATTTACTGAGCATATCTCTCCAGAAACATGGCAGTTAATTCATAAACTTTCTCTTCGTGATAAAATTGCTCCTTCCTTGTTTCAATCTAAATTCTTCTCTATCAATCTTCTTCATTGGACTCCTGTGTGTTTGCATTCTCTGAATTTAAAGGATGATGATCTTTGTTGGAGTTGTGGCCTGGTTGCTGGGGATTATCCACATATGTTCTTTCATTGTTCACTTTTCCAACCCTTCTGGGATCTCATACATGTTAATCTTCCAAACTCATCTCCAGCTTTCCTTTCCCATGATTATGTTGGGGCCATTAGCTTCCCGAGAGCCTGTGCCATTGGATGCCTTAGATGTGCAATTGTTGTGTCTTTTATTGACGATTGCTATTAAGGTGATTCTTATGGAATGGAAGTCTTTTTCTTCCGTATCATATCATACATGGTGGGCATGGGTCTCTTTTTTAAGAAGTGCACACACTTCTGTTGATGCGGCTCATCTTACCCTTGCTATCTCTAGTAATGTCTGGAGAGCTTTGGACACGTATATGGAGTTGGCCTCAAAGGGGTTGGTTGACCAGTATCCCTTTGTGTCGTCTAACTGATTGGTGTTTGTTCGTGTTGTGTTTTTGTAGCACTAAAGTGGATTCTTCCTTTCCTCTTCCTCCCGTCCACCTCTTTCCCCTCTCCCCTTGCACTTCTTTCATTCTTCTCTCTTTCTCTTTCTTACTATCCTCACTTCCGCTCTCTTCTTCTTTCCTAGTTTCCTTCTACTTTCTCTATATTTTTTTTCTTTTCTGATGATGATACCTTTGATGGTTTTTGTGGTTCATAGACCTAACCCCCCTGGCACGTTCTTCATAATTTATCTATATATTATTTGAGAAAATTGGTCAATCATTGAACCAAATATTACACTGTATTTCGGGATTTTTCTTTTTCCTCATCGAATGTATCACTCTGTATTGTATTTAACTATTTTTATGCTTCTCAAAATGTAATAAACTTATTGAACAAAAAAAAATAGAGATGTGAAGTCATCTTGCAGTTTTGAGCTCTTTCATCCTTTGATCCTGTCTTGTACCAGTTCGAAGGCTGTCAGTCACTAGAGTCTGTGCACTGGATTCATGTGGCCCACGTGTATTTGAATTGCCTGTTAATGTTCGTGTTACAGGGCACTTATAAGTGCACGGCTACTCCCTGGAGTGACCCGGTGCTCAGACAAAGAGAACCAGTGACAGAACAGTAGAGGCACCCACCTGACAGCTGATTTACTGTGAGAAATGCCTGTAGGAGGAAGCATGACACATGTGCCGCTGGTCTGGAGCGTGTGCCTTGCTGTTCTGCCACCAGTACCACCATAATCTGTGTGCGTTTGGTCAGGTGTGCGCTGCTCTGTGTGTGCACACCTTCTGGGCTTCCTGCACCCTCCAGCTAAGGCAGAAAGTACTGCAACTGTAAATGTACCCGGTGCTGCCCCTTGAGATGTTGCCAGCGGGCATGGTTTGTTTCACGTGCCCTGGTCCTGCTCGCCCTTGCGTCAGGAGCTTGAGCTAGGACGTGAGCTTGCTTTGCATGCAGATTTCCCTTCAATCTGGACTGGAGCGTGATCAAGAACTTGTCCACATGTGTCTAGCAGCACACGTGTAGTAGCAACAGATGATACTTGTGAGTGGGCACAGGAAGGATGCTCCATGGTCTTCACTTGTTTTAGATGCGGGACTAGGCTTGAGAAGAGTGCGCCGTAGAGTGACACAGAAGATTGTAAGGGGTCTCGGTGTTGGTGTGTGCATGTGCAAAATTCAGAAGAGGGTCAGTGTTGTGTTTCATCACACGTGCACTTCTACGCTAGCACCATGAAATCCAGTGGGCTAATTTCACAGTAGAACTCTGGATCAGTATTTACATATGCACGACCACTGGGTCCACATGAACACATGTTGGTGGAGCACTGATTGCTAGTGGAGAATGTGACACTGGAGGTCTGTGATATTCCAGCACTCTTTTTACAAGTGTGTGCTTCAGGGGACCTTACTGCCAGAACATGTGGTCACGCAAATGCAGAATGTTACTCATCTCAAGCCTTCTATGCCTGCACAAAGTTTACTTGGGGGTCCATAAGGACATAGGACTGTTCGTGTTAAGGACACTTCCAGTAGGTGATTCAAATGTTGTTCAAGTGTTTTTGCTTACCATAGTAGTACGTTAAGCATGAGGTTTTGACTGGAGCCTTATTTCAAGATGTTGTTGTGCTGTCACTTTATCTTCCATGGCTGTGGTATGGGTGCAGCTTTTCCTGATGCTGGGGGAACTCTAGTAATGTGGTCTTAAAGTATGTGGTCACGAAGAGGGGAGAGCAAACTTAAAACTTAAATCAGAAACATTTTCAAATTTGTTACATTTCTCACACCACGAAGATTTCCATATTCGGCCATGGGATTAAATTCTAGCAAAAAAAAGGGTTGTGGCAACATTTTCTCACAAAACTTTTTTTGCAAGAAAATGTATCTGCTAAAAGTCTTTTATTGGAGTGTTTCCACCAAACCCGTTTTTAAGAGATTGTTTCCTACAACTGATTTTACAACTTTCAATCATTGTGAACTTTACAGAGTTTTGCAACAAACCAAAAAAAAGATTATCCAGAAAATTGTTAAGGAAGTTTTGGGGCCGGATGTACGACCTACCAATTTGCAAGTCGCAAATTGCATCGCATTTGTGATTCGCAAATTGGGATGCACAACAGTGTCTGAGACACTGTTTGCGATTCCCAATGGGGTCTCAAATGCATGCTGCATGTATATTAATGAGGCTGTCGTAATTTGTGACCCCATTGGTAATGACTGGCACTCCCAGGGATGGTGGCCTGATGGGGTCATAGACCTCGATGTCTGGGACTGCTTTTATATAAAGCAATTTTTTTTTAAATGCAGCCCGTTTTCCTTTTTCTGTTCAATATTTTTATTAAGAATTTAAAAAGATAAAAACAGTCAGGTACATTTCATAATGATACCAATATGAAGAATAAGGAAAAAGCCACAAGTTCATCAGAATATGACAATAAAAGCCAATAAATTGTCCCAACTCATATCACGTAGAGCAAAAATGACCATCAAGCAAGAGAGTGGCATTATTGAATCATAGGAGCCTATGAGTGGCATCATTATTAAGAAAACAGGAAGCTAAAAGAGAAAAAGAGAAGGAAAGATGACAGAAGACAGAAAAGAAGAAAGAAGGAAGAAGAAAGAAGGGAAGAGGAAAAAGGGAAAAGGAAAAGGAAGGATCTCACTGGAGGGCGCAACAAAGCAAAAGACTACAGACACCAATCAGGCAGACGTCACAAAGGGATATTGATTGACCAACCCCTGGGAAGCCAAATCCATATAAGTATCTAGAGCTCTCCAAACATTAAAAGAAATAGTGGGGGTAAGATGAGCCCTATCCACAGAAGTGTGTGCACTTCTCAAGGAGGAAACCCATGCCCACCACGTGTGGTAAGAAACGGAAGCAAAAGACTTACACTCCATAAGAATCACCTTGACAGCCACCGTCAATAAAAGATCTAACATTTGCATATCCAAGGTATCTAACGGCAGAGGTACCTGGGAAGCCCAGGGTCCCAATAAGATCATAGGAAAAGAAAGAGGAAATTTGATTTGAAAGATTAACATGAGATGTTTATGAATAAGATCCCAAAAGGGCTGGAGAAGTGAACAATGAAAAAACATGTGTGGATAATCACCGACCTCCAATCCACAACTCCAACATAAATCATCATCCTGTAAATGAAGAGAACAAAGCCGCTTAGGAGTCCAATGAAGAAGGTTAATGGAAAAAAATTTGGATTGAAATAGAGAGGGCGCAATTTTATTGCGCATAGAGAACATACCTATCAATTGCCAGGTGTCCGACGACACGTGATCCGTTATGTCCGTACCAAAGTGACGGGCCCATTTTTGCTGCGCAATAGTGCATGAGTCTGAAGATGTTGAGGACAAAAATGTATATATGCGTGAAGCAATGTGACCAGATTTGAGCCACATAGATAATAAAGAAACCAAAGGGGAATCAGGAACAAGACGCACTTTGGCAAGAGCGACTTTAATTTTCAAAAAAGTATAAAAATCCAGATTAGAGAGTGAAAATTGCCGCGCTAAAGAAGAAAAGGGTAACGGGTCATTGTCGGAATTATAAAGATGTCGTACCAGTGTGATACCTTTGGCAGACCAAGATTGAATAAGTGAATGGTCAATAATAACTTTTATGCAGGGATTACGCCACAAAGATGACCACCTAGATTTATGAATCGGAGTTGCCAATCTCCGATCAACCAATTTAACAGCTGCAATGGTGTCCAATATAATAGCACAAGAAAAGAGAATAGATAATGAAGACGTGGTTAAAAATGAAGAGACCGGAAGAGGAGAGGAGAGGGCCTGTTCGATGCACATCCAAGAAGGGGTATGGCTCGGGAGTGAAGAGAACCACAACGCTCCCTGAGAGGCTAAAAAAGCAATCTGATATTTTCCCCAATCTGGAAAATTACAGCCACCCATATCGTAGGACTTCCTCAATGCTTTATATGCAATACGAGCTCTCTTGTCATTCCAAAGAAATGAGGAAGTAATGGAAACAATCTCACGAAAAAAAGAAGAAGAGAGATTTAGCGAGAGCATTGACGAAATAAAGTTGACAATAGGAGTGACCATCATTTTTAATATTTGAAGTCGGCCCCACCAAGAAATGTGCTTAGGAGACCAAGTCTCTAAAAGGCGACGGACCTTAATTAAGGTCTGAGTCTCATTATAGGCCACAGTATCCGATAAAGTACAACAAAACCAGATCCCTAAATATTTGAGCTGTTTAGATTGCCATTTGAAACCAGCCAAGCCCATATGGGCTGGAAAACAATAAGCATTGAGGGGAAACATCTCCGTCTTATCTCTGTTTAGAGTATAACCAGAGACCTTATAAAAAAGGGCAATTGTGTCTGTGATCGCAGGAATAGCTGAAACAATATCATCAGAGAAGATAAGGACATCATCTGCGTATGCCGCTGATTTTAGGCAGTGGGAACCAAACGTAAAGCCTTTAATATCCGGATGAAGATCAATTTATCGCAGAAGCGGATCTATAGCAAGTAAGAACAAAAGCGGGGACAGGGGGCACCCCTGACAAGTACCTTGACGAAGATTAAAGAACTCCGAGGTAGCTCCATTCACTCGAATATTCGCTCGAGGGTGGGCATAAAGAGACATCACCATAGTAATAAAGGAGTCACCAAGATTGTGAGCACGAAGAACAGCTTGTAAAAAAGGCCAAGAGACCTTGTCAAAAGCCTTCTCGGCGTCGAGGGCTAAAGCTGCAGCAGGAAGCGTGGATCGTTTAGCTGCTCCCAAAATATGGCAAAAGGTACGAATGTTGTCCCGAGCAAGCCGACCTTTAACAAACCCAGTCTGTGAAGGATGAACCAGAGAAGGAATATAGGACTCCAAACGTTTAGCCAGAATTTTGGCATAAATTTTCGCTTCCATATTAAGGAGGGAAATAGGATGAAAATGTTTAGGGTCCGTGACGTCCTTCCCTTCCTTAGGAATAACTACAATCGTAGCATCCGCCGCAGAACCGGAAACCACACCACGTTGAATGAATGCATCAAAAAGGGTCTTGAGGCGAGGCACCATGAAAGGGAGGAAAGTTTTATAAAAAAGAATGGGAAAGCCATCAGGCCCCGGAGTTTTGCCAGCACGAGTAGCCTTGATAGCAAGAGTAATTTCCTCAGTTGTAATTGAGGCGCTTAACTGCTCCCTAACATCCTCAGAAACAGAGTGAATAGGAATAGTGCTTAAAAAGTCCTGACAAGCCTCCAAGGACGAAGGATTAGTAGGAGTATATATGTTATCATAAAAATCACGAAAGACCGCAAGGATCTCCTTGGTCTGAAATTTTTGAACACCGGATCCATCAGAGATAGAAGAAATTTGAGACGACTTACACCCTGAGTCCTGGAACTTCAATGTGGCTGCTAATACTTTACCAGCACGTTTTTTAACAACAATCGCTTAGACTTTTGTGCCTGAACACCAATATGAGCCTGCTTAGTGACAAGAGAATTATATGAATATTTGAGATTTTTAATAGATTGTAAAAGTTGTGAATCTTTCGTTTGACGAAAAAGGAGTTCACTACGTTTAATATTGTCCGCTAAATCAGAAAGCTCCTTCTTAATGGCAGCAATCCTACGCGCCATAACTTTAATGATGTAAACGCGAAGAGTACATTAAAAGGCATCCCACAAAACCACAGGAGAATCAACGGACCCTTCATTATCAGAAAAAAAAAATTTCAATTTCGGTTTGCAAGGCACTGATCGCAGCATCATCATAAAGAATCTCCATATTTAATTTCCACGAAGGGGAAGATTTCTTAGGGGCGAGCCCCGAGAGGGAGAGGGAAACCGCCGCATGGTCTGGGACAAGAATAGGATGAATGAACGGTGAAGACAAAGATTGTAACAAAAACGCATGAACCAAGAGGTTCTCAATACGAGAAAAACTAGAATGAGGAGAGGAAAAGAAAGAAAAATCACTGCCAGTAGGGTTATGAAGACGCCAGACATCATGAAGATTAGCGGAAGAACACATGTGTAATAAATGTTTGTGGGCTCTAGGAGGACGAAAAGAAAAAGCAGAGTTCCAATCCAACAGAGGATCCAGCGGTAAATTAAAAACACCACCAACTATTAAATTACCATTATGGGGCGTTCGGGAGAGTAATTTAGTGATATTTTGCCAGAAAAGAGGGTCATCAGTATTTGGAGCATAAATATTCAAAGCATAAAGATCATGAAGACCATCAGACAGTCGAGATAAAATCCAACGACCTTCAGAGTCATGGTCAGAAGAAAGGATCGATAGGCCAGAAGTTTTAGAAATAAGGGTGATCACACCATTACGTTTACCAAGAGCATCAGAGCATGCAACATCCATAACCCAGCCATTCCGCAACCATAAAGCCTCTTTATGAGATAATTTTGTCTCTTGCAAAAAGACGAGATCCGAAGACAAAGATTTGCAATAATCTAAAATTTTAGCCCTCTTAACCGGATGATTCAAACCCCTAACATTAAGGGAAACTACATTTAAGTCAGGCATAAATGGACAGAAAAAAGACACCACAAAAGGGAGACAGATGTACGGAAAAATAAAATACTACCATCGGACACACAATAGAGAAACGCCACCAGGAGATCCAAGAGCAAAAGAGAAAAGAAAGAGAAGAGAAGGAAAGAGAAGAAAAGAGAAGAAGAGAAAAGAAAGGAAAAAGAGAGAAGAAGAGACCCGCCAGGGTAGGTCTATGGGAGACCCGACTCATATCAGGGGGAACATGGAGAGGGAAACAAAAGACCGTCAGGAAAAAGCTCAGGGGAAAAAGCAATAGATCCCAACTGAAGAGAAGGAAACAGCAAGCAATGAGCGGAAAACCAGAAAGTGAACCCAAAAGCAAACTTGAAAGCGGAAAATGAAATGTATATAAAAGAGGTCCGGAAAAACATATCCGAACAATGAGGGAAAACAAATGACAGAAAAATACAATATGAAACTGAGTCATAGGCAATAATACTGAGTTGAATAAAAGCTAAATAAAAATAACAGGATCTTAGTTATATGGCAACAAGTAATCGGTCAATAAGCTATAAATGCAATACAAAAGGCTAAAAAAACAAAATAGAAAAAGCAAAAGATGATGTAAAAACAAGAGACCATCCAACTATAATAAAAACACAGTAATACATGATATATAGATAAAGGTCAAAAAGACAAGAACTATATGCTCTATAAAATCAATCAGCTAAAAGGAAAGGCAATATTAAATGTGACTAGGAACAAAGTTACAAGGTGAAAAGCACATAGCGAAAGTATAGACAGGATATCAACACGTGCTAAAGGGAAATACTAGCACGGGAGGCAAAAAACAAATACAAGAAAGGCAAATATACAAAAAAGACCATATGAGTGAACCTAAAGAGGATAACTGACACAACAGCTCGAACAGCTTAACAAAAACAAACATCATACCTACGTAAGAAAAGAGAAGAGCATAAAATGTCCAGATGCATAATCAAAAGATAAGAAAAGGAAAGAAAAATAAAAGGACAACCTAAAACAAAGATCAGCAAATATGAGATACATAAAGACGGTGTCTAAAATCGACCGTCACAAGAGAACAATCAGGAAAGACAAAATGACCACAAATAAATACCGTTAGACAGTAGATAAATATCAACAAGAAGACAAGCTAAAGCTGACACGAGACAGACATAATAATAGGAAACCGAGTATCAACCAGTGATCATCATATAAAAACAGATAACAGGCGATGGGAAACGCATGAGCGAAGAGCCAAAAACGCCCATATCAGTGGGAACAAGCAAAAAAAATCAAAAAGGCCACAAACAAATAGCAGAAAAAGTGGATAAATACCAATACCAAGTGAAAGTAAAACAGACAAATGACCAACAACTCATGTGAAAAACGAATATCAACAAATAATCGACATATGGAACGAAAAAACAAAGGCATATGTGAAACGACAAGACTAATGACACCACGAGAAACAAGAAAGATAAAAAATACAACTCCTAGAAAAACCAGGAGGTGAAGAAGAATTCATCTGAGACGAAGAAAGAATAAGAAGAGTACTAATCAACATAACGCTGACAAAGTAAGAACAAATCAACCAGAGAACGAATAGCAACCAACGATCAACATAAACTTCGAAGGAGCAAAGACAGATGTGGAACAGTAAGACGCACTAAACCGCGTGGAACAACAAAGAGAAAAACTCAAGTCCCAGAAGAACCAGGAGTGGGAGCAGAATCCATCTGTGATTCCATTTGATTATCCAAAAAAGAGGAAAGATCAGCAGGTTCATCAAAAATGCGATGGCGACCTTGGCTAGTTATACGAAACTTAGAAGGACCAGCAAAGGAAAAAGGAATATGCATGTCCAGCAAACGTTTTCGCAGGTTTAGAAATCCTTTTCTCCGAATTACAGTGTCTCTAGCAAAATCCTTGGAGATAGTAATCTGGTGGCCTTCCCAGGATATCGATTTAACTTTCCTCATGTGAGCCAAAATCTGTTCTGAATATTGATGACGCAGCGGTTTGAGGATTACTGCTCTCGCATAAGTGGAGTTTTTAGGTTTAAACACAGGAACTCGATGAGCTCTCTCAATTTCAAAGTCTCTCTGAAAGGAAATTTGTAGAGTAGAAGGTATCCATTTGGTGAGGAAATCAATCATGGAAGAAGCAGACTGTTCTGCATCCTCAGGAAGACCAAAAATACGCAGATTAGACCTCCGATTGCGATCTTCCTGCTCTGTAAGGTCTCTGCGCAACGCCGCCATCGAGCGTTCCATCTAAAGAAGGGACCTCGACTGTTGGTGCGTAGTATCCTCTACCACACTAATACGAGATTCAGTATCTGTAACCCTAACAGATAAAGCCTTAAAGTCACTCCTAATAGCAGCCACCTCAACTTGTAGTAAGTCTGTGTTAGTTTTAGTCGACTGCGCAATATCATGGACAGTATTTAAGCGCACCAAAATAGCATCTAAAGTAGAATTAGCATCTTTCTGAGAGGATTCAGGAGAGGGGGACTGTTGTTTAGAGCGTTTTAAAGTCCCTTTAGAATCCTTTGCAGTAGGGGAAGGCCCCATGTTGTCCGCCATAAGAATAGACTACAATAGCCAGTACAAAAAGAATTTGACGTAGCGTAAATGAGCACAGATTAAGAGTTATACAAAAAAGCCAGAGCTCACCAACTGCCACTGACCAGAAGTACTGTACCTCTCTATGCGCAGATTAAGACCTGGACAACAGCGCACAAAATGGCGGACAAGAGCAGTTGAGGTGAAAAATAAGAAGCCAGAAAGACCCAAAAACGCGAAAAATAAATGCTGCCAAAAGACAAGCAACCTAGCAGTCAGGTTACATAGCATTAACCCCTCAGGTAAGGCAGGCAAGCAAATAGCGCGAGACGCATGAGGTGAAAATAGGCAGTCAAAGAAGCCCAGAAGTCAGTAAGCAAAGTGTGCGCCTGTAATGCATAGAGACAACTGCCCAGGGTCTTCAATGCCAAAAAGTAGTAAATATCACCTCAAATCCGCTGTTCAGCATGTTGCGCCTGAAGACATGGGTCCGTTGTAGAAGAAACGAGCGACGCCACATCAAAAACAAAATGGCGGCCGCTCCCTGAAGTGTCGGTGGAAAGGATAGCAATCACCAAAAAGAACAGTTCTGGCCGGCATTCGTTGCTAAAATCCACATGCTTGCACTCACTGCTCCTTCCGACATCCCATGCTGTAAGCAGAAGAAGAGACACTAGGAAACGGGATCCGAAAATCGTCCCAACAGTCCTCGTCTCTCTGGAGCTCAAGCGCGACCCGCCATCACGTAGCGGTGATGGAGCGAGATAGAAAACAAAATTTTGTTTAAACTCGCGAAGTCACATTTCCATAACATGAATAATAATATTAATGATTTGTGATATGTCGTGCTAATACAACTTAGATTAAACTTTACACATGGGGGGACTAACATGTGTGCTCATAAACGTGCATAATTGTTGCATCTTTTTGTTCGTGCAAAATAATAAAATAATTTATTGTTTTCGTTTTTGTCATTACTAACTGCTGCAAACTTAAGAGAAGCATGTGCTTGTTTTGCTTTCCCTTGTCTGTGTGATGTCATTTCTACTATTCTAGGTGCATATGAGTCTCATGGAATAACGGAGACTGGTAGATATAAACGCTGCTTTATTTGTTTGCAATGGCTAGGTAACATTTTGATTAATTGGGTGGGTTAATTAATTAGTAAATCTTGGGGTGGATACAGAATCTACATTATTTCTTACATTAATACTTTTCTTGTGTTTGTTTTATACTAGAAAGCTTAAGTTGCCTGCTTTTGGGCCTAGTCATTTGAGTCGCAGAAAAGAGCTGACTTGTAATTCTGCAAAAGTCACGAGACGCCCATTCTGAATTATTCGTCAAAAGCTGCGTTCACAAAGCAAAAACTAATGTGCTGTCATCATTCTGTCGGACATGGCCAAGGTCGAAAAAGAACATTTTGTCAGTCCTTAACTTGGCATCCGCGGAAGTCAATTGAAAGTCAATGGACGCTGCGAGAATGACTTTATACAATTGTTGCAATACAAGGAAGCTCCTGGTTGCACTCGGAAGGGACAATGGTCTCTAAGAAATATGACTTAATGGAGATTTTTGAAAAGTGGGTGACATGTCGCTTGTCACTCTCAGCCAATGGGACGTCGAAGATTTCTGAAAACTTTCCTTTGCGTAGTTTAGTTAGCATAGAAAGGTATAAAAAGTCATGCCCCTAGGGATGGGCTGGCTGCTGCTTTCTGACTTTCCGATGAGGGTGATGTGCTGTCGGACTTTGCGTCGAGCACGTAAGAATCCTCAAAGAACTTTACTTTAATTTCTATCTATTTAGCTCAGTTAGGGAATTAGGTTTTAGAAATGCTAAACTTTAAATATTCACTTTGATTTTGATTCACTTGCTTAAATTGTATTTTTCTCATATTTCTTTACAATCATGCTTGCTTTATTGCTAATAAATTTCATTTATAAAACTATCAACTTATATACCATAATTTAGTAAATAAAATCTTACTTTTGACAATCAAGCTGGTCTTGCTTATTCAGAAGTGTAGGTTACTATTAGCTAGATCACGTCGCCAATGGTGGTCATTTAAATGGTTAAGTTTTATTTTAATAACAACTTTCCTTTCGCAGATGTATAAAATGTATATAGTTTGTAGATAATATGTATATAGATTTAATCTGACCACCTGATTCAGTAGGCCCAAAATATGTCAGGTTTATAAATGGGTCCATATTTAGTATAGAATTTTGTTTATAGGTTATGAAGTTGGGTAGCGTTGTTTATGATATATTTTCTATAGGCCGCTGGATCAATTCTCTGGTAGCAGAAATTGATGGTTGCTAAGAGTAACCAAGGTAATATGGTGGTTGCTAAGGGTTACTAAAGTATTATGGTATGGAAATAGGATCGATGTTTTAACACATGTTGAGTTCGTTTTTCGTGCTATCTGTAAGCTATACCGGTATAGATTGTGTGGCGAGAAATTAGTCACGCAAGCCATCTGTTCTGTTTGTAGTGATATCGCCGAGTATCACAAGAGGTATCGCCGTGTACCATAGTGTTGTCGCCGAGCAGCACAGTTTTAGGGCTAGGTCTGAATCTTGTATAGTGAGGGTTTTCTAAGAAATTAGAGCAGCATGAGAATAGGGACAAAGCGCCTTCCATAAAACTCACTGTGATGAGAGTATTAGTTATATCCGAGCTTGAGTGAAGGGTAAATTAGCGTCGGTACATGACTATCTATAAACAGGTTAGAGTCCTGTACGGGTACATGTTTCATATCTATAAACAGGTGAGAGCCCTGTACGGATAACGTCGTTATTTTGCTAACGGTGCATGATTTCTATAAACAGGTGAGAGTCCTGTACGGATTTCATGTGTGTTTGAAATTAGGGAAATTTCAGTGTGAAAGTGCGAGTTTGAATTGTATTTTATGTTCAAGTGGAACTCTTAGAACTTTCACTTCGCGGTGGGTTCAGAGCAAAGCGAGTTCATAATTATACGTGTTAGAAGGGTGGGGTAAGGTTACTCTACTGACAATTGAATATTATCCTTAGTGTGAATAGCGCCGTCTATTCCGAAGTGTGGATACTTGAATGTATGTAAACTATCCTAAATAGTGAAACGAACAGATGTTGTCTTTATAGTCATTGTTAAGAATTAATTTACACTGAAAAGTGTTCTTAAAATGGCGCTGTGAAAAGATTTTGTGAAGGAGGGGTAAGCGCCAGGAGTGAGAAACGAGAAACCGCAGCTGCTGTGTACGTCACAGAGCCGCGCTGGGATTGGGTGACCTACGTCACAAGCTATATTCTGATTGGCTCTTGAGTCTCTGACGGCTTGTGAGCTGATTGGTCCTTCGGAAAAACTCCAAATTTATTGGTTGAGCAGAAAAGTGACGTAGCTCAACTGTCATTGGCTTGTTGGTGTGTTTCGCGCACGGATTGGTTGTTTTACGGAACATCCCGGAAATATTTTACGAACGATTTTGTGAATTAGATTTAACTCTTAAAAATGAGTTATCATTTTAAACATGTTGAGAAAAAGCCAACATTATTTCAGAAGTTCAAGAATTTATTTTCACCTGACAAGAAAATCGAAACGCGAGGTGGTAAACTACTTCATAAGTATAAAACACCTGCAGCGTATATGGAAGGTGAATATGGATATCATACTGTCTTATGGTTCGATAGTTGGAAACGATATACTAAGAACGACGGTGTTTTAACTTGGCCTGATGATGGTTCATTTAATGTAAAAGTCTTAAGAAATTTACGAGAGAAAATGAATGCTCTTGTTCCGAAACCGAGACCAACTCAATTTGAAGCTTTAGTTGAGTGGGAAGACGAGATGTATCAGTTACAAAGAGAAGCTAGTGGAATTAAAAGACCTTCTAAAAATCCACCTTGGAGAAGAGAAACTCATGAAGATAGATTGCGAATGTGGAGACAGGGAAACATGAGTGAAGGATTGTATTTAATTCATGAAATGGTAATGGGTACTCCTACAGGGAAATCTATGGAAAGTGAATCTGAGGATGCAGTTATGGAAGAAATATATACAACTGCTAGAAAGAATCAGCCTTTGAGACCTCCTAGATCATGGTCTACTCCGGTGGTTTCTACTGAAACTTCACCGAGTGCACCTCCAATTAATGAAGCTCCTAAACTTTATCCAAATAATTGTGAAATCATTGAAACTCCTAGAAGACCAGAATTCGAGAATGCTCGAAATGAAGGTAGACATTTTACAATGGCTCCAAGAGCAAGAGAACCTCCAAAAGATTATTCAAGAGAGGCAAGAAATGTCGAAGATGTTGATTATAATGAATATATAAGATCAAAAGAAGAATTAATAAAAAGAATGACAAAAGGTATGGAAGCTGTGACAGTTCCAGTAACAATTGGTCCTGTTCAGCCCGTATTTGATCAAAAGGAAACAAACAAAACTGGATTAACTATTCCTTTAAATACAGAAATTCAAAAGGCTGCTGAAAAATTTTATTCAGACTTATCTGAAATAAACTCTTCTAAATCGAGAATGCCTGATTTAACCTTTAATGAGGATTTATCTCCAAAAACACCAATGGGTGCTATATCAGATATAGGGAGTCCTGAAGTCAGGGTAACCACACCAAAACTTGATGTGGCCAAATTAAAAGCGAATATCGAAGAATTAATAATTGGAACAATTGGTCCAGATAGTTTAAATTACTATCGAGATGATGAACTACTGTTCATTTGCAAAAGCATTCAGTGGAAAACGAAAAACAAATATGATCAATTAGAGGATCTAGCAGCAGAACTTGAAATCGATGTGAGTAAACAAAAGAATTTTGCGAAACATTACAGATTAGACTTTTCAGAAAGTGACATCGAGAGTTTAAACTCAATGGGAAGAATAGTTCATATTAAAGATTTGATTGTCTATATCAAAAAGCTAGGAGAACTGAACAAATGGAGAGTAAAATGGACGAAAAAGAAGGAAGATGAAAGATTGGAAAAATTGTCAAAACAATTTCCAATGAGAGAAATTGCAGGTGGAGGATATGTTCATGTCCCTTGGTCGAGACAGGACATTCTGTTATTTACAAATGACTTTCCAAAATTGAGGGAAAAACCAGTTGAGTGGTACAGACAAGTCGATAGATTTATCAAAGTATCAAAAGTTCTGTGGATTGATTTAGATGGATTTTTTGACATTGTCGTTCCATCTGATCTTTGGACAGAATGTAAAATATCGATTAGTTGGCCAAAAACAGAACCTGAGCGAATCAAAGAAACAGGTGCTCCAAATCCACTTGTAATGGATTTTTATGAAAAAGTAATTGTTTGGATGAAAAACAAAATTCCACCCAAAGAAGTCGATTGGGTTAAAATAGAAAGGACAGAACAGGAAACAAAAGAATCAGTTCATTCTTTTTATGAAAGACTACTGTTAATCTTTAAACAATACAGTGGTTATGAAAAATTAGATGAAAAAGACATGAGCCATTTTGTTTATAGATTTGTTTATGGACTAAAACCTGAAATTGGAGAAATGATCAGAAATAGTATTGTCGGATGGCAATCACTATCTGTAGATGATATTCTAAGAAAAGCTAAGTATTGCAGTGATGAAATAGAAGTAAAACAGAAGAAGCTGAAGGAGAAAGCCATGTGGGCTCAGGTAAAGGTGGCTGAGCAACAGATTGCCAGCATGGGAAATAAGAACACTAATTTTGTTCAAACTGGGAATACAAACCAGATACAAGGAAAGTTTAAAAGTAATAATTTCCCAAAGAAATTTAGCCCAAAGATTGAGGAGTTGAAACAAAGATTACCTTGTTTTAATTGTGGCGAAATTGGACATTGGAGAGACGAGTGTCCTCATCCTCCTAAAAACTTAAAGAATCCCTTATTGAATCCACAGATGCAGAATGGTGTTGACCTGCAGCGACAGCTACAGATGCAACAGGGGTTAAACGAATTTAATATTCAGCGACAGTTACAGCAACAGCAACAACAACAGGTGAATAATCGTCAAGACCAATTGCCACAACCACCTTTTCCAAATTGTGGGGGAATTCAAAAATATAATCCAAACGTGGGATTTCAGGGAAGTGAACAGGTAATAAAACCACAAAAACAGCAAAAGCAGCAAAGGGTTCAAATGCAAAATGCTTCACAACAATTTTTATTAGCAGAAAGTCAAGACAGCGATTCTGATGATTATTGTTGACGGTGCCCGAGAGAGGAGGAAGAGTGTGTTGTTGGAGCCACTCTTGAGGTTGACCAGTCTGGTCCTTTTGTAAACGGGAAAGTTAATGATGTAGACATCACTTTTCTAGTGGACACTGGTGCTACCCGTTCTACTGTTAGATCAGTGGAAATTGAAAACCTACCTCTCTCTGGGGATACCATCCAAGTTGTCGGAGTAAGTAATCAACAAATTAAAACTGACTTAACTGATCCAGTACCAGTTGAAATTGGAAACTACAGAGATAAACACAGATTCGTGGTTTGTAATAGTAGTCCAGTAAATCTATTGGGTAGAGACATCCTATGTAAAATGAATTGTAGAATATATTGTTCTCCTGATGGAGTTGAGTTACAAACAATGGAGGAAGATGGTTTATACAGAATGACAATGATGATGATGGAAGCAGAAGAAACGAAATTGTTTCCTGCATTTGAAGAAAAAGATTTACCTGAAGAACTCAAAGAAACAGTGAAATCTGAAATATGGGATTTTACTGGAAATGAGATGGGTCTGATGAAAAACGTAGATCCAGTAAAAATTACATTGAAACAGGGAATAGAATTTCCAAACACTCCACAATATAAAATGAAAACAGAAACAATTGAAGGTATTACACCTATAATTGAAAAATTAATCAAGCAAGGTGTATTAAAAGAAATGGAGAGTAGCTCTTGTAATTCACCAATTATGGGAGTTAAAAAGTCTAACGGAACATTTAGAATCGTACAAGATTTGAGAAAGGTTAATCAAATTGTCGTTCCATGTTGTCCTGTGGTTCCAAATCCAGCAGTAATTCTATTTCAGATTCCACATGATGCTGAATGGTATACAGTCATTGACCTTTGCAATGCATTCTTTACCGTTCCCTTACATCCAGACAGTTATGAAATCTTTGCTTTCAGATTCCAAGGTAAGACCCTCGGATGGTCAAGAATCCCTCAGGGCTATACAGAAAGTCCTTCAATCTTTAATGAACTGTTAAAAAGATCATTAGAAGACCTAGACTTACCTGGTAGGTCTACGCTAGTGCAGTATATTGATGATTTGTTAATAGCTGCAAAGACAAGAGAAAATTGTGTAACAGACACAATAATTCTGTTAAATCGCCTTGCAGAAGAAGGACATAAAGTGTCCCCAGCAAAACTACAGTTTTGCAAACAAGAAGTAAAATATCTTGGTCACAGAATTGCAAAGGGAAAAAGACAAGTAACAATAGAAAGAATAAAAATGATTCAAGCAATGTTACCACCAAGAACACAAAGACAAGTCAGAATGTTCTTGGGAATGGTTGGTTATTGTCGACAATGGATAAGTGGATTTTCAGTAATTGCAAAACCACTACAAAGACTGACAAAGTCAGATGTAAAAGATCCAATTATTCTCAATGATGCTGAGATGGACTCTTTTGAGAATCTGAAAAAGAGTTTATGCCAAGCTCCTGCTTTAGGTATGCCAAATTATGAGAAAGATTTCGAACTGTATTGTAGTGAGAGAGAAGGATGTGCATTATCTGTGTTAATTCAGAGACACGGAAATTTAAAGAAACCTATTGCATACTTCTCTGCAGTTCTTGATCCAATTGCTAAAGCATTACCAGGTTGTTTGAAAGCAGTTGCAGCTACAAGTATCAGCCTCGAACAAAGTGAGGGGATCATTATGGGATTTCCAGTGAAAGTTTTTGTGCCTCATTCAGTTGAAATATTACTGACAAGAGGTAAGACTCAACATCTAACAAGTAGCAGATTGACAAAGTATGAGAAAATCATACTAGGAGCAGATAATGTTTCGATTTCAAGATGTTTAAATCTGAATCCTTCTACATTACTGCCTGATTCTGAAATTGTTGATGACATTGAAACAGAACATGAATGTTTAGATGTCATGGAATTCTGCACTAAACCAAGAAAAGACATCAAAGACAGACCTTTGTCTGAATCGGATTTTGTCTACTTTGTAGATGGGTCATGCTTAAGATCCGAAGGAGGTGTCTTAAAAGCTTCATATTCAGTTTGTACAGTCGTAGATATTGAAGAAGCATCATGTCTTGAAGGAGTTCGTTCAGCACAAGTGGCTGAATTAATTGCTTTAATTCGTGCATGTGAAATATCAAAGGATATAAGAGTTACCATCATTACTGATAGTCAGTATGGGTACGGAGTTGTGCATGATTATGGACAACTCTGGTCACAGAGAGGATACATGACATCAGCAGGATCACCAATTAAAAATGCAGTTTTCATTAGGAGATTAATTGAAGCAATACAATTGCCAAAAGAAATCGCCATTGTTAAGTGTGCAGCGCACACTAGAGGAACTGATTATATTTCCAAGGGAAATGCCTTCGCAGATGAAACAGCTAAATACTGCGCAAGGAAAAATTATTCATACAATCGGGAGAGGAGTAAAGAAACTGATTCAAATTCATTAATGCTAACAACTGTTGTAGAAACATGGCATGAGATTAGAGATTTACAAAATGAAGCAGAAGATGAAGAAAAAGACTTATGGTTAAGATCAGATTGTAGACCACGTGAAGAAGATGGAGTGTGGGTTTACAAAGATGGCAGAGTAGTCTTACCAAATTGTTTGATTGCTGACATGGCCAGATTATATCATGGTCCAGCACATCTCGGAAGAGATTCTATGGTTAGACTTTTCAGAGAAACATGGTTCAATACCAAGTTTAGAACTATTGCTGAATCTTTTTGTCAAAGGTGTTTGTCATGCCAACAAATGAATCCAAACAGAAAATCAGTGGTGGGGACAGGAATAATTGGTCGAGAAGGTGGTCCCTTTACCAGGCTACAAATGGATTTCATTGAAATGCCCTTACACAATTGTTTGAAATATGTACTTGTAATTGTGTGCTTATTTTCAAGATGGGTAGAGGCTTTCCCTACACGACATTGTGATTCAATTACAGTAGCAAAACTAATGCTCAGAGAAATCATCCCAAGGTACGGTTTTCCAGTCACTATTGAGAGTGATGGAGGAAGCCATTTTGATAACAAACTGATGAAGTTAATTTGCGAAGCTTTGAGCATTGAGCAGAAAATACACTGTGCATACAGACCAGAGGCATCAGGAGTAGTTGAACAAATAAATGGAACAATTAAAAACAGAATTGGAAAAATGTGTCTTGAAACAGGTATAAAGTGGACTGATGCTCTTCCACTTGTTTTAATGTCATTAAGAAGTACACCAGATAAAAAGACAGGTTTGAGTCCTCATGAAATTTTAATGGGGAGAGTTATGAGGCAAGCTTTTGTACCTGTAGGTAAACTGTTGAGCATAAATGACATTGCTATTTTGGATTACTGTAAAAGGTTATCTGATATGGTAACTTCTGTGTCTAATCAGGTGGGAACTGAAGCTCAATCAGATGAAAAGGTTTTGACACATGATCTGAGACCTGGCGATTGGGTCAGAACGAAAGTACATCGGAGAAGGAATTGTCTAGCTCCTAGATGGCAGAAACCTAGGCAGATAATTTTAATCACTACTAATGCTGTAAAGTGCAGAGGATTGAAACGTTGGATTCATCCTAGTCATACTATTCCAGTACCAACTCCTGAGAGTTCTGATGTTGAAAGTGATACCACAGATGATTCTGATTCTGAAGCAGAAGGCGGAACAGAAGGTGAAATAATTCCAGATTCTGAAGATCGACAAGAAAGTCGACATCTGGAAACTGTGCCAGTGAATGAAAATTTGACAAGAAAAGATTTGGAAATAATTGAAATAGATTCTGAAGGTGAAGAGAATCTGTTAAAAGGAAAGATAACTGAGGATTCGGTTGTCTCCATTGAAGACAAAGAAGCAAAACAAAAAGAAGTTTCAGACCAGGAGAGTATCGAAAGGCAGAGAACAAACTCTGAAGTAAGGAACAAAAATCCGAAATCTGGGAAGTTGGGGGTAATTGAGGAAGAGGAGGAGAACGAATTACCAAGTACCAGTGATGGAAGACAAAGTGAAGTTCCTGAAGGAGTGAAATTGCCGAATAGAGAAGTTCCTGAGTCAATTGAAATTTCAGACTACGAAACTGAAGAAAGTGACGTGGAAGGTGAAAGTGAAAACAGAAAGAAAAGGACTTGGAAGTCAGAATCAAATAATTCTGAACCAAAGAAGAAGTACGTGAGAAAAGCAGACTACTGGCCAGGTGGAAGATTGAGAGTCAGATTGATCAAAAAGCCAAAAGAACAAGTTGAAGAAATCAGTAGTCAAAAGAGTCCTGGAAAAGAAGTTGGAGTTGGAAGAAAAATTGAAGTGATATCGAGAAAAGGAAAGAGAATAATAAGACCAAACCAAAAATACAAGTCTCCTGAGTGGACTTACTTAGTAATTCCACCTGTTATTGACATATATGATAGTAGTGAAGAAGAAAACGAAATCCAAGAAATTAGTGACAATGATTGAAGTACAGAAATATTAAATTGGCAAAAGGCTGAAGAAAATTTGTTAGTTGACACAAGGTCGAAGAAAAACTGTTTAGTTGAAGAAAAATTATGTATGACACAAGGTCGAAGAAAAACTGTTTAGTTGAAGAAAAATTATGTATGACATAAGGTCGAAGAAATCTTGTTTAGGGTTTTAAAAAAAAAAAAAAAAAATATTTTAAAAGGGGGGTGTAAATATAAATTTAGAATTTTAAAATTTATTTTTATTTTTTTAGGCTAAAATTAACCAAGAATGCCTTATGTTAAGGAGAGCACATCAAAGTGTTCTGTTTTTAAAAGATGCTGTAAGATGACTCTGGTGTGTCTGCTCATTTTAATTCTGCTCTGGTTAGTTCTAGCTGTGATTATCCCTTTGGAAATGAATAGAGAATTACACAAAGTTAACATAACAAGCAAAGCTCTGGTTAGCCAAACTAAACATAGTGCGTCTGCAAAAGTTATTGATCATCAGCCTAACATTCATCAAGATAAATCAATTGGTGATTTCTCAAGTAATACATTCACAAAGCTATTGAGTGAATATGTTAAGGTAATGGATGCAAAAGACTGCTACGTCTGCGTTAAGTTACCTGCTTCTGTTTCTGAGGGAGTAACATATAATATGCTTCCTCTCACTTATGCTGTAACATGTAGTGTATTAACTAGTTTATTTTATCAAACTGGACGTTTAGAATATTACTATTCAAATTATGATGAAATTTTTGCAAATATTAAGATTGATAATGCTTTAAATAAGCATAAGAAAGCAAAACAAATGAGAGAATTTTTCCTTGTTACTAACGAACTCACTTACGAGTATGCTTACGAGAATAATCTAACATGTAAATTAAGTGCTGAAGGAAAGAAATTTTTGAACATGGTTGAGGAGAGAAGAGCAATTTATAAGAGGAATGAATTAGTCAAGCAGACTAAGTCAGGCTTCTGGCAGAAAGAGGATGAGAAATTAAATGGCAAAATGCTTGAAAATATTGCAATTCACATAGACAAACCAGTTAGTGGAAAACTTTGCATTAGAAGAGATAATACACTTTTTGATAATTATTTTGTAGGTGCAAGTAACTGTGAAGATACTTATCAGATTTTGGGAGGTTGGGGATTTAAAGGTGGAAAAGATCCTATCTTTCCTGGGATTTATTTTGTTTGTGGTGACAAAGCCTACTACAACCTTCCAGACCACTGGTATGGAACTTGTTATGTGGGAATTGTTTTTCCTAAAGTGTTTCATGTTGACAGAGATTCAGAAGGATTGTTTAAAATTCATAATTATGTAAATAGAGTTAAAAGAGAAACTTTTACTGAAGTTCTGGGAGATATTTTTCAAGCTGTAATACCTTTTGTTGGTATAACCCTAAATGCAGGGAGAATCAGAAAATTGTCCACTATAGTTGATAGATTATCAACTGACACAGCTGATGGATTTCAATTAGTGAATGTTGAAGTTATTGCAATTAGATCCATGGTAATTCAAGATCGCCTTGCTTTAGACATACTCCTAGCAAAAGAGGGAGGAGTCTGTGGCATTTTACATGTACAACATTGTTGTATATATATACCTGATGAAAGTAAGAATATTGAAATGTATATTAAGAATATTACACAAATGCATTCAGAGATAATTCCTTTAGAAGAAGATGATTTTACAGGGAAACTTTCAAAAAGGTTTCAAGCAATTAAAAACTGGTTTCATAATATTGGAAGTTCAATTCTTGGCAAGATTCTGGCACCTTTGATTATAATAGTATTCATTTTTTATTTTGACCAAAATAGGTTGTTTGTTACATAAAAGAAAGAAACAGTTGAAAGAAAAGAAAAGAATCTATAAACTCAGAAAAGAAGAAGAAAGAGAAATCGAATTACAGGAGTTACATAGAGAGCGTTATGCTAATTCCAAAGATTATGCAGAAACAGACTTTTAGGTTTACTGATACAAATGAATTTGAATCGATTTCTTAAAATATAAATTATCAAAATTTTGAGTGCTGGTGTGGTGATTTGTTAATCACCAGATGAGGGAGTTGATGGAGCGAGATAGAAAACAAAATTTTGTTTAAACTCGCGAAGTCACATTTCCATAACATGAATAATAATATTAATGATTTGTGATATGTCGTGCTAATACAACTTAGATTAAACTTTACACATGGGGGGACTAACATGTGTGCTCATAAACGTGCATAATTGTTGCATCTTTTTGTTCGTGCAAAATAATAAAATAATTTATTGTTTTCGTTTTTGTCATTACTAACTGCTGCAAACTTAAGAGAAGCATGTGCTTGTTTTGCTTTCCCTTGTCTGTGTGATGTCATTTCTACTATTCTAGGTGCATATGAGTCTCATGGAATAACGGAGACTGGTAGATATAAACGCTGCTTTATTTGTTTGCAATGGCTAGGTAACATTTTGATTAATTGGGTGGGTTAATTAATTAGTAAATCTTGGGGTGGATACAGAATCTACATTATTTCTTACATTAATACTTTTCTTGTGTTTGTTTTATACTAGAAAGCTTAAGTTGCCTGCTTTTGGGCCTAGTCATTTGAGTCGCAGAAAAGAGCTGACTTGTAATTCTGCAAAAGTCACGAGACGCCCATTCTGAATTATTCGTCAAAAGCTGCGTTCACAAAGCAAAAACTAATGTGCTGTCATCATTCTGTCGGACATGGCCAAGGTCGAAAAAGAACATTTTGTCAGTCCTTAACTTGGCATCCGCGGAAGTCAATTGAAAGTCAATGGACGCTGCGAGAATGACTTTATACAATTGTTGCAATACAAGGAAGCTCCTGGTTGCACTCGGAAGGGACAATGGTCTCTAAGAAATATGACTTAATGGAGATTTTTGAAAAGTGGGTGACATGTCGCTTGTCACTCTCAGCCAATGGGACGTCGAAGATTTCTGAAAACTTTCCTTTGCGTAGTTTAGTTAGCATAGAAAGGTATAAAAAGTCATGCCCCTAGGGATGGGCTGGCTGCTGCTTTCTGACTTTCCGATGAGGGTGATGTGCTGTCGGACTTTGCGTGGAGCACGTAAGAATCCTCAAAGAACTTTACTTTAATTTCTATCTATTTAGCTCAGTTAGGGAATTAGGTTTTAGAAATGCTAAACTTTAAATATTCACTTTGATTTTGATTCACTTGCTTAAATTGTATTTTTCTCATATTTCTTTACAATCATGCTTGCTTTATTGCTAATAAATTTCATTTATAAAACTATCAACTTATATACCATAATTTAGTAAATAAAATCTTACTTTTGACAATCAAGCTGGTCTTGCTTATTCAGAAGTGTAGGTTACTATTAGCTAGATCACGTCGCCAATGGTGGTCATTTAAATGGTTAAGTTTTATTTTAATAACAACTTTCCTTTCGCAGATGTATAAAATGTATATAGTTTGTAGATAATATGTATATAGATTTAATCTGACCACCTGATTCAGTAGGCCCAAAATATGTCAGGTTTATAAATGGGTCCATATTTAGTATAGAATTTTGTTTATAGGTTATGAAGTTGGGTAGCGTTGTTTATGATATATTTTCTATAGGCCGCTGGATCAGCGGCACGCAAGCCACGCCCCCTGCAGCCTGTTTTCCTTAAAGGAAAATGGGCTGCATTTAAAAAATAAAAACGTATCTTTTCATTTCCATATTTTAAAGGCAGGCAGAGGCCCTGGGACCACTGCCTGCCCTTAAAAAATGTTTGGGCTTGCCTTGCTAAAGGAGATGGGGTCCCTTGGGGACCCCTTACCGTTTCCGAGTGCTTTATTACCCTTCTGAGAAGGGTGGTTAACTGAAAGTGTTTTGCGACCGCAATTGCGAATGTAAAGCATTCTTACATAGCTTTTGGGGTCGCTATAAGGAAGGGAACACCCCTTCCTAACAGCTAATCGCTAAACCCTATTTTGTGAGTCGCAAATTGTTTGCGAGTCACAAAATACCGTTGGTACATGGTCCACACGGCAAAAAACTGTAGTACACCATACCCTTAGCAGCTTGGAAAAGTATGCACATCATAGTAAAATATAGAATTTATTGTTTAATGTTCTCTTTAGTTCATCATCGTGATTTGTGGAGTACATGCATGATTTTGTCGTGAAATGTTATATTGCTTTCATTGTCCTGCTTCGGCTGTGTGTGCTACATGATATTTTTTTAATCTAAAGGTTGCTATGTGGCTTTAGAGAACGATAATAGTGTGAGGGGCAGTCTTGTCATTGCTGCATAAGTCCTCCATTATAAGGCAGCGGTGTGTTGTGTATTTGATTTTGCTGCTTTGAAACCTGTATGGGTGAAAACTATGAGCTTTGTGTAGTTTTTTAGGTTTCGGCTACCGTCGCACTGCGTAAGCAGTGGGCGGAGCCGAAATCTTTTGTCTGTAGTATGGGGGCTGAACACGCCCCTCTTCTCCATTGGCTGGCCTCGTAAATGCTGGCCAGCCATTGGAGGAGAGGAGCGTCACTGAGTTCAGGGCCCGCCTTGACGCGATTCGGGGGCGTTTCCGTGTCTTTTTTTAAGTCACGCCCTCTCCTCTTCCCATTGGCTGGAATTTTACCTTCCAGCCAATGGGAAGGGGAGAGGGTGAAAAACACGCCCCCGAATCCCTACAGGGTGCGCTGTGCTTTCCGAGCAGCGTCTACCGAGGAAAGCCTCTGCCCCCCTGTTTGTGCCGTTGTTTCTTGCCTCTGACTCCCTGTTTGTGCACCCCTTCCCTCCACCCCGCAGCTCTCCTTTGTCCCGCTCTAGCCCCCCTCTACCCATGTATTCTTTGCCGTGCTGCATGCTCGTGATGTATACTAACGGACACACTGACGGCCCAAATTTGCTCCTGCTGGGTGTCGGAGCCTCATGGTGTGCGGGGGAATCCTCTTGTGCCGTGATCTGTCCAGCCTGCACCACGAAATCGGCCGCGGCAGCTGGAGAATCATACGGCCGTGAAGAAACAAAATGGCGGCTCGGCGTTAGATCCTGGCGTATCTCCCGACTCCCGGCACTGTGATTAATTGGCCGAACCTGGCTGCACACCGCTGGGACTGGATTGGCCGATTATCCTGTTGACGCCGGAGGAGAACGGGCGTCTTGACCGGACCTTGGCGCATCCCCGCCTGAATAACCTTCTGCCGGATGCCGCCGCTGAAGTGGGGGGGACGAGTGGACCGACGGCTGCCCTGACTATTACCACTGTGGTGGTGGTGCGGTGAGTGGCGTGTAACCCTGCTGGGCTTTCTGGCCGTGCTGGACGCGGCGCTGCCGGGAGACTGCTTCCTTCCCCGCCCCCTCCGTTATCCTGGCTGCATTCCCCCGTCTTGCCCCCTGCCCCGATAGTGGTGCGGGCTGGCCGGGGTGACAGAGAAGCGCTGCAGTGACAATCCTAGGCTGGCGACCTGATTAATATCCCGGAGTTTCCCTCAGCTGCTGGCTCCGTGTAAGGGGTGAGGGGACTGATTTCAGGATCCTGCACATGGTGGGCCCGAATTTCTCATTGCCGGCTGGCGGGAGGTGGTCGGGTGGAGTGCCCTGCGGCCCGGGATGACTGCCACTTTGGCTGGAGGGGAGACGGAAGATCCAGCACTAGCTTTGCCCAGGGCTCCCACCAGGCAGTACAACAACTGGGATCAACAGTATTAACCTCCCCGACCGTCCACCACCCGTGGGACACCCCTCCTCATCCGCTGGGCGCCTACCGCACTGCTACATATCTACCCGGGCTGTTCTCTCTGCCCCTGCTGAATGGGCACCTTCTCACAGCAGACGGACCACGGCGGTATTTTCGACTAGACAGGGCGCCGCAGTGGTGATGTCCCCCTGCGCTGGGCGGTCTGGTGGCACTGCCTCCTGAGTGTTCTTGCCCCCCAGCGACTTGCTCCCAGCCTAGGGCCCCCATCCTCTTGTGTGTTGCGGCCTGAGGGACTTGAGGCGGCCCTCCGTGGAAAAGAACTACTCATCGCTAAGCTGCACCCGTGCTCCAGTGCCTCACTTGGAGCAATGGTCCTGTTATGGAAATAGCATCTCTTAAAGGCAGAGTAGCTCTAGCTTCTTTCCGTCTCTCAGCTGCTTTCCCACCTCTTGCCTACACGGAGGACTAAAGCAAGTCTGAGTGCAACATAGCTGGATAAATAAAATAAAGACAGTTTTTTAGGTCGGAGCCCACCAGACCGTGTGCTGGCTTCTTGTGGACATGCTGAAAACGGACCTAGAAGTGCACTTTTCCCATTGCTAAACACTGCCTTTTTGTTTTGTCATTTACTTTTTGTTCGCTGGCGCAATGTATTAGCTGGGCCAGCCTGTAATTGTCCCTCCCTTGGACCCTTCTGATTGGCTGCTTCTATGCGTGCGCCAGTGTCTGCTTTTCAGGTTTTCTTTTTTTCTTTTTGCGAAGCACTCCATGAGAGTGCATGTGTGTCCACCTGTTGTCTGTCATGTACTTTTCTCCCCACTGCTTTCCTCGGTTTCCAGTGTGCTTTTATTTTTCAACTCCGCTTCTCCCCCACCTGCCCTCCATGCTATTTCCCCTACCTGTCCTTCTGTTCTGATTATTTTACTCCTCCTGTCCTTCTTTCACGTCTCACTGCCAAAATATATATTTATTTTTTAAAGCCTATTAGCTTTGCCAATGCTTGTTATTGCTTGCTCCCGTCCCTCTCCCTTTCCATTTTGCTATTGTTGCTGCTTTTCCCTACTCCTCCCGCCTCCCTGTTCGTTATTGTTGCTTGCCTTGAAACTTCGACCCCTCCCCTGTTGTTGTGGCTTACCTGTCCATCTTCCTCACAGACACCCTGGCTCTGTGCATGTGTGTGTGTGGCTCTGCAGGTATGGATGTGTGTGGGACTCTGTGGGTCTGTGTGTTTGTGTGTGACATTTGCGAGAGATTAAGCTACTGGCATTGTAAATGACAGTGCCATTTATTTATCTGTTTTGAAAATCAACACATAAAAAAAAATGTTGTCATTTACAATGCCAATAGGTCTGACTTTTTCAAAGGCGAAACCGTTGCATTGTAAATGCTTGTTAATCATTGTCTGCATCGTTTATGGGTGGGGTATTTGTGAGCTGGGTCTGTTTGTAAATTTTTAATGTGAATGTAATGTATGCCATTCGATATTTATGTAGAGTGTTGCTCCTTTGCCGTGCATCTTTTTTTGATGTGCTGTCCGTGAACTGTAGAACAAAAATCTTTTGTCGCCTCTCACCACCCTGCTTTTAACGCTCTGGGCTTCTTGTACGTTATCTGTGCAGTGGTCGTGACTTGCTTAGCAGTCTCAGATGACACGTATTCTGTTTGATGACAAAGACCTTTTTATTTCCAATTTGCCACAACTGTCACTCTCTTAGTATAGCTGTCTGTGAGAAGCTCTCCTGAACAGTTGCACAGAGTACACAAATCGAAAGTGGGAGTAAAGAACCTGTTTTACAACCCACTTTTAATAAGCATAGCATATGTTTTTAGATTGCGTGTCTTTCCTAGCAGTTTACCGCAGGGTATATATATTCCTAGTTTACAAATTGTATTTAAACTTAAAGTCTGTAGCTTTTGAGAGGAACACACTATCAATATCAAATGTGTTGTATAAGGTAATATTGACGGTGAATACCAAAGTTTAAGTTACATTCTCATAACCTGTTGCCTCTGCCCTTACATCAGTCTTGGAATATTATATGTAACGTGCCTAAGCTCAGTTGAAGTGAATGTCAAAAGGCATACATATTTTCCCCATAGGATCCCCCCATTCACACCTTTTATAGCCGGGACTCCCAAAAGCTGCTTCAAAGGACAAGTCACATAAAACCCAGGGTGGGCGAGGGAATTCCCCTGGGGGCTGGCAACCATGTCTGTAATATTCTTGGGTCGCACCTTTTCGATTTCTAGAAGGCATCCAACCATATTGAAGGGATACTGAGGAAAGTCTGGAATAACTATTTGCTGAGAGTAGATTTCCGTTTCAGTGTACTGGACTTAATTGGAATGGACTGGGGGTGACCTAGGCTAGATGGGAAACATCCTTTACAACGCAACTTTTACCACGCAGTGCCTTTACAACGCAACTTTTGCAACGCAAACCATTACAACGCATTGCGCTGGGGGGCGCTCTAGGATAGGGAATAGATTTAATTTACTATCCAACACCTTCCCTAGTGTCCACGGGGACTGGAGTTGGAATAGTAAATTAAACTATTCACTATCCAGCACCCCAAAGCACTATGCGTTGTAATGGTATGCGATGTAAAAACCGCGTTGTAAAAGCATGCGATGTAAAAGCATGCGTTGTAATGTCATACATCCAGGCTAGATTGTTGTTACAAAACATGTCTACAGCAAAGGGGGCGCAACACTTTCCATCAAATTAAGGTGTGGAAAGTCTGGAAATTTTCATAGGACTGCCATGAATATCATTGCCATTTTGTGACTGATTGGCGCTTTACAACCCACCCATAAAGGGAACTTGTTTTGACAGGAGTAGAATAGTAAACCACCTTGTTTGTTTTCTGCATGGACAAATTCCTGTCAGTCTACCAGAGTACTGAATAATGCTGGGTCCAGCTCGTTTTTTACTTCTATCCTCTAACCCTCTTCCCATTCTTGAGAGCAGTTTTAGTGACTGATATCACACATCTGAGGAAGATGGTGTTAAGCTAAACACTGATTACTCCTATTTATCAAGACTGTTAGAAATGGGGTTTCTGGTTGTCTAAGGTATACACCCAAGGCAGGCAGAACCCACCACTCTAGTCAGGGTACGTTAGATATGCAACTGAGATAACCTGTGCTCACCCTCCGGTAGCGTGGCGCAGAGCAGGCAGGCTTATCACAAATGTGTAAAGTATTTGAGGAACACACACACACACTAACACAATGCATACACCACATAAAGCCTCCACACAGGTTTATAAAAATAGGTATTGCATTATCAAAAAATGAGACCAAAGCAATATAAATTGGAGTAATACTTCTCAAGTTTTTACACTCAATGCACAAGGGATTCACAGTGCAAAATATGCAGATGCTACTATTCTGTTCTTTACGGAAGTGCAAATGTAGGTTTCAAATAGTTCTTGATCCCAAACGGGGATCGCTCGGTGCGCACGGGCACCTGTCGTGCCCAAGGCGCACTCGTCAAGTAGTCTGCATGGGTCCAACAGTACCAGTGTGTGCACAAAAGCAAATGCCCTGCAAGTGTGCATGCGGGTATATGGTTCGCTTGCTTGAAGTCGGAATCCCATTACCTTTCAAGAGTCGCTAAGATTCGTATTGCTTTGGTTGATGTTGATGCCCACCGTCGGAGCGCCTTACAGTGTGGTCGATGATGATACTCTGACTGCTGTGCAGCACATCAAAGGTTTCTCTATGAGCTGCGCCGTTAGGGGTAACAGATGCTGGAAGCCTTACCACGGTGATGCACTTGATCTTTCAGTCATGCTGGATCAGAGCGGAATTGTTGAAGCTTGATTCCAGTGATGCGCTGGGAGTGCATGATTAATAGAGCGGGGTCCCTTGTATAGCGGAGTCCCGCAGCAGGAATTATAAGTCTTTGATGCCCCTGAGACGTTGGTTAGCATGGGGCAAGCCAACAAGCCCTTGGAAAGCACTTTGGATGGTAGCACAGACAAAAAGGTAGAAAACAGCATGCCAGCACAGCAAGGCAGGTAGCAAAGTGGCAGTCCCTCCTGCAGCTCTGCAACCAAGCAGTAGGCCATCACAGCAGAGCAGTTAGCGGAGCGGAAGTCCATCCTAGCAGCATAGCAGTCCTTCTGGCAATATGCAGATGTAGAGCCAGCAATCTCTGGATAGAGGTCCAAAAATGTCTGATTAGATGGGTCAGAGACCCATTACTTTTACCCAAAAGTGCCTTTGATGAGGGGGTGACTTCAAAAGATCTCTCTTAAGGCACAGATCCCCTTTCAGCCCAGTCCTGTCTGCCAGCCTAGTTATGGGTGGTAAATCATCCCTTTAAGTTTAAGACAGGACACTAACTACTCAAGTGAAGTGTTACCTCCTCTCTTCCCTTCTGACCAGGATGACCCATCAGTATGCAGATGAATGCAGACGCAGTTTCCTGTGTTATGGCTGTCTAGCGGGAATGTAGCTGTTACGCAGCTCGGCCCAGACGGTTATTGGAGACAGGTTGTCAGGGACACAGAGCCTTAAGTGCACTGAAAAGTCCACTTTCTAAAAGTGGTATTTCTAAAATATTCAAGTTAAATCCAACATCACCAGTAAGTATGATTTATCAATACCATCCCAAACATATGAAACATCAAAAAGCTACTCCTCTCTGATAAGGAATTACAGCTTTAAAAGATTATTAAGGAATTGCCAATGCTACCCGGTGAGAAGGGGAAGCCCCACAGTAGTGAAAAACAAAATAGGCTGTTTGTCAGTACCAAGACATGCAAAACATAAAGGTGTGTGGCCTACGTTTTATGTATATAGCACCCTGCCCTCAGGGCTACCTAAGGCCTACATTAGGGGTGACGTACATGTATTAAAAGAGGAGTTTAAGGCTTGGCAAGTAGGTTTTAAATGGCAAGTCAAAGTAGCAGTAACCTATGCACACAGGTCCTGCAGTGGCAGGCCTGAAACAGGTTTGAAGGCCTACTTCTGTGGGTGGCACAATCAGTGCTGAAAGCCCACCAGTAGCATTTAACTTACAGGCCCTGAGTACATGGGGTACCATTTTACAATGGGCGTACAATTAAATTAAATAGGTCAATCAGGTATTCACCAATCACAAGCATGTTTAGCAAAGAAGCATATGCACTTTAGCACTGGTTAGCAGGGGAGCAATGAGGAGAAGCACAATGGGGCATGCAGGTAGGGTGGGAAGAAACACTCCGGCTTCAGACAAAAGAAAAAGATGTGCTGGAAAAGCATACAGTGGAAGCAGCGCTAATCGAAGAGATTTTAAAGAGGCACGTCTCCATGGGAGTGACAAACAGAAAATTGGCAAGTTGGGACACGAATATGAAGCAGACAAATGAGAGTGAAAAAACCCACAGCAAATGGTAAGAAATTGGGCCCTAAGGCCCTCTATGTTCTTGGAAAAACCAAAGGTGGTGATGGACAGAGCGTTGACAATACAAACACTCACCCCCAGTCAACTGATCTGGGTTTAATCCATCACCGTTCTTTAGCTCACTCCGCCACCCCAGTTCAGACATGGCCATATGCAAATCAGTCTGACCCTGTGCCTCATGGGAACAGTCCAGCCCGAACTGCCAAGCCATGTCTTCCCTGGACCGGAATCAAGCTTCCCAGGACCGGTTTCTGGCATTACAGCCGTCTTCAGCAGGGCTTGCTTGACTCCAGTGGCAAAGTGAACAAGGGACTCACGTCTGAGCATACCCTGCCAACTTAGGGCCTCATTACGATCTGTCTGCGACCCCTGAGTAGGAGGGAAATTCCGCATGGCCTGCGGAGTTCCCTCCTGTGAAATTAGGATGTGACCGCCACCCTGGCGGGTGCAGCTTCAAGCTGCACCCGCCGCAATGGTAAAAATGCATACATTGCATTTGTATGCAGAAAGCGGCTGACACCGTGCGGTGCCTGCCAATTACTGCATACAAATACAGGGGGGTACCATAAGTACCGCCCATGTGCACCCCCCACCCCCCTCACCCAGGGGGCTCGCAACAGGCACCCGCAGTGAAGTTCCACATACTTTTCCACGGCGGAAAACCCGCCGCGGAAAAACATTTTTTTGGACACATCCTAATATGGCTGGCGGTGTCTGAGAGACACCGCCACCATATTAGAGCTTTTCCGCCACGGTTGTAAGCCGACCGCAGTGGAAAAGCGGCGGACTTAAACCAGGATCCACCAGCCATCCTAATGTGGCGGTGGGTCTTTGGTGGGTCCGAAGCGGTTTTCCCGCATCCTCCGGGCCGGCGGTGGCTTCTGCCGGCCCGGAGGATGCGGGAAAACCACGATCGTAATGAGGCCCTTAGGACGAACAAAGAAAAACCAAAGGTGGTGATGGACGGAGCGTTGACAATACAAACACTCACCCCCAGTCAACTGATCTGGGTTTAATCCATCACCGTTCTTTAGCTCACTCCGCCACCCCAGTTCAGACATGGCCATATGCAAATCAGTCTGACCCTGTGCCTCATGGGAACAGTCCAGCCCGAACTGCCAAGCCATGTCTTCCCTGGACCGGAATCAAGCTTCCCAGGACCGGTTTCAGGCATTACAGCCGTCTTCAGCCGGGCTTGCTTGACTCCAGTGGCAAAGTGAGCAAGGGACTCACGTCTGAGCATACCCTGCCAACTTAGGGCGAACAAAGAAACACCAAAGGTGGTGATGGACGGAACGTTGACAATACAAACACTCACCCCCAGTCAACTGATCTGTGTTTAATCCATCACCGTTCTATAGCTCACTCCACCACCCCAGTTCAGACATGGCCATATGCAAATCAGTCTGACCCTGTGCCTCGTGGGAACAGTCCAGCCCGAACTGCCAAGCCATGTCTTCCCTGGACCAGAATCGAGCTTCCCAGGACCGGTTTCTGGCATTATAGCCATCTTCAGCCGGGCTTGCTTGACTCCAGTGGCAAAGTGAGCAAGGGACTCACGTCTGAGCATACCCTGACAACTTAGGGCGAACAAAGAAAAACCAAAGGTGGTGATGGACGGAGCGTTGACAATACAAACACTCACCCCCAGTCAACTGATCTGGGTTTAATCCATCACCGTTCTTTAGCTCACTCCGCCACCCCAGTTTAGACATGGCCATATGCAAATCAGTCTGACCCTGTGCCTCATGGGAACAGTCCAGCCCGAACTGCCAAGCCATGTCTTCCCTGGACCGGAATCAAGCTTCCCAGGACCGGTTTCTGGCATTACAGCCGTCTTCAGCCGGGCTTGCTTGACTCCAGTGGCAAAGTGAGCAAGGGACTCACGTCTGAGCATACCTTGCCAACTTAGGGCGAACAAAGAAAAACCAAAGGTGGTGATGGACGGAGCGTTGACAATACAAACCTTCACCCCCAGTCAACTGATCTGGGTTTAATCCATCACTGTTCTTTAGCTCACTCCTCCACCCCAGTTCAGACATGGCCATATGCAAATCAGACCGACCCTGTGCCTCATGGGAACAGTCCAGCCCTAACTGCGAAGCCATGTCTTCCCAGGACCGGAATCAAGCTTCCCAGGACCGGTTTCTGGCATTAGAGTCGTCTTCAGCCGGGCTTGCTTGACTCCGGTGGCAAAGTGAGCAAGGGACTCACGTCTGGGCATACCCTGCCATCTTAGGGCCAACAAAGAAAAAACAAAGGTGGTGATGGACGGAGCGTTGACAATACAAACACTCACCCTCAGTCAACTGATCTGGGTTTAATCCATCACCGTTCTTTAGCTCAATCCGTCACCCCAGTTCAGACATGGCCATTTGCAAATCAGTCTGACCCTGTGCCTCATGGGAACAGTCCAGCCCGAACTGCCAAGCCATGTCTTTCCTGGACCGGAATCAAGCTTCCCAGGACTGGTTTCTGGCATTACAGCCGTCTTCAGCCGGGCTTGCTTGACTCCTGATCAGTCGACTGGGGGTGAGTGTTTGTATTGTCAACGCTCCGTCCATCACCACCTTTGGTTTTTCCTCTATGTTCTTGGTCAGACTCAATATGCATGTGCTGTCTAGTAAGATAGACTTAAAAATGAAACCTATCGTTTCAAGGCTTCTTTTCTGGCCAAGCCCCACGTGGCAAAAAACACATAATGAAGAAGCCTGCATGAACCGGATTGATGACGCTGCATATGACGCAGTCTATTTTTCACATTCCACGTTCTTCTTCCTTCTGTAAGTCACTTCTTTAACATGTATTTTTCTTTTTGTTCTGTATCAATAGAAAGTAAAAGCTTTTTAATTTGTTAAGGCTCCAAGCAGAAGCCTCTGCCGGCAGCTACTCAAAGAGACTAACTGCTTGACATTCTGTACAAATGCCTGTCTGACCTTCTGTGAATGAAAAATGAGTGCAGACTTTAAAGGTCACTGTGCGAATTTTCCACAGAATCCACCGGAAATAAGAACTGTTTCTCAAAGCCTTAGCAGCAGGACCACGGCAGAGGCGTGCAGAGGGAGATGCCATGGCTCTAGAAGATGTCGGCTCCAAATCTTCAGGTCACAAGAATAACACATGGAGCACGTCAGGAGCGTTGGGCAATTGTGGAATGTCTGCATTCGCCACAGCATGAGGACTAGCCAAGGCTAGTACGCAACTCTGCGAAGCCTGGCTGGTAGTAGGAATAAGTGGACTGAAATAGTAGGAGGCGCTGGACGGTATGGTTGAGGTGCTTTGGCTAAGCTGAATGATGCTGGTTATGAGGCACACTATTTAGTGAAGTTGTTCACTGAGTTTGACTCTTTTTAAAGCATTCTATGATAATGTCATGGATTTGACTCTCTACTCTGCATTATTTCATGCTAATGCCGTGAATCTAGTTATGATAAGTGCAGAGACTTGGTTTTCTTGCGCACAATTCACTTGGTGATAACACCACGATGTAAAATACAGTTTTCTCAAATTATAACAATTTTTATTCCTGCTTTGAAAGCATTTCAAACTCAAAACATTGTCAAAAAATCATCACGCATATACATAACATTTCATTTGTATTCAATACTCAAATTTTTGTATATGGAGCATTCCGGCAAAACTTCGCCGACCACCGAGTAGTGGAATTTTTCTGAGTGCTGCTTGCCGATGTTAAGTTGGTGAGTGAAAATTTGTGTCTCCTTGTGAAATTTGAGAGTGTTCGAACGCCTCCTGGTGAAATTTCTCAATGTGGGCGGTTGCGGCAAATCACTACTGTTCACGTTGAGAAAGCGGATGCTCGTGGAGAGAAAGCTGGTGCTCCAGTACAAAATCTATTCAAGCAGCATCAAAGAAGCAACGTCCTATGGCTCGCAGCGTGGTGCTGTTCGTGCTGATATTACTCTGTGAACAAACTCTTGGTGCTAAAAATCACCTCAAGCAGCACGGCATGCCAAAATTCTGCCAATCACAGAACAGATAGAAAAGCCTAACCTTGAGTAGGGACATTGATGAAGCCTCCAGTTATAAGCATAGCAGATATATGATAGACACCTTTTCTAGCTTACGGCACCCTTACTTGGATTTTAATTTGTGGATTCAGAATAAAACCGTGTTTCTGAGATTCAGTTTTTAAAAATCTTTCTTCTGAGGCTTTTTATGGTTCATGGAAACTAAAAGGCTGCACTGACAGGTCATGTAGGCAATACAAGTTAGCCAAAGAGTCCATTGAACATATATTGTGCCTATACCCAGCCCAACAAGATATGTGGAACATATATTTAAAGCCAATGTTTAATGCTGAGGGCATAAGAATAATACCAGAGGGTGTATTATTGTGCTTTAGAGGTGGTTCTGTAAATGTTGGTTTCAACCTTGTAGAGTTTGTGAGGCAGGCTGTTAAGCTCTGGTAGAAAAATACTTAATTTTATGGTTTTTTTTTAACACATCGATTTTTAATGGTGCTTTTTAATCAGGTTTTTGTTTCCACACTATGCTTTGCAGGTGGTCACACATTGTATCAGCTTTCAGTGTGAAATATCTTTGAGCTTGGAATCACATATGATCATACGGTGTCACATTCCTGGGAAGACTTTCACGGCATGTTGGCTGTGCCCTATTGCACATGTACATAAAGATGTATTATCTAAGTAGCATCCATGATTGTACATTGAGTTTATTTTTAAAGCTAGGACAGTGAGAGCTCTCGGTGTAAATCAGACACATATTAATTTGATAGAACAATTTTAAAATGGCAATCTCTACCCTTGAGTAGGAGCACATTCCAAGGGGTATGAATACTTCAAGTGCAAAGAAAAGTAAATGGAACAATAACTTTTTTATATAGCACTTAATATCGCACATTTACCAGTACTAACATTTGTAAATATGGTTCATTGATAGCCAACTAAAACTTCTGGCCTGCTGACCACTGCAATTTAAATTTAAATATATTTTATTCCCTACACAAATAATCAAAAAGAGAGTGAGGAAAAAAGGAGCCGCAGTTCTTTTCCTCTGTGTTAACTTTCAAAACCAAAGAGAACAGGCTCATGAATGTACTAGTTATGCATCAAAAAGAGTTTGTGCAAGAAACCAATAGGTTTTTAAGAAGAACCCTCACCCACCAACCTAGTTGGTGGCATTCTTCATCTTCGGGTTCCCACACAGGATGCAGACTGCATCCCGGGTGTACAGCAACGCCTGATTACAGCAGAGCTGGTATTTTTATTTTTGTGCCAAGTGACAGTGGTGAGTTAAGACTATCTACAGGGTCCCCTTCCTCAACATGAATATTTTATTATTGGGGCCCTGTGATAGGATTAAAAGAAAAAAGGTGAATATTGTAGAGATTGAACTGAACTCTTATATCCTGTAGGTGGTATAGATGTTTCAGTCAAAAGTGTATATTTATTTTGGCTTTCGTCAGGACCAAACAAGGGTGAAAAGACTAGACAACTATCTCAGTCTAAAGTGAGTGAGTGCACACACTCTAAAGTGTGCACTGTGCGAGGGACAAAAATTATTTTCTCCTTCTTAAACAAGCTAACTTATGATTTTCTGCTAGCTTGTTTATCTGAAAAGGAAAAACCAGATAAAATAATCATAGACATTTACACAAAACAGTTTTGATGCGATACTGACAAATCGTGCACATATATATATATGCACCATCTGTAAAAGCATGCACTATTCAAGTTTTCTTGTGCATGCAATTTTATGCCCCATGGTTGGGTTAGTGCCTTTGAATATTAGGCACCTATTATTTAGGTTTCTCAAGTCTGTGTCAAAAATAGTGCTAATCAAGTAAAAAACTAATTATATTTATGAGGATAAATTCATGATTGTGTATTTAGCGGAGAAAAGTTGGCAAGGATAAAAGGAAAAATTTAGTAAAATAAAGCAGTATCTTACTTATGTCGTTTTTAGATTTTGACAACATGGATCCCGAGAGGTAGAAACCACCGCAATGGAGCGCACACCGCTAGCCCCTCCTCCGGATCGCCCCTCGGGACTCTGGCACTTGTAGTTCAATAGTGGATCACCCAGGTGGGTGCAAGTCGGTACTTGTTGGACTGATGAATCTCTAGACCCGATACATGTCCCGGGTTTTTGGGTATCGCCCGAGACATGGCTCGGGTTTCGGGATAACTTCCCTCATCAGTAGAGAAATGGTTAGGGGTGGAGGAGAAGGCCGCCAAACAACCGTCAATGGCCTCGATGCCCGAACCGGCACGCAGGGCAGCATCCAGGAGCCCGTCGGCTCAAAGCTCAAGGGAGCCAATTAGTAGAAACCACCGCAATGGAGCGCACACCGCTAGCCCCTCCTCCGGATCGCCCCTCGGGACTCTGGCACTTGTGGTTCAATAGTGGATCACCCA
Source organism: Lissotriton helveticus (assembly GCF_964261635.1). Lineage (NCBI taxonomy): Eukaryota > Metazoa > Chordata > Amphibia > Caudata > Salamandridae > Lissotriton > Lissotriton helveticus. Next base: position 1,001,058,338 of record NC_136068.1, read on the forward strand.
GGTGGGTGCAAGTCGGTACTTGTTGGACTGATGAATCTCTAGACCCGATACATGTCCCGGGTTTTTGGGTATCGCCCGAGACATGGCTCGGGTTTCGGGATAACTTCCCTCATCAGTAGAGAAATGGTTAAGGGTGGAGGAGAAGGCCGCCAAACAACCGTCAATGGCCTCGATGCCCAAACCGGCACGCAGGGCAGCATCCAGGAGCCCGTCGGCTCAAAGCTCAAGGGAGCCAATTAGTAGAAACCACCGCAATGGAGCGCACACCGCTAGCCCCTCCTCCGGATCGCCCCTCGGGACTCTGGCACTTGTAGTTCAATAGTGGATCACCCAGGTGGGTGCAAGTCGGTACTTGTTGGACTGATGAATCTCTAGACCCGATACATGTCCCGGGTTTTTGGGTATCGCCCGAGACATGGCTCGGGTTTCGGGATAACTTCCCTCATCAGTAGAGAAATGGTTAGGGGTGGAGGAGAAGGCCGCCAAACAACCGTCAATGGCCTCGATGCCCGAACCGGCATGCAGGGCAGCATCCAGGAGCCCGTCGGCTCAAAGCTCAAGGGAGCCAATTAGTAGAAACCACCGCAATGGAGCACACACCGCTACCCCCTCCTCCGGATCGCCCCTCGGGACTCTGGCACTTGTAGTTCAATAGTGGATCACCCAGGTGGGTGCAAGTCGGTACTTTTTGGACTGATGAATCTCTAGACCCGATACATGTCCCGGGTTTTTGGGTATCGCCCGAGACATGGCTCGGGTTTCGGGATAACTTCCCTCATCAGTAGAGAAATGGTTAGGGGTGGAGGAGAAGGCCGCCAAACAACTGTCAATGGCCTCGATGCCCGAACCGGCACGCAGGGCAGCATCCAGGAGCCCGTCGGCTCAAAGCTCAAGGGAGCCAATTAGTAGAAACCACCGCAATGGAGCGCACACCGCTAGCCCCTCCTCCGGATCGCCCCTCGGGACTCTGGCACTTGTAGTTCAATAGTGGATCACCCAGGTGGGTGCAAGTCGGTACTTGTTGGACTGATGAATCTCTAGACCCGATACATGTCCCGGGTTTTTGGGTATCGCCCGAGACATGGCTCGGGTTTCGGGATAACTTCCCTCATCAGTAGAGAAATGGTTAGGGGTGGAGGAGAAGGCCGCCAAACAACCGTCAATGGCCTCGATGCCCGAACCGGCACGCAGGGCAGCATCCAGGAGCCCGTCGGCTCAAAGCTCAAGGGAGCCAATTAGTAGAAACCACCGCAATGGAGCGGACACCGCTAGCCCCTCCTCCGGATCGCCCCTCGGGACTCTGGCACTTGTAGTTCAATAGTGGATCACCCAGGTGGGTGCAAGTCGGTACTTGTTGGACTGATGAATCTCTAGACCCGATACATGTCCCGGGTTTTTGGGTATCGCCCGAGACATGGCTCGGGTTTCGGGATAACTTCCCTCATCAGTAGAGAAATGGTTAGGGGTGGAGGAGAAGGCCGCCAAACAACCGTCAATGGCCTCGATGCCCGAACCGGCACGCAGGGCAGCATCCAGGAGCCCGTCGGCTCAAAGCTCAAGGGAGCCAATTAGTAGAAACCACTGCAATGGAGCGCACACCGCTAGCCCCTCCTCCGGATCGCCCCTCGGGACTCTGGCACTTGTAGTTCAATAGTGGATCACCCAGGTGGGTGCAAGTCGGTACTTGTTGCACTGATGAATCTCTAGACCCGATACATGTCCCGGGTTTTTGGGTATCGCCCGAGACATGGCTCGGGTTTCAGGATAACTTCCCTCATCAGTAGAGAAATGGTTAGGGGTGGAGGAGAAGGCCGCCAAACAACCGTCAATGGCCTCGATGCCCGAACCGGCACGCAGGGCAGCATCCAGGAGCCCGTCGGCTCAAAGCTCAAGGGAGCCAATTAGTAGAAACCACCGCAATGGAGCGCACACCGCTAGCCCCTCCTCCGGATCGGCCCTCTGGCACTTGTAGTTCAATAGTGGATCACCCAGGTGGGTGCAAGTCGGTACTTGTTGGACTGATGAATCTCTAGTACCGACTTGCACCCACCTGGGTGATCCACTATTGAACTACAAGTGCCAGAGTCCCGAGGGGCGATCCGGAGGAGGGGCTAGCGGTGTGCGCTCCATTGCGGTGGTTTCTACTAAGTGGCTCCCTTGAGCTTTGAGCCGACGATACCCAAAAACCCGGGACATGTATCGGGTCTAGAGATTCATCAGTCCAACAAGTACCGACTTGCACCCACCTGGGTGATCCACTATTGAACTACAAGTGCCAGAGTCCCGAGGGGCGATCCGGAGGAGGGGCTAGCGGTGTGCACTCCATTGCAGTGGTTTCTACTAATTGGCTCCCTTGAGCTTTGAGCCGACGGGCTCCTGGATGCTGCCCTGCGTGCCGGTTCGGGCATCGAGGCCATTGACGGTTGTTTGGCGGCCTTCTCCTCCACCCCTAACCAATTCTCTACTGATGAGGGAAGTTATCCCGAAACCCGAGCCATGTCTCGGGCGATACCCAAAAACCCGGGACATGTATCGGGTCTAGAGATTCATCAGTCCAACAAGTACCGACTTGCACCCACCTGGGTGATCCACTATTGAACTACAAGTGCCAGAGTCCCGAGGGGCGATCCGGAGGAGGGGCTAGCGGTGTGCGCTCCATTGCGGTGGTTTCTATGGATCCGGAGAGGGTCAGTGCCTGTAGTCGCACTCTACAAAGGGAAAATAAGCCCATTGGAGTTAATTTGTCTTTTACTGACCTGCGTTGAGAAAAACAGGCAAACTAATTTACTTCGTCAAGGTCCACTGCCCGCTTGTGTTACCTATTTTGTCCGTCACACAGGACCCCAAAGATGCTGGTATTCCGGCATCTCCTGTTAATGTAGTAGATCTCTCTCTGATCCATCAGATGGCACACAGGACTGATGTCACATGCTTACCCTAGTGTGCATGTCGTGGTGCGTGTCTTTTAAGTCTCAGTTAGGTTTTTGCCCTGATGCTAAGAATTAGAAATAGAAAAGTGACGTATCCGGTGCGTGTGTTACGTCATAGTCTGGCTTTGCCCTGATGATAAAATTCAGAAATAGAATGGGGGAGTATCCGCCCAGAGCAAGTGACAGAATTTTGAAAAAGAAAAAACAATTAAGAGCAATTCTTTTTTTGTTTGTTGTTAAAAACAGTTTGCTATGGACGATTTTGCCTTCATTATGGGAGTTGTGTTTTTTCAGTTCCTTTGAGTCCTTGAACAATTTGAGGACTTAATTTTTGCGTCTGCCCTGTTAGAAATAGTATGGCCATGAGATGTTTTGTGTAAGGAAAAGGTAACCCACTACTCCTTGAATGTATATTGTTGGACCCGGTCCTTTGGGCAGGTTCACCCCGTGACTTTTTGCTTTTTCCTAGCCTGTTTTTTGAACCTGGGTTGGTGATTTTAGGCCTCTGCGCACTTTTTCACTGTGGTACAGTGTAAAGTGCGTGTGCTTTCTGTGTATGGATGGTGAGCGCCCTGCCCTCCCATAGGAATGAATGGGAAATATGTATGCCCATGGTAGATTCCTGATGCGTGGGGAGTGCAGGGGCGAGTTTGATATGTATGAACTCGTGAGAATGAATGCTGCAGAATGGTGTATGCGGCATGGCTGTATCTAGTCCAGAAGCGCCACTTTTAGAAGTTGGCATAATTGTGTAGTGAGTCTGCTAGCACGTGATTGGCTGATGGGCCTGGCCCAGGCATGCCTGGGCCTGTTGGTAGATGGACTGTCTGGAGGAGGGGGGTCTGAGTCAAGCCGTAGATGAAAGGCCCCCATCTGCTGTTAGGGAGGAGTGGAAAGAGCTCTGGTGGTGCTGTGCCGTGCCTGGCAGCCCACCCCTGATGGCTCTCCCTCCGGATGGCCCCCTGTCACCTCTGACCTGAGGCTGACAGGAGAGGGAAACCAGATACACCCAGAGCTTAGGGCTCGCTTACACAACGACTTCAAAGGGCTTCAAAGCTTTTTCTGTGTATAAGAAGGGGCTCTGCCCCTTCCAAAATGTTCTTGTTTTCTGACTTGAATCTGCCAGGGGCATGCTGATGCTTGGGCTCAGGGAATCCCTGAGTCCTGCCCAGCCCCTGGACTCCTGATGGACTTTCCTGGATTCCTGGGGGACCCCTCTGCCGTGCCTGGGCTGATGGGGAGACTTGGCTTTGCCCCCCTGGGAAGCTCTGGGGCTTTGGCAGCATGAAGGAGCTGCATTTTTCTGTGGATAGCGCTGGAACCGTATTTCTAGCGCCTGGAGGCGCTGAGCTTCCCCCTGAGCGCTCTGCCTGTTTGCTAGCGCTATGGAGCGCTTGATTTCCCCCTAGCGCGTAGGAGCGCTTTACCCTTGGCCATAGCGCTTAGGAGCGCTTTATTGTGTTCTAGCGCTGGGGGGCGCTTGGTGGGCTTTGGCCGGTGCCCCCCCGGCATTTGCCTCCCTGTCACCGCCCGGGCTTGGAAGCGCCGGCGGAACCGAAGGCGCCGCGCTCTCATTGGCTGAGAGAGCCGAGCCCCCTCACCAACGCCGCAACGGGATAGGCCCGTGCGGCGCAGCGTCATGGCCCCTGTCGGGCCGTGATTGGAGGAGGAGAGGAGACTCGTCATCGGGGCCGCTACGGGATTGGCTGGTCGAGGCGGCCCCGGGAAGAAAGGAGAAGGCGCGGGAGATGGCGGCCGTTCGCGGGGCTCCTCTCGGCTGAGGGAGCCCCGAGGAGAAGAGGCGGCCGGTTGACAGGGCTCCCGTGTGCCGAGGGAGCCCTGCAGAGAGGGAGACCGGACTTGCTAGGAGGCGGCGAGAGTGAGCCGCCGCCCAGCAGAGAAGCCGCCGTTCGGAGGAGCCCGCCCAAGAAAGCCCGGTGAGTCGGAAGGGCTGGGGAGGGCTCCGTGCAGCTGCTGTTGGTGCCGGAGAGCGGCACCTGGGCGGGAGTGGAGGTAGGGCGGCCCCAGCTGACAGTGGGCCGCCCCCAGGTCGACGGAGCCTGAGGCTCCAAAGCTCCTGTTCATTTTGAGAGCGCCGGGAGGCGCAGGGGGCATGTCGTAATCCTGAGTCCCCCGAGTGGGACTCCAACAGAGTGGGTGACGCCCCTACGAGCCCTGAGAGGCTCCAACGCAAGCCATATTTGTTTAAGGAGTCTAGATGGCTCCTGGGACACCTCGGGGCATATTGTCGATGCCCGTCCCCTCCTGGGCTTGTGTAGTTCTGGTGCCAGTGAGAGCACCATGGTTGTTTAAGAGCCCCAGAAGGCTCCAACGTTGGGCATGTGATGCCCAGAGCCTGTGTGGCTCCAACGTCTGTGTAGTGTTGCCCAGAGCCTGTGTGGCTCCTACAGTTTGGCGCAGTTTGCGCCTGAGGGCCAGTGAGGGCCCTGGCGCAGTTTTGATGATTCTCCAGCTGTCCAGCAATTAGTGGGCAGCTGCACCGTTTAGGCGCAAGTTGGAGAGAGAGTCCCTGTGTGGGACAGCGAGGGCACAGTGGTGCCAGGCCAGTCACAGCTGCGCAGCACTTAGTGCCAGCTGCAACGTTTAGGCCCTTGTGAGTGTTCCCAGGGGCCCAGCAAGTAGTGGGCCCCTGCATCGTTTAGGCCCCTGACATTGAGACTCAGGGCGTTCTAGCCCCAACCAGGCCAGTTGGCCTAGGGACTGCCACAGGTGGTGGCTTATGTAGTTTTTGCGCAATTGTATGGTTCTTGCACCTCTGAATGTGATTTCTTGCATCATGTCTTATTCCTGCACCTCTGAATGTTTTTAGACATCATGTGACTATTGCGCTGCTGTATTATTCTGGTACCTCTGAATGTAATTTTATTGCATCATGTGCTTTATTCTTAACACCGCTGAATGTGTAGGTTTATACATTATGTGTTTCTCTTTATTACTCCTCTGAATTTATCTTTATGCATCATGGGTACTGTGTTCTTTCTTAGACCCCTAGACGCTGTGTGCAACTTAGGTGGTTTTCCTTTACTACTCCTCTGAATGTGTTTCATACATCATGGGTAATGTGTTCTTTCTTAGACCCCTAGACGCTGTGTGCAACTTAGGTGGTTTTCCTTTACTACTCCTCTGAATGTGTTTCATACATCATGGGTAATGTGTTCTTTCTTAGACCCCTAAATGCTGTGTGATACTTAGGTGGTTGTTCTCTTTAGTACAGGTGGTCCTAGTGAGGTCCTGGTCCCCTGCGTGACAGTCTCCCAAGGAGTTTAGGGTTGCGTAGGTGGTACTTACCTGTCCCCAGTAGTTACTGGACGTGATCTATGACTGTTACTTTGTGTTACAGTGAAGTTTATATACTTTTATTCTAATATCTGACAAGTATTTCTATATCTGCAAAGTGTTGATTCAGACAGTGGCCCATGTGGCCCTGTCTTGTAAATAATCCCTTGTGAATATTGCCGTGCCAGTTGGCACAATGTACATGTGTGATTTCTATCTGATATGTTTTGACAAGACAAAAGTTATTTTAATATAACCTTGTGTGGAGTCTCTTTTGTGGTGTGCCTAGTATGTTGTTGCTGTCGTGCGCTGACGCAAATGCTTTACACATCGCCTCCGAGTTTAGCCTAGACTGCCCGCGCCATGCTACCTAGGGGGCGAGCAGGGGTTATCTTGGCGTGTGACTTCCTTGCCCTGACTGGAATGGTGGTTTCTGCCTGGCTTTGGCATCAGCCTTAGCCTACCAGAAATAGCCGGTTTCCAACATATATGATATCAATGTTTGGAGCAGATGCTTTAGTTATGAGCCTCTATTGTTGGTCCCTTTTGAGGTACTGTTAATGGCACTCCATGGGATATTATCATTTAATCCATTTTTATGGGTGGATAAACGATAAATCCAATATTGCTCTTTTTCCAGAAGGGGACTTTGAGTGGTATCTTGGGTGCAGTCTATCTGTTCATTGATCACCCTTTTCATGTCATTTGTAATATGCCTGATTTGTAAGAAATAATCAGTCATTTTAGTGGTGTTCCGTTTGCATTGTATATTACTACAGTGTTTGCCAATCCTCACTTTCATTTTTCTGCTGGTCATGCCAATATATTGCAGATCGTAGGGGCATGTTATCATATATATAACATTAGTTCTAGTTCCAGTGTTTTAGTAATGGTAATTAAATGGCACACACTTCATTTTCCACAGGGATAATGACCTGTTATGTTGGGTAGACCCCATGCATTAAGTATGGTCTTATTTAGGTGAGTAGTGAAAGTTTTTGGGCGTGTTGAGATCAGATGATTTTTCAGGCTACTTGATTTTTTGAAAGAAAAAAGTGTTTTTTCCCACTTGAGCTTTCAGTTTGCATGATACTCAAATGTTTATTGAATGTTTTGTCATTTTGTTAGAGATTGTGTTATAAGTTGTAACACAAGTGAGTGATATCGTTGCACAAGTTTTTTGATTTTCTTCAAGCAGGGAATCTCTGTTCTGATTTTGTGCTCATTTCTGGGAATGCCTGATGATTCTCTCTGGGTAGTCTTGATTGCTGAACTTTTTGGACAAGGCATTTTTTATTGATCATAGTAATCATCAATGTGGCTGTAGTTTCTTCTGATTCGGAGGGATTGACCACAAGGTAAGTTTTCCTTCAGTGTCCTACGATGAAAACTATCAGTTTTTAGTAGAGTGTTTCTTGCAGTTGGCTTGTATTATGTTTTTGTTTTCAGGTATCCTCCTTAAGGTTTGATAGTAATATGCAAAAATGTGATAATATTACTACTGACAGAGTGTGTAAATGTTAGATTATTGTTGCGCTTTTTAAGCCACATGAGTAATGGGTTAAGAGTGTAGTCCTTTCCTTCCCAGACCATCAGGATATCATCAAAATACCTTCTCCAGAATGTTATACAGTTTTTGTCAGGGGTGTCAGTGTCGAGGATATGGGCTTTTTCAAATTCATATACATACAGTCCTGCCACAATTTGGGCAAATTTTACTGCCCATTGATGTCCCTTTCACTTGAAGGTAAAGTTCCCCTTCAAACTCAAAGAAATTTTCTTTCAGAGCCAGTTTTGCACAATGAATCACAAATTCCTTCAGAGTGTGAAAGTCCCATTTCTTTCCCTCAAGGGCATTCTCAATAACCCTTATAGTGTCATCTTGAGGGATACTGGTATAAAGACTTTCTATGTCCAGGCTCACTAGGACATTCTTCTGTGGAATAAACCTTATGTCTTTCAACAGGTTGAGTATATGTTTGGTGTCTTTTAGGTAGGTGGTAGCCTTTTGTACTAATGGGTTGAGGAAGAAATCACAAAACCGGGAAAGTGGTTCAAGGAGGGAACCTATTCCTGTCACAACACGGAGACCCAGTGGTGGGGTCCTTTTTTAATGGATTTTAGGTAGTTTGTAGTAGTACGGGATTTTGGCATTTTTTGTGCACAAATATTCTGCTTCATGTTATTTAATAGAGCCCTATGTTTCCACCTCTTCCACTAGAAGACTGATTTTTTTTTCCTCCCATGTGGGGTTATCTTGGATCCTTTTGTAGTTTTTTTCATCATTTAGCGGTTGTTTACATTCTGCTCTGTAATCAATTTTATTTTATATGACCAATCCGCTCCCTTTATCTGCTTGTTTTATAGTGGTCGTATCATATGATTGTAATGATATTAAGGCAGTCCATTCTTCTGTGTTTAGATTGTAGAAGGTTTAATTCCTTTCAGTTTTTTCAATCTCATTGAAGACTGCTTATACAAAAGCAATCAGATTGACTGGCACTGTTGTAGGAGGTGGGCAGAATGTTGATATTAATCTAAGCCCGGTGTCCCCTTTGTCTTTCAGATCCTCACTGGGACCATGGGTCTCAAAAAAGTCTTTAATTTGAGTTTCCTAAAAAACTCTGACAACTCATAATGGAGTCGGACCTTGTCAAGGCGTACTGTGGGGACAAACCCCAGTCCTTCATTAAGGACCTTCTTTTCAGTAGGTATAAGAGGTGTGTGAAGATAAATTGAAAACTAGTACTTGTGTATGATGGGACTGGTTTATATTTAGGTCTGTTGCATGCTCAAGACTGGTTGGGCATCTTTCGTTTTGCTCCTCATGTTTGCTCCTATTGGACCCACCTCCTCCTCCCAGTGTACATGTTGTCAACCTCTTCTTTTGTCGCTTCCCCTTCCCTTTGTTGCCCAAGTCTGAAAGCGACATAAGTAAGATACTGCTTTATTATATTATAATTTTTCCTTAATCCTTGCCAACCTTTCTCCGCTAAATACACGATCATTAATTCATACTCATAAATATAATTGGTGTTTTACTTAATTAGCGCTATTCATGACACAGACATGGGAAACCTAAATATGAGGTGCCTAATACTCGAAGGTACTAACCCAACCATGGGGCATAAAATTGCATGCATTAGAACACTTAAATAGTGCATGCTACAACAGATAGTGCATATATGGGTGCACAGTTTGCCAATATCGCATCAAAACTGTTTTGTGTAAATGTCTATGATTATTTTATCTGTTTTTTCCTTTTTAGATAAACAAGTTAGCAGAAAATTGTAAGTTAGCTTTTTTAAGAGGGAGAAAATAATGTTTGTCTCTCACACTGTGTACACCTTAGAGTGTGTGCACTTAGTCACTTTAGACTGAGCTAATTCCCTAGTCTTTTCACCCTTGTTTGGTCCTGACGAAAGCCAGCATAAATATACACTTTTGGCTAAAACATGTAGACCACCTATAGGATATAGGAGTTCAGTTCAATCTCTACAATATCCACCTTTGTTCTTTTAATCCTATCACAGGGCCCCAATATTAAAATATTACCGTTGAGGAAGGGGACCCTGTAGATTGTCTTAACTCACCACTATCACTTGGCACAAAAATAAAAATACCAGCTCCGCTGTAATCAGGCATCCCAGCACACCCGGGATGCACTCGGCATCCTGGTTGGTTACTCGATGACAAAACATGTCACCAACTAGATTGGTGGGTGAGGGTTCTTCTAAAAAACCTATTGGTTTCTTGCACAAACTCTTTTTGATGCATAACTATTACCTTCATGTGCCCGTTCTCTTCGATTGTGATAATGTAGACAATATACTTTGAGTGCAGATGGATATAACTTTTAGCATCCTCTTTGGTCAGGGTAATTTTGACCCGGGTTTGGCAGAAATAGTTGCAAAACAATTTTTCACCCAATTTAACAGTAATGTTTACATTAGGACCACATTGAATGGTGGTTCACTGATACAACATCGATGTAAAATATATCAATGTTAGAAATATCAAGTAAAAAATATAGACAACAAAAATATCGACTCCTATACTTAAACAGGTATGTACAATAATATTGAGTAAAAAAATCGATGTAAAAAATATAGATGTATAAAATATCGAAATGTATATAAATATACAATAAAATAATATATATTAAATATAATTTTAATAAAATAAAATAAATCTAATGTACATTTTATTAAAATATAACAAATACACTTAACAAAAAAATAAACACACAAACATACTAATTTATGCATATATGTTTACTTTAAAACAATTAATTTTAATTTATGTTAACATTTTAAAATAATATAAAAAATAAAAACATATATTAATGATTTAAAATATTATACAAATAAAAATCTATAATAAATTAAAACATTAAACTATTAAAAAATATTTAAACTTACATGTTACGATGCAATAAGTGCAACACTAGCGGAAGTGTTGGATATCAAAGGGGTAAAAATAACTATTCCCACTCCAGTGACTAAAACAGTAGGGCAGAGGTCTTCAAACTGTGGGGCCCGACCCCCAGGGGGGTCCTGGAGTCCTAGGAAGGGGGTCGCAGATTCCCCAGCTTCACTTGTCCCTGTAAAAAGACAGCCGTCTGCTGTCCCGCTAATTGAGATCGTTATCAGCTGTTTGCCTGAATGAAAGGAAAATGCGCTTGTGATCTGCAAGTGTAAAGGATGCTCAGGAGCAGTTCTGGCTCTTTGTGAATGCAAAGATGTGTGTTTCTTTTAGTTGAAGTGCAAAGAGTTAACTACTGGGCTGGGAAGTTCTTTCTTTTAATTTTAACTGCATTTACACCGGCCTTTGTGCCCCTAAAGAGTTGTTGAAGGGACTGTTAGGTAAAAAAGAAAACTGCATTACATATGGTCTGGTATTATTAAAACCTACATTTTGAAAGCACCATTTTATTGTAAAACTATTCACACATTTTGCAGCATTGTATCTTACCCTGTGTGTAATGCAAGTATAAAAAATTGACTTGCATATTCACAGTGCTTTCTGTCACAGGCTGTGACTTTGTAGCACTAAAAATACACATCACTATTCTCCACTGCACCAATGAAGATTTAATTCTGTGGGTCTCTGGTTACACACAGACCTCTGCAGTGCATTAACTAATAGATGTTTCAGAATGTACTACAGTGCATTTCCCACTGAGCAATAACTTATTTTATTTATTTTTCATTTACACTGCCCATTATTTTATATGTAGATACCTAAAGGTGAAATGCCTAAAAACGTAAGAATATTTTAGACTTATTTATGAGAGGCTTGCATCGCCAGAGCATCACTTTTTTTGATGCTCTGGTGGCGCAACCATCTCAACCATGCCTATGAGACAGTGCAAAGTCACCCTGCATGGCTTTGCATTGCCTCATATGGAGTAATCATTAAGACGTAGCAGCACAAGTCACTGCATTGCTTTACTCTGCGTCAAGGAGGTATTCCATGGGCTTTGTGTGGGGTTCCCACGCAAATCCCATGGATTTTGATGCTGCCCCATATTTACAAAATCATGCAAACCTGGGGCAGCTCCAAAACTGACGCCTCTCCAGTGGAGGCGTAACAAGGAAAAATGGCTCCTCGTTTTTACCTCTATCCATGTGTGCTGCATTCTGCAGCTCTCATAGAAATAGGAAAACGCCCCTCAGGATTGTTTTGGTGAAGGAAGGTGCCTCTTCCCATACAAAAACAATTCTGCCTATGTTAGTGCTAGACAGCAATTTGTTAAGGGAAAATGAACTGGAATGCACCGTATTTCATAATTACAGTTTATTCCTGCCCTTTCACATTGGCATTGGGCAGCACCGCAAGAAGCCTTGCAGTGCTGTCCTTCGCAAATTCCTAAAAATAAGGCTTTTTGTTTCCAGATACACCTTTGGCTACACCCCTATGCTCAATGACCTTTGGTTTGGATCTGCTCATATAATGTTATAAGGGATGTATGATGTTAGCACGCACATTTTTACCACGCATACCATTACCACGCATTTTTTACAACGCGATACCCTTACAACGCATAGTGCTTTGGGTGCTGGATAGTGAATAGTTTAATTTACTATTCCAACACCAGTCCCCGTTGACACTAGGGAAGGTTATTGGATAGTAAATTAACCTATTCACTAGCCATTCCCTATGTCAGATTGCCCCAAAGCGCTATGCATTGTAATGGTATGCATTGTAACAGATGCGTGGTAATGGTAGTGCATTGTAAAAAATGCGTGCTAAAGGTTGTATACCTGTTATAAGTAAACTCCTATTCTATCCTATGGGACAGATAGCCGTTCCATAGTGAAAAATGAAACACACTGTTATTCACTACCAGAACATGTCACACTCACCAGTACATGTCTTACCTATAACATTCACAGCACCCTTACCACAGGGGTACCTTGGGTCTACCTTAGGGGTAACTTCCATGTAAGAAAAGTAAAGATTAGGGCTTGGCAAGTGTAAGAAAAGTAAAGATTAGGGCTTGGCAAGTGGGTGCACTTGCCAGGTCGACATGGCTGTTACAAACTTCACGCAGACACTACAGTGGCAGGTCTGATAACCCTTTTAAGGGCTGCTTGGGTGAGTGGCACAATCAGTACTGCAGGACCACCAGCACCATTTGATTTACAGGTTCTGGTACCCTCAGTGCACTTTACTAGGGACTTATCAGTAAGTCAAACATGCCAATCATGGAAACACTAATCCATAATACAATTTATAATAGGAGCACTTGCGCTTTAATACTGAACAGCAATGAGGAAGTGCGCATTGACACTGAACCAGCAAAACTAGGTCAGATAGGAAAAAAACCAGGAGAGACATGCCAAAAAGATGGCAGGTATAACAGGGGCATTTATAGTTATCGATATATGTTGATGACGAGAAGAACCAGTTTCTAGAAAATGTTGTCAAAAGGGGGTCCTTACGCCTAAAAAAGGTTTGACAAGGGGGTCTTGGCATCAACAAGTTTGAAGACCACTGCAGTAGGGTAAGTGTTGGATAGCAGAGAAATTAAATGTACTATTCCAACTCCAGTGAGTTCATCAGTAGGGAAAGTGTTGGATAGCAGAGGGACAAAAATTACTATTCCCACTGCAAAGAGTGCAACAGTAAAGAAAGAGTTGGATAGTAAAGGGATAAAAAATACTATTCAAACTCCACTGACTGCAACAGTAGGATAAGTGTTAGATAGCGGAGGGGTAAAAAATATTTTTCCCACTCCAATGCGTGCAACAGTAGGGAAAGTGTGGGGTAGCAAAGGGGTTAAAAATACTATTCCCACTCCAAAGAGTGGAATATTAGGGAAAGTGTTGGAAAGCAGAGGGGTAAAAATTACCATTCCAACTCCAGTGAGTGCAACAGTAGGGAAAGTATTGGATAGCGGAGAGGTAAAATTACTATTCCAACTCCAGTGAGTGCAATAGTAGGGAAAGTGTTGGATAGCGGAGAGTCAAAAATTACTATTCATACTCAAACAGTTATAACAACAACCATTTTTTTAATTACATCATAAAAATAAATATACAATATTTAAAAAAATCAAAAATCAAATATATTAAATATAAAAGAAAACATATCATAATATTAATTACATATAACAAAAACCTACAAATATGATATAAAATAAAATAATAAATACATTTAAAATAAACACTTTTTTAAACTAACAAACAAAAAAGTGTATTTTATACATAAATGTAGTAATTTTATTTCCCACCCCATAACACCACACCAAAAACAAAACACTTCAACATTTTAAATTACATTTACTTCCACAATTAACATAGTTCATAATCGATTAAAAAATATTATTAATAAAAAAACTAATAAACATTAATTGACTACACACACTTTAACACTATAATATCAACAACCCACAACAAAATTAATAAATAATAAAACAACAATTACAACTTATTTTTACATTACAAACTATTACTATTAACAACTAATAATAAAGTAATGAAAATGTATTTAATACCCACCCTTTGCCCCTTTAAAAGTAAAAACAACACACACCAAAATAAACAATTACCTAAAATAAATATCAAATAATTAACATGAATGAATAACTATATCAGCCGCGGCCGGTAGTGGGAGTACCGGCCGGGCAGTGACGCGGGGAGGGAGAGGGGCAGGGTGGGGATAGTAATGTATGGATTACAGACTTTAACAGGTAAGTAAACATATAAATAAATAAACCGAATTTTGTTGCGCGCACTACATCGCATTTGGTGATGCAGTAAACGCAACGAAATTCGTTTTATTTATTTATTTGTTTACTTACCTGTTAAAGTCCATAATCCGTACATTTCTACCCCCCACCCTGCCTCTCCCCTCCCCACGTCACCGCCCGGCCGGTATTCCCTCTACCGGCCGCGGCTGCACTATGTATTAATTAATTAAACACAAATTCCTTCCCATCCTTGACTCCTATAAACGCCACAATACACACCTAAAACTAATTACACAATTACCATAACAACATTTTAATTCATTTAATTAATATCAATTAACAAAAAGTTAATAATAAAAAATAAATAAACTAATTAATACCCTTAATCCCTATAAACCCCAAAACACACACCTAAAAATAATTACACAAATACCATAATTAAATACCAATTAATTATTCAAAATTAATTAACAACCAATTATTAATTCTTCAATTACAAATAAATTACTTCCCATCCTCTACACCTATAAACACCAAAACACACCTAAAATTGATTATACAAATATCACAACTAAGTTACAATTAATAAAAATTAATTAACAACCAATTATTAATTCATAAATTTAAATTAAATTACTACCCACCCTTTACACCTATAAATACCACAACAAACACCTAAAATTACATTAATTACACAATTACCATAATTAATTTCAAATGTTTTAATTAAAATTAATCAACAACTAATTATGAATTCATTATTATTACATTACACATTTAAAACTATAAAATCTCAATTAAATAAATAAAAAAATATCAGTTAATTAAATAGCCCTTCTTTTTAACATTTATGTGACTCCCTTGGTTCAGATGACAGAGGATCATGGAGCCAAAATGATTGCATACGCGATGACACTCAAATCCCTCGGAAAATTTTTACTGCTCCTCCCTAGGGCTGCCAAGGAAACGGTTACTCGGGCCTTGATACTTTCGCGTATCAACTTTGCCAACGCCTTATACGTCGGTCTACCGGGCTACTTGCTTAACAGACTACAGGTAGTCCAGAATGCTGTGGCCAGGCTTTTATTCAATATCGCAATAATAAGCAGTGTAAGACAGCATCTGCGCAAACTCCACTGGTTGCCGGTAGCCGAACAGGGTAAGTTAAAAGCCCTGGTCCTGGCACATCATGCCCTGCATGCCTCTGTTCCAATCTATTTAAGGAAACGCTTTATGTTCTACAGTCCAGCTAGACAGCTTCGCTCAGCCTCTCAGCTCCTAACCCATAAACCTCGCTTTTATCTGCAAAGAATGGGTGGCAGCTCCCTTGCTTTCAGGGCTGCTTTGGCCGGGAATTCGCTTCCATTTGCTCTTCACGGAATCCAGGACCCCACTCTTTTCAAAAAATGACTGAAAACATTCCTTTTCATCTAACCAGCCCCTTTCACCTCTCAAGGTCTGCGCCAGGACACTCCTCAGAGTATCCGTGCACGCTACAAGCTTCAATAACATAACATAACAATATGATTAAATTTCTGGGCCTGATTACAAGTGGGTTAGGAAATCTTCCCGACTGAATCGGTTTGGAAATGGTTTCTGACCCACTCGGATCAAGAGAGTCCGGCCGACCGAGTACAATGCATTTGGATGCTTCCAGATACGATTTGGTTGGACTCCCATTGACTTCAACGGGAGCCTATGTTCCTAACCGCATCGTGATCAGGCCCTTGGTTGGGAAGACACTTTCCTGATCCGATTCAGAAGGAGCAAATTCCATTAGGAGACCTTCTTAACAGCATTGTAATCGGGCCTTAGGAAGGAATGCTTTCCTAACCGTATCATAATCGGGCCCTATATTTTTGCAAACAATATTAAACACTAAATATGCTTTAAATCGATCCTACTTACCTTAAGTCAATATTCTTGACCACAATATTCTTGCTGTTGATATTTCTGAGCCACAATATTTATTACTCGATATTTGTGCAACTCAATATTTTTTACTCAATATGCTGTCTGCCCACCCAAATGGCGCTTGCTCCTGTTTTGTCCTCTATGAAGGGAGGAGACAACGCAGATAGGGTACACATGTAGTTACAATGGTGTACCAAAGAGAAAGAAGCTTAGAGTGCAGAATGTTGCACACTAGAGAACAGTACACGATAAGGAGAGGTGAATACTGAGGGAGAATGTTGCAGACAGTAAAGGTTATTCATTGAAAGGGTAACATGGAGCACTATGAGGAAGTGGGGATTAGAGAAGGAACAAAGGAAAAGACAGAAGTGCAGTTCTTATATGAGAATGAGGCACAGGAAAGTGGTGCAGACTGGTTAGAATGGATCAAAGATGTGAAAGCTGAGCCACAAATTTTATCTTCTGCCACTTTTCAAAGTATTCTTGGGGAGGGTGAAACCCCAACACCACTAGGAAGGGTGAGGCTTGCCTAGCACACCACAAATTATTGTATGTTTTATTAGGGACCTATGGATTTTAAAATTCACCAGTCTCCCTGCCTCTTACTTTTTTTGGGTGGATTATACCCCTCTTACATCATTGTCTTTTTTATGCAATGCCCTTTACCTTATCTCCTCATCTCTCTACCAGCTTGTCTGCATTGATTCTTCCCATTACATCTATCTATCCTCATCCCCATCTCCCTTTCCGCCAGCCCAGGGCTTTCAGTGGGCTGAAAAAATAGGTGGGTCTCTAAAAGGGGCGTGACTGTGTAATTAAGGGGGTAACTTAAACACATAATCTAAATTTCTGTGATTCCCATAGTGTTCCATCTGACTGGTGCTTTAGTTCCTCTCTGTGCTTTCTGTGATTTAATCCAGAAATATAAGACAACAACTGACATACACCTAAATATAACCAGGTGTATGGTTTTGTCAATGGTTGTTAGCTGTTTAAGCTAAACGAGTAACAACAATAAATTATTTTATTTGCACGTCACTGTTTTGACCAATGAGTAGCTCCTACACACACATTTGCACTACAATACAGAATCATTGCTCTTTGTGCTCTGCAGAGAGCCAATGTATTGAATGATCATGTAACTGAACACTATTTTGACCCACAAACAGGCACAGTGTGAAAGTTGTAATGCCTACAGCCTCAACTCCAAAGTGCTCAACTGCAGCCTGTAATAACACCTTGACTTGACTCAGTACAAAGTGTGCATCATCCAAAAGTAATATGCTGTGAAATGAAATATAGAAACACACATCCTGGAAACAGCTAGCACTCCTGGGGAATGTAAGATTAAGTAAAGCATGTGAAGCAGGAACTAAATCACTGCCATGGATTAACCTAACATCAGGGTCTCTGGAATTATGTGGCAGGAGAGGGCTAAAGTATGTGGTAGTCTGAATAAATTATGCGGCATAATGCAGCAGATATTGAAATAGTATAACTTCTTTTTTTGTCATTTTTAAACTTGGTAACACTGTCTAGCCATTGGTTGCACCCCATTAGTACCAATTTAACACCCAAATTTAGCTTGGCAAACAGAAAGTTGACTATTCCAGCTTTTCAAAAGGCCTTCCAACACGTGACTACACATGTTGCTGCATTTTTTGTAACTTTGGAACCGTTTGAGCTAGAAACAAAAATGTTTTTTTGTTCAAATCTGTAGATTATGCGGCAAATGATAGGTTATGTGGCAAATGCGGCAAATGTATAATTATACAAAAATTGCAGCCACCGCACAATAGCATAATTCCAGTGGCCCTGCCTAACATGCAGCGTCAGACTAGGCTAGAAAATAGGCCCGGTACCAAAGTTAAAGGGGCTCCAAGTGCATTGATATGAGTTTGCTGCAGGAAATGTTTGCTTTAATATCATGAAAATCAACAGCAAAACCGGCTCACTTGACCATGAAGCAGGTCAACAAATAGCCAAAAAAAAACGGCCTTCATACTGACCTGACAGCAGGGCTTGAAGTTGGATGAAAAAACTGGGGGTCTTTCAAAGGGGTTTGACCGATGTAATTAAGGGCGTGGCTTAAAACCTGTAAGCTATAAATCTGTGCATAGCATAGCGTGCTCCTCGACTGGTATTTTGCTGCTTCCAGATATATATTACACCTACAACAAGCCAGGACTATTGGCTTTGTCAGTTGTTATTAGTTTCATAAGATGAATAGGCATCAACTACAGCATGGCGATGTTTATGCTGGGAAAATCTGCATTTTATGAATTTTGAATTTTGAATAAAGGAGAACAACCAAAACAACGTTATTTGAAGAGGATCTCTTTTTGACTATATTGGATTATTACTTACCCTTATATTGCTTTAATCTTGTGTTTAAATTTCATCAGTGACAATAGTTCAATGTTTTATTCATGCAATACATATTAAGAATGAAATAACTCAAATAAATGTTGGTGTGCTGTAATTAGAACCTCACTTTTTGCAACAGTATTTCCGGTTGCACATATTGTGCACCGATAACAGCACCTCTAGGTAGTAGGTGCCTAGAGCTTCTTGAGCACCCATTGTATACAATTATTGATTGCCATTTTGTTCACTTATAACGCGTAATTTTCTTAATTATATTAGAATTAAGATTTTCAATCGAATGTTGCGGACTTTTTCCATTTTGGACACTACTACCTCCGTATGTTAACATCAACTACAGCATCATTGTATGTAATATTGAAAATGCTTCAGTTGTGACATGATGAGACTGTGAAAGAACTATAACGAGTCTCGCTGAAGTTACATTAAAGGCAGTGAAGGGTTATACTGTTGCAGAGTAAAGATTTTTGTTTTCAATCTGAGGGTGAGGGCAAAAATGGAGAGCCCAATAGGGACATGGCTCAGCTACCTGATTTTTAGGACTCCTGGTTCTGTGCACCGGCAGGTCCCGGGCCACTTAAAGCCATGCCTGACAGATTAGACTGTCGGGCACAGCCTGTCTGCCCCAAAGGCCAGTCTGACCCTTCTAAGGTGTTATACATTCATTGTGCAGACACTGGATCAATGCTTTTGCAGGAAATGTTAATGACATGAATATAAGGTCCGAAATGGGCTCTTTTCAATGTCCGTCTAAAACTTAAGTGACCCAGCACACTTTAAACCCTGCTCCGTCCACTTTTACATGCTGCTTCTGCTCCTCTGCATGCACCTCTTGTCTCACTGCTGTACTCACACCTATCTGCTCCCCCCTCACTTTATTGTATTTGTCTTACTTACCCCTTTTAATCACCTCTCTGCTCCATTCCCCTCTTCCCAAGTGAGCAGTTTCCATTGTGATGAGCTTGCTTTGCGCCCTGCAGGATGTTCTGCTTTTCATTCAAAGGGGCAGGGTGCACTTCACATGCAAGGGCACTTTCACTACCTGTCTAATTGCTGTCATCAACATGCAGATGCAGCCATTAAGCCCACAGAGAGGGGCCATCAGGGGAGATTGATAAAAACACGAAAAAATATAGGGGCATATTATCAAGGACGGGCGATACATTATTGCCGCTTTTATCGGCAGGAAACTGCAGATAAAGCGGCGATAATGGGCTTGATAATATGCTCTATGAATTCCTATCGAAGCCCATGTTAGATGTGAAGACATCTAACATGGGCTTCGATAGGAATTCATACAGCATATTATCAAGCCCATTATCGGCGCTTTATCGGCAGTTTCCTGCCGATAAAAGCGGCGATAATGTATCGCCCGTCCTTGATAATATGCCCCATAAACTCTTAGGGGGCTCCCTGCGCATCGAAACTCTGGTGTCTTTAAAGGTGCGAGTCCTTATTGTTACGTCATATCTGGCTGCCTAATTTGTTAAAATACAAAAGACAACTAATTATGAGTGTGCATTTAGCAGTTAAACAAATGTTGTACTATGCAATTTTACTACTCATTTATTCACAATACACAAAGTAAATATGGATAAATACCGATAAAATGGTGAAAAAATAAATATGGTTACATACAGAAACTTTAAAAAATATTTATATACGTATATATATATATATATATATATATATATACACCATAAAACTGGGAGCCTAGCTATAATGCAATATTCATAATAAAGTATTGTGAAATAGTCAAGCTATCTTTCAGAACTCCAGTAATGTATGACTGTTCATTTCATGGTTGTGTGCTTGGCACACTATGGAGCGGTTCTTCTCTGATATAATTCCACTGAACAAAATGTGCCGTGATTTTGCTTTCCTGTTTGAAAGGACGCCTGCAGCTGCCACATGTACTGAGCCTGCCTCCACTCCTGCCTGGCTGTTCAGCCCTCACCACATCACAGCTGCCCCCGCGAGCTTCGTGTGCCGTCGCGGTCTCGGGTCTGCAGCTTTCACGGTTGCTGGAGGCGGTAATGCCGCCATCAGCCTGCATAATCTACAGTTTACACTTCGGAGGAGGCCCGAGCCCCCCGGGACGCGGGCCCAGCGATCTGTGACCTGACAAGCAGCAGCGATCCGCAAAGAATCCACCTGAGATCAGGTGCGAAGCTCCCTCAGCAACACGACCTCGGAGTTGAGAAATTCTAAAAGCACTCCACAGAGATAAGCAAACAATCTCATACAGTTCTACCACGTGCTCTGCACAGGGGCACTTCAGCAGGAAGGGCCTTTGGCATGACATCTCTCTTTTGTCTGCACATCATATATAGAAGCGGGCACAGCAAACAGGTCCTGTTTTGTCCAAGAGTCCTCCCTATATCTCCTCAGGCACCGAGACGCAACTGTGCTGCGCGTACCTCACATATAAGCTCACGTGTTTCCC
Organism: Lissotriton helveticus; assembly: GCF_964261635.1. NCBI lineage: Eukaryota > Metazoa > Chordata > Amphibia > Caudata > Salamandridae > Lissotriton > Lissotriton helveticus. The sequence continues at coordinate 1,001,079,507 of NC_136068.1, forward strand.
AGTAAGCTGCTTAAGATCACGGTAAAACATACTATTATTTTTGGCAATTTGGTTATCAAGTTTTGTTTTATTTTATAGAAAATGCGGCGGAAAACATATTGGCACGGACTCTTAGTTATAATATAAAAACCCACTCATGCCCTCATGTGCCCCACCAATGTAATCTCCTGCATTACTTAAAAAAAAAATGTCATTGATGTTCGGGTGTTATTAGGAGAATGCCAGTAAAGCTACGAGTCAATTTTTCATGATCATGATATTTGATGTGACTTGCATATGTATCACACTCTCGATTCATGGGCGGCCCTCCACTAAGGCGGAGGAGCGCCGCCCCACTGCTTTTTAGTAGCGTAAGGAAAAATAAAATGATAATTACTCAATGTTATTATCATTTTATTTTTTCGTGTTGTGGCAGCTGTATGGGCGGGTGCGACTGCTCTGCTGACAGAGCCAAGGAAGAGTGTTTGCACTCCTTAAGTGCATATGAATGTTCGACCGCCCGTCTTGGGCCGGCCAAACATTCATGCACACTTAGCATGTTCTCCACCTAAGGTGCATTACAGCCTGGGTAGAGAACATGCCCAGGCACCCATTCTCTGGCTGAGCGCCGAACCACGGCGCTCAGACCAATCACAACGCTGCATTGCAGCATTGTGATTGGCTCATTGGAGACTGGATGCTTCCTGTTCTTGACCAAGGGGGCGAGGAGAGATGTGACGAGGAGGTAAGTGAAATTTTATTTTTATTTACCCCCTTCCATCCCCTCTCCCTGCCCGCCACCCCCATCCATGCCAGCTGCCACTGCTTAGGGCGAGTGAAAGGTGCAGCGAGCAGAGGTCTGGCCCAGGGTCGGAGTGGCCTGTAGGTAGAGCCACTGGAATTAGGGTTGACTAAATTAAGCAGCAAGAAAAGGCAAATTATGCGGCACAATGCAATTTATTTTGTGAGTGTAATACCTCATTACTTTGTCATTTTTACATGTTAACGGTATCTGGGCAAATAGTGCTCTGATGAGTACTAGTTTGACACCCAAATACAGCAATAAGCAATAGCAAGGTGACCAGTCAACCTTTAACAAGGGCTTTCCACTGCTCACCAACACGCCATCATGTTTTTATTAACTTGTCATCCATTTCGGCTAGAAACATCTTTTTGTTAAAATCGGCTGATTCCACAGCAAATATTGGTTTATGTGGCAATTGCAGCAAATCTATGAATATGCAGAAGATGCTGCTGCTGCAAATTCACATATTTTCAGTAGCTCTGCCTAAAGGGCAATCTGACAGTGCTCGAATGGATGGTCTGATAGGTCAGTGTGTGGGTCATTTTTTGGGCTGTTTTTGGGCCTGTTTCACAGCCGGACTGGGAATAGCCACCAGCCCTGGCAATGTCTCGACCCACCCCAGCAACGGAGGTAGGGTGGGGTGCTAGTGAGAAGCACTGCTCTCGCTTTGGTTACAATGGGCCAATATTGCAGGACTGATGCAAAACTAGACCCCAGTAACAAAACCGGCCCCCATGGGTCCAAACCGGCCCCCACTCTTCCAGCACACCAGGAAAATGCCCGGTGCCCGCTATGGCCAGTCTGGCACTGCCTGCTTTATGGTCTGCTGGGCTGGTTTTTGCTGTTGATTTCCCTGATGTTGTCATAAATGTCACCTGCAGGCAATCACAAATGCATGCAGTCTCCCCATACTTAAAAATAAACCTATACATCAAGTGTCTACATTTCTAAAACTGCCTCAATTTACACACATAGTCTTCTTTTTTTAGCTATCTGATTCACTAAAGGAGGCCACTTTTATTTTGGTGCCCAAGCCTATTTTCTATATCAGTCCAACCCTGCTCTGGGGTCCCACATCATCTCCTTGTGTTTGCTTTGTTCGACCTAAGTTGGCACAGTATTCCCAGACATTGGTCCCTTGCTCACTTTGCCACTGGATTCAAGATAGCCTGGCTGATGAGTGGTGTTACCCTGAAACCAGTCCCAGGATGCTTGTTACCAGTCCAGGGAAGACCTGGCTTGGCAGTTCTGGCTGGAGTGTTCCCGTATGGAACAGGGTCAAGACTAATTTGCATATGGCTGGGTCTGTACTGGGGTGGAGAATTGAGCTAAAGAACGATGATGGATTCAACACAGAACTGTGACTGGGGGGTGAGTATCTGAAATGTTTCAACGCTCCATCCATCCTTGTGTTTGCTTTGTTTGCCCTCAGTTGGCAGGGTATGCCCAAACGTGGGTCCCTTGCTCCCTTTGGCCCTGGATTCAAGCTAGCCTGGTTGATGAGGGGTGTTACCCCGAAACTGGTCCCAGGATGCTTGTTTCTGGTACAAGGAAGACCTAGTTTGGCAGTTCAGGCTGTACTGTTCCCATGAGTAACAGGATCAAGGCTGATTTGCATATGGCTGGGTCTGAACTGGGGTGGCGAAGTGAGCTAAAGAATGATGATGGATTCAACTCAGATCTTTGACTGGGAGTGAGTGTCTGAAAAGTTTCAGCAATCCGTCCATCATCTCCTTGTGTTTGCTTTGCCCCACCTGTTGGATCTGGCCCTTTTAATAGGTTTATCCCCTGACTTTTTGCATTTTGCCTCCAATTATTTTTACCCTGTTTTTGTTGGCTTTAGAACTCTGGGCATTTAACCACGCTTATAAGTGCTAAACTGCATAAACTCTCTGTGTATATTTTATTTCTGATTGGTTCTCTATCAATTGCATATTCAATTTACTAATAAGGCCCTAGTAAAATGCACGAAATGAGTAGCCTTGTAAACTTGTCTTAGACCTGCCACTGAGTGTTATTGCCAGTAACATTGCATATCTATCTGGCAAGTGCACCCACTTTCAAGGCCCTCAGCTTTCCTTATACGACATGTCAGTCACCCCTAAGGTAGGCACAAGGTACCCCCTCCCCCGGGCAGTATGCAGTGTATGTGAAAGGTAGGATATGTTCAGGTATGTTTTAGTGTCGATACTAACACAGATGGACTTCCGCCATGCATGTTCGGCTGGGTTTTGGGGGCCACAGTCCCATAGAGTGTCGGTGCTGCCCGGTCCGCCCGGATCGGTTGGACCCTCCACACTGCTCACTATGCCGATTGATAACTGGACATCTGTTGGTACTATTGATAGAAAAGGCCAGGGGTGAGATTGTCTAGGACATAGTGGAACTCATTGTCATTGCCATTGTTGGCTGACGGTGCTTAGGGGGACACTCAGAGGGGACGTTAGTGCTTGCGCTGTTGATGCGCTGTTGATGATTATTGTGTACTGAGGCGGTTCTGATCCTGCTTTTAGGATGTCTACTGTGCGCGGTGGGTGAGGGGGGGGTCGGGTAGCTAGATCGATGGCCCTTCTCCGCATTTTTTCTTCTTTTTCCTTTTTCTCTTCTTCTATATTTTGGGTCTCTCACTTAGGGCGATAGGCACGCTGCTGGGGGGGGGGGGTAGGCCGTAGCCTTCTGCAGGGGTGCAGGGTGGGGGGTAGGGGGGTGGGGTTTGTTGATTTGTTCCTTCTTTGTCTCTATGGCCCTTTGTCCTTTTTTCTTTTTGGTGTCGCTGTCTTTCATGTTTCCTACAGTCTGTCTCGTTTTGAGGGGTGGGGTGCGGTTCACCACGAAATGTATGTGTTTTTTACATTTATCCTGACTCGTGTGCCTTCCCCCATTTCTTCAACTGTATTCGCACTCTTTGCGGATTCCCGCTTCAAGCTTGCTATTGTAGAAACGTGTATGACCATATGGCGTTGACTCTGGATTTTCTTTCTTCCTTGTAAAATGAACCTGCTCGAATCCTGAATCATACGTAGTGCGCTTGAATACAAGTTATATCCTGGACACTTGTCATGCCCCGATATTCGGGCTGCTGTATCTTTTTATGCTGCTTCGCTGAACTTACGACTTGACTAGCGGCCGGCCGGGATGGTTGTAGGCCCGTGCTTGTATTTCCTTGCAATAACAATAAAGGTTTAAAAAAAAAAAAAAGGTATGTTTTACTTCTCTTGATAGTGAAATACTGCCAATTTAGTTTTTCACTATTGCAAGTACTAACTCTCCCATAGGCTCTCATTGGAGCTGCCTTGTAACATTATACAAGTGTAACTTTCAATTGGAAACAGCGAATGATTTGGAGTTTGAGCTCTCTTAGCTCATGATCTAAAAACACATCTTTGAGTGAAGGTGCCACCTTTAGAAAGTCTCTGGAGGAGTGTAATGTACTAGTATTGGTTTGAAAGTGTAGAGTTTTGAATCTAGCAGTTATGCTGGTTATGGTCTGAGAGCTATATTTCTTTCATTGCCTATTTCTGCGTGTTCTGATTTTGGTGTAATACATGAATGTTTCTCTCTTCGACTGTGAGGGCTATTTTTCTTTTATTACCCATTTCTGTATGTCCTGATTTTGGTGTAATGCATGAAACCTTTGTATCTCACTTCGACTGTGTAAATGTAAATGCTTCGCATCTCCCTTTTTATACTGTAACTGCTCTGCATTAAACATTACCCACTCCTGTATGACTTTCACAGGGCTCATTGCATGAGATGGTTGTAGCCCACTTATGATGAAAATGCTTTCTATGTAAATGTACATGCTGTATATTAGACACAATTAAATATTGTGATGTTATGTGTATATATTATATTGAATTTATATTGATTGAATTCACTTATATATACAACTGTATATGGTGTGACATTGATACCATCCATGGGTGGATATATACAGCATCGATTTTCCAAGAAAAAGGTTTCTTCTTCTTCATTTTCCTTATTCCTTTTTCCGGAATTACATGCAAGATGGCTATCCCTTTGGCGATTTATATACATTATGCCGTAGCATGAATATGCATCCATGTTGCATTCAATATGCAATTGAATCTTTGGTATGTAAAGTCATATTTTACTAATGAACCATGCACCCCATTATGTATAATTGCATACTTTAAGATGGCCACCATTGTTTCCAGAGTAGGGTAAGTTCTTTCTTATTGGGAAATATTCTCTAATGATATGCTCTTGCGCCGATTTCTTGATCTGACAACAGAAAGAGATTCTAATAGACACCAGCAGTTCCATCCTTTGGGTTCATTTAGTTTAGCAATATCACTGACTAATTTAAAGATGGCCGACACTGGCTTAGGGTGGTGTAAGTCCTTCTTTACTTCTGTATAAGCTGTACAGGAAGTGATCTCGAACCGAGTTTTTTCTTACCGAGAAATATTCTCTTATAATATGTTCTTGAGACGTTTTTTGATCTGTCAACAGAAAGTGACTTGTTTGTTTGGGAGCCCATTGACACACGTAGTTCTAACCTTTGAGTAATCAATCTTGGGCATAGTTTTCATAGTAGCGCTACGCGTAGCTACGCGAAGTGCACTTTGCACTACACACGCTACGCGTAGCTACGCGAACTGCGTAGTGCGGTAGGGAAAATGCTGCCCGCACTGATTGCACAGTGCCGGATGCTTGTCCGCACTGTGCAATAATTGCAAACGGCATCTTGCACAGTGCAAGTGGTCGTTTTCTGCCACTCGAGTAGATTTATACTCGAGCGGCAGTTTTCTCAACACGCGACCACTAGCAATGAGAAACCTGACCTCCCCGCGTTGAGAATCTTGCCGGGAGGTTTATTTTTCATGCTTGCGATCGGCAACTTGATATTTCTGATCATTCCAAGTACAGTATGGCATGATGGTACTGCAAATTTCTGCTCTAAATTGCATGGGCGCATACACAATACATATAGTAATCATTAGTGTTGGTTTAATGGCCAGTTTTTAAGAGTCATACAAGATCGATAGCTTGATTCCCCCTACTTTAGGAAAACAATTGATTGACATCCAACTGAGGCACTTACCTTGTGTCAGCTATTGCTGTCTTATTTTTATCTGACATGGTTAGCCTTTAATGTGCTTATCTCTAATTAATTTCTCATTCCTTTGGTTACAGCATCATCTTTTGTATACCTTTTGAGGATCTAAATTTATGACGTTTTTTACAATTTTATTTGAGAGGTTTAGCAAATTAAGCGCTTATCCTCTATCCATGTTTCATTCTTCTGATTACAGCTGTATTGTTTGCACATTGAATATTGTTCAGCTTAAACTCAGGAATTTGACTTGACTTTTTCAATTTAGTTAAAAGCTTGAAGGCTGGACTAAGCTAGTGACCCATATGTTGGTGCCAATTTATTAAAGGCGACTGACAGGTAACATCCTGAGATTTTGGATAACTTGCTGATTTTTCTAATTAATAAATTAAAAAAAGAAAGAATAAAAAAAATCCCCATCTTTTTTTAGTTTACTCATGAATAAACGCCTGTACTTATGTGATCTACTATCAGTGATGTTTAAGCATTCTGCCAATTCATTTGGCTGTAAGTATAAGATGCTTAGTATTGGAATGGAATTTTGTATTGTATCACCTACACCTACAGGGTGCTATACTTATTTATCTAATTTCTTTCATCCTTTTCAGTCTTAAAATTATTTGAAGGAATAGGTTGTTCCATTATTTTACCTAATCTTGGAGCCTTTGAATTTATGCATAAGCCCCTGTGACTATAATTCAGCATTTCCTCTTGATGTGAGTACGGCATGTGACACTCTTGCCTTCTCTGTCCCTTTGCATAGGTGGATAGGGCCACTAATAGATGTTCATTCCTTTCTTGGTTTCATAGCTTCTTTCTACAGAGTCATTTTCCGGGCGGACTCCATACAATCGTTGCATCTTCGGTTATGTCTACTTTAACAATAGGTGAATTGACTATTACATCTCCTTGTTTTGGAGTTATGAGACATTTTGGCACATTAATCTATTCTTTTCACACATATAGGTTCTGAAGATGGTTTAAGGGTCTTTTCTCCCCTTCCTCTTGGTGGTGGTAGTCATTTCCAGGCGCATTATCTTTTGTTTCTTCTCTATTTTATTTAAATAGAGAGGGATTTTGTCTCTCATTTCTTCCTGTAATATAACCCTTGAATGTCTGATACCCAGGTTTATATATTTTTGTTTTTAGATGTTTTATTGAAACTGGTACGGACGCTCATATAATTACAGTTTGTCCTGATAATGACCATTTAGTTTCACTATAGTCGAAATGCAGTCGACGAACATATGTGGCCGAAATTAAAAAGGACTTATTGTTTGCTTTGTGTAGTTTCAGTTTTGTCCTAAACTTCTGATTTTTCGAAACCTTTTTTCCTCAGCCACTTGTCTGTTTACACATTGCACTGTTTATAGGTCTTTGCTTGTGTATTGTGTTTAGCACCTTTTGTCTTATAAGCTTTAAGATTGTTGATAAATCTTTTTCTATGAATTGTATATATTTAAATATGGGGTTTCTCTTTTTTTCTCCTTTTTCTCTTTCTTTTTCCTTTTCTGTGTCTTCATTAATATAATTTTCCATATTATAATGTTTTCTTTAGGTTTTTTGATGTTTTGTTTAAAATGTAATGCACCTATTGTGTTAACTTGAACCCTCGTCAGGCTGCCCATATATCTGATAACAACATTTAGAAAGTGGGCATTTTCTTGTTTAACCATCTTGTGCCTCTGCCTGTGGAATCAACTTATTTTTTAAATTGACAGGGGCCTGTTTGTGCATTCACTCCAGAGAGTCACACAAAGGGGGTTGGGGTGTGCCCTGCATATCCTGATGGCCCATCACCAGGCTGATGGGCCTTCCTGGGCTAGAGTATTGGGAGGAGCTGTCACCTGCACCTGAATAAGGCTGTGCCTGGCCTTTCACAATGCTGTCTCCAGCCCTTTGGAATGTGTCTAGAGCCAAGACCAGGCAGGACAAGAATTTTGCACTACAAAGACAATCTTTTGAAGAATGCCCACTTTTAAAGACCTAAAGGGGTCATGGGTATTGGGCCTAAAACCCCAGACTTTTCTAACACTTCTGGGTCAAGAGGAACCCCTGCCAATGGAAAGAGCTGTGAGGAGTAGTAATGTCCATTTGCAGTGTGCTGGCCTGCAGTTGCTGATTCTGCTTTGGAGAGTAAAAGGACTGGACCTTTGTAGTGTATCCTACTTGTGAAGTTTCTCCAAGGGCTTGTGTGTGCTTGCCTCCTGTTAAGAAGTCTCAGGGTGAGCAAAGACTTCACCTGCAGCATCCCTGAACTCCACTGCTGGGAGTTCCGACATGCCAAGTGGTGCCAATTCCAGTTCTAGGCCCTTGGAGGTTGTTCCTGCTGCAAAGGTCAACTTGAAACCATCAAAACTGATGCATCTCCCTTCCAGTGCCTGTTTTTCTGATGCAGCAGTATTATGCGGGAGAAATTTCCACACACTGGCGCCGTGCGGCTGAATTTAATCGACACAGTGTCTGTCAGTGGCCAAGAAATAGCCGCAGCTCATGTTCAGGGCACCGTGTCTCAGAAGTCCCAGGCCATCACACTGACTCCGATGCTGGCCCTGCTGTGCGGATTAAAGAATTGACCAATCATGGGACGACGGCTGAAGAAATTGATGCAGAGACTGTTTGCCCCTGCCACATCGACTTTTAGTGCATCTGGATTTCCACGCGTTGCACCTGTGCACCAAGTTTTTCGGATGCATCATCCACAGGCCAGAACCATCTTGGATTTCACTGCTTCACTTCCCCCTACAGTCCAGGTTTGATGCAACACTTCATCTGCGTGCAGCAGAACTGACGCATCACCTCCCCGTGGACTCAGGAACCGACGCATTGCTGTGTTTTCCGACTCTTCCCTCCTCTGCTGTTTCGGCTTGAAGATTTTGACACATATTATTTACTTTGTGTAAAATAACTGCATCCATAGAGTTCTATTGACAGAATTGCTTGAAACATTTTAAAAGTCATATTTTGTTAAATAAAGATTCTTTATTTTTCCAAACTGGTGTGGTGTCCCTTTGTAGTGTTTTCACTGGGTTACTGTGTGTGTTATGTACAAATGCTTTACACATTGCCTCTGAGATAAGCCTGACTGCTCATGCCAAACTACCCGGGGGGTGAGCAGGTGTGTAATCCCGGTGTGTAATCCCAATATCCTTACTGAAAGTAAGGGTCCCTACTTGGACAGGGTGTATATCACTGCCATCTAGAGACCACCATTTCTAACACTGCCCCCATCTGTCAGGGGCCCAATTGATCCTTCTTATCACCCCCATACCGGTAATTTTCCAGAAAACTGCAATTCCAGCCCTTCTGGATACAATCCACATCCACCTCCTCATATCTGGGACATATCTGGGATATGTATTATGCAATAACATTCTGTGGGGTTAGGTAGATTCTATGAAGGAAATTAAAATGCACTATTTTAAATTGCTTGTTGATAGACACATTTAGGTGGCACTCAACACCCTGTCTCAATCTCCTTCATCGATGGAGCTGTGTCTTTCTCCCACCTCTTTCTCATACCCCCTGCCCCCAAGGTTAGGCTATCCATCTTGCCACCTACTTTAATTGGGTCGTCAAGTAGTACAGTTCATAGTCTGGGAGCCCTGATTCCCCTTCTGTTGTCAGTAGTCAGAGTTTAGTGCTATTCTATGTGTCCCCAACCTCCACAATGGCTTATGGGTACAGAAGACTTCCAACTTTGATAGGGCTAACTTTCCTGCAACAGACACTGACAGTGTTTTCCAGAATGTAATTCCCTCTATCATTGCTGCCAGTGAGAGCCTTATGTTCTAATCAAGGATGCCCAAATGAATAATTATGTTCCCAAATAGACGTTGATGGTAGTCTCCCATCTCAATCATTGGCAGGACTCTGGCAGTGTTTCCTTTTTTAAGTGAAGGTGGAGCAGGAATACACTGGGCATAGTCTAGTTCACCCTGAGACCAGATAGCTTACCAACTCTCCCAGTGCCGAAGTTGCTTGATCAGCTTTATTGTATGTATCATTTAAGAAGAGTGGCATATCATCAACATACAGCAATAGGTGATGGGTTATGCTGCCTATTGTTATGCCCTTGGTATCCTTTCCTTACCGCAGCATGCCAGTTAAAGATTCCACCAGTATCTCAAAAAGGAGGAGGCATCCCTGTTGGCAGCCGCGGTGCGTCCATTGGGGCGTAGGGGCGTAGCCCCACCAGCCACCATGGACACGCATTGCGGCGTATATCTTCTAATTATAAAAACCGCCGGCGAGAATTGCGCAGGGGGGGTGGCCTGCTGCAGCTTGAGTGACAGTCCACACTCAGGCTGCAGCAGACTCGACCGTAGTGCGCAGTGACAGTCCCGCTGGGGAACTTACAGTGCGCATGCTTGGGAAAGTGGGCAACTTTCTCAAGCATGCGCACTGTAAGTTCCCCAGCGGGACCCAGGGGTGCTTGTTTGCTGCCACAGCCCGGGTTTCCAAAGGGCAACAGGGCGAGCAGCAAATGTGACCCCCTAGCCAATCCTGGCGCTGCATGCAGCGCCAGGATTGGCTGGTCCATCGCGCAGCATCCATCATTGGATGCCGCGCGTGGGGATGGGATATCCTGGGCTGATCCTGTCAAGGAAGGAAGATAATCGCGTGAAGGGCCTCTTCAAAAATATTTGTTTACGTGCGACTTTGTATGTATTACTATGCCAGTGAGGCTGAATCTATTAAATATGCAAGTGCTAGAGAAGAGAACGGCTGTTACCGGCAAGCCACTTATTCTGCACCGGAGCACAGTGGAATGCCAGGCAGCGGGTCCGAGTGCCACTCAATAAGCGTGAAATAAATAACTACCTGCGCGCGGGCCCGCTCCGTTCCATGTTATCGCCTCATAGATGTAAGCGCCAGCTCTTCCGGCTCCCAAAATAGAAGCCACTGTTTCAACCCTGAGTCGGAAAAAAAACAGAACACACACAGGTAATAATTAAAAAGAAATGTCTACCGACTCGGCCGGCTCTCCGGATGGGGTAAGATGGCTGCTCCTGCCCCCAAGGGGCCCGCCAGTCCGGAGCAATACGTGCAGGGCCGCTGGAATCCTCTGCTCAGGTTACGGGCAAGGAGGATAAATATAGCGCCTGCTCTGACCTCACTGGGCCATCGCGCGCAGCAGCATTCCGACAGTAGTGGGGTTTTGGAGCGTAGACCAAGCAGTCCTCCAAATCACGGCTTCCAAGGCAAACAAATGAATCCCAGCGATAACAGAAAGACTGTGCAAAGGAAACTTCATGCAGAAATCCACAGCTCGCCTAATGACAAAATGAACACAGAGATCAGGTAAAGATACGGTGCAGTAATGGATACTGGCGTCATTATAATAGATGTGTTATATCGATTGTTTCGGCGACTGCTGTAGTGTGTTTTTATGGGAGAGTGTCATGCAAAAACCTAATTTAAAACCATGAAATCGAAACCGGGTCCGAGGACTTTATTAGTATATTGCCTGGTTTAATCAAACCAAAATGCATTTCCCCTTCCTAAATAATTTCAGGGATATTTGGGCGAATTGTGTAATGCTCAGTTACTTATCAATAATCTTCACTACCCTTAGTCCACTCGCCGCAGTCATTAGACCCCACCCTCCCTCCTATTAGCCCTTTAACGTCTATAACATATACATTATATTCACGGCTGGGGCTTGAGGGTCAAATAGGGGGGGGGTCAGAGGGCAACAATCATGCCCCTTGATGTGTGGTGTTATCTTTCAACCACAGTTGTGCTTAGCTTAAAGATCACTGGCCCCTGCTACTTCAGCCACAATGTGCAGCACTGCTTCTGCAAAGCAACAACAGGCAGAGTAAAGTTCCTTACCAGGAGTGACCCGGCATAACATTTACAAATTTAGGCTGCTGTGATTTGGGGGTTCACCATATGATTTGGCTCCACTGACCCTGCTGCTCTCCTGCTGCGGAACACAAGTATAAGATCTTGTGATGAAGCTTTGTGGGAAGTCTGATGCAGGTGTTAATCTGCACAGTCACTCACCATTTCAATCATCCACTCACCTCATTCATCCACCCAGTTACTGATTCATCAACCCATGTATCAACCCTTCCATTTATCCACTCAGGCATCTACTAAGCCACCCATCAGCCCATTCACCCATCCTTCGATCCACTAATCCACCTATCTGCTTATTCGCCTATCGAATCACTCACTCATGCACCCACTCATCCATCTACGCATAAACCCATTCACAAAACCAATATAATCACCCATCCACTGAAATGCATCTACTCGCTATTTCACCCATCAACCCCCCCCCCGATCCGCCTCTCCCCCGCCGATGTGGAGTGTGTGCTAATGTCACACTGGAATAGGATGGGCGCAGACAGCCTGATAAGTGAATCAATACCAGCACGTATGAGTTTCACTTTGAGGTGCTCCGCATAAAAGAGCAAAGGGTCACTCAGTGCCACTGAATGGTTGTTATAACGTTAGCAGATTGGAGACTAGAGGTGTCCAGAAATGTTTTGTGGTAACAGTTATGTGATGAAGTGGATTGGTAAGGAATACGGCAATACTGTGTGAATGGATTACACCTAATATTTTTTGTAGCTTTAAAAAAAAGATCTAAAGCTTGTGGAGAGGTGGCAGGGGTGGTGTCATTAGTGAGAAGTATGAGCTGCACTACACCAGGAGTGCTAGGGAGTGCACTGCAGAGTGACTAGGGACTGCTACGGCGTGCAAGGGAGTGCAGAGTGCAAAGGAGTGCAGAGTGCTAGGGAGTGCGAGGGAGTGCAGAGTGACTAGGGAGTGCGGAGTGACTAGGGAGTGCAGAGTGACTAGGGAGTGCTAGGGAGTGCAGAGTGCTAGGGAGTGCAAAGTGCTAGGGAGTGCAGAGTGACTAGGGAGGGCTAGGGAGTGCTAGGGAGTGTAGAGTGCTAGGGAGTGCAGAGTGACTAGGGAGTGCTATGGAGTGCTAGGGACTGCAGAGTGACTGCAGAGATTAAGCTAATGACAATGCCATTTATTTATCTGTTTTCAAAACCAACACATAAATACAAATTTTGTCATTTACAATGCCAATAGCTCTAACTTTTCCAAAGGCGAAACTATTGCATTGTAAATGCTTGTTTCAAGCTGCTTACAATGCCTTGCTTGTTGAGAATGTTACATCAAAAAGTCTAGCATATTTTGTAATTCAAAGTTGACAATGTGGCAGTGGTTCAATGACATTTGTTGCTGCAGCATGGACGGCAGGGTGGAAGAAAGGGCAAGGCATGTAGGGTTCCAAGGGGTTGAGATGAATAAGCAAGTTGCCGCTTATGTGTTGTGCTCATTCACCCTATTTATCCAAGACTCTTTATAAGACACTTTCATGTAAAGTGAGGTTTATTTAGGCATTAATGGTAATGTAACAAAACTGGTGCTCATGTAAAGCGCTCTGATACTCGATGTCTCGGGTCTATTTCGCTATATAAAACAAAAAATAGAAAAAATCAGTTGTTGACCTATATATGGAGGTGCGTTGGCAGTCTGGCAGAGCTAGCCTATGTTTGTGGTCCCAGTAGTGAACAGGGCAGCAGGCGGCAGCGCAGAAGGTTAATGTGCCTGCTGCAAAGAACATGTACCTGATGCAGATCACAACATGCATATGATGTAAATAGGTCAGTGAGTCACTGCTTTTGTCAGAGAGAACCTTTTGTTACTTGCAGTTTGTAAGTTTTCAAATTTGCTTGAAAATGCATGATTTTTCTTCTCTTTTTTCAAAACCCCCTTATGGGTTTCAGGCTCGCTCGCTCGCTATGGTGCAGTATGCAACTCAGTTTACGCCTCACCACATTTGGCCCCTGAACAGTCACCTGTCTCCGAAAAAGTACCACCTTAAATACCACGGCAGGGCAAAGGGCTGATAATTGACTTGAAAAAATACATGATTCTTGCACAAAAAACACATTATTTCAGTTCAGTAAATATGCTGTGGTATTGAAATGTACTGTCAATGGTCGGTGTTGTAATTAATCTTGTGTGGATATCTAGAGAAATGTCTTGGGATACTGGATGCACTTCAAAAGGTCCAGGGATACCATGGGGGTATCAAGGATTGTCTAACAGTCACAATGCGACTAATTGAGGGATAAGTTCTGGGGTGGATTTTGCAGTAAAGTGAGACGGTTTCTAAGTGATGTTTGTGTGTGTTTTAGTTTTGGCTAGTATTTTTCTTTACCTGTTAGCATTTTCTGTGTTTTTCCCTGCCACCCACCTAGGCCCAGTTTATAAATAGATGTCCAAGGTCTCCAATGCCGTAACAGAAGCACTACATACCTTTTGGTAAATTGTCAACTAGGGTTCTCACTAAATTTTGCATTTCAGATCACCTGTTCCACTTTGAGAACAGTTAGGAGAACAAAAACAGGAACATTCTCCTTGCATTTGATTTTAGAAGGTGTAGACAAATACAGAGGGCTACCTTGGGCTTGGGCAAAAGTACTCGCAGAAAGTGGATATTTTTCCACATTTAAGATCCCGGGCTAAGCTTCTAAATGCTATCAAAATCACACAGAGGTCTGGTAGCCTGAAAATGAGGGTAGTGGTAAGTGCATGTTTTTGGTATTGATACATTGGACAGGGCAACATTTCTCATTTCATGTGACTAACAAACACAAATATGTTAATACTTTATTATTTCCATTATTTACTGTAAACGTGGTAAAGGTAAGGCGTGGTTCCCAATGCTTTGTGAAGGCTGTTTCCCAACTGCTGTGCAACTTCTTCTACTCTTAGAGCTGAGATTTCCATGAAAGTCTTATTGTCTGAATTCAGCACCTGAGCATAATAGGACGGAATTTATGAAGCTCTGTGGTTATACTGAATAAGCAGCTACCTATGTTATGCCATCTATTAATGTAATAACTGCACTTTCACAATTGCTTTATTAACCTTTCTGCTTTCTCAAATTTGCTTGAAAATGCACGATTTTTCTTCTTTTTTTCAAAATTTTCTTGGGGGGGTTGTCCCCCCAAACCACCCGTTTGGGGTTCGGGCTCGCTCGCTACGCTCGCTCGCTATGGTGCAGTATGCAAATCACTTTGCGCCCCACCACTTTCAAATGTCACCCACCGACCCTGCCTGTTGGGTCCGTTTACCTATTTTGCAGGTTAAAGTGATAACCTGCCCCATGTGGACTCTTGGCATTGGGTATGTTGCATAATAGATGGGTCCATTTACCCCTCCCCTCAGATCAAAGATAAATGTGCAATTCAGATGTTAGATACTTTTTTGATGTCTATTGACATCACTACTGCTCACAGTCTACAGGAAGCACCCTGTCCAGCAATATTTGCGGACTTCTAGCAGTTGGAACTATCTTGTTCCCCCCATGAGCTTGAGGACTACTCACATCATGGTTCTCATATTGGGGACTTCAGTAATCTTCCTCTCACTTGCCCCATAGGTTAGGCTTTCTATTTTGCCTCCCACTTCAATTGGGTAGTAAAGTAGTACAGCTTGTAGTCTAGGGCCCCTGATTCACCTTCTGTTGTCAGTAGTTGGAGTTTAGTCAGTGCTATTTTAAGTGGCCCCAAGTTCCACACAAGCTCTTGGAGTGCTGCTTGCTTTCCCCTTAGGTCAAAGATAAACCAGCAGTTCAGATGTTAAATTCTTTATTGATGGCTAAGGACATCGCTACTAACCAATTGGGCAGGTTCTGCTAGTCTCTTAGAATTTGGATCAATTGCCTAATATTTAAATAAGCAACACATCCCAATATTAATCCCCTTGGTTCAGGTGGACTATAAGTGACATTAACGGGTTGAGTCTATTAGCCAAAATATTGCTATGGCCCTTGTAATCAAAGTTGAGCATCGAAAGAGACAATTAAGAGGCCATTTCATCACATCTCTCCCAGGCTTCCTTGGTAGTGCAGGCAAGAAGTGCTCACAGAATGCTGTGTTGTACATTTCAGTGAGGGAGGGATCTAGAAGATCAATGTGTGTGGTGCAAAATTCAACAGGTAATTCATTGTTTCAAACGTTTTTCCTCTGCTCATGCCCTTCAACGACTGATTTTACTCCCCCCCTGAGAATTTGCTTGACAGCTCTTAGGGTACATGAGATGGAAGCACTTCCAGCTCTGCTGTCTCTTGGTATTCATGCAGTTTTTTGTTATATATATATGTGTATATATATATATATATATTCACTGAAAAAACCATAGGTTATAGACCATATATAGTTAGGAATTAGCATTTAAAAAACCTTATTTTACTCACACAAAACCATTGAAATTCCATATATAGTTAGTTGCACTAACTATATATCGCGCACCCGCAATCCACTGCTGATCATGTCACATATTACATCATTTATGACATGGTCAGTGACATCACTGATGACATCACTGATGACATCTCAAATGACATCACTGATGACATCACTGATGACAACATCCAGTGACTGTATGTTTCTGTAAAGTTAAAATATGTCTTACATATTGAAGAATGAGTGGATGTATAAGTGTCTGGATGAAGGATTTAGTAGGTGCGTGACTGACTGTATGAGTGAGTGATTAAATATGTCTCACTGAATGCATGGGTTAGTGACTAAACTGTCTTAATTTGTGCATCATTATGTCTGTTGTGATGTAAACTGCTGCATGTGTTGATCATTAGCTATACGAGAGGCTATATGTGTTATTAATTGGTTGCCCAAGTATTTCTATGGGAGATTGAGTTTGTGTGGGGGTGGCTGGAAGGTGTGTGACTCTGTGCATAGATGTGTGAGCAGTTTATTCACTAGGTGTATGAGTTCAAGAGTGCATGTGGAAACAGCTACATGGGCAGTTGACTGTGTGCATGAGTGTATTGATGAGTGAATGGATATCTCAATGCTACATGTCATACTAAATACATATGTAAAACACAGTACATGTGAGAGTTGGCATATATAAATAACTGTGCATGAGAGCCACTGAATGAGTGAGTGGTTGTATCGATCATTGTGAACTTGTATCAGGGATTGTATAAGAGAGTAAATATGTGTTAGTATATGTTTCAATAAGTAAGGTGTGTTTAACTGTATAGTTGAAGAAATGGAGGTGAGATTGTTTCTTTGCATGACTGACTGGGTGTGTGAGTAACTCCATGGATGAGTGGCAGTGTGTGAGTGTCTGTATACACTGAGAGTATCTAAGGTTATATTAGAGTCTGAAGAGGTTTATCGTATTGGCACAAGAATGATGTCAAATGAGATGTCATCAGTGATGTCATCAGTGATGTCATTTGAGATGTCATCAGTGATGTCATCAGTGATGTCACTGACCATGTCATGAATGATGTAATATGTGACATGATCAGCAGTGGATTGCGGGTGCGCGATATATAGTTAGTGCATGGAATTTCAATGGTTTTGTGTGAGTAAAATAAGGTTTTTTAAATGCTAATTCCTAACTATATATGGTCTATAACCTATGGTTTTTTCAGTGAATTTTCAAGGTTTTGTAAATGCTAATTCCTAACTATATATGGTCTATAACCTATGGTTTTTTCAGTGAATTTCAATGGTTTTTTAATAGCAAATATCATAAGCTGTCGAATGTCAAGTACGTGGTAAGTGAAAACATTTTCGTGTTTATGCACACTGATCTGCTTTGAATGGTGCCCCCCCCCCCTCATTTCTATTAGGAGTACTCTCTCTTTGCAGATAGTGAAAGGTAGTTAACGCAGGCCTTTGCCCCCGTTGTAATCCGTCATGCCTGTTTCTCTCTCCATTTGATTGATTGTTATCCAAGTATTTACTGTTTTAGAATTAGTTCTCTTTGGTTCATTCTCCATTTACAAACAAACACAGAGTCGCAATACTCTGTTTAGTCTTTGCAGATAACGAAAAATCGTGTAAAAAAAAAGAAAAGGAATCGAGCAAAATCAGTAGGCCACTAATGGGATCTCTTTTTGACCTCGCTAAAATAGAAACATTAGGAACAACCCCTCATGACAAATACAAAACTAGTGAGATGAACTGAACTCCACACAATGATGGCTGCAAAACAGCTCGGCTCCGCCACCCACACCGCCCAAAATAACGATAAAGAATGGCTGCCATGATTGGTTGCGGAATGACCACGACGGAGCTACGAAATGGTGCTGCTCTCATGCTAACCCCATCTTCAGTCTGAAACATCCAGAAACACTGTAGACTACCAATTCGATCAGTTCCGGTAGCGCCCCAATGTAACCCGGTAGAGAAGAACTAGCCCTCCCCTCTTTGACTGATGGTTCTTGTTGCCTGTCCCTTCTGTTGTCATTTAACAGAACTATTTAGCCTGCTGAAAGGGGTTGTGTTCCGACCGCTGGTTGGTGGAGACATTTTGACTATATTCTGTACCTGCGTTGTCGCGTAATGCGTCATATGACGCGCCGCGTTAGCGCATCCGGAAGTCATCCGGGGCGCGCAGCGCGTAACGTAAGCATAACAAGTCATGTGACTTGTTAATAAAACTTTTCATTGGTTCATTTTACTTTTCTTATTGTAATGATGAAAGGCTTGGTCATATGACCTAAAAATTACGCTTTTCATTACTTCCGAACATTATTTTTTCTTAAATATATGTTATAATGTTCCAGGCTAATGTACTTTCCCGGAAATTTTACAACTGTCCTGCAAGTAAAATATATTCTTTTTTCGAGAAAAAGAGCGTTTCTTCGTCCCATGACGGAGCCGTTGAGCAAAAGAGGGTCGACCTGCTGTCTTAGTCGCCGATACGCCTGAATATGAGATTCTTATCGATCACTTTATGTTGCAGGAATAGAAAACACAACAGCCCTTGACCATTTATCTTTACTGCGTTCCTTCGTATTATACCTTTTACCCTTCATGTAATTGGTCTGCTTTATTTCACTTACCTTTTAATGATTCTAAAACAGTCACTATTATTAAAAACTTTACCAATGTATATACTACTACCATGTTTTCTTTTAAAAACCTTTATTGTGAAAATTTCATTATACAAATACGAGCCTATAACCACGTGGGCCTGCCACAGAGCAAACTGTAATCGTATATGATGAATAGACATTTACACTGTAGAGGAACGTAACGGGCGGGCCATTAGGTTGCAAGAACTAAGGTGTCTAACAGTTACGGAATCGGTGGACGTACATTTTATAATTAAAATACGACAGGGCCAGTTACAATAAAATTATCTAGATATACATTTGCGGGCAAGTACCATGGGTGACGTTAATTCGAACTTTCAACAGTACAGTAATCAATAACACATCAGAACTTAATATCAATAGGGATGTCGAAATATTCAATCAATTCTCGTCCCCGCCCGCCATGTGCTTCAAAACTGCATACGTATCTCGTGATTTCAAGGTTCTGCAACCAGTACACAACAAGGAGTTACGAGTCCCATTTATTCCGGCACCATTTTGGGCGAGGACGGGCAGGTCCAGGATATAGTCAAAATGTCTCTACCAACCATCGACTATGATGATGTTCATATGCTGTATTTATTAGAGTAACACTCATCTGTCCACATGAAATTAATTTGTAACAATCTAAACATGTCATTTTAATCTTTCCAAAGTTCTTCTAAATATTTGGGACCGTTTCCCTTGCCTCTGAAGCTCTCAGTGCCACTTCTTTGATGAATGTACTAGCAGGTCAGGGGTTCTCCTCCAAATCTCTCTTTTATGCAGCACTATAATTAATTGGTGCCACCTCTCCATATGACGATGCATGGTATAGTTACCACAACTATATTTTTTTTCGGTTCCTCTGGAGAGTTCATCGTGGCAGATGAAGCGTGTAACGTACCGGGCATTTACCTTTTTTTGCATGTACAGGAAAGGAAAAAAAAATCGAGCGTCCGAGTTCTAAGGTGTCCCAGGGCCATTTTAGTGGACCAGGCCCAAATCCAAAGAACAGGCCGCCATTTTGAGAGTCCTCTTGCAGCCGCCTGTCGCTGTAGCATCAAGAGCAGCGAAACTCAGCTGAATGGCAACTGAAACGGTAAAGGGGCGCCCCACTACAGCAGACGAGCCTCCACCTAGGAAGGCCCATTCACGCCGGCTCCCCCCCCTTCGGGCACCCCACGCCGTTATTCGGAGCAGTATTGTAGGATGGCAACACCAGTGCGGCAACTTGCTAGACTTCACCTCGGTGGTAACCGAATCTCAACGCCTTGTGGTGTCTTCTATTCAAAAAACATTGTTATGCTGCCTTCGACCTATTCGCCGCAAGTGCGCACACAACTCAACTGCATAGCTTGCTAGACACCACCTCGGTGCCATCCGGATCTTGGAATGTCAGCACCTTTTGGTGTCTTCTCTTCAGAAAATATTGTTGCGCTGCCTTTGGCCCCATTCGCACATCAGTCCGCTACTGACGCCATCTCACAGGCTAATGGGGCGCCCCACGCCGACTTTCAGCATTGTAGAATGACCACACCAGTACAGCAACTTGCTAGACATCACCTCGGTGCCATCCGGATCTCGGCGCCCCACTGCAGATGAAGTGCCTCTCAACTATGAAACCACCACGGTGACATCCGGATCTTGGCGCGTTGTGCTGCCTTCGGCCTATTCGCACATCGGTCCGCTACTGACGCCATCTCACAGGCTAATGGGGCGACCCACGCCGAGTTTCAGCATTGTAGGATGACCACACCAGTACAGCAACTTGCTAGACATCACCTCGGTGCCATCCGAATCTTGGCATCTCAACGCCTAGTGGTATCTTCCATACAAAAAATATTGTTACGCTGCCTTTGGCCCCATTCGCACATCAGTCCGCAACTTAGACATCACCTCGGTGCCATCCGGATCTTGGCATCTCAGCGCCTTGTGGTGTCAGTCAGAAAATATTGTTGCGCTGCCTTTGGCCCCATTCGCACATCGGTCCGCTACTGACGCCATCTCACAGGCCAACGGGGCGCCCCACGCCGACTTTCAACATTGTAGGATGGCCACAGAAGTGCGACAACTTACTAGACACCACCTCGGTGCCATCCGGATCTTGGCGCGTTGTGCTGCCTTCGGCCTATTCGCACATCGGTCCGCTACTGACGCAAACTCACAGGCCAACGGGGCGCCCCACGCCGACTTTCAGCATTGTAGGATGGCCACACCAGTGCACCTTACTAGACACCACCTCGGTGCCATCCGGATCTTGGCGCGTTGTGCTGCCTTCGGCCTATTCGCACATCGGTCCGCTACTGACGCCATCTCACAGGCCAACGGGGCGCCCCACGCCGACTTTCAGCATTGTTGGATGGCCACACCAGTGCGGCAACTTACTAGACACCACCTCGGTGCCATCCGGATCTTGGCGCGTTGTGCTGCCTTCGGCCTATTCGCACATCGGTCCGCTACTGACGCAAACTCACAGGCCAACGGGGCGCCCCACGCCGACTTTCAGCATTGTAGGATGGCCACACCAGTGCTGCAACTTGCTGGACACCACCTCGGTGCCATCCGGATCTTGGCGCGTTGTATTGCCTTCGGCCTATTCGCACATCGGTCCGCTACTGACGCCGCCTCACGTGCCAACGTATTTTCTCCGCATTTTATACCCTATGCCGCATAACAGGTCATGTGACTTGTTTATAAAACTTTTCATTGGTTCATTTTACTTTTGGTTTCCTAATGATGGAAGGCTTGATCATATGACCTAAAAACAACACTTTTCATTGGATGAAAACTTTTTTTTTCCCAAACGATGAAAGCCCCACCTTGTTTCTGGATGTTTCAGACTAAACTGGCGTCAGCATGAGAGCACCACCATCTCGTAGCTCCGTCGTGGTCATTCCGCGAGCAATCATGGCAGCCGCTCCCCACCAGAAGCCTGCAGGAGTCGGGGCCCCCAAAACTTTTGATGAATTCTCAAGGCGGAGGGGACGCTTTCGAGAATGGGGTCCAAGACCTAGCAGACAAGCGTCCGATTTCCAAGGTGTCCCAGGGCCATTTCAGTGGACCAGGCCCAAAAAGGAAAGAGCCTGCCGCCATTTTGAGAGTCCTGTGACAGCCGCCTATCGCTGCACCGCAAGAGTGGGCGCAACTCAGCTGAATTGCGGCTTTTGACACAGTGGACCAAAAACGGACGGAATGGCAACTGAAACGGTAAAGGGGCGCCCCACTACAACAGATGACACTCCACCTGGAGAGGCCCGTTCACGCCGCCTCCCCCGGGGCGCCCCACGCCGTTATTCGGAGCAGCATTGTAGGATACCAAAACCAGTGCGGCAACTTACTGGACATCACCTTGGTGCCATCGTTCTGCTGCCTTGGAACTATTCGCACACCAGTTTGCTACTGATGACCCACCCCCCGCGACGCCCCACGCCGTTATTTGCTGGGTGGCAACTTACTAGACATCACTTTCGTGTCATCTAGATTTTGGCGCGTTCTGCTGCCTTGGAACTATTCGCACAACAGTTTGCTACTGATGACCCACCCCCCGCGACGCCCCACGCCGGAAATCTGGACGTTGTGCTGCGTTGGGACTATTCGCACAGCCGACCGCTACTTCGTTGTTTTTCCCTAAAAATGTTTATATGTTATTACTATTTTTGTTTTCTTGTATATATTTATAAATTATTAAAGTTTTATAATCTTACTACTTTGTCGGAGTGCTATATATTTTTAATGTGACACACAATTGTAAAAACTTTGATGTACAAAGAGTCATCCCTGGAATCTTCCGCTTCACGCTCAGTCCCCTCCCCAATCACAATACAGGATGGTTTTCAGATAATAGCAACGCTTCTGCTGTGACGGATCTCATCGAGTGTGGGCCTTGATCTACTATGACTCCTTTGAAGAGGGGTGATTCTTTACAGCTGTGGCCATAAACTACATCTGCAGGGCTAGCTGATAGCCTAGGACCAGCCTGGACAATCGGACACAGAGGAAAAGGAGTGTCAGAGGGTGCGGTAGTGAATAGGGCGAAAGGGAGGTGTCGGGCGGGCACAGGGTGTGATTCTCAGGGAAGAGCAGCGCAGATGGGGGGAGGTTTATTACCCATGCATAAGACAGAGAGCGGGGGTGACCACTGCCTGGGTGAGATGCTTGCGAGGGTGGGGAGCCATGCTAAGGATCGACAGCGTGCACAGAGTGGGTCTGGTCAAGGCATCTAAAATGGCTGCCGTGCACGACAAAAGTGTGGCATTTGAAAAAAGACAAGATGGCGCAGACAATGTTTTTCAACACTTCCTGATTTCCTTCGAATCGAACGTTAACAGACGTTGGGGCATATTACCAAAGTTAAGCGATATTTATCCCTAACGATGCATTGCAAAGATTTTTTTACCGTCAGAAATTATCGCAGATAAACCTTGCTATTATCAAGGTTTATCGCAAATACGATAAAAAACGACCGCAATGCATTAATATCGCTGAAAACTCAGCGATATTCATGCATTACCGAGCTAATGCTCTTAGCCATGTTATCCACCTCCCATTGGATAACATGGCTAAGAACTGCTCAGGGCAGCTGTTACTTTTTGGAGATATTCGCGCTTATCTCGAATATTTCCAAAAGTTGATAATAGGAGATAGCGATGTTAGCGACTGTTTCCAGTCGCTAACATCTTGGCATGCCCACTTTGCATGTCATTAGTGATAAATATCACTCACATGCAAAGTGGGGCCCAAGATGGTCGCTATCTCCTACTAGCCGTCGCTAACTGGTGTTAGCAACAGCTAGGTAATACAGATATAATTTTATCTCCGCGAAGCGGAGCGCTGTTACAGATATATATCTTGTTTTTGAACGTTAATTTCTCAAAATGCACTGAAGCACATATATTGAGACCTAGCAAAGGCACATCGGGCTACCAGTCCCTAATATTTTACCAAGTTTCGTGCAAATCCATTCAGCCGTTCGATTATTATTTATTTTTTTTGCCCCGCGGGGCCCTTTTAAAACCTCCACATCAAACCTAGGGGGTCAGCGAGGATCTACTATGCCCCCTTATGGTCATTTGCCCCTTCGCTTTGGCCTCCTCTTGTCTCTCGATCCTACCGAGAGACAAGATGGCGGCCGCTACGTACTGTTTCGAATGTTTACAGACACCGGAGAGCCAATCAGCTTCGCTTCGCAAAGCTCCGTAACGCGAAAAGTACGCGAAGCGGTGCGCTGTTACAGATATATATCTTTTTTTGAACGTTAATTTCTCAAAATCCACTGAAGCACATATATTGAGACCTAGCAAAGGCACATCGGGCTACCAGTCCCTACAATTTTGCCAAGTTTCGTGCAAATCCATTCAGCCGTTCGATTATTATTATTATTTTTTTTTTTTGCCCCGCGGGGCCCTTTTAAAACCTCCACATCAAACCTAGGGGGTCAGCGAGGATCTACTATTCCCCCTTATGGTCATTTGCCCCTTCGCTTTGGCCTCCTCTTGTCTCTCGATCCTACCGAGAGACAAGATGGCGGCCGCTACGGACTGTTTGGAATGTTGACAGACGCCGGAGAACCAATCAGCTTCGCTTCACAAAGCTCCGTTGCGCGAAAAGTACGCGTCCTGGAGCGCTGCCCGGTCCGCTGTTACAGATATATATCTTTTTTTAAACGTTAATTTCTCAAAATCCACTGTAGCACATATATAGAGACCTACAAAAGGCACATCGGGCTACCAGTCCCTACAATTTTGCCAAGTTTCGTGCAAATCCATTCAGCCGTTCGGGCTAAAAGTGAGGCCAACCGCCCTATGGAAAACTCAATGTTAAAAACACGTTTTGGGACCCCCCTTTTTTCTCGACCCCCCCTGGACGAACCCCCCCCCAATTTTCAGGGGCTGCTCAGAAACAAAATGTGCCATTTTCCTGAAAATTTCAGCCAATTCCGTCCACAAACGCCAAAGTTATTAGACATAGAATTTTCAAAAAACCCATAGAGAAAAAATCCTAACTATATATACCTACTGGCGACCGCCAGTAGGTAATATATATATATATATCTTTTCTTTGGCGGCTCAAATTTTGTCAGGGCTTAGACGCTTCTTTTTGCGGTGCAAACTCCACGGCAGAGCCATGCCGTAACATATTCTTCCACCCTTCTCTCGCAAGAAGAAAACGGAGTCGCACTCACGGGCACTTTCGAAGTGTTCTATTTATTTTAAAGATTTCAGAATTCTTTCGCACAATAATATTCAATAATGAGGTGGAGTCTTGCCTTGATAGCTACCTACATGGGGTGCATCAGTGTCACCTCCCAGTCTATGTCTTCAAGTGGCCCGGCACCTTTGTCCCATCTCGCCCGCAAACCCCCTAGCCTGTCCAGGATATTATTGTTAATTGTTTTGTGGTGCAAGTGACTGCCTTATTTACTAATTCTTCATGTAGAAGCCTACCCTCTAGTGGAGCGTATTCCTTCAGGTGTTCGCATTGGATTTTCTCTGCTTGCTATGCATGACGTATTTGTGCACATTTAATGAATTGGAATTTATGTAGGTTGTATTCTTGGCTAAGCTTTGCCCATGGTTTAAGTCCCCCATTTCTATTATGTCCCCTATTGTAGAGCTCCCCAGGAGATCCCAGGATTCGAATCGTTTTAGTTTTCTTAACTCTTTAAACCAACGCCCTTCCCAGAGCAGAGTGGTCTTTGTGACCCGGTCGTCCATCCCATAATTTTGGTCGCTCTCGTCCACGCAGCCAGAGTGACCTGCGACGCGGGCAGTAAGTGGGAACCCCCTTTCCCCATAGAGATAATGTAGATGTGTATGTGGTGCCATTACATCCCTTTTCAGGAGGTATGTTGGGTGGTCCCTGGCCTTATGTATCCATTTGTTTATGGGTACCAGATGGGATGCCCAGTAATAGACCTCCACATCTGGAAGTGCAATCCCTCCATAATAGGGATTTCGCTGCAGAGTTTTGAGCACCAATCTGGGGTGACCCCCTTGCCACAATAAAGATCTAAGTCTGCTGTCTATCTCTGTGAAGGTTCCCCAGGGTAGTGGATGGTATGTATTTTGGAGGATATACAGCAGTTGAGGTAAAGTAATCACCCTAAAAATGGCCTCTCGGCCAAGCAGGGAGAGAGGGTGGTCCCTCCACCGCTCCGCGTCTAATTTAAAATTGCGCAAAACCTTTCCGAGGTTTTTCTCTCTACATGTCTTGCGATGTAGGGTCACAAACATCAATCAATCAATCAATCAATCATATCATTTATATAGCGCACTACTCACCCGGAGGGTCTCAAGCCGCTGGGGGGGGGTGCGCTACTGCTCGAAGAGCCAGGTCTTGAGCTGCTTCCTGAAGGCGAGGTGGTCCTGGGTCAGGCGGAGGTGGGTCGGAAGGGAGTTCCAAGTCTTGGCAGCCAGGTAGGAAAAGGACCTTCCTCCTGTGGTGGCTCTTCGGATGCGGGGGACGGCGGCGAGGGCGTGGCTGGTCGATCGAAGCTGGCGTTTGGGTGCGTAGAAGTTGAGGCGGCTGTTGAGGTATCCTGGTCCTTGGTTGTGTAGGGCTTTGTGTGCGTGGGTGAGGAGCCAGAAGGTGATTCTCTTGTTGACCGGGAGCCAGTGCAGGTCTCTCAGGTGTCCGGAGATGTGGCTGCGGCGGGGGATGTCCAGGATGAGTCGTGCTGAGGTGTTCTGGATCCGCTGGAGTCTCTTCTGGAGTTTGGCGGTGGTTCCAGCGTAGAGGGAGTTGCCGTAGTCCAGACGGCTGGTGACGAGGGCCTGGGTGACCGTCTTCCTGGTCTCGGTGGGGATCCATCGGAAGATCTTTCGTAGCATGCGCAGGATGTTGAAGCATGACGAGGATACGGCGTTGACTTGTCTGGTCATGGAGAGGGAGGAGTCCAGGATGAAGCCCAGGTTGCGTGCGTGGTCTGTTGGTTTGGGTGTGCTGCCCAGGGCAGGGGGCCACCAGGAGTCGTCCCAGGCGGAGGGTGAGGATCCCAGGATGAGGACTTCCGTCTTATCCGAGTTCAGTTTCAGGCGGCGGAGCGACATCCATTTGGCTACGTCTGTCATCCCTTCGTGTAGGTTGGCTCTGGCGGTGGCGGGGTCGTTAGTGAGGGAGAGGATCAGCTGGGTGTCGTCGGCGTAGGAGATGATGTTCAGGTTGTGTTGGCGTGCGATGGCTGCGAGGGGGCTCATGTAGACGTTGAAGAGTGTTGGGCTGAGCGAGGAGCCTTGAGGAACGCCGCAGATGACTTCGGTGGCTTCCGATCTGAACGGGGGGAGGCGGACTCTCTGTGTCCTTCCGGCGAGGAAGGAGGTGATCCACTCCAGTGCCTTTTCCTGGATTCCGACGTAGCTGAGGCGCTGTACTAGGGTACGGTGGCAGACAGTGTCGAAGGCCGCGGAGAGGTCCAGGAGGATGAGGGCCGCTGTTTCTCCGTTGTCGAGCAGGGCTCGGATGTCATCGGTGGCTGCGATCAGGGCGGTCTCGGTGCTGTGGTTGGCCCGGAAGCCCGACTGCGAGAGGTCGATGGAACCGTTCGTCTCAAGGAAGGCGGCCAGTTGCTTGTTGACGGTCTTCTCGATGACTTTGGCTGGAAACGGGAGCAGCGAGATGGGGCGGTAGTTCTTGAGGTCGGTTGGGTCTGCTGATGGTTTCTTGAGTAGAGCGCTGAGTTCGGCGTGCTTCCAGCTCTCCTGGAAGGTGGCGATGTCGAAGGACGTGTTGATGATGTCCCGCAGGTGGGGTGTGATGACAGCGTCGCCTTGTTGAAGACGTGGTGAGGGCAGGGGTCTGTCGGAGATCCGGAGTGGATGGAGTTCATCGTGCGGATGGTGTCTTCGGTGCTGATCGGGGTCCAGGCGCGGAGGGTGGTGGTGGGGGGCGGTGGTTCGGTCGTGGCGTGCATCGGTTGAGTGCTGAAGCTGTTGTGTATGTCCGCAATCTTGTTGTGGAAGTAGGAGGCAAGGGAGTTGCAGAGGTCTTGCGAAGGGGTGATGTCGTTGTTTCCGGCGTTGGGGTTGGAGAGCTCTTTCACGATGTTGAACAGTTCCTTGCTGTTGTGTGCGTTGCTGTCCAGTCGTTCCTTGAAAGCGGTTTTCTTGGTGGCGCGAATCAGCTGGTGGTGTTTTCGGGTGGCGAGCTTGAGGGCAGTCATGTTGTCCGGTGTTGGGTCTCTGCGCCAGGTTTTCTCGAGTGCTCTGCAGTTCTTCTTGGAGCTCTTGAGGTCGTCGTTAAACCATGGGGCTTTCTTGCTGCCGGGTCTGCTCGGCGGGGTCTTCAGCGGGGCGAGGTCGTCTGCGCAGTCGCTGATCCATTTCGTGAGGTTGGTGGCTGCTTGGCTGGGGTTTGTTGTGCTGGTGGGAGGGTTCTTGTTCAGGGCAGTAGCGAGCTAGTCTGCAGTGATCTTGTTCCAGCTTCTGCGGGCAGCCTGTTGATGGTGATGGTGGAGCGTGGTCCTCCTGAAGCTGAAGTGGACGCAGCTGTGGTCCGTCCAGTGGAGCCCTGTGGCGTGGCTGAAGGCGATGTCTTTGCTGGAAGAGAAGATCGGGTCGAGAGTGTGTCCGGCGTAGTGGGTGGGGGTGTCTACCAGTTGCTTGAGTCCGAGGTTGGCGAGGTTGTCCAGCAGGGTGGTGGTGTTGCGGTCGTTGTTGTTCTCCAGGTGGAAGTTGAGGTCCCCGAGGAGGATGTAGTCAGCGGAGAGGAGGGCGTGTGGGCTGATGAAGTCGGCGATGTCCTCGCTGAATTGTGTGCGTGGTCCCGGGGGTCTGTAGATGAGGGTGCCTCTGAGGGTGGTCTTGGGGTTGACGTGGATCTGGAAGTGCAGGTGTTCGGCGGGTGCGAGGGTGTCGTCGGTGTTGGTCGTGATTAACCCTGGGCGGGCGGCTACGTTCCGTGCACGGAGTGTGCGTAGTGCCGGCTTCTACGCATTTTGCGTAGCAGGCGTAGAATCCGGCACTATGCACGCTCCGCAGACGGAGCGTAGCTGGCCGCCACCCGCCTCCCTCCCGCCCTCCCTAAATACTTTAAATTACAAGTGTAAAAGAATTAAAAGGCACTTACCTTGCCCGCCGCTGCCCGCCGCGTCCCCGGGGCTCGCTATCTTCATGGCTTCCGTCTTGTGTATCTAATGCGCATGCGCGAGCGGCCGCGCATGCGCATTTCTCACGAGAAATGCGCATGCGCGGTCGCCCGCGCATGCGCATTAGATACACAAGACGGAAGCCATGAAGATAGCGAGCCCCGGGGAAGCGGCGGGCAGCGGCGGGCAAGGTAAGTGCCTTTTAATTCTTTTACACTTTTAATTTAAAGTATTTAGGGAGGGCGGGAGGGAGGCCTGCGGTGCGTAGTGGGGCTACGCGGAGTGCGGAGGTGGGCGTAGTTTCTCGCCCACTTCACGTAGCTCCACGAAGCCCCACTACGCCCACTACGCCCAGGGTTAGTCGTGATGCGGATGGTGTTCCTGTGGATGATGGCGATGCCTCCTCCTGTCTGGTTGACGCGGTCCCTCCGGATGATCTTGTAGCCGTCTGGGATGGCGATGGCGATGTCTGGTGCTGAGGAGGTGTTCATCCAGGTTTCCGTGAGGAAGGCGACGTCTGGGCCTGTGGTGTCGAGCAGGTTCCAGAGCTCGACGGCGTGTCTGTGGACGGAGCGGGTGTTGAGCAGGATGCACTTCAGGTGGGTGCTGCTGGAGGTCGGCTTGGTGGGTGCTGGTGTGGCGTGGGTCCCCATGTATTGGAACCCCTCCTGTGCGACTTTCAGTTCATCGGGTAAAGGCCAGTCTATTTGGGTGATAGTAGGGCAATATAGCATAGATTTGTTCCAATTTATTTTATACCCGGAGTAACTGCCGTAGTCTACTATGGTGTCAAACAAGGCCAACATCGTAGTGATGGGATTAGTGATATACAATAAGATATCATTGGCGTAAAGGGAAATCTTTTCTTCTCCGCCGTCTCTGGGCGCCCTTTGGAATCCTCGGATAGCCGGGCGTTCTCGAACTTTGCATGAAAGGGAAACAAGGGTTAGTGTGAAGAGAAGCGGTGAGAGAGGGCAGATTTGCCGTGTCCCCCTCTCAATAGTGAATGGGGCCAAACACGTTCTGTTAGTTCGCACTGTGGCCATGGGCTGGTTACAGAGGAGTGCCACCCAGCTGCAAAATGTAGGCCCTATCCCGAATTTAGCCAGAGCGCAGTCTAGGCCAGTTTACTGCATCAAACACTTTTTCCGCATCGAGTGACAGACTATATGGGGATTTGCCCAGTCCATCACCTTCAATAGCCAGTTATGAGTCCTTCTGAGGCCGGCCCAGCATGAATCGCGACTGGTCGTCGTGAATCAAGATCGTATTAACCCTCAGGGGGCGAGTTGCCAGGATGGTGGCAAAGACTTTTGCTTACTTGTTTAATAGCGAGATGAGCCTGTATGAGCCACATTGGTTGCGAGGTTTGCCCTCTTTTGTTATAACCACTATGGTTGCCAGTTCTTTATATTGGAAGCAGTCAGACTACGGGCTAATTCTGGGTCTTTTCTTTGGGATATTTGCTTGTCAAGATCTATTATCTTTTGTTCCATGCCTTTGTCTTCTTGGCACCTACTACCTTCTTTTTTTCCCTAAGCGATGTGGCTTTGTGCTATATCACAGATCACAGCCTTGTATGGCTCCGATACTGTCGCCCTGGAAGAAACCACATTTTTATTTTCCTGAAAATAGATTACTGTGTCTGTCCGGATACCCTTTGCCACCTTACTTTTCTTCAGGTGCCATAGATTAAGTATCCATCTGTGGTCACTGCCTCGACCCCGCAGGCCATCCCAACCAAGAGTGGAGAGTGATCCGACCGACCCGTTGCCGCGTATTCTGTGTGGCTTACATCGTGCAATTCCCCCCAGGGACAAATATGTAGTACAGGCTAGAGTGTGTGTTGTGTGCTCCTGAGTGGTGAGAGAATTGTGTGGGTGTTTCTCCTGCGATGCATCTACTAGTCCCATTGTTTTGGAGAACCGCCGCAAAGGGGTGGTTTGTGTGGACTTGTCCCCTCCCCCAGTATGGTCCATCACCGGGTCCATCATGTCGTTAAAGTCCCCCCTACTATATGTAGAGCGGAGGGCGTTTCGAACAAGACCTCCTCAACCCTCTGCATGGTAGAAGCTTGAAGTCTGGGTGGTGCATAAACACATAACAAGGTTACCTTTGTCCTTCCCCATTGTCCCGTCACCCCCACATATCAACCCATGGGGTCTTGCCAGAGGCGTGTGGCCTGAAAGGGAATGGTTTTCCTGATCATGATGGCCACCCCTCTCGTCCCAGAGGTGAATCCAGCATGTGCCAATAATGTATAGGCCCCGGCCTATTAATCCACATTGTGTGCCTTTGAGGTGAGTCTCCTGAAGCATTACAATATCTGGGTGGAGTCTTCTAATGAATTGTGTCACCAGTCCCCGTTTGATTTTATCCCCCAACCCATTGACGTTCCATGTCAGTATCGCTAGGTCTAGAAGATGTGGCATTTTGTGTCTAGTGGTTGTGCATGTCTGGTGACCAGATCAGTGGGGGAGGATCAATTCTCCTCCACGTCCAGTGTTTTGTGAGAGTTTCTTGTTACAATGACCCATGCGATCAGTGAACGATAATATAAACAAATGAACACAAATTGTGTTTTCTCCCATTTATCCCCACCCCACCTCCCTCCACCCCCTCAGCATTCTGTCCCCACACCAAAGGAAGGGATTTTCAGCCGGAAAAAGCATGTCGGTCTGTCTCCCCCCCAACTGTATATCTGAAATCTCCAACTCTTACAACTTTTAGCTCAGTCTACGAGAATAGACTAGTTTTTGAAGCTCTTAATGCCTTTTAGGGGCTCTGTGCTGCACATTATTACCTTCCCGCCGATGTTCATGTGCCAGTTCCCAACTCCCTCGGGTCAGGGTCTAGGGACCTACTTCTCTCCATTGGCCCCTCGTTGTCCCTGCTTTTCTCGAACGCCTGGATTGATGCCGCTAGTGGGTGCATTGATTCTGGCCCTGAAGACGTCCCAATGTCTTCCGAGTCCGAGTGTGGGTCTGAGGACCTGGTCCTTGAGGCGGCCTCACCTCCAGACTGGAATCGCTTGCCTTCTTCTTGGTCTTGGTGTCTCTTGTCGAGCATGGCTTCCTCAGGGAGTAGGGATTTCCCCTGTTAAGTCAGCTTGACCGGCTGTTGGCCGTGTGCCTCCGTCTGCGTGGGTTCACCTGACATTCCTCCATGTTCTGATTCGTGGGTTTGGTTGATTGTGATCCTCCTAGGGGGCCGGAGTGTTGGCCTTTTCTTGACCCAGGTCCAAACCTCATCTGGGGTTTGAAAGAAGTAGGATTTCCACTAATGAATGACTTTTAATTTGGCCGGAAATAGAAGCATATATTGAATCTTGACTGAATCAAATGTTCAGCGTAGCTTCTGTACTTCTCGTCTGTAATCCGGAAAAGTCATTATTTTTGAGTTTTCGTAGCGGACAGCTCCTTTGCAATGCATTTCATGAACAACCATATCTCTGTCCGTAAAGTTCAATAGTTTTGCAAAGATCAGCCTTGGCGCAGCTCCCGGGGGAGGTTTTGTGCTCAGAGCGTGGTGTGTGTGTGCTCCATGACGAAGCATGGGGAGAAATGTTCTGCAAGGATGAGGTCTTTCAACCATGTTGTCTGGAACGCCGATATGTTGTTCTCCTCAGACCTCTCCAATCTTGCCTTCCAGGACTTCTCTGGAGTTCTGTAATGCCTGGAGGAGCAGTGCTGTATCAGATGGAGGTTGCGCTGTTTTAGTCGATTCTGCTTGCGCCAGGAGTACTTTGGTGTATCTGTCCATCTTCTCCTGTCGTGGAGGTTTTGGCTCTTTATCTTTTTCCATCATGCTGTCTACTACCCCTCTGGACAACAGTGCTTTACTCCAAGCTGTCTAATCTCTTTGGACCAGGCTGGGGAGGGGAGGCCTCTCCCCACCACAGTCAGCAGGTATGTCAAGGAAGAGGTGGCCTCTGCTCTGAGTCTTGCTGAATAGGCGGCGCTACCTTATTGTGTAGGGCCCATGCTCTGATATCAGAGTCAAGGCTTAGAGTGTATTCTTTGCCCCTGGCATACCATGCAATCCTCCTAGTGCCCTGGATTCTGCAATAATCTTTCAAGGCACTGCGGTGTCCTACTTGTCTCTTCCAGTACCCAGGACCTCTCTGGGCCATATCAAAGCCGCCTCAGAAACTCTTTGATTCCCAGGGCTATGCTTCCTCCATTCCTGTGTCTGTTCTGCTCACGGAAGGATTTGTCTCTCTTGTTTTCTTCTTTGAGCTCTTCAATCTCTATTTTCACCGGGGTGTGATATTTGGGCTCTGCACTGGTTCTACAGGGATTCCTCCATGTCCCCAGGCCGCCTGCACATGGGTATTTCTTTCAGGCCTCTAGCCCAGTCCTCGGCGGGTCCCAGCGAGAGGGTCACAGCACCACCTCTTCAGAGAGCTTGCATCTTCTCACTCTAGACTTCGCACAACGGCTGTCTCCGGGGGCACCACAACTCTCCCTGCGCCTCCCAGGGACTCGGCACCCCCCGCTAACTGTATTTCGGCCCACAGCTGCGGGCAATGGTCAGTGGATCAGGCCAGGTTTCTCAGTGGCCGATGGCTGTCAGCATCGGCATCTGTGCTCATCTCCCAGGTCGACTCATCAGCAGCTCGCTGATCTACGGGGAACGATACCACTCCACCTCGTCTCCCAGTCGTTTCTCCAGATGGCGAGTGGTGCACGCAACTCTGGGTCTGTGCCGGGTCTGTCAGTCACTTTTAAGGCGAATCTGGAGATCCTCACACTCGGCGTGCCAGCATTTTGACTCGCTGGCAGCTGGCCGTTCCTTTGATCTGTGCCACTCGGTGTCCGTCCCCAGGAAATTGTCGGTGTTCCATGGGGTGTTGGTGGGGTTCAGCCTACTAGGGAAACTACCTGTGGCCTTTGGTGTCAGGGGTTACTGCAGGATTTTGTCCGGATTCAATGCTCTGGCAGGAGCTCTTTTTCTGTGCATCTTACTCGGTTATGAGTTAGGCCACGCCCGTTATCATGTAGTTTTTAGTGCTCCTCCTCTCACTTCTCACTCGTGGGTAATGAGACAGAATATTGAGGGTAAAAAATTCGACCTACCTTATCGAACTAAAAATATCGTATTGAGTGCAAGAATACCGTTGTCAAGAATATCGATTTGAAAGTAAGTAATATCAATTAAAAAAAAATTAGAAGTTATTAAACTTATCTGCAAACATATAGTTGTTTAAAATATCGATTTTATTATTAGTGTAATGTATTTTAGTATATTTTAAATGTATGTGGTGTATTTTTTGTATAAGTATTGTTTATGTTTTTAGTATGTGTCAAGTTTTTAAGCAATTATTAATTTTATTTTAATTAACTTTTGTGCTTTTTTAGTTTCGTAGCGGGTTGTG
Organism: Lissotriton helveticus; assembly: GCF_964261635.1. Lineage (NCBI taxonomy): Eukaryota > Metazoa > Chordata > Amphibia > Caudata > Salamandridae > Lissotriton > Lissotriton helveticus. The sequence goes on from NC_136068.1 coordinate 1,001,113,712, forward strand.
GGTTTATAGGTGAATAGGGTGGGAAGTAATTTAATTATAATAAATGAACTAATATTGTTAATTTATTAATATTTATTTCATTGAGATAATATAATGTTAATTGGGTATTAAAGGATTTTTTGTAAATTCTAGGAGCGAGCTGTGGGTTTTATATGGGTAAAGGGTGGGAAGTAATTTATGTTTTATTAATTACTAATTAAATCTTAATTAACATTAATTTATTTATTTATTTATTGATACAGACATTTATTGAGCGCGCGGCTACCCCCAACGGGGGTGTCCCGGCACTGAGGAAACAAAAGAAACCAAGGTTAGCAGCTGGAGAATAGGAATGTCTTAAGTTTGCTCCTGAAAAGTGATTCTGAAACAGTCAGGCGGAGATTAACTGGTAGGGCATTCCAGAGTCTGGAGGCCACCATCGCCAAAGCTCTGCCACCCTTTCTGGCTAGATGGAATCTAGGGGGGAGCAGGAGACGGAGGTGGTTAGATGGTTACTATAATTACTTCACAAGTAATTATAGTAATTGTGTAGATAATTTGAGGTGCTGGTTGTGGGGTTTATAGGGGTAAAGGGTGGGGAGTAATCTATTTTTAATTAATTAATAATTAGTTATTTCCGTAATTAATTAATTGACAATTATTGCTGGTAAGTGTGTCATGAATGTAAGGTGCTGGTTTTGGTGTTTCTAGGGGTAAAGGATGGGTATAATTTATCTTTACTTAATTAATAATTAGTTGATTATTCATCCTAATTAATTAATTAATATTTAAGTAGGGTAATTGCTTGTTTTTTGTGTGTGTGATTTACTTTTATAGGGGTAAAGGGTGGGGAGTAAATAAATTTTACTCACTATATAATTAGTTATTAAATATTATTCATTTTTTAATTGAAAATAAGTTTTGATTGTGTAATTTATTTTTTTACAGTTTAATTTTAGCTGTAGGTTATAGGGGTAAAGTGTGGAAATTAATTACTTTCTATACATTTTCATTTGCTTTTTAATTATTAATATTTCTTTAATTGGTAACTAATTATTTTAATTATGAAAGTGCACATTTCTTTTAATTTAGATGTGGGTTGTAAATTGTGTGGTGTTATAGAATAGGAAATTAGAAAAAAATATGTAATAATTAATGCTTTTTCTAAATATTTTCTAATTAAAAATATTTATTTCTAGACCGCATCTCACTATGGGCCAGATGTAGGTAAATTTTATTTTACCACCTCTTAAATACCGCAGCATACCGACTCGGTATTTAAGAAGTGGTAAAATAAAAGTACCGAGATGTAGGTAAATACAGATGTGCATTTACCGAATCGGAAACAATCGGTATTTACCGATGCGGTAAATACCGACCGGTAAATGCCCATGCATTCCTATGGGCTTTGAAGCCCATAGGAATGATTGGGCATTCACCGGTCGGTATTTACCGCATCGGTAAATACCGATTGACACAAGGGTGCAGGGGGTGTCACTTTGACACCCTCTGGCACCCCCAAAAGAGGCTCGGGTGCCATGTGGCAGGCATACCTGCCCTAAGGGCAGGTCTGCCTGTCATATGGCATAGGTGTGCATGCACACATGTGCAAGCACACCAGAATCGGTATTTTACCATCAAATAGTATTTGATGGTAAAATACCGATTTTTTAATGCTTGTGGGACTCAGAAGAGTCCCACCTACATATCAATTTTCCCTATTCCGTAAAAATACCGACTCGGTATTTTACATATTCGGTAAATTTACCTATCGGTAAATTTACCGAGTCTGTAAAATACAGGGCCCTACATCTCAAATTGCATTTACCGGTCGGTAACGGCCAAATTCGGCCGTTACCGACCGGTAAATGCCTACCTACATCTGGCCCTATATGTGGACGATGTGCTCTTATACCTGTCTTCCCCCAGACGCTCTATTTTAGTACTTTTGAACATTTGCGAAATGTTTGGTCGGGCATCTGGGTATACCATCAATTGGTCCAAATTATTTTTGTTTGTCCTTAAAGGCCTGCCCCCACTGCTCCTGGCGGACTGCTCACTTACGATCTCGGAAGACTCCTTTAAGTACCTGGGTATATGGGTGACACCTAGATCTGGTGACTTTCTCCTTAAAAATTTAGAGCCCCCCCTTGAACGGTTTTGGCGTGATGTGAAACACTGGCACAACCTGCCTCTGACCCTCCTGGGCAAGGCAGCCCTTTTTAAAATGATGACGCTTCCTCAGCTACTATATGTATTGAAAAATGCTCCGTTTCCCGTCCCCTTAAAGTATTTCAAAAATATAGAAGCGATAGTCTCGGGCCTGCTCTGGGGAAATAAGCCGGCGTGCATTTCATGGGGTAAGTTGATACGAGGCTGGTACGACGCCGGTATTGCCCTCCCGGACATTCAGTTATATTATTAGGCAGCCCAATTAAAAATAATAAACCAATGGTTATACATGCCCCAGACAAAACCGAAATTCCAGGCGGACAGGTATGAGCTGGGAGAGGCAGGAATTCTTTCAGCGCTATATGATAAGAGTGGCTCTTCCTCCCTCCTGGGACTGATGGGGCACACAGTAAGCATTTGGTACGCGGCACAGGCCCGTCTTAAATGCAAAGACACTATCACTCAAATGACTCCACTTTGGTTGGCACGGCGTCTGGGTAGACTTTGCAATAGCAAGGGATTCAGGGCATGGGACCTGATAGGTATCTCCACGGTGGGAGACCTATGGAAGAGAGGAGCTATAGTACCATTTGACCAGCTTCAGACCCAAAACGAATTAACACCCAACGAAAACTTTAGATATATACAGATTAGTCATGCCCTAGGATTGGTTATCTCGCCTGGCACCGATGTACCTGAGTCCACCTCATTAGAGGACAGACTGCTTACTGAGCACACACCCAAAAAGCCGACCTCCTTCACATATCGCAAACTAGTTAATAACATACCGGACCCAACGCTGACACTAAAGCACAGATGGTCCACTGAAATCGACGTGGCGGACTGGCAGACAGCGCTGTCATCCCCGCGGGAGGTGCCATACCCTCTAGGCTCCGCCTGGTACAGCTAAAGATACTTCATCACGTATACTTTATTAGGGTCACCCTGCACACCATAGGGAGGTCCACGCAGCGCTTTTGTCATAGAGGTTTCGGGGAGGTGGGAACATTCTTTCACACTATATGGCAATGCCCCCAGATTACAGCATATTGGGCTAAAATCATGAGAACAGTGTCACAGGTGGTAGAGGTGTCTGTAGCCCTGGAACCGAAATGCTGCCTACTAAGCCTATTGGAGCCGAATGATCTTACCCACCCTGCTTAAAGATTGGTGCATGGATATGGATGCGGCTATGATGGCAGAGAGAGTGGTGTACTTGCACCGTGGGTGCCCCCGGAAATGGGACAAAATTTGGGGTGCCTGGAACAAATACAGAGGTTATTTATGTGATCCACCAATGCTAAATGGGGAGAGTGAATCTGACTAAGGGGTGCAGGGGAAGTAGGGGCTCCAGAGATGTGCCAACAGAGATGAGATTATTTCTTCTCGCTTTACTGATGATTATACTGTCACTGCCGTCTATTATGCTCTGTAATACCCAATGTATGTGCCATTTGACTGTTATGTGCCCTGCTAAAGTTTTCAATAAAAACATTTTTTTTTAAAATGAGATCTTCTCATCAAGGCCAGTTCTGGGCTTCCATGAAGGGAAGATCCTGACACTTGCTCATTAGATAAGTTTGTGCTGAGAATAAGAAGTTTCGGTAATGTGATGAAGCTTCTTTGATTTGTAGTGAGTGGAAATGTTTATACAATAGGCTGATTTTCAATTAATTTCAGCTCTTAGCTCCAACTGACCGTTTTCTAGTGAAAGTCCTGGTCAGTTAAAATGTCAACTGTCTTTGATCTTGGCTGCCTTCTATTTTACATTAAATGCTTGGTGGACTTTGAAAATAAATAAATAAATATTCATTTCCTTGAAAATAATTTTTTATTTCATTTAATATAATATTTGTAGGTATTTGTCATTTCTATTTAGTATTAGAATGTTATTTTTTTTACTTTTTAATAATAAATATATTTGTATTTATATTTTTATCCTATTTATACACATATGTATTTAATATATTTTTAGAATATTATTCTGTTGTTAATATTTTGTTTATTTTTAATTTTTAATTGACTGGAGTGGGAATATTATTTGTTACCCCTCCGCAATCCAACACTTTCCCTACTGTTACACTTATTGGAGTGGGAATAGTAATTTTTACCCCTCTGCTATCCAACACTTTCCCTATTGTTGCACTCACTGGAGTGGGAATAGTACTTTTAACCCTCCCCTATCCAACATTTTCCCTACTGTTGCACTGATTGGAGTGGGAATAGTCATTTTTATCCCTCCGCTATCTAACACTTTCCCTGCTGTTACACTGACTGGAGTGGGAAGATTAAAATTTTACCCCTTGGTAATCCAACACTTTCCCTACTGTTGCACTCACTGGGGTGGGAATAGTAATTCCTACCCCTCCGCTATCTAACACTTTCCTTACTAGTGGGAAATATAAGTTTAAAGATTTTTAAATAGTTTACTGTTTTCATTTATAATATGATTCTATGTTATTGGTATATATATATATATATATATATATATATATATATATATATATATATATATATATATATATATATATATATATATATATATATTCTTCCACAAATTATTATAAACGATCACCAAGAGGTTGTTTTGACCACCAGTTGTTTAATTTTCAGTTGATAACGCGTTTCGCCTGTCACAGCAGGCTTGCTCACACAGGTGTAAGCAAGCCTGCTGTGACAGGCGAATCGTGTTATCAACTAAAAATGAAACAACTGGTGATGAAAACTACCTCTTGGTAATCGTTTATAATAATTTGTGGAAGAATATTTGCAACCGGCGTGCCTCGCCGGTAATCAAAGTTCTATCACACCACCAGTCTCTTCTTCGAAAAAAGAAAGAGTGTGACCAGCTCCGGGGGGTACAAACAGTTAGCTTTATTGATAATAAAAGCGCTGGCAAGCAAAGGGTCCCTGAAACGTTAGGCAGACGTGTTTCAGACTTAGTTTGTCCTTCCTCAGTGCCCATTTCAGATGTGTTCAGATCAGTGCTCTGATGTTTAAAAGCTATGGCCACTCCCTTTCACGTGACCACTTGCCCCTCCCTCGCCTCACAGGTGTAAGGCGCCTCACGCTGCTCCTGCAGCCCAACAGCATGCTGGGCGCTGAAGTCCACTGATTGAGCTCCTACAGTGAAGAGGTATATATATATATATATATATATATATATATATATATATATATAGTGAAGAGGTATATATATATATATATATATATATACCTCTTCACTATATAATTTGTGGATATATATATATATATATATATATATATATATATATACAGTGAAGAGGTATATATATATATATATATATATATATATATATATATATATATATATATATATATATATATACACCTCTTCACTGTAGGAGCTCAATCAGTGGACTTCAGCGCCCAGCATGCTGTTGGGCTGCAGGAGCAGCGTGAGGCGCCTTACACCTGTGAGGCGAGGGAGGGGCAAGTGGTCACGTGAAAGGGAGTGGCCATAGCTTTTAAACATCAGAGCACTGATCTGAACACATCTGAAATGGGCACTGAGGAAGGACAAACTAAGTCTGAAACACGTCTGCCTAACGTTTCAGGGACCCTTTGCTTGCCAGCGCTTTTATTATCAATAAAGCTAACTGTTTGTACCCCCCGGAGCTGGTCACACTCTTTCTTTTTTCGAAGAAGAGACTGGTGGTGTGATAGAACTTTGATTACCGGCGAGGCACGCCGGTTGCAAATATTCTTCCACAAATTATTATAAACGATTACCAAGAGGTAGTTTTCATCACCAGTTGTTTCATTTTTAGTTGATAACACGATTCGCCTGTCACAGCAGGCTTGCTTACACCTGTGTGAGCAAGCCTGCTGTGACAGGCGAAACGCGTTATCAACTGAAAATTAAACAACTGGTGGTCAAAACAACCTCTTGGTGATCGTTTATAATAATTTGTGGAAGAATATATATATATATATATATATATATATATATATATATATATATATATATATATATATATCTCCATATATATCTCCTACTGGCGGTCGCCAGTAGGTAGTTATAGTTAAAACCTAGTTTCCATAGGAAATCCGGAACATTCTATCTGGAATAACTTTGGCGCCGGTGGACGAATCTTCGAGAATTTCTCAAAGAAAATGGCCTGCTCCGCTCCACTCCTTCCTGAAAGTTTTGGGGGTGATTCGTGAAGCGGGCCGAAAAAGAGGGGTCCCAAAACGTGTTTTCACCATGCAATTTTCCATGGGACCTTTAGCCAGGGCTACAGCCTGAACGGCTGAACGAAATTACACCAAATTTGGCAAAAAGGTAGAGTTAGTTCGCAGATAACCCTTTTTGTTGAATGGTGTAAATCCTTTCAGTAGTTCCTGAGAAAATCAAAAGTAAAATCATAGATATATATCCGAAGTTGTACCGTACGCGTACCGTCAAAGGACAGTACGCATACCATTACGAGCACGAGCTGCATAGTCATTGGCTGTCAACTGTCTGTCAACACTCCAAATCAGGAAGTGTTGGCAGCCATCTTGTGCTTCGGTAGAACCGATGTCCCAATAGGTTAGAATAAACAGTCAATTAAATATGCATGCACATTGCATTGCTCGCAAGGAAAAAGGAGAACACTCTTTGGTTAAAGACAAGATAGTCAATCATCTTATTTTATGATGCATGTTCATGGTCAGTAGTATACAGTTATGAGCAGCACTGCATAAACTCAATTTGGTGACAACCATATAAAACTTGGTGCTCTACAAAAGTGACTGTAGTGGAGGTGGCGACGCAAGTGAGAGAGTGAACAGCATGGACGGCGCACTGTGAACAAGGTGCAAGTTATCTACAGTGGGTGGCTCAGATCATGTGACAAAGTGATATCACAGATAAGAGATTTCTTTTCATTGTTTGAACCACATTAGAAAAGCACGCCTATTAATAAGCTGTAAAGTTGACTTTACAGCTTATTAATAGGCGTACTTTTCTAATGTGGTTCAAACAATGCGCCGTCCATGCTGTTCACTCTCTCACTTGCGTCGCCACCTCCACTACGGTCACTTTTGTAGAGCACCAAATTGTATATGGTTGTCACCAAATTGAGTTTATGCAGTGCTGCTCATAACTGTATACTACTGACCATGAACTTGCATCATAAAATAAGATGATTGACTATCTTGTCTTTAACCAAAGAGTGTTCTCCTTTTTCCTTGCGAGCAATGCGATGTGCATGCATATTTAATTGACTGTTTATTCTAACCTATTGGGACATTGTTTTTTTGATTGCATCTTCCTTACCCAGTCCTGATCAGGTATATGGGTCACACTCCTGTAATTTTTACTCGGTAGAACCGAGGCTCAAGAAAGCAGAGAAACATACGTGGAAAACGCAAAAAGGGGGCTGGGTAGAAACACCCTGACCCCTAGGGCTGCTCAGGGGGACCCCAAAAGCCCAAAAAATTATTATTTTTTTTTTTTAAATCACGGGGTCCGCGTACGTACGTACTATCCCGAGGGCATATTTTTAAAAAAGTGTGGGGGGGCCCAATCCCCCCCACACTGCCCCGGGGATCGCCACCCCCAGGGCAAAGTCATTATCCTAGTGGGGGGGCTCACGGCCCCCCTGCAGCCCCGGGGACCGCCACCCCCCGGGGCAAAGACATTAATGATGGGGGGCCTCTAAGGCCCCCCGAGCCCTGGGGACCGCCACCCCCGGGGCTTTATTTCCAAGTATGAGGGGGGCTCACGGCCCCCCTGCAGCCCCGGGGACCGCCACCCCCCGGGGCAAAGACATTAATGATGGGGGGCCTCTAAGGCCCCCCGAGCACTGGGGACCGCCACCCCCGGGGCTTTATTTCCAAGTATGTGAGGGGCTCACAGCCCCCCGCAGCCCCGGGGACTGCCACCCCCTGGGGCTTCTTTTTTAAGTATGTGGGGGGCTCACGGACCGCCCAGCCCCGGGGACCACCAGCCCCCTGGGCTTCTTAGATGTTGGGAGGGGGCCACGTGGCCCCCCTCCTGGAGCCCTCGATGGCCCTGGGGACCGCCACCCCCCCAGGGCCAGCTCCTGCAGTGCCTACCCCTGGGACACTGCTGTTTGCTGTGGCAGGGTGGGAGCCTCGCGACTCCCACCCTACCACAGCAAACTGCTTTGATTTTTGAAAGAGAGTTGCTTTTCTGTATGGGGAGCAGCATGTTAGCTGCTGCCCATGCAGAAAAGCAATGCCTGCTCCTGAAGGATGCGGGGAGCCGCCACGGACCGTGGGGAGCTTGGGGACCCCCCACGGCCCCCAACAAGGAAGGCTAGATCCCGGGGATGAGGTCCCCGGGGCCGTAAGTGGCCTGGGAGGGGGGCCACGTGGCCCCCCTCCCCAGAAAAAAATAAAAATAAATAAAAGGCCCGCCCCGGGGGATGGGGTCCCCGGGGCCTTAAGGGGGCAAAGGAGGGGGGCTATGCAGCCCCCCTCCAAAAAATAAAAATAAAATAAAGTTGGCCATGCCCCCGGGGATGGGGTCCCCGGGGCCGGAATTGGACACGGGAGGGGGGTCAAGCGGCCCCCTTTCCGATTTTTAAAAACAAATTGGGGGCAGGCCCTGGGGAATGGGGTCCCCAGGGCCCAAAAAAAAGAAAAAGAAGGGTGGCTACACAGCCCCCCTTCTTAAAAGTAAAAAAAAGAAAAAAAAACTGGATCGGGAGGAGGCCACGCCCCCTCCCTGCACCTCTCTGCAAACGCGCATTTGCAGAGGGGGAAGTAATTCCCCTCGCATACTGAGGGTCCCTAGGGGCCAACTAGCCCACCAGGAGCCTCCAGTATGGGCCAGGCGGCTCCCTTGCAGAGACGTGTAAAGAGGCCACGCCCTTTTTTACACCTCCCTGCAACGGAGCCCCCTTGCGCATACTGTACGTTGCTGGTGGGCTAGTTGCCCCCATGGACCCCCAGTATGCAAGGGGAATTAGTTCCCCTTCTGAAAAAGCACCAGGGGGCTGCGTTGCAGAGAGGGACATGGCCTTATTACACCTCTCTGCAACGCAGCCCCCTGGCGCATACTGGAGGTTCCTGGTGAGCTAGTTGGCCCCCAGGGACTCCCAGTATGCAAGGGAAATTAGTTCCCCCTCTGAAAAAGCACCAGGGGGCTGTGTTGAAGAGAGGTGTAAAAAGGGGTGTGGCCTCTTTACACGTCTCTGCAATGCAGCTCCCTGGCGCATACTGGAGGTTCCTGGTGGGCTAGTTGGCCCCCAGGGACTCCCAGTATGCAAGGGGAGTTAGTTCCCCTTTTGAAAAAGCGCCAGGGGGCTGCGTTGCAGAGAGGTGTAAAAAGGGGCGTGGCCTCATGACACCTCTCTGCAACGCAGCCCCCTGGTGCATACTGGAGGTTCCTGGTGGGCTAGTTGGCCCCCAGGGACTCCCAGTATGCAAGGGAAATTAGTTCCCCCTCTGAAAAAGTGCCAGGGGGCTGCGTTGCAGAGAGGTGTAAAAAGGGGTGTGGCCTCTTTAAACGTCTCTGCAACGCAGCCCCCTGGCGCATACTGGAGGTTCCTAGTGGGCTAGTTGGCCTCCATGGACCCCCAGTATACAAGGGGACCTAATCCCCCAACTTAGAACATGGTAAGGGGCGTGTTTGCACAGTGGTGAAGGTAGGGGGCGGGGCTAGGGGTGATATGTGTGCAAACATGTTCTGTGGCGCGTTTTAAGTTGGGGAATTAATTTTTCTTCAATCCAGAGGTCCCCTAGGGGCCAACTAGTCAAACAGGTACCTCCAGTAAGCACCACGGAGCTGCGTTGCAGAGTGTTGTAAAAAGGGGGCGTGCCCTCTGAACACCTGTCTGCAACGCAGCTCCCTGGCGCATACTGGAGGTACCTGGTGGGCTAGTTGGCTCACGGGGGACCTCAGGAATGAAGAGGAATTAATTCCCCAACCTAAAACGCGATACAGGGTGTGTTTGCACACATGTTACCTCAGGCCCCGCCACCTTCCTTCACTATTGAGCAAAATATTCCTGTAAAATCAGCCGAACTACGAATTGCAATTTACTCACCTGTTAACAGAAGAGACGTCAGTACTGCATCTTTGAGAGCACTACTGATCCTGAAAAGTAATTCTAACCATAGTTACAGTAACTTGAATTTCTTTCCATAGGCTAACATTGACAGGTTTCACTTGGAAATTTTTATAAGTGTGGAGTTTTGGAACTTAAAAAATTCCTCTAAAATCAGCCGAACTACGAATTCTGATTTACTCACCTGTTATCAGGAGAGACCTTAGTGCTGCATCTCTTAGCCCACTATTGATCCTGAAAAGTAATTCTGATCGTAGTTACAGTAACTTGAATTTCCTTTCAGAGGCTAACATTGACATGTTTTACTTGGAAATTTTTCTAAGTGCGGAGTTTTGGAACTTTAAAAAATTCCTCAAAAATCAGCCGTACTACGAATTCCGATTTACTCACCTGTTTTCAGGAGAGGCCTCAGTGCTGCATCTTTCAGCTCACTAATGTTCCTGAAAAGTAAATTTAACTGTACTTACCAGTAACTTGAATTTTCTTCCATAGGATATCATTGCCTGCCATATAAAATATATATAAATTAAAAAAATATAAAAAAGAAAAGAAAAATATTACAATTTCAATATTTTTAAAAACATTTATTTTTCAATTCATATAAAAATATGTAATGTAATTTAAAAAATAAAATATCTAAAAATAAATAATTTAAAATAATGTAGTAAATCAGTATTAAAAAAATATAACAATTAATACATTTAAAAATTATCATTTACAAAACCTTTGAAATTCACTGAAAAAAACATAGGTTTCACTCACACACCCATACACACACTCATCCACCCATACAGTCCTGTACACATGCTGTCTTCAAAACACATACAAACAGTGAGTCACCCATTCATGCATCTATGCGGTAAGTAATACCCCCACCAAACCATACAGACACTCTTACTGATACTCTAAAAACCAACTAATAACCCATATCGACACTCATGTAGCTAGTCACCAACCCATGCAGCCACTTATACACAAAGTGAGACACTGATACAGATATTTACTGATTTAAACATTACTCGCTAATACATGTATTCACTAAGATACACTTAATAAGTCAGTTATACAATCATTTTTACAAAAAAAACATCCATTTAGACACTTATTTATACATTTATTCTTCTATCGACCTTTCTTGTTTCTTAGTTAGATTGCTGACAAATTTACTCTTATTGTTTGAGAGTTTTTTAAACTCTTTCAAAACTCCTCTTTTTGAAAGAGTTTAAAAAACTCTCAAACAATAAGAGTAAATTTGTCAGCAATCTAACTAAGAAACAAGAAACTGCACTAAAAGAGTTACAAAAGAACAAATCTATTGTAATTAAAAAAGCCGATAAAGGTGGAAATGTTGTAGTGTGGCCTCTTACAATGTATTTGGATGAAGGTAAAAAACAATTAAGTGATACAGAAAGTTACACTCATCGTGACAGATCTAGCTATGAAAAATGTAATGATGCTTATAGAAAAAAGGGTTGATAAATGGAAAAGAGATAATTTGATTTCTAAAGAGGAACACAAATTCCTGTATTGTAAATATCCCAAACTGGCATCACTTTATCTGTTACCTAAGGTACATAAAAACACAGAAGTACCCCCAGGACGCCCTATAGTGTCATCAATGGGCAGTTTGTTTGAGAATACCTCGAAATCCATAGACCATTTCCTCAGACCATATGTTGAAAAATTGCCTTCTTATGGGAAGGACACACAACACTTTATAAGATTAATCAATGAGATACATTGGGAGCAGGACATGTTACTGTTGACCCTTGATGTCAACAGTCTATACACGTGCATACCGCACGAGTTAGGTTTGGAAGCCTGTAGGTACTACCTAAAAGACAGACCGATATGTTTTCTTTTGCACACTGAAATGTTATTGAATATGATTTCTTTGTGCTTGAAAAATAACTTTTTCATCTTTGATCACACGATATACTGTCAGGCCCGGGGGACCGCGATGGGGACCTGCTTCGCCCCCAGTTACGCAGGTCTATACCTGGGCTGGTGGGAGGAACAGGTGGCCAAAAACATCAGTGACTTTACCCAGCATGTGGTCCACTGGGCAAGATATATCGATGACATCTTTTGCATCTGGAGGGGTGACTGTACTGAAGCGACAGCATTTGTGGATAGTTTGAATAACAATAACTTGAATCTCACTTTCACATGCACCATGTATACAAAGTGTATAGAATTTTTGGATGTAATTGTTAAAACTAAAGAAAATCCTTTGGAAAGCGAACTTTTTCGCAAAACTACTGCAGGGCACAGCATTTTATGTGCTACCAGCTGCCACCCCCTAAATTGATTAATAGCATACCCTATGGCGAACTATTAAGGGCCAGACACAACTGTGGTTCGGATGCTAGTTTTGCAGAGGAAGTCAGTATCATGCAGACCAGATTTAAAGAACGAGGCTATTCAGAGAAAGTCATCAAAAAAGCCCATGAGAAAGATAAGAAAATTAAAAGGAGTGACCTCCTTGTTGAGAAAGAGATAGTGGAAGAGACAGATTTATCACCACCTACAGTAACCAGGCAAAGGAGGTTAAGAAGTGTCTGAATACATTTTGGCATGTTTTAGGTACCGATGAGACAGTGGAAAAACATATTCAAAGCTACCCAAGCGTCACTTTCAGACTCTGTCCAGCCCTTAAAGACATGCTATGCAAGAGCAGTTTACCTACAGAGCTAAAAAGCAAATCCACTATTCAGGGATTCTTTAGATGTTCCTCCTGCAAGGCCTGTAGGAACAGTCCAAACTGCAAACAGATTAGATTATCACCCAACAAGAAACCATTTACCATTACTAAACATCTTAATTGTAAATCGGATTTCTGTGTATATGCATTGATCTGTCCCTGCCAATTGGTTTACATTGGAAGTACCATGAACCCCGTTAAGCTACGCATCTTGGAACACATGCGGGCAATTACAAACGAGGATAAACAGTACCCAATTGCTCGCCATTTTAAAGAACATCATAAAAAGATGCTAATCTTTTGAGATATTGTGCTCTGGAAAGAATTCTTGCTTCTGAACGAGGTGGGAACAGACTCCAAGATTTGCGTAGACTAGAGTCTCGAATGATAATCAAATACGAGACTATGCAGCCAGGAGGGATCAATAAAGATGAGGAATTATCAGTCCATCTCGGCTGAGATGGACAATTTTGTCTTCCCCAAATGCATGGTTGTCTGGATTTAATGATTTTCAAATAATGAATGTCGCAGTGTTGCCCCTAACAGTATGTTGTTGTAACTTGTTTTTATATTTGGATATGATGCCTTTTATTGATATGCACATTTAATTTATTTTATAGGAGACGGAGTCTATGCCCTGTTATGAAGAAATCCTGCATTAAGCCTTTGTAGTATGAATGAAATCGCGTAATCATTGCCCACTTGGGCAGAATTGTCGCATCTGTTTTTCTAAACTGAAAGCCCACTTGGGCGGAATTGCAATAGACACTAATTGACTGCTGGTTATAGACCACTATGAGATGAATCAATGTGATGCAATTTAATTTAATTTGCACAATTCAAATTTGTATTCCAGCGTCGAAATGCACTTTAAAACAGTTGAATTATGCAATTCGATTACAATATGAATGAATTTAACCTATTACAAAATGACGATTCTGTTGGCTGAATTTTAAGGGCAACCACGTAGTCCTTTGTTTATGTTTAGTTTTGATTTGTGCACTATATCATGTGATGATCACAAACAACTGCTGACCCGTGACCAAGGGACCTGAGTGTTCCGAAACGCGTCGGGATTGTTTGCCACAGCTTTGTGAATAAAGCTTTGCTTCAAGAAAACTGGGGCTCGGCGTTTTTCCTTGAGATCTAAAGGATTGTTTGGTGCTGGATAAATATATATATATACACAAAGTTTAGCCACTAGGACTAAAATAAGAACGCACTCACTTGTGTGTTTTCCAAAAGCTTACAGCGGCTTTATTTTCTTGCCAGTCCCAATGCGTTTTACCTCTTCCAAAGGCTTGTTCACGTGAACAGAGTGAGTGTGTTCTTATTTCAGTCCTAGTGACTAAACTTTGTGTATATATATCAGCTGGATCCTGCCGAATAGACACGCACCGTGCTACATTGGGGAGCGCCAACGTCGAAATTGATCTAATTGGGCTTTAAATATATAAATAAATATATATATATTGATGAAGGCAACACACAACGCCGAAATGCATTCACCCTGAAAGATTGGTATACCTGCTGATTAAAGCTGTCTCCGCTGTTTCCCCTAAGTGGCCTCCTCTTCTTGGTTCTCGAGGAGGTTTTGTGTATACAAATAGCGCGACTGCCAGATTCGCGCATGAAGAGGCCCCCGCACTTCAAAGTTGGCCCCGGGATACTGCCATCCGCCCTGGAGGCATTCTCTCGACCCAGGATTCTGGGATGCTCGGGCCCACCTCCTGACCTGGACATAGGAAAAAGCAGTGCTGGGTGATTGTCACGCCACATCGGGCAAGCTGGATTTCCGATCTTGCCCCTGCCAATTGTTACTACAGGACAAGGAGGTTGGTGTGGTTTTGGGGAGCAGAGGAGGCCTTTAATTTGCCCTTAGTGACAGTATACTGCCTTATTGGTTTTTCAACTACCCCTGAGGTCCGACCAAGCCAATGCAATGTATGCTGGGACTTGTAGTGATGTGGCATTGGGCGTCCTACGTGTATTAACTCGGACTTTGTGAACATTCAAATCCGGGGGGCGGAGCTTACTGACACTTAGCAGGAGGGGCACTAGGTATTTAAAACCTCTGATTGACCCATTTCCTGCTTGAACCATCTGGCGCGAATGAAGGCAACACACAACGCCGAAATGCATTCGCCCTGAGTAGATGGGTTTACCTGCTGATTAAAGCTGTCTTCGCTGTTTCCCCTGAGTGGCCTCTTCTTCTTGGTTCTCGAGGAGGTTTTGTGTATATATATATATATTTATAAATATATATATATATATATATATATATATATATCTTCACTCATATATTCAGGACACTAACGATCTATTGAGGAGACTGGAAAATACCCCATGGCATGAAAACTACCAACTGGTATCAATGGATGTCGTATCTTTGTATACGAATATACATAATGACATTGGGATGAAAGCATGCAACTACTTTTTGCAAGACAGAAACATCAAATATAAAAACCACAACCAAATGTTACAGGATATGATTGAACTGTGCTTGTCACAAAATATCTTCCTATTCGGAGAGGAGCTATATCGGCAAAGCAATGGAACCGCAATGAGTTTTTCCTTCAGCCCAAATTATGCATGCCTCACAATGGGCTACTGGGAAAAGGAAATTGCTTGGGCATCAGAGAATGACCAATTTACTGGTAAAATCATCTGCTGGATAAGGTTCATAGATGACCTTTTGATCATTTGGGATGGAACCCCAGAGGAATTTGAAGACTACTATAAAATCATCAATGGCAGCATGACAGGGATGAATTTCACATATGAAATTAACAACAAAGAAGTAACGTTCCTCGACACACGTATTTACATCAAGGACAACCACATCCAAACCACCCTGCACAGAAAATCCACGGCAACTAATGCAACACTGGAAGCAACAAGTTTCCACCAAGCACCACTGATCTCAAGTATTCCATACGGAGAGTTTCTCCGCATCAGAAGGATATGCAGTGAAGAAACTGAATGGCAAAAACACAGCATCATAACAAAAAGGAGGTTCAAAAACCGCAAATATAACCAGGGCAATGTTGAGAAATGTTGGAAAAGGGCAAATGAGAAACCCAGAACGGAGTGCCTAAAACGTTCAATTGAGGACAAGGACAAAATTGAACAGGAACCAATCAGGCTCATTACAGACTATTCCGAAAACAGTAGGGAGCTGGTACATATCCTGAGAAAAAACTGGAAGATTCTACATCTAGATGAAACAGTGGGGAAACTAGTTGGAAAACATCCGACCGTAACCTACAGGAGAGCGCCAAACTTGAAGGATCAATTGATCCACAGTCATTGCAAAATGAAATAAGAAAAGAAGAAGGACTGGCTCAAAACCACGGTTTCGTAAAATGCTATGGATGTAAAATGTGCCAAATTGCAAAACAAACAAAGGAAGTAGCAATGCCTAACAACAAAAAATGGGATATACGCCAACTAATCACCTGTAAAACAGAGTACACAGTCTACGGGATAGAGTGTCCCTGCCCTCTAATGTATGTGATTCAGAAAAGGGGGCTGGGAAGCTTGTTTCCTTCCCAGTGTAAGAATTGGCTTTTGTAGTCTGGTCTGCCCTGTTCCCATGATGCACTGGGCCAGGGACAGACTAATTTGCATACAGCCAGGTTCTGAAACTGGGATGGTGCAATGAGCTAAAAAACGGTGTTGGATCTAGCCCTGATCTCTTGACTGGGTGAGAGTACTCTGCTTAATTCAGAGACTCTGTCCATCACCACCCCTTGTTGTAAATAATTTTGTCCACCCTAAGCGTGGAAGGGTATACTCAGATGTGAGTCCCTTGCTCATTGCACAATCAGGATTCAAGCAAGCCGGGCCGAAGACGCCTGAAATGGCAGAAACCGGTCCCCGGAAGCTTGTTTCCTTCCCAGTGTAAGAATTGGCTTTTGTAGTCTGGTCTGCCCTGTTCCCATGATGCACTGGGCCAGGGACAGACTAATTTGCATACAGCCAGGTTCTGAAACTGGGATGGTGCAATGAGCTAAAAAACGGTGTTGGATCTAGCCCTGATCTCTTGACTGGGTGAGAGTACTCTGCTTAATTCAGAGACTCTGTCCATCACCACCCCTTGTTGTAAATAATTTTGTCCACCCTAAGCGTGGAAGGGTATACTCAGATGTGAGTCCCTTGCTCATTGCACCATCAGGATTCAAGCAAGCCGGGCCGAAGACGCCTGAAATGGCAGAAACCGGTCCCCGGAAGCTTGTTTCCTTCCCAGTGTAAGAATTGGCTTTTGTAGTCTGGTCTGCCCTGTTCCCATGATGCACTGGGCCAGGGACAGACTAATTTGCATACAGCCAGGTTCTGAAACTGGGATGGTGCAATGAGCTAAAAAACGGTGTTGGATCTAGCCCTGATCTCTTGACTGGGTGAGAGTACTCTGCTTAATTCAGAGACTCTGTCCATCACCACCCCTTGTTGTAAATAATCTCTAATGTATGTGGGCAGCACAAAAGGTGAATTAAAAAAACGCATAATGGAACATGCAAGAGCAACAACACATAAGGACAGAGCAAACGCGGTGGCTAAACACATGGAGCAACAACACAATGGAGATTGGCTGAAACTAAAATTCTTTGGCCTAGAAACAATACCAAAGAATATTCGAGGAGGAGACCGAGAAAAAGCTCTAAGGCAAAAGGAGTAGCGCCACATCCTAAATTTCAGAACCTTAAGTCCGTATGGCCTCAACCAATCGGAGGAGTTATACATTCATCTCTGAAAAACAACGGAATATATGAGAAGGGTAGAAACTGAAAAGCAGTAAATCAAAAATCAAAAATCATGAGAAAATTCGGCAAAGTAAAGAACACCACCAAATGAACATAATAAAGATGACAAATCCCACTAGAGGGATTAGAAATGAAATGAAGGAATTTGATGGTTAAAGACACCAACAAAGAGTAAAAAATCACACAATAAAAACAAAAATGTCACTTGTCCTTAAGACATGAACAGGGTTCAATACTGAAAATAAGGGGTTATTATTTTCTGTGTTAAATGAACGGTACAAATCTACCCAGAGACTCTTTTTATATAAAAAAACACAATATCCACAATGCCTAGCATTGAGAAACAGGAAGTGATGTAACATCAAACCCTTGATTGCTTCAAATGTTTTGAAAAAAATATGAGAAGTTGATCGTGAGCAAGATGCTTGTAGCATCGAAACGCGTAGATCGTTTTGCTTTCATGCTAAAAAGATTATAATAAATCAAACTGTGGAATTCAGAGGGAGCCCATTTTTTCGTGTGACAGCGAAGAAGCGTGAAATATATATGTGTATATATATATATATATATATATATATATATATGCTCCAAGATGGCTCCTGATTGCAAGACCCCTGGCGCTCCAAAGATTCGGTGCAAAAACTCCTCGGCTGAGCCCAGCCTTAATTATCTTTCTCACCCCCTCACTGCGAGGGATTAAGTTTGCACTCACAAAGGTTCCACAGTTTTCCAATTTTTTAGTTTATTTTCTCGATTTTCAGCTCATCAGTCAAAAACAGGTTGTAAAATAGATTATAAATTCAATTAAAATGAGAAGTTTATTCATTGTTTTAAAGTACATATATATATAAATTGTTATGTATGTGTTTAACTATTTAATATTTATTATTTTATGTTATATATAGAAAAATCAATATTTTGTACAACTATATTTTTTACATCAATATTTTTAAGGGTACGCTAAACCAGGGATAATTTTAATGCAGTACTTGATAATATGCCCCCTGGTCTGGTAAGCCTGGTAGTCAATGTATCACAATTGCTCCATAAGTTGAGCTGATTTACCATTTGTTGCACCAGGTCTTCATGTAAGGTGGGGTCTTCCGGTCACCTTTTTCCTGGTTTTCTCATACTGTCTTCTTGCTTGTCTATGCCTTGGGAAAATGCTGGTCTCACTCCCACCACTGTTTTAATAGTCTCTACATATCACTAATTTCCTTACTTCCAAATTTGAGTTGGATGAAGGTGCTGTGCCCCTATTGTTTTAAAAATAATTTGATATCTCATTTTGCACAGAGTTAAATACCAGCTTACTAATGATGTTTCCTTCAGTTGCCATGTAGAGATCACCATCTTTGGGATTACCCCATTGTATGGTGATCCGTAGGGAATTCTGAGCAGAGTGCATTTTGTTGGAAATTTGGGTTTTGAGAGGGGCAAAAGCCCATCTTAAGCAACAACCACGATCCTTGCCAGGTGAACCAAAAAAGTTACTAATTTAACCTGTGATTGACCCGACTGGCGCAAAAGCAAAATGCAGTCAGGCCTAATTTAGAGGTAATGTGTTAAGCACTTAAACAGCACACAAACAGTAATAAAGTGAATACACAACACAAGCGATATTCCACAATAAATAATAAAAATAGAGTACAATTTAGTAAATAAAATAAGACTCATCGGAGGTATGCAATTTTAAAGGTGTAAGTAAAAATAGGACCAAGAAGCAGAAAGAGAAAAAAACTGTGGGTATCTGATCTAGATACGTGGTGACAAAGTGACAGGTGTAGGAAGAGTGCGAAGGAGTGCGAGCTGGATACAGGGACCAGGTTAGTCCCTCCGACAAAGTTACGTTCTCCAAGTCCGGCATACAAAGCTCAAAACTTCAGGATTTGTCAAAAAGAGGTCAACTGATGCCAGCCAAGGGATTAGGACCCAAGGAGGCACATCTTGGGTACCAGGGTTTCAATGCAGCAGAGGCCAGCAGTGCTCAGGCAGGTCCAGTTGCAGGCCCAGACAGTTCCAGTTTCTGGTGCAGGCATGGCCAGTTACAGCATCTCAGCTAGTCAGTTGCAGGGATGCCTCCGAAGCTTGGTATTTCCCAATAGCCCAGAACAGCAGGTCAACCAACTGACAGTTGGAGTCACTCTGGTAGTCCTAGGTTCAAGGAGATGGCCCTCTGTCCTTCAAGCAGCAATGCAGGCCTCAAGCAGCAGGGTAGTCCACTGAAGAACAAGGCAGACCTCCAAAATCAGGGCACTCCTCTGGAAGCAACAGGGTGATCCTCTGAGAAACAAGGTAGGCCTCAAGCAGTTGGGCAGTCCATGAGAAACAAGGCATGCCTCAAGCAGCATGGCAGTCCACTGAATACAATGAGGTCCTACTGTAGTCTTCCGCAGGTCTAGGAGTATACTGAAGAATGGGTCTAAGGGTCCTATTTTTATACCTGGTGCCAGCTCTGAAATGGAATGTTTAGAACTCCCTCCGCAGATGGTTTCTGTAATTTCCATTCTCCTTGCTCAGACACCAAAGGGTCTAGGGTCATAAAAGGCTAGTGTGAACCGGGACAGAACCTTTGAAATAAAAGTAAGGCAGGGAACACCTCCTCCCTCAAATCCTGACAGGATGGTCCATCCTGTCAACACCTAGCACCCCCCCCTTTATACTGCTGTCTGGGAGGAATACACAAAGACCAATGGACATGCTAATAACAGTCATGTGACCACGTGTACAGACTGCTGGCACCAAATGATTAGGATAAGAAAATGCTAACTTTCTAAACATAGCATTTTCAGAATTGTGACTTAAAATGCAACTTTACAATTAAACAAATAAAGAGGATTTGAAATTAGACATATTTAGTGACCTTTCTACATGTTCACAAATAAAAGTTATTGCTTGCCAAATGTAATAAGGTACCCAATGTTATCCTATGGTAGAGGTGGCCTTACAGTAGTTGAAAAGGAGCTAAGGTGTTTTATACTCCCAGGACATGTAAAACTTAAAATGACATGTTCAACTTTTTAAATATGATGCACTGTGCCCTATGGGCAGTTTAGGGGCTACTTTAGGGGTGACATGTATTATAAAAGGAGTTTTTGCCCTGGTAAGAGGTTTATTTTGCCAGGCCAAATTTGTAGTTTAAAATTGCACACAGTCTGCAATGGCACTCCTGAGATTTGTTTTAAAAGGCTACTTAAGTGTAAAGATCCAGGCCCCAGGCCATCCACTCCCAGGTGAGGGCCTTAGGCAGGCCTCACTTCCAGCCTTCGGTCATGCAAGCCGTTTCCTAACTGCTCTTGAGGGGTCTCTGACATGTAAGGTTTCTCAGAGTGGAGGACAAAACCCCCAGGCGATAGGCACCCTACTCCCAATCTCCCTCCCACCAATCCAGGGATGACATCCTGAGACTGGCTTGTCAGCCCAGGGTCTTTATCCTGTGGCTTAACTAGTAAATGGCAAGCCAGGACTTCCAGGGGAGAACTTTTCTGCCCATGTTCCTCCATCTGAGACTTTGTACCCTCTGTTTTGGAGTGTGCATCATAAAACTGACCTTTCAGGGTGCCCTGGTTGTCCACCGCTCCCCGCTTTTCTAACACCAATGACTTCTCATTTCCCAGAATGCATTCAGTGGACATCTGTGGAGGGCTAACTATAACCCTTCTTTAGGTCACCTCCCTACCCTATTCAGGGATAAAAGAATCATGTGGTTGAAAAATTCCTGCCACTGTGCCTGAGTTACCCCTATACACCTGTCTGGTGTACTGCTCTAGGGAAACCAGCCTTTCCACTACCATAGTCTGGCTGACATTAGTGTCTCTCAGCGCAGTGACAGGGATGTCATTTATGAGTTTACCTTCTGAGTCCACCTCCTAACTAAAAGAGGCTAGGCTTGTTCTTTGACCTGCCTCTAGGCACTGCTTACCTAAAAGACCATATTGGCCACCCTCTTCGATATCCCATCAGTGTGTAGGTTCTTAGGACAGAGTCCCCCTGCTTGTGTCCTGACTCAGTACCATCAAAGCACCTGGGCTGGAAAAGAGGCGTCCTGGGCCACCACCCACAACAACTTTCTCCCTGCATCTCAGAAGGTGCATGGGATCCCTTTCCCGCCACCTTATTTTGGAACTTGTCTGTATCATCTCGGACCTTCCCCTTACTCTGCCGGGGGGAACCTAAACTACCCTTCCTGGGGTCACTGCTGAGTACCTTCTTAGGCACTCTGGTACTAATTGAGGGATCCACCTCCATTGCAAGCTCCGTAGGGGAAGTTAGCTTATTGTCAATAAGGTGTCGGTGCAACTAAGTAGAATCACTAATCTTGCTTCCCATCACCCAACCATGCGGTGCCTTAATTGAGTGGTTGGCTGTTTGCCAGTTTCTGGCTGTCCCTGAACCTGATGTGAAACTTCTCAGGGTTCAGGCCAAACTTTGTAGGTAAAATTCTTTTCATGGGAGTGCACCTCATTTGATCCCCACCTCTAATGTAAGAATGGTTTTCCCCCCACTGGAGAATATATTTCCACAAGGCGCCAACATCTCAGAAGACAGACCTTAGGAAAGACACACTTCTCCCTGGCTTGGCAGGTGGCTGTATTTTTGCCACCAAGTTGTCCTCCTCCTCCTTAGGCTACTGCAGCTTAAGCACTGGGACCAGTCCCTCCTCCACCTCCACCACTTCCTCTAAGTCCACTTCCTCCTCCTCCATGTTGTGATCCTCTGGCTGTTCTGGGGTTGACTGCTTCCTTTTGACCTCCTCATAGGCACGGAGGGCTACCTGGAGTTCCACCTTTGTGGCCTTCCTTCCCACATTCAGCCCCCTCTCTTTACAAAGTCTCTGCAGCTCAGCCTTTCTAAAGTCACCCACCTTTATCAGCTCCATTTCCATTGTGGCAAAAAGGAGGTGAGGTAAACTTAAATTTGAAAAAGAGAAAAATAGCCAAGTTCAAAACTTAAGGGAAATTTAAAAATAGGTCCGATCTGGTATCAAATTATTTCTATGGAATTTTAGTGTTGCGCTAATCACTGCATGGTACTGCACACACAAAAGTACTGGGTCCCACTACTGAGCACCAGTGTAGGAAATGTGGTTACTGGTTAAGGGGGTGAAACCTTACTCAAGCACCAACTCCAATCTCTGTCAGGGTGAAACAAAAGCAACCCCCAAATTAACCTGTGCTTAACTCTCTGGTAACTTGGTGCATAAGCAGTCAGACTTGTTTTATAGCCAATGTGTAAAATATATATGCAGCACTTCTAACAGTAATAATGTGAAAGGGCCAGTTGTAGCAGAACAGCTGCAGAGAGGCTTCCAGAGCTTGTGATGTCTCTGTAGCACAGATCAGGAGGTAAGACTACTGACCCTTGGAGTCACTCTGGTAGTCCTGGGTTCAACGAGATTGTCCACTCTCCTTCATGCAGCAAGGACAGCCTGAAGTAGTAGGGCAGCCCACTGAAGAACAAGGCAGACCTCAAGCAGCAGGGCAGTCCTTAGGTAGCAGCAGGGCAGTCCTCTGAAAAACAAGATAGGCCTTAAAGAGGCGGGCAGTCCTCTGAGAAACAAGGCAGGCCACAAGCTGTAGGGCACTCCTCTGGAGTACAAAGTAGTCCTTTTGTAGGCTTCCACAGGTTCAGGAGTGTACTGAAGAGTGAGTTATTCCTGGTTCCAGCTTTGAAGTGGAAGAAACTTCTGGAGTTTTTCCACCACAGATCTTTATGGAATATTGTTTTTCACCTGCCCAGGTTCCAAGGGGCTTGGTCCCCAAAAGTATGAAGTTCTTTGTAAGTGTGCTGGATCAGCTCCTTTGAATGTAAGTGGTCCAGGAAATGCTCCACCCCACACATTGTGGTAATCCTCCTTCCAACACCTAGCTGCCTTTGTGTCTCTGTCTAGGAGGAGTACACAAAGGCAAATGTCAACACTGATCACAGTCATGTGACTTAGGGTACAGGCTACATGAACTAAATGGCTAGGAGAGGAAAATATCAACTTTCTAAAAGTTAAATTTTCAGATTTATGACCAAATAGGATACCTCTACCTGTTCCCAAACAAAAGTATCACTAATTTACATGTCATAAGGCAAATGCTATCCTATAGGAGAGGTAGGTATCACAGTAGTAAAACATATGTTTTCACTACTAGGACATGTAAAAGTTAAAAGTACATGCCCAACTTTATACATACAATGCACCCAGCCCTATGGGCTATTTCGTGCCCACCTTAGAGGTGAGCTATATGTATTATCAAGGGATTTTTCGGCCTTGCATGAGGTTTATTTTAATTAAGTCGAATTGGCAGGTTAACAGTGCACACAGGCTGCTATGGCAATTGTGAGACAATGTTTAAAAGGCTGCTTGAGTGGGTATCACAATAAGTGCTGCAGGCCTACTATTAGTATTTAATTTACAGGCCCTGCTTCCATGTTGTACAACTTAATAGGGACATTTACACAAATTAAAATTTGATAATTGGGTGCAAGCCAATTTTACCATGTTTAGAGGAGTGAACATAAGCACTTTAGCACTGATTAGCAGTGATAAAGTGCATAGAGACATAATGGCAATACAAACGAAATTCAGAAAAAAGAAGTGGTGAAAAGAAAAAATTGTGGATCACTCTACAGAGAGTGCCAAGTCCAACAATCTTGCATAATTCTCCACCTGGATCACGCTGCATGTAAGGCGTTCAGCAAATTATTTTGTTCATTCTGATTTCCCAAATAATGGTAAAAGGAGTGCAAGGGATATTCCCTGCTCCTGGTTTGTAGTGCCCATTGGATATATCAATCCTAAATAGGCCAGCCAGTCTCCTAGTGCACGCCCATCTTTATTATTGTCAAGTTGGGGAGTTATGTGATCTGTCTAGTTCTATGTCTGTGACAATTCTAAAGCCACCCTCTAACATCATGGTATAATGGGTCCGGTTCACTAAAAGCTGTGATATCCCATTCAGGTATGTTGCTTGATCAAAATTAGGCATGTTAAATGTTCATCAGCAGCACATCCCGCTCATTCAGTCTACTCATAACTGTGATGCATCACTCTTTCTTGTCGTAATTGAGTACTGTACCTGAATAATTTTTGATTATAATTATAAAGTGAGTGCAGGTTCATAAACCAATGGAACCTTGGTCCTGAATCCCAGACTGCATTATAGAGGAGGGCATTGTACTGGGTCCTAGGGTAAATTCATGCACCCAAAAGAGTTTGTTACCATGCAGAGGATTATAAATATTCTGCAGTGCAGTTGCATTGGCAGCTGGGCTAAACAGTAATTGGAATGGTGTAAAGAGTAAGACATACCAGCCACTCTGTCATTTGTGGAAACCTGCTGGAACGCCAGAACGGTGAGTGTATTTAGTGACTGTAGGAACCCTTTAGAGAGCCTATCAGCTCAAGCTCAAGAAGTGGATACAGAGTTCCCTGGTGCAGAGCCGGGGTAGGCAGGCATGATCATTCCACATGAACCTGCACTGTCTGAAATCATAAAACCTTGATTCTTTTTCCTTGATGCGATGTCATATCTCTGTAGTTCTAGATATTTATCTTCAAACCGTCTTAACCACTTACACTACCGCTTGGCGGGATTTGCAAAGAAATGACTGTCAAATAGGTTCGCTTGAAACTTCTCCAGTGAACACTTTTTTGGGAAGCCCTCACATTCAATAGGTGACCAATGTTTTCTCCTGGGCACCAATCTTTGACGATTAATGTTATTGGTTGCTCCTCATTTTTTTTATTTAGTTCAGCTTACACTGTCTACGTACATCATCAAGTGCAACTGTTTGGACGCAGAAGATGTCAATAAAGGACCTGTATACTTAACCCCTTCGCAGCTGGCGGGATTCCCCTGCTGTGCTGGTGGGCGGGGGGCACGTACAGCGCCCCCATGCTCATGACGAGGTCAGCTCGTCATGAGCCACGGCACTCCGGTGCTCATGACGAGCTGAGCTCGTCATGACCGCGCCCATTCCAATGGAACGTTCAGCACAGCAGGGGAATCGGTCCAGCGTGCGAGCGTTCCACGGAACGGGCGAGGTCATGATGAGCTCATCTCGTCATGAGCACCGGAGCGCCGTCGCTCATGACGAGCTGAGCTCGTCATGAGCATCCAAGAGGTTAAACCCATTTAAAAACGTAAATGCCTTCTGGTTGTCATGGGGTCCTATTGAGCACCCTGTGTTGCTTTTTTGCACAATGATTCTTAAGAAAAACCTCATCAGAGTATGGGTTGTGTTATGTGCTACATCTCCAAGAACTAGGTCTTTGTTTGAAGAGGTTGTATCTTCTCAACACCTGCTCAATGGTCCAGGAACCTCCTCTGTCTGCCAGTCTCTCAAACTAATAGTGGAGTTGGCTGTTTTTGTTAGATTAGGCCAATTGATACTTACACAATGCTCTGCATAAGTTAGCATTCGCTGCATCATTTTCTTCCTTGACTCCATTTTACATGGTGACCAAAACTAACTTTTGCTATTTCTGAGAAATGCCCTTTGCTGAGTTTCGTTTTGCAATAAAGAACTGTTAGTGCCAGGGCATAGCTTTCCTACCTGTCTGGTAGTTTGATCACAGCTCAGGGTGCAATGTCCTTGGATTGTGATGAGTTGTGTAGATATGAGAGCAGAAACCTTTTTTTGTATTTTAGTGTCCAGCTGCATCTGCTTGAAAACTTCCACTGTGGGTGTGTTCTTAACTGACCTGAAATGTACAAGATGTATCTCTATGCTCGCTGGTCTTCAGTTCCCTCTGTACCTCTCTCAAGAGATTGTGCAGACGGGGCTCCCCTCTGAGTGTATAAAAAATAAGCAGTTATTGGTGTATGTTCTTCACTGTCTCTCCGACTCTTCATTTGGTACGGAAGGCTGTGAGTTGGTCTGCGGTGACCCGAGTGGCCCTAAGCGTGTCACTTCCTTAATTTTAAGGAAGGATGTGCACGTTCTTAAAGTGACTAGTTAATTTTACCAGGTGATTCTGAATACAACAGTCACACCTACGCATGTCATTCTGAATTATTTCATGCTAGCCAAGATCTACTCAACTAAATTGGCAATAAAGGCAGGAACATGTGTGAGACCAAAGGGAATTACTTGCAAATGTTTCGTTCTTGATTAAGAAAGTGACTTCCCCTTCACCATCCATTAGGGAATACTTCCAGAAGTCACCATCTATATGAATTAAGACAATTAGTGTCCTCTACTTTGAGGAAAATATCCCTCCTGGTTACAGAATTAATACTTGGTATTCAGAGGTGGCATGAGATCAATGATATCAGCTTTCAAATACGAACCACCGTCCTGCAACAATAAATTGGTAAAGAGGTAACTCACCATTATGTCTAACATTTTGAATATATGACATTTTCACTTCATGTAATATGCTGTAATTCTTGTACTTTACAGACATGTCACCCTCAGTGTCAATGTAACGCACATACCAACATTCAGCTGTGGTATCAGCGAGAGATAACTAGTTAATTAGACCGTGCACCTCTCTGCTGTTTAGATGCTAATTTTCCAGAGAGGTTCATGCCTTTAACTCACTCTTCTCTTCAGGACTTCATGGAGTGATTTATCCACCTACAGAGCAAGGGTTTTCAGAGTACCCAGCAAAATGACACTTCACAGTTTTAATGTCCTCACCCTGTGCCACAAGGCCATTTGAGAGGCAATTTGTTGTGATCTGACACCAATTTGTTGCAGCGCAGTAGGAAGCTGCAGTAGCTCTGAGTTCACTTTCCTTGTTTCAGCGTCCAAAAGGTGTAGGACCATCCATTCAGAAGGGCCGTAGTGGGTTGCAGCCTGTTGACAACACCTGCGGAGTTGCCTTGGGCAATTTCAATTAATGAAGTAGTTTAGTTTCTTCTTTATATGTTTTTCATCAACTTGTAAAGACCAGATGTTGAAAGGTCCATTGACAGCACTACGTCTACTTCCTAAAAGAGATTTAGAGCACAACATCAGCATGTTCAAACCATATCATAGTTGTGCATTAAATAACCACCAGAAGCACTTACATATCCAGTAGTTTAAACTGACTGGATTGGCAATATGAAACATAGAAGATTCACCGTGTAGGAAACAAGGGGCATAATAAGGCTTAACATATTCACCCCTCGCAGATTGTTATGTTGCTCATGCCTTTTAGTGCCTTGTTTAATCTTTATATAAGTTTAACAGGTTTGCAATTAAATAGGTTGAAAACCCCAATCTTTTCCAATGTGGTGTTTTTGCTGGCCATCATGTGGCTGTTACCATTTTCAGATACAATATTCTTGGGGATTCTCACCCTTGTGAATATTCCAACCAGAACTCTTGCTATCACAGGAGCTGTAAAGTTCATTTTGGCTCAGCCTAATAGTACTGAGTTGGGGCCATATGTATCATCATACCGTTTAGCGATTCCTAAATAGCGATTTTTTAAGGAATCGCTATTTAGAAAGCGCAAAACGGTATGTATGTAGGAAATCGCTTCTTATTAGCGATTCCTTAACATTCCTAAATTGCGATTAGCAAATTGCTAATCGCAATTTTCCCATTCATTTCTATGGGCCAGGAGGCCCATAGGAATGAAGGGGATATTTGCGATTAGCAATTTGCTAATCGCAAATTGCAAATATTTTCAAGGGTGCAGGGGTGTCACAAGAACACCCTGCTGCACCCCTGAAAATGACATGTGTGGGCATATGGCGCACATACATGCCCCAAGGGCATGTATGAGCGTCATATGGCACCTTTGGAATTTAAATAAATTGCTTTTCCTAAAAGAATTCGCAACTTACCACCAACTTGAAGTTGGTGGTAATCTGCGAATCCTTATGGGCATTTTTGCATAAATATTTCTTTGATACATTGCGATTAAGGAATCGCAGAATTTGCGATTCCTTAAGTGCAATCGCAAAATAAGGAATGGCAAAATTTGCAATTCCTTATTTTGCTGAAAAAATGTTTCATACATACCATTTTGCTAATTAGCATTCGCAAAGGCCGAAATTCTGCGAATTTCGGCCTTTGCGAATGCTAATTTGCTTGATACATATGGCCCTTGATCCCTGGCCCACAATCATCTGTTTAAACTGGTTCCCGAATGAAATGTAATTGACAGAAGCATTTTTTCCCCTCCTGAGGCGGAAGCCGGGAGGTCTCTCCTGCCGATCTCTGGGCATCTTTTATTAGTACCAGCGCATTTTTTACTTTACTAGCTCTCGGCTCGACTTAAGAAGCCGGAGACTTCCTGCTGCCCCCTTGCATCCCGTGTTCCTCCTCCCCACTCCCTCCGCCCGTGGACTGCTCTCGGCTGAGTGTTGATGCAGAGGGTCGGTCTCCCGGGTTTGGCGGCCATATTGGGTGGGGGCCGGGCGGGTGACGCGCTCTAGCAGCGCTTATAAGGAGCCTGCAAGTCGGCGCAACAGGTAATTGACAGAAGCATTTTTCCCCTCCCGAGGCGGAAGCCGGTTGGTCTCTCCTGCCGATCTCTGGGCATCTTTTATTCGAAACAGCGCATTTTTAACTTTACTTGCTCTCGGCTCGACTTAAGAAGCCGGAGACTTCCTGCTGCCCCCTTGCATCCCGTGTTCCTCCTCCCCACTCCCTCCGCCCGTGGACCGCTCTCAGCTGAGTGTTGACGCCAAAGGTCGGTCTCCCGGGTTTGGCGGCCATATTGGGTGTGGGCCTGGCGGGTGACGCGCTCTAGCAGCGCTTATAAGGAGCCTGCTAGTTGGCGCAAGAGGTAATTGACAGAAGCATTTTTTCCCCTCCTGAGGCGGAAGCCGGGAGGTCTCTCCTGCCGATCTCTGGGCATCTTTTATTCGAAACAGCGCATTTTTAACTTTACTTGCTCTCGGCTCGACTTATGAAGCCGGAGACTTCCTGCTGCCCCCTTGCATCCCGTGTTCCTCCTCCCCACTCCCTCCACCCGTGGACCGCTCTCGGCTGAGTGTTGACGCCGAGGGTCGGTCTCCCGGGTTTGGCGGCCATATTGGGTGTGGGCCGGGCGGGTGACGCGCTCTAGCAGCGCTTATAAGGAGCCTGCTAGTCGGCGCAAGAGGTAATTGACAGAAGCATTTTTTCCCCTCCTGAGGTGGAAGCCGGTTGGTCTCTCCTGCCGATCTCTGGGCATCTTTTATTCGAAACAGCGCATTTTTTACTTTACTTGCTCTCGGCTCGACTTAAGAAGCCGGAGACTTCCTGCTGCCCCCTTGCATCCCGTGTTCCTCCTCCCCACTCCCTCCGCCCGTGGACTGCTCTCGGCTGAGTGTTGACGCCGAGGGTCGGTCTCCCGGGTTTGGCAACCATATTGGGTGTGGGGCCGGGCGGGTGACGCGCTCTAGCAGCGCTTATAAGGAGCCTGCTAGTCGGCGCAAGAGGTAATTGACAGAAGCATTTTTTCCCCTCCTGAGGCGGAAGCCGGGAGGTCTCTCCTGCCGATCTCTGGGCATCTTTTATTCGAAACAGCGCATTTTTAACTTTACTTGCTCTCGGCTCGACTTAAGAAGCCGGAGACTTCCTGCTGCCCCCTTGCATCCCGTGTTCCTCCTCCCCACTCCCTCCGCCCATGGACCGCTCTCGGCTGAGTGTTGACGCCGAGGGTCGGTCTCCCGGGTTTGGCGGCCATATTGGGTGTGGGCCGGGCGGGTGACGCGCTCTAGCAGCACCTATAAGGAAAGGATCATGACTCCGCGCAGCGGACGTGTACAGCGGACGCGCCGGACCTGCGCCGGAGTCGTGCCAGAGTCCTGCCCGTCTGCGCCCGTCCGCGCACGACCGGGCCCAGGGACCAGTTCCTCTGGTGGGCGATTGACCTACTCTGTGAGTGAGCTACTCCTACTAGACCTAGGTGGGCAGACCTTAAACCCCATGACGTTGACCACACTAAAGGAGATTAACATCATACGACCCCCTAGCTGTAAGCCCATCATCCACTCGCCCCCTCTGAAGCTCGCTAGCCTGAATACAAGGTCCCTTCAGAAATACCTCCTTGAAATATTTACTCTTCTTCAGGATGAGGCCATAGATGTGCTAACCCTTACTGAAACGTGGCTAGGCGACAATTCCTCCCCCAATATTATAGCTGCCCTCCCAAACGGATATGACATTGTCTAGCATAATCGTCCGGATAATGCTCGGGGGGGTGGGTGGCAATTATGTTTAAAAAATATCTAACTGTGGTCGAATTATTAGCTGAAACAGTAGATTCAGCAGATATACTTGGAGTAAAGATCACCTTGAACAATACAAGTCTTATTATCCTAACTGTCTATCGCCCACCACAATGCACTCCAGTGTTTAATGAACTATTTTCCCCCATCATTTCAGATATCTGTACTCGATATAAAAAAGTCTTGGTGACAGGAGACATTAATGTCCACTGGGACAGTGCATGCAGAGACTTGTTAACCCGCCAGTTGGGGTCCTCTATGACCTCGTTAGGCTTAGAACAGCTCGTGGAAGCTCCAACGCACATCAAGGGTCATACCCTCGATTTAATCTGGACCTCTGTTCCAGAGGTGATCCTTACTAATATCCTACCCTGTATTTGGTCCGACCATTACCTACTCCTGTGTAATATTCCTTTAGATAGTGTCCTAGCCAAACCACCTGTTAAAACAAAAAAGGTGCGTCAATGGAAAAAAGTTGATTCAAAAGCCTTAACTGACGTCCTTCCTAAATATATACAATCAATGGTCCCTCATGGTGATTTAGACCAGGACTACATTACTATAGCGGCAAATCTTAGACAGGTTATTGACCAGATAGCACCTGAAAGGGTACAGAAAATAAAGGGTACTGAAAAAGGGGCTCCTTGGGTTACCCCATCTCTAAGGGATCACAAAAGAAAGCTTCGCCATCTTGAAAGATTCTGGAGGAAAACAAAAGACTGTATAGACCGAGAACAGTACAAAATCTCCTTGAATCTATATAAAAAACGTATTGTGTCAGCAAAAGGGAAATATTACGAAACCCGTCTAAACAATGCAGTTAATGTACAGAAAGAAACTTTTAGAATTGTAAAAGAATTGAGTAAGAAAGATGAAAAGGCGGAAATAACGATAGACTGTAACACCTCCCAACGTTACTTCACTGACAAAGTGGCAACTATCCTGTCTGATATTAAGATGGACAGTTCTAATGGTCCCCTTGCACCACAGGTCTCCCAAGCCCCCCCGAAATACACCATCTCTAGGTTTCCAGGTATGGACTCTACAATCCTTGGTCAGCTCATAAATAGAACCAAATCAGGCTCCCCCGCAGACCCATGCCCTCCCGGAATTTTCAGTCTGGCGCTTCCTGTTCTAGAGGATCACATCATCTCCCTCTTAAACAACTCGTTAGACACCGGCCTTTTACCAGCTAGTTTTAAAGAGGCACGTGTCAAGCCCCTGATAAAAAAGCCAGGGGCAGACCCGGCTATCTTGAAAAACTATAGGCCAATATTCCAGCTGCCTTTTTTGTCCAAGATCCTGGAACAACATGTGCTAAAGTCCCTGTCTTCGTTCCTGGAGTCACACCACCTACTCCAGGAGCATCAAGCGGGGTTCCCCTCACATCACAGCACCGAGTTAGTAATTCTCTCGGTGCTGGATGAGCTTAGAGGCATGGCTGACAGTAAGAAACCAAGCGCTCTGATACTCTTAGATCTTTCAGCGGCGTTTGATACTGTCAGTCATGCCCTGCTTTTGGACAGACTGGCCGC
This sequence comes from Lissotriton helveticus, assembly GCF_964261635.1. NCBI lineage: Eukaryota > Metazoa > Chordata > Amphibia > Caudata > Salamandridae > Lissotriton > Lissotriton helveticus. The sequence goes on from NC_136068.1 coordinate 1,001,146,064, forward strand.
TTTTGGGATAAAGGATCTAGCATTCCAATGGCTAAAATCCTTCCTGTTGGGGAGGACCCAGAGGATTCAATTAGGGGATTGTATATCTGAAGTGGGTGTTCTTGAGTGCGGAGTCCCGCAGGGCTCTGCATTGTCACCACTCTTATTCAATCTTTATCTACAACCACTGATAGACTCCCTGGCTAGCATGGGCTGCTATGCCGATGATACTCAGTTGTTACTGAGTATTGACAACACGGCATCTGCACAGACCCAGGCTCAGAATATACTCAGATATACGGTTAGCTGGATGACGGCAAATTTGCTGAAAATAAACCCCGAAAAGACGGAGGTTCTAGTGGTTTCAACTGCGGCCTCGCCCTGGAGTGATTTGTTTTGGCCCCAAGAGCTTGGCCCCACCCCGAAACCATGCCCCAATGTAAAAAGCCTTGGTATTAAGATCGACCATGAGCTGACAATGGTTAGCCAGATATCCTCTGTTGTTGGGATGTGCACTAATCTGATCAGGCAGCTATGCAAGTTAGTTCCCCTACTTTCCCTAAACATGCTCTGGACCATCGTCTCGGCGACAATAATCTCAAGGATTGACTATGGGAATGCGCTCTACCTAGGCCTGCCAAAAACCTTAATTAAACGCCTGCAGGTTATTTTGAATGATGCAGCGCGGCTAATCTTTAGATTACCTAGGCAGACCCATGCCTCCCCATTATTGTGCAACCTACATTGGCTCCCCATAAAGCAAAGGGTGGATTTCAAAAGTCTATGCATCGCCCATAAGGCAGTCTATGGGCAAGCGCCTGCCTATATAAAAGAACGGCTTGAGGTCTATAACCCTAAACGAGCGCTGAGGTCTTCCAACTCTCAATTACTGTCTTGCCCACGCTTCAAAATGGCAACAAAGGGAGGGAGATCTTTCTCTGTCCAAATCCCACAGATGTGGAACAAACTACCGGAGCCCCTCCGCAAAGAAACAAATCTTCTCCACTTTAGGAGGTCACTGAAAACACTGCTGTTTAGGGAAGCTTTCTGTTCCATCTGAAGTAATGTTCCTATATCTGTACTTTCTTTACTCACTCAGCTGTTGCTACTGCTTCTGTCATGAGCGCCTAGATACCTGACGGTGATTTGGCACTATATAAACCCCAGATAACAATAACAATAACAATAAGAATGTGCAAAATCTTCTATTTGAAACTTTAGTTTTTTAATATATATTGTAAGCTGTGCAAGTTTTAAAGCTAAAACATGTAAAAAGACACAGCTCCAATGATAGGTCGTGGCAGCGAACAATGTTCCAGTTGATGCAAAGACCCCCTTAGGGAAATGCAGGACGGGGCTCTACACCACCTTGCAGCCCCTCTAGGGGCTGTATTTATGGAAAGGGATTAAGGCCCTGGTTGGCGCCTCCAGCGCATCTTTAAGAAGATGTGCTGGGTCCACAACGGGTCATTGCACTCTACCTCGACCAATGTGCTGCCCCTGGTCCAGCTGGAATCCGGCGCCTGCCTTTGGGGCACCACATTAGTGAAAGAGAAACAAGCTGTTTGAAGCTGCCAGTCTATTTTTAGGTCTCACCTAGGCAGCGCTTGCCCTGTCTCTTCGAGGCATGCTGTATTCAGGACAAGGTATAAAGCCCTGCCCACTTTGTGCTCATCTTTTTAATTGGCTTCTGTCCCTGTCCTTTGTGAATGGTGGCTTTTCATTGGTCAATAGGCTTAGCAGTCCCTCCTTAGTACCACCTTTTCTCTTCTAGTAACCTCCCATGCGGACACCCCCTGTTACATGTCTTGTTACTCTGTAGGTTTTAATTACAGCCTCTGAGCAGTATTTTCATAAATAGCTTTGTCACGGGACACGCTCTCCCTGAATGCTTTTTATTTTCCATTTATTCACAGTGGCACACCTTGGCAAGAATAATGGAGACTGCGGTTTTCTTTTGTTATTTGCTGGCTGAACTGAAGTGTGTCTCTGAATTGTCTTCAAGTATCTCCAACTCTTCATAGCAGATTCAACACAGGTCTTCAATAGTTTCCAAGGTTTATTTGAAGAGAACAGGAATAATAAGTCGTACATGAAGTGAGGGCTGAGGATTGCGGATCCAACTGACAGAGCAGTGTTCCACACCACACGAACGCTGCTCCGTGCCTTTATTTTTATGTTTTTTTTAAATTGGCACCCGGGCTTAGCTTTCAACATCTTAAGCTAAAGTGCATGTGCCGCGATTGCTCTGAAAGTAAACAAATAGTAAAAACTATGTGCATTTTCCTTCTGTTTGTTTACTTTTGAAGCAATCGCGGCACCCGCCCTTTAGCTTAAGATGTTGAAAGCTAAAGCGCGGGTGCCACGATTGTAACAAGAGTAAATTAATAGGAAAAATAATTGCAAGCCCCTTTTTTTAGTTTATTTACTTTTGTTACTATCACTACACCCGCGCTTCAGCTTTCAACATCTTAAGCTAAAGCGAGGGTGCTGCAATTTATATTTCTTCACTTTTGAAGCTATCACAGCACCTGCGTTTTGACTTATGATATTGAAAGCTAAAGCGCAGGTGCCGCAAAGGTATCACATTTGTGAGAGTTTGAGCTGTTGGCATTGCAATTGGCAATCACTTTTATTTATGAGTTTACAAAACCTGCAAGCGGTGTTTACACACTGCTTGCAGGTTTTTTAAACACATAAATAAAAGGCCTTATCATTTACAATGCCAATAGCTAAAACTCTCACAAATGTGTGACCTATTGCCTTGCAAATGCTTGTTCTCATAGCAGGTGACAGATGGCCTGACTTTAAAAGGGGAACAGAGATTGTCTTGCAGGCGTGTGTTGTGACTGACAGCACCAGGGGGATCCATGGGACATGCTTTCCCACCTCAGTGTACCTCCTGATGGTCTCTTTGTCTCTGTGCCTGCTTCCATAATACAGTGTGGGAGCAGAGGCTCAGGCTATCTTCAGGCTGCCCATGACTTTGGCTCGCTGGGGACTTTATTTCTGGGGAGGACAGTAGCAGCAGGGCAAGGTGGCAGAGCTTCAGCAGTGCTTTGCACTAGTCTCAGCCATAAGCATGTGGGTAGCACACCAGTTCTACACTCTGTATACAGGTCTGCAACAGATGGTATCCACAAGTCCAAGTTCAGTATTATTTCCATGAGATGCTGAGCACCAACACTTCTTTTCATAAAGATTAGTAAGTAGCGAAAAACTAATGTCCAATCACACTTAATCTTACAATTTGAAAGTAACAGCCAATCAGGACGGAGTTCAGGTTTCCTCCAGAACCAGGAGTATACATGTAGGGTTACCAGATGAACCCTCCCAGGTACCTCTAGTGGGAAGCTATTTGGAATCCTTGCAGACTACTAAAACAAAGGGAGAGCATAAAACCTTAGCAGTGGTGGGGCTATCCTCTGTGAGATGCACTCATCCTCTAACTTGCAAATGCCATTCATACTAAAAACAGGTTTATCAGTCATAATTGTGAACCATAACTCATGAACAGTAAACACTAATATTTGCAAAGGGGTTTTGTGAGAAAGTAAATTGTTGGCTTGGGGGGGTGATAGTCCACCGAAAGTAATATTGTCACTATGCCTGTTATGTCCAGTAGGGATCGGTCATTTAAACCTAGAATGTGCAAAAATAGTGATTTCCTAATAGCAAATCCTAAAGAGTAGGAATTGCAGGGGAACAGCGTTTACAACGCAACTTTTACAACGCAGAACCTTTACCACGCAACTTTTACAACGCAAGTCGTTACAACGACTTGCGCGGGGGGGCGCTCTAGGATAGGGAATAGTTAAAATACTATCCAAAACCTTCCCTACTATCCACGGGGACTGGAGTTGGAATAGTAAATTAAACTATTCACTATCCAGCACTCCCCAACGCAAGTCGTTGTAACGACTTGCGTTTGAAAGTTGCGTGGTAAAGGCATGCGTTGTAAAAGCATGCGTGGTAATGACATACATCCGGAATTGCACTTACGAAATTGGAAATTTGGAAATGCAAATTCAAGGGTGCCTATAGGCCTAAGGCCCCCACTTTGATGCACCCTAAAAAAAGTTGTGCACATGTAAAGCACCCACATGCCCACTGGACATGTGTGCGCTTTACGGCACTTTAAAAAAGCATTTTAGGGTGTTTTTTTTTTATTTCACATATTTACCATTGACTTGGAGTTGATGGTAATAGCATTTCCAAAATTCTCATTTCTCATTTAGGAAATGCTTTGTACATGTGCTTAGGAATCTCAAACAGGAAAGTCCTATTCGTGATTTCCTATTTAAGGGCATGCAAAATACGATTTCTACTATGACTGAAATTGTGATTCGGTCCAGTAAGAGATGCCAAATCCTTTTGTACATCTGGCCCATTGTCTCTGAAATGGTAGTCAAAGATCCTTAGCAGGGCGTGACAGAGCCGGAGTCGGTACCCCTTCAGGGGACATGGAGCAAACACGGGACTGGTGGCTAGCTACCCCCCTCTCACCTGCTTGTGTCCCTTCTCACCAGGAGTCCCCTCATCTCCGCCAGGATGAATGGTGCGAACAAGAAAACGAGCCCCTTTGGTCCAGCGGCACCGTAATCAAAGACGGCTCCTTTAATGAAGGGTATGAACACGACGAGACTCCTCCCCATGACGTCAGCACGCTGCTAGCAACAAATGCGGGTGGAATCAGGAAGTCGGCGGACGGCGTTTCCCCGGAGGACGAGAGCAGCGTTAGAGAGCAGAGAAGAGGAGAGGAGCGAAACTTTGCAAAGGAGGACGAGACGGTAGAAGATCTCCGCGGTGATACCAGCAAGCCCGGAGGCCAACGGCACCACGAGGCGCCCCACCACGCTCCCGTGGGAGGAGCTTGGCTTCAACAGGTACGGGGCAGAGTGGCGGGTTGGGTGAGGCGATACAGCCTGCCTGCTACCGAACACCAGTGTAAATAAGTGTAAAAACTCTGTGTACAGTTTACCAAAGAACCCGTCCCTTTCACGAGCACACTGAGCACTTATCGAATTTGTATATAGCACTCCTTCACTGGGTTTCCTTTACCCCCGGTCCCTACCCTAGAAGCTCCAGGTCACCCTTCTAATACCCCCACTTGTCTCTTTCTCTCCTGGTTGCCGGACGGAGTGGAGAACCTGTTGTCATCTTTGGCCCCGGAGAACGAGCCATTCATCACCCGTGGTCTCTATCCCGGTATCAAGACGGACCCCGCAGCCTTCGCCAGGGAAAGACTGACAAGCCGGAAACGGAGTCCTATCTAAAAATAAAGCCTTCTTTGAGATCCCTACTCAAGGCCTCTGACTCCCTTCCTTCTACCCCTTCCACCCCATTACAAGTGGTGTCAGAGTGGGATTTGTTCCACCACAGCCCATCTGTTCCAGTGAGATGGATGCCCTGATCCAGCACATCATTAAGGGCCAGGAGAAGCTAGGATGGGCCCTAGAGAGGCAACTTTCCTCCGCTCAAGCGGACCGTGAACTATTCCAAAACACCATCACTGCCCAGATAGAAAGCCTCCAGAAAAATGTGCCGCCTCCACCTATGACGGTGCCCATAGAGGGCCGGATACATGTCCCTAATCCCTCAGGGATCTCGCTACAGAAGTACGTGGAGAGGACCCCAATGCGTTCTTGTTAAATTTCGAGCGCGCGGCCAGAGCACTGGGATGGCCCGAAGAAAATTGTCCATTCTTTCTGGCCCCTTTGCTCTCAGGAGAGGCACAGTTCGCCTACCAGGTGGACAACCCTGGTGGTAACGCCCCCTATCGTATAATCAAAGAGGTCATACTCGACCATCTCGGTCTGGACCCGGAAGCATATAGGGTACGTTTTCGCAAAGAAAGAGGAACCGCGAGCGAGAATCCTAAGACCTTATTCTTCTGCCTGTAGAAGGCCGTAGACAAGTGGCTAAAACGCGAGACCTGCACTAAAGAGGAAGTGATGGCAAAGATATACCTAGAACAATTCATGGAAGCACCACCGTATGCCTCCCAACAATGGCTTAAACAACACTCGGGACTTATGGTTGAACAGGCCATAGAAATGGCAGCCAATTATGATCGGGCCCAGCCACGTGCCACTGGGTGGGCACATGAGAAAGCCAGCAAGAGCATACCCCCACCAAAAATAGAAAAGAAATCAAAGCCACTGTTCGAACAGGCCAGACCCAGGCCGACGAGGTTTGACTCCCCCATGATACATGGCCCACAGTGTTTTGAGTGTGGCGAGTTGGGCCACATTGCCCGTCTGTGCCCTAGGAAAAAGCCAACCGAGGAGCCGATGGAGGTGGGATACCTGCCCAAAACCGTTCTGTACTCCGCTAAAATGGGAATGTCATTTTATGTGAGTATGAGGATGAATGGCTATGTAGTGCGTGCCCTCCTGGACTCGGGCTGTAGGCAGTCGGTGGTCCAGGAACGTTTTGTCCTCCCGGACCAATATGTATCAGAGACGACTGTGCACATCCGTTGTGTACACGGGGATATTAAACCGTACCCTCTGGCACTGGTGACAATAACCCATAAAGACAAGGGTCCTTACACAGTTAAAGTAGGCGTAGTAGACTCCCACCTGGAGGATGTGATCTTGGGGGTAGACAACCCCGATTTCCTCTCGTTGTTTAGGAACACCCTTGATTACCCGTCCCAAGGAAAGAAGGGCCCTAGACCAGCATTGCTGTCTCCCGAACCCTGGGTCATAGACCGCAGTTTCCGATTTACCCAAGCCGATGATAGAACCCTCTACAACGCCTGGGAGAGCGCTCATGTCTCTCAAAACAACCAAACCCAGACATACCCTCGGTTCAGTATAAAGAACGACCTGTTGTACCGGGAACCGGCGGAAAAGAGCAACGCCCAGTTGTTGGTACCACTGTCCTTCAGGGAGCAGGTATTGTTTTTCGCCCATACTCACCTCACTGCTGGACATTCAGGAAAAGAGAAAACTACGGACAGCATTCTGCGCTATTTCTACTGGCCAGGTATTTACAAGGATATCCAGCTATATTGTGCCAAGTGTGAGGTCTGCCAGAGGAAGAATATCCACCGACCCACAGCGGCCGCATTGCAAACCCTCCCGATCATGGGCGTCCCGTTAAACAGGTGGGTATGGACCTGATTGGACCACTCCCAAAATCGTCAAAGGGGCATCTGTACGCGCTCGTCTTAGTTGACTACGCGACCCGCTTCATAGAAGCCTTCCCTTTAAGGACTCCCACCACCTCCAACATAGCCGAAAAATTCGTGGAGCTGTTCGCAAGGGTAGGCTTCCCAAAAGAAGTCCTCACGGACCAGGGCACACCGTTTACATCCCGTCTCATGAAGGAGGTCTGCAAGACGCTGGACATCAGACATATCAATTTCAAAAGCTTTATTCGACAGCATTGTCATAAAAGCATTGACACCCTAACCTATACATCAAAAAATGCTATTCTAAAATACAATCACATTTTAAAACACACATTAAATTCAGAATGCTGACGAATCAGAACTAAAAGGAATACATTTAGTACTAAAAACTCCAGTTCACTAAACATGATTAATTAAATGGTTAATCTACATAAAATTATGTTACATTTCTTCTTACTCCACTTTGTTACATGTTATGTTATGTTACATACATTTGTAACGCGCACAGCTGCCCCAGCTAAGGGGCGTCCTGGCGCGTGTCAGGTAATATGCAACACCTACAAGGAAACACAACAGATAAAAGAAACAGATGGTAAGTTTAATAAAACAGAAAGGTCTTTAGAGCTTTACGAAAAGCTAGAAGGTCATCTAATAACCGCAACTCTACCGGAAGGGAGTTCCAGAGCTGAGCCGCTCTGACCCGAAAGGACCGGCCACCGACCCGACACAACCTGTATCGAGAGACCACAGTAAGTGCGTGGCCCAAAGATCTCAGGGGCCGGGTGGGCACATACCAAGACAAAAGGTCCGCAAGAATTTGGGGACCCTCTCCCCTCAAAATCTTGAACGCCAGACACAGCACTTTAAACTGGATTCTGGCTCTAACAGGCAGCCAATGCAGAGATCTCAGTGTGCTGGAAACGGGGCTTGTACGGGGTAGGCCAACTATGGCTCTCGCCGCGGCGTTCTGAACCCGCTGGAGGCGGGTAACCTCAGCCAGATTGGAGCCTACCAAAAGAGAGCTTGCATAGTCCAGGCGAGATAACACGGTAGCCTGGACTATCAGCTGCCTGGTACGGTGGTCAAAGAACTTCAGAATGGGGCGCAGCGACCGTAAGATGCCAAAGCAACAGGCCGCGGTTTTCTTAGAATGGACCTCAAAGGAAAGCGCAGGGTCCATCCATACTCCCAAGTCCTTTAATTCAGTGACCGGAAGAGGGGCCGGCCCCAGCTCCACAGGCCACCACCTGTCCCCCCATAGATCCGTCCTCCTACCGACGATCATGATCTCCGTCTTCTTAGCGTTGAGCTGGAGACAGTTGTTCTTCATCCAGCTTGCCACCGCCCTGAGTCCACTCTGAAACCTGGGGGCATCCCGGTCCGGGTCCCCGCTGATGGAAACCGCTAGCTGAGTATCGTCAGCATATGAGACCATAGTCATGTCCCATTGCTTGACGACCTCAGCCAGCGGTCTCACGTAGAGATTGAACAACGTGGGACTCAGCGAGGAGCCTTGCGGCACCCCCTGTCTCAGAGGATGGAATTGGGACTGGAACGGTGGCACGGCAACGCTAAAGACACGATCGTCAAGGAAGGAGCGGAACCACTGGAGTGCAGGACCACCCAGGCCACACTCCTCCAGGCGATGCAACAGGATGGGATGAGAGACAGTATCAAACGCGGCGCTCAGGTCTAATAAAACGAGCGCCGCAGTCTGCCCCGCATCCATCACCGTGCGGAGATGTTCAGCCATGGAGAGAAGGGCGGTCTCCGTGCTGTGACCAGCACGGAACCCGTTCTGGGTGGGGTCCAAGATGTTAGCATGGACAAGGTGAGCCGAGAGAGCTTTGTTAACATGAGCCTCTAACACTTTGGTCGGCCAAGGAAGCAGGGAAATGGGCCGATAGTTTTCAGGTTTGTCTGGGTCCAAAGAAGGTTTCTTTAAGATGGGAGAAACCACCGGCCGCTTCCAGCTGGCGGGTACCGTGCCGGACTCCAGCGAGATGTTAATCAAGGAGTGTATCACGGCCCGACCCACAAATGACTGGTCTCTGAAGAGAGTGGAACTAAGCGGATCGGCGGGGGACCCGGACTTGACCTGCTGCGCCAGAAGGTCAAACCCTGCAGATGTCAACAGGGGCAGCTCATGCAAAACGATATCTCCATAGATATTAGTCGGAGGCTCAGCTGGAGGCCCTATACAAGGGAACGTCTTATAGATGTTTTCGACCTTTTCCCGAAAAAACAGAGCCAGGGCCTCACAGTGAGTAGTGGAGCCGGTCGTCGGGGCGCCCGTTCGTTTTGCTAAAAGATCCTTCATCAGTTTGAAGATGGTTTTGGAGGGGTTAGAGCTGCTGCAAACTTCGGCGGTATAAAAAGCTGCCCGAGCTTGACAAACAGCCCGATGGTAAATTTTGACGGAAGCGAGATACATAGCTTTTTTCCCGATATCGTACGCCTTCCGCCAAGCCCTCTCTGCACGCCTGCAACTACCCTTGAGTGTACGTAAGGCGCCATCGTACCACGGACTTGCCTCCCTCGAGCTGGTTTAGCAAGCGTTAATTGGAACAAGGGCGTCCAGCGCCTTGGAAATCCAGGCGCAGAACCCATCGTATCCTGTATCAACCGTAGCAAAAGTTTCTAAGGGCTCCGCAGCGAGGACACGGTGAAGATCTTCCAGTCGTAGTTTGCTCCAATGCCGCCTCGCGACCAGCTTTGCAGGGGGGGTGATGATCTTACCCGGCAAGGGGGTACAGATGTCAACCAAAGAATGGTCTGTCCAGCCAAGGGGTGAAACGGCGATAACAGAAGCATCTACCAAATTGGTGAAAAAAGGATCTAGAGTATGGCCACCGGTGTGAGTGGGCTGTCGAACCAGTTGCGCAAGCTGAAGGGCCTCCAAATCCGCAAGAATGCCAGAGACTGAAGAGATGTTAGGTTTATCGAAATGTAAGTTAAGGTCGCCCAAGATGGAGAAATTGGGACAACCTACCGCCAAGGAGCTAACCACATCGGGGAAGGCAGCTCTAAACGCCACTTCGCTCCCAGGGGGACGATAAACCACCATCCCCGAGAGTGAAAAATGTGGGGTGACAAGAATCTTGAACACCGCACTCTCACACCCCGCAATGGACAGACCCGACCAGCTGCAAGTAAAGCTAGATCGAATAGCAAGAGCAATGCCCCCTCCCCTCGTAGATAGATTCAAGGTAAAGACAGTAAAGTCAGGGGGGAATGCCAGGTTGATAATAGCCGCATCATCATCCTTCAGCCATGTCTCTGTGATGGCCACGATGTCCGGGGCCTCATCCTGTAACAGGTCAAACACGGCCTGATAATGCAACATCAGAGACCTGGCGTTAAGACTGAAGATGCGGAGGGCATGGCCAGGGCGATAGCTCTGAGAAGCAGCAGCCGGGTTAGGATAACGGATTGAGGTGGGAGAATCCAAAGTCCACCTGCCGCAAGCGCACTGATAAGGGCCAGTTAAAGGGTGTATAGGGGGTAGACGACAACTTACGGTCAGAAGCCCAATATCCCGCAGGGTATCACTGGAGTACACCAACATGGCAAATCAGGAGGGTCAACTCTCCCAACCAGCAGAGTCTAGCCTGAGCCGGACGGGCGCAGATGGGCAGGACTCTGGCACGACTCCGGCCACGCGAGGACACGCCCGCTGCGCGATCCCGCTGCGCTAGGAAGGAGCTTCAAATAGGCGTCCCTCGCCGGCACCTGCGCACTGAGCGCACGTAGGGAGTGGCTCCTCCTGAGCCAGCCAACCCGCTCCAAGATGGCGGCGCCACAACTTCCCCCCACAGAGACCCCGGACCCGCCCAAGCGGCGGTGCTCAACAATTAGAGTGCAGGTAGGAGGGCAGTTAAAAACAAGATAGAACAAACCAGAAATAACAAAAATACAAAACGGGGCGATTTAAAAACAATGCGCAGCGAAGCGCTTCCAGCCTCAGAGGTAAGAGCAAGTATAAAATAGAGCGCGTAGCGCTTCCAGCAGCACTGCGCTACCTGACAAGGGAGCCTCGAAGGGGAACTCGCCTCAAATAGGCGTCCCTCGCCGGCACCTGCGCACTAAGCGCACGTAGGGAGTGGCTCCTCCTGAGCCAGCCAACCCGCTCCAAGATGGCGGCGCCACAACTTCCCCCCACAGAGACCCCGGACCCGCCCAAGCGGCGGTGCTCAACAATTAGAGTGCAGGTAGGAGGGCAGTTAAAAACAAGATAGAACAAACCAGAAATAACAAAAATACAAAACGGGGCGATTTAAAAACAATGCGCAGCGAAGCGCTTCCAGCCTCAGAGGTAAGAGCAGGTATAAAATAGAGCGCGTAGCGCTTCCAGCAGCACTGCGCTACCTGACTTGCTAAAGTGCGAGTGCGAATGATCCATGCCCATCCCAGATATTTTGCTACCGCAATTGCTAAAGGAGGGGAACTATTTGATCCCTAAATTCTAAGTGCTTCCAGGCACCTACGTGTCCCTAAATTTTGACACGCTGGTTTTAACCACCTCCGTCTTGGAGAAGCGTAAAGAGGGCAGACAAACAGAAAGTGCGAGATGTCCTCAACCAAATCTTTACAATGGATGCATACATTAACATTACTAGGTGACCACTTGTGTGTGAAAGCGTTAATGGGCAGACTATCAGCTCTAAATTGGAAGTACAATTTCCTATCCAGAGGTTTTGTAATTAAATCCCAGTATTGTTCAAAGAATGGAGCAAATTTGATTTCCAAATACCGGGATGTTAACATGGAATGTGGGTTAGAGGTCAACACAGATTGCAAAGTCATATCCCAATACATTTTTTTCACAATCTCCTTTGATGAGAAGGCAGTTGGGTCAGTGTTGGTCCATAAATGGTCTAGATTGAGTTTTGTTAATAAGTTCCGGATCTCGTTGAGCCATGTTATTGCATGGAATCGGTCCATCTTGATGATGTTCATGAGGGCGGAGGCATAATGACCTAGCTCCGGCGTTGACATTATTCGCCTCCAGAACAGTAATGGGCGCAATCGAGCCAGGTCCTCAATCTTTTTCCTCCCCAGGTCATACAACAAGGGGATTATTGGTGTTCTCTGTGGAACGCCGACCAGTCGTCTCAAGAACTTGTTCTCGGCAGTGGACAAAGTGCTCAAGTTAGTAAAACCCCACAGCTCTGAGCCATACAGACAGGCATTTAGCACCATCATACTATAAATCTCTAGCACAGGATGGATAGGTTTGGTTAGTGAAGATTTATGTTTAAGTGCTAGAGCCCCTGCTAGTTGATGGAACTTTAAAACTGCAGAATCAATATGGGACTTCCATTTCATATTGCCCTGTAAGGAGATACCAAGATATGTAAAAGCATCCACCTGTTCCAAGGCGGCCCCATTGAAAGTTATTGTGCCCCTATATGGCTTGGCTGGATTCATGCACATAAACTTAGACTTTGAGGTGTTTAATTCCAAGCCCCAAATCTGACAGAAATCCCCGAAAGCATTAATTGCCTTCTGAAGGCCACTAGGTGTTCGTGATACCAGCAACGTGTCATCAGCAAACATTAATACTGGCACACGAACCCCGTCAAGTATTGGGGCATCCGTAGGGGATTTCTTCAGATAGTCCACTATGCCATTGATATATAATGAGAATAGGGTGGGTGCCAGGACGCATCCCTGTCTAACCCCACGCTCTACAGGGAAAGAATCAGTTACCTCACCCTGGGCCCCCCACCTAATCCTAGCATAATTATTTTCATGCATGCGGACTAGCAATGACAATAATTCGGGGCTGATTCCCATTTCCGCGAGGACACTCCACAATTTTTGTCGCAGGACTAAGTCAAATGCTGACTTCAAGTCAACAAATGCGGCATACAATGGACCGTTGATCAAGGTCACGTTTCTCCAATACAGAGTTAGAAAATAGAAGACCTGGTCGATAGAGCTTGTTAGGGGGCGGAAGCCGGCTTGGTAGGGGGAGAGAACATCCTTCTCATCTATCCAAGCTTGAAGTTTATTTTGTATCAGTCGGCCCATCAGTTTTTGTGCAGAATCAATTAGACTGATGGGTCTGTAATTGTTTGGGAGTGACTTATCACCTTTTTTAAAGACTGGGATGATCTCCGCACCCTTCCATGAGTTGGGAATGGAAGCTCCATGGGCGATGGAATTTGCTAACCAGACAAAGTATTGGCACCATGACGCCCGGTCGCTTAAAAATACATCGGCGGAGGAGGAGCTTCGCGCATAACCAAGATGGTCGCGTGAGCACAGGGCTCCCCGGACCCTCGCCACCTCCACCGTCTATCCCGACTTCTATCCTGATTTGGATGACGGGTTGTTACTGGCACAGCCCTGCTGATCAAGTATCCGTTTACAGAATTTGATTTGGACTTTGGGAGCCGAAGATACGGATCTCTGACGTTTTCAGGCCTGCTCCATGGCATTGCCCCGGGCTCTGTTTCTTTGCCAGCCGGACAGTAATTGAACACAACGGACCGCCCGAGTCTTCTTGGCCTACTACGGTTCACTGCCTGGCGAGAGGTGCTTATCTCACCCTTCTCATTGATGCTGGAGACTTGGTTGTAGCCATTTTTACCCGGTACCAGGCTTCCCTCCGGGGCTCCAGATCTAAAATGGCCACCAAGCCTGAGGGTGAAAAACGCAAGACCAAGCCGGGTGTCCGAGGGAGTTCCGTGCAAACAAACGTCATGGATAGATATACCCTCGCTAAGGGCTCGCCGGGAGGACCGACTAAATCCCCAACTACTGCTACAGATGACTCCTCGACTGGTGAGGACCTGTCGCTGCGGGACGTCATGGGCGCCATTTCTGCAATGAAGACCACGTTGGGGCACCAATATGAGGCCCTGTCTCACAAGTTAGACACGGTCGCTATAGATGTTAATCTGATCAGGGCAGATCTTGCGAAGACCAATGAGAGGGTTAAGTCCCTTGATCTTAAGACATCTAGCCTCACGACCGATGTCTCCGACTTGCAGGCCGAGGTCGGTAACCTACGATCCGCCCAGGATTATTTTTCGAGACGCCTGGAGGATTTCGAGAGCCATGCCCGGCGGAATAACATCCGTCTGATTGGTGTCCCGGAAACATCCGGGGGCTCTTCGGTGGACCTACTGGTGGAGGATCTTGTATTGAATCATCTCGCACCCAAGGGCCTTAGCAAGTTCTTTGCTGTGGAACGTGCGCACAGGATCCCTGGAGGCACGCCGAAACCGGGTGCCACTCCGCGTCCCATCTGTCAGGAGATTGACCAGCTTCCACGGGAGCGAAGAAGAATCCCTCCACCTCCAGGACACAGAAGCAAGAATGTGGATTATAACACACTCCTGTCTACAGTCCCCTAAAAGTATGAGGGAATTTACCCAAGGAGTGTCCACCACTCTCCTCATACGAGGGGTCAAAGAATAACAGAAGGCGTCTCAGGGGATCGTCCAGGCTAGGAGACAAAAGCAAGGCATAAACAGTAACAATCCCACCTTATGTCTAATTATAAAGAAGAAAACATTGACATGTGTGAATAATCCAGAATCTTACCCCAACTGTAGGTCGGGCATGCTTCAACGATGAGTTCAGAATTCAGGGGAAAGCAGGAGGCCTCGGAAACAGGCCAGGATAAGCAGAACTCACGAAGGACTCAACACACCTCAGACACAAACGAAAGTGAAGAAAGGGAGTGAGGTGCACCGACCGGCTGCAAGGGGGCAAATGCAGCGGAGCAGTACAACCACTTCTCAGATCCAAAAAAAAGGGGTAAAGGGGGTGAGGTGCACCGACCGGCTGCAAAGGGGCATGTACAGCGGAGCAGTACAACCACACCTCAAAGACAAACAAAATGAATGTAGGGAGTGAGGAGCACCGACCGGCTGCAAGGGGGGCACTGCAGCGGAGCAGTACTCACTCAGGAGGTGAGACACCCGGCCCAAATGGAGCACCATGGCGGAGCGCTCACACTCAAAGGGTTCACCACAATGAAGGAAGGCAAGGATTAGATTAAGCCACATAAACGGGAGGGGAACTGGAGGAAACGAGTAGAAGACGCCCGCAAAATGCGTGAGCTTTGGCAGGGGTGGCGGAAACACTCACTCGAAAACACAGAGAAATGCCGAAGACCGGCAGCCACTCACACAGGGCGCTCACAGGCTGGAATCCAACTGGGCACAGAGGCAGCAACAGGAATAAAGGGGAAGGAAACCTCTACAATCGACCGGAGGGTCCAAAAAACGCCAGCAACACACGAGCAGGAACCAGGAAGTGGAGAGGGGGCGTGGTCACGGGGAAGTAAGCCAAGCAACCACCAATGTCTGCCGCTCCTCCTTAAGCTAGTTAGGGAGCGCCTACAAATGTTCCAGCTCACCAGGCAAAGGGTAGGGGAAAAATGTTCAGACCCAGATTACTCACACCAGTCAAGGCTCCTAAATCCTAACAGTACCCCTCCTCAAAGGCCTATTCCCAGGACCAGGTTTTGAGGGATGTAGTCTGTCAAACTGTCGGATCAATCTGACTGCATGTATGTTTTCAGCGTGTTCCCAGTATCTTTCTTCTGGGGGATATCCCACCCAATCTATGAAGTACTGAAGTTTACCTCTGAAATTCCTGGAATTCAGAATTCTGCGTACTTCATATTCTTCTTCACCATCTATTTGGACCGGAGGGGGAGGGATTTCAGGGACACTGGAGGGTATGAATTTTTTGATCAATGAACTGTGAAACACTGGATGTATTTTCATGCACGGGGGTAGTTGTAGCTTCAAGGTGACGGGGGTTATGATTTTCTCGATAGAGAAAGGACCTATGAATCTAGGTTGGAATTTTTTTGACCCTTCCATTCTAAGGTTTCTAGTGGACAGCCAAACTTTCTCTCCTATCGTGTACATAGGCTCTGTTCTCCGGTGTTTATCCGCTTGTTTTTTCATTGCTTCTTTAGCCTTCCCTAGCTCTGTCTTTGCTGTTTCCCATATGTCTTGGATGTGGGCATGGTGTTCCTCTAATGCTGGCACAGAAATGTCATCTGGGGGTAACACAATGGGAATCATTCTAGGATGTTGTGCATGTACAAAGAAAAAGGGAGAGACCTTAGTGGCTGAGTGGCTAGAATTGTTATATGCGAATTCGGCCAAGGGAAGAGCTTGGACCCATGTAGAAGGTATAGATGTTAACAGACAACGGAGGAATTGTTCCAAGGTTTGATTAGTCCTTTCTGTTTGCCCATCAGTCTGAGGGTGGTAAGCGGTGGAAAGCCTGTGATCTACACCCAAAATAGCACACATTCCTCTCCAAAATTTTGAGACAAACTGGGGACCCCTGTCTGAGATTATGACTGTGGGTAACCCATGTAATTTCACCACATTGCCAAGAAGACAGATGCCAGTTCTTTAGAGGAAGGTACTTTCTTTAGCGGAATGAAATGGCCCATTTTGGACAACAGATCCACAACTACATACACTGTGTTATAACCCTGACAGGGGGGCAAATCCGTCATAAAATCCATACTGATAGTATGCCAGGGCGCGGGGGGTATGGCTATATGCTTTAGGAGCCCTGTGGGTGCACAATGTGAAGCCTTTTGGCGAGCACATATCGCACAAGCTTGTACATAGTCTAGCACATCTTTAGACATAGAGTCCCACCAAAACGATCTATGACATAATTCATTAGTCTTACGACTGCCTGGATGACCCGCTAATGTGCTACTATGACACGATTCGATGATCTTTTGTCTCAGGGCAGAGACAGGGACAAATAGTTTGTTTTCATGGTAATACAACCCTTCTTTTATGGTGTGGAGTGGATTGTGCAACCACTCTTCTGGTGACAGGGCCAAGAGTAGTCCCTTGATCTCCTCAAGAAGATTGTGGTCCTTTTCCCCCACCCCAAGGATCTTGTTCTCAGGGATTATAGGAAGTGGTTGTTCTTCAGTTGGGCTTTTTTCCTGACCCAGACGTGACAAGGCATCAGCTTTTCCCTGTTGTGTACCAGGACGATAGGTGATCAGAAAGTCATATTCGCTAAAGAACAACAACCACTCATTTGTCTCGGCGTAAGAGCTCTACCAGACTTAAAGAACTGAAGGTTTTTGTGGTCGGAATAAATAGTAATCACATGGGGAGACCCTAACAAATGATGTATCCACTCTTGGAAGGACAACTTGATGGCCAGAAGTTCTCTTTCCCCAATGGTGTAATTTCTTTCTGCAGGTAGTAATGTCTTTGAGTAATATGCAATAGGATGCATTTGACCGGTCTCAATATCACTTTGGGAAAGTATACCCCCTACAGCATATTGAGAGGCATCCGCCTCTACATAAAAGGGTTGAGTGTTGTCAGCGTGCCGTAGAATAGGGGCTGAGGTGAACTTGTTCTTTAGATCACAAAAAGCTTGTTCTGCCTCGGACGTCCATAAAAAAGGTACCCCTTTTTTTAGAAGTTTTGTGATGGGGGAAATGGTGTCTGAAAAACTGTCAATGAAGCACCAATAAAAATTGGCAAATCCTAGAAAGGATTGTATTTCCTTGACAGATGTAGGACTTTTCCATTCAACCAAAGCCTCCACTTTTTTGGGATCCATCTGAAGGCCACTAGGATTAATGGTGAAGCCCAAGAAGTCCACTTCTGAAGTGTGAAACACACTTTTATCCAATTTGGCGAATAACTGATTGTCCTGTAACTTGTGTAGAATCTTCTGAACATGCACCACATGGTCGCGTTCATTTTGAGAGAAAATAAGAATATCATCAATATAGACGATTACGAATATATCGATGTATTCTCTCAAGATATCGTTAATAAAGTATTGAAACGCCGCCGGTGCGTTACACAAACCGAACGGCATGCAATACTCATAGAGTCCAAATTTAGTGCGAAAGGCAGTCTTCCATTCGTCTCCCTGCTTTACACAGATCAAATGGTATGCACCCCTGAGGTCTATTTTCGTAAAGATTTTTGCTCCTTTAATCTGGTCGAGGAGGACAGGAATTAGTGGAAGAGGGTATTTGTTCTTTATCGTTATTTTATTCAAGGCTCTATAATCCAGGCAAGCTCTGAGCCCTCCTTCCTTTTTATCGATAAAAAACAAAGGAGAAGACACAGGTGAAGTAGAGTGTCTGATAAATCCTTTGGCCAGCATCTCATCTAAGTAATTTTTTAGGTAGTCAGTTTCTGAGGGAGTCAGTGCATATATACGACTGCAGGGTAAATCTGCGCCGGGTATTAAGTCAATCCTGCAATCATAACTCCTATGCGGAGGTAATTTGGTAGCTTCTTGTTCGCTAAAGACATTGGCAAACTCTGAATATTGATCCGGTAATCGCAAGTCTACCCCCGATTGAACTGCACAATATAACGGAAGATCTTGTTCTCTGGCTTCCTGGTAACAGTGAGTCTTACAGAATGGGGAACTCAATGTGACAGTTCTTTTCACTCAGTCTATAGAGGGATTGTGTATCTGTAACCATGGTACTCCCAAAATGACACCGAAATTGGTAGCGTTAATCAAATCAAACACAAGGCTCTCGGAGTGACCGTTATTAAAACGGTAACCAAAGGCGGGGTTTGATAACTTATCATTCCTGACGATAACTCAGACCCATCCACAGCCCAGATGGATTCAGGCTGCGGTTTAGCGACAAAAGACAGGCCCAATTGTTTAGCGAGTTGAATGTCAAAGAAATTCCCCGTAGCTCCGGAGTCTAACAGAACAGACATGGTGTATTGCCTTTTGCTCATGTAAACGAGAGTGATGGGTAGAGTAAAGTGTTTTACCACTAGCAACTGGTTGGATGAGATCTGGTGAGGTGTATAGCTTGAGGAATCGACCTCTCCGTTCCTCAAGCGTTCAAGTTTTCCGAACTGGAAAGGCTGCTGACTGATTGTCTGGAGGTTTTAGGGCGTACAGGACAGTCTCTAGCAAAATGCCCCCCTTTACCGCAATACAGGCACAGATTCAATCTCCTTCTCTTCTCTTTTTCTTCTGTGGATAGTGGTCCACGGATTCCCCCTATTTGCATGGGTTCTGGGGCATCTTTAGGTAGAGGTTTCTCGGTCCTAGAAAACATAATTCTGGGGACAACAGTACGATTCCGTTCTCCTTTTCTCTCATGCAGTCGATGATCTAACTTCACTACTAGGTCGATAAAGGAGGCACAATCTTCAGGGGGATTCACTATCTGAGAGAGTAGGTCTTTTACTTCATCACATAACCCACGGTAAAACAAGGAGGTTCGCTTGTCTTCGGGCCAATGTGTTTCTGCCACCAATCGGTTGAAATTGGTTATGTAAGACAGGAGGTCTTTCGACCCCTGTTTAAGATTGAGTAACTGTATCACTAGCTTGCATATATGAATGTTTAGCAAAAACACTCCTCATCTTTTCCTTAAACTGATCTAGATCATATAACAAGGGATCGTTATTTTGCACCAGAGGTACTGCCCATTCTGCTGCATTCCCTGCAAGATAAGAGATTATAAACACAACCTTTGCCGAATCATCAGGAAATGAGGCCGCTTTGCATAGAAATTGGAGTTGACATTGATTCATAAAAACATTGAATTTGGTGCTGTCTCCTGTGAATCGCTCGGGCATTGCTAAAGGAACAGGGTTAGGGGTATTCACCGTGACTTGAACAGGGGAAGTCGTGGGAGCACCATGAGCTCTTGTGTCTTTTTCTGAGGGAACTAGTGTAAATCTGGCAGGTTGTATATAGCTTTTGCGTGATTTAGGGATCGTACCTGTTTCCCTATCGCCTGTTCTCAACTGATGTACTTCTGCCAGTAATCTCTGGTTTTCTGTTCCTAATCTGTCTACCTCTGTCTGAAGGGCCATTAATGCAGCAGTTAGTTCTTCCATGGTAGGGGTATGGGGTTCAGGGCCAGTAACATCCATAGAAAGGTCGGGATTCATCTTTGCTCAGGGGGAAGGATAATTTGTGGGCTTGGCTTTCTGTCAGGAGATTGACCAGCTTCCACGGGAGCGAAGAAGAATCCCTCCACCTCCAGGACACAGAAGCAAGAATGTGGATTATAACACACTCCTGTCTACTGTCCCCTAAAAGTATGAGGGAATTTACCCAAGGAGTGTCCACCACTCTCCTCATACGAGGGGTCAAAGAATAACAGAAGGCGTCTCAGGGGATCGTCCAGGCTAGGAGACAAAAGCAAGGCATAAACAGTAACAATCCCACCTTATGTCTAATTATAAAGAAGAAAACATTGACATGTGTGAATAATCCAGAATCTTACCCCAACTGTAGGTCGGGCATGCTTCAACGATGAGTTCAGAATTCAGGGGAAAGCAGGAGGCCTCGGAAACAGGCCAGGATAAGCAGAACTCACGAAGGACTCAACACACCTCAGACACAAACGAAAGTGAAGAAAGGGAGTGAGGTGCACCGACCGGCTGCAAGGGGGCAAATGCAGCGGAGCAGTACAACCACTTCTCAGATCCAAAAAAAAGGGGTAAAGGGAGTGAGGTGCACCGACCGGCTGCAAAGGGGCAAGTACAGCGGAGCAGTACAACCACACCTCAAAGACAAACAAAATGAATGTAGGGAGTGAGGAGCACCGACCGGCTGCAAGGGGGGCACTGCAGCGGAGCAGTACTCACTCAGGAGGTGAGACACACGGCCAGGATTAGATTAAGCCACATAAACGGGAGGGGAACTGGAGGAAACGAGCAGAAGACGCCCGCAAAATGCGTGAGCTTTGGCAGGGGCGGCGGAAACACTCACTCGAAAACACAGAGAAATGCCGAAGACCGGCAGCCACTCACACAGGGCGCTCACAGGCTGGAATCCAACTGGGCACAGAGGCAGCAACAGGAATAAAGGGGAAGGAAACCTCTACAATCGACTGGAGGGTCCAAAAAACGCCAGCAACACACGAGCAGGAACCAGGAAGTGGAGAGGGGGCGTGGTCACGGGGAAGTAAGCCAAGCAACCACCAATGTCTGCCGCTCCTCCTTAAGCTAGTTAGGGAGCGTCTACAAATGTTCCAGCTCACCAGGCAAGGGGTAGGGGAAAAATGTTCAGACCCAGATTACTCACACCAGTCAAGGCTCCTAAATCCTAACACCATCATCGCTAGGATTTTCAACTTTCGGGACAGGGATGCGATTCTACAGGCGTCACGCCAGTCTGGCCCGACTGCTTTTGAGAATACTAGAGTCAGTTTTTACCCGGACTTCATCCAGCAGGTCCAGAAACAGAGACTTGGTTTCCAAGGGGTAAAAAAGAGGCTGGGAGACAGAGAAATTAAGTATGCTATGCTCTTTCCGGCCAGACTGCGTGTGGTCTACAACGAACGGACATTTTTCTTCGACCATCCTGGGGCCGTATGTGACTGGCTGGACTCGCTGCCTATGGGGCAGGATCACTCTGAGAACTTTGGACCTTCCGGAGGTGCGGAGGACGGCCCGGCGGAACAGGAATAGGGATCGTTGCCGCCCCCTTGTCCATCGAATTGACTTTTAACTTTGGTTTGATGCCATGATATTATTGCTGCTGACACCTGGTCACTTTTGGGGGTGGGTGGGGGGTGGGTGCCTCTTCCTCCTCCGGGGTTCTTTTCGTAGATTAGTTGGGTACTAGGGCGACAGGCACACTGCAAGTTGGGGTGGCTTTTTAGTCTCACGCAGGGGTGCGGGGAGGGGGGTGTGATGTATGGGGTTTTTTGGGGGGATGGGGGGTTGGAGTTCATGTTTCATAGTTCTTTACAAGGCACAGTAATGAAGAGCTTCTGTTGTACGTTGTTGCACTGGGTGTGGAGTGGGGGCGGGTTTCACTATTGGGATGGGGGTAGGGGACTTCGACTGTTGTGTTGGAACGTTAACGGGTTGGGGGATAGGATTAAACGGGGTGTGGTGTTGCAGCTGTTGCGACGTCTATCCCCTGATGTGGCTCTGCTCCAGGAGACGCACTTGCTTGGCAATACGTGCCACGCGTTGAATAGGCGTGGTTATCGTCTCCTGGCGCACCCGGGTTTCACTTCTGGATCCAGGGGGGTGGGCATACTGGTCCGTAACTCCCTCCTTCTCGCTATTGACGAGATCGTCCTTGATGATAGGGGACGGTACGCCGCCATTGTTGGGCGCTGGGAGGGGAAGGTCATAACCCTGGTCTCGGTCTACATACCGCCTGGCCTCCAGACTACTACTTATGCTGATCTGGGAAGGGTGCTCCTGGGAGTCCCGGAGGGTCTGCTTGTGGTGGGCGAGGACTTTAATTCCGTAGTTTCGGGGATGTGTGATCGTTATCCTCCCCGGGAACTTTCCAAAGCTCAGTCTTGGTTGGGCGAATTCCTTGATACTCTGGGGCTCACCGATTGTTGGCGCTTGCTTCACCCGGGGAACTCACAGTATACCTTTCACTCTGGAGCGCACGGCAGTCTCTCGAGACTGGACTATGTGCTGATGCCCTCTTCCCAGGCCTCCGCTATACGGGAGGTAAGACATCTCGCTAGGGGTATATCGGATCACTCCCCGGTGTGGTTGGTTGTGGATGCGCAGCTGGGGACGGAGGGTCGTGTGGCCCCGATTAACTCCTGGTACCTCCGTGATCCCAAGGTTAGAGTTGAATTGATTAAGACACTTGACCACTACTTTGCTGAAAACGTGGGCTCCGTCTCCTCCTCGGTTTCGTTGTGGGAAGCATATAAAACTGTTATCCGAGGCCAGGCCCTCTCTCTGATTAGTAACATTAAGAGGAGTAACCGAGCAGAAATTGTCCGTATTGAGGGTGAAATTACTGCCCTGGAGGGGGAACTGGAGTCCGAGGTTACCCCGGACGGGCTACACCTGTTGGGTCTCAAGCAATTTGAATATAGAGCGTTGGTCACAGATGCTGCGAAAGTAATGAGCAGGGAACAACAGGGACGCCTGTATGATGTTGGTGATAAAGCTGGGAAGTTGCTTGCCTGGCTGGATAAGAGGGAGAGTGCGAGTCGGGTGGTCCCTGTGATTGTGGATGTGAATGAAGTGCTTCTTACCGATCCTGTTGCAATGGTTGAATGTTTCGCTGATTATTTCCGGGGCGTATATTCCCCTGTGTCTGATAGATCTGAGCAGGACTCCCACTTGCTTTTGCGTGACATTGCGCTGCCCTGTTTGTCTGCTCCTGAGAGGGAACTCCTCGATGCGCTGCCCACGGTGGAGGAGGTTTCGATCGCCATTCGTTCGGTTCGCTCCGGGAAAGCCGCAGGTCCCAATGGGCTTCCTATTGAGCTCTACAAACTCCGTCCGGACACGATAGCCCCGTATTTACGATCGATGTTCCTGGAATCGCTAGAGATGGGTACCCTCCCTCCTGACCAGGGACTAGCCTCCATAGTAGTGATTCCTAAAGAAGGCAAGCCCCGCGACCGCTGCGCCTCCTATAGGCCGATATCGCTGATTAACGCTGAACTGAAGATCCTGGCCAAATTGCTTGCCAATCGCTTGGTCACTGTTATAGGCGACCTAGTTCATCCGGACCAATCCAGCTTTATACCACACCGCAATACTGCGCTTAACCTCCGGCGATTACATGGCGTCCTCGCGCGGGCCGAAACGTTGCGGGAACCGGCCGTCTTGGCGTCCTTGGACGCCACTATGGCATTTGATACGTTAGAGTGGCCATACCTGTGGGCGGTCCTTGCTAAATTTGGTTTTGGTCCGGTTTTCATTAACTGGGTGAAGCTGCTTTACACTGACCCCTTGGCTCAAGTGGTCATGAATGGTCGAGTCTCTGCTTCCTTTGCGCTGGGAAGAGGTACGCGCCAGGGCTGTCCTTTGTCTCCTCTTTAGTTTGCCCTCGCCTTGGAGCCGCTTGCGGCTTGGCTGAGGTGGGAGCCGTCCTTGAAGGGCATTAGATGGACTCCGGAGTTTGAGGACCGCGTATCCTTATATGCGGATGATATCCTGCTATACCTTACGTCGCCGCGAAAATCACTAATCGTCCTTTTTGACGTGTTGACCTCCTTCCGTAAGAATTCTGGCCTTGTCATTATTTGGTCGAAGTCTTGTGTTTATGTTCTTTCAGGAGACGCTCCTCTTTTGCCCCGTGGCTGTCCTATTGCAGTAGTGCGGGAGGGATTTAAATACCTGGGAATCTTTGTTACCCTAGACCCGGGGCTTCGCTATGAACGTAATTTGTTGCCCCCTCTCCGGCGCCTCCGAGCTGATGTCCTTGCTTGGGGTAGGCTCCCTCTCTCTCCCCTGGGAAGGGCGGCGCTGTTTAAGATGATGTCGCTACCCCGGTTCCTTTATGCGTTGCAAAACACACTTGACGCTGTACCTGCTAGTTATTTCCGAGAGATTAAAAGTTTGCAGAGACAACTGTTGTGTGGGGGCCGCTCTCGTATTGCTATCGCTAAGATGACGCTCCCATGGTACAACGGTGGCGTCGCGTTCCCTGATATCCGCCGATACTACTGGGCGTCCCAGTTAGGGGCTATTAATCACTGTACCTACGGGCCCTCGCCGAATCCGGCCTTTGAGATGGATAGGTGGCTGCTGCCCGGTGGGAGCTACGATAGAGCTCTCTATGCAAAATCTCCTGGTGGGAGTCTCACGGGCCCTACCGGGACGGCAGTCCAGGTTTGGCATCGTGCTACGGTGGCTTTGGGCTGGGCGGACAGGTTGACTCGTGCGACCCCGTTCTACGCATCGGACAAACTTGGCTCCCTTTGGCGGTCGAAGGGGTTTGATAAGTGAGACGTCATCCGTATCAGCAAGGTGAATGACGTGTGGATCAAGGGCAGGGTCAAGACGTTTGATGAGCTGAAAACTGAATATGAGTTGAATGATAGAGAGTTCTTCCGGTATGCGCAAATTTGACACGCGGTACTGTCTGTCTTTCCCTTGGGCACGGATATACCGGAGGCATCCCCGCTTGAGGATAGGATATTGGATGGGTACGTCCCTGACAGCACGATCTCGCTTATATATAAAAAGTTGATCAACTCTAGGACTGACCTATTGTGTCACCTTCGTGAGGCATGGACTAGTGATGGGCTGGAACTTGATGACGAAGATTGGCAGGCTGCGATCTCTTCCCCTAAGGAAGTGGCGATCCGGCGCGCCTCCGGTTTTTCCAGCTTAAAATTCTCCATAGGATATATGTGACCGGCCCCCGTCTTGTACGCATGGGATTTTCTGAGGATGGACTGTGCAGGCGTGGCTGTGGTTTGTGGGAACGTTTCTCCATATCATTTGGGAGTGTCCTGTAGTGATGCGATATTGGTCGCTTGTGCATGAAGTTATGAATGAGGTCACGGGTGTGCGGTCGATGCCCGAGGCGAGGAGATATTTGCTGAACGTTTGGGAGCCGAATGATTATAGTGTGGCGCAGCTTCGATGGGTGACCTTGGGAAATATGATTGCCAAAAGGGACATCGCACAACTATGGGGTGCCCAGAGACCGCCGACAGTTCTGCTATGGAAACAGAATTTGGATTGGTGCATGTTCAGGGAAAAAACAGTATATGTTTCTCGAGGTACGCCCCGCAAATGGGGGAAGATATGGTCTCAATGGAATGTCTATCGTGGTGAGATATGTACTCCTCCCCTCCCGTATTTGGATACGGAACTAATGTCTCCCCAGCCCAGCGCTTCCTCCACGACGAATTAGACATCTTGATTGCTTCTTGTCCCTCTGCCCCCCCCCCACTCATATGATGTGATTCTAAACTCGCTTTGTAGTGCACCTCCCGCCCCCCGTATGATGCAACACTATATTGTAAGGTAATGCCTTGTTTGTGTTTTTGTTCTTGTTTCTGTATTTTGTCATTTTCTCTTTATTAAAACGTTTTTTTTTTTTAAAAGAAAAAAATATATAAATACATCGGCCGGTATTCAATCCATTCCTGGTGCTCTCCCTCTAGTCACCCCATCCAACGCTATGTTTACATCACCCAGGCTGAACACTTCGCCTTTAAAGAAGACCATAGGGGGAGGTAGATATTCGCCTGAGTCCAGATTACATGCATATTGTGGCTTAAAGAAGTCAGTCCATAGGTTCTTTGCAACGTTGTTTTGTGGATGCTCTGGTACTCCCCCCTATCCCATTTTACGATTGACCAGAACTCTTTTTGTTTCTTAGCTGCACATGCTGATTTGAGGTCAAGCCAATGGTTTTCGTCCCAAAGCTTTTTTGCTTGGGTTTGTACTTTTCTGTAGGCATCCCTGGCCTTCCTCACTCCTACTCTGTTTTGACTCCTCAGCTCAAGACTAAGTTTCTGGCGTGCTCTTCTGCATGCTTGATCATTTTCATGATGTTAATCTCAGAAACAACCAACGTCTTTAGTTCTTTTAACATCTCTGGCTTCTCTATCAATCTGCCCCACCTTACATGGCGTTGGTTGTTTGTAGAGATAATATCCAAAGTAATTGCGCCCCTTTCCGGGCTTGGAGCTGGCATCCCCTGGTTAAATTGTATGATCAGGCATAGTGGATTGTGGTCACTCTCTAATCTAGATGTGATGCTCATGTCTACCAGCCTGTGCCAATCCCTCACATCTACTAGAATATAGTCTATTCGACTTTTTGCCCTTCCATTATCAAATGTATGAACACCCCGTCGGTCAGACGGTGTGCGCCCATTAGCTGCTCTTAGGCCCCTTGCTAAGCACAAGCTCTTAATTTGAATTGCTACCTCAGTCCATCTCTTGACCAATGGTATATCCAACTGTGGGATTCCCCATTTATTATCCTCTTCTAAGGACAATTCACCGTCCTCCGAGCCCAAAGGTTCGAAGTTCGTATTCATGTCTCCACCCACCAGGATAGAAAGATGAGATGGAAGGAGCTCAAGGTCATTATCAAGTGCTGTTATTACCTCAGAGGTTTTTTCCCCTGCCACTCCCCTAGCGTATATGTTATAAATGGCCACCTCATGGCCATTGGCCCAGGTGATCTTAATTGATAGTATATCACTATTATTGAGGGATCTTTCCTGGATATTACAATGCAGAGATTGACGCACCCAGATAATCAATCCCCCTGATGGCCGCCCTTTGGGGTTCTTTTTTGCTGGGACATAAAAATTTAGGAATCCATGCCGAAAGACCGGGTTCACTGCCCAGGTTTCTTGAAACATGATTATATCGTGATGCTCTATGAACTCGCACCATTCTGGGGAGATCATTTTATTAGAAATTCCAGCAAGGTTCCATGATAGGAGTTTTAGACTTCTGTTATCTAAAATAGCTATATCCTGGCACGACACTACATTTTGCCTACTGGGTACTAGCCCGAAATTAAATGATGAACTGCGTGTCCTGTAACTACTGGGATTATTAGAAGTAAGTTCGGGGATGCCCTTGACACTACTTGACTTTGTGCTTGTGAGGCCGGGTAAATTGTAATTTACAACAGCTTCTGTCCCATTATGTCAGTCGCACTCATTAAGATCTGATAGTGCTGAGTATCTATTTTCAAGGGACACACCCCAACTGTTTTTTGGACCCAACGTGGTTTCCTTTTTCCCCACAGTATTCCATTTAGTTCTTAGGATGGTAGGATTCGAGATGTTACCTCGTCTGGCATAGAAGAAGTCTAATGTTAAAGGGATGATCTCAGCGGTTCGGCGTTGGGGAGGATATATGTTCGACAGAATATTAGGCAGAACTTCCGGATCTGTAAAGTGCAACACCACGCAGTCCCCCCTAAATTTTTTATGGCCACCCCCAATCCATTCCACTCTCCTTGCCTTCACTATCTCTTCTGCCAACTGATGCTTACCCCCGGGTGAGAATGCCATGTTATGAGATAACCAATGCAGGGCCTTGCTTATTAGGGAGGATGTATTTTCTATTTGCCTAGATTTCAATGGGGGACATTAGCCAAGACCAGCACCAAGGGGGAAGCCTCCACAATTAGCTCTACTGTGCCCTTCTCTGTCCTGGGATCTCCAATCTTTTCCTTTGGGCCTAATCCTGAGGGTACCCCATTGTCTAAATCCTGACCTCCTCCCCCCAGATGGCTAGTCATAGTTGGGAGGGGACCTCCTCCCCCCAGGTGGCTAGTCATAGTTTGGAGGGGAGCTACGTTCTCAGTTGGCCCCAGGCAGGGAACTGTTGGAGTCGTTTTGGTCTCTACTATAGATATTACTTGATTAGGGATATTTACCACCTCTTCTAATGTCTTCTGTAAGAGCCCCCCTAATCTGTGAACCTCCTCTGTAAGATGGTCAATTTTTGCCAGGAGAGGTTTTGTAATGGTCTTAATCTTAGTATCTAGGATATTTACTAGTTTCTTAAACTGATCTTCATCCAGGAGCATTTTCCTCCCCCTTTCATCTTCTACATCCCTTTTAGGAGGTAGGATATCTAGCCTTTTTTTACTTGAGCGTAAACCACCCCGCTTAGGTTGGTTCTTGTCCCCCCTCTAGTGCCTCTAGGTGCTGGACCCGGCACCGGGGGCTCATCCTCTAAAAGCACTAGCTCTTCTTCATGTGTACTCTCTGTGTCTGACTCTACTAAGGCCACTACTAACTGTGTTAATGAATTGTTATCGTGCTGATCCTGCAAGAACACCTCATTATCTGGCTCGGGTACAGTCATGTTTTCTACCATAGACAATGGAGGGGATAGGCTCAAGCCCAATGAAGATCTTCTATCATTGGTAATTTTAGCAACCACCTGTACTAGATAGTTGTCGAGAGTGTTTACTGCTAGGGGGGTTTTAGACTTCGACATGCTACACAAACGCAGTAAGTATCCTTTTCCCTCAAAGATACACACTAGATAATGAACCACAACGAAAGTAGAACAATGTGTTGTGCTGGTGATAAATAGCAGTACTCAAAGGGTTCCACAATGAAAACTAATAGAAGGCAACTCACAGCTCGTATTTTAGGCAGCGTTCTTGGCCCAGTCCAGTCTCTGCCAGTCTCGGACTGTCGCAGACTGTCCCGCCCTTGTCCCGGGCTTCTCCCGCGCTGCTCCCGCGCGCTCCCGCGTACAGCAGTTCCTAATAACTAAATGAGGTGGTCAGGGGGCGTGGCAAACAGGGAGAGCGTCCAGGTGCAGGTAATGATCACACAGGGACTCCTGGGAAATGGAGTCCCTGTCCTGGCGCTCGCAGCCCTGCTGCTCTACTCCGTGGTGATTTCCCCTGCGAAGTGGACGATGCGGGACCCGCGCAGCGGGTACCGCGAGGTGCAAAGGTTCTGAGGATACAGGAAGGCAGCAGCCAAATGAGACTCTCCACAGCGCCCTTCTGCTCGAAAGGTAGGGCTTCTCACAGCAATGCAGGAGGCAGCAAGCACTTTTCACTCGGCGGTCAGGGGGCGTGGCAAACAGGGAGAGCGTCCAGGTGCAGGTAATGATCACACAGGGACTCCTGGGAAATGGAGTCCCTGTCCTGGCGCTCGCAGCCCTGCTGCTCTACTCCGTGGTGATTTTCCCTGCGAAGTGGACGATGCGGGACCTGCACAGCGGGTACCGCGAGGTGCAAAGGTTCTGAGGATACAGGAAGGCAGCAGCCAAATGAGACTCTCCACAGCGTCCTTCTGCTCGAAAGGTAGGGCTTCAGACATATCAAAACATCAGTTTATCATCCGCAAACGAACGGACTTGTGGAGAGATATAACCAGTCACTCAAAGCCACCTTGAAAAAAATGCTAAGCACCAAAGGGTCCGACTGGGACCGTCTTTTACCACTGGCTCTTTACGTCCTTACGGTCCAGAAGCAGAGCAGCCTGGGCTTTTGAACTTTTGTATGGACGTCACCCCAGGTCACTGCTGGAGATAACGAAGGACGTGTGGGAGGCTGAAGAAGAACAGGAGCAGAAATCCCTCCTTGAGTATACCTTCCAGTTGAGGTCCAAACTTGGCAAACTCCGGGATCTCGCCTGTACCAATCTAGAGCAGAACCAAGGCCGTCAGAAAAAGAACTACGACCGAGGCAAGAAACTGAGGAAGATGAACGTCGGTAAATGGGCACTGGTCCTCTTATCCTCCATAAGCAACAAAAACAAGAGCGAATGGTTGGGTCCATACAAATAATCGAAACTGTAGGGGACACCACATATCATCTGCAGCTAACTCCCTCCAACACCCAGACTTATCACATCAACCTCTTAAAAAAATGGATTGGCCCCGTCCCCAGAGGCGCGAACCTTATGATCCCGACTACAAAGACGGCAACCACACTGGATCGCTTTGTGGTGAACGAGCCTCTCTCCGAACGACAAAAGGTGGACCTGAACAGAACCCTGATCCCCTTTTCGGATATCTTCTCAGATCTCCCAGGGAAGACTAATCTAGTTGAACACCACATCGAGACGGAGCCTGGGAAAATGGTAAGACAACGCCCCTACCGGATCCCCGCAGCTAGACGAGAAGCAGTAAGGAAAGAAGTGGAGGAAATGCTGGAACGCAGTGTTAAATGCCTGTCGAAGAGCAACTGGGCCTCCCCAATCATGATGGTACCAAAACCTGATGGCTCCAAAAGGTTCTGTATGGACTTCAGAGCTCTAAACAACATCTCGATGTTGGATGCATACCCAATCCCCAGGGTGGATGAACTGATCGAGAAGCTGGGAGATGCAGTTTACATCAGCACTCTGGACCTCACGAAAGGCTATTGGCAGGTGCCCCTCCGTGAAGAAGACCGGAAGAAAAACGCTTTCATTACGGACGAAGGTTTCGGTCTACACGGGGCACCTTCCACCTTCCAGTGCCTCATGAGTGCCATCCTGACGAAATATCCGTCATTTAGCTCAGCGTACCTGGACGACATAGTGATATACAGCAATACGTGGGAGGAACACTTACGTCATCTGCATATTATTCTTACAGCTCTGAAGCAAGCCGGCCTGCATGTCAACGCAAAGAAGTCTAGAGCCGCCTTCAACAGAGTCAAGTACTTAGGGTATGTTCTGGGCGATGGTACAATTGCTCCCCAAAACGAGAACGTAAAGGCCATAGAAAAGACGGCTTTTCCATCCAACAAGAGGGACATGAGAGCTTTCCTAGGGTTGATTGGTTATTATCGGAGATTCATCCCCATGTTTGCCGAGGTAGCTGCCCCCTCACTGATCTGCTGCGTAAGGATGTGAAACCCCGAGAGCTCCTGAACCCCTCATAAGAAGCCTTGAGTGCATTCAAATTGTTAAAGCACATTATGACCACAGCCCCAGTTTTAGTATCCCCTGACTTTTCCAAAACTTTTCTATTAGCCACAGATGCCTCCAATGTAGGGATTGGGGCTGTCTTGTCACAAGTAGGTGAGGACGGGTTGGAACACCCAGTGCTATATGCCAGCAGGAAGTTGTTTCTAAGTGAATGTAAATACTCCACGGTGGAACGAAAGTGTCTCGCAATTAAGTGGGCTGTAGAGAAGATACAATATTATCTAGAAGGAAGGCCATTCATCCTACATACTGACCACGCTCCCTTAAGGTGGATGTACAGGAACCAAGGCAACAACCCCTGGGTGCTCCGTTGGTTCTTGTCCCCACAGCCTTATTCCTTCACGGTGCAGCATAGAAAGGGGTCGGAAAATGGAAAAGCCGATTTCCTGTCCAGGATCTTCCCTCTCCCCGATCGGGAGAAACCAGGGGGGGAGGTGTGTGACGGAGCCGGAGTCGGTACCCCTTCAGGGGACATGGAGCAAACACAGGACTGGTGGCTAGCTACCCCCCTCTCACCTGCTTGTGTTCCTTCTCACCAGGAGTCCCCTCATCTCCGCCAGGATGAATGGTGCGAATAAGAAAACGAGCCCCTTTGGTCCAGCGGCACCGTAATCAAAGACGGCTCCTTTAATGAAGGGTATGAACATGACGAGACTCCTCCCCATGACGTCAGCACGCTGCTAGCAACACATGCGGGCGGAATTAGGAAGTCAGCGGACGGCGTTTCCCCGGAGGACAAGAGCAGCTTTAGAGAGCAGAGAAGAGGAGAGGAGCGAAACTTTGCGAAGGAGGACGAGACGGTAGAAGATCTCCGCGGTGATACCAGCAAGCCCGGAGGCCAACGGCACCACGAGGCACCCCGCCACGCTCCCGCGGGAGGAGCGTGGCTTCAACAGGTACGGGGAAGAGTGGCGGGTTGGGTGGGGCGATACAGCCTGCCTGCTACCGAACACCAGTGTAAATAAGTGTAAAAACTCTGTGTACAGTTTGCCAAAGAACCCGTCCCTTTCACGAGCACACTGAGCACTTATCGAGTTTGTATATAGCACTCCTTCACTGGGTTTCCTTCACCCCCGGTCCCTACCCTAGAAGCTCCTGGTCATCCTTCTAATACCCCCACTTGTCTCTTTCTCTCCTGGTTGCCGGACGGAGTGGAGAACCTGTTGTCATCTGTGGCCCCGGAGAACGAGCCATTCATCACCCGCGGTCTCTATCCCGGTATCAAGACGGACCCCCCAGCCTTCGCCAGGGAAAGACTGACGAGCCAGAAACGGAAGTCCTATATAAAAATAAAGCCTTCTTTGAGATCCCTACTCAAGGCCTCTGACTCCCTTCCTTCTACCCCTTCCACCCCATTACACAGGGCAAGGTAGCAGGCTGTGGCAGAGAAGGGCTTCATGGGCCCTTTGAAGGCACTGGACAAGGTCACGATGAAGCAGTTGACTTTTGGATGGATAGCTCTGAGACAGAATAATTTAAAATTTATGCCTAAGGAAGGTCCCTTACTGGCCAAATACTTTTGGTGAATTTGCTTGATGAAGATTTCTACATTTGGACTCAGTCACTTTTTTGGGGCTTGGATTCCTCCAGCGGGGCAAGGCTGCAAGCTATAGCTGGAAGGGGCTCCACTAGGTGAGACACCCTTTCCCCACAACTCCTGGGTGGCCTGGACACCTCAAAGAAGTATGAACCAGCTGCCACAAGGTTTGACTCAATCCGAGGGTGTTAGGAGGGCCTTCTCCTGAGAACTACAAGGGGGTATACCATTATGGTCTTCCCTCTCAAGTAAACCCTGAAGGCACCAACTTGCAGTCTAAAGGTCCCTAGAGATTAGAGACCCAGGAATCGGTCACTGAAAATAGCAAAAAAAACACAGAAACAACTTCAGATGATGAAGGGTACCCGCACTGTCAAGGGCAATAGTTCTGGGATTTCCTACAGCGCTGTTGAGGTTGTCAATCTTGTTTTAGTGTATGATAACTTTACCTCACCAACGTACCAACACATTTATTGACAGTGCATTGCCCATTCTGGATTGGTAAAGAATGATAAAGTATGGCCAAAACATTCCAAGATATCCATATGTACACACACATGTAGATGCATGGTTGCCTACCTTGGAATATTTGTTATTATACTTTAACCAAAAATATTCCAAGATGGCCACCATGTGTGTGCATGCATGCTTATACATGTATGGCCATCTTGCAATACTTTTTGTCAAAGTTAATCCTTGTGGGCTCACTCAGTCGTTTATCCTGCTGAGGCTGATGAAATGAGCACTGTTGAATTGGATAGTAATATTTAGCTGTTATTCAGCTCTAAGATACCCCAGAAGGTGAACTTGTAATTTAAATATCCATGTTATGTTAAAAGTTGCCACAATGGGTAAGGGAGATTTATCGCTGTCTTTTTTTTTTTGAGATAGCACTATCAAAGCTAGCAGGTCTGGCTTTATTGTGCTAATACTTGTACATGGGATGCTTTTGTGAACAAGCTTATTAAAGCCAGACTTGTTGCTCTTGCTTGTGGTATTTTATAAACGGTAGAATGTCATTACAAAGCCATACTACCCTGCTTTGTACTGGCATTTTAACATAATGTGTATTTGTAAAGTGTTTGTTCATGCTGCTGAATAACATTGTTTTGTTAACCAACTCAATGGTTACTTTTTTGATCAACCTCAGAAGGATGAAAGGCTGAATAAACCTGCTGGTATTCAAACCTTTGACTATGAGGTTAAACGTATGTTCCTGGAGGGTTCCTGGAGGGTATATATTGGTCTCTTGACCCACCAGACCCAAGTTTCAATGTGTTTCACTGTGCTGCCTTAGTAGCATGAAGTATTGTAACTAAATGGACTCAGTAACCTACTAAATGCAAGCAAAAATTTAAAAGTGAAACACAAAAGCCATATTTCATCTTACTACAGTGATTTCCTATGCAAACCCATCAAGTACTAAACTAAGTGTAATGCTCAGATATTTTAGTGTGCTTTGCCAAACATTTGAGCTATGTCAGAAGTCAACTGGAAGGGAATCTAGAAGAATAGTCTGTTAAGTTTACAGTTGAATGTCAATTCATGGATTTACATTCTGAAGATGTGTGAAGTCTTTGAATCTTCCAGAGGGTCTTTAGACATCACGGATTGTCTCTTGTGCTTTTCCCTCTTTAATATTACCTTGTTACTTTGTCTTGAATGTAAATACTGATTGAAAAGGTAGAGCAACAAACGACTTGGTTTAATAGTGATGTTGCAAGCATTTAGCTTACAAACAAGTATGAGGTCTTGGAGCAGTGGCATGTCATTTTGTAACAATGGTGCATGCTGTGAGATGGTGACATTGTCCTCAATAAAGTTACGATTGCATCTTGTAAATGTGTAAAGTATCGCTAGCATTAATTGACAAATCTTGTAAATAAAATAAGCAAACGTACGCAAGCAGAAAAGGGGACAGCAACATCTATAAGGAAAGAACATGCAATTTCCTAGTAAAAAGTGGAAACTAGTTAAAAAAATAGAACAAGTTATTCGCAAATAATGCAAGCTTTTAAATAAAATGTCTTAATTATGAAAAATTCATGTTAGTTTTTGCGTGGACAATTCAAATAGGAGAGACACATCATTTTTGTCTTGAAAAAGATGGTCTTAAATTCAAACTAACCATCGAAACGCGTCGACGCAAGAAAGCACATAATCAAGGGACAGAGCTATCTCCATAGACAAAATAAGCAAAACGTGTCCTGGATTAGCCTCTCTCATTTCGTATTCCCAGATATGTATTACCATGACGAATAAGATTGTCTGTTTTTTGTTTCTCTCCTCTGTCTTTTTCCTATCCTTATAACTGATTGTTTTAAAGTTTTTTTATTGTAATATGTCTTTGTGGGACATTTGAATGTATTAAGTATGTACTGTTTTTTAAAGTAATTTTTGTACAAAAAACTCTTTATTAATTATTTGAAAATAAAAGCACCAACAGGTTTTACAAAAAACAATTTTTAGTTTGTTATTCATTTACTTCTACTATATGGGCCACAGCATAGTCACCAATTTAACCTTTTCCAATTTCTGGGGCATTCTTTTTTTCACCAAGGGATTTCCTTTCTTATACTACAAACAAAGGGTAGAACCATAGCACTAGGAGAAGCATTAGGGGCCTATTAGTATGGCGGGTGGTGGCACCGCGTAGCATGCGGTGGCAGAAAATGCCTTTTACCACATGCCAGCAGCGGTTCTCACGTCTGCCATATTATTATGGCCAAACATAGCCCATTTCCTGTCCGCCGCGGTGCGACGTGAACCACCATCAAAGTGCGCCCACCACCGCAGCGATGTGAGCCAATGGAGACTCATCACCGTGCGGAATGACGTCTGCTCCGCTCCTCAAATTAGGATGCCCCAAACAACCAGTCTCACCGTAGCAGAGAAACCGCCCAACCAGAGATGGCGGAATCTCGACAGCGGAGCACGAAACCAGAGACCCGGTCTTATCCACCCGGTCATGACCACAATGGACCCAGCCCTACATGTCTTTCCGGTGCTGTACCTGATACATCACCAGCAACACACGGACCGTCGAGGACGCCGCGGCAGGTACGCAATAACACAACCCCGCACACAACCACAACATACAACTCATGGGCTGATACAGGGTCCCTATCCACATCAGTCACCCTGATGGGGACAGGAACACATCCACAAGTGTACCCACACATGTCCTCCGCATCCAGGTCACGCATTTTCCGCGATCTTGCAGTAATGTCCCAGTCTAGTCACCACAGCGGTGAAGACAAGGGAATACATGCACACAATGCAGAAGGCAGGGCCAGCGCCAGGCATGGGCAGGGCACAAAGACCACATAGCCACACCTCCGCCCTCCACACACTAGTCCCCCCAATGAAGGGACATGCCATGTGCCCCTCCTGGGCACCCCCATGCACCACAACAAGCCAGGTGAATCTACACCCTGCACCACACACCAAACAACTAGGAAGACATCCAAAGCAGGAGTGACTGCAGAGGAACACACAGCACAGAAGCACAGGGCCAGGGCAACCCACATACCACAACAACACCACACCCATGGCAAGAAAACTGAGTACAAGCACAGAATGAACACACACACATACAAGGAAGAAACATCCTACTGGACACATAGCCTGCCAAGTCACACAGACATACCCCACACTGACACACAGACACATACACAGACCACATGCCACCAGCAATGGAGCACAACAAATCGGAAAGCCAAAGTGAGGTGCAAACAAATGGAAGGCCAAGGAGATAACCACCAAGCATGTGTACATCACATGCAAGACAAGGAACATAGAACAACACCCTCAGCCCATCAAAGCACCCATGGCTGACATTGTGAGTGAAATCAAACCACAGTCATCTAAGTGCAACAACCCAGGGAGACAGCAATGCAACCCATGTATAGGCACAAGGATGAAAGGAAGGCTTGAAGTCAAACTGTGAATGGACACACATGTGTATACAACTACTTCACGGGAGTATGCCAGCAGCACAACACACAGGGCCCATTGTCACATTCCATGACTGTCAAACACAAGTAGGAATCTACATACATATCCCCTCACACCTGCAGCACACAATGCCAATGTCAAACACACAGAAGGGTGTCAATAATGTCCAGTCAATACACGGACAAACAATCACACTCCTTGGGCGCAGACACAAACATCAAACACACAGGGATGCCAGAACCAATGTCTGCTCAAAAACAAAGGACAAACACATAACAGAAACACACACAGAACCACAACAGGAACAGACTTGCCCAGTGCAGCAAAACTTTGGAAAGGCAATGGGAGAACAGACTAAACAGGAGTGCACAACCTCATCAGTCCGGAACAATGCACAGACAATATACCACAAGTGCACCATCACAGAAAAACACAGCTACATCAAACAAACAACAGATGCACAGGCAAAAAATCACATAACAAACACAGCAGGACATCAGGAGATGCACACCAGGCAATGACAAGGCAACACACACCCACAGCACTGCATGCACAACAGGCAGTGTGTGCACACCAAACATACCAGTCCACACAGATATGAGGGACACAACATGAACCCACACAACACTAATCAGCACAGCACAAAGACAACATCACACTCAAGAAGTGAATCAGTACCACAGCAAACACACATACACCCAACACAATACCCACAGATGCACAAGTCCGGGACAGAAAAGTGGAAACAACTTGACCAGAGGACTGGGCAGCACAAACAATATAAGTGCATATGAGCAACCATGACTGCTAAACAGCACACGAACATCACATATAACCAATTGGGGAAATATCCAGAGTGGCTCATTGCTCCTAGGCAAAGAACTGCACCACAAAGCAGTGTCACAAATGATGTGATGAGGAGGCACATACACACGCAAACCAAGGGGACAGCTGACATCAAAGTGAAGTGTTGTGCACTTCGGTAGTGGACAGGGCAGGAGTGTACCATACACAAATGGAGGGAGTGCAGACTCACAATGGGTAGGCACCTGAAGCACAGATAGGGGATGGTATGACACCACACACAACATCCAAACAGAAGCGGGTTCTCACTCCTGACCCAGAGCACAGCTTGTAAGAATGTTTCAATCACTTATGAGTGTATCCATGATCAGCATCAATAATCCATGTACTGCCAAAAATTGTAAGTCCATTATTGTATTTCTTGATTCTTTGTTGTGAATAAACACGCAAGATGAATATGTTTTTATACAGCTTCTAATGCCTCGGGTATGCTCATCCAGGCTTTTGCCCGGGCACGTGGCAAAAACATAAAGCATTCATAGTTGTAGTCATAGTTCACAAATCACCCAATGCATTTCGGGCTATCATTAAGCCCTTCTTCAGGGGTTTACTACAAATAGAAAAAAACATTAATCAGAATAAAATCATCTGAACATCATTCCATCACATATACATTTGCCATACTAACAGATCGATACTCTATGTTTTCCCCGTGCTTTTCCCTCTACACAAGCGAAACTGTACTCCTCCCGCTATTATACCTAAAAAACGTTATTAACAGTTATCACTGGTGTTACTAATGTTTAAGCCATCTTTAAATCCCTCCCTTGAGGCCTCCCAGGACAGTTTTTAAGTCATGTCATAAAATGCTAAAACAGTAACCCGTACCTTTCACATCTCCATTGCGTCTATTCGCGCTGAAAACCATTTTCTCAATTCAAGACTGAAAAACTAACAACGGACTTCCTGTACCAATTTTAAACCAACATGACGTTACCCCGCCTCCAGTAGTTTACCTTTCGCTCCTGCCCTGCAGTTGTTACCGACCTCTAATGCCTACATATCCCATAAACCATCTAATCAGATAGCTAGCAGCCCTCAACTTTGTAAAAAAAACTTCCTTTACTATCGTTCTTGGATAGTAGCAATAAACGTTTCAATTGTGTACCCCGCCCTCCCTTACGATGTCAAAATATAGCGCGATTCCTATTACAACAAATAGCAAGTATCCTTAGCCTGTACATACATAAATGCTTAGTGGTTGGTGGTAAGAATAGCGTTCAAAAATGGAAAAATACAATGCAATAGTTTGTGTCCATGAAATCAAATGCTGTCTCACGCTTTCTTCAACAAACTCGAATGTTCATCTCACGTGTATTGCGTTACGTGTTTATACCAATTAATCCAATGTTTTCCACTTTGCGGGTGCATCAAGCTTGTCGGGTAGACAAAAAATTAAGCATTATCAAGGGAGGTTGCTGTGCACACCTGTTAATGCACATCATTTGTTTTCTTCAACTATAAAGTTTGTTTGCGTGCATCTTGGGTGCCGTGATCTACCCGAAGTCACGGTGCAAAGTTAAACATCCAAACAGAAGCGGGTTCTCACTCCTGACCCAGAGCACAGCTTGTAAGAATGTTTCAATCACTTATGAGTTTATCCATGATCAGCATCAATAATCCATGTACTGCCAAAAATTGAAAGTCCATTATTTTATTTCTTGATTCTTTGTTGTGAATAAACACGCAAGATGAATATGTTTTTATACAGCTTCTAATGCCTCAGGTATGCTCATCCAAGCCTTTGCCCGGGCACGTTGCAAAAACATAAAGCATTCATAGTTGTAGTCATAGTTCACAAATCACCCAATGCATTTCGGGCTATCATTAAGCCCTTCTTCAGGGGTTTACTACAAATAGAAAAAAACATTAATCAGAATAAAACCGTCTGAACATCATTCCATCACATACACAGTTGCCATACTAACAGATCGATACTCTATGTTTTCCCCGTGCTTTTCCCTCTACACAGCGGAACTGTACTCCTCCCGCTATTATACCTAAAAAACGTTATTAACAGTTATCACTGGTGTTACTAATGTTTAAGCCACCTTTAAATCCCCTCCCTTGGATGTTTAACTTTGCACCGTGACTTCGGGTAAATCACTGCACCCAAGATGCACGCAAATAAACTTTATAGTTGAAGAAAACAAATGATGCGGATTAACAGGTGTGCACAGCAACCTCCCTTGATAATACCACACACAACATGCCATACTGGAGGCAATAAAGCACCATGTGACAGCAATGCATGAGAAAACACAACCACAATGGCAGTGTGTATCAGCAGGTCTGCACAGTCAACACAAACAGTATCAAGACACATGGATGATCAACAAAACACAACACTGACTTGCCAGTCACACACTCTGCATACTCACAATTGACAAAAACAACAAGTAGGAGTCAGCCAGAACTGCAAGGACACACCAAAACACTGCACAGTGCACAAAATACAACTCACACATGTGCATACAACCACATCCACAGGGCTGAATAATCCAAACAACAGACACTCAACTCCTGGGTGAAACATGTGTGTAGTTGACAATGGAGGGGCACACACACACATCAACACTCCCGACAAAGTCATCCCCTTCATACAGCACACTTCTTGACCACCCAAGTGCACACATTGAAAGTAACCCATGTGACTAGGATGACTGGCCATCACAAGTTGACCATACACCTACACTGCTGGGCACACATAAAGTAAGAACACACATACATGATGACCCTGGCCAGCCTGCCTGTAATCCTGTGGATAGAATCCCACTCTGTGCTGGCACTGCCCCCAACCTGACATGTGTACAATATAGCCAACATGAACATATTACGAAAATGATAACTGCATTCCATATACAAATGACATCATTGCACCCACAAGTATCAGAGTCAGGTAGAACTGAAGTCCCTGTCACCCCTGTAAAAATATAGAATAAGTGCGACAAGACATTGGCAATGTTGAAGTGGCACACAGAGCATTTGGCACAGTAAATCATATGCACACTGAAAAAAACTTTATTCAGTAAGGACACGGACAAAACAGACAAGAGGAGTAACTGTCTTTATTCGCATTTTGCACAGATAGGCCCCAAGAATAGAGAAGAACAAGGCACAAACTGCAGAGTATGTCCATGAGAAGCTGCACATGCAAGGGGAAAACAGCATGGCCAGTGGCCAGTCCAAGGTGCAGGGTATGTACATGAGAATCTGCACAGGGAATAGTTGAACACAGCAATGAGCAACAAGGCCAGAGGCCAAAACGAAGTGCAGAGCATGCCCATGAGAAGCTGCACAGGCAAGGGGAAAATAGCAAGACCAGTGGCCAGTCCAAAGTGCAGAGTATGTCCATGAGAAGCTGCACAGGGAATAGTTAAACACAGCAAAGAGCAACAAGGCCAGTTATTATTATTATTATTATTATTATTATATTTAAGCTTATAAAGCGCGCAGCTACCCGGAGGTTTCCCGGCGCTAGAGACCAAAGGTGAGGGGAAGACAGATAGATAGCTCAAGTGACATTATTGGTTGAATAGCCAGGTCTTAGCTTCTTTATGAAATTTAAGATAACAAGGTTCCGTGCGAAGAGACAAAGGAAGAGAGTTCCAGAGGTATGGAGCCAGGACGGAGAAGGAGCGACCGCCCATCCTGGCTCTCTTGACTCTGGGAACTTGGAACCTATGCTGATTGGAGGATCGAAGGGTGCGGGCAGGGCTGTATCGATGCACTAGGGTATTCAGGTATGGTGGGGCCTGGCCTGTGTTTATCCTGTGCATATAGCAGAGGGCCTTAAATTTTGTGCGGTTTTCAATACGTAACCAGTGCAATTTACGAAGTGAGTTGGATGTGGGAGATGTGTTAGGTAGTTTACAGAGCAGCCGAACCGCCATATTTTGGACTGTCTGTAATTTACGGGTTACCTCTTTGCACGCCCCCAGGAGAAGAATATTGCCGTAGTCCAGTCTAGAGGTGATTAAGGCCTGGACTACGGTTTTCTGGGTCTCCTGAGGGAGCATCCCGATGATTTTACGAAGCCACTTGATGATGGTAATACAGGTGGAGAAAGTTTTTACCACATGATGTTTCATGGAAAGTTGATCATCGAAAATGATGCCCAGATTACGAGCTATTTTGGATGGTACGGGGGGCTTACC
This sequence comes from Lissotriton helveticus, assembly GCF_964261635.1. Taxonomy (NCBI): domain Eukaryota; kingdom Metazoa; phylum Chordata; class Amphibia; order Caudata; family Salamandridae; genus Lissotriton; species Lissotriton helveticus. The sequence continues at coordinate 1,001,187,825 of NC_136068.1, forward strand.
CATTTGTGCGGGCCAATGTTGGGGGCCCCACAGGGTAGTATTCTTGCCAAATAAGAGAAGCTCTGTTTTCCCCCCATTCAGCTTAAGTTTGTTTTCGTGCATCCACTTAGCGATGTTATTAAGACCGATACAGAGGGAAGAAGGGGTGGAATGGGAACCGGTTGAGAGAGTAGATGATCTGTGTATCATCAGCGTATGAGTAGATGGTTAATCCTGCCTGTTCTGCAATGTAGGCCAGAGAGCTGACGTACAGATTGAAAAGTAGGGGGCTTAGGATGGAGCCCTGGGGAGCACCATGCTCTGATTTATAGATTTGAGAGACAGAAGAGGGGGAAAAGACTTGGAAAGTGCGGTCTGAAAGAAAGCTGATGAGCCAGTTGAGGGCTGAGCCGGTGATGCCAGATGATCTGAGGGTATTTATGAGGATGGGGTGGGAGACAGTATCAAAAGCAGCACTCAAGTCCAGTAGAATGAGTGCTACGGTCTCCCCCTCATCCACTCGGCAACGAATAGTTTCTGAGACCCCCAGCAGGGTGGATTCTGTTGAGAAACCGGATCTGAAACCAGACTGAGATGGACGGAGGATCTTATTGGATTCAACATGCTGAGTGAGTTGTGTGATAATATGCTTTTCTAATATTTTTGAAAAAACAGGGAGGAGAGAAATGGGACGGATATTGGAAAGGTTGTTGGTGTCAGCATTGGCCTTTTTTAATAGTGGCTTGACCATAGCATGTTTCCACGCGGAGGGGACCTTGGCTTCTCTGAGGGAGGAATTAAGTAGATCCAGAATAATATTAAGAGAGGGGGTGTCCAAAGTTTTTAATATTTGAGGGGGAAGTGGATCCAGTGGAGAACCATATTTAATATTGTTGATGATGTTGGTGAGTGAGGATCTGTTGAGAAGGTTCCAAGTACTAATTAGCTGGGCAGGTGGAGTATGGATTTCCTCTAAGTGTTCGGCTTCAGGAAGGATCATAGACACCGATCTCTTGGTGGAACTACTCAGCTGCAGAGGAGTGATGAGCTTGTCCACAGAAGCTTCTGGGACAGATAGGGTGGCTGAATTAGGTAGTTTTGGGGAAGGGGAAAGGGGGATCGGCTTGTCAAAATCAACATAAATGGAGTCAATTTTGGAAATAAAGAATTCAGCTAGGGAATTGCACTGTGGGGCGTCTAGGCAGGGCGCTTTGGGCTGGCATGCTGCTCCCGATAATTCTTGTACTGCCTTGAAAAGAGCCTTGGGGCGATTTTGTGCCTCGAGTATTGAGATATTAACGTAGTCTCTTTTTGCAGTTCTGCAGAGTATATGGTAATTATTTAGGGCAGTCTTGTATCGTTGTTTAGAGCCTATGTCATAGTGTGTGCGCCACTTGCGCTCAAGATTTTTGCATAGTTGCCAAAACGAAGTGCAGAGCATGTCCATGAGAAGCTGCACAGGCAAGGGGCACACAGCAGTGAACGACAAGGCCAGTGGGCAGGACAAAGTGCAGAGTGAGTCCAATGAGAAGCTGCCCAGGCAAGGGGCACACAGCAGTGAACGACATGGCCAGTGGGCAGGACAAAGTGCACAGTGAGTACATGAGAAGCTGCACTGGCAATGTGTGCGACTATACCCTTCCATGGTCAGCAACACAGTCATGGGGGTAACAATGGGCAGTACAGGCCCCGCTGTGTGAGAGACAGGTGTGTGAGGGTGACTACCACTCAGACTTGGCTGTCAGTCGGACTGGAAGCTGGCTGTGTGTCAGGGACAGTTAGAGCACTTGACCAGGGAGAGAGAGGCCCTGCTCAGGTAGAGCTATCAGTGGCTTGGGAAACTGGAGGGCTGCTTGGACCAGGTGGTGTAGTGGCACGTGGAGGTGGAGCCATGCTGACGTCAGACAGTGTGGCTGGGAGATTGTGGAGGGGGACCTTTCCACTTCTTGGGGATTATAAATGGCTTCCCTGACTTGGGATCAATGTGAAGTGGTGTGGACACAACAGGCACACACACCACCAAAGCTACATCAGGTGGAGCCACTGGCACTCCCTCTGTGGATGTGCTGGATCCAGCAGTACACTTCGCCTTGCCTTGCCTTTGCCCCTTCATTCCTTGATTACCAGGTGTTACCCCTGCAGTGCCCTCCTTCCCCTGCTTCACTGGGCTTGGAATGGGAGTCGAGGTGGTGGGTGAATCTGCCTTGGAGCCCTACTTATGTGTACCCTTGGCATGCACAACCTTCTCAGTGGGCACAGAAACTGTCTACTTGTCTTTGCGAGACACTTTAGGGACAGGAGAGTCCTTGGTAGGGGATGCCTCTGAGGCATGGGAGCCTGAGGTCTGCTTCTTTGCTTTTTGGCCCCTGGCGTTGCCTGACAGGATTTTGTCTTTGTGCTCTGGGGTAGCTTTAGTCTTCTGTGGGGATGGTGTCTGCGCCCTGGACCGCTCGGGCTGCTGCTGCAATGTGCTTTGTGTGCTGTATCGTGACCTTGAGGTCTGTGGAACGTGATTGTCAGACGTGGCCACTGCCAGGGGGGTGGACAAAGGGACTGGAGCTGGACTCTGAGTTTCTACCAGTTGAAGGGCTGCTGTCACTGCGGAGGACAAAGACTGGACAGTCCGGCGCAGCCCACCCACGTCTAAATGTAAGCCCTCCATGAAAGCAACCACCTGTGCCATTTTTTTGTTGTGGTCTATGAATGCATTGAGGAGAGTTGTCTGGCCCTCACACAGCTGGCTCAAAATGTCCACAGACTGATGGCAGCAGGTGGGACAGGGGCAGCAGTGCCTGGGGTGAAAAAAACACTCTTCCCCTCTTTCTGGTGCAAACACGGGCAGTACCAGAGGAAGTGGTTGGGAGGGTGGGCACTGTTTGCTGTGTGGTGGAAGATGAGGTAGAGACCCCGTTCCCTGTGCCAGCCAACATGGATGCGTCACTGCTGGCATCAGATGACATTGAGCTTTGCGTCTCTGGCTGTGATTCCCCCAGCAGACTCCTGTCCCTCTCCGAGGGGCTGGTCATTTCTGTGTCACTGTGCTCCTGTGCAGCTATTGTGCTTGATTCCCCACCACTGGTGTCCATCCCCTGTCCCTCCATAACCACAGGAGATGCTGCATGAGAGAGAGAGAAGTAGGGTCAGTTCAGAGACAGCAACAGAACAAACATATGTAAGCCAAGCATCACTGAAGATGACTAAATCTACATGTTGCACACCACCCTGTGCAATAACATTGTGCAAATACGCTTCTTCTGACTCAAGCAGTGCGTGTAAACAAGAAAATCAGGCATAAGTGAGCCAGGTGATGACCACACAGCACTACATCCTGCTGGTGGCTCCGTTCAACCAGACACACAAATAGCTCAGAGCACACCTAGAGCCTTGATGGGGGCACACGACATGTTGCCACTGACAGATCTGGATGGAGCAGGAGGGGACAACACAGATACAGACTACAACATGACATTCCACAATGGCCATGAGCCCATGCTATCCATCATGTTGTACTTTGGGGCACAACTATTGTTGCACATTGGTGTCAGATGTCTAGGCCTCCCAAATCTGAGGTCAGGCAATTCACGCATTGATGGAAGCACACTCAGATTGGGCACACTGATGTTTCCTTCCATGGGATTTCCCCGACTACCCCAATGCAGACAATACCTGAAGACCATGACTCAGAATTCTATGGAAATGCACAGTACTCAAATTACCTTAGTAATTACAGGTAGGGCAAATTCATGACTGCTGCACCCAGCACAGAGGCCACTTACAAGCCACTGCATTACACTACCAACATCACATAGGCCAGCGCTGGCACAGGCTGTGTACACATGCAGCCACTCACAGCCAAAGTCACACTTCCCAGAATATTCATCCCTAGCTTTCTGCTGATGCTCCTTCAAACGTGCATCCAGCTCAGGCTGTGTCACAGTAAAGATGCGACCCATTAGAGGTGTCATGCTGCGCTGTGCCAACTGCCCAGTGCGAGGGAGCAGCCCCAAGGTCATCTCCACCACATTCTTTGCCAGCCGGCTGATGTCGTCCCACCTCTTGTGGCAGTGGGTGGGCCGTCGTTTTGAGACACCCAGAGCCCGCACCTTAAACGCAATGGCCCTCCACACTGCCTTAATCTGGTGTACCTTGAGCTGCAGGCATGGGAGACAAGAGAGGAAAACATCAGTGACACAGTGTTATGTACCTACATCTCTAAGTAGAGTAGCATGATACTAACTCATCCCAAATTCACAGATATGTCTAACAGAGACAACACTGCATCTCACAGTTGTATATGTATGCAGCTGTGAGGGGGGACACAGTACCTGCACAGCTCACACACATGCAGAATGCCAGCACTGAAAGCCATGTGTAGTCTGCCCACATCTCCGGTCCATTTTTAGGTTGAGCAAGACATACATCACATATCACCATGCGATTGGGGGGAGACTCACTGTGTCCAACACTGCGCAGCCCTCAATGTCCTTGCCAGGTGAATAGCTCACTGTGTCTTGGATGTCACACTGATGGACATGATCTCACAAATCCAAAATCATACTCACAAGCCCAGTTGTGTGCAATCTACCGGGCTGAGACGGCTCATTGCTGGAGTGCAATGAGAAAAACACTTGTAAAACTCTGTAAGTTAAGTGATGTGTCCTTGTCATTTTGGGCGGTGACTGTGCAGGCCAGGTGGGCTCACACTGAGATGGACAACAGGGGCACACACAGCCATTCAGCCAAGCAATCACTGTCCTGACTTCTGCATTAACAACTTGTGCCTGGATAAGCCATCACTGGCAGGATGAGAAGGCAGACATGGGCATAGCACCAATTACACTTAAATAGGCTGTGTCCTACCTCCACACAAAGGGTTGCACACCCACTGTAAATATTTAAGAGCCTGGGCAGAGGAGGCAGGAAACCTGTGTATTTCAAAAGAAAACTTCTAGAAGCCTCTCCCACTTTAAAGGAGGCATCTAGTATAAATATTGGGCCTCAGACACCACCTCTTCAGTGCACTTCGGGACCTGTGGAGACTCTGCCAGGAAGAAGGACTACCACTCTGGTAGACTGATGCCCTGCTAGACTACTGCCTTGCTGGATTGCCACCTTGCTGGATTGCTGCCCTCCGTCAGAGAGCAGTCAGGGGGATTGGTCCTGCACCTGAACCCAGGACTTCCAGAGTAACTCCAAGGGCTAATCTATTGGCCTCCTGTTCAGAGCAACAAAGACATAACAGGCCCCCAACGACCTGAACCAGCAGCCATATCCAGCTGGAACACGCCCCTGACCACCAAGTGGTGCCCCTCAGGTCCTGGATCCTTGGTGTGGCTAAGAGAGTCTGAAATGAAAAGTTTGGGCTCTTCACATTCTCAAATGGGTCAGTTACCGCTGAAACATTGTCACGCCTTATATCTAGATGCCAATAAAGCTAGCATCAAGCGCCTGCAGAGGGTCCACAACGCAGCAGCACGTATGTTAGTGGCTCTCCCAAGATCTCATTCAGTGGCCCGGGTGCTTTTGAAACTGCCAATCGAAACCCACATTCAGTTTAAGGTGCTATGAATTGCGCACAAAATTCTGCGGCTCCAAGCCCCCGTGGGGTTATTAGGTCTACTGAAGCCATACTTGCCTAGACGCGCTCTGCGCTCGGCTAATCAAGGGTCTGTTCTGTGTCCCTCGAGTTAAGAAAGCGAGAGCAGGGGGTCGTTTATTTGGCCTCTTGGCGGCCAAACTGTGGAATTCCCTTTCAGCAAGCATCCGAGCCACAACCAACCTTCTGACGTTTCGAAAATCTTTGAAGACTTGGCTGTTCCCTACTATTTGATATCTGTCGCTCGCTGTGTCTCCCTGTTTCTTGTCGGGTTTCTGGTTGCGCTGGGACGCCTTGTCGCTGAGGCAGCCATGCGCATTACAAATCCTGAAATAAATAAATAAATAAATAAACCCTTACAGCCTGACAGGAATATGTCTCATTACAAAGAATGCGTTTTTACGCATTCTATTACAATGTGGTCATCACAACGACCAAGTTGTTTCAATGAGAACCATTACATAGCAAGTCGTTACAACGACTTGCTGAAGGGGGCACGCTGGACTTAGGAATAGTATTATTTACTATTCATACTCCAGTTTGTGCAACAGAAGGGAAGGTGTTGGATTGTAAATCCAACACCAGTGCGCCCCCTACAGCAAGTCTTTGAAACGACTTGCGATGTAATGGTTCACGTTGTAACAAGGCAGTCGATGTAACGACCACGTTGTCTTGGAATGCATTGTAGCGCATTCGATGTAAAGGCTGTTTCCCATCAGCCATTGCAAAGTCCCATCAGCCTGACCTTTCACACTACAACATCAACTGGTCGCGGGGAGTGCCATCAAAAAGCACCAGCCAGCCATCGCTGTCCACCTGAACTTGTGATTTTCTCCTGGTCTCGCATGACCAGATAGCTGTGAGTAAAGCTTGGGACTTTTTGCCACTATTTTCACTTAACTCTTTAAAACTGCATATCTCAGGTTCTACTGATTGGAATTTTGTTGTTTTCATTTTGTTTTATTTTTCAAAGTTTGGTCTATTTTTCTAAATTTGTGTGGGATGTGTTGTGTAGTTCCTACTAGTCCGTACGACCTGTGCGTTGTTTGGACAACAGACACTAAGGGCTTGAGTTCAAGACTGGTTCCACACACCCCTGCAGTGTAAGCCCCTCTAACTAACAGGGAACGAATGGTTTCTGACAACCACTGAACATGACAACGCTGATCTCTCAGGGATCGTGGAAACAGTACAGAACCCTTCTCTTCATCACTCGTGCTCACTTATTCTCAGAGAAATATACAGTGAATACACAATGGGACGTTTTCTATAATATTTATTGAACCCACGTTATTCTTGCATAAAATACGTGTGCTGAAATGATAGGAGACAGAAGCAGATAAACATGATTACAAGCACCAGAAGCATTAATAGAAGGTAGAGTTCAACCATGGTGCTAAAATAATGTATACATGTTCTGTTATGTTAAAATTGTAGAGCGCCTGTATATCCGAGGTGTCTTGGCGCTAGTCAGAATGATGAGCAAATGCAAGAGAAGAAACTACTGGTTAAAGAGACAGGTTGTAAGAGACTTTCTGAACTTTCGAAGGGAGGGAACTGATCTAATGTGAAAAGGAAGGAGATTCCACTGTTTGCTGGCTCCTGCCAAAAAACTGCTTCCACCCCATTTAGGTTTTGTGTATCTGAAGGTGTTTATTTTGAAAGTTCCCATAGATCTAAGACTTCTATTAATAACATACCAAGAAATTGCTTTCCTCAGAAAAACTGGGCCCGAATCATGAAGTGCATTGTAGGTAAGGCCAAGGGATTTAAATGTGATCCTGTTTTTAACAGTCAGCCAGTGAAGATCTCCTATGGCAAGAGAGACAGACTGATGTTTGGGAAGGCCTAGTAGTATCCTAGCACTGAATTCTGCAGCACTTGAAGTTTGATAATGTATTGAGACTGCAGGCTGATATATAAATCATTGCTGTAATCCATTTTAGAAAGTATTTACGTGGAAATTACTGTCCTACTGGAATTAATGGGAAGAAAGTTAAGTATTTTCTGTAGGAATCTAAGGGTGTTGTAGGAGGATGATATGACTACATTAGTTTGCTTACCAAGATTCAACTTATCTTCCAGGATTACCCCAAGACTCATGGCATTAGTCGTGGGCGAGGGGAGCATGCCCATTTCTGCCGGCCAGTTGGCTGCGAACCAGAAGTTAGGATTGTTTCCTAACAAAATCACCTCTGTCTTTTCTGAGTTTAGCTTAAGACAGTGCTTGCTCATCCATATGCTGATTTGTCTCATGCAGTTCTGAATTCGATGGCTGGTGTCATTAGAATTATTAGAGGTGGACATCAAAATCTGTTTGTCATCTGTTTATGATGTGAGCGAGACGCCGAAGAATTGAATAAGAGGGGCAGGTTCTGTTACATTTAAATTAAAAAGGGTTTGGCTGAGTGATGATCCCTGTGAAACCTCACAGGGCAGAGAGAAGGAATTGGACAAGAAAATCTCTAATTTGGCCATGTTCTCTCTATCAGTAAGGAAGGATTTATGTAATTTAAAGGGAAAATATTTTATGCCCACGGCTTCCAAAGGGTGGACCAAGGTGGAATGTTCCACCGTGTCGAACGCCACCAACAGATCCAACAGGATCAGAGTGGCTGTTCCCCCTTCATCCAGAACAATCTGGAGTTCATCGGAGGCCTCAGGTAGGGCTGTCTCGGTATTGTGCTCTAATCTAAACCCACATTGAGGTGGGTCCAGTCGGTTATTCTCTTTGATAAAATTATTCAATTGGCTGATCATGACCTCTTCTTTTTTTTTGGAGGGAAAGGGGAGTCTAGAGATGGGTCGGTAGTTAGAAGTGTTCAAGACTAGCTTTTATTAGGATTGGAAGAATGGACACCCTTTTTCAGATGGTAGGAAAGATTCCTATAGTAAACATGGAATTTAGGTTAGGCTGTCAGTTTCATGGCTGTAGGCTTCGAAATGGACTTGAGCACTGAAGGCGGGCAGGGAACAGCCGGGGATCCAGATTTGGTAGTCTGGATAAGATCCTGACTGAGGAAAAGGTATTTAAAGAAGCCAATTGGATATTACAATCACACGAGCCATCACTTCTGCTATTAGTGACTAGAGGATTAGCATCGCTGGAGTTGTTAAATAGGTAAAAAATTTGATTGACTTTACTTCTAAAGTGCTGAGCAATAGTATCACAGAAGGATTGACTGAACCAGCCTCCTTTAATCTCTGGTAGTTTAATTAATTTGCTTTTTACCTGACAGAGTTCCTTGGCAGAGTTTTTGAAAGGTCCAACTTGCGAGGTAAAAAATGCAGTTTTTTCTTTAACCAAGAGAGATTTATATATATATATATATTTAGGGCTACCTTGTACCCTTCTTTTGCATGAGAATTGTACTGAGACCTCCAATTCCATTCTTGTCGGATACAACTTTGTTTTCCTAGCTGAAGGGCTTCAGAAAACCAAGGAGCGGAGGATTTGTTTTTTCTTTATTGGCATTCTTAATAGGGATGGTAAGAGAGAGCACAGCACTGGGCCAGTCTGAGTAGTCTTGGGTAGCTAGGTCACGGTTTTCCACAGGTGGAGGAAAGGATTCTGTCAGTTGAAGCTGAAGTTGTTTGTAGTCCAGGTTAGTCCAAGCCTTGTAGTGGGTTGTATTGCGCCTATTATTAGGAGCTGGGGTTGCTTCCAAGCCTCTAAGCTAAAATATAAGATGGCCTAGTGGTCCGACCAGGATAGAGGAAGAAGATTGAGGTTGCTCATGGCTTTATTGTTAGAAAAAATGGCGTCCAATGTGTGGCCAGTACTATGGGTGACATTTTGTATTAGCTGAGGAGAGTCAAAGGCCTTCATGGTTTCAAGTGGAGTTAAGGGGCCAGATGTAGGTATCCAAATACCGGTCGGTAACGGCCGAATATACCGATTTTCGGCCGTTACTGACCGGTATTTGGATACTGAGATGTAGGGCATTTCAAAATACAGATTGGATAATTTTACCGATTCGGTAAATATACCGAATCAGTAAATTTACTGATTTGGTAAATTTACCGAATCTGTATTTTGAAATGTAGGTAGCACTGTAAACAGTGCTACAGGGCTTTAAGGATTTGTTATTTACCACCAACTATTAATTGGTGGTAAACAACGAATTCCTATGTAAATGCAAATATGTGCATTTACACCTGTGCCATGTGGCACACATACATGCCCTAATCAGGGTTGCAACAGGGTGTCAAAGTGCCACCCTGCCACCCTTGACTTTTTCGGTATTTACCGAATCGGTAATTACCGATTCGGTAATTGGCATTCATTCCTATTGGCCTCCAGGCCCATAGGAATGAATGGCAAATACCAAATCGGTAATTACCGATTCGGTAATTACAGAATCTTACCGATTCTGTAAAAAATACCGAATTATTACCTACATCTAATCTACCGATTCTAAAATACCGAATCGGTAAAATTCTGTATTTTAGAATCGGTAAAAACGATTTACCTACATCTAGCCCCAAGGTGTCTTATCTTCCAGAGATTCCAAATGGAAATGTAACTCTCCAAGGACTGTAAAATCCATGCTACAGATGTCATCCTCGAGGAGGGAACTAATAGAGTTTAGAAAGCGGTTTCTGGGGCCCGTAGGGCAGTAGATAAGAGATCCTCTGAAAGATTGCTTTATTGTTAGTTTGAGACTAAAAGATAGAGCTTTGCAGTCTTCATTCAGTATAGTCGAGAATTTGGCCCTGAACTTGTTATGTTATGTTATGTTATTTGGATTTTTTGAGCGCACAGCTGCCCCAGCTAAGGGGCGTCCCGGCGCTATATCTCGAACAGATAACACAACCAATAACACAGGAAGAAAAAATGGTTAATAAGACAAGGGAAACAGGAAAGTTTTAACAGCTCTTCTGAAAGCAAGGAGGTCCTCTAGAGAACGGATATGGGCCGGAAGTGCATTCCATAGTTTGGAGGCCAGAACCTTGAACGATCGGCCACCCAATCTACATTTTTGAAAGCGGGGAACACAAGCCAAAGTTTGGCCGGCAGATCGAAGGTTGCGCGAAGGAGTGTATAGAGACAGAAGATGGTGGAGGATAATGGGGGTGTCAAACTTAAGAATCTTAAATGCAAAGCAGAGGGCCTTGAACTCTATACGTCTGGTCACTGGCAGCCAGTGCAAGTTGGAGATTGTGCTGCGAGCTGAGCAGAAACGAGGAAGGCCCACCAGAGCCCGAGCTGCCGCGTTCTGCACTCGTTGAAGTCGCAGAACTTCTGCCTGATTGGCGCCCAAGAATAATGAGCTCGCATAGTCGAGCCTTGATAGTATACTGGCTTGGAGCACCATCTGGCGGGTAGGGGCATCAAAAAATTTAAGGATAGGCCTTAAACCACGCAAAATGCCGAAGCACATGGATGCCACCTTTTTGGTGTGAACCGAGAAGGTTAGTTTAGAGTCCAACCAGACGCCAAGATTTTTGAGTTCGGAGACAGGTTTTGGGGGAGGTCCCAGCTCCTTAGGCCACCAGCTGGCACCCCACAGATCAGGGTGTTTTCCCAACACCATCACCTCTGTTTTGAGGGCGTTGAGTTGTGAACAGTTGGCCGTAAGCCAACTAGCAACAGCCCTCAAACCATCCGCGAAGTTTGATGCCAGTTGGTCAGAGTCCCCGTTAAGAGCCACCGCCAGCTGGGTATCGTCGGCATAAGATACCATGGTGAGACCCCAACTCTTCGCAACCTCCGCCAAAGGTTGGACATAGAGGTTAAAAAGAGTGGGGCTCAATGCCGAACCTTGCGGGACACCTTGAGTGACAGCGTGGGACTTGGATCTAAGTGGTGGCACCACAACCTGAAAAGATCATTCCGAGAGGAACGATTGAAACCAATCCAGCGCCTTGCCTGAGATGCCTGCCTCTTTAAGCCTTCGGATAAGAATGGTGTGGGATACAGTGTCGATGGCGGCACTAAGGTCCAGGAGGACCAGTGCCGCCGTTTGACCTGCATCTAGTACAGAGCGGAGATGCTCAACCATAAATAGGAGTGCCATCTCTGTACTATGTCCAGATCTTAAACCATTTTGTGTCGGATCCAAAAGATGGGCAGATGCCAGATGGTTAGTTAAGATGTTGTTAACATGGGCCTCTGTGATCTTTGCCACCCAAGGAAGAAGGGAGATAGGTCGATAACTCTCCGGCTTCAGTGGATCCAACCCAGGCTTCTTTACAATAGGCATGACACAGGCAGCCTTCCAACTAGGTGGAACTAGACCGATGGTGAGAGACTGGTCCACCAGATGTCGAATAGGAGGGAGGCAGAAGGACGCCGAGTCCAGAAACTGGGCAGGCCTCAAAGGGTCATCCGGAGAGCCAGTCTTGACCTTGGCCGCTAGGAGATTAAACTCCTGCTCCGATGGTATAGAGAGAGAGGCCAGACACTGTGGAGTACGCAGTGTCAAGATCGTACTATCAGGGTCAACTTTGGGAAAAGAGCGATAGATGGTGTTTACTTTTTCCACAAAGAAGCTGGCTAGCGACTCACAGTGGGCAAGAGAACAGATCTCCGTAGTAGGAAGTCTGTTCACTGTGAGCTCCTTCAAGATTTTGAAAACCAGTTTGGACGGATTAGAGCTCGCCTGGAACTCCCGTGCATAGTAATCAGCACGGGCCTGGCAGACAGCTCTATGGTATGACTTTATCTTGGCCAGATAACATACTTTCAGGTCTTGATCGTAATTCTTCCTCCACGCTCTTTCGGCTTGTCGGCAAGATGCTTTGATACACCTGAGCGCCTCAGAGTACCAGGGATTAGGCTGGGCATGTCGAGTCCTACTCCAACCGGCTGGGATTAATGCGTCAAGGGCCTTAGTAATCCAAGCGCAAAAGATGGTATAGCCGGTTGCCACGTCATCCGTGTGAGCCAATGGTGTACTAATCAGGAGACGATGGAAGTCCTCTAATTTGAGCTTTTTCCAGGGCCGCCTGAAAGATGTTTTGCAAGGCTTCCCAGTAGATTGTATCACCATTGTGACAGAAAGCTCGATGAGGTGATGGTCACTCCATCCCATGGGTCTAGGGGGTGCAGTCTAGATCAGTTGCAAGTTAGTAAAGACTGGATCGAGGATGTGACCTCCCTCATGGGTCGGATGACGGACCAGTTGGAGTAGCTGAGCTGCTTCATCCAGCAGACCTCTAACCGCTGGTATCTCCATGGCATCAAAGTGTATGTTAAGATCGCCGATGATGGTTATATTGGAGGAGGACAACGAGAGAGAGCTTACCAACTCAGGAAGAGCTTTCCTGAAGGTACTATCACTCCCCGGAGGGCGATAGATCAAAAGACCGGACAATGTTTGCTGCTGGCTGAGACCGATGGAAAAATAGGCACATTCAGCACCGGCCAAGTTCATTGGCTTCCAGGTGCAGGTGAGGCAGGTTTTAAAAGCCACAGCTATACCTCCACCTCTCCCCTTGCGATTCAATGTATGGATTGCATAACCCGGAGGGAGGGCCAGATTAATAATGGCCGTGTCCTCATCACCCAGCCAAGTCTCTGTCATGAAGAAAACATCGGGACTTTCCAAGGAGATAAGTTCATAAATATCTCGATGGTGCTTCGACAGGGATCTGACGTTAAGATGCCACAATTTGACCACACTGGAGGGGGAAGGTTCCTTCCTACAGTGTGATAATACTTGGCTAGGAACAGGGAGTTCCCACCATCCACATGAACAAGTGTGGGGACCGCAAAGAGGATGCCGAGCCGAATGCAGGCACGGGGGTAGACATTGTCTAATCAGATGAAGGGCCTGGCTAGAATATTGTCGGAGCATAATTACAGTGCGATAGAGTCCCGCCACGTCCTGCGTCTCCCTTGCGCGGACGAGCGCACAGCGCAGGCGTCACCACTGCGCGTCCCGCTGCGCGGGAGGGGACGACTTTAAATAGGCACTCCCCCGGAAAAAAACGAGCGTAAGAACGCTCCAAGATGGCGCCCGCCGGTCTTGCCGGAGCCCAAAGCAAGATGGCGCTGGAAAACGAAGCCCCGAACCTCCCAAGGAACCCAGGACCCAGGACCCACCAAACGGTGGTGCAGATTCCTTTAAATGCGGTGAGTGGAGGGGGGAAATAAAGTCCAGCCCGGTCCGTTAAAACCAAGGGAAAACACAAAAGAAATAAACACAAATGAAAAACTGGGAAATTTAAAATTAGCAAAGCGCCAGCAGCAGCGCGCTATTAGCAATGCAATACCTGTATGAGAATGCAGGCATCAAAGGGTCCGCCTTAAATAGGCACTCCCCCGGAAGAAAATGAGCGTAAGAACGCTCCAAGATGGCGCCCGCCGGTCTTGCCGGAGCCCAAAGCAAGATGGCGCTGGAAAACGAAGCCCCGAACCTCCCAAGGAACCCAGGACCCAGGACCCACCAAACGGTGGTGCAGATTCCTTTAAATGCGGTGAGTGGAGGGGGGAAATAAAGTCCAGCCCGGTCCGTTAAAACCAAGGGAAAACACAAAAGAAATAAACACAAATGTAAAACTGGGAAATTTAAAATTAGCAAAGCGCCAGCAGCAGCGCGCTATTAGCAATGCAATACCTGTATCTCGATATAATTCCCAGCCCCCTCCTCTTTTATGCGGGCAGTCCTGTCTTTGAAGTTATAGAGGCATATATACAAGGCGGTAATCTGGAATACTCCTAGGATGCAAACCCTACTCTAGAGTGTACCTGGAGTGTATGTAAGTGTAAAACTTAAAATCCACCCATGGGACAATCCAATCCCATTATCGGATAGGAAAGAGTGAAGGACCTAGCTTGGTCACGAGCTGGACACCCCTCATGAGATGTTAGACGCTGCATGGCGATCGTTAAGCATACACAGAGCCTCTGTGTCAGCGTAAGAGCCTCCTCTGCTAATCTATCGGGATGCTCATTTTTTTTTATAGAAAGCAGCCTTGCAATGTACCCATAGATTAGTGATGTTGTGGATATATAGATAGCCCTGTCACCCCTTGGATAAAAATAGTGCTGACATTTGTATGCAGTAAGGTATGAGACCTTGAACATGATGTTCAGGGTGTTGTGATAATGTAGAGTGAAGCTAGATGTAAAACGAGTTAAGTTTCAGAGAAACTAATCCAACATTGTTGTACATGCAAATGTATGCAAAACGTCACAGCTTGGAGAATGTTGCTTGTGAGGACAATGTTAGAAATAATCTGCTTCTCTGCATTCCCCTAACTCAGGAACATAACACCCACTCCTCACCCTAAGGGTTGATAAGACAAATCTATATAAAAGCCAGCAGACAGTCTTAAAAGCATTAAAAACGACACTTTAAAAGCATCCTAAATATATAAAAGCAATAAAATATGTAAAAGTTTTATAAGTCATACATATTATTTGAGATCCCAAGCACTCAGAACGCCAACGTGCCTAGAAAAAGAAAAGCTGGTTTGGTATGTTTTGTTGAAAAAGACACCAAAATGTTCCCACATGGAAAAGGGCCAATTGTTTATGTGTTTTGAGTGGTACATTCAACATAATTGTTGCAGACATCCTCGGACGTTCCCAGAGGTGCACCTCGTAGCAGGCTTATGGAGCAAAGGTGATTCCATCCAGTTCCCACAGCAGCAGCTAAGGGAGGCGTTGTGTCCCACAAGCTCTCATCGGAGCCGTTGTTCACATCACTAGGAGCTGAAGCATCCCAGGGAGGCTCTAAGAATGCATTCATCATCAATGGAATACACTGATGACAGCCATACACAAGGGCCTTTAAGGGGTCCATCAGTACATCAATGTCCAGTGGCGCAACCAATTCTGATTCGAAGTCATATATCCAGCACAGCAGGCAGTGGAAAACAGGTTGAATGCAGTCAAGTCAGACCGGCTTGCACGACAAGAACCCGTGCTCATTCTGTTCTTGAAGCAAAGGTGTGCCTAAGCAGTGTACCACGTGCTCACAGCAAAGCAGTACTAGTAACGTTCTCTCCATTCTGTGTTGAACTGGGATGTCCATTGTGGAGCAGAATAAAAAAAAAACAGGATCCCTGCCATAAGTAGCAGGACAAGCGGGAGCCCTCCAAATACGCTTCCCAACACGGTGTGTAGAAAGGATGGTATAACTCCGAAAATCGTCTGAAAAGTGCTAATCTAACTGGAGCCGATACATTAAAAAAAATTCACTATTCCCTTTGTATCAGACATGTTAAAGATACGATGGACAATCTCCCCAAAATGCAGTGGGAAGTTAGTATGGAGTGGTGTCTGTATCTCAAACGAGGACCTTGCAACCTGGAGATCAAACGTCTCTTTGGGTGAAGTTAAGGCCATATCTTTTTGTAAAAGCATGGCTTTCAGTTTGCTCAGGGAATTAAATTTAATGTCGCAAACATCTATTGAAGGCCATAGCACTGCGTCCCTAACTGTGCTGGCAGGTGGAAACAGTACTTGAGTACAGTAAGTGACTACTGAATTAACCGTCACCAGATAAGCGATGCCCTTTTATCAATATGCAACAACCTTGATCCTTCAGCATTAAATAACTCCCATTCAAGAGTAGTATGAACACCGGATGAATCACATTAGCTTGGGAACCCTTTAGATACCAAGACCAATTCACCATTGAAGCATTGCATGCCCAATGGAGAGAAATGTCCTTGCAAACCAATGAGCCACTTCAGGTATCGTCACATTCGGAGACACTAAGAAAACCGTCTGTGTCCCCATTCCTGCATCTAAACTTGAACGGTAATTCACTATACTCGTGTACATATCCTTCCCCTAGCAGTTTATATCTACCTACCTGTTGGTATTGAAGACAATAATGGAATTGAAAGGTCGTGACCGGTAGGGTGATGTAACCATGGATTATCTAGTCAGTGGATGGTTTCTCAGCCACAGTAAAAGGTAATTGGTCTAATATTTCAATGTGCAACATGGTATATTTCGCATCTCTATGTGCCATCGTCATCTATACTTCAGTGAGATGGTATGCTGACAACAGATTTGTACTGTTGATATAACATCATGGCACGTTGGCCAGAACGTAACATTTGCATTATCCAGCTCAATATAACTATTGACTGTAATTGTGACTATCCATGTTGTTATATAGACATGTCTCGCTGTATAATGTCAATCGCAGAAGACACTATGTTGCCAAGTGAATATTTTCTAAATGATAAAGTGGTCATACCAGTGTCAACCACAGCCAAAGCCTTTTCTAAATTAACCCTTTCAATCTCGTGCAATCTCTCAGCAGCTTCCTGTTGAGAAATGTTCCAAAACTCATTGTTTTTTTCCATATAAAAAATGCTTTTGACATGGGTTCTAGGGACCTAACAAAAAGTCCCTGAGATTCATGTCATCAGAAAGAAGGGACAAGTGTTGTATCAACTGCAAGAGTGTTGAGGTCTTTAGCCATTTGAGACGTAACATTCCAACACTGTATGACTTCACCACCCGAGTGTTTTGTTTGTAAATATCGTTGATCAGGTCTATCAACCCTGAACACATTGGTTTTAACCAGGAATCTAGACTGGCATCCGTTTGTGTCCACAGGCCAAACCAAACAACCCTTCCAATTGGGCTCTGATGAATTGAAAGAACCATTACGTATCATAGTGTCTAATGTATCCTCACTAAAGTGTGTAAATTGCTGCCAGTTCTTGAAATGTGAGAATGCGGGAATGCATGGTGTGTTCAAATCTTCTGATTTTGCTATACCCAGACATGAAGTTTGATGCACTGTCTTGTTCAGAAAATTATGGGGCATGCTCTAAATATTGCCTCCGTTCCCCGACCCTGCCAATCTTCTCTCCTCCAGATAGACTTTGTGTCTATTGTGTCTTTCAAAATGCTTGAATCCCTGTATAGACTGTTGGGAAATAAAAAAAAGCAGAGTATATCAGCTTTGTGTGCGTTGGCATATTTTTCTTTGTAGGTGTTGTTACAAACCTATATTAATACAAGATTGGGTTTGATGTTTCAAAACCTGAAAAATTGCCAAACTTCTATTCAAAAGTTTTGGGCAGTGTTCCCATTGTGTGTAATTATTAACAGTGCGTAGGATGCTGGCTTTATATAAAAAATGGTGACCATAATGTTGGTAACAGAACAAGTCTCCAAAATTACTAGTGCTATCATACAATTCATCATTAGAAAATGCTGCTGATTGCTCTAAATCGGAAAACAAATTATGTACAGTTTGAATGTCCCAACCAGCAGAGAAAGTACTAGACTTGATGATGTAATTTAAAGAAATCTTAAACAAATATGGCATTTTTAAAAGTTCAGTAGGAATATATAAATCATACGATACCCTGTCCCATATAATTCCTTCAGGAACTGGAACCTCTGTTATGTTCACCAGGGACAAATTTCTTAGTTCACAATGTGATGAGTGATGTGGCTAAAGGATCAAGTTCACAAGTGGTACTGAAGAGCGTTCTTCGAGAAAGTGTCATTTCAGGAGTAGGAAAAAAACTGTTACCATACCAATCCAAAGTACCAGGAAAAGTAATGCAATTGTTATCCATAGATGCATTCTGGGAACAACGAAGTAAGTCGTTTTCAGCTGAAGATAGAAAGCAAAAACTCGAAGCTTGAAGTGAGAGGCAGTGCCGGCAGCTCAGGTTCAATTGGATCTGATGAGAAGTCATCATAATGCACGAAGTAGCCGGTCGTCATCTGGTCTATTCTTGGCAGCTCAGCAGGTTTTCTGAAACTGAAGGACAACTCAATCGGTGGCATCTTGACATAGACGTCATCATGATTGCGGTAGAGTGCAGGAGGAAGTGCCAACACCCACTCATGCACGCATGAATTTATAACTGATTCTGGTACAAGATCAGAGAAAGCACGTAAAATTACTTCTTCTTCTGGGCAATCCATTGCAAACTCAGGTGGCCAATTCTTTTCAACAAAAAGACTGTTGTAACCATAGATCAGGTTCTACCAAAAGAGACCTTTTACCTTCCTGAGTTTGCCCCCCTCCATTTGGAGCATTATTTTGTATAAACAATGTGGGCTACTTACCCTAGTATCAGGTGTTTCAACCGTGAAATGGACACTCAGTGCTACTACCCCCAGAAAGTCCATCCGGTTCTGGCGAGCTATGGTGACTTCTGCTGCGCTGTCCAGCATCGTCTCTGCCCATTACCCGTTCAGAAGCAGAGTCCGCAGTAGCTTAGGCATGTCTAATTTGAATCCCGGCTTCCTTGTTCTTTTTAAAATGAAGTTTTGAAGTCTTTTGTTTGTCTTCTTGTTCAATGATGTAGTCCGAAGTGCGATATGTCTCCCTTTTTGGCTTGACTCGCACTTCCGATCTGTAGTCTGACCGTCCAGCTCTCGCTTTTCAGATATTTCCTGAAAGGAACTAGATGTACGTGTGTCATTATCCTCTAACCTGTCAGGTTTTCTAATATTGTCACTGTTTTGCAGATTATATTTTCGTTCGGTGTGTTCCTGTTGTGGAGACCCACCTGGTGACTGTGTTTTGTTTTGTTTATTCTTTTGTTTATTATATCACTTCTTCTTTGAGGAATCAGGTGCTTGCTTTGAGTTATCCTTTTCAGAATTGCTCTTAATTATTTGTTTCTCAGGTTTGGCTCCCACATTATTTCTGCCTACAGAGGCATATTTTTCTTCAATAATCTTAGGCAATTAATGCTCCTGTTGTGCAGGAGTGAATTCCCTCAGGCATTGGTGTATAGCCCCTGCTGCTGCCTCCCCTTTTATGTAGCTCAACATTATTGTCGATACTTGAGCAAAGTTGCCCACCAGTTTCATTCCTAGGTCTAAGGCATGTTCTGCCCGGTTCTCATTCTGAATTTGTTTCAGTGATTCTGGTATGACTGCTATCGAAGGGGTACCATGTGTTCTGGTATATACAACAGCGAAGACTATACCCCAAGGGTCATAGTCATCTATCAAGGGAGCCAGCCCCATTGGTAATCAAATTGTCAATATTCTGTGTTTTTCCTGTGGGCCAGTATGGGGACAAACTGTTTCAAGCTGTGCAGTTTTTTGTGCTATCCAGAACGGGAATTACTCCCGACTGGTGTAAATCTTTCTCTTAACAGCATTCAGTGTTTGCGGGACGATTCCTGTGGTAGCTATGTGTGGTTGTGTAGTAAGCATGGGCGCAAAATCCGTTCCGCTCGCGGATTTTGCGGATTTTCGGTAAATTCGCAATCCGCGAACTTACCGAAAATTCGTAAATCCGTGCGAAGCGGATTTTTTTGCTTTGTCGCACTTGCCAACTAGAATACTATACAATTTCGCGGGAGTAAACACTCGCGAAAACATAGATGCGGCGGGCAGCGACAATCTCGCAATTGCGAGATTGCAAAATTTGCAATTTCGCACAAGAAATCCACCAGCAGGCAGCATAAACCTTGAAAATTATGATTTTTATTAGAATAACTCCTCAGGTTGACATTTGCCTGCACTTTTTTTTTGCAAGGAGTCCATTTTTGGGGGGGGGGGGAGGAAGGAAGTGCCCCACAGTCTCCAACTTCCTGTTCCTGTCCAGCAGGCTCCTCTCAGTGCTTTCTTCATGTGCTGGTCACTTTGATTTGGATCTTGACCTGGAAGCACTCAGCAGGTGCAAAAGTTCAAACTCATCATTAGTAACCATTCCCTGTAGTGCTTCCTGAGGGGCCCCTCCAGAGTTCAGTTGCCTACTTGCAACTATTCTATGACCCTGCTCTGACCCTCACAGTAGGCTCAGAGAATAGCTACAAGTATACAACAAAGGTCCTGTTAAAAAAATTACACTGCAGCAGAAAGCAATTACAGATAAGGAAGCAGGTGCCAGGGATCTTGACCTGGAAGGATTACTTTTTGTGGATGCTGCTGGATATTTGGATTTTTGCAAACCTGAAAGCACTCAGCAGGTGCAAAAGTTCAATCTTATCATTAGTAACCATTCCCTGTAGTGCTTCCTGAGGGGCCCCTCCAGAGTTCAGTTGCCTACTTGCAACTATTCTATGACCCTGCTCTGACCCTCACAGCAGGCTCAGAGAAAGCAATTACAGATAAGGAAGCAGGTTCCAGCCAGGAAGTTCAAATTCAGTAACACATTAATCAGCCCCTAATTCATTTATGTCAGTTGAGGCAGGGCAGGTGTGCTTTTCCACCCATAATCTACAGTGATGAACTAGAGGGTGGCATGGGTGAGCCAGAGGGTGGCATGGGTGAGCCAGAGGGTGGCAGTGGTGAAACAGAGGGTGGCAGTGGTGAAACAGAGGGTGCTGTGATGAACCAGATGTAGAAACAACATGTTTGCGACCGTTGCTACCCGAAAAGTAAGTTCGCGTTTGCGAACTGGTACAAAATCCTCGCGAACTGGCAGAAATCATTGCGAACACAAAAAAAAAATCTGCAAATTCGCGAGAGTTCGCGGATTTTGCGGATTGCGAATCTGTAAATACGCAATTTCGCGGATTGCCAATTCGCAAAATCCGCCCATGCTTATTGTGTAGCCTGAGGGCCACCGCAGGTTGTACTCTCAATGTTTTCATTACATATTGTGTTACATTTCGGTAAACTTTTTAGTAAATCTCTGTACAGTTTGCTCATTCCTGCTGGTGTTAAGGCAGCAATGTCTGGATGTGTTCTGAATGATATTAAGACCGGCCAGGTCGCTCCTTCTCTGCTGAGTGGACTGAATCTTACATGTTCTTTGGTGTGGGGTAGGTCGCCTTTAAACCAATTAATGTGCTCCCGGTAATTTAATGGTACTTCTGAGTCTACATATGGAAAATACTCTTCAGATGGTTCATCTTCAATGTATTCATGAAATAACAGTGTGTTAGGATCTGCAGGTGGGAATTTAACCCATGAATAGAATATCTCTGTTCTGAATCCTTCGTGTGCTTCAACCACAAAGGTCACTTCTCCTCCCATCGCCGGGAGGCCATGTTGTAACAATTTCATGATAACTGCTTGTCTGCAATTCTCTGAAATATTTATTATATCTACCTGTTCTCCAATGTTTTTGACTTTTTCAGTCATTGGTAGAGAGGTTCTATTTTTATCACATTTTATAGAGATAGGGTTTGCATTATGTGGGAAATTCTAATCCTTCAAGCTTGATTTGACCTGCAGCCAATACATCGGACATACCTACCCAGCTGAGGCGGATTTGTTTCCCTTCCGACTACGGACGTCTCCGGCAAGAATGTAAGTAGGGGTCTCTGAGAAAGAATGACTCAGATTTGAGCATTAAATAAGTGCCTAACCAACATTGGCAGTGCCATGTAATGTAGTTCCTACTAGTCCATAGCATAAACTTAGGGCTTGGAGTCAAAACTGCTTTCACACACCCCAGCAGGATGTGTTGGCCTTTAGACCAGCTAGTCACAGTGCCACTGTAAGCCCTCCTAACCGAAGAGGGAGCAAATGGTTTCTGGCAACCACTGAACAAATGTATGACGTTACAATGCATAAAACGTATGCCTTTACAACACAAGTTTGACATCGCAACATACTTTACAGCGCATTCCATTACATCACATGACACTACATCGCATTTTTAGAAACTACCTTTACAACACATTCCAGTACATCGCATAATACCTTTACAACACATACCATTACAACGCATACCATTACATTGCATTTCAGGTAAGTATTGGATAGTATAGGGGTAAAAATTACTATTCTAACTCCAGGGGGTGCAATGCTAGGGTAAGTGTTGGATAGTGTAAGGGTAAAAATTACTATTCTAACTCCAGGGGGCGCAACAGTAGGGTAAGTGTTGGATAGTGTAGGGGTTAAAAATTACTTTTCTCACTCCAGGGGATGCAACAGTAGGGTAAGTGTTGGATAGTGTAGGGGTACTATGCGTTGTAATGGTATGCATTGTAATGTAATGTGTTATAATGCCTGCGTTGTAGTGACATGCGGTGTAGTATCATTCATTGTAATGGTATGCGTTGTAATGCCCACATTGTAGTGGCATGCGTTGTAAAGAATGTTGCGATGCAATGACATTGTGACAAGTGTAGTGCGATGTAATGACTGAGTTGTAAAGGTTGCTTCCCCCACTGAACATGACAACCCTGATCATTCAGGGATTGTGCAAACAGTAAAGAACCTTTTGCTCAGTCACTCGTACTCACTTATTCTCAGAGAAATATACAGAGAATACACAATGGGACGTTTTCAATATTAGTGGGCTGCAATGATTAGGAGACAGAAGCAGATAAACCTGATTACAAGCACCAGAAGCATAAATAGTAGGTAGAGTTCTATCATGGTGCTAAAATAATGTATATAGGCAGGCATATAAACAAGGCGGTGCAAACCCTACTCTAGAGTGCTCCTAGAGTGTATGTAGGTGTGAATCCAAGATTCCGCCCAATTACCCAATTACCTGATGGGAAAGAGTGAAGGGCCCTTTCTTGGTCACAAGCTGGAGACCCCTCACGAGATGTCAGGCCGCTGCATGGTGATCACTCAGCATTCACAGACCCTCGGTGTCAGCGAAAGTACCTCCTCTGCTAATCTATTGAGAAGATCATCTTTTAGAATAGAAATCAGCCTTGCGATGTACCCATAGATTAATGATGTTGTGAATATTTAGATAGCCTGTCATATAGCTCCTGTATATCCTTATATCGTGTTAAGTTAGCATAGGTACATTTGAGGTTTAAACGCCATTTTTCTTTCTTGCAACTTCTGCACACGACACTTAATTGTTGACTTAGCTTTCAACCTAGTAGTTTGCCGTGGTGTATGTGAGAATAATATGTTATTGCTCTGATATCAGCTTTGCTTAATAAACTATGTCTGCACGAAGAGTGCTGAAGTTTCAGGAACAACACGATATGGAATTGTTATGAGGTCTGATCTCCACGCCTTCATAGTCATAACACAAGTGCAGCCTTTGCCAACTCTGGCTTCAGGCGGGATTGATATTGCTTTGCACGAAACAGATATAACACACTTGATGCGGTGCACATGCAGAGAGAGCTGGTGTATGCTGATGTGATTCCTTCATGCTAGGACACTAAGGTATGGGCCCGCCCTAAAACAACCCAAAGAGACCTTCTTAGCTAATAATATAATATATGTGTTAGGGAGGGTGAGAGATAAGTGTTGTTAACTCTTATCCAGTACATCATGTTAACATGCTGTCACCATTCGCTTTTTATGTCTTAGTAACTATGCTGGTAATTTTGCTACTGATAATATGTATACTTGTATTATCTAAGATACTGCGCCTGAGAAGACGGCATTAGTAAATAAACATTTCAAATGCACATGTGTCTTCTTTACTTCATGTTCTGGTTTGTAATGATAATATAACGAAAGAGTGTTCATGAGTCCCACGTACCCTGAGGTACTGTAAGTTCATGTTCTGGTTTGTCTAAACATTGGGAGTTTGATATGTCCAATGAGACACTGTAGCTAGCTCGGTAAGGGGTGAGTTGGTTGCTAAGGTAAGTTTTGGGACACCCTCATTTGCCGAGGTTCCACTCCTCTGTGCACAGTTCTGTGTGAGAACAGAAACCCTGCAACATGGCGCCCAACGGTTTCGGTGGTCTTATATCATGACACTCGAGTAGTATATCGTTCATACCTTAACCCCTTCACCTCCGTTTCCGGAAGTGGGGTGTCGGTGAAACCTGCCTATTTTTTGAAATAGGTCTTATTCAAGCTTGATTCATTCTTAAACGGTTTCTTTGAATTACTACCCAGTTGTGCTACAAAGTATTCTTGGTGTTTTCTTGTTTCCAGTATTGACATGGCGGTGGCCATTGCGCAACATAGTCGCGTAGCGGTGCGCAACCATCTTCAGACGTACCAGGTCCCGGTAGATGGGATGGCTGTGATTTTCGTGGTATGTGCAGATCCGGCGTTCCCTTACGAGTTGTTTTACTCTTGGGTTACGTTTCCGGCTGTGGACGCTAATTCTGGTTTGTTCCACTCCTACACCGCCTCGGATGTCCCGGCTGAGTATACACCGTACAGGGCATTGGAAATACCTATTGATCATTGGCAGCATCGAGTTTGGTTTGATGGCGCCCTCCCCCACTCTTTGTCCGCAGCGAGGTTAGGTCCACTCTCAATTCCAGGTACGAATTGGCCTGCGTTGGGTGGATTTACCCCGCACCCGAATCACGGCGCTTGTACCCTGCAGGAAATTCGTAGGCTGCATGTTGTTTCCATTTCCGTGATTCGTGCATTAGTGCAATACATCGGTCGCCACCTGCCTGGTGGTCCCCAGGGGGGTGCGGCCGTTCCCATGGATCGAGGCGGAATGCGTCTCAATCCAGTGATGGTTAATTCGGTTTTTGGTGCTCGTCCAGTTGACAACGATGACTTCCCGTTCTGGCTAGCAGAGAAGTTTGATCAACTGGAGGCGGTTTTTCCGAATTCTACTCCTGCTGATAAGCATAGAATGTTAACGATTACTCTACCGAAGGATTTAACTCCTGAACTTGTTGACTGTGAAAGCTGGGGAAAAACATTTGCGGCAGTTTATACAAGGTGCTTCGGCACCCCGTCTATGACTGCCCTGCCTGATATCATTAGGCGTGTTCAGAATGATCACGGTCCAGAGGCAGCGGTTGAATTGGGTATGCGCCTGTGTGGTTCTTTTGAGATTGTATGTGATCTCATTCTCTCCAATGTTAAAGGAGATGCAGTTAACTTTCAGGTGTCGAATGCTTTGGCTGCTCTGCCCGATGCCGACAAACCCCGCCATTTTGCAAAGATTGTAGTGGCCGCTTATAAGACAATTGGCCGCACAAGTAGAGGTCTGAAATATTTTCCAGTAAAGGAGAAAAAACAACCACAGGGACAATCTGCAGTGACAGATGTCCAGCCCAAGTCCAAAAAACAAAATTGGCCTAAAAAACAGACACAGGGGAAGCAGATTAAACAGACTCAGGATTCTTTTCCTGCAGTGCAAGCACCTGCGCCAACAGAAAAAGTTTATGATTTGCGCGATCGCGCGATGATTAAATCACCTGATCGATTTCAGGGTTCTGATCAACGCTCTCCTCGTTCCTTTCAGGAAACATCGGCCCCGAAGACCAGTGGAGGAGGGGGTGGACGTGGACGTGGTGGCCAACAAGGACGTGGTCAGTCCCGCCAGACAGACGGCGCAGTGAAGCAGGAGGATTCTACGCCTAAGCGACCGCAGTTTGCGAAAAAGAAAGTCGCAGCCTTAACAGCGCATAGATATGCCACAGATAGTGAGAACGCGGCTTCGGAATCTGACGTGGGCTCTGACCTTGCTGGACAGCGCGGCGGAGATTACCATTGTCAGAGAGGCGCTCCGTCCACTACTGAGGGTGACAGCGACTGAAGTGTTCGTTGTAATTGAAACAGCCGATACGAGACTAGCTCCCCCTGAAAGACTTTTTGAAATTGTCCTGTTAATTGAAGGTGACATACAGCGTACTGTCAGAGGGGTATTTTGGGAGAACCTTTCGTCTACGTACGACATTTTGCTTTCTGAGGCTGACTGGCCCCCACCTTTTGTGCTCGCAGCGCCGCGAGGGGAGGAGGTGATCCTTCCCAGTTTCGCGCACACTGTCTCAACTGAGCATGCGCAGCATTTTGCAGAAGAGTGGGCTCGGGCTCTTGCGCCGGCTCTCTACCGCAACCAATGTGGTTGGGACAAATTGTCCCCTTGCCACGAAATTCCTTTGCGGTCTGAGCCGCAGCCTCAGCCTCAATATCCCATACGGCGTGAAGCTAAAGCTGCCGTCGCAGAAATCCTTGAACAATTGGAATATCAGGGAGTTATTGAAACGTGTGTGTCACCGATGAATAATCCCCTTTTTACTGTGACCAAACCTGACGGATCATATCGTTTGGTATTGGATTACCGGCATTTGAACTCGCATTGCCGTAACTGTGCAGTACAGAATACTCACGGCTCTGCGCTAGTGGATAGTCTAGTGCGTAAGCGTTTCAAGACAACGCTTGACATATCCAATGGTTTTTATGCACACAGACTGGATGGCTTCAGCTCCCAATGGACCAAGTTTTACGTCCGCTGGTGTGCAAAAAAGCTTCAGGCGACTTCCAATGGGCTACAAAAATAGTCCTGGCGTCTTCACCTCAAGGATAGTCACTCTATTGGAGAGTATCGATCCAGATGCATGTTCTTATGTGGATGACATATATCTCACAGACGACGAAATTTGGATGCATCTGTGTCGGGTGAATTCGATAATTTGTAACTTTGCAGATATGGGTTACAAGTTTAATTTTGCAAAATCGCACATTGCAGAACACACAGTGTTGTTCCTCGGCTATGAGCTGAACAATGAAGGTCGAGGATTGGCTCCTCACTTCCTGGAGAAATGCGCCCAGTTGCGCGCTCCTACAACGCTGAAGAAATTACAGTCTTTACTGGGCTTCTTGAATTTCGGCAGAACTTATGTCCCGGAATATGCCCAGCGTATCAAGCCTTTGTATGCTTTGATACAACCCACTTTTTCAAAATCATGCTGGCTGCCTGAGCATTCGGCCATTTTGCAATCTTTGCAGGCCGATCTGCTCGCTTCTAAATACTTACTGACTCGTGATAACCAAACCAACCTGGTGATAAGAATAATTCCTGGGGCGGTGGGTTTCACGTACCTGACTTTTAATGAAGGTGACACAGTACCTATTGCTTACAAGTCACACTTGTACACTTCGGCTGAATTGCGGTTTCCCACTGTGGAGAAAGTTTTAACTGCTGTACAGATGGCGATTCTTAAAGAACGAGCACTGTCGCAGGGGAAACGCATGTTAGTGGTAACACCCTGTCCTCATTTGGAGGCAGTCACAAAAGCCAGTGTACCAAATTCAAAAGCTTTGCACCCTCGGTGGATTCAGTGGGCTGCGTCATTGACATCCACAGATGTCACGTTTATTTTTGACGCCTCCTTACGGTCGCAGGAGTACTTGCAGTACGAATTCATTCATCCTGCTCCTCTAGCTATGCGACCTTTGGAGGACTTCCATTGCATCATTTACACTGATGGGTCGGCGCAGGTTGCGCATGGCTCTAAACATGCCTACGTTTCCGCATGCGCCATTGTGGTCGGTGCTATGTTGGATGATGAGTTCATTTCCAGGGAAGTGCACACGTTGCCCCTGGGTGACTGCACCGCACAATTAGCAGAGCTTCGTGCACTCTTACTAGCGTTGGAGTACGCGGATCCAAGTGTCACTACTCTAATTGTAAGTGATTCTTACTACTGTGTCCAGTCTTACAATGAAAACTTGTTCTTTTGGATTCAAAATGAATTTCATGATTCCAAGGGTGGCACAATAAAACACAAAATGATCTGGGTTCGAGTGGCAGAGCTTAAGGCTATGTTGCCTCTCGTTTATGTGATCCATACTCTCGGTCATCAGCGCGTACGAGTTCACGCTGTTGGCAACTCGCTTGCTGATGAAGCAGCGAAATCAGCAGTATCTACATACTTAGTTGCAGCGGTTACTAGGTCAAAAACCAAGATTGATTGCGACATCTTGGCAGCGATTGCTGCCTCAGAGAAGGGAAGTAAACATCCTGCGGGATTCCCTTCGAAGTACAAATACCACTTAAGTCCCGAAAAGGTTCCTTTTGTGACAATTCCTGATGTTGGGGAACGGCTGATTCCCAACTCGGATCGCAGAGCAGACTTGATTACAGCGGCACATGAAGGTGTGGCGTCTGCGCATGCGGGCGTCTCGGCAACTGTAACTCAATTACAACAACGTTTCTGGTGGCGGGGACTGTACAAACAGACGCGTGATTATGTCCTTCTTTGTGACATATGCCAGCAGATTAAACCTTCGACTGCTACGCGTCCGCCACAGACTCAGTTGTACATTTCTAATAAACCGCTAGGTTGTGTTTATTTAGATCACTGCGGTCCTTTTTCATCTGATACTGCGTATAAGTACATCTTAGTAGCAGTTGACTCATGCACACGCTTTGTGTGGGTTTGGCCACATCGCAGCGCTGATTCACGGACTGTCATTAGAGATTTGCGTGTCTTTATAGGGATTTTTGCCTGTGGTACCTTCCATTCGGATCAGGGTCCGGCTTTCGCCTCTAAGGCGTATAAGGATGCCATGACTTCGATGGGGGTCCAAGTCAAGTTTTCGTCTCCCTACAGACCTGAGGGTAACAGTGTAGTTGAGCGAATGAACCGTGATTTAAAGCAATCTTTGACAGCCCGCGTTATAGGCACTGGCAGAAACTGGCTGGCTCACCTCTATGGCGTGCAGCGTGCTCTTAATAATCTCCCTAGAAGGTCTCTGGGTGGGCGGACCCCATACGAAATGCTATTTGGCATCAAGATGTACATCCCTGACCTTGACGGTCTAGACTATGTGGTTCGCGCCACTTCCTTTGACGCAGATGAACATTGCGATGTTTTACAGAATCTACAAAAGACCAGAGACAGTCTTGCAAGGGAACATTTGCCCTCCACGTCGGATGATGCGTTGCAGATCCCGGTAGTTGGCTGGCTACCCCAAGTTGGAGAACTGGTTCGGGAGAAGATCGATAACAAGAAAGAATTTGGTCCTTCCTATCGAGCTCCGGTTCCCGTCGTTGGAGTGAAGGGCACAAGAACAGTCATTTTACCACCACTTCCTGGTCGTAAGGAAAACAGGTTTATTTCAATTGACAATGTCAAGATACACAGAGTGGCCGATTCTTTTTAGCATGACACCGGCTGTTTCCTGTCCTTCCGTTGTGAGAAATTCAGTTATGCCCACTGCTTCTAATAATGAACCTGAAGTGGCCATCGAATTACCTGCTCTTTCCAGTCCTTTATTAAATAATTTACCTGGAACTAACATTGATGAGACAGACTATGCCTACCCCACTGATTTGTCCATACCTGACCTGCAAGCACGTTTAGCCACAGAATCCAGATTTTCTTTTGACTCTGTTTCTCTTGCCTCAAAGGAACCCTCTCGTGTTGCAGTTTATGCAAGCCTGTTTAAAAAACATTTTTTGATACCCCCTTGGACTTACATTTGGCTGGTCCTTGTTTCGATTTACCTTTTTATGTCAATTGGTTTTGTGTTTTATTTTTTTCGAATCATAAATGGACATTATGTTGAGGAAAGAACATGCATTACTCATTTAAATGGAACTTTGGCCCCACTTTCCTCTTCACATTCTACACTCAGATTAAAAAGAGACTTGACTTTGGTTAATATCACGGAAGTCGTTAATATTCCTAATGTACTTAGAGTGAATATGGGGGATGTGGTGAAACAAAACATTCGTTCTGATGACTGGGATGTTAATGCTGTGGAAAGTTTATTTTCTGATTTAAAATACTATGCTGCCTTTGATGCTGAGGATTTATATTTAGAATCTGCTAATTATGGTGAATTGTTCTGTTACCAACATTATGGCAATCACTTTTTACACAAAACCTCATCCAGAAGGGATGCTGTTAATTTTACTCAATGGGAACATTGCCCAGCACCTAAACAAGGGAGTTCAGAAACGTTTCTTAAAAAGTATACTTATTTCACTGACTTTAACCAGTCCAATCCCGAGTCCTTTTATTTTAAATTTCACAAACATCCACTGTCCAAGGTTAGACTTACCGATACAAAATTGTTGTATTCGAAGGCCTTCCTAGATCAATTAGTTACTGGAGGCTATGAGCTATGGAAGGAAACAATAGACCTTAAATCGGTTTGGGGTTCAAGGGCCTGGCAGGTACAAGGCATTGAGGCTTTGCACCGTGCATGTCTCATCCCGAATCATATGTTGTTTTTAAATGAAACAATTTCCCAGACCACATGCTTTGGATTGGCTACATCTAAAAGGTTAAACACTCCGTCTTTCCCGGAGTTGGAGGAATATGATGGTTGGAGTAATTTTACTCAATTATCAATTAGAGAATTACAGACTCTGCTTCTCAATTCCTCCTTTAACATTTCCAGTATGAATCCTAAGGGTTGGCTACTTTGGCACCGTAGTGCAGAGTCTTGTCAAAGTAGATTTTTGAATTTAACTGACGGTTTTAAGACTGTTAGATCTGATCCCCGGTTTGACTTGGGTCACACTGTCACCTCTTATTCTGTAGGCAAGTTGTGTCAAAATTGGCTGAAGCATTCAACTTTACCTGCGGTTAAGAATCACCTTTCCAAACTGAATGCAGAAGTGGATTTGAATGATTTCATTAAAGGCCCGGCTAGTGGCAGGTCGAAAAGGTGGTTATATGGGGTTTACAATGAAATTTGGAAGCTATCACAGATTGAGGCTGCTACACGCCTTAGGGCTATTGATCAGGCTAATCTTGAGAAAGTGCTTGCAGTTGTTGACAATAGCATTAATGTGCTTTCCTCAAGAATTTACACATTGGATAATATTGTGTCGTCAGTTGTCGATATTGTGCATGATGAAATATCTGTGTTATACCATGGTCAGAATCAATTACGATCAATCATGCAGTTTGCGTGCACCCTTCAAACTCTGAAAATGGGTAAAGTCCCCTGGGGTTACATGAACGTTTCTTCTTTATTTGCACCTTTTAATTTGACTGAGAAACAACGCTTGCTTTCAATGCGTGATGCTTCCTTTTCTATGTTACATATTGAGAGGTTAGAATCTTTACCTTTTTCCGTGGCAGAAGCCTCTGCTGCAACGTGGCTTATCCACGGTTTAATAACACTGCCTTTTGCTTTATATAAATTTTCAAATTGTATGAAATATGTGCCAATAGGTCGTTATGAACCTTTGGGTAGCGGTTTCCTTCATGAAGTCTGGTCACTCCCATACACGTACAGATGTTTTAAGGATGACCAGGAGGTTTATCTGAATGGGGAGGAGTGTACTGAGACGCCAGATCATTCATTAATGTGTCGACACATACAGTTACACGGTTCATGCAACAAGGACAGGCCGAATATGGCTTGCGTTTTACAAGGCACGCCTGTTCCTGCTATCATCCCCACGTTTAAATTATTAGAGAATGGAAGTTATTTAATGCTCAATAATGAAGACTGTTGTGGGTTAATTAGAGGTATCCCTTTCATAGTTACAGTAAGTGAGCGGGTTATTTGCTGCAGAAATGTGCTTTACCCTCCCACACATGAACATAGTGATTCTTCCATCTGGCCAAGAATACCAACCTTGGGAGCAGAATTCAGCGGCATGGCAAGAATAAGAGCTCTTTTGTCCCAGAAAGAGGTGGCCTTGAGCTCGGCCCGTGAAACTTTCGTGCTTCACGTTGCTAACACCCGTACAGAAGTTCAGGCTCTATTGAATACTGATTTGCCTTTGCATTTCGGAGCAATGGTTCGTTCTATCTTTAACGCATCCTCCACAATGGGCCTATCACATTTTTTTAAAGTTGTTAGCAGTGGTCTCGTGACTTCCTTTGAGAAAATTTTTGGAGTCATCCCTGCTTTCTTCCATTCAATCTTTTCATCCTTGTTTGGAGGGTTCCCGTTTTTACTTGCAGTAGCGGCTGGCGCTCTGGTGGTTTTCTGTCTTTTTAAATATGGATGCCCATCCTGTGCAAGACCACGCGCAACTGCTGCTGACGCGGTTTCGCAACCGCATGCTTGATTATTATGGCACACTGCCGTTGGCGACTTTGGGCACGGCTTTTGGATTATCTTTTCGATTCTCCTATTTCACCTGTGTCCAGCCTGTTTTTCACTGCCTGACCTGTGATTTCCAGTGGGCCATTGATTTGTGTCTCTGCGGACCGGTTTCTCCTGACATCGATTTTAATCAACTGATGAGTCCTATCATTGCTCACGAGTTGGTTTGTTCTGACGAGAGGATTATGGCCTTAGCAGTGGCGCATGGACTAATTGGTCCCTGGGATGTGTTGTCGGCAGCACGGAATTTCTTGGAACTGAGTTTTCTTGAAAACCCACCGAGCTGTCCTCTGATGGTTATAGAGGATCCGGTGCTGGAAGAACACGTATGTTCCTTTCATCTTTTAAATTGGATGGCTGAACTGTTTTCGGATGAGGACAGTGACTTCCTATTGGAGGCTGTTGCTACTTACTTTTCATATACAGTTCTGTCATAGACACTGCTTCATATTGACTTGCTGATTTATAGCATGTCGTTGATTTATTTGTCATGAATTTTTAATTTTCTCTTGCCTATTGGCTTGAGCCACATTATATTTTTGGGCTATTTTTTAGCATTACCTTTTTATTCTTTAATTTCAATTCATGCTCGTTTACTGTTGAGTTCTGCTCTCATGAGATGGCACTTCTGTTATCATATTTTGTCCGTTCTCGGATCATGGGGGGGTGTCATATAGCTCCTGTATATCCTTATATCGTGTTAAGTTAGCATAGGTACATTTGAGGTTTAAACGCCATTTTTCTTTCTTGCAACTTCTGCACACGACACTTAATTGTTGACTTAGCTTTCAACCTAGTAGTTTGCCGTGGTGTATGTGAGAATAATATGTTATTGCTCTGATATCAGCTTTGCTTAATAAACTATGTCTGCACGAAGAGTGCTGAAGTTTCAGGAACAACACGATATGGAATTGTTATGAGGTCTGATCTCCACGCCTTCATAGTCATAACACAAGTGCAGCCTTTGCCAACTCTGGCTTCAGGCGGGATTGATATTGCTTTGCACGAAACAGATATAACACACTTGATGCGGTGCACATGCAGAGAGAGCTGGTGTATGCTGATGTGATTCCTTCATGCTAGGACACTAAGGTATGGGCCCGCCCTAAAACAACCCAAAGAGACCTTCTTAGCTAATAATATAATATATGTGTTAGGGAGGGTGAGAGATAAGTGTTGTTAACTCTTATCCAGTACATCATGTTAACATGCTGTCACCATTCGCTTTTTATGTCTTAGTAACTATGCTGGTAATTTTGCTACTGATAATATGTATACTTGTATTATCTAAGATACTGCGCCTGAGAAGACGGCATTAGTAAATAAACATTTCAAATGCACATGTGTCTTCTTTACTCCATGTTCTGGTTTGTAATGATAATATAACGAAAGAGTGTTCATGAGTCCCACGTACACTGAGGTACTGTAAATTCATGTTCTGGTTTGTCTAAACATTGGGAGTTTGATATGTCCAATGAGACACTGTAGCTAGCTCGGTAAGGGGTGAGTTGGTTGCTAAGGTAAGTTTTGGGACACCCTAATTTGCCGAGGTTCCACTCCTCTGTGCACAGTTCTGGGTGAGAACAGAAACCCTGCAACAAGCCCTGTCGCCCCATGGATGAATATAGTGCTGGCATTTGTAAGCATTAAGGAACAAGACCTTGTGCATGATGTTCAGGGTGTTGTGATAATGTTGTGCAGAGCTAGATGTAAAACAAGTTTAGTTTCAGACAAGCCTCACTGTTTTGTGCCGAGCTACCAAAGGGGTGAGCACAGGTTAATTTGGGGTGTGCATGTGACTTCACCCTGACCAGAAATGTGGTTGCTGCTTGAGAAAGGCTTTACTCCCCTCAACCAGTAACCCAGTTTCTTACACTCTGTCTAAACGTTCATATTATTGCTCTGCCCAACCTTTCCCTTTGAAAAGGTGTTAAATCAGGAAGATTTAGGTACATCCTCTGCCTTACTGCTGACTTGTCATATCTGACAGGAGCTGTCAATTCATCAATAAGTTCTTCCTGCTAGTCTGAGTGAACATTGTTTTTCATTCCTTTACTTTTCTTGGTCGTCCAGAAATGGCCAGCCAACAGTTTTGTACTGTTTTTCATTATTTCAGGCCTCAAGATGGGGCATGGTCGTCTGTTCCCATGCAGAAGCCGGTTTGGGTGGAGCTCTTTTTACTCGGAAATCGGCTGGCCCAAGCAGACCCTTAAGGTCAAAAGTGGGAAACTTTACTTTCAATGCAGGTTTGGTCTGCATGTTGTCAGGCATCCCTGTAGGTATTGGACATAGAATCCACACTCGAACTTTCTCTATCTCCTATTCTGCTACTGTCTGTGTCTCGCATTAGGAAATGAGAACAAGGTATTCATTGTCCAGCTTGCATTTCACAACTAAGCAAATGGAGACAGCATGCCAGCATGCTACAGTCCCCTGTTTTCAAACTCTATAATGCTGTCGTGAGTTAGTAGTCACAAATCATACTTCATACGTTTAGGCAACATGCCCTCCATGGTATTGCGATCCCAGGGCCTGCTAGTGCAGCAACTTGCATTACATGTACTGATACCTCCTGAGGCGTTCCACAGATACCTCTGTGTTTAGTGAGATACATTCCGAGATCTCAGGTTCAGATTTGAATCCTCCCATGGAAGGTGTGACACCAGAATAGTCTTGTCAGAATGTTGTCTCAGTCTAATATTGTATCTCAAATATTATTTACAAAAATATCATCCTATTGGAGTTAATAATAGAAGGTCTGCACACAATCAGATAATAGTTTTGTGAACAATAGTTAGTACAAAATATTAATGTCAGACAATATATTTGTAGATGATATTCTGATATACAATCCCATGTAAAATATGGAAACATCTGTCAACTCTGCCTCTGCTGGGTCACAGTTTAATTAGAATCCATTTTTGTCAAATGGTAATTTTCACTTGCAGCCAGAATTGGGAGTGGAGGACAACCCAGGATTCCATGATTGGGATACCTCACTGTTTTTAGCAGACACCTTGGGGCCATTTCACTCATCTTTATGGTGACATATTTGTCAGATGTATGCAATATGCAGGTGGCTAGCACCTTTGTACCCACTAAGACCCATGTTCTCATCTTGGTGATTTAGGTATGGAAATACCAAAGGCCCAATCTTTCAGATTTGGCTAGTTTCCCATATAAAAATCTGATGATTACAATTGTTCTCCCTGGAATGGGGAATTGCACACACATCCTTTTGTTTTGATTCTGGTCTCCCAGATCTGAGAAGATAACAGCAGACATTTTCAGCCTGCTCTGTGTAGATAGAAAATGTCAAGAAAAGGCTGGTGAACCGTGGGGAGAGGTGGGGTTGGAAAGTTGGGGAGTCAAGACAGGTTTGAGTCTGTTTGAGGGAGCACTGTCTTCTTCCCCTATACTGCTGCAGGGTTTGGGCGGGGCCCGGCTGTGCAGCTGCTCACAGTTTCTGACACCACCGCTTGTTAAAGGGCCCGGTGTCTCTGTGCTTGAAATGATGAGGCTTGGAGTTTGTAGACCCAATAACTCCAGGCCTGGAAACCCTTAGGATTGCGAGTGGCAACATTTTATCCACAGTATTCGCCTCTGGTGAAATTCTGCCACTTGTAATGAGGGCCTCAATGGTGCTGCCTTTTAGAATCATATGCTAACCTGATCTTTCCTGGTGGGCTTAGGTTTGTAGGTGATGTCTCTTAGGCTCTTGGAATGTTTTTTGTACACATTTTGCTAAACTTTCAAAAAACAGATTAATTCTTGTTGGTGTTAAAGGACACACGGTTTTTGGAAAGAAACTCAACCTACTCCATTCTTAACATTGTATTAGGGGCAAAGAAAAATGTAACCCCAGTAGCTACTGTTTATAAAGATGGACTCAAGAAAACTGCAATGTCTGAAGAAAAAGCTGTTTTGCTTCTGCATCACCTCAGTAAATTGCAAGACAGTTTGGTGGACAGTTTTAGATAAGGAAGAAGACAGACGGGCCTTCGCCGGAATCCAGTAGGCCCTTCAGTGCTGATGAAACCACCTCTACTTTCACATCGTGTGGGAAGCCCTGCTTTTGCAATATATTGGCGTTGTGGTGACCATCTTGGTGCAGATGTATTAAGGCCCTGCCTTGCTATGATATGCTGTTTTCCTATGGCATGCATAGAGAGGAGAGTGCCCATACCTGTGTTCTACATTTTATCTAGCTGATGGTGCATCGCTGAAGGGCGGTAACTTACCATCGGATCTCCCAGAAAATCCCAGAAGCATTAAGAACTGGTTTTCTGTGTGTTATCCTTGTGGTATGTTCTAAAGAGGAGAGCATCATTTTTGACCAGTATATCCTTTGTATACAGGTACTAAATCTTAAACTAGTTCATTATATTTTGTTTGGAATACTGTCAAGAAGACACAGACAGCTGGATTTAGAGGCGAAGAAGTATTTAGTTTAGAAAGTTTGCATTTGCTGCGCTGAGCTGTTGAGCTCAGTTTCCTATGATCTGTGAATTATGAAGTCTTTTATTCCAAATAACGGAATATATCTGTTCAGTATCCTCCAAAATTTTCCAGATTAGAGTGGAAATAACATGCTCTAGTCAATGGGATGAAAACATGAAACAAACAAGTTACACATATGCCCCTCAGATAGTACTAAAACAGGCATCTAAAGAGACCAGTGAGGTTACAACCAGATTGGTTCACAATTTTGATGAAAAGTGCCATTATTGGGCTAACATCCAAGGTGACTGCTGTAAAGGGAGCTCGCTGCTGTGATTTGTGACAGGTGTGTTGACTGCATATTCCCAGCATTCGTAAAAGCAACCAGTAAAGGGGCAACTTTATGAGGAAATCAATGTGACGACAAAAAGAGTAAATGCAGATTGAGGTGACCTGGAAAAGCAAACTGAAGGCGAGGCAGAGAGGGCCGGAAGAAAAATGGAATATATGCATCCGCTCTAACAGATGAGGCATAACCACTGTGGGGACAAAAAAGTAAACAGAAGAATTGAGGCAGAGAGTGAGGAGAATTACATGATGCAAAATGTGACAGAGGGCGAGATGGGAGGGAAAGAGCTGGGCATGGCCACCAAACATAGAACGGTCTGTAGGACAGTCTCCAGTAGAAGCTGATTGGCGCAGTTAAAACATACACCATATACAACACCAGGCAGGTGTTAAGCCTACGACAAAGTGAAATAACTAAAAGCGCCTGAAATACAACATGGAAGCAGGTGGTGGGCGGTGGTATGAAGCCTACCACATAAACAAGGGACCAGGAAGAGCCTCAGAGAACCGTACCAGACTACAAAAGCGTAATCGAACCAGTCCAATATTGAAGGGTTCAAATATTTCAACTGAAAGACCAACACCATTTAAAATAAGCACTGCAAGTTCACATTTAGCTCAGCAGCTAGAAGCATGATCGTTGATAATTGATTGCAGTCACGATTAGAGACGGAAAGTAGATCACCTAAAATAAGAAAGGCTGGCAGTGACATCATTGACTGAAAATATGAGGGGCATATGAATATTCTAGGCCATAGTTGACAGGCCTGAGTAGTAAGAAGGCACCATGGAATCACCTCACCTACATTGAAGTGATAAGATAGCAAGAGGGCCACAGAACGAATCAAGGTGAAGCTTGGCAGCACCCTACAGTGCTCATACCCAAGGAGGAATCATGCATGCCCCTTCGAGCTGAAACTGGGGGAGACAGACGCATTTTTCCAGATCAGAGATAAGTGGCAATGCAAAACGAAAAGTCAGCAAATCAAACAAAGCATTGACAAAGTACAACATAAAGATGTGCTAGGTGCAGTTCAAATTGAATCTGGAGAGATCTTTCCCAAAAAGCTGTGCTCCTCGGTGTATACATTAGCAAGGATATTAGCAAGTGGAAAGCGGACATACAATCACAAAGGCACAGGCTGGAAAAAGCTCAGAGTCAATCATAGGCAACAGCACTGTCTGATTAAGGTCTGCACAAGAGAATAGCACACTTAGAATCACACATGAAAATGCTCTGGCACAAATGGAAAAATGTGGAGAACAGATCCCAAAAAGGCAACATCAGGGTCTTATCTTGAATAGGAAGCAGAAGGGGCAGAAATATCACTTGCCTGGTGGAGATATTTCGAGTTATCTTGTAAACAGGGTCTGATGTCCCTATTGGCACCATAAGGTCTAACATGGCTGAACGAAGACTGAAAGAGGCCACATGGCATCCAGAGACATAGGGGTCAAAATGGCAGACTACAGAATTAAAGAAAGACTCCTTCATGAAGAATGTAAACTCACTGAATTCTCATGCAGAGATAGCCTGATATCATCCTTGCATCATGATTTATCAGCTGGAGTGTAGCAAACCTTGACCAATATAGGGCCGATAGAGATAATACAGAAAACAGATCCACTTCAAATTGTGATATTTCGTTTTAATGGCAGGATAAAGAAGACACAAGTACTACAAAAGATGAATGGGAGTTGCTGCACTTAGAAGATAAAGCAGCTCAATTAATGGCTCAAACCATGCACTAAAGGTGCCAGCAGCATGACCAATGGAAAGAAGGAGCTGGGGACTAAGGAGTGACACCGTGGAAAGTCAACAATGAGGAGAGGAGGCCAACACCAGGTCCACAGAAGCTAAACTGTTACAGGAAGATGTTATCACTCACTCGTTGGATGGTATGGTGAGAACTGTTGCCATTTCACAGAGACTGATGAAAGGTGAAAGAAATTCAGAAAGAGGTTTACTGCTGGAGTAGGAGTGTAAGTAAGATGCGGGAGACCGTATCCTAATCAAGACCATATCCTAATCAAGACCATAGAAGTAGAAAGTCTCAGGGAATCTAACTTTCCAAATACAGGGAGAGGAGGTGGCATTGCAGCTTCCAACAGACAAAAGGATACCATTACATGAAGGTTATGTTGGGGCCGGGTTTGTCCATTCAAAAGGGAAGGGAATGACAGTGGGGCTTCAGCACAGAGGGGCTGATAAAAAAACGTAGGGGAGCTAGCTTCAACCAGCAGGTACCTACAGAAGCACATCCAAACCTATATCACTTATTTTAGGGACCTAAACTCTCCGAATAAGAATAGGAGGCTAAGGGGAAATGTTCAGAATCAAGACCCAGACAAACTCTTTTTACAAGAAACACATCTACTGAAAGACCAACACCAAATGAGACACACAAAATACCCACTGTAATTTGGGCCTCAGCACCCTCATAAATAGCAGAGGTAGCCAAACTAATTCGAAAAGAGATTAGAGAGGACAAGCCAAGTGCAATGCGGTGCTGTAGCCAAATTATCACTATGATAGTACATATATCCCAAACATTAGTCAGGATTATTTTCAGGATGAATAAAGTTGTGTAGGATTTGGTAGACTTTAGTGCAGGAGAGGTGATACTACGGGGATTCATGACTATGGTGTGGAGCTTGGAATAGGATAGAAGAGTAATGGATCAAGGGGCAAGGGGAAAGATGTCTAAGGGACAGAAAGCAAAACTTAAGGAGTAAGACCTAGAAGACACATTGCACATACTACACCCAGAGAAAATGTACTACTTTTTTTACTCCCATGTGCACACATCATACTGCTGGATAAACTACTTTTATGTATGATACAAGGGCTTGACAGATCACTGGAGGATGAAACAATATCAGAAACATCAATGTCAGATCATGTTCCATAAATATCACAAGAACTGGGAGAGAGCAACACACATGGGAGAGTTAGAGAACACACATAACTGCCCAGGCATCCAGCACACAGGGCAGACATGACCAGAGTGGTAGAGAACTACCTTAAAGAGACCAGGGTGGAGGACATCACTCTCAATAAGATGAGATGCTCCCAATGTGACAGTGAGAGGGGTGGCATACTGGTTATCTGCGTAGGCTGCAACAGACAGGAGACTAGTCAAAGGAGATAAAGTTGCTTAAAATAAGCAGGGGACTTCGAAGATAAACCAGAGGGAGTTGGCACTCTTGAGGGACAACTATCAGTCTATAGAATGAACAAAGCAGTAAGGGTACTACTTAACCTAGGGGAAACAGTATTCAACAAAGGTGATAAAATAGACACCATGCTGGTTAGTTGACTGAAACTTAGGAGGGAAGGGCTCACATAGAGTATATCAAATCGTCTACCGTGACATTGTCAACAAGGAAAAAGACAAAAAGACTCTTTTAGAAATTGTTTTCAATCCTTATACGCCAAGGTCAAGCAAAGATAGTGGAAATCAACGCATTTATCAGAGTCTGCACAGTTTTGACATTATCCCTTTATATATATTACACTGGAAACAGATCATGAAGCAACAAATAAGCTAAGCACTGAATCATCCACATTCTCTGAAAATTCTGGAGGTAAACATTGTTTACAGCGCATGTGAGACAACGCATGCCATTACAACGTGGTCTTTACAGTGACCGCATTGTTACATCGCATACCTTTACAATGCAAGTCGGAACTACGACTTGCTGTAGGGGGCAGAAGGTGTCGGATTTAAAATCCAACAACTTCCCTACTGTTGGACACACTGAAGTTAGAATAGTAAATTATACTATTCCAACATTGAGCACCCTGCTTACAGCAGGTCGTTGTTCCGACTTGCATTTTAAAGGTATGCGATGTAACAAAGCTGTTGTTGTAACAACCAAGTTGTAACAAGATGCGTTGTAAACACATGCAAACTAATGTGTCATATTCGTTCTGGACCTAGATGGTATTCCAGTAGGCCTTTACAAAATGTTCTTTTCACAACTAACAACAGTTACCACAAATTAACACATTCCTTGGAAAAGAAAGGGTAATCCAATAATTGCAGGAAGCATACGTTACACTGCCCAAACCAGGGAAGAATGGGCATCCTACTGGTCCATTGTGTTGTTAACCACAGATGCTGAGGTCTTCACCAAGACACCGACTATAAAGCTGAACAAGTTGATGCCTTATTTAGTTGAAAAGCATTGTGAACTTTATTAAAAAAAAGAAAGGGAATAGATAATCTCAGAAGGGTGCCCCCTTGGTGAAAAGGATGATCAGGGAAAAGATCCCAACCGTCCTGGTATTACTTGATGCTGAAAACTATTTCATCCGGTAAGTTGGGATTTTCTTCTTGCCATGCTGTGAAAAAGAGGCATGAGATCTAAGATGTTGTGATGGATTCTGGCAAACTACAGGGCACCAAGAGCAAGAATTTAGGTAGATGCTGAAAAGTTGGAAAGTCTCCGTTTGAAGAGGGTTTAAGACAAAAGTGTCCAATGTCACATCTGCAGGTCACACTGCCAGTGAAACCACTAGCCATTGTTTACTCTATTTGCAGATGACATCTTACTGTTGATGACCCAACCATCAATTGGACGTCGTGCATTGCTAGTGAGCTTTTCTTGAATCCGATACTTCCAAATAAACACACACACATCTGGGGCCATATTATAGATGTGGCGCAGTTTCCGGGATTGGACGTGGCGCACCTTTCAAACTGTGTGCCCAGAGCAATCCAGGAAAATGTGCAGCATTATGGTGAATATGCTGCCCTCAGGCTGCTTTAAAGCTGCTCCATGTTTTCACAGTGCAATTCACAATCCACCTGCACTTTGATAGGGGATTATTGATCAGTCAAAGCAACTGCCTGCATGGGGATGTCTATGGGTCTATGGGATCCTCTTACCCCCACCAGAGGGCTGCAATCAGGGGGCCTCCTGAAAACCTCTTTGCCTCGGGCCCACGCCAGTAATACGGTGCAGGCACCTGAAGCAAATGGATTCCCTCATTTGCATGGGGCCACGCCCCCAAGCAAATGAGGGAACGCCCTCTTGAGGAGCGCTTGTGCTGTCTTAGCACCAGTGCTATCGGTATTACAGAAGGGTATGCACAAGCGACTGTGGCCCCTACTGTAATACCAAAGTGCCCCAGGGGCCCAAATGCCTGTTACGCCCCAGGGCTCCTCCATTACATGACCCCTGATAATCTGATATCCGTAAATATATCCTTCCCGCAAAAACTGGTGCAAATCATCTGAAACAATACTCACAGTACGCAGCCATAAAAAATATATATCTGGGACTGTACCTCATGACTAGATTAGAGGGGTGGTATGAAACTAACTGGCTCTGGTTGAGGAGCCAAATATTGAAATAACAGCAGTATTGATGCAAAATAAATATCTCCTGGCTAGATAGAATCAATGTACTTGAGACAAACATTCTGCCCCAGCCATTATATTTATTCCAGTTGCTGCCAGTACGAATCCCAAAATATTAACTGCTAGACTAATAGTGCAAAATAATAAATTTTGTTTAGGTAGGGGGAAAGGTGAGTTTTTCCCCAAAAATGTAATGGTTTTGAGGGAAGGGGGGATTGGCATGCCTATATGTCTATATTAAAAGACTATAATCAGCCTACCTCCAGGTAATAGCGGACTGCACAGGTATATAGACTGAGAAATAATGAATACTATTTGTTGGGGCCAAGGTAGGCGGAGCACTATGAGATGTGTTTGGTTGGAAAAGAGACAAAAAGAACAATTTACTAAGGGTTAACCAGTCAGATTTGAATTGTGCTCGCCCATATGCTTTATAATGGGAAGTAAATTGATGCAGTGCTTTGTATAGCTTAGCACCAAGTGAACACCAACTTAAAGCCTCTGTAAATAACCCTCCTAGAACCAAAATGCATATATTGAACATTAGAGATCTAGGTAGTGTAGTAATGTTAGGTTAACTGGCAACATTTTCATCTTACATTACACCCATACATCCCAACCAGTACTTGTACGCGGCCATGGCTGGAGACCAATTCAAGCATGGAAAAGGGAACAATATCGGACACTGTCAGACCTATTCTATCAAGGGAAGCTTAAATCTTTTGAAGAAAGAAATATTTTCAGGTTATAGATTTAAACAGATTATAATATCTACAACTTCATCACTTTCTCTTACAAACAAATAAAGTGGATGCTAGTAGCCGGTGCACAAAATTTGAAGCCTTTATCAGGCAATGATAGACTAGCAGGCCTAGCTTCCTATATCTATAAGATCTCACATTCTAGCTAACCAATTGTCCATGGAGCGACCAGGAAAGCATGCAAAAGCCATTGTCAGAAGAGGGGAGGAATGGTTGTCATTGTGGAAGAACATCCCAGGTACGAGTCCGATATGCAGAACCTAGTTAGAAGGCAATGCACCAGTGGTATCTCACCCTGCAGCACCATCTCTGCACATAATATTCATGCAAGTACAAATTGTGTTTTGTAGATGCTCCGAGGGTTGAGCTCATTTACACATGTATGGTCGGGATGCTTCCAGATACAAACATATTGGAAAGGATTGCAGAGTCACATTGGGCTACCCAGTACCAAATGGGTGACCAAGCTAGGTCTTGTTGAGACTAAACAGAGATTGGTTTTGTTTGTCTTGATGGCCTAACCTAGGCGAGATAGGGATTAATACTACAAATGTTGAGTCCAGCCAAACTGTTAATTACTTTTTTTTTTTTGTTTAGGAAATTTTTATTTATTATTTGAAAGATAATACAAAAGACATGTCGTAAATATTTGGTAAAAAAGTACATAAGCATAAGTATTACATGACATGCGTAATCACAGAGAAATGCATAAGTAAGAGGGAAAAAGAGAAAGAGGATAGGTAAAGGTAAAGGTAAGGGAAAAGAAAAGGGAAAGAGAAAAGGAAAGAAAGAAGGAAAAGAAGAAAAGAAAGAGAAGATAGAAATATACTACGTGGGACTAGTAGCAAGAAATTAAGTGGGAGATTTGGAAGAAAGATAAGTGGTGAAAGGAAGCCAAAGTAGATCAGATTTAATTTTCAGGGGGACAGAGGTGGAAGATGCAATAGAAATTCTGTGTTCATCACAAATAAAACTCCACCAGGTATGCATAGACAGCTTAGAATTATCTTTCCAACACAGTAGAATAACTTTAAATGCAAGAGAAATAAACAGGTCCAATAACTTAGCAGAAGAAGATACAATAGTGATATCATCGGATAAAGAACCTAAAAAAACATTCAATAAGGATAATGGGGCGGAGCAAGAAAACATTGGCATGCAGATATTCCATA
Organism: Lissotriton helveticus; assembly: GCF_964261635.1. Lineage (NCBI taxonomy): Eukaryota > Metazoa > Chordata > Amphibia > Caudata > Salamandridae > Lissotriton > Lissotriton helveticus. Next base: position 1,001,232,050 of record NC_136068.1, read on the forward strand.
CTTCATTCCAAAATGACAAAACATATGAACATTCGTATAATTGATGCTTAAGTGTCCCAGGTTCCTTGGAGCATGACCAACATAAGGGTGAGGAAGTTTGGGAAAACTTATGGATACTAACCGGGGTAAGAACAACTCTATGATAAATAAAGAGTAAAGATTGAGTAATACGTGCAGCAATAGATACTCTAAAAAGTTTGGACCATATACGATCCCACAATACAACAGGCAGGGAGACACCAATGTCAGTCTCCCAAGCAGTCTCTACATTTGATTTACAACGTTCTGAAACATTAGATAACAAAATTGAATAAACAAGAGCAACTTTTGATTGTTGAGTAGAAAATAAGGAATACAATGGAGTGATAGGGATGAAAGAAGGAAAAGAATCAGGTAGGGAGAGGGAAGTCAAATGTGATTGAATGGCAGACGTTATAATGGTATATTCAGTAAGAAACGATAAAGGCAAATGGAATATATTCTGCATTACTGAAAAGGAAAGGAGAGATGGACCATCAAAAAACTGATGTACAAAGCAAATATCCTTCTCTTTCCAGTGTTTAAAGTAAAATGATTTGCCTTTATATCTAAGGAATGTGTTGTACCACACAATAGAGGATAAAAAACATTGAAGAGGAGATAAAGTAGAAGAGAAAACAGTATGTAATAATAATTGGGAGTACTTTAAAATGGGATATTTGGACAAAAAAGAACAATTTGACATGAAAACAGTATGTTGGAATGAGAAGTCTTTCAAAAGGGAACGTTCCAGGAGAACCCACTTAGGTACAGGGTTATCTGTGAAGTCATAAGCCAAGGAAAAGGACTGTTTAATCAAAAAGGCAGAGTGGTATGTTTTAAAATCAGGAAATCGAACGCCACCATCAGATTTAGGTCGAATTAACTTGTGTAATGCAATGCGAGGGTGTTTGTTGTTCCACAAAAATGTAGTACAAATAGTATTAATAAGTGAAAAATAGGATTTGGGAATTTTAAAAGGGAGCAAGGAAACAGTATAAAGAACATGTGGAGAAATCATCATTTTGATGGTATCTAGTCTGCCCCACCAGGAAAGGAATAAGGGGGACCAAATTTGAAAAAGGGATTGAATTTTCTC